>NW_028227266.1:103938026-105138026 GCF_978045245.1 Mus caroli
AGATGAAGAAAGATCATAGTGTGGATACTTCAATCCTTCATGAAGGGGGAACAAAATACTCCATGGAAGGAGTTACAGAGACAAAGTTTGGAGCAGAGACTGAAGGAATGACCATCCCGAGACTGCCCCACCTGGGGATCCATCCCATATACAACCACCAAACCCAGACACTATTGCAGATGCCAACAAGATTTTGCCGACAGGAGCCTGATATAGCGGTCTTCTGAGATGCTCTGCCAGTACCTGGCAAATACAGAAGTGAATGCCCACAATCATCCATTGGACAGAGCACTGGGTCCCCAGTGAAGGATCTAGAGAAAGTACCCAAGGAGCTGAAGGGATTTGCAGCTCTATAGGAGGATGAACAGTAAGAAGTAACCAGTACCCCCCAGAGCTCCCTGGGACTAAACCACCAGTCAAAGAAAACACATGGTGATGTGGAAACTCATGGATCCAGTTGCATATGTAGCAGAGGATGGCCTAGTCAGTCATCAATGGGAGGAGAGGCCCTTAGTCCTGTGAAGGTTCCATGCCCCAGTACAGGGGAATGCCAGGGCCAGGAATGGGAGTGGGTAGGTTGGGGAGCAGGGAGAGAGGGGAGGGGAGAGGGAATTTTCAGAGAGGAAAGTGGAAAAGGGAATAACATTTGAACTGTAAATAAAGAAAATATCTAATTAAAAATAGAGAGAGAGAAGAGTCTAGCTATAAAATAGATACTGATGACCTTACAAAAGTGATGTCAGCCTTGAAGGAGACTCCAACCGACAGCTCATTACTAATTCTGATGAAGAAACTACTGATGTTGCATGTGCTATACGGGAGCAATTATTTCTCTTCTGGGATAAAACCTGTCTGGGTCTATCAGAGTGGGAGAGCCTTGATGACATGGTGAACTAGCTGCAAGGGAGTCTGGAAAAACAAGTCATCTCTGCATAGTGCTATTGGCTTCTGTGGGGGAAGGTGGCCATAAGTTGAGAGTCCCCCCCACACACCGCATTCATGTGCTGTACAGTAATAATAATAATGATAATAATGGTGAACATATATATATGTGTATGTGTATACATATTTGTCTTAGTCAGGGTTTCTATTCCTGCACAAACATCATGACCAAGAAGCAAGTTGGGGAGGAAAGGGTTTATTCGGCTTACACTTCCATGCTGCTGTTCATCACCAAAGGAAGTCAGGACTGGAACTCAAACAGGTCAGGGAGCAGGAGCTGATGCAGAAGCCATGGAGGGATGTTCTTTACTGGCTTGCCTCCCCTGGCTTGCTCAGCCTGCTCTCTTATAGAACCCAAGACTACCAGCCCAGAGATGGTCCCACCCACAAGGGGCCTTTCCCCCTTGATCACTAATTGAGAAAATGCCTTACAGTTGGATCTCATGGAGGCATTTCCTCAACTGAAGGTCCTTTCTCTATGATAACTCCAGCTGTGTCAAGTTGACACAAAACTAACCAGTACAATTGACCCCTTGTCAACTTGACACACAAACACATCACTAGTAAGCCTCAACCCTTACATTCTTATTCATCCCCAAGATCTAAACAACTTTAAAAGTCCCACAGTCTTTACATATTCTTAAATTTTCAATCTCTTTAAAATTCAAAGTCTTTTTTACAATTAAAAGTCTCTTAACTGTGGGCTCCACTAAAACAGTTTCTTCCTTCAAGAGGGAAAATATCAGGGCACAGTCACAATCAAAAGCAAAAATCAATCTCCAACCGTCCAACGTCTGGGATCCAACTCACGATCTTCTGGGCTCCTCCAAGGGCTTGGGTCACTTCTCCAGCCATGCCCTTTGTAGCACACACGTCGTCCTCTGGGCTCCAGATGCCTGTACTCCACTGCTGCTGCTGCTCTTGGTGGTCATCTCGTGGTACTGGCATCTCCAAAACACTGCGTGACCCCTTCAGTCCTGGGCCTTCAATTACAACTGGGGCTGCACCTTCACCAATGGCCTTCCATGGCCTCTCACAGTGCCGAGCCTGAGCTGCTGTGTGACCCTTTCATGCCTTCAAAACCAGTACCACCTAGGTGACCCTTACACATTACCAAGTCCCACTGCAGAAGGAGTACAACCTTGCCTATCTCTGGAACACAGCCTCTTTGTGCTTTCAGAAAACACTTCCCAGAAGATGTCACCTCAACGATGCTGGTCTCTTCTTAATCACCGCTAATTTCTTAGCTCCAGCTAACCAGCATCAATAGTCCCAGTAATGCAAAGTTTTTGCTTTAGTAGTTCTGGTATCTTTTTAATCACAGCTGATTCTTCAGCCCCAGCTAACCAGAACTACAAAATCTTCACAAGCAAAACAGCAATGGCCCTGAAAAGAGTCTTTAATTTTCCCTCTGAAATTTCATAAACCAGACCTCCATCTTCTGCACTGTTCTCAACATTATCTTCCAAGCTCCTATACAACATCTGACAGAGCTCTTAACAACAAATGGATCTTCAAGCCCAAAGTTCCAAAGTCCTTCCACAGTCCTCCCCAAAACATGGTCAGGTTGTCACAGGAATACCCCACTCCTGGTACCAATTTGTCTTAGTCAGGGTTTCTATTCCTGCACAAACATCATGACCAAGAAGCAAGTTGGGGAGGAAAGGGTTTATTCGGCTTACACTTCCATGCTGCTGTTCATCACCAAAGGAAGTCAGGACTGGAACTCAAACAGGTCAGGGAGCAGGAGCTGATGCAGAAGCCATGGAGGGATGTTCTTTACTGGCTTGCCTCCCCTGGCTTGCTCAGCCTGCTCTCTTATAGAACCCAAGACTACCAGCCCAGAGATGGTCCCACCCACAAGGGGCCTTTCCCCCTTGATCACTAATTGAGAAAATGCCTTACAGTTGGATCTCATGGAGGCATTTCCTCAACTGAAGGTCCTTTCTCTATGATAACTCCAGCTGTGTCAAGTTGACACAAAACTAACCAGTACAATATTACACATCTAAAGACTTAAAAAATGTAAGTATGTATATATGATTGGGTGGGTCTGTGTGTAGGTATTTATGTATATCAAGATACGGATGTCCTTGGAAGCTAGAACCATTAAATCTCCCTGGAGTCAGAGTTACAGGGAGTTACGAGCCACCCAGTGAGGATGCTAGGAACTGAACTGGGTCCTCCTCAAGAACAGTGCTCACTCTTAAACACTTATATACTCTCCAGCCCATACCTATACAAGTTTCTGGTATACATGTATATGTGCATATGTACATATTGTGAGAGTGTACTAATAACACTGTTCAAATCAGGGGAAGACAGAGAGAGCAAGGGATTAACAAAACAATGTTAAGTAGACCTGTGTCCTTACTGGATACCACTTAACAGTCACCTGAGCTACCAGATTCTGGTTTTCTTATCTGTGAAATAGAGTGAACTCTAGCTACGGAGCTCTGTGAAATGCCACTCTATCTGAGTGTCTCTGTGGTTGGCTTGATTTGAAATGAAGCTCCAGGAAGTAAAAACTCCCACCAGTTCCAGATCATGACCATCCTAAAAGTGAAATTTGGGGCTGGGGGTTGTATGTCATTAGAGGTGTGCGTGCCTAATATGTGCCAGGAAGGGAGGGAGGGAGGGAGAGGGAGAGGGAGAGGGAGAGGGAGAGAGAGAGACTGTAAGTTTACTTCTGATCCTGAGATGACAGACAGAAACATTCAGTCCGAGACTCCTTAATGCCAAGAACCAGAAGCAGACTGAGTGGGAGCCAGTCATAAAAAGAACTTATATTTTTACATTTTGTGAAGTTTTGGAGGACCCCAAATCATCTTTAGTGATGGGACATGGAGGGAGAAGGAGGGGTTGACTAGAGAGGAGCATGAGGGAACTTCCTGGGGTGACTGCGACACTCATTATCTAGATTGGGGTTTATCTTATACTCGAGTATGCAGTTCTCACTTCAGATTAGTGTTTCACAGTATATAGCTTTATGAAGTCATAAGCCATTGCTGAACTCCAGGTCCTCCATGCTGAAGTGCTTAGAGGTGACTGACACTGGTATATGTGACTTACTTTGAGAATTATCAAAATACCATGGGATGAAGGAAGGGTGTGAGAATGGAGGGGTGGATGTAACAGGTGGCAGGACACAGATGTAAACCAGTAGGACAACTGAGGAGGGGTTATATAAAGAATATATAGACAGTATATAAAGTGTATATAGACAGTATATAGACAATATATAGACAGTATATAAACAGTGTATGGAAAGTATATAAACAGTATCTAGACAGTATATAAATTATATAAACAGTATCTAGATGGTATATAAATTATATAAACAGTATCTAGACAGTATATAAATTATATAAACAGTATCTAGAAAGTATATAAACAGTCACTTCTCAGTTTCAGATTTCCTCTGTGTTTGCAATTCGGGAGACATAGTATTAATTAACATCAATAAAATGATGTTAATTGTAAATCCATTATTGAGAGTAGGGAAGATTTTGTGTACTTATAGATGCTTCCACAGTAAGAAAGAGCCCAAGAGATCTCTTTAAGCACACTTGTTGAACACAGGAGAAGAGTAAGGCACACAAAGAGAAGCAGCTTGCCTGAGGTCACACACCCCGGCTCAGACAGTCAAGTTGAGAACACTCTCAGTTCTATCATGGAGGAAAGGGTTTGACATCCGACAGTCATAGATATTGAGTGCATTTGGAATCTTGGAGTTTTCTATGTAACAATACATTTGTGCAAATTATAATCTCTGAGATCTACCCAAGCAATTAGTTTAAGAACTCGTTTATGAGGCTGGTAGACACTGAGCTCAGAAAGGGGAATGAAACAGTACTTTATTTTAAGAAGCTTAATTAAAGTCTTTAGCTTTTCATCTGCTTATTGCTGTATTCTAAAGTGGCTTTGTAACACCCAACTGCTTTGGCAGGGCATAGAGAAACGCAGTTATTAAGTACTATTAGAACCAAGCAGACTCTGCACAGATCTTCACCCATACTTCCTGGGAGACAAAGTTTCACACCGACACTCTTCAAAGGAGAGTGACTTCAGAATAAGATATTCAAACGAATCATTAAGAGCTATTATTAAATCCTTCTCGGGGCATCTGAGTCATCGAAAAGAAGATGTAGATTTGGCTTAATTGGAGGAGAAAATAAAGGACTATGCAACATTAAATACATATATATTAACTTTCTACTGGTTCTTTGTGAGTTTCACATCATGCACCCAAGTCCTGCTCATCTCCCTGTCCCCTAATACCTGCCAACCTCCCCTCTAAAATAAGACACACACACACACACACACACACACACACACACAAAACAAAGAATAGGAAAACATCTCATCATGGAAGCTGTTGTATGTTATGATGTGTCCTACAGTGTATCCTTCTGTCCACACATCTTCACTTGCAAATGTTCATTACAATGAGTCATTGGTCTGCTTCAAGGTCTCTGGCTTCTGTGACACCATCAATATTGGATCTTCATTGGGATTACTCCCAGTTATCTTGTTGCCCTGTGTCGTGAACATCCTGCAGCTTTTGAACAGCAGGACTGGTCCTTTCATGCATCCCAACCATTTGCAGAAGATATAGATTTTGGGTGAACCAATACAGAGCCCCGGATCTGGGTCTGGATTGTAGCTGAGCTGGTCAGCACATCATCTCTCCCTTATCAGAACTACCAGGGCAAGCTCTCCAGCACTGTCCCAGCGAGGCCACCCAATGCTGACCTCTCCATCGGCAGGAGGCAGAATCAGTTCTCCTGCTCTCATGCCTTGGGGCCAGCGCACCCACACCCAGGCCTCCAGAGCCAGCTCCACTGGTCAAAGCACAGGGCCCATTCTCTCAAGTGCTGCGGCTGTGAGGGGCTGGGCAGCTGTGCTGCTCTCACAACCGGGGACCCTGCGCTTTCACCTTCCAGGCCAGCTCCACTGTACTGCTCAGGCAAGGCCAAGTGCCTGCTCTCCTGAGTGCTACAGACAGTGAGGGGGCAGGAATAGCTCTCTCCACTACTGTACATGGTGAGAGGGGAGGAGACAGCACCCTTTCACCCTGTCTTAAAATAAAAAGAGAGCCATGCATAGTGCTACATACCTGTAATCCTACGTGGGAAGTAGAAGCAGGAGGATTAGGAATCTAAAGGTTATAATGAGTTTGAAGCTATCCTAGGCTACACGAGGCCCCGTCTCAAAACAAAACAAAACAAACAAACAAACAAAAAACAAAAAAGGAGCCTAGCTAGCATGCATGAAGTCCTGTATTCTATCTCCAGCATCCAAAAGAAAAACAAAGAAAGAAGAACAGGGGAGGGGAATAGGAAAAGCAAAGTGTTATGGTGAAATTGAATAATACCAAGTAGAAGAAAGAATCTAAATACTTTGAAGAGTTAGAAAGAAATTCCACAAGGGACTGACAGTCAATAAGAAACCAGACGTCCTAACAGCAACATCGGATTCCACAGACTCTTAATTATACAGAGAAGTACTTTGCATCTACATTTTTTATAGCTGATTAAAATGTCTTTTAAGTGTGAGAGCGCAATAAAAAAAAATGTTCTCAGATAAACAGCTGCTCATATTTGCCATCCAAATAGGGACTGTTAGAATAAAAAGGGAAATGAAATCCAAAAGGTGCTGTGAGGATAAAGGAACTGGCAACAGCTTAGATGCTGTGCTTAGGTCTACTGTCCAAAACTACTCCAACCAATAAGGTAGATGAGACAGAGAGGGAGAGGGGGAGGGGGGAGGGGGAGGGGGGAGGGGAAGGGGGAGGGGGAGGGGGAGGGAGAGGGGGAGGGAGAGGGAGAGAGAATAAAACCAAGTCAATGTATCTGTCTCATGAGGAGAAAGATGATAATATGGTAGAATGAACATATATAGATACATAGATACATTATATATAATAGATGATAAATAAGTAGATAGGTATAGATGATAGGTATGTAGATAGATTAATGTATAGGTGAAAAGAATATATATGTATATATTTATATAATGTAAATATATAATGGAATTATATAATGGAATTTATTCCTATGCAGACTTATGAATGTAAATGTGGCTTTAGCTTAATAACTGGGAATTAAGGTTCATAATATTTAACAAACACAAAATAGATCATTTAATTATATACAAGCAAGAAAATGAAATATTAGAAGAAAATAGAGTAGATAGGGAAAACTATAAAATATAAGTATTTACAAATATAGTTATTTAGGCTAACTACCTGTACAGCGTAGACATTTGTCTCTTCATAGTGAGCACATATGTTAAGTCTGGCCAGACATATATGCACATTTACATATGTACATACATAGATATGTATACACATACACACACATATATACATATATATATACATGTGCATAGGTATACACTCACACACACATACATACATACACACATACACACATATACATACACATACATACATACATGCACACACATGCATAAAATATACAGATGTGCACACATATACATGCACACACAGTGTTGTGGATTCTAAAGTAAATGTGTTCATAGACATGCCTCCAGGTGCCCAGGAGGAAGTAAAGCTCTCTCTCAGTTGTCAAAGTCTTGATGACTGGCTGTTTGTAACGGTGTTGCCTGCTGGTGCAAAAATGTCCAAGCCAAGCATAGCGTGTGAGATAAATTCAAAGACCATAGCAGAGCATTAATTTGATCCTAACCACATTACTAATTTTATAGTCACTTAAGCAAATAAATGCTTCAAAACATCCTTGGAAAATGGCCTAATCTGGTTTTTCAGTTGACCCTTTGAGATCTGGATTTGGAAGCTTGGATGTTGATCTCTGGCACAGATCAATTACAGCAGGGTCAACAGAGAGGAGGCCGTTTGTGATTTGCATCTCAGCCCAAGCCTTTAAAACAGCAATGGACAGGCTATTAGCTCTGTGATCAGTTACCATGGTAGATAACCTGGGAGTGCTTTCTGATTTCAGGCTCTTATTAAGTACAGAACTGAGAGGGGGCTGCCAAGAAGAACAGTCATTTTGAATAAACCCTTTAATTCCGGGGAAGCGTTTAAAATTAGGCAGAACAAGATACGTTTCATTTTGTGCTTTTTACACTTCAATTGACAAGAAATAATCATGTTTAATTTCTGGGACAGTCTCTTGCTTTTCATGGTCCTGTTACTGACAATTTGAAGGTTGTGGTTTTCTTGCCCTCCTCATGGAAGAGTAACTGTGGAAAACACACAGAATGACCCAGCCCAGAACAGCTAATCCAGGAGGGCTGCAGGCTGCAGACATAGAATTGAAATACATTGCTGTTGATACATGAAAACCCAGCTTCTACCTCAAAGGGACTAAAAAACAGTTTATTCTGGGACTAAAAGACAGCAAATCCAAGTGGCCAGGTAACAGTTTCATGAAGCTGTACAGCAACAGAATAAAAGAAAGTCATAGGCCAAAACACCTTCCAAATACATTGGCGGGTACCTCAGCTACAGCAATGGGAGAGCCTCTACATCTGGCCTTGCATGCTGTTTATCCACATGCATGTAGCAGCTAGGTGACTGTTATACATTCCAGAAGAGTCTACCTGGTACTCACCAAGATGTGAAGTCACAAGTAGAGATAGGCAGCAAGTGCTATTTAACAAGGGTAGTTAGCTGAAGATAAATTACAATTAGGCTCTGATCCTGCAAGGTTCCAGCTGTCCACAGTCACTGAAATCCATCAATCAGCCTTGTAGAATGTTAATGTCAGTATTGCTTCTTTTGGGAGACTTCAGTACTTTGTTACATAGTGTTGTGTGATACTTAATAATTAATTGGGAATTAGTGGTTCATTGACTGAGGTTACTTAACGCTGAGTCAATGAGCCCAGCAGCCTTCCTTCCTCTTTAGGGACTGGTCCAAAGATAGCCTAATCGTATCAGAGCAGAGGACACAATACGACGAACCAGCCTTGAGTTGGAGCCGTCCTTGTACATATGAGACTCCAGTGAGAGAAAATGGACTCATAGAACCTGACCAAATAACCCTACATCCCGTGTGCCTCCGAGATTACCGGGTATGGGCGTAATCAAAGGTTGGAATTGCGTCTTGTGCTATTTATAAATAATACACGTCCAGCAACAAATAGAAATGCATTTGCAGTTCCAAAATGATATCTGCCTGCCGACAGTTCCTCTGATGAGGGAGGCCCACAGTGTTCTACTGAGGCGTGGGTGGTAAGGGGAGGCGGCTTTAGGTAAGCAAAAATGGTTTTCCCTTCGTATTTGAAGCACAAACGCAACTTCTGCATTTGCAGCTTGAATTTTTGAACTAAGGGATTCCAGTAATTGTGGCTGCTGGGAGCAAGAGAAGAGAGGAGAAAGAGGCAGTGGGGCAGCGCAGCTGCAGTGGGGCAGTGGCAGTCCTTAGAGTAAGGCATTGAGTTCTAGTCCAAGATCCCATGCAAGGTGAAACAGTTGCATTTGCCTGTAATCCCAGGACTTTTATTGAAAGATGGGCGGCAGAGACTGGAGAACATTTGAAGCCAGTGGGCCAGCCAGCTTCTGGTATGTAACAGTGAACAGGAGCCCCTGTCCTGTGGCTCAGCCCAAGCAGGCTTTGGGGATGCAGGTGTGTGAACTAAATAAATGCTGAGAATACAGGTTGCTCCACAGCATTATTGGTATCACTGTCAACTAAGTGCTGATGGAATCCAGGGTGCCGCCATGCCTTCTTGTCCATATCTAAATGCATTTCCTCTTCCTCCCCTCAGCGTCCTTCTTCCTCCTCTTCCTCCTCGGCTTGTTCTTCTTACTCCCTCTCCCTCTCCCTCTCCCTCTCCCTCTCCCTCTCCCTCTCCCTCTCCCTCTCCCTCTCCCTCTCCCTCTCCCTCTCCCTCTCCCTCTCCCTCTCCCTCTCCCTCTCCCTCTCCCTCTCCCTCTCCCTCTCCCTCTCCCTCTCCCCCCTCCCCCTCCCTCTCCCTCTCCCCCCCTCTCCCTCCTTCCCTCTCCCCCCTTCTCTCTCCCTCTCCCCCTCCCTCTCCCTCCTTTCCTCTCCCTCCTTCCCTCTCCCTCCCTCCTTCTCTCTCCCTCCCTCCTTCTCTCTCCCTCCCTTCTTCCCTCTCCCTCCCTCCTTCCCTCTCCCTCCCTCCTTCCCTCTTCCTCTCCCTCTCCTCCCTCTCCCTCTCCCCCTCCCTCCTTCCCTCTCCCTCTTCCCCTCGCCTCCCCTCCCTTTCCTCCTCCCTCCCTTCTTCCCTCCCTCTCTACCTCCTTCCCTCCCCCCATGCCTCCCTCTCCTTTTCCTGAATCCAGTAATTGCCAAGTGGATAATGTGTCTTCCTTTCTCATAGCTCCAACCCTTTGCTGCAGTCTCTGGGAGCTGCCATGAGGATGAGGCAGGCAGGCCTGGGCCTAGTTCTTTTCTTCTCTTCTGTTTCATTGAGGTGCTGACCAGGGCCTAAGTATGTTTTATAGTCCCTAACCAAGGCTTTGCACTCCCCTACTCGTTTTCTGAACTTCCCTCCGCACTGTGAGGTCACCTTTGCCAGGAGTCTGGCTGCTAGCCTCTCCCTGAGCAGAAGGACTTTTGTTTTTCTCCATTCTCCTCTTTTCCAGGCAGCTGGGAGACTGCAGCATCCCTGCCTTGGGCTTTTCCTTCTAACCTCTGATGTGTTGTCCTTAAACTTCTGTTTGAGGCCTGTTCTTTGTCCTGGAATTTCTGTTTGCGACTGTTCTTAACTCTTTTAATCATCAGAGAAAACAAACCCACTCCTGCATCAGTGATGGAGTCAAGCAGCTATATATAGTGTGTGTTCTTACAGGCTCCACCCAGCTACCATAAACAGAGGAAGATGAACTGCCTGCTGCTGTCATACTCGGGGATCAGGCTAGTGAACGGCTAAGTCGGTTATCTTAAAATGATACCAACAAATTGAAGCAACCTGATCCTCTCAGCTATAGGCAATGCAGAAAGATACTTATTGTGGGCATTGGGCATAATTGGAAATACAATCGTAGAGGCATTATTTTGCTAAGGGACATAAGGCTTTCACACCAAAAATAAAAAAAGAATGACAGATTCTCAAGGACCAACCACACAGGTGGAAGAGGGCAGGGAGTCACCTCTGGGACCCTTCAAAGGAAATCAAGTAAATGTTGATCTGGTCTCCAGTTCAGAGCTCAGCATTCAATGTGTTCCTGTGTGCTGCGCCAATCACGTGAGGATTAGGAAATGTCATGGTAACAAATTGCTAGGAAACCTCCAGGCTGCCTTGTGAGTTTCTGTAAGATGTGCCCTGTAGATTTGAAAATAATCAGTGCTGTGGTTGGATGGGCTAGGGGGAAGTGGAGTTGGCTTTTGAGAATCTTCAAGATGATTTAGCTTCATTTCACGTTCAGATCATATTTCAGAGATGCACTTACGGAGTGAGTCCTAGGATCCAGGCTGCTGTTGTTTGAGTGTAGAATACCCTGCCTTAGGCTTGCTTCCCAGGTTCTGATGTTGTTTGAGAAAATTGTGGACCCTTTAGAAGGCTGAGCCTCACTGGTGGAAGCGGATTCCCGAGGGTGGGTCTTGAGCTTTTAAAGCCCCATTGTCTATCCACTGTCTGCTTCCTGATTGTGGATGCAATGTGACCAGCCACCTCCATCATACCTACTATGCATCCTGTGGTGATTTCAGTATATATGATAGTGGCACTATGAAGAAGTGGCCTTATTGGAGAAGGTGTAGCCTCATTAGAGGAGTGTGTCACTGCGGAGGCGGGGCTTTGAGGTCTCATATACATACTCAAGTCTGGCCAGTGTGATCCAGCCCCTCCTCCTGGATGCCTGCAGGAGGCAGTCTCCTCCTATGCTCAGCCTCTGCCCAGTGTGGGTATAGTCTCCTCCAGGAGGCTTGTAGAGGATAGTCCCCTTCTGATGCCTGCAGATCAAGATGTGAACTCTCAGCTCTTATAGCACCAAGTCTGCCTGCACGCTGCCATGCTTTCCACTATGAGGAAAAATGAAGTAAACCTCTCAGACTGTAAGGCAGCCCCAGTTAAATGTTTGCCTTTATAAGACTTGCCTTGGTCACTGTCTTAGGGTTTTATTGCTATGAACAGACACCGTGACCAAGGCAACTCTTATAAGAACAACATTTAATTGGGGTCAGCTTACAGGTTCAGAGGTTCAGTCCATTATCATCAAGGTGGGAACGTGGCAGTGTCCAGGCAGGCACTACATAGCTGGAGAGTGTGAGGGTGGGAACAGCAATGATGCCTGGGACCTCCCATTCCAGGAGAACGATATTGTGCAGAGGGAAGGGCTATGACATAGGCACATGTGCACGCAATGTGCATTTATCATATTCACCCCCTCTGTTACTCTTCCGAATGTCTCTCCTCTTTCCTTCTCTCAATCCCCATTGCTTTTTCTTCTCTGGTACAATCTGTTTTTACATCCAGGTCCCACCTCCCATTTCTACAAATGAGAGGAAAACGGACATCCATTGTTATGTCCTGATTGGTTTCACTTAAGGGGTACACAACAGGGCTTGTCACTCTGGTGAAGATATCCCAGCAGGTATGCCCAAGGAGAGGAAGAGAGCCAAGATGAAGCCTTCAGGGTCTGGATTTGCCAGTGTGCTTGCTTCGGGAAGACCCAAGAACTTTAGAAAGGGGTCTAGAATGCAGTTCCCTCCAGAATTGGTGAGGCTTCTTGTGCCTTCCATGTTCTTTCCTGTGGTCATTCACTCTTGTCATTGTTAGCATGACAGCAAGGATGAGGGTAGAGCCTGTGCATGGCGGGTTTTGCCAGCGTGGCTACTAGACCAGAGGGATTGCCATACTTAGCGGGGATGATGGGATCCAGGGCGACTGCAAGAAAGGCCACATGCTTTCTCCTTTGGGGAGATGAGGTCTAAAGGGGTGAGGGCTTCTTGTTTTGCTTCCTCTGAAGTGTCTTCTACATGACACCAAATGTGCATGACAACTCTAATGTCGCCTACACATTTTATCACAGGTGAAATGTTCCTATCCATATCTCCTCTTTTCTATCTTCTAGTTTTGTGTGTGCTGGGGTACAGAATACTTTCGGTGTGATAAATCCCTCTTCCCACTAGCCATGTCTATTTCACCTAGCCTTCCTCAGAGCCTCACTGGCAGGTGACATTCCTCCTTCCCAACATGGTCCTGCCAGGAAACAGCAGCTTAGAAACTTCTTGCTGATTCTTCCAAGAGAGGCGTGTGTGTGTGTGTGTGTGTGTGTGTGTGTGTGTGTGTGTGTGTGTGTGTGTGGTGGGGGTGACATGTCCCCTGTCCTCCCCAGGAAGGAGCAGCAGCAGCCTGTGCTCACACAGTGCAGGCTGACCTGCTCAAAGTTAATGCCAAGTGCTCCCTCCATTAACCCTCTCCCCAGGAATCACAGCCCCAAGCTTGAGATAAGGAAGTCAGTGCTCAGCTGGAAGTCCTGGCTGCTGGGAGCAGGGCTGGAGGTCAGATGAGCTTCCACCTTCTTCCCTCCCCAGAGCACTGTGCTTACAGGGACACAGGGAGTCCTGTGTGGCTGTCATCCCAGCTGCCCATTCCTCAGCATGATGGGAGTGGGTGAGAAGAGAAGCGCATAGTCTAGCCTGCTTCTCTCCCTCCTGCGAGGGAGGCAGCATCAGGACCAGGCCAGGGAACTAACCCAGAACACCCACCAGTACAGTACGTGATGGCTGATGGTGAAGGAGCACACTGCTTCCGAGGGATGTTTCTTAGATAAGGCAGGGAATTGTCTTAGTGTCCCCAGTAAACAGCATTTAAGGAGGGCACAGTTTATTTTGGCTTATAGTTTTAGGCTACAGTTCATCAAGCTGTAGAAGTCAAGGCATGAGGACCTTGAAGCAGCTTGCCACACTGTATCTGCCGTCAGAAGAGAGAAATGGACACATGCTAGAGTTCAACTACCTTTCTCTGTTATTCAGTCCCAGACCCCAAGCCAGGAACTGGCACCACCCACATGTGGGGGACAAAGATCTTCCCTCATCAGTTAACTTGGTTGAGATAATCCCTCACAGACATATTCAGAAGCCCTCCTCCCAGGGGACTCTGGATTGTGTCCAGTTGACAGTTCAATCCAACTATCAAACAGAAACTAGATATGCAAAGATGAGGGTCAGGTCAGTAGAAAAGGCAGGGGGATGAAATCCTTGCCATGGACTGTCATGTTGCATGGTGCCGGGATCACTATTGTAATAATAATCGCAGTAACTGACAGGAGACCCTCAACAGGCCCTGGCTTGCTGACTGATTCTCCCTTACAGGAGGAGGGAAAGGGTCATGATGGGCTCACTGGAGATTCCACCCATTTGCTCCCTCCCATGTACCCCATGTAGCAACTGTATATGGTTCTGCATCATTCAGTGGGCTGGATCCTGGACT
Organism: Mus caroli; assembly: GCF_978045245.1. Classification (NCBI taxonomy): domain Eukaryota; kingdom Metazoa; phylum Chordata; class Mammalia; order Rodentia; family Muridae; genus Mus; species Mus caroli. The sequence continues at coordinate 103,952,360 of NW_028227266.1, forward strand.
GAATAAAGCGAGTTGGGTATCAGTGTTCATCGCTCTTTGTCCCGCATTATGAATTCAATGTGGCCGTGTGATTTTCATGATATATGGAACTCCACTCTCAAACTGTGAGCCAAAATAAATGCTCCTCCCTTAAATTTCTTTTGTTACAGTATTTGATCAAACAATGAGACAAATATATGACCCTCCCAAATAGCTACACTGATAATAATTTTTAAAGATATTCTAGCTGGTACAAGCAATTGCCTCCCCATAGCTGGATAGATGAAATCTCTCTGTCAGTCAGTCTTTTCTCTCCTATGTACACCTAGGCAGACTTTATTAATGCTCTAGGCATCTCACACTCACACAAAGAGGTGACCAGAGACTCTTCATCACAGGTGAGAGGAAGAGAAAGAAGCATGCTCAGCTCCTGCCCCCACCATAGAATGCCCAGCTTCTTACTCGAGCAACCAACCATGGGAACGAACTCTGAACTGAGTCTTTGGCTTCTCCTTTAAATGGATCAACTCTGCCTTGGCAGTCTGCTGTCCACCAGTCTGTTTGTCCTCCACCCTTATACTCCTGACACTGCTCCCAACAAAGCCAACAAAATGGCCGATGTTTGATCCAATGGGCTTTTCTGGCCTGACTCACCAAAACTCTTAGAAGTGTGTAGGACTGTTTGGTTTGTTAAAGTAGTTTTTTCCTGGATTCCTGATCTGTTTAACCATGTTCTACACATCTTCCCAAGTCTTGGAGCTTTGATCTGATCATCTCTTCTCTCTATGGAGAATCTCAAAAGAGAACTTTCATGCTGTCTACTGTATTAACTCACAGATTCATGTCTCTGTGTCTTCAAACCTTGCTACCTTATCCATTGAGTTTTGTCTTCATCCACAACACAAAAGTCCCCCTTGACTTCTCCACCAACCAGGCTGTCAGATCACCATGACCCCTCCCCCATGTCTGTCTCTATTCACTTTCACTACCCAACCCTTTTCTGGGTCACCACCCTCTCCCACAGAAACTATTGTGGCAGGTTCCTCTGCATCCTTCTGCTTTCTGATGCACACCAGAAGTGACTTGCCTGAAATATGCACTGGGCCATCCCCATGGCCTGTAAAGATCTTGTGCCAAAAGAGCTGCCACTTCTCCAGCACAGCCTCCCATTGCCTACTGATGTCTAATTGTATTGGCCTTACTCTACTCTACGAAAGGCTCTTGTCAATGTTGGTGGCAAGTCCTTTATTACTTCTCCCATTACACCACCAGCAAGAAGTGAAGTCTAATCCCACCCACTGAATACAGTGTTAAATGTCTTGGCTGGCTAATGGGGTATGGAAGTTACATTGAATATTTTCAGGGCCTGGATTGGTCATCTTGTAGCTTCTACCCTGATCTTTTGGTACCCTTCTCTGGGTACTGAGTCTTAAAGGAATCTCATCCAACTAGATCCCTAGACACAGGGACTTTGTTCCCACCTGAGCCTAGCCTTTTAACTCACTCTGCTAAGGTAATAAAGCCTCGTTGAATTCTCCTGACAGGCCCTATCTACCAGCTCAATTCGATGGAGACTTAAGTTGTTTAAAAGGTGGAGACGAGGGGGTTCTGGGGTGGCTCTCATGAATCCCAGGCTGGCCTTCAACTATGTAGCCAAGGAGGATCTTAAACTTCTGATCCTCCTGCCTGAGCACTGGAGTTACAGGTGTTTGCCACCATGCCATTTATGCAGTGCCAGGGGCTAGTCTCAGGGTCCCATGAATGCTAGGCAAAGCTACACGAGCTACATCCCTGGGATTTGAGAATTTTGAAATTTGAGACTTTTCAAAAGATCCACATCAGTCACAGGAGCAGTCTTGAAATAAAAACCAGTCCCTGGACTATGAAGAGCATCCCAAGATCCTGATTAAGAAGTGGGTCCTGGGATGTTCTGACAAGATTCTCCCCCACTCAGGGCCTTCACACACGCCTCGTTAGAAACTTCTTTCCAATACCCAGCAAAACTCTTAATTACCACAGATGGAGAAACCAAAGTATTCCATGACAAAATCAAATCTACACAATATCTTTCCATGAATCCAGCCCTTCAAAGGATAATAAAGGGAAAACTCCAACACGAGGAGGGAAACTACACCCTAGAAAAAGCAAGAAAGTAATCTTTCAACAAACCTAAAAGAAGATAGCCACATGAACAGAACAACAAAAATAACAAGAAGCTACAATTACTTTTCCTTAATATCTCTTACTATCAATGGACTAATTTCCCCAATAAAAAGACATAGACTAACAGGAACTTCTTTCCAAATCCCTATGTGATTTCTCCCTTCCTTTCCCTTCTTCCACTTTTACTAAGGCCTTTTCAGATGAACCCAAGTGAAAGAATGTCAACAGAATGCTTACAAACTCAGGCATCGCAATCCTTAGCCTATCTTTCCCAGCTGAAGACACTAAAGCCAGACAGGTGCTTTTTTTATTGGTGTTTTACTGGGACACAACAACCACAAATTTATACATCATGCAGGTAAGTTTGACGTGGCAGAGTAAAGGGTTCCCACAGACACCATGTGACTGAAGGAGCGTCTACTTCTTACTGTGTAGTGCTCTTTATGATGCTGTGCGCTCACTCCTCACCGTGACGTCTTAAAGAGCAGTGGGTCTCTACTTCTGTCACCATACCTAGCACCGAGCAAGTATTAACCTGTACCTTTTGAAAAAGCTCTGGAACTTGGAGGCCCAGATATCAGCCCACTCTTCCAGATGCCTCTAGTTTTTGTTTGTTTGTTTGTTTTGTTTTGTTTTTTTGTTTTTATTTTTTATTTTTTACCAGGGCAGGCTAGACAGAGACAATGGGAGCTCAAAGATGAACACGCAGGAAGACAGGTATCAGGACTGAGGTCTCAGGCCTCAGTTCAGCCTAAGAAGCCCTTTGACATGTTCCAACTCTCAGTTAGAACGCAGGGCTGGGTAGGCCCTTACGTCACTTTCTGAAACCCACTGCTTTGCTCAAGCCCCAGGTAACACAGGGCAATTCTCAGAGAGAAGCCATCTCCTTTGCTTCCCTAACAGGCATGGGTTGGGTTGGACACAGGACAGCAGCCTTACAGCAGATGGGGAAGAAACCCTCCCATCTACCAGGAAGGAGTGGGATGTGCCAAATGCCACATCATGGTTAAACTGGACAGATGACAGTATGTCAGGCTGTGTGTGACCACAAACTACACATATACATACCTGGAGCTTCCAGGCTGTTTGTCCACGTATAAGGCAGGACTCTGGGATACTATAAAGGCCTTTTATCCCTAATGCCACCAGACACGGTCTTCCATTGAAAACATTGCATATCCTCCCCTGTTGTTAATCTGGAACCATCTACAATCCCTTAGACCCCAAAGAGAAACCACTTGTCCTTCCCTCCCTTTCTCTCTCCCTCCCTCATACCAAGGCCCTCTGGGTTCCAGGGGGTCCATGCTGGTCCGATTCTACTTAGAATCTGGGATCTTGAGTTTTGCAATAATGCCAGGATCCAGAAGTTTCAAGTCCTGAAGGGCTTCTAGTAGCTGCTCTCGGGCAGCTCCAATGAAGGAATTCTCCAGAAAGGCAGGCAGGCCTCCCTCACCATCACGGAGGACATACAGGGGTACCCGCACCAGGCCCAGCACCTATGAAAAGGAGACATCGGACAAGTGGGACCTCAAGAACCTCAACACATTACCTTATCTACCGTGGAACAGAGCTCTCCAGAGAACAGCCAAGCAGAACCCGGCCTAATAATCACACGTCGGGAGAGCTTAGAGAGCCAAACTCTGTGGACAAGTGAGCCACGCTGGGTTCCAAGCTCCATCCTTGCTACTCCTTCTCCATCCTTTTCCTCACCCTCACTGGCGACGGCCTCCAGTAAGCATGCCTGGCTGTAGCAGTATTTCAAAACCCAGAACTCACACCACTGTATAGGTAGCACTTGGGTGCTCAAGAAAAATGCAAACACCCAAGTATTCCTCTGATATCCTTACCCAACTCAAGTGATTCCAATGGACTGTTCAGTCTGCACACTGTCAAAGTGTGCGCACTAATCAGTTTTAATAGCGCTCTCACGCCCAGGTTCAGGGTCACCTCTACACACAGGCGTCCCTAGCTTTAGACTCACTGTCTGCTTAAGGGAAATACGAGCCCAGAGTCAAGAGCTTAGGGTATCATGTGCACTAGCATAGAGCAGGAGAGACCTTTGGATGTGTGTTCTAAAAAGCTCTCTGCAGGGGCCGCTAAAGGTGACCGAGTAGGTGGTATTATCTAGCCTGGAGATGACCAAGATCCCAACTAGTTCAAGCCACTTGAAAGAATTCAAAGTCGGAGGGTCAAAATCTCCTCCACCCAGTGGCTTTTCTCGGTAAGGGGGTTGGGGGAGGACAGACTGGAGCTGGAGTGGATCCCAGGCTGGTCCCACCTCCAGCCCATGGTCCTTGGCTTGAGGTGCCCTGGCTTCCACAGCCTGCAGCTGTTCTAGAGTCAGGCGCTTGGCATAGAAGTGGGCCACCACACGCGGTCTGGCCGCGATGTGTGAGCTGCGGTAGTCAGAGCGTTCAACGCGGAAGGCAGACATCGCTTCGCCCAGCTCCTCGCGCAGTTCCCGGTTCAGCCCGTCCTCCAGGCAGCTGTCCTTCGCGTCCACGAAGCCGCCAGGGAAGCCCAGGCGCCCGTCGAAGCGCATCTGCATCTGGGGGAGGAGGGTATGATGGTTGGGCCGGGCTCGCGGGCCCTGGGGCGGGGGAGCGGCCGTGCATGACGCGTCCTCACCAGCACGGCGAAGCGCATCGGGATGCGGCCGAACAGCTTGCGGGGGTCCGGCGCGTAGAGCAGCGCATGGCAGGCGTGGCGCCAGTCCGGCCCGAGCGCCAGGGCTTCGCTGAGCTCCACTTTCCGATGCCCCTCCATCTGGAGCCTCGCACTTCCGGGTTCCTGCAGAGGCCAGCGCCTCGGGGCGGAGCTTTGCGAGACTCCGCATCAGCCAATCAGGATGGGTCTCTCAGGACACCCTGGATTGGCCCTTAGGCTAGGGTGGGGCTGAAGGCTTGGCAAGGTCAGGCTCAGGCCGGAGGTGTTTTGGAACCTGAGTTAGGATTTACTCAGGAGTCCTGCCAGTGCAAAGGACAACATATTTTTTAGGAAACGGTTCTGGGTTGGTCCGTTCATAACAAAGAGCCTAGGGATGGTTGGAAGGTAGTCTGGCTTCAGAGCTTATTCCTAGCCTAGAGTGATGGGAGAAAGGAGAGGTGGGTGTAACAAGTCTTGAGTGGTGGAAATGTGGGGATTGACTGATTATAAGAGGGCGCGCAGGGACAGAGCTGACACGTTTGGGGAAGGGGAGTGGCCAATGGGTGTGGTTACAACAAGCAACTTCATTGGCTGTGGGCTCTGGGTAGTGATGTGGAGCCTGGTACATGGAAAATGATATGGAAATGTCACAGGTCACATAGTAAGATTGGAGAGGGGTGGCTGGCTGAGGAAGTAAAGCACAGAAAAGAGTGGGGAGGAGTCAGATAGGGCACCCCACCACCACCCACTAGCAGTAAATTAAAATACCCTCAAGACTTTAAATTCTGAAGAAAAATGGGAAAGAGATGGGGGACACTCAATGCCTAATGCTGAGATCCTGGCATTCAGGATCCTTCACCTCAGCTAGGCTGCCTCACCTGAAGTTGAGTCCATATATCAAGAACCCGTATGTATTTAAGGAAGGGAAGAGGTGACACTCAAAGAAGATCTGACTTCAGGTCACAGTCTGGACTTGACAGTTTGTTGTAGAGCTCAGAACTCACCTAGATACAGGCTTGTGGCTTTAGTAGAAGCTACTCAACCCTCTCAGGTTCCCAGTTAAGGACCTGTTAGTGGAGGTGAAACCAGCGTAGGATGGGGTAAAATTCTCCTCAGAGCCAGACATATGGTAAATGCATCCATTCTTGGATTAGAAGGTGGACGCTCGATGCTGTGTCTTATGTCAAAGATTGAGGCCAGCATCCTAAGAATAAGGGCACCATCGGGAAAAGCCTGTGGACATCTTGCCTCAGTCCCTTGAGTCGCAGGGCAGAGATGCCATTGACTGAGGTAGTCACATCATGGTGACACCATAGGTGCGATACAATTGCCATTACCCAGCTAACTTCCAAGGGACAGGCAAATCATCCTGGTCAAACATTAGTATCACCTGGCAAGAAGAAGAAGAAGGAGGAGAAGGAGGAGGAGGAGAAAAAGAAGGAGGAAGAAGAAGAAGAAGAAGAAGAAGAAGAAGAAGAAGAAGAAGAAGAAGAAGAAGAAGAAGAAGAAGGAGGAGGAGGAGGAGGAGGAGGAGGAGGAGGAGGAGGAGGAGGAGGAGGAGAGGAGGAGGAGGAGGAGGAGGAGAGGAGGAGGAGGAAGAGGAAGAAGGAGGAGGAGGAGGAGGAGGAGGAGAAAAAGAAGAAGGAAGAAGAAGAAGAAGAAGAAGAAGAAGAAGAAGAAGAAGAAGAAGAAGAAGAAGAAGAAGAAGAAGAAGAAGAAGAAAGAAGAAGAAAGAAGAAGCTTATAAAACCCTCCTATCTTCCAATTCCAGAGCCCCACCCCAGGCCAATTTCAAGAAAAATTTCCTGGTGGTAGTAAGAGGACATGGTGGTTCTTTGGTTTTGTTTTCTGGATGTGTGCAGTGTATGTGTGTGTGCAAATGGATGTGTGTACAAAAGACACGCAGGCTCATGTTCACATGTGTGTGGAGGCCAGAGGTCAATTCTGATTGTCTCTGGGTGTCTCTCTCTACTGCAGCCTCCCTTATTTTTTGAGAAAGTGACTAAAGCTGAACACTGAGCTCACTAACGGTCTAAAATATCTGATACGGAAACTCTGGGGAATCCCCCTGTCTCCCCTTCTCCCATACCAGTGCTAGAGTTAAAGGCAAGCCCACTTTGCTTGGCTTTTGTGGGGGTGCTAAGGATCCAGACTCAGACCTTCATGCTTGTAAGGCAGAGAATGTATAGACTAGGACATCTTCCCAACCTGGCCTTTTTTTTTTTTTTTTTTTGCCAAATGTTTCACTTTTAATTGTAGACTCAGTTCCTATAGTTTCACAAAAAAAAGCATGTTTTTTCAACATGCATCAACAATGTTCAATGTATGTATAAGAGCAACATTTAACATAATTCAACTACTTTAACCTAAATACACTTACTGCTTACATACATTCTATAGTAACTAGAGAAAAGCTAGGAATTAAGTTTAACAGTTACAATTCACTCAACTTTGCTCTATCATCCTAGGTGACTGCTATGTTCAACACTGAACCTTCTTTGAGCGATGCCAATGTTCACTTAAGAACAGGCATAAAAACCACAAGGCTGGATGGATTGCAAAAACTGTTAAACTGAGGGGTTTTAAAAAAATTTTCTTTTTGACCAAGAGTCAGTGATCAAAATCAATTACATTCCCCATCCACCACTCATACTAGACATGCTAGACATCCCTCCCATTCCATTCATGCCCATAGATGCTCAGCTTCCATTACTGTAGTAGCTGCTGCTCACTGCTCCTTGGCTACCTATGCGATGTTTGATTGAAAATCACTGGAGTTTTGCTGTAAAACTTGGTCATATCTGCTCATGCTGCTCTGGACACCGTAGCCACCTCCATAACCACCACTCAGCTGCTGGCTGGCTGGGCCACTGTAACTGGACTGGTTTGACAAGCCCATGCCTCCCATCATTTGGCTACCATAAGCACCACCGCTTGCTCCTGCTGTAGAATTCAAGAAGAGTTCTACATATCTGTGTTGCATATTTGCTTTATCTTTTGACATAGCTGCAACAGCATCTTCATGGGTTGCAAACTCAACATCTGCTTCACCAGTTACTCTGCCTTCAGGTCCAATGTTAATATGTACTCTCAAAGGGTTGAGTGGTGAAAAAAAAAAATACTAAGTGTCATTCTCAGTAGCTCTGCATGGTAATCCCCGCATGTGTACACAGTGTCCTGTTGTACTCTGGAAAGTATAGCCACCGTCCCCATATCTGTGGCCAGACATTCCTGAAAAACAATAATTGAGGTCTCTTCCAAATCTATCCGAACCAAATCCATAGCCATCATTATAGCCATTATAGTCATCATAGCCTCCATAGCCTCCACCATAAGCACCATGCCTCATTCTCTCAAAACCAGCTCCTCTGCCAATGCTGTTATACCCTCTGCCAGCCCCAGGTCTGTCATAGGGACCTGGCTGCTGCATGGCCATAAGTTTTTGTGGTGGATCTTAATGAGTTCTAACTTCAGCTCGGCTGCTCTTAAATATTTCAATATACCTGTGCCCTATTCTTTCCTTGTGTTTCTTTAGAGCCTTTTCAGCTTTTTCCTGTGAAGCAAACTGCACGAAGGCCTCCCCCGTACTCCTCTCCTGGAAGTCCACTAGCAGTGTTATCCCATTTGGCACGATTTCCAACCCTGAGAAGAACTGAACAATTTCTTCCTTGCTACATCCAAAAGGGAGTCCTCTACGCTGTACAAAGCCATCATTGGCTGTGTCAGGACTATTTGGACCAGTATGCTTCAACACCCAACCCATTTCAATGTTTTTTGACTTGAATACTTCAACATATCTGTGTCCCATAGTTTCCCTGTCTTTTTTCAAGGCCAATTTGACTTCATCTTCTGATTCAAGTTTAACAAAAGCCTTGCCACTCAGTCTGCCTTCTCTGATGTAGATGAAACGAATACCTTGAGCCCCATTTTGAATTTTGCAGTCAGAAAAAAAAACGCTGCACTTCATCCGCGGAGCAGGACCACGGCAAGCCCTGGACCTTCACCAGGAAGCCCTCTCCGCCTTCTGCTCCCAGCATCATCATACTTTTGCTGGCCCTGGCGTCCACACAGATTGCAGGACTCCACACAAAGCCTTGGCGTGGCTGAGGAGAAAAATCCCAACCTGACTTTTAAAGACACACCATTTGAAAAGCCACCACGGCTGAGAACCAACATCGTCACCCTTCATGGTTTCTTCTTGAGTTCCTGCCCTAGCTTCCCTCAGCAGATTGTGACCCATGGAAGCATAACTCAAACAAACTCTCCCCTGTCCTCCAGTCATTTTTGATAAGGGTGTTTTGTCATAGCGACAGAAAAGCAAACTAGGACATCATATCTTTCAAACAACTCTTTGCATCTGTCCTGCCTCTGTGCTCTCATCCCCTCCCCTGCCATACAGAGACAGATTCCAGGAGTCAGGGCTGGGGACAGATGGAGGCATATGCCTAGAGCTGTTCCATTCTGCTAATGGTCCATAGGGACAGAAAGCAACTCTGTCTTTGGGAGATGTGAGGGAGCCCGAACAAATTACACACACACACACACACCCTTTATTTATAAAGAAACCAGGCTTATCTCGGGGCTACAGGTATTGTACAGAGTTAACACAGAGCCTCATGCAATCAGAGTGATAAGAAATATGGTGTTCAGGATTATATACATCAGACCTATGATTACTACCACTCTTATAAAATAAACTGTGACTCTTGGTCCACTCTATAATAACTACAAAGGGCCACCTCCAAATGAAGAGAATTATTATACTTTCTGTAGTAACAGGATGAGCTTAATATGAGTTTGAGTTGGCCTATATAGCCCTACAGGCATCTACATAGAGAAGCACTGGGAATGCCTACATCAAGGATTAATAAACCCCTTACTTTTTTGTTCTGGTTGTCATTGCTCTGTCAGTTGAGAGGCCCACAGAGTCCATGATGCCTGACGATAACAACTCAGTTAGGGCCTGGGACTTGCTTATAACATCATAGCCCAACAAAAGAAACCAATGCTCCTTAGAAAACTTCCACTGAAGAGCCAGAAAGATCCCCAGTGAGAATACAGTGAACATCAACCATCTTGGGATGTCAGGAAGGAAACTCAATCCCACCCTTACTCCCTCCCTCAAAGAAAAAAAAAAGAATCCCCAAGGTTAAAGAGAACCCCTGCACTGTTCTATCTGAGACAGAAAGCCACAGGCCACTGCTGAGTTTTCAAAACAAAAACCAGTTTGAGGAACAGAAGAACAAACGTGGCTTTACTTTTGGTTTATTCATTAATTGCTTATTTATTTATAATGCAAAGTAGAAAATAGATATCCTTCTACCTGTCCTGATATGGAATGCAGATACATGCGGAATGAGCTGCTGCGGGTCAGCAAAGGGTCCTCCACTTGGAAGACTTAGAGATCATTCCCACAGCTATTTTGTTTTCCAGCAGAGCACAGCTCCATAGTAACTTCCTTCCGAAGAGTGAACAGTACAAAAAGAAGAAAACCACAGTGCAACTTCGTAGCTTGGGGGTGAAATCGACCAGCCCAGCACTGCCTTAGCAGGACAATCAAGATCAGCATCCGGCATAGGTGTGTCACATCGACAGAGGGGGCTACATATGATGTCAAGGTAAGCATCCAGCATTGTTGTGTCACACTGACAGAGGGGACTAGATATGTTGTGATGATAATGTCTTTTGCCTGAGGTCTCCCCTCCCCCAAAGGAGAGAACTCTGGTCTAAACTTTGAGGAAAGCAACAAGCCAGCCTCCACCATTTGACAGGTAACCCTCGATACTGTCCAGGCATTGTCTTAGTTCCTTGGAGTTACTGGAACAAAATTCCTCAGATTGGAAGACTTATAGACAACTGAAGTTTATTTCACACAGTTCTGGAGACTTGGAAGTCTAAGATGAAGGGGCTGACACACTTGGTGTCTGCTGAGGTCCCAGTTCTTGATGCATAGGCCACCTGGTAGATGAAATCTCAGAAGGTTCTGGAGAGCTCTCCAGATCCCCTGCAAGGTCACTAATGCTATTCATGAAGGCTGCGTTATTATGGTATAGTTCCCTCCCAAAGGCCCCTATCCCCAAATATCAATGTGGGGTTAGGATGTCAGCATATGGACTGAAGGACCGGTGTGGAGGGCATAAATATTCAATCTATGGCAATCAAAATAAAAATGGAAATTTCCACAGGTACCTATGGAATAGGAGAACCTCAAAAGATGTGCCTCACTTGAAATCTGAGAAAGATAAGGATATTAGGTAACAGCCAAGAGAATCTGAATAAAACGTTGGTTAATATTAAGGCTTTAAAACTGGCTCATTATTTTAAGAACTGTACCGTACTAAATTAAGATATTAACTCATCCTCAAGACTCCCCTGCCAGGTCTAGTTTACCTTTCCAGCTGTTCCCTGGTAGCCCTGCTGTTGGACGTTCTGAGAACACATTCCAGGACCTGGTCTCTTTATGGCTCACACACATATATGTATGTGTGTGTGTGTGTGTGTGTGTGTGTGTGTGTGTGTGTGTGATGCATCCAGGCCTCACTTATACAGACAGAATGCCAAAACCAACATTTTCAATGTTAACAACTGAACTACGGTCAATTGGAACCTTACCCTCAAGGACCCGTGAAGCCTCACACAGATCTCTGAGGACTAACCACTAACAATGCAAGGAACCTTCCACCAATGACTGGGCTCAAGAAAAAAAAAATCTAATACAACTTGTTACCCAACAAGACAAGAAATCCTTTTGCCCACTGGAATCATGGGGTCCTAGCAGGAGGCCCTTCAGGATGAGACATAGTTAACCACTCCCAACACTGCCTCAACAACTGAACAAGTGAAAATTATTTTCCTCATTCTGGAGAATGGGAAGTCTCCAGCGCTGTGCTGTGGTGTGCTGTGAAGAATTTCTAGCCCTTTTATCAAGACACCCCCTGGTCCTGAGCTTTGGGATTTAAAAAAGCCAAGGGACTTGGGCCACATTTGAGTTCAAAACTAAACAAAGTAAAGAATGGGAGTCACGTGACTACTACTCTGAGGAAGCTGGGGACATGGGTGGTAAGAGAATTCACCAAAATACCCACAGAAAAAGTGAGAGACTGAAATACACTATTGAAAAAAAGAAAAGCTGCAGGTGAGTACCCAAAAGGAACTGGGGTGCTGAGAGGAAGCAGGAGGCTTTTGGTTTTGTTTGTTACAACACTTGAGATGGTGTGTGTGTGTGTGTGTGTGTGTGTGTATGTGTGTGTGTAGGAGGGTACTCTGCCTCGTCTCATGGGCCTCTGTGATGGCTGAAGTGATGTTTTAAGTTTAAACTGCTGTGCTTAGGAGATCCATAAAACAAAATTGCCTCTAACATATAAGCCCCACTTGCCCAAGGACAGATAACTTCCTGGAATGCTGGAGACTGCTGTTGATGGACGATAACAAGCCATTTTTGCTTTTGTAAACAAGCTTGGTTGCTCCAACTGCACAGGATGTGTGCTTGATCACACATAGGCAGGAAGTAAGTCAGGATGTATGCTTGTCCCTGATGGGACAAAGGGAGGAAGTATATAGTTTGTGGGTTTTACCTATAATTTGGTGCCATACTCTGGGAATCCTGGGTGAAGAAATTCTAGCCCTTTTATCAAGACAGTATCCTTGGCTCTGGCCAATATTTAATAAAGCTTGCTTCAATCTTGGCTCAAAAATTGTGGTAGTGGTCTTATTTTCATCCATTTTGGATTAACAACCTCCAGCCTAGAACCATATTCCAATGGGCAGGTGGACTTCCCATTAATCTTGTTGAGAAACAAATTTTACAGTACTAGTTGGCTTTCTTAGGACCAATCAGTGTACTTGTGCAAAGTTCCCTGAGTTAGTAGAGGTTAGACTCTAGACCTGAGTGAGGCATCATGGATCACTGAAGGTCAGGCTCAAAATGGCCATGGCCTGGTTGTTAAAATTACAAAACACTTCCTTTTGTATCTATAAATGGGATCCGATGCTTGATATAGAAGAATAACATAATTGTTTGAGGTAGGATAGTAATGTGGTTACAGTTTTAAATGTTCTTTGTTCTTTACAGCCAAATACTAAAATATGTATAAAGCACACGCTAAAAATAATCCTCCCAGAGACAGAGGCTGAGGGTGTGAATACCGCTTTAGAAGCTGGGTTTCTGGGGGCCATTCAGGCTTGGTTTTTAAAAAATTTATGTAGTTTGATGCTTCCTGTAGTAAAAAGTTAAAAGTAGGAAGATCTTTGGCATCTCCTGAAGTTGAAGGAAAAGGTTATAATTTACATTTGAATGAAGTCTTTGCATTCCACAAAACCCTTTAGCAGACAGGCTAAAGTGGACAAGGAGCTGGAAGGAGAACTGAGGATCCAGTCTTACCTCATAAGCTCCAACAGCAAGTCTAAGAAGACTAGTGTTGCCTAAGATGGCTGATGGCTGATGCCTGCCATCTGCCTCCGAATGCCAAACCAATTCACATTGTCATTCCTGGATTTTCTGTGTTATTTAAATGAAGAGCCAGTGTTGAGAACCACAGATTTAGAAAAACATATGGTGACAGGACACAGGGATGAGGCCGGAGAGAGCTATTAGAGGCTTATCAATAGGACTTCCTGTAAGGACAGTCTACCACCATGGAGGGACATTGTGCGTGCACTCGAGAGCATGTGTGGGCGTGCGTGCGTGCGTGCGTGTGTGCGTGCGTGTGTGTGTGTGTGTGTGTGTGTGTGTGTGTGTGTGTGTAGACATACATACACATTTGTATGTGTTTGTGAGAAGAAGCCAGAGGACATTCTTGTGTGTTATTCCTTAATCACTGCCCATTGCTTTCTATGGAGACAAAGTCTCTCATTGGTCTGGAACTTGCCAACTAGACTAGGTTGGTTATCCCTGTGGCCCCAGAGACCATCCTGTCTCCATCGACCCAAAGCTGTGATGACAGGTATGTGCCCAAGTGTTTTCACACACTTTTGGGGGATGGAACTCAGGCCCTTATGCCTACAAGACAAGCACTACAACTTAACTAGCCCTCGACCCTGAAAGGACTCTGTGTTGTTTCTAGTTTGGCCATGGTGGCAGGGATGGAGGCTATTACTGGCTGCAACAATGGGGACTTCCATTCACCAGGGCTGACCTGGCTACAGCTGCTACCCAGTGCCAGATCAGTCAATATCAGAGACCAACCCTGAACCCCAGATAGGGAATCATTCCTCAGGGTAGCCAGCCATCAACCGGTGGCAAGATGACTACATTGGTTCACTTCTTTCACAGAAAGGGCAATGCTTTGCCCTTCCTGGAATAGATACGTATTCTGGTTATAGATGCGTCCTTCCTGCATGAAATGCTTCTGCCAAAACTACCATCCGTGGGCTTACGAAATGCCTTATTCACCATCATGGTATTCCACATAGCACTGCCTCTGACCAAGGAACTCATTTCACAGCTGGAGAAGTACAACAGTGGGCCCAAAGTCGTAGAATCTTCCAGACTTACAGTGTTCATCAATTTCTGCTTTAGTTAGGTTTCTATCGCTGTGATGATAACACCATGACCAAAAAAAAAAAAAAAACCAACTTGGGGAGGAAGGGATCATTTGCCTTACAGACCCTGAATCACAATCTGCTCAGGAACTCAAATTGGATAGGAACCTGGAGGCAGTGTTGCCTACTGCCTTCCTCCTCAGGGTTTGATCAGCTTTATTTCTTAGAGAACCTACGATCACCAGCCCAGGAATGGTGCCACCCACAATGTGCTGGCCCCTCCCACGTCTGTCCATCACTGAAAACATACTCCAGGCTTGCCTGCAGCCCAGTTGTACTGGGCACCTTCTCAACTCTGGTTCCCTCCCCTCAGTTGATTCTACCTGGGTCAAGCTGACATGAAACTAGCCAGTGCAGGTGCATTATAGAGCATACAAATAATCCGAGTCTCTCATGAACGCTAAAAGCAAGCAGATATTCCCTCTTTGTCCCTTTCTGTCAGAATGAAGGCTAATGACGAGGGCATCGCTAATCAGAACCTCCTACCTTGGCTCGTTTGTGGGCAGACATGGTACATATGCATGACCCGAATTAACAGCACGGTTTCACGGGAATGAGTTTCCAGTGGTTGAGGTGCACTCCCTGTCTCAGAGATCGTTCAGCTGGCCTGCTCTCCTGTTCAATAGACCTTTGCCTCCATCCACACCCTGAAACTATTCCCAGGTGCCTGGATGTCATAAATCTACAAAGTTGGGCCTTCTGACACCGCAAAAGGTGGAGGCCGTGAGGGTGGGAACAGCAATCCAGCCTGGAACTTCCTGTTTACATGTCTACTTCCTCCTTACACTCGGCGAGCTGCCCTGCCGTGGAGCTTGTGGCGCTGAGGAGAAGGCCACATCCTTGACAGTCGTCCATGCAGAGGGGTTGAGGTTGGGTCTGGTGGCCCTGGTTTTGCTTGTGTGATCAGGAGAGTCTGGGATGTGGATTTTCCCCGGCTGAGGAGCTGGTGGTAGAGGAGACTCGTTGTATCTTTCATGGCCCCTGTGGCTCTTCAATCCTGCTGGCTTCTGATTCCATACAGACCAGCATGAACACAATGGTATTTTAGCCCCCCAGTGGTGTCTCTGACAGACGGTGCCCACTACATGGGGGTGGGGAGTGAATTGCCATATGAATTCAGCCAGAGAAATGGGACCTAGAGGGCATGGGGGGAGAAGGCAGTTTCTCTTTGGTAGACTTCCTGTGGCCTGAAGGCCATGACACAGTCTCTGTTACCCTGCATGGCTCACACCCTTCTACCTAGTGTGTTAACTACAATAGCCCACTTTTTCTTCTCCTCTTATGGAATGAGCCACACCCAGCATCTTCCCCGCGGCTCAAACTCTGATGCTCTTTGCAAACGGTATCAAGGGTAAAATGCTCATATCCTGTTTTGGTGTTTTGCTCATCAGGTAACCAGAATATTTGGGGTACAGATTTTAATACTTTCTGTGCAATACCCCCCCCCCCTTTCCCATTCCCCTCTCACTGTCTTAGTTAGGGTTTTACTGCTGTGAACAGACACCATGACCAAGGCAAGTCTTAAATAAATGGCAACATTTAATTGGGGCTGGCTTACAGGTTCAGAGGTTCAGTCCATTATCATCAAGGCAGGAACATGGCAGTATCCAGGCAGGCATGGTGCAGGAGGAGCTGAGAGTTCTACATCTTCATCTGAAGGCTGCCAGCAGGAGACTCACTTCCAGGCAGCTAGGACAAGGGTCTTAAATCCCACACCCACAGTGACACACCTACTTCAACAAGGCCACCCGTCCTAATAGTGCCACTACGAGCCATCACTCTAACCCTGTCTGTTTCACTTAGTCTTCCTCAGAGCCCGAGTTCAGTAGCAGGAGACATTCCTCCTTCCCAGCATGGCCCTGCCAGGAGAAGGTAGCTTTGCCTCAAACCTGGCAACTGACAAGGACTTGGGCTCAGGAGAGAATGAAGTCTGAGAGAGATGTCTGTGAAGAGGGAAAGTGCAAGGTTGAGTAGAAACTTCTTGCTGATTCTGCTGAGAGAGGAATGAGTGTGTGGTGTGTGTGTGTGAGAGAGAGAGAGAGAGAGGAAGGGGGTGATGTGTGGCTCCCCTGTCCTCCCCAGGAAGGAGCAGCAGCAGCCTGTGCTCACACAGTGCAGGCTGACCTGCTCAAAGTTAATGCCAAGTGCTCCCTCCATTAACCCTCTCCCCAGGAATCACAGCCCCAAGCTTGAGATAAGGAAGTCAGTGCTCAGCTGGAAGTCCTGGCTGCTGGGAGCAGGGCTGGAGGTCAGATGAGCTTCCACCTTCTTCCCTCCCCAGAGCACTGTGCTTACAGGGACACAGGGAGTCCTGTGTGATTGTCATCCCAGCTGCCCATTCCTCAGCATGATGGGAGTGGGTGAGAAGAGAAGCGCATAGTCTAGCCTGCTTCTCTCCCTCCTGCGAGGGAGGCAGCATCAGGACCAGGCCAGGGCACTAAACCCATAGCAGCCAACCAGTGTGTGATGGCTGAACCCATGCCTGGGAGGGATGCTTCTTAGATAAGGCAAGGGGTTAAGACATCAGAGGCAGATCCCTCAGAAACTAAGTCAATGTCACAGAAGTAAAATGTGGAAAAGAAGCCTTCCAAGGCAGTCGGGGAGCATGAGTCCTAGAACATTTAAGCCTACTTAAGTGGAGCAGCACGGAACCTGAAAAAATAATCACAGGCAACATCAAGGATGAGCTGTGGATGCTGTGTTCCTTGTAGACACACACACACACACACACACACACACACACACACACACACACGTTACTTCCCTCCGGCTAGCCATCTGAGAGTTTACTCTATAGGACATGTAACCCTTAGATCTAGGTTAGATCAGGAGAAAAGACACAGCAATGAAACCTTCTTGGCAAGGCCTCTAGAGCTGCTTCTGACCCATCTATCCCATATTTGAAAGGTCCAGAGCTGGAGCCCGGCTGGAGGCCACTGCAGTACTTCTCCAGGGCTCTGCCCAGCCTCCTTCCTTCATGGGATCCTGTCCTGGAAGGGCATACTCTCACCTGGCCACATCCCTCCCTGGCACCTTGCACTTCTGTAGCTATGTTGACTCTGTGCCTCCTCTTTATCAGTGAGGGTACTGGTTCCTGGGTCATCTTACCTCTCCAACACGGGTCAGTTTCTGGCCTCATTATTCACTGCCTGCTCACTTCCCCTTCTGCCTCCCCATCCTGAATGGTTATTTACCCTTTTACAGCACCCCCCATCCTTGGTTCAGCCACCCTTATCTCCCCAGTTTTCCTTAACCAATCACCTCTCTCTGTTTCAAACCCACCTCCCACTGCACACTCTCCACTCCCAACTGGCTTCAGCATCAAGGTCTCTGATTTTCAAGCTACTTCACAAAGTTAACTGTTCTCTCTATCCCTACATGAGTGACATTAAACTGGTGCCTCTGTTAGTATAACCTCTCCATTCTTCAGTTGACGGGCATCTAGGTTGTTTTTAGTTTCTGACTATTACAAATAAATACAATAAAAAATATGGTATGTATATGCATATATATGTATGTATATATACACACACATATATACACACACATATAAGAATTATGTATATATATATTATACATATATATGTAATTATATATATATATATATATATATATATATATTTCTTTAAAAATTGGTAGCTAAAACTAAAGTTAGGGAAATGTGTGGTTCCCAAAGCCTAAAAGAGTCATTGTCTGTCCCTTTAGGAAAAGTCTTCTGACAACATTCTGGAGTCCTTAGCAGCAAGGCTGTCTATCTAATGGCATCAGGTCGGCCAGCATCAGCTGAGAAAGCTAAAGAGCCCGAAGGCCCTGTTGACAGCATCTTCTCCTAGAAGGCTCTTTTTGGCAGGGCAGGCCAGACAGGCTGGGTCAATTCCCTTCTGAATTCTCCAGAGAGGACAACACACTCAGAGGTCTTAGGTCCACCAAGGGCAGCCCAAGAAAAACCACCACCACCTTCTGACCCTTTATGTTCAGTTTCGTTCAGTTGTGGGGGAAGAAAAGGGGACTGTGGAGCTGGTCATGACTTCCTCCAGCTCTCTGGAACTTGTGCATCTGGTTAAGTCACAGGTGAGAGGCCACTTCCAAAGGGAAATCCCGTGCCATCTTAAGAGTTTTACGGCTGTTAAGAGACACCATGACCAAAGCAACTGTTATAAAGACAACATTTAATTGGGGCCATTTTTACAGATTCAGAGGTTCAGTCTGATATCATCAAGGTCAGAGCATGGCAGTGCCAGGCAGGCATGGTGCAGGAGGAGCTGAGAGTTCTACATCTTCATCTGAAGGCTGCTAGCAGAATACTGACTTCCAAGCAGCTAGGATGAGGATCTTAAAGCCCACACCCACAGGGATACACCTACTCTAACAAGGCCACACCTCCAAATAGTGCCTCTCCTTGGACCAAGCATATTCAAACTGGGACACCTGCCTCTAGCTCCTCCAGCAAACATGGAGCTGCGCACTAGAAGGTAGCTTTACAAGAGAGGGAACGACTCTCCCCTGCTTAACAAGGAGCGGAGGGGATTATGGTTCCTGGTTAGAGTGACCATGAAGTGAGGTAGACCATGTGTGGCACAGAGTGCATGTGTGCATGCCTGACAGGTACAGGGAAGGACCTTACATGTTAAGGACCCGGCAAAGGTCTATGGATTTCTGTCTCTGGTGCCACAGGGTGATGGGGTCTTTTGTTCAAAATGCATTGCATTACAGTTCTGCCTTTTAATCTGGTGTCAGCTCTCATCTCCAAGACCCCAAAAGCATTTCCCTTCTCCCCCACCCTCCCAATACCAAGTTCTCTCGGCTCAGGCCCCAAACAGCCTTAAGGTCTGCTTACGCTGAACTGTTCGTTCCTTGAGGTCTGAGGCAGTTTCGGGAGCCAGAATTCCCAAGTCCTGGAGGGCTTCCAGTAGCTGCTCCCTGGCAACACCAATGAAGGAATTCTCCAGAAAAGCAGGCAGGCCTCCCACACCATCCCGCAAGGTGTACAGGGGCACCCTCACCAGGCCCAAGACCTTTGAAAGGAAGGAGAGAGAGGACAAGACAGTTCTCACTACAACAAGTTAGTTCCAGAGCAGATATCCCGGCAGAACCAGTCCTAGGGCTTCATACTTCAGTGGGGCCCAGTGGGCCTAACCCTGGACAGGCAAGGGCCCCCAAGGCATCCTGGGTCCACCTCCATGTTAACCAGTTCAACAGCACTTTCTGGCTCCTGCAGCCCGAATGCAGGCACAGCCCTAGCTGCCAGTGGGTCTACACTAGCTATGTAGGCCTCACGGGGGAACTCAAGAAAACTGAATTCACAGGCCTTCCTCCTACTCCTCCCTTAACAAGGATCATCTGAGGGAAGTCTAAGAGTTGCTTGCTCACTAGAAGTTGCCAGTGTGAATCCAGGAGTCTCTTTTTTACACCTTCCCCAACCCCAGGAGTTTAGTACTTGCCAGAATTGGAGAATCTCTTCCATGGCTCCCTAAGTCAGCGGCCCAAAGTTAAGGCACTACTATGCTATTATGGTGTCATGCCTGACCATCACCACACTTAGCTGAGTGTGTTCTAGAGAAATCTCTGCAGAGGCCAGTCAAGTGTGTGTGTGTGATGTAAAATGTTCATAGGAGACCACACTGGCAGTATTATCCATCATGGATGCTTTTGACTTATCCTAGACACTGGGATGGGCACAAGGTCTGATGATCAGGAACTTCTAAAGGGGCTTTCTTTGGAAAAGAACCACAGAGAAAGGAGGCAGGTAGTGGTAAGAGGTCCCAGGCTAGCCCCACCTCTAGCCCATGGTCCTTGGCTTGTGGTGCCCCAGCCTCCACCGCCTGGAGCTGCTCTAGTGTTAGGCATTTGACATAGAAATGGGCCACCACTTTTGATTTGGACTCAGCAAGGGAGCTTCGATAGTCAGTGGATAAGATGCTGAAAGTGGACACTCCCTCGCCCAGTTTCTTCAACAGTTCCTTATTCAGTCCTTCCTCCAGGCTGGGGCTACGATCGTCCACAAAACCACCAGGGAAGCCCAGTCGCCCATCAAAGCGCATAGACATCTGAGGAAGGAAGGAATGAGGATTAGCTAGGAGAAAGAAAGATAATCCCAGAAGGGCTAGGACGGCTAGTAGCCATTCCTCACCAGCACAGCATAGTTCAGCAAGATACGGCCACCAAAGAGCACCCCTGGATTGGGCGCATACAGCATCACGTGACAAAGATGCCGCCAGCTGGGCCCCAGGGCCAGGGCGTCCTCCAATTCTATCTTAGTGGGCGTGGCCATGGGCTCTTTACTTTGGTCAGTTTACGCAGTTCGCAGGAGATTATCATTTCAGACCACCCATGCCTTCAGGGTCCATGGGCAGAACGGAGACACCAGTGCAGGCTTTGCTAATGGAACAGCATCCTGTCAGCCTGGGGCCTTGTGACCTGGCGGTGGAGAAGGCTGGGAAGTTGAAAGCTTCCTCAAGATAAGGCCTCTCGGACTAGGGCGTGGCTAAAGGTGTGGCTAGTGTCCTAAGTCATAGTTAGGAGGCCTGTGAAGCTATGAGTCTCAGGTTTTCCACCTTGGATAAGATCAGATTACCAAAGAGTCCTGAAAGTGGAAGGAATAGAGAGAATAAAGAAAGAGCCACTACTCGGGGTTTGGTCTGGATAGAACCAGAAAATGTGGGTTGGAGCTGAATAGAAGAAAAGGGAGTAGGAATGTAAACCTTTTGTTTTATTGTTCCCATTAATTACTCATTTTAAATCCCGAATGCAGCCCCCCCCCCTCCTATTTCCCCCTCACATGGCCCCTCCTCCATTCTCTTCCCCTTCACCTCTGAGAAGTGGGAGGTCCCCCTCTGGGTACCAACCCACCCTGATGCCTCAAGTCACTGAAGAACTAGGAACATCTCCCACTGAGGCAGCACGGTTAGGGGAACTCGATCCACAGGCAGGCAACAGAGTCAGGGTAAGTCCCTGCTCCAGTTGTCAGGGAACCCACGTGAAGCCCAAGCTGCACATTTGCTACATATGTGTGTGTGTGTGTGGGGGGGGGGGAAGCATACTCTTTGCTTGGTGGTTCAGTCCCTAAGATTCCCTAAGGGTCCACATTAGTTGAATCTGTTGGTCTTCTTCTGGAGTCCCTGTGACCCCAGGGTTTCTCAATACTTCCCCAACTTTTCCACAGGACTTCTCACGCTCCATATAATGTTTGGCTGTGGATCTCTGCATCTGTGTCCATTGGCTGCTGGATGGAGCCTCTCAGAGGACAGTTATGCTAGACGCCTGTCTGCAAGCATAACAGATAATGCCAGGGATTGATGCTTGCCCGTGGGATGGATCTCAAGTTGGGCCAGTCACTGGTTGGCCATTCTCTCAGTCTCTGTAACATCTTTGTCCCTGCACTTCTTGTAGACAAGACAGACATTGGGTCAAAGATCTTGTGCGTGGGTTGGTGTCCTTATCCCTCCACTGGGAGTCCTACAGGAGGTGGCCACTTCAGGATCCATATGCCCCATTGCTAAGAGTCTGTTAGGGTCAACCTCTCACCCTCATAGACTCCCTGGAGCCTTCCCCACCCCAGGTCACTAGTTTACTACCTCCACCCTTCCCCCACTACACGGATTTTCATTCACTCTCATGGCCCTCTCTACATCTGATCACCATGCCCCTCTTTTCCATTCCCTCTCCTACCTAGTTCCCTCCCTCCCTCCATCCACCTCAGATGGCAATTTTAGTTCCCCTTCTAAGTGAGATTCAAGCATCCTCCCCTGCCCAGCCCCCCATTAGTATGCTTCTTTGGGTCTGTGGATTGTAATGAGGGCATCCTGTACTTTATGGCTAATATCCACTTATCAGTGAGTACATACAATGCATGTCCTTTTGGGTCTGGGTTACCTCACTCAGGATGATAGTTTGTAGTTTGTTCCATTTTGTTGCAAATTTAATGATGTCCTTGTTTTTAATAGCTGAGCAGAACTCCATAAATAAGCTACATTATCTGTATCCATTCTTTAGTAGAGGGGCTTCTGGGTTGTTTCCAGTTTCTCACTATTACAAATAAACAAGTGTCCTTGTGGTATGGTGGGGCATCTTCTGGGTATATACCCAGGAACAGCTTTTGAGGCAGAACTATTCTCAACTTTCTGAGAAACTGTCAAATTGGTTTCCAGAATGGTTGTACAAGTTTGCACCCCCACCATCAATGGAGGGGTGTTCTCCTTGCTCTACATCCTCGTTGTAGCTTGAGTTTTTGATCTTAGCCACTCTGATTGGTGTGAGGTGGAATCTCAAGGTCATTTTGGTTTACATTTCCCTGACAACGAAGGATGTTGAGCATTTCTTTAAGTGCTTCGCAGCTGTTAGAGATTCCTCTGTTGAGAATTCTGTTTAGCTTTGGACCCATTTTTAACTGGGTCATTTGGTTTTCTGGTACCTAACTTCTTGAGTTCTTTATATATTAAGGATAGCAGCCCTCTGTCGGATGTGGGGTGAATGAAGACCTTTTCCCAATCTGTAGGGTGCTGTTTTGTCCTATTAATGGTGTCCTCTCCCTTAGAGAAGCTTTTCAGTTTCATGAGGTCCCATTTATCAATTGGTGATCTTAATGCCTGAGCCATTGATGTTGTGTTCAGGAAATTGTCTCCTGAGCCAAGGCGTTCAAGGCTATTCCCCAGTTTCTCTTCTATCAGATTTAGTGTATCTGGTTTTATGTTGAGGTCTTTGATCCACTTGGACTTGAGTTATGTGCAGAGTAATAAAATAAGGGTCTATTTGCATTCTTCTACATGCAGACATCCAGTTAGACCAACATCCTTTGTTGAAGATGCTTTCTTTTTAACATTGTATGATTTCTGGCTTCTTTGTACAAAACCAAGTGCCATTGATTCCATTGATCAACCTGTCTGTTTCTATACTAATGCCACACAATTTTTATTACTATTCCTCTGTGATACAGCTTGAGATCAGGGATGGTGATAACACCCCCAGATGTTCTTTTATTGTACAGGATCATTTTGGCTATTCTGGTTTTTTATTTTTCATATGAAGTTGAGAATTGTTCTCTCAGGATCTGTAAAGAATTGTGTTGGAATTTTGATGGGAATTGCATTGAATCTGTAGGTTAGTTTTGGTAAGATGTCCATTTTTACTTTGTTACTCCTACTGATCCATGCACATTTTTCCATCTTTGGATATCTTCAATTTATTTCTTCAGGAACTTGGAGTTCTTGTCACACACGTCTTTCACTTGCTTGGTTAAAGATACACTGAGGTATATTATATGTTTTGTTAAGGGTGTTATTTCCCTGATTTCTTTCTCAGCTAATTTATTGTTTGTATAAAGGAGGACTATTGATTTTTTTTAATTTTGTATTCAGCATTTTTGCTGAATGTGTTTATCAGCTGTAGGAGTTCTTTGGTGCAATTTTTGTGGTCACTTATATATACTACTATATTATCTGTGAATAGCCAATTTGCATCCCTTTGATAACCTTCAGTTGTCTCATTTCTTTGGCTAGAACTTCAGGTGCTATATTGAAGAGATAGGTAGACAGTGGACAGCCTTGTTTTATCACTAATTTTAGTGGAATTGCTTTGAGTTTCTTGCCACCTAATTTGATGTTATTTATTGGCTTGCTGTACATTGCCTTTATTGTGTTTAAGTATGTGCCTCGTATCCCTGAACTCTGCAAGACTTTTAACATGAAGGGGTGGCAGATTTTGTCAAAGGCTTTTTCAGCATTCAATGTGATGATCATGTGGGGTTTTTTCTTTCAGTTTGTTTATCTAGTGGATTATGATGATGGATTTTTGTATATTGAACCACCCCTGTATCCCTGGAATAAAGCCTACTTGACCATGGTGGATGATGTCTTTGATGTGTTTCTGGATTTGGATTGCAAGTATTTTATTGATTATTTTTACATGAATATTTATAAAGGAAATTGCTCTGAACTTCTCTTTCTTTGCTGGGTCTTTGTGTGGTTTAGGTTTAGGGTGACTAGCCTCATAGCATGAGTTTGGCAATGTTTCTTCTGTTTCTATTTTGTGGAATAGTTTGAGGAGTATTGGCATTAGCTATTCTTTGAATGTCTGGTAGAATTCTGTGCTAAAATCATTTTGCCCTGAACTTTTATTTGGTTGGGAGACTTTTAATGACCGTTTTTATTTCCTTAGAGGACTGTTTAGATTGTTTACTTGATCTTGATTTAACTTTGGTAAGTGAAATCTATCAAGAAAATCTTCCATCTCACTTAGATTTTCCAATTTTGTGGAGTACAGACTTTTGAAGTAAGACCTAATGATTCTTTGAATTCCCTCAGTGTTTACTGTACTGTCTCCCTTTTCATTTCTGATTTTGTTACTTTGGATATTTTCTCTCTTCCTTTTAGTTAGTTTATCAATCTCAGTTAGATAAGAGTTTATCAATCTTGTTGAAGTCTCCCACTTAATGTTTCCTTTACAAATGTGGGTGCCCTTGCATTTGAGGCATAGATGTCCAGAATACAAACATGCCCTTGGTGGATTTTTTCTTTGATGCCTATGAAGTGTGCTTTCCTATCTTTTTATTACTTTTGTTTTAAAGTCTATTTTATTAAATATTAGAATGGCTACTCCAGCTTGTTTTTTGGCCATCCAAACAGACCCAAGATTTGGGGAGGGGGTTGTTTATGTCATATGCTTTTTGAATTTTGTATTTTCTTGACAGATGTATCATTTTTAAAATTGTCTCTTTTACCCTTGAGATGCTCTCTTCCATCTCTTGTATTCTGTTGGTGATGTTTGTTCTGTAGTTCCTGTTCTCTTTCCTAGGTTTTCCATCTCTAGGGCTGCACCTGTTTGTATTTTCTTTATTGCTCTATCTTCATTTTCAGTTCTTGGACAATTTTATTCATTTCCTTCACCTGTTTGGATATTTTTTCTGTATTTCTTTAATGGATTTATTAATTTCTTCCTTAAAGGCCTCTATTACCTTTATAAGATTAGATTTAAGGTCATCTTCTTGTACTTGTACAGAGTTAGGATATCTGAAGCGTGCTGTATCAGAAGAGCTGGGCTAGATTGTGGTGCCACATTTCACTGGCTTTGTTTTGTTCTTATGCTGTCCCTGGTGTTGGCTGGATGATTCTGATGCCTGGTGGACTTCTTGGAAAGGAAGAGAGAGCCATGGGCCAGAAAATGGAGGTCAGGGAGCAGCCAGCGCACAGCTCAACTATGCTGGCCATGCCCCAGGCAGACTGGACTGGCAAGGGACTGGTGGGAGAGGGTTTCAAGCTGGTTGTTCCTGCCCTCGACCCCATACAGTCCTCCACAGGGAAGCAGGGAACTCTTGGGGGTCCCCGAAGGCTCCTCAGAATGGCAGGGCAAGCCCAAAGTCAGAGAAATGGACATAACCTTTATATTAAAGAGATTCAGAGATTTCCCTGGCCTCTTCTGATATGTGCGGTATCAACAATATGAGGGTTCTCAAGAAAGCAGGATGAGGGCCCTCAGCAAAGATAAAATTTGCCTATCCCTTGATCTTAGACATCCCAGTCCTCAGAACTATGAGAGATGAAACTAGCAGCCGCTGTGATAAATTAAACTAACAACATTCATGACTTTTGGGCCTACCAGTCACTCATGTTGTAGAGTCCCTAGCTACCCTTGTCTGAAGGTGTTTTTATTCTCCCACATGTATCTGATGTCAGTGTGAAACAGCATACTTGCTAGGTAGGTGCTAGTCCAACATTGATGTAGCTATCCATTTTATCAGCTCTTCCATAGGCTTCCTATGTTCTCCTCTTGACCTAGTTTTGCCCTCTCCTGCTGCTGTCCTCCTTCTCCCACTCCTATGCATAACTGGGTGCTTTCTGCTCCTCCTTGCTTCATGCATATTTGGACATTTGCAAGTAAAGACATACGGATACATTGTCACACACTATAACTTCTTTTGGGGAAGAGATTTCAATGGCAGAGGGCAAGGGCAAAGGGGCAGGAAGATGAGTGGGTTTGGCATGTATGATGTGACATTCCCAACAAATCAATAAGATGTGAAAAATATTTTTAAACATATTTCTAAGTGTTAAGAAAAATACTTAAAAACCAAGGCCTAGTTGGTTCTTACTTGAAAATTGTGTTGGATGCCAAGATTGTCTAGATAGAATATGACTGCTTCTGGGTGTCTGGGAACATCTCAGTAGTGCTACGCTCCACCCATGCTGTGTGGCACTGGGGCTGGGGGTCAACTCTGGTGTGGTCTGCAACCCCTGGGTACTGTAGCACCAGACATAGGGTCTTCTTGGCTCTATTTGGTGTGTTGTTGGGCTGGAGGTTGTCTTGGGTGTGGTCTGCATGAGACTGGACAGGACCCTTAAAATATTTTTAATTACTACATATTGTAAGATTTTTCTCTGACAAACTTTCTAAATATTCAACACTTCTCCCTATGCATTATTTACATTTTAAAGACCTACTCTTCCATATCTGAAAATAATACATTTATTAAGGTATTTGCTTACATCCCAATTGTGAAGTTTCCCCTACCTCTTCTCCTTCAAGTCCCTCTTTCTCACCTCTCCTTTCCCTTGTCCCTCCTCCCCTTCTCCTTAGAAAAGTGGAAGTCTCCAATGGATATCAACCAACTTTGGTATATCAGCTTGCAGGAAGACTAGGCTAGGCACATCTTCATCTAATGAGCTAAACAAGGCAGATCAGTTAGGGGAACGGGATCCAAAGGCAAGCAATATAGTCAGCATTGTTCAGCTTCCATGTGTAGGTGGGCTTTCTGTTGTTGTTGTTGTTTTTCTATTGAAAACCAGACTTAATCTATAGCCTCCCTTAGCCTTGAGTAGGCTGTCTCAGATCTTTCTGCCACTGTGAATAAGACCACCTAGGGTGGAGTCTTCTGACCTAGATAGGTCTATTGTTCTGCCACCTGCAATCTTCTCCAAGATGTCACTACCCCTGAGAAGCTGAACCTGTCTTCCTGAGATAAGCAACAGCCTGGTGACCAAGTGCTGACAGCCTGGACCAAGTGCTAACAGACTGGCAACAAAGCATCAAGAGCCTGGTGTGGCGGGGGATGGGCCTTCCCCCTTTATAAGCTTAAACTCTTAGTAAACTCTTGGGCCTTGATCAGAATTTGTCTTTCTCCTACTGTTTCCTCCCATATAGCGCCAGTCTCCCTTTCAGGAACCCGGTTCGTGTGGCCACGAGCAGCTACATTAATCACAGTGATCTGATAGGAGGCATGGGATAATTTCAATCTTATATCTGTTGAGGTCTGTTTTGTGGCCAATTGTATGGTCAATTTTGGAGAAGGTACCATGAGGTGCTGAGAAGAAGGTATATTCTTTTTATTTAGGATGAAATGTTCTATAGATATCTGTTAAATCCATTTGGTCCATAACTTCTGTTAGTTTCACTGTATCTCTGTTTAGTTTGTGTTTCCCTGATCTGTCCATTGATGAAAGTGGGTTATTGAAATTCCCCCACTATTATTGTGTGAGGTGCAATGTGTGCTTTTAGCTTTATTAAAGTTTCTCTTATGAATGTGGGTGCTCTTGCATTTGGAGCATAGATGTTCAGTATTGAGAGTTCTTCTTGGTAGATTTTTCCCTTTGACTAGTATAAAGCATCCTTCCTTATCTTTTTTGATGACTTTTGGTTGAAAGTTGATTTTATTCGATATTAGAATGGCTACTCCAGCTTATTTCTTGGGACCATTTGCTTGGAAATTTGTTTTCCAGCCTTTTACTCTGAGGTAGTGTCTGTCTTTGACACTGAGGTGCATTTCCTGTATGCAGCAAAATGCTGGGTCCTGTTTATGTATCCAGTCTGTTAGTCTATGTCTTTTTATTGGGGAAATGAGTTCATTGATGTTACAAGATATTAAGGAATAGCAATTGTTGCTTCCTGTTATTTCTGATGTTATTTTTATGTTTGTGTAGTTATCTTCTTTTGGGTTTGTTGAAAGATTACTTTCTTGCTTTTTCTAGGGTATACTTTCTCTCCTTCTGTAGGTGTTTTCCATCTATTTTCCTTTGTAGGGCTGTATTTGTGGAAAGATATTGTATAAATTTGGTTTTCTCATGGAATATCTTGGTTTCTCCATCTATGGTAATTGAGAGTTTTGCTGGGTATAGTAGTCTGGGCTCCATTTATGTTCTCTTAGGATCTGTATGTGATCTTCCTGGCTTTCATAGTCTCTGGTGAGAAGTCTGGTGTAATTTTGATAGGTCTGCCTTTATATATTCCTTGACGTTTTTCCTTTACTGCTTTTAATAGCCTTTGTTTAGTGCATTTGGTGTTTTGACTATTATGTGATGGGAGGAATTTCTTTTCTGATCCAATCTATTTGGAGTTCTGTAGGCTTCTTGTATGTTCATGGGCATCTCTTTCTTTAGATTAGGGAAGTTTTTGTCTACAATTTTGTTGAAGATATTTACTAGCCCTTTAATTGGGGAATCTTCACTCTCTTCTATACCTATTATCCGTAGGTTTTGTCTTCTGATGGTATCCTGGATTTCCTGGATGTTTTGGGTTAGGAGCTTTTTGCATTTTCTTTGACCTTTGTATCAATGTTTTCTATGGTATCTTCTGCACCTGAGATTCTCTCTTCCATCTCTTATATTCTGTTGTTGATGCTTGCCTTTATGCTCCCTGATCTTTTTCCTAGGGTTTCTATCTCCAATATTGTTTCTCTTTGTGATTTCCTTATTGTTGCTATTTCCATTTTTAGATGCTGGATGGTTTTATTCAGTTCCTTCACTTGTTTGGTTGTGTCTTCCTGTAATTCTTTAAGGGATTTTTGTGTTTCCTTTTACCTGTTTACCTGTGTTCTCTTGTATTTCTTTAGGGGAGTTATTTATGTCCTTCCTAAAGTCTTCTATCATCATCATGAGATGTGATTTTAAATCAGAGTCTTTTTTTTTCTGGTGTGTTGGGGTAACCAGGGCTTGCTGTAGTAGGAGAAATGGGTTCTGATGATGCCAAGTAGCCTTGGTTTCTGTTGTTTATGTTCTTGCCCTTGCCTTTCACCATCCGGTTATCTCTAGTGCTAGCTGGTCTTTATGTCTCTGACCGTGGTTTGTCTGTCCTGCAAGTCTGTGTGTCAGTACTCCTGGGAGACCAGTTCTCTTCTGGAGGAATTTAGGTATGGAGAGCTGTGGTACAGGGTCAGCTCCGGGGTGCAGACAGAAACCAGAAGGATCCTGTCCCCAGATGATCCTTGGGTCCTGTGTCCTGATGGTTCTGAGAGGGTCCCTCTTGAGTCATGAATTTGAAGAGAAGTGGTGGTCTTACCTGTGTTCTCAGGTATGTAGGCACTCCTGGGAGACCAGCTCTCCCCTGGCGGTATTTGTGTATATAGCTTTATGGCACAGGATCAGCTCTGGGTGCAGATGGAAACCGGCATTTCTTCTTTATAAACTGAAGGTAGAATATGTACACGTGTCTAGACACACACACACACACACACATACATATATACAGAGAGAGAGAGAGAGAGAGAGAGAGAGAGAGAGAGAGAGAGAGAGATCAGCAAATCACAAAGTCCCTTTATCTCCCCCATCTCTCTGATGGCCTCATAATTGTCGTTTTCTATTGATTATTAATATCCATGTGGGCATAGCTCCAAATTAAGACTGTATTGCTGAAGGAGAAAGATGTAATGGCAGATATTCTTTTTCAGGTCATTTCTTGCTCCTCACCAATGAACTAAAGGGAGGTAAATTCCAGTGAGCTGCTCTAAGAGGCTGTGTCCCCAACCCCCATTACTCTGGCTCTCCTTTCTTATAAGGCTGGTGTGGCACACAACACAAATCTCTGAAGGGTAGACTATTACTCCTCTGCATCTATCTTCTTTAAAAACATATTTTTAAACACAAGACATTGTTCTCTGGCCACATTATGAATTTTTTCTACAGACCAAGCAACTCTTACAAGCATTATTGTGTTCTAATATTATAAAAACCACCATCAAAGAGACTAGACACAGTCACTTGGCTTCTTTTTATAGCGACCCCATCTTCTGAGCTGTTTGCTAATCTGGTTGGTCATCAAAGAGCCTGGGGGTATCCAAAGGACTCTTCCTGAAGTGAAGTCTCTTCCTTGCTACCTCCCCTGAATAAAAATTATCATTATAGACAATGACAAAGAAAGGAGGGCATGAAGTTGGGAGAGTGGTAGGGTGGGGTGCACAAGGTTGGAGGAAGGTAGTGGAGGATGGATGTTGTCTTAGTTAATGTAAAACCAAAACCAACTTGGGGAGGGAATGAGGTTAGTTCAGCTTATTCTTCCATAGCACAGTCTGTGACCGAGGGAAGCAAGAGTAGGAACTCAAGACGGGTAGGAACCTGATGGCGGGCTGATGCAGAGGCCTTGGGAGAGTTCCTTACTGGCTTTCTCTTCCTGGATTTCTCACTTTAGTTTCTTATACATCCCAGGACCACCTGCCTGGAAGTATCATTGCCCGCAATGGGCTGGACCCTCTCATATTACTCAACAGTCAAGAAAATGCCCCATGGACTTACCCACATGCCAGTCCTATGGAGGTGGTGGTATTTTATTATTATTATTATTATTATTATTATTAAGTTTCCTCCTAGATCATCCCACCTTCTGTCAAGTTGAAGTAAAAAATACAGTTTATAAATGCATGAAATTTTCAATGAATAAAAATTTTATTAAAAAGGAAGTAATTCATGCCCGAGAAGACAGCTTGTGTGACTTAAGTATAATGTAGGCACACACACACACACACACACACACACACACACACACACACTGTGCAGGCCCCAGGCTTGCCCATTATACTAGCTAATTTTATGTTAACTTGACACAAGCTAGATTCATCAGAGGAGGAAACTTCTATTGAGAAAATAAGTTCATAAGATTGGACTGTAGGCAAGTCTGTAGAGTATTTTCTGAATTAGTGATTTATAGCGTAGGGGCTTGGCCCACTGTGGGTGGTGCCACCCCTGGCTTTGTATTGCTGGGTTCTATAAGAAGTCAGGCTGAGCAAGCCACCATGAAGAGCAGGCCAGTTGACTCAGCACTCTCTGCCCCCCACGCCTGCATCAGCTCCTGCTTCCCAGTCACAGCCTTCTTTGAGTTCCTGCTTTGGCTTCCTTCAATGATGGATTACAGTGTGGAAGTGTAAGCTAAATAAACCCTTTCCTCCCCAGCTTCTTCTTGGCAATGGTATTATATCACAGCAATAGACACCTTAAGACATACATGGCGCACGTGCAAACATGCAGGCAAAACACTCACATGTATAGCATAATTAAATCTTTAAAACACCAACTGATACCTCATTTATGTGTATTTTTTTATGTTTTAGTTGTAAGAAACAGCAAAGAAAACAAAGCATACATGATTATATAACAGTGACTCTCAACCTTCCTACGCTGTGACCGTTAACACAGTTCCTCATGTTGTGGTGACCTTTAACTATAAAGTTATTTTACTTCTACCACATAACTGTAATTTTGCTACTGTTATGAATTGTAATGTAAATATCTGATATGCAGGATATCCAATAGGCAGCCCCAAGGGGGTCATGACCCACAAGTTGAGAAACACTGTTAGCTAAGAAAAAGATAAAACAGGAGATTTGTCATATAACGATGAAATCGGTATTTACTCTCAATCAAAGCTTTAATGCTCCATGAGTGAGTGTTGGGAATAGATCACAGGAGGGAGACACTTTGGGGATTTTCAATCCAGGCCCTTAG
Source organism: Mus caroli (assembly GCF_978045245.1). NCBI lineage: Eukaryota > Metazoa > Chordata > Mammalia > Rodentia > Muridae > Mus > Mus caroli. The sequence continues at coordinate 103,984,384 of NW_028227266.1, forward strand.
ATTTATGTATTGCTTGTATGTAGTCAAAGGAAGAAAAAAGTGTTGATCAAAAATACATCATTGGAGATGAGCAGGCCATTGTCCAGGCTGGTGTCCAAGCTGTCACAAGCCAGCTAGCCATAGTTCCTGGAGCTCACACTGGTCAGGCACTGGGCTTGCCCTGGATGGGCACAGTACTGAGTGCCTGTGTCTTCAGAGTGCTCCCACCATATTGGAAGCCCAGAGGGCTGTACCTCTGAAGGAAAGCTTTTCAGGATGCCAGATTTCATATATGACCTTGACCTGTGACTCCATGCCCCGGCAGGCAGCTGAGTGCAGATATTCTTACATCTGACCAGGAGCCAAAGGGAACGGTGGTGGTTCCAGTTATGTCCAGAGTGTAAACATCATGGATTGTCACAGAAATGTGTGCCCTTGACCGGCTTCTTCTGGGCAGCTTCACAGTACAGGTTCTGGAGAGAGGGCTCTTTTCCTTCCATGGTCAGCAGCAATTCCTCAAAATAGAGGAGTTGGTCAACTTCAAAGCAGTCACTGGCCCGAGGAACCACCGTCTCCAAATGCTCCCAGATCTCTGCTTCTCTGGCATTCTGGTGCCTTGCTCTCTTGAGGTAATCGTAGACCTCCTGAAATGTTTCCACTCCTAGCTTCTGTACAGCTGATCTGTCAAGAAAGGGAGGAAAGATTACAACCTCACATACAGATCACTGGTAAGGAAATATATTTTAAAGTAGGCTGTTAAACAAATAACACTGTGACCCTGGCATTTGGGAGGGAAAAGAGAGGAACCTAAGGTGCAGAATCTCACCCTCAGCATTCAACAGTGGCCAACAAGCAATGCTTAAGTGCTGGCTGATTGTGTCCCAGGTACTCTTTCAGACACTGTGACCACTGCCGAAAATACTTGAGATATATTCTAGCCTTCACCCTCATATTTATATACAGTGGATCTGTTGGTGTTTCGTTATGGTAATAACCCAAGAAAGGCTACTTATAATGAAAAGGAAATACATCCAGCAAAATACCCAGACACAACATAAAAATAAACATTTAAAACAAAATATTAACAATGGCACAGAAGACCTGAAGAGCATTCACTCTGAACTCAGCCCAGCCCTCAACACCACAAGGGGGTACAGATTCTTCTCTGACATTGACAGGAACAAATTGTATAGGCAACAAATCAGGTCTCAACAACATTCATGCATGTAAGCACATTTAAATCTATTTCTAAATTATAGGTCAAAGAAAACAAATCAGCCATGCGATAAACTCATGTGAGGCCAAGAAGTAGGCAGGCCTCACAAGTAGGCAGGCACTATCACAAGGCAACACTGGTGGTGATGTACGGTTAGACTCAGAGAACACATTGATATTTCTTTTTTTTTTTTAATATTTTTTATTACGTATTTTCCTCAATTACATTTCCAATGCTATCCCAAAAGTCCCCCATACCCTCCCCTCTACTTACCTACCGACCCATTCCCATTTTTTGGCCCTGGCGTTCCCCTGTACTGGGAAATATAAAGTTTGCATGTACAATGGGCCTCTCTTTCTAGTGATGGCCGATTAGGCCATCTTTTGATACATGTGCAGCTAGAGTCAAGAACTCCAGGGTACTGGTTAGTTCATAATGTTGTTGCACCTACAGGGTTGAAGATCTCTTTAGCTCCTTGGATACTTTCTCTAGCTCCTCCATTGGGGGCCCTGTGATCCATCCAATAGCTGACTGTGAGCATCCACTTCTGTGTTTGCTAGGCCCCAGCATAGTCTCACAAGAGACAGCTATATCAGGGTCCTTTCACCAAACGCTTGCTAGTGTATGCAATGGTGTCATCCTTTGGAGGCTAATTATGGGATGGATCCCTGGATATGGCAGTCTCTAGATGGTCCATCCTTTTGTCTCAGCTCCAAACTTTGTCTCTGTAACTTCTTCCATGGGTGATTGTTTCCAATTCTAAGAAGGGGCAAAGTGTCCACACTTTGGTCTTCGTTCTTCTTCAGTTTCATATGTTTTGCAAATTGTATCTTATATCTCGCTATACTAAGTTTCTGGGCTAATATCCACTTATCAGTGAGTACATATCATTCGAGTTCTTTTGTAATTGTGATACCTCACTCAGGATGATGCCCTCCAGGTCCAACCATTTGCCTAGGAATTTCATAAATTCATTCTTTTTAATAGCTGAGTAGTACTCCATTGTGTAAATGTACCACATTTTTTGTATCCATTCCTCTGTTGAGGGGCATCTGGGTTCTTTCCAGCTTCTGGCTATTATAAATAAGGCTTCTATGAACATAGTGGAGCATGTGTCCTTCTTACCAGTTGGAACATCTTCTGGATATATGCCGAGGAGAGGTATTGTGGGATCCTTCGGTAGTACTATGTCCAATTTTCTGAGGAACCGCCAGACTGATTTCTAGAGTGGTTGTACAAGCTTGCAATCCCACCAACAATGGAGGAGTGTTCCTCTTTCTCCACATCCTCGCCAGCATCTGCTGTCACCTGAATTTTTGATCTTAGCCATTCTGACTGGTGTGAGGTGGATTCTCAGGGTTGTTTTGATTTGCATTTCCCTGATGATTAAGGATGTTGAACATTTTTTCAGGTGTTTCTCAGCCATTCGGTATTCCTCAGGTGAGAATTCTTTGTTTAGCTCTGAGCCCCATTTTATAATGGGGTTATTTGATTTTCTGGAGTCCACCCTCTTGAGTTCTTTATATATATTGGATATTAGTCCCCTATCTGATTTGAGATAGGTAAAGATCCTTTCCCAATTTGTTGGTGGCCTTTTTGTCTGATTGACGGTGTCTTTTGCCTTGCAGAAGCTTTGCAGTTTCATGAGGTCCCATTTGTCAATCCTCAATCTTACAGCACAAGCCATTGCTGTTCTATTCAGGAATTTTTCCCCTGTGCCCATATCTTCGAGGCTTTTCCCCACTTTCTCCTCTATAAGTTTCAGTGTCTCTGGTTTTATGTGAAGTTCCTTGATCCACTTAGATTTGACCTTAGTACAAGGAGATAGGAATGGATCAATTCGCATTCTTCTACATGATAACCACCAGTTGTGCCAGCACCATTTGTTGAAAATGATGTCTTTCTTCCACTGGATGGTTTTAGCTCCCTTGTCGAAGATCAAGTGACCATAGCTGTATGGGTTCATTTCTGGGTCTTCAATTCTATTCCATTGGTCTACTTGTCTGTCACTATACCAGTACCATGCAGTTTTTATCACAATTTCTCTGTAGTACAGCTTTAGTTCAGGCATGGTGATTCCACCAGAGGTTCTTTTATCCTTGAGAAGGTTTTTTGCTATCCTAGGTTTTTTGTTATTCCAGATGAATTTGGAGATTGCTCTTTCTAATTTGTTGAAGAATTGAGTTGGAATTTTGATGGGGATTGCATTGAATCTGTAGATTGCTTTTGGCAAGATAGCCATTTTTACAATGTTGATCCTGCCAATCCATGAGCATGGGAGATCTTTCCATCTTCTGAGATCTTCTTTAATTTCTTTCTTCAGAGACTGGAAGTTTTTATCATACAGATCTTTCACTTCCTTAGTTAGAGTCACACCAAGATATTTTATATTATTTGTGACTATTGAGAAGGGTGTTGTTTCCCTAATTTCTTTCTCAGCCTGTTTATTCTTTTTGTAGAGAAAGGCCATTGACTTGTTTGAGTTAATTTTATATCCAGCTACTTCACTGAAGCTCCTTATCAGGTTTAGGAGTTCTCTGGTAGAATTTTTACGGTCACTTATATATACACTATCATATCATCTGCAAAAGGTGATATTTTGACTTCATCTTTTCCAATTTGTACCCCCTTGATCTCCTTTTGTTGTCAAATTGCTCTGGCTAGGACTTCAAGTACTATGTTGAATAGGTAGGGAGAAAGTGGGCAGCCTTGTCTAGTCCCTGATTTTAGTGGGATTGCTTCAAGCTTCTCACCATTTACTTTGATGTTGGCTACTGGTTTGCTGTAGATTGCTTTCATCTTGTTAAGTATGGGCCTTGAATACCTGATCTTGCCAAGACTTTTATCATGAATGGGTGTTGGATCATGTCAAATGCTTTCTCCGCATCTAAAGAGATGATTATGTGGTTTTTGTCTTTGAGTTTGTTTATATAATGGATTACGTTGATGGATTTCCATATATTAAACCATCCCTGCATCCATGGAATAAAACCTACTTGGTCAGGATGGATGATTGTTTTAATGTGTTCTTGGATTCGGTTAGCGAGAATTTTATTGAGGATTTTTGCATCTATATTCATAAGGGAAACTGGTCTGAAGTTCTCTATCTTTGTTGGATCTTTCTGTGGTTTAGGTATCAGAGTAATTGTGGCTTCATATAATGCATTCGGTAGAGTTCCCTCTACTTCGATTTTGTGGAATAGTTTGTGCAGAACTGGAATTAGATCTTCTTTGAAGGTCTGCTAGGACTCTGCACTAAACCCATCTGGTCCTGGGCTTTTTTTGGCTGGAAGACTAGTAATGACTGCTTCTATTTCTTTAGGGGATATGGGACAGTTTAGATTGTTAACTTGATCCTGATTTAACTTTGGTACCTGGTATCTATCTAGAAATTTGTTCATTTCGTCCACGTTTTCCAGTTTTGTTGAGTATAGCCTTTTGTAGAAGGATCTGATGATGTTTTGGATTTCTTCAGGATCTGTTGTTATGTCTCCCTTTTAATTTCTGATTTTGTTAATTAGAATTTTGTCCCTGTGCCCAATATTGAGTCTAGTTAAGGGTTTATCTATCTTGTTGATTTTCTTAAAGAACCAACTCTTCGTTTGGTTAATTCTGTGAATAGTTCTTCTTGTTTCCACTTGGTTGATTTCACCCCTGAGTTTGATTATTTCCTGCCATCTACTCCTCTTGGGTGAATTTTCTTCCTTTTTTCCTACAGCTTTTAGATGTGTTGTCAAGCTGCTAGTGTGTGCTCTCTCTAGTTTCTTTTTGGAGGCACTCAGAGCTCTGAGTTTCCCTCTTAGAAATGCTTTCATTGTGTCCCATAGGTTTGGGTAAGTTGTGGCTTCATTTTCATTAAACTGTAAAAAGTCTTTAATTTTTCTTTATTCCTTCCTTGACCAAGGTATCATTGAGAAGAGTGTTGTTCAGTTTCCACATGAATGTTGGCTTTCCATTATTTATGTTGTTATTGAAGATCAGCCTTAGTCCATGGTGGTCTGATAGGATGCATGGGACAATTTCAATATTTTGGTATCTGTTGAGGCCTGTTTTGTGACCAATTATATGGTCAGTTTTGGAGAAGGTCCCGTGAGGTGCTGAGAAGGTATATCCTTTTGTTTTAGGATAGAATGTTCTGTAGATATCTGCCAGATCCATTTGATTCATAACTTCTGTTAGTTTCACTGTGTCCCTGTTTAGTTTCTGTTTCCATGATCTGTCCATTGGTGAAAGTGGTGTGTTGAAGTCTCCCACTATTATTGTGTGAGGTGCAATGTGTGCTTTGAGCTTTACTAAAGTTTCTATAATGAATGTGGCTGCCTTTGTATTTGGAGCATAGATATTCAGAATTGATAGTTCCTCTTGGAGGATTTTACCTTTGATGAGTAAGAAGTGCCCCTCCCTGTCTTTTTTGATTATTTTGGGTTGGAAGTCGATTTTGTTAGATATTAAAATGGCTACTCCAGCTTGTTTCTTCATACCATTTGCTTGGAAAATTGTTTTCCAGCCTTTCATTCTGAGGTAGTGTCTATCTTTTTCTCTGAGATGAGTTTCCTGTAAGCAGCAAAATGTTGGGTCTTGTTTGTGTAGCCAGTTTGTTAGTCTATGTCTTTTTATTGGGGAGTTGAGTCCATTGATATTAAAAGATATTAAGGAAAAGTTATTGTTGCTTCCTGTTATTTTTGTTGTTAAAGTTGGCATTCTGTTCTTGTGGCTGTCTTCTTTTAGGTTTGTTTAGGGATTACCTACTTGTTTTTTTCTAGGGCGTGGTTCCCGTGCTTGTATTGGTTTTTTTTTCTGTTATTATCCTTTGAAGGGTTGGATTCGTGGAAAGATAATGTGTGAATTTGGTTTTGTCGTGGAATACTTTGGTTTCTCCATCTATGTTAATTGAGAGTTTGGCTCGGTATAGTAGCCTGGGCTGGAATTTGTGTTCTTTTAGTGTCTGTATAACATCTGTCCAGGATCTTCTGGCTTTCATAGTCTCTGGTGAAAAATCTGGTGTAATTCTGATAGGTTTGCCTTTATATGTTACTTGGCCTTTTTCTCTTACTGCTTTTAGTATTCTATCTTTATTTAGTGCATTTGTTGTTCTGATTATTATGTGTCGGGAGGTATTTCTTTTCTGTTCCAGTCTATTTGGAGTTCTGTAGGCTTCTTGTATGTTCATGGGCATCTCTTTCTTTAGATTTGGGAAGTTTTCTTCTATAATTTTGTTGAAGATGTTTGCTGGTCCTTTGAGTTGAAAATCTTCATTCTCATCCACTCCTATTATCCGTAGGTTTGGTCTTCTTATTGTGTCCTGGATTTCCTGGATGTTTTGAGTTAGGATCTTTTTGCATTTTCCATTTTCTTTGATTGCTGTGCCGATGTTCTCTATGGAATCTTCTGCACCTGAGATTCTCTCTTCCATCTCTTGTATTCTGTTACTGATGCTCGCATCTATGGTTCCAGATTTCTTTCCTAGGGTTTCTATCTCCAGTGTTGCCTCATTTTGGGTTTTCTTTATTGTGTCTACTTCCCTTTTTAGGTCTAGTATGGTTTTGTTCATTTCCATCACCTGTTTGGATGTGTTTTCCTGTTTTACTTTAAGGACTTCTACCTGTTTGGTTGTGTTTTCCTGTTTTTCTTTAAGGACTTGTAACTCTTTAGCAGTGTTCTCCTGTATTTCTTTAAGTGAGTTATAAAAGTCCTTCTTGATGTCCTCTACCATCATCATGAGATATGCTTTTAAATCTGGGTCTAGCTTTTCAGTTGTGTTGGGGTGCCCAGGACTAGGTGGGGTGGGAGTGCTGTGTTCTGATGATGGTGAGTGGTCTTGATTTCTGTTAGTAGGATTCTTATGTTTGCCTTTCGCCATCTGGTAATCTCTGGAGTTAGTTGTTATAGTTGTCTCTGGTTAGAGCTTGTTCTTCAGGTGATTATGTTAGCCTCTATCAGCAGACTTGGGAGACTAGCTCTATCCTTAGTTTCAGTGGTCAGAGTACTCTCTGCAGGCAAGCTCTCCTCTTGCAGGGAAGGTGCCCAAATATCTGGTGTTCGAACCTGCCTCCTGGCAGAAGTTGTGTTCCACTCACCAGAGGTCTTAAGATCCCCTGGAGGGTCCTGTGAGGAACTTGGGGGTGTCCAGAAACTCAGCCCACAAGGAACCCCGGTGCTGGAGTGGACTGGAAGGGACTTGTGCCCTAATCAGGCCAGGTTATCTGCTTCCCTAGTTAATGCAGTCTCAGGTCCCGCGAGATTTGATTGGAGCAGATGCTGTGTTCCACTCACCAGAGGTCTTAGGATCCTGTGGGGGATTCTCTGTGGGTCCTTGCAGGTGTCCTGAGACTCCCCAGACCATGAACCCTGGTGCTGCAGTGGACTGGAAGGTGGTCAGATGTCTGGAGCCCGAAAAGGGCACTGCCTCAGAAGCTCTGTGGCTCCTGCCTGTCCCTGAAGCTGTCCACTTCTGTGTGCATACTCTCACCTGTGCAGACTACTTTTTGGCGGAGTCCCGGAACCAAGATGGCTCCACATTGATATTTCTACAATGATGTACTGGAATGCTCAAGATTCATAAAATGGAAACTCTTGTTTAAAGGGATGTTCTTGCTGTTCTTTGTGTTTTCAGAAAGGAGAGCAGCATCCTTTGTACTGTTCATGTTAAAAATGTCCGTGTCTCTTTGTGATGGGAAAAAGTAAGGTATGGATGGAGGGGGGCTATCACTACCGTTCGAGCGCTCAAATAAAAAGAAGTTCCATTTTAATTTTCCTGCCCCTTTTATATGCCACTTCCTTTCTCATGAAAGGAGTCAAAGGACTTCAGAGTTGCTTTAGGGACTCTACAATGTCAGTTTTGCCCCAATCCTTCATTTACAGGTTGAACAGCACACAGGTGGGCAGGCAACCAGGGACAACAGAGGACTACACACCAGGTTATGAGGCTTTTCAGGCAAGAATGCTGTGGGCAGGATAATGGCACCCGAACATGGAGTCCAGTGGCAAAGCTGCCCAGGTTCCAAAGCCTAAGCCAGGACAAATCACGCTCCTCTGTTTGGCTGACGCAGACAGGAACCGAGACAGCTCCGAGAGAGCAGGTCCTCTCTCCTCGACCATCTTCCAAATCCAGTCTCCCTTCTCCAGACCCCTTACTTGGCTTTTGTTCTGATTTTCTGACCCTGTTAAACACTGGCTATTACTTTTTGTTCCTTATTTTTGTTTTGAAACAGAATCTTAAGTAGCCCAGGGTAGCTTCAGACACTCTATGTAGTTGAGGCTGGCCTTGAACTCCTAATCCTCCTGCCTCCATCCTGAGTCCTGTGATGACACTTAGAGCAATACTGACTATTCTTTCTGTCCTTTATTTATCTCTAGCTCAGGGGCTATAAAGAAAAAGGTTCGAAGTGGCCTTTGGCTCTATAAGGGTAACTATTGACATTTCCTCCCATTTTAGATCCTAGTTTAAGTCTGAAACAATCTCATATTAGCAGGAAAGTTCCAGAAGGACGGACACCTCTTTCGTACTTGTAACTTCTGAGAATGACTTGCTGACTACATGCTTCCCCACAAATATTTGGTCTTTCGTACATAAAAATTCAGTGAAGATCCATCCCCAGTCAGGAAACTGACACCAATGGCTGCTGTCACCTGTCACTTTTCACCAACCGTCCAAAGCACTGAGGTATAGCAGAGGCTGCAGAGTGACCTCCACTTAGTCTTTCCATGATCTCGACTCTCAAAAAAGTCAGAAGCCGGTCTGTGAGGACACCCACGGGGTCTACCCACTCTCACTGTGGGCTCTCTCTCTTATGTTCTCCTGCACATGACGTCAGGAATCTAGACTCCCATTATCTTGAGGTTTTCTTACAGAGCCCCAAATACGTTGTTTATTTACTTATTCTTTTTATATTGTATTTTAAATGTCGTCTTTAGTTTACAAGTGGGTCCTATTGATTGTCTACATATGTATGTATGTATAACTAATATTTGATTATGAGAGAGAATGGTTTTTATCTCTGAGTTTGGGATACTCTACTTTCCAGATCCATCTATTTCACTGCAAATGTCATGCTGCTATGTTTATAGGCGTGGATAGAATTCCATTGTGCATCTGTATCACACTTCATCGTCCACTCATCTGCTGATAGGTAGGCTGGTTCCATTTCCTCGCGGTTGTAGAGAAGACAGCAATGGACACAGCCCTGCAGATACCCCTGTCCTATATGGAGTCTTGTGGATAGGTCCAAGAGTTGCCTGCCTATCAGCTGGGCCACACGGTAATTTTATTTTTAATTTTCTGAGGAACTTCCACACTGATTCCTGGAATGGTGGTATTACTTTGCACTCTGATCAGCAGTGAATAAGGGCCCCTCACCCCTCACATCCTTACCACCGTTTACCCTCACGTCCTTACCACCATTTACTGATGACAGCCACTCTCATCTGGATGAGGTGCTATCTCAAGGTAGCACCTAGTGTGCATTTTCCAGTTGACTAGGGATACTGAACATTTTCTTAAATACTTATTTTCAGCCACTTTTCTTTCTTCCTTCGAGAACTGCATGTTTATTTCATTAGACCATTTATTAACTGGAAGATATTTGGCATTTAATTTTTACAGTTCTTTCTAAATCGTGCCACAGACTGTAATGACAAAGATACCCTGGTACTGGCATAAACAGATGGTTAGGCCAGTTAACAGAATAGAGGACCCCGAAATAATCTGGCATGTCTAAGGCCACTTAATTATTGACAAAGGTGCCAAAAAACATGCGGTGGGGAAATTACAGTCTCTTCAAAAAACGGAGCTGACAAAACTGGGGATCCACCTGCGGAAGGAAGAAACTGGTGTTCCATCTTTTACCTTATACAAAATCCAACTTGTCAGGCATAAAATACCTGGGTTTTAAGACCCGAGATGCTGAAACTGTTAAAAACAGGGATGAGCTTCAAGACACAGGCAAGGCAGGATCTTTCTGAACAGAACCCCAACTGCGTAGGCACTTGCCTCAGGGATCCGCATATGGGCTGCCATAAAATTTGAAAAGTTTCTGTACAGCAAAAGGAACCATCAGTGGAGCAAACAGACAGCCCAGAGAATGAGGCAGAATCTTTACCAGCTGCTCATCAGACAAGGGCAAATACACAGGATTTATAACATTTGTAGCCGATGTGTAGCTTGGTCTCCATGTGGGTCCCCTAACAACAGGCTGTCTCTGATTCTGTTGCCTGCCATTGGATTTCCTTCCCCTTGCTGGGCTACTTGATATGTGGGGGTCAGTAAGCGAGGAACTGCTGAGACTTGATGTAGGTGGGTGTAGTACCCAAGGGGCTTCTCCTTCTCCTCAGAGGAGGAGGGGAGGTAATGGGAAGGAGGGATTTGTGAGGGCGGGACACAAAGGGGAGGCTGTGACCAGGATGTAAAGTGAATGAATAAATAAACAAACTAAAAAAAAAAAAGAACTGAAAAAAATTAAACTCATGTTCCATTTCAATAATGTTCTCCCTTTTCTTGGGATGAAAACTAAAATAGCCTGCCAGTGACACGAGGAACATCTTGTATCTAGGTACCAAACTAGTGATGCTACTACACAGCTCTGTGCTGCTGCACTGTGAGAAATAAGATTTACCCTTACAGAAAGGAAGCCGTTTCTCACATGAATCCCATCATTGGAGGGTACACCCAGAGCTGAAGGACAACCTCTCAAAACAGCTATTAGCTTCTCAGGACAAGGTGGGGCTATGGTACTGAGCAACACGCAGGCACTGAAGTCCTTTCTTAAACTCTGTGTGCTGGCTGGTGGGTCCCTGCCACCAACCTCTAACATGCCTGTGTGTGACTTCCAACTCAGAGGCTCAGTGACTTCACCTGCAATCTAGAGGCAATGCCTGGAGCTTCCTCTGGCTTCGATGTTCAGAAACTCAGAAAGACACTCTTTGCTTACTGGCGGCCAGTACATATTTGTTGAAAGAATAAAGAAATAAATGATTCAAAGACCAGCAGAAAACTGGATAGCAAGTCATGAATTTTATACTTTATTACAACAGATGAAGATGGAAAATATAAAGAGCCTTTGGTCAGATGAGTGGTTATTCCTTGGGAAGAAGGCAGAAAGAGAAGCCTGCAGGATTTGTGCTCGAGGGTCTAAGTACCAGGGACTGTCTCTTTCATGTGTACAATGGAGTTCTCAGTAAATATTTTATGTACTGTTAGAGAACAATTATAGATGCTAAAATTTACTCTTTCTGGAGTATAGTTCTGAGTCTGATAAGCCACAATGCATTATCAGCCCCCGAGACGGGGAATGTTTCTATAACTCCTCGACCCCAAATGCATTTCTTTGAATCCTTTCATAATTTTTAAAAATCCCTTCTTTACTTTTGGTGAGTGATGGTCTGACTTTCCCAGCATGTCATGCATGGAATCATTCAGAATACAGCTGTGTTATCTTTCTATTCCTATAAGACAGTGCCCAAGCCAAGTTACTTTTGAAGAAAAGGCAGGTTCTGGAGGTTCAAACCTAAGGTCCAGTTGGCCATACTGTTTGGGACCTCAGGTGAGAGAGGCAGGGCATATGGGATGAGGGGGAAAGAGGATGATGGGACCAGAGTCCTACAGTTCCCTTTATTATGCATTGCCCTAAATACCCAAGGACTTCCCATAAGGCTACTTCTTAAAGGGCCACATATTTCCTAATAACACTATGCTGGTGACCTAGCCTTACATATGACTCACTGAAAACACAGAAGAAAAGCTTCTTTCGCTTGTCACGGTGCCCTCTCTATCACTAATCAACATTTCTCTCTACTGTGCATCATTTGTTCATCCATTCACAGCTGGGTTCTTTCTAGATTTTGCGTGTTAGGAATTAAATGACTATAGATATTTATTTATGTTTCAGGTGAGCATATAGTTTTATTTCCTTGGACAAATGACTAAGGGTAGAGTTGATAGACTGTATGGTAATTGTATATTTAATGTTGTAAGAAATCATCATCTTCTAATGTGGCTGTTCCACTCTGCAGCTCCACCCCCAGAGCCCCTGCTGTTGCATGTCCTTGCTGGTAGCAGGATTTTCCCTATCTAATTAATTTAAATATTAATACAACAAGAAGCCTGTGATTGGACAGGGAAAAGGGAGGTGGAGCTAAGAGTTGCAGAGACAGGAAATGACAGGGGAGAAGAGGAGGAGGAAGATGGGTGATGAACAGGAAGATTCAGATTCCACGTGGCTTTAAATAGACACAGGTAGCTATAATATCATATCGGGGTAGAATAACTGGGATAACTTGTCTAATCTATGTGAGCAGCTTATATCATTGTCAATTGGTTCTGAAATTATTGTGTGGGCATCTTGTGAATTGAGAATTTATTGATATATAAATCTGACTGATTAATTACAAACTTTCTAGAATTTTGAGTTTGTCTGGTACACAGACATTAATGGTGAGTAAAGATTGGTTCTCCCCTGCTTTGCTTCTAGCTGGCTGCACACATGGCCAGGTTGCACTTCTCTAGGCCAGGCACTACCTCCATTTACAAAGCAAGGCCACTCACAAATGGAGTGGTCTCCAGGCTCATTGCTACTAGAGATATTGCTAATAACTTATATACATATAGGTAACTTTTTAACTTAGTATCCCCTAATGTAGTCCCTGCATTTCTAAGGTCCTACAAGATAACTGAGGCACTCTCTCTAAGATACAGGCTGAGACAAGGGTGCCTAGTCTCTCTATTCTTGTCTAGCACAGCACTTGGAATCTTAGCTAGTGCAAGAAAACAGCAGAAAGAAATAAAAGAATATAAATAGGAAGAGAAGATGTGAAATATTCCTATGCATAGATAATATGATCCTATATTTAGAAGAACTGAAATTCTTCACCGGAAAATTCTGAGATGTAATAACTTACAGCAAAGTAGCAGGATAGAAAAATCAATATACCAATAACAAATTTGGTGAGAAAGAAATTAGAAAAAAAAATCCCATTCAGAATATTATGAACTAACCAGTACCCCAGAGCTCTTGACTCTAGCTGCATATGTATCAAAAGATGGCCTAGTATGTCATCACTGGAAAGAGAGGCCCATAAGACTTGAAAACTTTATATGCCCCAGTACAGGGGAATGCCAGGGCCAAGGTGTGGGAGTGGGTGGGTAGGGGAGTGGGGGGGGAGTGTATTGGGGACTTTTTGGATAGCATTGGAAATGTAAATGAGGAAAATACCTAATAAAAAAGATTAATTAAAAAAAAAACCAGAATAGCTTTATATAAACAAACACCAGACAAAAATGTGGGACTACACCTAGCCAAGGAGGGGCAAGACCTCTGCAGTGGGAGTCTCATTTGTTACAAAGTCACATTTGTGCGTCTGCTTGTGAGGGGCTGTGAGTGTGGCTGCAGAGTTCAGGGGCAGCATGAAGGTGGGAGAGAACTTTCGTCTACTATAAACATGTGGCAGGGAACTTATACCTGTAACTGCTAAAGAATTAACACCCACCCCATTCCCCAAAATCAAGGCATTCAGTCAATAGGTAAGGAGGTGAGCTGAACATATAATCACGGAAAGAAGAAATATAGGTCAATAAATATGTGGGGAAATGTTCAACCTCTTTAGCCATCAGAAAAATGCACACCAGAGCTGCACTGAGATTCTGTCTCACTCCAGACCGAATGACACCATCAAAACAAAGACAAGAAACGCTGATGAAATGCAGGGGAAGAGCACACTCTGCTCCTGAAAGCGTGAGCCAACTGCAGACACCTGGGAATCATCACTGAGCTTCTCTAGAAACCCAAGGCAAAGCAAACCCACCCGGTGGTCCATACTTAGCATCCCTGGACATTTACTAGAAGGACTCTATCCAAGTCAACGTGCCACAAGGAATCTACACATGGCAGCTCTTTTTAGAACAGCTAAGAAATGGAGCTAGCCCAGGTGCCCTCCAACAGGGACTGGATAGAGAAAGTAACATGCACATACAAGGTGAGATTCTATTCAATTGCAAAGAATGAAACTAGACTGGGGATATGGCTCAGTTAATAAAGAACCTGTTGAGCAAACATGACCTGGGTTCAGATCCCCAGCACCCATAGAAATGCCAGGCATAGACGTGTGTCTGCAAGCTCAGTGTTGGGGGCAGGACAGACAGACCTCTGGAGCCCATTGGCCAGCCATCCTAGAAAATCAATGAGCTCCAGGTTCTCTGGGTTTGAGACCTCATCTCAAAATAAGGTTGTAAGCTGGTGTGATGGCTATGTGGGTAAAAGTCCTTGCCATGCAAGCTTAGTGATCCACATGTGATCCTCTGAGCTTCATGGTAGAAATGGAGAACTCACTCCTAAAAGCTGTCCTCTGAGCACCAAGTGCATCCATGTGCACGCAAATATTTTACAGGATAACAATAATAAAAGGCAGAAAGTGACCAAAGGAGACACTGGTTTTGACTTCTGGCCTCAGTATGCATTCATACACTCATGCAGTAACCCACTCAGACATCGCACCCCCTCACACATAAACACAATAGAATTGAAAAAAAAAAAAAACCAAGTGAAATTATGACACTTGCAGAGAAATAAGTAGAACTGGAGACCATTGTGTAAAGCAAAAGAAGCCAGTTTCAGAAACATAAATATTGCATGTTTTTATCTGTATATAGAATATAGATATGCCATTCTCAAGACAGAAAAAAATGCCAAGAGTGGAACACTAAGAACAAGAGAAGAGCCTGAAAGGAGAGGAAGACATAGGGGTGCACATTTCTGGCACATGTGGGATTTAGATATACAGTTACACGTTCATACACACACAAATGCAGAAAGGGGAACTATTCAGTGGAAGTGGACCAATGAGAGTGGGGGAGGAGGGACATGGAGTATAGTTGGCAGATGAATGTGAACAATGTAAAATTGTGTGTGTATATATGTGTGCATGTGTGTGTGTGTACATAAAAATGTCATAATAAAATAACATTTATAAAGAAGAACTTCAAAAGCAAAGATGAGAGAAGTCAGCCAGGCAGGCTAGGGACCTTGAAGCCTCTGTGGTATGGTGACTTAACCCAAGGTGCACTGGAAGCCTCTGGCCGGCTGCCATGGTCTGAGCAGTGTCCCAGCAAGACTCTGTGCTGTGTAGAGTGGCTAGACAAGGAGCCACTGCCTATAAAAGATCACGAATGTCTCAGCATAGACCCAATCACTCATTCCCCATTGGACTTTAATGCCAGGGGGCAGCGCCATTCTCCTGCTGTGCTGGCCACCTGAACCTCAGAGCTGAGTCTGTGCTTACTTCTCGATTTGGCATCTGATCATGAGTGCACATCTAACAACCCTTATGTTTTCATAAACTTTTCCCAAAGAGTACAAATTATACAGGCTAATAACAAGAGTTATTCACGTCATAGAGCCTGACACCTGAGCCACAGCTCCTTAAGCAATGGCACGTTGGAAGATTTCTTCATTGCTACGTTCTGTAGGTTGGTGTCATTATAACTGTGCTAAAGATAGCAAGAGTTTAAGTCAACATCAGCCTTTGTCACTACAAGGTTATGGCACTTCACGGAGCATGTGCTTCTGACAGGCAGACCAATGTGTGCACTGTCTTTCCATGGCTATCCCAACTTTAGAATGAGGGTGTTATATCTTAAGACATATGATAAAGTGTAGAGTATGATACAATGCATGCATATCTAAATCCCTTCAGAAACAAAGAAGCACTTGTAATAGAAGAGGCATAGCGACCATCCTTGGATGCAATTTCCCTAAAACAGGAAAAATAAACCCACAGTGAAAATCTTGCTTTTCAGACACAGGTTCCACATTAACTCATTAGTTTTGTATTGATTTGCTGTTGTGCTCATCCAACCCTTCCTAATGGTGTCCAGATGGATTTTTACAATAGCATGATTCAGAGTGGAATAGAGTGACTTTAAAACGCAGAATTACAGGCTAGGGATATAGCTCAGTGGTAAAGCACATGCCTAGTGAGGCCCTGGCCAATCCTCAGTACCCCAGAAGAAAATCAGGGGTTGGAAAGATTGCTCAGTGGGTAGTGTCCATGGCACAATCAGGAAGACCTGAGTCTGGTTCACCAATGCCCACATAAAAGCTGAGCATGGAACTGTAAGTCTGCAATCCTAGACTTGGGGTGGCAGCAGAGATGGATGGATTCCTTGGGCTCAGTGGCTATCTACCCTAGCTCAAAGGTTAGCTCCAGGTTTAGTAGGAGGGCCTGTCTCAAAAAGTAAGTTGGAGAGTGACTGAAGAGAGTCCCTGACATCAGCCTCTGTCTCTGCACTCACCTACACGAGAAAGCAGCTCCCATGTGCACACAGAAGTCAGAAGTAAGCACAGACTCAGCTCTGAGGTTCAGGTGGCCAGCACAGCCGGAGAATGGCGCTGCCCCCTGGCATTAGAGTCCAGCGGGGAATGAGTGATTGGGTCTATGCTGAGGCATTTGTGATCTTTTATAGGCAGTGACTCCTTGTCTAGCCACTCTACACAGCACAGAGTCTTGCTGGGACACTGCTCAGACCATGGCAGCTGACATGCACATGCACACACAGATACACACACATGCACACACAGATACACACACATGCACACACAGATACACACACACTTGCACACACATATTCACGCACACCACACATTCACATACTTGTAAACACAAACATACACATTCACATGCAGATATACACATACATGCACAACACATTTGCACATACACACACACAATGTTTTGAAAAGTCCAATAAAGTAAATAAAAATACCACCTAATGGAATACCGCCTTCATTTATAGGTTACATGGACAAGATATAGCTAAGGGGCTACTTAATATAGGCAGGGTAGTTCCCAGAGGACAGCATCAAGGGTCTGAGGCCAGTGGATATTTCAGAGTCGCCATGATGATGGGTGGTCACATGAACTATACTGACAATCCCTATGCCTTGTATGCTCTAAACCTTGCTAAGCAATGAGCCACGAATCAAGGACCACACGAAGTCCTTCTTGGTTGGATTACAATTTTGCTTCCTTTTATCAATCAAAACTGTCAGTTTTCATTTTCTAAAACCAGTGCCATCCAGCATCCCAGAACTAAAAACAACTATCAGAAGATAAAAGAAATTTCCTAATCAAACAAAATGAGGCTAATTGGGTTTGCAAAGCAAACCTTAAAGAAATAAAACATACAAAGGTAAAGAAAGTAGAACAGGCTAGGATAGGAACTTGTGGATTTGTTTGATTTGGGCTCTCCTCTCTCTCTCTCTCTCTCTCTCTCTCTCTCTCTCTCTCTCTCTCTCTCTCTCTCTCTCTCTCTCTCTGTGTGTGTGTGTGTGTGTGTGTGTGTGTGTGCTCTGTCTCTGTGTGTGTGTGTGTGCTCTGTCTCTGTGTGTGTGTGTGTGTGTGTGTGTGTGCGCGTGCGTGCGCGCTCGCGCGCGCGAGTGTGTGCACATGCTCTCACCAATGCAGGCCTGTATGAAGGTCAGAAGCTGATGTTGGAATGACTTTTTCCATTTGCTTTCATACCTTTCTTTCTGAGATGGTTCTAGCTAGCATCCACCCACGTCCTCACTCCTCAGTGTTGGGTTACAGATGTAACAACTACACTTGCCTTTAAAGCGGCTGCTACCATCACAACTTGGGTAGTGCTTGTATAGCAAGAAGTTTACCCCAAGGCATTTCCCTAGCTTCTCTTTCCTTCAGTTTCCTTCCCTCCCCAGTGCCCTTCCCCCCATGAGCTTCACTCTGTGGTCCAGGTTGATCTCAAACTCACAAGCTGGCCTTGGCCTCTCGAACACTGAGATTCTATGTGTGTGCATCACCATGCCCTGCTAAGGATAAGTCCTTGTGACTGGAAACTGTAGAGCATCTAAGGGGAGACTGGTAGGTTTAAAGCTGCCTTGCATTTGGTGAGATCAGTCAAGGATCCCTCTGTCACTACTGGTCACTTCATTTGCTCAGCCCAGCTCAGCAAACCCCTCCATCTTTGATCCTAACCAGATTCTTTTAAAGCAATGTTCCAATCCAGTGTCCTAGTTTTCTGTCTGTTGTTGTGAAAAAAAAAATACCTTGACTAAAAGCAATTTAGAGGAGGCAAGGTTTATTTCAGTGAGCAATTCCAGGTTACAGCTCAGGACTGCAGGGAAGTCAATGCAGGATTGGAAGTCCTTAGTCACATCAGTCAAGGGTAGAGAGAAATAAACACATGCATGCTTAGCATCCAGCTAGCTCCCCCTAGTCTCTTATCCAGACCAGAAACCCAAACTAGAAAATAGTGCTACCCACTTACAGGCTGGCTCTTTCCACATCAATTAAGACAATCAAGACAACTCCCACAGCTAGCCTGATCTACAAAGCTTCTCACTGAGTCTCTCTTCCAGGTGGTTCTAGATTGTGTGTGTCCCACGCTGTTCTCCAAAGTAGCTGTCCTTGCCAGCTTCCATTTGGTGCATTTGTTCTTTGGCAGATTGACAAATTGAAATGGCCCTGCATGTGGGCTAACCTAGGCTAGCCCCAGTGCATGCCAGGTCCAGGGGCAGTCATAAGTGTTTTGGCTTACACAGTAAATCATGTGTGCTCACTTGGGTTGTCGAATTTGCTAGAGATGGTCATTAAGAAGATGACCTGTTCAAGGCTGGAGGGATGGTTCCTGCTTAAGAGCACTGTCTGTGCTTCAAGGGGACCTGGGTTCACCCATATGATGTAATTCCAGCCCCCAAAATATAATACCTTGTTTTGGCTTCCATGAACACTAGGTATGCATTAGGTGCACAGGCATATATGCAGGGAAAACACCCATACACAAAATGAGAAAAAATTTGATGTTTTCTAAAGAAAACCTGTTGAACTTTAAACACAGTTCTATACGATATTATGAAGAAAATACCAGGACCATAAGCTTTTACAATGAGCAAGGGAGTGTGGTGTCCATCCTTGGTTCCTTCATACACATCCACATGACACCTTACAGATAAACCTCTCCTTTGATCAGGTAGATGTATTCTCAATACTTGCCAGAGATGGAACAAGATGGGTGGAAGACACAGAAGGAGGGGTGGAGGAAGAGGGAAAGGGGAGAGGAGGAAGAGGGAAGGGGGAGAGGAGGAAGAGGGAGGGGAGGGGAAGGAGGGGTGGAGGAAGAGGGAAAGGGGAGAGGAGGAAGAGGGAAGGGGGAGAGGAGGAAGAGGGAGGGGAGGGGAAGGAGGGGTGGAGGAAGAGGGAAAGGGGAGAGGAGGAAGAGGGAAGGGGGAGAGGAGGAAGAGGGAGGGGAGGGGAAGGAGGGGTGGAGGAAGAGGGAAAGGGGAGAGGAGGAAGAGGGAAGGGGAGAAGGGAGAGAGGAGGAGAGGGAAGGGGGAGAGGAGGAAGAGGGAGGGGAGAGGAGGAAGAGGGAGGGAGAGGAGGAAGAGGGAAAGGGAAGAGGAGAAAGAGGGAGGGGAGAGGAGGAAGAGGGAGGGGAGAGGAGAAAGAGGGAGGGAGAGGAGGAAGAGGGAAAGGGAAGAGGAGAAAGAGGGAGGGGAGAGGAGGAAGAGGGAGGGGAGAGGAGAAAGAGGGAGGGGAGAGGAGGAAGAGGGAGGGGAGAGGAGAAAGAGGGAGGGGAGAGGAGGAAGAGGGAGGGGAGAGGAGGAAGAGGGAAGG
This sequence comes from Mus caroli, assembly GCF_978045245.1. Lineage (NCBI taxonomy): Eukaryota > Metazoa > Chordata > Mammalia > Rodentia > Muridae > Mus > Mus caroli. Next base: position 104,004,197 of record NW_028227266.1, read on the forward strand.
GGAAGAGGAAGAAGAGGGAATGGGGAGAAGAGGAAGAGGGAAGGGGAGAAGAGGAAAAGGGAAGGGAAAGAGGAGGAAGAGGGAAGGGGAGAAAAGGAAGAGGGAAGGAGAGAAGAGAAGGGGAGGGGGAGAAGAGAAAGAGGGAGGGGAGAGGAGGAAGAGAGAGGGATGAGGAGGAAGAGGGAAGGGAGAGGAGGAAGAGGGAAGGGAGAGGAGGAAGAGGGAAGGGGAAGAGGAGGAAGAGAGGAGGAGAGAAGGAAGAGGGAGGGGTGAGGAAGAAGGGGGAGAAACAAGCCACAGGGAAAACATCTGCAACAAGGGAATCCATACATCCTTCCCCATCAAAGGACTGATATGAATTCACCAGAGAATTGAAGCTGACACCTGCTTTGACAGAAGGTGGTGACAGGAGACTGCACTGTGCCTTTTTTATTGGATATTTCCTTTATTTACATTTCAAATGTTATCCCCTTTCCTGGTTTCTCCCTCCCCAGAAACCCTCTATCCCACTTCCCTCTCCCTGCTTCTATGAGGGTGTTCCCCCACCCACCCCTGCCTCCCCGCCCTGGCATTTCCCTACACTGAGGCATCAGGCCTTCACAGGACCAAGGGCTTCTCCTCCCATTGATGGCCAACAAGGCCATCCTCTGCTACATATGCAGCTGGAGCCACGAGTCCCACCATGTGTACTCTTTGGTTGGTGGTTTAGTCCCTGGGAGGGTCTCTGGAGGGTCTAGTTGGTTGATATTGTTGTTCTTCCTATGGGGTTCCAAACCCCTTCAGCTCCATCAGTCCTTTCCCTAACTCCTCCATTGAGGATTCTGTGCTCAGTCCAATGGTTAGTTTCGAGTATCTGCCTCTGTATTTGTCAGGCTCTGGCAGAGCCTCTCAGGAGACAGCCATATCAGGTTCCTGTCGAATACACTTCTTGACAGCCACAGTAGTGTCTGGGTTTGGTGACTGTATATGGAATGGATCTCCAGGTGGGGCAGTCTCTGGGTGGCCTTTCCTTCAGTCTCTGCTCCACACTTTGTCTCCATATTTCCTCCTGTGAGTACTTTGTTCCCCCTTCTAAGAAAGACTGAAGCATACACACTTCTTCTTTCTTCTTCTTCTTCTTCTTCTTCTTCTTCTTCTTCTTCTTCTTCTTCTTCTTCTTCTTCTTCTTCTTCTTCTTCTTCTTCTTCTTCTTCTTCTTCTTCTCCTTCTCCTTCTCCTTCTCCTTCTCCTTCTCCTTCTCCTTCTCCTTCTCCTCCTCCTCCTTCTCCTTCTTTCTCCTCCTTCTCCTCCTCCTTCTCCTCCTCCTTCTCCTCCTCCTTCTCCTCCTCCTTCTCCCTCCTCCTTCTCCCTCCTCCTTCTCCCTCCTCCTTCTCCCTCCTCCTTCTCCCTCCTCCTTCTTCTCCTTCTTTCTCCTTCTTTCTCCTTCTTTCTCTTTCTTTCTTCTTCTTCTTCTTCTTCTTCTTCTTCTTCTTCTTCTTCTTCTTCTTCTTCTTCTTCTTCTTCTTCTTCTTCTCCTTCTCCTTCTCCTTCTCCTTCTCCTTCTCCTCCTCCTTCTCCTCCTCCTTCTCCTCCTCCTTCTCCCTCCTCCTTCTCCCTCCTCCTTCTCCCTCCTCCTTCTCCCTCCTCCTTCTCCCTCCTCCTTCTTCTCCTTCTTTCTCCTTCTTTCTCCTTCTTTCTCCTTCTTTCTCCTTCTTCTTCTTCTTCTTCTTCTTCTTCCTTCTTTCTTCTTTTCACCTTTTATCAGAGAAGCTTTTATTTGCATTAGATTGTGGTTCATACAGAGAACCACAACTGTTCAATGTGAAGAGAACAAGAGAGCACAGAGTACTCATTCATAAATGGGACATCTCCATAACACCTTTCCCTCCCAAGGTCCAGGGCTCATTGCAGAAGGGGTCGAAAGGTTGTAAGAGCCAGAGGCACAATGACTACAACAAGAGAGTATCTCTTATACACAACAGACCAGTTGCACATGTGACAGTGACTGTGACTGCACACACAAGACCTGAGCAAGATCAGGCCAGACAAAATTCTAGCATGAAAGGGGGAGAGGACCAGGAAGCCTAACTTCTAGCAGATGAGTGGGGCAAATGATGGCTGATTATGGGAGAGGGAAAGCCAGTTTTCTTCTGGGATTAGGTTCCTGAGAGGCTACTCATAGTCCTGTAGCTGACCTTTTATGCCCATATGCATGCTGGAAGCAACAAATGAATTCTGTGAGTTTTGTTTTTTCAAAGAGAATGCATGGATGGGGAGGGAGGAGTGGTGGTGGGGAATCAGAGAAGAGTTGAAAGGGAGGGAATAGGGGGTGCTTGATCAAAGCCTATTATATAAATGTATGAGATTCCCAGTCAATAAAAAAAAAAACAAGTAATGATATTTTTATAAAACACCAATCCATGTTTCCAAACTGCTTTCAATATCTTTTTACCATTAATGTCTTCCTTCTTCTTGAGCTTTATGTGGTCTGTGAATTGTAACTTGAGTATTTGGAGTTTTGGGGCTAATATCCACTTATCAGTGAGTGCATACCATATCTATTCTTCTGTGATTGGGTTACTTCACTCAGGATGATATTTTCTAGCTCCATCCATTTGGCTAAGAATTTCATGAAGCCATTGTTTTTAATACCTGAGTAGTACTCCATTGTGTAAATGTACCACATTTTCTGTATTCATTCCTGTGTTGAAGGACATCTGGGTTCTTTCCAGCTTCTGGCTATTATAAATAAGGCTACTATGAACATAGTGGAGCATGTTTCCTTGTTATATGTTGGAGCATCTTTTGGGTATATGCCCAGGAGTTGTATAGCTGGGTCCTATGTCCAATTTTCTGAGGAATCGCCAGACAGATTTCCAGAGTGGTTGTACCAGCTTGCACTCCCACCAACAATGGAGGAGTGTTCCTCTTTCTCCACATCCTTGCCAGGACCTGAGTTTTTGATCTTAGCCATTCTGACTGCTGCGAGATGGAATCTCAGGGTTGTTTTTAGTTGCAATTCCCTGATGACTACGTATGTTGAACATTTCTTCAGGTGTTTCTTCAGTATTCCTCAGTTGAGAATCCTTTGTTTAGCTCTGTACCCCATTTTAATAGGGTTATTTGATTCTTTGGAGTCTAACTTCTTGAGTTCTTTGTATATATTGGATATTAGCCCTCTATCGAAGATCTCAGAAGATGGTAAGATCTCCCATGCTCATGGATTGGCAGGATTAATATTGTAAAAATGGCCATCTTGCTGAAAGCAGTCTACAGGTACAATGCGATCCCCATGAAAATTCCAACTCAATTCTTCACAGAGTTAGGAAGAGCAATTTGAAAATTCATTTGGAATAACAAAAATCCAAGGATAGCAAAAACTATACTCAACAATAAAAGAACTTCTCGGGGAATCACCATCCCTGACCTCAAGCTGTATTATAGAGAAATAGTGATGAAAGAAAAAACAAACTGCATGGTATTGGTACAAAGACAGGCAGGTGGATCACTGGAATAGAATTGAAGACCCAGAAGTGAACCCACACACTTTTGGTCACTTGATCTTTGACAAAGGAGCTCAAACCATCCAGTGGGGAAAGGACAGCATTTTCAACAAATGGTGCTGGTTCAACTGGAGACCAGCATGTAGAAGAATGCAAATTGACCTATTCTTATCGCCCTATACAAAGCTCAAGTCCAAGGGGATCACGGACCTCCACATAAAACCAGATACACTCAAACTAATAGAAGAGAAAGTGGGGAAGAGCCTCGAATACATGGGCACAGGAGAAAATTTCCTGAACAGAGGAATACCAGTCGCTTATGCTCTAAGATCAACAACAGACAAATGGGACCTCATAAAATTGCAAAGCTTCTGTAAGGCAAAGGACACTGTCAATAGGACAGTGGTAACCAACAATTGCGGAAAACATCTGCACTGTGCTCTTAATGATGGGAAGGGGACCAAGCAGTAGGGGACCAATCAGGAGGAGAACTGCTAGCTCACCTAGAGATGCCCGTTTCTGATCCTCTTCTGAAGCCAAAGGAGAGAACTTTCTTGAAGGTGGGGTTTCCTGAGTGAATCTGAGCAACAGGATTTGTAGCTACTGTGGTGTATTGGACACCACGCACTGTTGACCTCGGGTCTCCAGATGTACTCTCAAGCATGTGCAGGAGAACCCAGATACACCTGTATACACATGCATGTGTGTGCACACACATACAACTCATGCTGTGTCTATGAATGAACGATGGCAGAGAATGCTTTTATAGAGCAGACAGGTTATGGGGTTCAGAGGCACTGCTGTCCACCAACGTTTCCTCGGCTGACATGTTCAGCCGACACTTTTATAACTCTCAGATTCAGGCTGATTCAATTGTCTCCACTTACTCCTGCTCCCCCTCCCTCCCCTTTCTCTGCTGTCTGCACAGATTTGCTTTACTAATAATTGTAAGAAATGGTAAACACTGAGTGATGGGTCTGCTGATGACGAGGATCTTCTCATTGCACATATACACTTGTACTGAAATGTCCCACTGTACTCTTTCAGTATGCACGGGTACTAAGTACCAGGTATAAATAAAACAACAAAAAGGTAAAAATTAATGTTATTCGATCCATAACACATCAGGATCAATCAGGCTCCAGGCTGCTGTCTGGAGAGGACTGTAGCCTGGCCTGAGGTGGAGAGTGGGTTACTACGGCTTGTTTGATAGCTTTCTGGGTCTGCTAGCCCCATGGGCCCCAGCATTTTAATGCTGTATGGAGTAAAACTCTCTGCACTCTGCTAATTGAGCAGGAAACCTTTCTCACTTCAGGTCTGGAAATATTGCATTCTCATTTCGTTTTCCAGCAGACATGACTGGGAAGTGTCAGACAAACACAAGGCTGTACTAATGATGGGTTTCTTTTTCTGTTCGGGTCTGGGGCAAGCACCACACCGCAGAAATCATTTGGTGGGAAACAAAGTTTTGATTAGATATGTCATACACATAGCCTTTGGAAGAGATAGGAAGAATTAAATCATGGGTTTTATATTGAGCTGTATAGAATCCATTTTACAGGTTCAAAGCAGTAAAATACTGGAAGCTGAATGTAGTTAATGGGGTAGTGGGTAGTACTTTCTGGAATATGTATTTTATACACACACAAAAACACACACACACACACACAGAGAGAGAGAGAGAGAGAGAGAGAGAGAGAGAATATATGGGAGTCAGGGTTGAAAAGATAGTTCAGTAAAGTGCTTACTTTGCAAGCAGGAGAACCTCAGGTCAATCGCAGAATCCATGTTTTGTTTTGTTTTGTTTTTAAAGCTATTCATGGTAGCTCATGGTTGTAATTTCGGTGAGAGGCAGAGATAGGAGGATCTCTGAGACTTATTGGTAAGCTGGCTAGTGAAAATCTTCAGGCTAGAGGGAGACTCTGTCCCCAAAAACAGGGTAGAGAGGGTATCCTGAGGTTAACCTTTGTGTTCCTCATGCACATGCAGGTGTGCACACATAAGAGATGCCCAGAGGTGCCCAGAGGATGAGTAGGGAAAAGAAAGACAACGAGTATAAACCGATATCTGTGGATGCTGAGTTTGTCCTTTTCCTCGGAGATTTGCATTTCCTAGCTAGAAAAAAAGCTTTCAGCAACTTGGTATCTGTCTTCTAGCCTCTGCAGTGAAGGAGACAGGGGTGTTAGAAAGCCAGGTCTAGTTACAGACTCAGGATAAGTGCATTTGTCCCAGGAAGGAAGCTTAATTTTGGATCTGTGAAAGGAACACGTGAATGGTGCCAGACCTCAACAACACACACTAGGGCAAATGTCTTCATTTATTTTCCCATCATTGTGTTAAAATATCATGACAAAGGCAATTTAAGGGGAAAATGTTTCATTCTGGCTCAAGGTTCAAAACTGCAGCCCATCATGGCAAGAAGTCAAAGAGGCATGGCTGTGAAGCAGCAGCTCACACCGCATCCAGAGTTGGGCAGCAGAGGGTGATGAATACATCTGCTGGGCTCCCTTCCTCTATCCCTCCCAGGGAGCAGCACTGCCAACACCGGACAGATGGACAGACGGACCAGTCTTCTCACCTCAATGAATATAAGAAGAATATTCCCCACTGGGCACAGTCCCCCTCTCACTCTAAAGAACATCAAATTGATAGTTAACAGTAGCCATTATAGTCACTTCACATCTTTGTCCCCTATGGAGGCAGTTCATCTTTGGACACTGACAGGCCCTTCCCCTGCAGACCTGCCCTAGGTTAGTAGGGCTGTTGGGTGGTGGGAGAGTCAGTGAAAAGGTGTTAATTATGTTGCCCGCCTCTGGTTAATCACAATCACACTGTCAGTGTGCTCGAGTCCTATAGTGCCCTGTCATAACCCTATCAGCTCACATCATACTGCAGTTTGTCTGTAAATGCCTGCTTCTCCCATGTCAGTCTGTGATGTCACATTGGGCAGCAAGGCAGGGATCGTGTCTCCCTGTAATGGCACATCTGGAGCCTTTAAGGAGGTTGGACAGTAGTAGCAGTAAGCATTAGTAACTTTTATTTCAAATCTGAAAGTTTGTTGAATAAATGATAATTTAGCAAAATCTGAAATATCACATTATAAATCGTTGTGGATTATGGAAACCAATTTGGTAGAACACATCAAGGGTTGTGCCCTATGAATCAGTAATTATAATAAAAGGTCACCTTTTATAAACCAGTAATTGTAAGACATTTATCAAAAGAAAAAGCCTGAAATCTGAAAATAATGTTAGGCTAAAAAAAAAAGTTTATGTCAACATTATATATGACTTGGAAAAGCTGAAAACAACCCAGAAGGATATTACATTATAGAGAAATTAATTATATTTTTGAAACATTTAATAACTTTGGAAAAATGTTCAAGCAAGAAAACAAGATCCGACCATTACATCAGAAGATTGCTTCATGCTGTTCAAAGTACATCACAATGTCTTCATAAGGGCTGTAGACTATTCCACTGGCTGTGTTGTAAATTACCACAGGTTAGAAGATAACATAGAAGGGGTCACACCGCAGCTACCCTTGTGAGGCTTTGTCCTATCAATGAAGTAGCCTAGAAAGCTCACCAGATAAGCACACACAGTTCTCCCTCCCTGTCCTTGCCAGAGCATGCATCTTTGCAGAGATCTATGTTGCTTTAAAAAAAAAAATACTTGTAGCATTAGCATACTTGGAGTGTCTTGCTATTGAAATGGTCCTATACTTTGGGTGCAGTGGTGTGTGCCTCTATTCAAGAGGAGGCAGAGGCAGAGGCAGAGGCAGAGGCAGAGGCAGAGGCAGAGGCAGAGGCAGAGGCAGAGGCAGAGGCAGAGGCAGAGGCAGAGGCAGAGGCAGAGGCAGAGGCAGAGGCAGAGGCAGAGGCAGAGGCAGAGGCAGAGGCAGAGGCAGAGGCAGAGGCAGAGGCAGAGGCAGAGGCAGAGGCAGAGGCAGAGAGGCAGAGGCAGAGGCAGAGGCAGAGGCAGAGGCAGAGGCAGAGGCAGAGGCAGAGGCAGAGGCAGAGGCAGAGGCAGAGGCAGAGGCAGAGGCAGAGGCAGAGGCAGAGGCAGAGGCAGAGGCAGAGGCAGAGGCAGAGGCAGAGGCAGGGGAATCCTCTAAGCCCAGGAAAGAGTTCCAGGCCAGCCTGGGAGATAGCGAGACAACGCCTCAAACACCAAAATTAACAAATGAACCATGTATCGATCTCTCCAGAGCTATCCTCTCAATATGGCAGAGTTGTTGCAGCCATGAACTGCTGCACTGCATTTAGCTTGGTAAGACAGGGTCTGCAGACACTGCCTCACTGGCAGGGCATCTATTATTGGCAGTTGATAGATGCTGGGGGAGGCGTACTGTTTCATTCAATGTTACAGCTACAGACAAACTGTCATGTTCCTGTGAGTAACCTCTGATCCACACCCATGCAAGCAACTCTACTTAAACTCAGGTGTCACACATGATAAGAATATGAAGAAGTCAGATATCAGAAGAAGAGAGGAGGAGAGAGGAGAATGGGGGTGAGGATAACTAAAAGTTACCATATGCATAGAAGAAACTGTCAGAGAACAAAAATAAACCTTAGACAAAGAAGGAAACAGAGGTCAGCTCTCCAGTGCAGGTCTAACTGAGGTCTTCTTACTTTCTTTTGCCCACCATCTATTCTTGCTCCCCACCTTCCTTTTCTCTTTCTTACTTTCTTTTCCTTTGTTCCTCTCTTCTCTTCTACCTCATTATTTTATTCAGTGGGAGAAGAAATATATAAGAAAGTTAGAATGATGGCCATTGCTGAAGTTACACGGCCCTCACTACATGAGCTTACACTGTCAAGGCCTTAGTATAAGCATGAAGGACATGAGGATCACTCTTCAGGAACAGGGATGCAGTTTGCAAATGTGATTTAAGAAAGAAAAGAGAGGGGGCTGGAGAAATGGCTCAGAGGTTAAGAGCACTGACTGCTCTTCCGAAGGTCCTGAGTTCAAATCCCAGCAACCACATGTTGGCTCACAACCATCTGTAATGGGATCTGATGCCCTCTTCTGGTATGTCTGAGGACAGCTACAGTGTACTCATAAACAAAACAAATCTAAAAAAAAAAAAAAAAGAAAAGAAAAGAAAGAAAGAAAGAAAGAAAGAAAGAAAGAAAGAAAGAAAGAAAGAGAAAACAGAAGTTTCTCACCCAACGAAGCTGTTGAAGGCACCCTCAGACTACACCTAGAAACAGTGTGCATTTGAGTGAACTGTGTCCAGTGTGAATGAACTGAAGTGATTCTCTGAAATCAAGGAGAATGTGTGGGCCTGGCCTCATGCGTGATACAGACAAATGAAGGGTACATGCAAAAAGATTCTAAAAAATGCTTGTATTTGCTTTAAGTTTTACTCTAATTAGGGATCACTTGAAAATATGATGATTAGCAATTAGGTTGTTTTTAATGCTTGATTTGGGCTTTCATTTGCAGTAAGAAGTTTTATTAGAGTAGAAAATCAGAGGGGCATAATATTTCTCTCCCTTTTTAGGAAGCTAGGCTGTCTGACTCATCTGTTTATAACAATCATAGTATGGCTGTCTATGTGATTATGGGTCAAAGGAAGGGACCTTCCTTTGCATATGCACACCCAGGTCCAAAGTCACAAATGTCTTCATGCCTTTGTGTTGAAAACTAAACAATTATAACTATGACAAGCTATGGGATGACCCAAGTGTTTCTCACCATACATGTGAATAAAGAAATGGTGGTATATGCACATATGTGTGTACAGACAGACTTAATAGAGAGGAAATCCTCCCATGTGCAGTGACAGATATCTAGAAGAATTATGCTCCGTGAAATAATCTAGGCACTCATAAATTCTGTAAGCTCACATTTACATAAGCAAACAATATGTGGAAATAGAGTGGCTGGGGGTGATGAGAAATTCAAATTAAAGACAGCTCAATTACAGTCACATAAAGAGAGTAAGTCTTCTCTCTGATACAGGTCATAGCCCAGCCTAGGGAATGCCCCACCTATACTGGGCTAGGTCAACTAACCATCAAGAACATCTCTTATGGCCATGCCCACAAGCCAAGCTGATCTAGTTACGTCCTCAGCTGAAGCTCTCATCCCAGGTGATGCTAGGGTGTGACACATTGACAGTTAAAATTAACCCACAGGATTCTAAAGCCTTCCTATGGCTTGTCTGCTTCCTTTGCTTTCCCATTTTAAGTACACGTACTCTGTGGGCATGTCAGAGGTCCTGCGAGTCTGTTGGATTGTCCTTGTTCACTCCAGATTAGGAGGGCTCAACTGGAGTCTTTGCTGCTTGCTACAGGCAAAGACACTATCTATGGTAATGAGAGTTGGCCAAATGCTCATTCAATAAAAAGGAGTCTTCTAATAGACTTACACACCAGCAGATACTTAGAAGGCTCTTTGAATCCTTGGCACCTTTCTGTGTGACTTTTCCTGAGACTATAAAACAAACATTTATTCACCTTAGATAGAACAACAAAGTCAGACCAAAGAAACTACTCCGTGAAAATCTGGATTGGTGAGCCAGTAAATTTACTGGGATTACTTACAGAGGCGGAGGTGAGGGGTCACTTGGCATGGGTGACCCAAAAGCCTTCTGGAAACTGCATCCCTAGACATCCTTGGACACTTGCTGACAGTTCTAAGGAAGAGTCTTTACTCTCCCATCAATCTCCCCCTGCTTATACAACTCTGGAGAAGGTCCTATGGGTCTTATAACTTCCTGAGCTTCAGCTTCCCTAGTCTTGGAACTCCTCCTTCCTCACGCTAGGAGAATTGTTTGAATTCTAAGGAAATAGTCACACTTGAGATCCACTTAAATCCCACTAATTGCTAGGATTCATACTTGGGAGACTTGGCTTCTAAATGAGCTCTGTGTATGGTAAAAGCCATACATTCACCTGTAAAATGCTCTCATAGTCACAATGCTTGTACCCAGGGTCAGGGGGCTAGGAAGATACAGCAGCATCTCCAAGGCTGAAGAACTATTACAATCTCTAGTGTGGGCACTGTACACTCATAGACTGTCTATTGTGGTCGGATAGTAGGCTTACAAACATCAGCTGCACCCAGTTAGCAGCCTATCAGCCAGTGACTCTGGCCCACAGGAGAAGGTGCCCTTGAGGGGAGAGGTAATAAAGCCATGGATGGTTCCAGCTTTCTCCATGCTCCAGGCACTGTGTGTTCCATTGACCAACTGACACGTCGGAATACTACAACCCTGGGAAATAGGCTCGCTACCCAGAATTCTCAGACAAAGTCTCAATGAGGAAAGGAAAACGTGTTCAAGATCACAGGGTTATTTAGGGGATGCATATGCACACACACACACACACACACACACACACGCACACACACACACGTCAGTATTGAAGTCAGGTCTCCTTGACTCCAGGGTCCTGACATCTTAGTTGTTACACACCAATAGACCCCACCCTTCCTGCCCGGGCTTTGGGTGCTTTCTCTGTGGTGATTAAAATTTATTTAAGTGAACTCTGTGGCTTTCTGGCTGAGTATCACTCAATCACCTTCTGAGATGTCTAATATCTAGCTGGTAACTGTAAGGTTCTGCTATTTCCCTAAGGTATGTTCAACAGGCCGGTTCCTTTAAAACACGTAGGAGAAGGGATGTGGCCCAGATGAGGTCACATACTTAGCAATGTCATTAGTTCTATTTCCCAGCACCACCAGAAAACAATCAGTTCCAACATCTGCAGCCTCTGTGGGCTCTGCCAAATTATCCATCAGATCCCTGAAACAAGAGCCAGTGGTGTAAACTTCCACTTAATCTTCATACTCTCTGGGATGTTTTCCTCCAGATCTTAACTGATCTGCACCCACCCAGCTTTTACAAGGACTATACCGTCAGTGCTGGTCAGAAGGCTCACATTTGAGTGGCCAACATCAGCTGCCTCAGCAGCTCTGTCATATATTTCTGCTCTTCCATGGGCATCGACACTTCCAACACAACTTACCAACCAATCCTCAGTCAACACCATGGAATATAACAATGTGTATCTTCAATTGATCTATTTTGCCATTTGACAGTTTTGTGCATGCATAAAATGTATTCTCATTACTGTCCCATCCTACCCTCTCTCACCTTCCTCTATCCCTACCAGTCCTCATCGCCACTTTATCCTGCCCAGACCCTTCCTGAACTCATGACTTTTGGTCTTGTTTTGTGATCCATTTGGTTTGATCAAGGTGTCTGACAATGGGTTTGTTTGCATTGTTTTTTTAATTCAGCACCCATAACAAGCTGGTGGGGCACAGAAACATCACTTCCATTTTATGGGACAGAAAAAGAGGGGCTCAGAAAGTGTCCCGACCATCCTTCGCCCCTGCATCCCACCAAAATGTCAAGTCTTATGTGTGTAATTAAAGTATGAGAGATTCTGGCTCCTACAGGAGAGTTTACAGCCAACGGCCAACCATTATACTCCACACACAGTTCAGTCTGTGATGCTGGTGCTAATGCCAGAAGCCAGCAAGATCCTGCCATGCCCAGTGCCCCATCCTGGGTGTGGCCAAGAGCTGTGTTAAAAATGGAACATCTTCAATTTAGATCAGAGTCTGGGTGCTACAAACTATGGAGAGATAAAACAGTATGCTGTTATACAATGCCTGCCTTTCCCTGTGCTTGTCTTCCTTTTGCACTGATATAGCCCTCATCTCCTCCTACAGATGTTCCTACAGATGTGTGGAGACAGCCCCCAAGCGTGCCCACTGCAGCTGCCATTCAGGAAGTGCGAATCCTAGCACCTCTGACACCCAGTTTCACTTTTCACTTTGAGATATGTGCTATGTACAAAGAAAGAGGAAACAGGGGAAAAGGGAAAAACTGAGATTCAAGAGTTTCAAAAATAAAACCCCCAGAAGATAATAGCTAAGCTGTCTACCACTGAGGTTGCCTACAACTCTCTCCCTGTCTAGTTGAGAACTAGACTAGCCCTTACTCAGAATCTATTTGGTATAACCAAAGACCTGTCCCACTGCTACAGATTGCTGGTCAACCTTTTGGAAAGTCACACATGAGTGCAGTAAAGAAAATAACTTGTTTTTACGGGACCCTCATACATCTCTCTCTCTCTCTCTCTCTCTCTCTCTCTCTCTCTCTCTCTCTCTCTCTCTCTCTCTCTCTCTTTCTCTCTCACACACACACACACACACACACACACACACACACTCATACATGGACCATTTACTAAGTATTTCCTCTTTGTGCTGAAGAGTTGGTAAAACAAAAACAAACAAAAAAACAGAAGAGAAGTCTGCCTAAACTATACCAAGCATGTCACTTGTCCCTTTGGAGACATGCAACAGGGATGTAATGCTATGTATGCCTTTCAAAATGTGTTACATTTCTGAGTGAAAGGGGTGTTTTGTCTGTAGCATTCTTCAAGCCATCTGGTAACACTCAGCCCCTAACTTAACACCCACACCAACCATCCTTCCATGTAGACAGACAATGGCATAGGTGGTCTCCAGACCCCACCCCTTACTGAGGAGATACTGACATTGAGTAATTGCTAGTACAGGGAAAAATCATTCTTTTTTGAGAATATGGCCACTTATTTCTCATATCCCAGCACATGGCCTCACATCCAGGCACAGCACTTAACATAGAGCATGCTGGGAGAATATGAGATGTTGAGGCAGGAGATGGGGAATAGACTTGATCTTATTTCATTGTATGGATGCACACGCGCACACGCACACGCATACACGCACACACATACACACACACAGGAGATTCTCAAAAAATAAAGAAAAGCTCTTTAAAGAAAAACAAAATTGAAAACCATTTTTTCCTTTTTGCATTTTGTAAGCATGCCCCAGGCCATGAAGATCTTGGTGTGATCCAAAAGCAGAGGGATCCGAACCTCTCTGTCTGGAGGTTGTAGTTCACAAGGGCACCTTCCTGAGCTTTTCAGGTGGTGAGAGGAGGCTGCTTTACAACATCCTGGCTTCTGATGATGAGAGGCCCTTCTAAGCTCAGGTCCAACACATTATTTTTATGTCAATTATTTTTTAATAATCCAAATAACTATGAGTCTAACTAATATAGAATTGTGTTTTTCCCAAAGAATCAATTAGGAAAGAGCATATATGCCAATGAATTTCTCAGTATTGTGGTGGTCCAAATACGCACAGGGAGAACAGGAGTCTAACATAGAAAACTACAGATCAAGCAAAGTCCAAGAGGGAGTGGAAAGGGAAATAAAGTAACTCCTAGGTTTTTATCCCTTTGCTTAGCCACTAGATTTTGCTTACTTTTGTATTCACAAATTGTTTTTATGGTGTAGTAGAAAGTGGATTTAGCAAACAAATCCTTGACGTGTTTCAGGCAGTGGAGTTAGGTTCTTCCATGCTTCATTCCTTTCAGTCGTCTCTGTTCACCGAGTAAGACTGGACTGCAGAAAGAATGGGCAAAGCAACCCAGCAGAGCTTAGCTGAAGACCAATGAGGCGCTAACCCAACAGAAGCAGGAGCATAGCTGAAGACTTATGGGGCTCTCTCTACCTTGGGTCAGTAGTAATGACTATACCTTGATATTCTTTGATTGGGACATGACCATGAAAAACAGAAAATCAGAACACCCCTGTTAATGCCTGAAAGGAGAGAATATGGTTGCTAGAGAGTTGCTATCCTAGAGGACCCAGGTTCAATTCACAGCACCCACATGGAGGCTAACAACCATCTGTAACTCCTATCTAAGGGATGTGACAACCTCTTCTGCCCTTCATGGGTTCTAGGCATTCATGTAGTTCATATACATACTGTAGGTAAAACACCTGTACACATAGAATAAAATAAATCTAAAGTAGAGTAATATGGACATCAAACCAGCCAAGAGCACCCATCACTTATTCCTCAGATGATTTAGATCAAACTCTGCTTTAAGTTGTGTGCCAATCTCTTTTTCAAGGGTCATATGTTTTTAAATTGAGAATTGAGTAGAAAACATACATAGTTAACACCCTGAAATAGTGCACAGTTTAGGTCTTCGTTGGGTGGCTTTCTATCACCAGCAAGCCACCTTTATGAAATTCACAACTACATTTCCTGTGAAATTAAGTCTACTCAGGCTGATATTTCAGTCAACATACTCTACATAAAACACCATGTGAAGAGATTGGTCCTGCCTGAAGAACTGCTAATATGTTGACATTCTTGATATTGACTACTAGGTCTGTACTATCTTGATGCCCATTTGACCTGGCTTTGTGGAAACTCAGATCCAAGCTATACACGTAGCCAGAACAGTGATGATCAGCACCCTGACTTCCTAATTTCTCTTTCATCTTTTACTTCCTCTATGTTATTCAACTAAGTTTATCATATCTTTTTCTTTTCTGATGCTAACACGAATTAAAACTTTTTCCTCAGGTATAAGTGTTAAGTCCTGATCAACAAAACATGCTATTCAGACGTGCTAACTGTGAGTCAGTTTTTAAAATGATCCTCATGAAGTCTTAGAAAGTGAATATATCCTTAAACGGGATCAACTTTCAGTCTCTCAAAGGCAAATATTACATAAATCTTTTATTTCTCTATGCTCCCTAGTTTCCACAAATGGTAGGAGGTCAATAAATGCTTCTGAATTAAACCCTTGCTGTATTACTGTTTGCCATTACTCTATGAAATATTTGAGGCTATGTACTTCATGAAGGAAAAAGGCTTGCTGAATGCAGACATCATGACACCAGCTTCTGCTTGGCCATGCAGAAACCTCATGATGGAAGGAACCACAGGACAGATGCTTAAGACAGAGAGGATCCACAGAGGAGGAAGTAGGAAAGAGAGGGACAATGAGGGAGAGGAGAGAGAGAGAGAGAGAGAGAGAGAGAGAGAGAGAGAGAGAGAGAGAGAGAGCAGAGACACAGAAAGAGAGATTCAGATACACAGAGAGAGACAGAACCATCTCCTTTCTTTGTTTTCCTAGTCCATCTGAATGACTAACCATCTTATCTGAGGTTCCTCTTAAAGGCTCCACCATCTCTCAGCATCACCACACTATAGACTAAGCTTGCAACACAAGAATACCTTTGGAGACACACTCATCTACAGCTCTCCCTTTCTGAGAGTTTGGTTCATTCCGGGAGGCTTTCTAAAATCCCAAGCTCAGAGGGACAAGATAAAATTGAGGGAAGACTTGTAGCCTCTAGTTCAGAAGAAAGCTCAGAAGTTGCCAATGTATTCAGTCAAATGGCTGGGTAGAAAAATAAACAACTCTTCAGGTTTCAGAAAGAGTAAGGACACAGGGCAAACATGGACTACAAAATCTGCAGAGACAGACAGGTGAATGTTCACAGCTATGGCTTATCAGAGCTCCCTTATGAGTGGAAGACAACTATGGAAACCATCGACCAGGTAGAGAACATGAACTATATATAATTCATGCACGTGAATTGTCCCTCCAGACAGATCTCATCTTGGAGAAATTCACAGTTTTGTGGGATCTAGCACAAGAAATTTCATAGCATTGAACACATAAAAGAGTTAACTCAGATGGGCAGCTGTTTGGTGTCTGGACAGTTGAAAGATTTGCAGTGAACAGATCTAATCCACAACCCTCTCTTGCTTAGCCAGAAGAAACAATACTCATTGATTATTCTTTGTGTGTGAGACTCTGTGTGTGTGTGTGTGTGTGTATGTGTGTGTGTGCATGCATGCCTGTGTGTACCTGTCTGTGTGCATGTGCCTGTGTGTATGTATCTGTATGTATGCATGCATATGTGTGTATATGTATATGTTTGAGTGTATGTACATGTGTGTTGACATGTATGTGTGTACATGCACATATGCACACATGCAGAGGCTAGAGGAGGATGCTAGGTGTCCGTCTTCATTACTCTTAGCTTCACCCTTTGAGACAGGTTTCTCACTGAATCTGGAGCTACACTGGTGGTCTTGTCTCCTGATTCCCTTTGCATAGTGTGAAGGTTAAACACACACATCCATGCCCAGTTTTTCTACATAGGTTTTATAGGATTTAGCTAAGGTTGCCCCAAGTCATCTCTCAGACCTGACATCCAGAATTATTACATGGGTTCTGAGGATGAAACTGGTGCTTATGATTTCGGGACAAGTTCTTTACCAACCAAGCAAACCACTGACCCCTTTAAAAAGAAATATCAATTTAGTCCTCTCAAACTTCTTAGATGGAGTTGGGCTCCAAATATAAATTCCCAGGAACTGCCTTGAAGTAGTTCAAGTGAACAAACACAAATCCCATTCTCATAACGTCTGACTCTTAGGTCCCCGTGGCAAGGATCTCCATATCTGCTGAACTCCTGGCCATGTGAAAAAGTGCACATGTTCCTACCAGATCACCCCTCTACCAGCAAGAAAACATCCATGCTTCCATACAGACTTGGGAATAACAGGACCCTACTATCCTCCCAATTATTCTAAGGTTTATTTATTATTCTGTTCTGGGATGAGAATTTCAGAATGTCACACCCACTGGGGCTTGGGGAAGGACAACTCTGATGCCCTGAATCTACCCATTACAAACAATCCAAAATAATGTAGATACGGGGATTACTTTTTGCCAATATCTACATACATTACTGTCTGGGAGAAGCTGTCAGTCTCTTCCCTGAGGTCCCATGAACTAGGAGCCCAGTATAGCACATTAGAAACTGTTAGTCAAACTCACTGAATATATCCATAAACATGAGGCTTCTGTCACCTTATGTTGGGACTAGTTCAGGGTTGTCATCACCAAACAGATAAGTATTCCAAATAATATTGGAACAGCTGTATCAGTTTATTGCAACTTTAACATAGTTAAGATTAGCCATCTCAAAATGGTGCCTATTGCTCCCAGATGTGAAAACAAATAAGAAAAAAAAATACATGAGTCTAAATAAGAACAAGCCAGGGGACACTTGAATGGGAGGCAGACTCTATTAGCCATACACTCCCCATCTCTTTACCACTGTCTTGAAGTTGACCACAATGAGATGGCCTTGGGGGATTTTCTGCTTGATTTAAAACTTGAATAATTATTAAAAGTTAATGAAAGAAGTATTTTTTATAATCAGGGATCAACTCATGGTAATTGGAAAGGTCAAGCAGCAGGTGAGAGAAGAGGGCCTCCAGCATTTACTGGGCACCCTCTTTGTATTACTTACGGTACAATTTAACACTTAGGGGCTACATGTTCCTCTATATCAAAGACAGAGAACCCAATGCACCAAGAGGCCCAGAAGTCTGTCTACATCTACAGAGGGAAGAACCAGGTTACAAGGCTGTTAAGACCCTGACACCCACATTCTTCTCCAGATGTTTCTACGAGGCCTCTTAGCATTCAGACACAAAAAACAGAATTCTGCTGTCAACCCGTTAGGCTTCAGTTGGTGAATCTGCACATGCCCCTTGATCTAGAACAGAAAGCACCTAAAGAAGTCTATAAGAAGAAAGTGAGAGAGAAAAGCACCGGGGTAGCGAGGGCGCAGGGTCGGCTGACACTCGCCAGCTACCCACGACACCCGCCACAGTATCTTAAGACTTCTGGTGAGTGGAACACAGCTTCTGCTCCAATCCAATTGCGCGCGGGACCTGAGACTGCATTAGTTAGGGAAGCAGAAACCGGCCAGAGTAGGGCCACAGGCCTCATCCGGCTGGATCAGCACCGGGGTAGCTAAAGCGCAGGGTCGGCTGACACCCGCCAGCTACCCACGACCCCCGCCACAGGATTTTGAGACTGCTGGTGAGTGGAACACAGCTTCTGCTCCAGTCCAATCATGCAGGACCTGAGTCTGCTTTGGTTGGGGAGGGAGAAATTCGGCCTACATAGGGCCACAAGCCTCTTCCGGTCAGAAAAGCACCGGGGTAGTGAGGGCGCAGGGTCGGCTGACACTCGCCAGCTACCCACAACACCCGCCACAGGATCTTAAGACTTCTGGAGAGTGGAACACAGCTTCTGCTCCAATCCAATTGTGCGCAGGACCTGAGACTGCATTAGTTAGGGAAGCAGAAAACCGGCCTGAGTAGGACCACAGGCCTCTTCCGGCTGGACCAGCACCGGGGTACTGCCAGCTACCCACGACCCCCGCCACAGGATTTTGAGACTGCTGGTGAGTGGAACACAGCCTCTGCTCCAATCTTTAAACAGTGACGACAACAACAACAACTAACCCCAGAGATTACCAGATGGCGAAAGGTAAACGTAATAATCTTACTAACAGAAACCAAGACCACTCACCATCATCAGAACCCAGCACTCCCACTTCGCCCAGTCCAGGGCACCCCAACACACCGGAAAAGCTAGACACGGATCTAAAAGCATATCTCATGATGATGGTAGAGGACTTCAAGAAGGACTTTAATAACACACTTAAAGAAATACAAAGGAACACTGGTAAACAGGTAGAAGACAGTAAAGAGGAAGCACAAAAATCCCTTAAAGAATTGCAGGAGAACACTGCTAAAGAGTTACAAATCCTTAAAGAAAAACAGGATAACATAATCAAACGCGTAGAAGTCCTTACAGAAAAACAGGAAAACACATCCAAACAGATGATGGAATTGAACAAAACCATACTAGACCTAAAAAGGGAAGTAGACACAATAAAGAAAACCCAAAATGAGGCAACACTGGAGATAGAAACCCTAGGAAAGAAATCTGGAACCATAGATATGAGCATCAGCAACAGAATACAAGAGATGGAAGAGAGAATCTCAGGTGCAGAAGATTCCATAGAGAACATCGGCGCAACAATCAAGGAAAATGTAAAATGCAAAAAGATCCTAACTCAAAACATCCAAGAAATACAGGACACAATGAGAAGACCAAACCTACGGATAATAGGAGTGGATGAGAATGAAGATTTTCAACTCAAAGGACCAGCAAACATCTTCAACAAAATTATAGAAGAAAACTTCCCAAATCTAAAGAAAGAGATGCCCATGAACATACAAGAAGCCTACAGAGCTCCAAATAGACTGGACCAGAAAAGAAATACCTCCCGACACATAATAATCAGAACAACAAATGCTCTAAATAAAGACAGAATACTAAAAGCAGTAAGAGAAAAAGGCCAAGTAACATATAAAGGCAAGCCTATCAGAATTACACCAGATTTCTCACCAGAGACTATGAAAGCCAGAAGATCCTGGACGGATGTTATACAGACACTAAAAGAACACAAACTCCAGCCCAGGCTACTATACCCAGCCAAACTCTCAATTAACATAGATGGAGAAACCAAAGTATTCCACGACAAAACCAAATTCACACATTATCTCTCCACGAATCCAGCCCTTCAAAGGATAATAACAGAAAAAAACCAATACAAGGACAGGAACCACGCCCTAGAAACAAGAAGGTAATCCCTCAACAAACCTAAAAGAAGACAGCCACAAGAACAGAATGCCAACTTTAACAACAAAAATAACAGGAAACAACAATTACTTTTCCTTAATATCTCTTAATATCAATGGACTCAACTCCCCGATAAAAAGACATAGACTAACAAACTGGCTACACAAACAAGACCCAACATTTTGCTGCTTACAGGAAACTCATCTCAGAGAAAAAGATAGACACTACCTCAGAATGAAAGGCTGGAAAACAATTTTCCAAGCAAATGGTATGAAGAAACAAGCTGGAGTAGCCATTCTAATATCTGATAAGATTGACTTCCAACCCAAAGTCATTAAAAAAGACAGGGAGGGACACTTCATACTCATCAAAGGTAAAATCCTCCAAGAGGAACTATCAATCCTGAATATCTATGCTCCAAATACAAAGGCAGCCACATTCATTAAAGAAACTTTAGTAAATCTCAAAGCACACATTGCACCTCATATAATAATAGTGGGAGACTTCAACACACCACTTTCACCAATGGACAGATCATGGAAACAGAAACTAAACAGGGACACAGTGAAACTAAGAGAAATTATGAATCAAATGGATCTGGCAGATATCTACAGAACATTCTATCCTAAAACAAAAGGATATACCTTCTTCTCAGCACCTCATGGTACCTTCTCCAAAATTGACCACATAATTGGTCACAAAACAGGCCTCAACAGATACAAAAATATTGAAATTGTCCCATGCATCCTATCAGATCACCATGGACTAAGGCTGATCTTCAATAACAAAATAAATAATAGAAAGCCAACCTTCACGTGGAAACTGAACAACACTCTTCTCAATGATACCTTGGTCAAGGAAGGAATAAAGAAAGAAATTAAGGACTTTTTAGAGTTCAATGAAAATGAAGCCACAACATACCCAAACTTATGGGACGCAATGAAAGCATTTCTAAGAGGAAAACTCATAGCTCTGAGTGCCTCCAAAAGGAAACTAGAGAGAGCACATATTAGCAGCTTGACAACATACCTAAAAGCACTAGAACAAAAGGAAGCAAATTCACCCAAGAGGAGTAGATGGCAGGAAATAATCAAACTCAGGGGCGAAATCAACCAAGTGGAAACAAGAAAAACTATTCAAAGAATCAACCAATCAAGGAGCTGGTTCTTTGAGAAAATCAACAAGATAGATAAACCCTTAGCCAGACTCACTAGAGGGCACAGGGAAAGCATCCTAATTAACAAAATCAGAAATGAAAAAGGAGACATAACAACAGATCCTGAAGACATCCAAAACACCATCAGATCCTTCTACCAAAGGCTATACTCAACAAAACTGGAGAACCTGGATGAAATGGAGAAGTTCCTAGACAGATACCAGGTACCAAAGTTGAATCAAGATCAGGTTAATGATCTAAACAGCCCTATATCCCCCAAAGAAATAGAAGCAGTCATTAATAGTCTCCCAACTAAAAAAAGCCCAGGACCAGATGGGTTTAGTGCAGAGTTCTATCAGACCTTCAAAGAAGATCTAATCCCAGTTCTTCACAAACTATTCCACAAAATAGAAACAGAAGGTACTCTACCCAACTCATTCTATGAAGCCACAATTACTCTGATACCTAAACCACAAAAAGACCCAACAAAGATAGAAAACTTCAGACCAATATCCCTTATGAATATTGATGCAAAACTCCTCAATAAAGTTCTTGCTAACCGAATCCAAGAACACATCAAAACAATCATCCATCCTGACCAAGTAGGTTTCATCCCAGGGATGCAGGGATGGTTCAATATTCGGAAATCCATCAACGTAATCCAGTATATAAACAAACTCAAAGACAAAAACCACATGGTCATCTCGTTAGATGCGGAAAAAGCATTTGACAAGATCCAACACCCATTCATGATAAAAGTCTTGGAAAGATCAGGAATTCAAGGCCCATACCTAAACGTGATAAAAGCAATCTACAGCAAACCAGTAGCCAACATCAAAGTAAATGGTGAGAAGCTTGAAGCAATCCCTCTAAAATCAGGGACTAGACAAGGCTGTCCACTTTCTCCATACCTATTCAACATTGTACTTGAAGTCCTAGCCAGAGCAATTCGACAACAAAAGGAGATCAAAGTGATACAAATTGGAAAAGATGAAGTCAAAATATCACTTTTTGCAGATGATATGATAGTATATCTAAGTGACCCTAAAAATTCCACCAGAGAACTCCTAAGCCTGATAAACAGCTTCAGTGAAGTAGCTGGATATAAAATTAACTCAAACAAATCAATGGCCTTTCTCTACACAAAGAATAAACAGGCTGAGAAAGAAATTAGGGAAACAACACCCTTCTCAATAGTCACAAATAATATAAAATATCTTGGCGTGACTCTAACTAAGGAAGTGAAAGATCTGTATAATAAAAACTTCAAGTCTCTGAAGAAAGAAATTATAGAAGATCTCAGAAGATGGAAAGATCTCCCATGCTCATGGATTGGCAGGATCAACATTGTAAAAATGGCTATCTTGCCAAAAGCAATCTACAGATTCAATGCAATCCCCATCAAAATTCCAAATCAATTCTTCAAGGAATTAGAAAGTGCAATCTGCAAATTCATCTGGAATAACAAAAAACCTAGGATAGCAAAAACTCTTCTCAAGGATAAAAGAACCTCTGGTGGAATCACCATGCCGGACCTAAAGCTCTACTACAGAGCAATTGTGATAAAAACTGCATGGTGCTGGTATAGTGACAGACAAATAGACCAATGGAATAGAATTGAAGACCCAGAAATGAACCCACACACCTACGGTCACTTGATCTTACGGTCACTTGAGCTAAAAACATCCAGTGGAAGAAAGACAGCATTTTCAACAAATGGTGCTGGCACAACTGGTTGTTAACATGTAGAAGAATGCGAATCGATCCATTCCTATCTCCTTGTAATAAGGTCAAGTCTAAGTGGATCAAGGAACTTCACATAAAACCAGAGACACTGAAACTTATAGAGGAGAAAGTGGGGAAAAGCCTTGAAGATATGGGCACAGGGGAAAAATTCCTGAATAGAACAGTAATGGCTTGTGCTGTAAGATTGAGAATTGACAAGTGGGACCTCATGAAACTACAAAGCTTCTGCAAGGCTAAAGACACCATCAATAAGACAAAAAAAACACCAACAGATTGGGAAAGGATCTTCACCTATCCTAAATCAGATAAGGGTCTAATATCCAATATATATAAAGAACTCAAGAAGGTGGACTCCAGAAAGTCAAATAACCCCATTAAAAATGGGGCTCAGAACTGAACAAAGAATTCTCACCTGAGGAATACCGAATGGCAGAGAAGCACCTGAAAAAATGTTCAACATCCTTAATCATCAGGGAAATGCAAATCAAAACAACCCTGAGATTCCACCTCACACCAGTCAGAATGGCTAAGATCAAAAATTCAGGTGACAGCAGATGCTGGCGAGGATGTGGAGAAAGAGGAACACTCCTCCATTGTTGGTGGGATTGCAAGCTTGTACAACCACTCTGGAAATCAGTCTGGCGGTTCCTCAGAAAATTGGACATAGTACTACCGGAGGATCCAGCAATACCTCTCCTGGGCATATATACAGAAGATGTTCCAACCGGTAAGAAGGACACATGCTCCACTATGTTCATAGCAGCCTTATTTATAATAGCCAGAAGCTGGAAAGAACCCAGATGTCCCTCAACAGAGGAATGGATACAGAAATTATGGTACATTTACACAATGGAGTACTACTCAGCTATTAAAAAGAATGAATTTATGAAATTCCTAGCCAAATGGATGGACCTGGAGGGCATCATCTTGAGTGAAGTAACACAATCACAAAAGAACTCACACAATATGTATTCACTGATAAGTGGATATTAGCCCAAAACTTAGGATACCCAAGATATAAGATACAATTTGCTAAACGCATGAAACTCAAGAAGAATGAAGACCAAAGTGTGGACACTGTGCACCTTCTTAGAATTGGGAACAAAACACCCAGGGAAGGAGTTACAGAGACAAAGTTCATAGCTGTGATGAAAGGATGGACCATTTAGAGACTGCCGTATCCAGGGATCCATCCCATAATCAGCTTCTAAAAGCTGACACCATTGCATACACTAGCAAGATTTTGCTGAAAGGACCCAAATATAGCTGTCTCTTGTGAGACGATGCCGGGGCCTAGCAAACACAGGAGTGGATGTTCACAGTCAGCTATTGGATGTATCACAGGGCTCCCAATGGAGAAGCTAGAGAAAGTACCCAAGGAGCTAAAGGGATCTGCAACCCTATTGTTGGAACAACATGATGTACTAACCAGAACCCCGGAGCTCTTGTCTCTTGCTGCATATGTATCGAAAGATGGCCTAGTCGGCCATCACTGGAAAGAGAGGCCCATTGGACTTGCAAACTTTATATGCCCCAATATAGGGGAATGCCAGGGCCAAAAGAATGGGAATGGGTGGGTAGGGAAGTGGGGGCGCTATGGGGGACTTTTGGGATAGCATTGGAAATGTAATTGAGGAAAATATGTAATAAAAATATTAAAAATTAAAAAAAAAAAGAAAGTGAGAGTCTGAGGAGCAGGTATGAAGAATGCTGGGACGGGGGGGGGGGCGTGTGTACAGAAGAAATGGTCCAGGAACCCAGCTGAAAAGCATTCTCCAGAAAGAAGAAGTCTTGTTTCAAGCTGCTCAAAGCGACAACTGGCTGGCAGCCCGAGCCTTCAGAACCCTTGAGAAATTGTCCTCAGCTCAGTCCAAGGTCTCGGTTTGCACTGGGCTCACTCCTGACCTGTATGCCCACTGTGTTCTAAGCTCAGTCGCATCTGTCAATGTGGGGCAAATGCAAGCCCATATCAGATTCAGCTATATCCTACCAAGACTCAACCTGATAATGGGAAGCCATGGAGATGACCAGGGGATCTGAGCTGGGCAGAGACAGACCACCTTGCTTTTTGAGACATCCGAGATTCTGTGGCTTTTATGCTGGGGACCAGGACTTCTTGAGATTATACCACAGCCCACTATGCCCCTGCCCATTCCTGCTTCCTCCCTGCACCTATGAGTGAATCCAGAGAGGCAGCCCTCCCAGGAATGGCTCTTTGTGTGAGCCATTTCAGCCCTTACATCCTCTACTCCTTCCTGCGGCAGAGCTAGAAAACTATCCATTAAACAATAGGGATCAGTCTGAACACACTTACATCCTTGGGACACAAGGACATTGTCAGCAGCTTCCAGTCTTCTGAAGAGATAACTGGCCTTACAAAGAAAGATCCGGTTGAACTATAGTGGAGAAAATCAATATGGAGGTTAGATTTTCACATTAAATCTACATGTTATAGAATGGGAGCAAAACAGAGAGAAGCCAGAGGACAAGATCTTCATAACACTCAGGAATCTAAGCTTTGAATGACCACAGGCATGGGCTGAGGGTCAAACCAAACTGCTTACATGTGGAATGGTAGGGACCAGCTCTGTACAAAACCTTGCTTTCATAGGAATGGTTGCCATTCCTGAACAGGAGAAATAGACACAGAAGTTATGTCAGGCAGCAGGGCATGGATGTGCCCACCCCCTTGGAAGAGATGGGTCTCTGCTCTGAATTTCAAGAGCACTGGCATCACTCACAGGCATATGGCACCCATTTCTGATCTCTCTCTCCTCTCTCTCCTTCTCTCTCTCTCTCTCTCTCTCTCTCTCTCTCTCTCTCTGTGTGTGTGTGTGTGCATATGTGTGTGTTCACACTTGTGTGGTCCTTGGCTGCTATCTCGCAGGTGCCATTCACCTTTTTGTCAATGACCGCCTCTCTCACCATCCGGTAACTCATCAAGTAGGCTAGGCTTGTTGGCCAATAAGCCCTGGGAATCCTCCCATGTTGGTTTCTGCAGCACAGGGATTACAAGAGTATGCCACCATTCTCACCTTTTAAAACAAAATAAGACAGGCAAGCAAGCAAGCCAACCAACCAACCATGGATTGTTTACCTCTTCAGCCCCCATTTTCTTCCAGCCTTTTGAACCACTCTTTCAATTGTCTAAGTTGTCTGTGATATGTCTATTAACATGCTGCCTCATGCTCAACAGACTAAAGAAAATATTAATTAATCCATCCCAGCCCCTAATATAGTAGACAAAGAGGTCTGAGAGGCTCTTGGAAGGGTCTCTTAAACCACACATACATATTTCAACACTGCATCTCTTTGAAAAAAAGTGCCCTGGTTTGTTGGTTACCAAGCCTTCTATATAAGCTTTGCTCTTTCATTGAGGTGCTAGTTGCAGTCAGTTATCTTCCTTCAGAGCTGGTCCATGACACTTGCCTTTTATTAAAGAACAGGAATGCTGAGTTGTATCTATCATCTTTCAAATCAAATTTGAAAACTCAATGAAAAGAACCACAGCTTCATCTGTTTCTCAACTGAAGGGATGGTTTTAACCAATAAGACAGAGCTGGCTTTACTCATAAGGCACTGGAAATGCTGAAATACTAAGTTCTTTACACACACACACACACACACACACACACACAGAGAGAGAGAGAGAGAGAGAGAGAGAGAGAGAGACAGAGACAGAGACAGAGAGACAGAGACAGAGAGAGACAGAGACAGAGGCAGAGACACAGAGACAGAGACAGAGACAGAGAGAGACAGAGACACAGAGACACAGAGACAAAGACAGAGACACAGAGAGAGACAGAGAGGGATGGAGGGAGAGAGAGAGAGAGAGAGAGAGAGAGAGAGAGAGAGAGAGAGAGAGAGTTAACAAATGAGATGTTATCAAAATCTGTACTGATACAGAGAAGCAGGTAGACAGGAATGGGATTTGAGAACAGAAAGACTGGTCCTGGCTGCCTGCTTCATGATGACTTTCCACTTGCCCTTTCCTTCCACCACCTGTCAGTGACGACCAGGTTAGAGTGTAGAGGCTCAGGAGTGCTTCCAGGTACATAAAATTCCTGTGGCAATAACAAGGCTCCCTAGGATTCCTGAAGGACCTGGACTTCTGCACCAGCCAGCCCTGCTCCCATCTCCCCTTGGGCATGCTTACCAACACTGGGTTTTAGGCTCTCAGACATCTTGATATATATAGCCTGGCTACTCCTGAGATGTCAGACAGTGGGGAAGTTTTAGAACCTTTGTGAATACCACTTCATTGTTGTCAAAACAAGGTGGCCTGCCCACTTCATAAACATGAGGCAAGAGCGGCTTGCAAGAGCAGGTATCTGGCTTAGTAAACTCCCCACACAGAGGAAAGTGTCCAGAGCAAGCCCTCCTTCACATCCCACTGCCATTCACATCCCACTGCTGCAGCAGCTTTGGTTTGACTCAGAACCTGAACTGACACCAGGGCAAACCTCGTGTCCTCCTTGGGGAAAACATCTCCTTAACAAGCATACTGCTCAGCCATGATTCGTATAAGCCATTGCCACTGTGCTATGAGTTTTGTATCAAGCTACTGAGAAGGACAGCAAAGGCCATGGGCTTCTCACCTACCATGTAACCTTCTTCTGTTAAGGCCTTCTTGTGATTGAAAGCAAAGGAACGATTTTAAGCAACATGCAAGTCCGAAGACTTGCTACTTAAGACTGAGCCAATTACTGCATTTGACCTCAGTGTTGCTTCTGGAACCTTCTCGTGCCTCCTGCAGCCTCTAAAGAGTTGACTTTAGCCCTCTCTGCCAAAGCTGTTTTCTGACCTTAGTAAGCTATCATCTCAAATGGTTGACAGGCAAATTCAACAATGAAACTGGCAGAAATGTATTCATAGTCTCTCCCCGCCTCTCTCTCCCTTCTTTTCTCACAGGTGTCCCCCCCCCCCCACTCCCAGCACTCAGCAGACTTAAGACCTACTGCCATCTGGCGATGACACACAAGAGGAAGAGGACACAGCATGGAGCACTGGAAAGTGCACACACCATACCAGCTGTGCTTACATCTATTCAACACATCAGAGCACTGGGCAGCCTCTCATCTTCAACAGAGACTATATATGAGAGGCTGGGGAGATGGCTCAATCAGGGAAGTGCTTGCTCTGCAAGCATGGAGAACTGGATTCCAATCCCCAGCCACTCGCAAACCCACGGTTGGGGGGGGGGGGGGTCACAGACAAGATGATCTCTGGAGCTTTCTGGGCACCCAGTCTATCCTGATGAGCTCCAGGTTCAGTGAGAGACCTTGTCTCAAAAAAGCAAGGTGTCTGTCTCTGCCCAGCTCAGATCCTCAGGTCTCCTCCATGGCTTCCTATTATCAGGTTGAGTCTTAATAGGGCAGATCTAGTCCCCAGAAATCTCACTTGATTATGACAGTGGAAGCTACTTCTATCATGCCTAGGCACTAAGGCCTGCCTGTGTTCTTTTTGTCTGGAAATACAGACAAAAATATGACAGGTCTTATTCAGACCTGGTGGTTTGAATAAGAATGGCTCCCATAGAGTCATGTGTTTGAATGCTTGGCCCATAGGGAATGGCTCTATTAGATGTGGTCTTGTGTGTCACTGTGGGAGTGTGTCACTGTGGAAGTGGGCTTTGAGGTCTTCTTATATGCTCAAGCTATGCCCAGTGTGGCACACAAGTTTCCTGCTGCCTGTGAATCAAGATGTAGAACTCTCAGCTTCTTTTCCAGACCATGTCTGCCTGCATACCACCATGCTCTCACCATGACAGTAATGGACTAAACCTCTGAAACTATAAGCCAGTTCCAATGAAATGTTTTCCTTTGTAAGAGTTGCAGTGGTCACGATGTCTCTTCACAGCAATGAAACCCTAATTAAGATATTTCTCTCAACAATCATAAGAACCTGACAAATATTTAGTGGTTAAACTAGAAGTTTAGCCTCGGAATTCTCTAGGTGTCAAGTCCCTTCAACAGGACACTCTTAGGACTAGACACGTTAGTCACAAATGCTATCGAGATGCCAGGAACTAACTCAAAACTTGCTTCTCCTTATGATTATTCAAAGGGGGGGGAGGGTGATAGAGGAACTCAGGATCTAACACAGCCAAATTCTTCAACTAGGTCTACATTCACAATCCTAGTCACACTCACGGTCTATAGTGTAACTAACGGTAACTCTAGTTATGTGACATTTTAGGAAAGGAAATACAGACACAGAGAGAAGACAGATGGGGGTTGCCAGGGACAAGGTGTGATGGAAGGATGTAACCCACACAAGGGCACCATTAGAGAATTTAGGAGAAGATGAACTGCTCCTTACTCTTGATTGTGCTGTCAAATCTGATGGAAGTATGTACTTCGAAGTGTGAATGCCAATGAGATTCCATACTTCACATAAATAAAAGTAATGCTATTGCCAAACCTCAGAACCATATGTTAAAGGGGCGGTAGGCTTCACTGTGTATCAATTAAACATTTTCCTTATTATAATAAATGCAAAACAAGTCCTAAAATTTGAGTATTATAACAAACATATTACTATGAATATAATTTACGTGTCATTTGGCTTTTATTATGACTCTTCATTGGCAGGAAACATCTCCTCAGGGTGAGGGTCTCAGGTCAATGCTTCTCCAACTTTGATGTGTTATGATTCTCTAGTTTGATACAAGGCAAGTTCTGATGCAGGAGTGGCAATGCCAGATGGCCTGAGTTTGTCACAAGCCTCCAGGAGATGCTGATGCTGTTATAAGGTCTGAGACACTAATGAGGCCACTAGATGTGGAAAGCCAAGTCTAAGAGAATTGTCTGTTCAGGTGGAATGAGCCGGTCTTCTTGCTTTTAGCCTGTGTGAGTCAAAGGAGCCTTCTGTTGGTGACAGTGTGCCACTCTCCTTAGAGATGATCTCTGACCTGCTGTTAATCCACAGGGCATACGTTCTCACATCCAAATGTAGCCTAGATCCAGGACTGAAATTAGCTTATGGTGATAAAAATGGTCTTCTCAACAACATTTAGAAACCTGACCTACTATAGGGGTTGTAGCTAATTTCTCAAACCACAGAGGATCCCACCCAGCCATGCATCTAACCACTCATGGATGCATGCATCTATCTGTAAGTAGCAATTTCTTTGGATAGACTTGTTCAGCAAAATGACATCCATACTGATTTCTCGTTTTTCTTCCAACATTCCAATGTCTTTGTAGGTACCGGTACAAATGTGGAAATCTATGTACTGTCTATCCCCAACACAGAACACTCAATTTACTGAAAATATTAATGGATAAAAATTGAAATAAATAAGTAGAAGTTACAATAAACCTTTAACTCAACAAGGAAGAATTGATGAAATGTAGAAAAAACAAAATCGGCCATGAATTGAGGATCGCTGGGGTTGCTGATTCTTGGTGAAGGGGTGATTTATACTGGATGGTTTTTATATAGTCTTCAACTTTCCAGAATTAAAAAGCTTACATTTCACATGGGCTCACAGAATTGAGTACATAGGATACCACCAAAATGCTTAGCCTGAGTCCAGTAATAAGGAACCACAAGACAAATGAGGGACATCTTACAAGACTGTCATACATTAGCAAGGTCACGAGGACAAAGGATGACTTAAGAACAGCTCCATCATAAATGTCAGTCATGACAGCTGAATGCCATGTCCGATCCTGGCCTGGGTCCAGATCAGCAGGAAGCCATGAGCCGGGAAGACAATGGCTCAGTGGATAAAAACACTCACCCTGTGAGTGCAGCCTGGTGGCCTGAGTGTGACCCCACAGAACCAGGAATAAAGCTGAATGGGGTAGCACATCTGTAACCCCAGAAAATCTGTAACCCCAGCACATCTGTAACCCCAGCATCCCCATAGAGAGATGGGAAGCAGAGATGGGAGAATCATCTGGCGCTAGTAGGATAAAGATGGAGTGCAAAGCTTGGCAGAAACGAAAAGCTCCTACACCTCAATAATGTGGAAGAAAAGGACTGAATTCTGAAAGTTGTCCCCGGACCTCCACAGACAAAAGGTGGCACCTGTAGACCCATGCACAAACACACACACGCATTTCTTCACAAACAGCGCACTTCCTTTTTTTTTAAGGAACATGTGTCAATCTCAGGAGCACCCCCCCAAACCCTTCTACACATTCACCTCCATCCTGAGTCCTCCAAGGATTCAGCTGCAGAAAGAATGCTACCACTGTGCAGACCAGGAAGTTGACGCTGAAAAAATAACTTCCCAGAGCCAGTATGGTGGTCCATGCCTATAATCTCATCACTAAGGAGATGAAAGCAGGGGAACAGTGAGTTTCAGGCCAACCTGGGGTATGAAGTGAGACCCTGTCTCAACAAAAATAATGACAACAATAACAACAAATGCAAAGAAAGAAACCCACTCAGCAAATGTCTTAGAAAACTTCCTGTTATAGTAAAGCCAAGAACTTGATTGTATCCGCTGATGGGCGGCTTCTCCTCGGATTGACATTCCTTGCTCTTTTCTGGGTTTTCAGAGTTGACACCTGCACAATGAGCATGTGCATCACTGCAGTGAGGGACAGCAGGACTCCTCTCACTGGGTCCTGAGTCTGAGAATCTGGATAAACAGCATTCGCAGAAGATGCACAGCTCTGCCGCCTCAACTCTGTCTCTGTTTGTCTGTCTCCCTTCCTTCCTTCCTTCCTTCCTTCCTTCCTTCCTTCCTTCCTTCCTTCCTTCCTTCCTTCCTCCCTTCTTTCATTTTCTTTTTTTCTAGAATGGTATAGTGCTTTTTGACATGGATTACAAGGGGACCATAGGTTTTATTTTTTTTCCTTACCCCAAAAGATCAGTCCCATCCAAGTGGGAGAAAACTGAAGTGCATTGGTTCAAATTAAAAAGCCACAAACTTGGTCATATTTAGTCAAGAAATAAAGAAGACAAGGTCCCAGCACAGAGAAGGCAAAGTACACAAAGTACCACCTTTAACCAAGAAGCTGTTTGCAATCGGTACCTGTGGGAAAGGGGAAATCAGTTTTCCCCAATGGAGTGTCACTGGGTGTATGAACCACACTCCAGGGCTGGCCCCATGCTGACCACCACAAATGGACTCTGTGTGTGTGTGTGTGTAATTTTGGTTTTGATATTTTTTTCATTTTGACTTATTTTTATGTTTTCTGAGAGAGAGAGAGAGAGAGAGAGAGAGAGAAAACACTTGAAGTTGGATGGGTATGTAGATGGGGAGGATTTGGAAAGAATTAGAGGAGAGAAAAGAATATAATCACAATATACTGTAAACAAACAAACAACTAAGGAAGAAAACAAATTACCAGTAAAAAAAAAAATAACTACAATGCACATTGGTCAGTTCAATTTGGCAAAGCCTCTTTGATTTAAATTATTTAAAGCATTTTATATTGTTCTAGGTAATGGGAGGTTATGCACATGGCAAAAGTAATGAAGAGTTAAATAGAAACAAAAAGCCCTCATGGCCACACTAATGTTCAGGAGTGAAATAAGTCAGCTATTGTTCTTTCTTTAAAGACCACCAACTGAAAAATTAGTAATCTTTTACTTCTTCCTCATCAGGAGAGATGGAGGTAGGAAAAGATGTGAAAATAAGCCCCAAGCCCCCACTTCCAGTTCCTGGGACTCACTTGTTGTTATGGTAACTGTGTTACTCTGTGAGCATCCTGGTATAGGCAGAATTCACAATGAGCATCTAAGCATGCTCACAGCATTATTTGGTGATAATTTTAAGTGATGTATTTATTATACTGGCTGGTTTTGCATGTCAACTTGACACAGACTGGAGTGATCATAGAGAAAGGAGTTTCAGTTGAGAAAATGCCTCCATGAGATCCAACTGTAAGGCATTTTTCTCAATTAGTGATCAAGGGGGGAGGGCTCGTTGGGGGTAGTGCCATCCCTGGGCTGGTAGTCTTGGGTTCTATAAGAAAGCAAGCTGAGCAAGCCAGAGGAAGCAAGCCAGTAAGTAACATCCCCCCATGGCCTCTGCATCAGCTCCTGCTTCCTGCCCTGCTTGAATTCCAGTCGTGACGTCCTTTGGTGATGAACAGCAACATGGAAGTGTAAGCTGAATAAACCCTTTATTCACCAACTTGCTTCTTGGTCATGATGTTTGTGCAGGAATAGAAACCCTGACTAAGACATGTATTTACTTCAAACAATGGCCTGGATAATACAGTATATTTTGAGGGCAATTCATAAGCAATCTGATTGGGACACGATTCTCCCTCTCCTTCTCTAACAATTCATTTAGGTGATAGGGAAACGTCTGAGTTGGAGTATCCATAGTATGGGCCATCTAAACACAGTCCACAGGCAACATCCACACCCTCTCACGCTTGTGCATCTTGTGAGTTAGGAACTGTCTTTATAATTGAGTGGTTTAAAAAAAAATTACTGCCAGAGCTCTTGCCCAAACATGCTCAGGCCCTGAACTCAATCATAGTACCATAAAAAGAAAAAAAAAAAAAAAAAAGAACAATCTCTGAGAGGTCTGAAAATTATACAAAATTAACATTTCAGTCTCAAATTGATGTTGTTTGGAGTTACAGGCATGACTAATTATTAGCACACTGCCCATGGTTGCTTTTGTGTTATAACACCCGAGCTGAATAGTTGTAGCAGTAACTGTAAGCTCACAAAGCCTAAACACATTTCCTACATATTCCATGGGCTCTGACCCATAGATGTGGATGTATGGGAGCAGCAAGACCAGGAGGTGAAGCAATTCTTTCTTGCCACAGAATCTGTCCCAGGCGCTCAGGATGGAGACCCAGACCTACCCTGGTTAGCATCCTTGACCCCCATCTAGCTCTGCATATAGTTTTGCTGTGGAGGCCATTGAAGTATCATCTGTTTCAGTGTTGTGTTCCCCCAAAATGCACAGTGAATATCAACTCCAATGCCACCATTTGAAGAACTGGAGCCGTTTGAGATCCAATCACGTTGTAAAAATTCAACTGTCATGAAGAGGTTTGTCAAGTTCATAGAATGGTTAGAGGGAACTGGCTAGGACCCCTCCTCTCCTTTTCCCCATTCTGTCCCTCCTGCCACATGAGTACACTGCACTTGAGGTGCCATCTGGGAAGCAGTAGCTGACCCCTCACCAGACACTAAACACGTTAGTGTCTCAGATTTCCACCCTTTATAATAAATTGATCTATTTACAAATTACCCAGTTTCAGGTAATTTTCTACAGAAACACAAAAGGTCTAAGATAGAATTTGTTTCCTGGAAGTGTCACATAGCAAATACCTAAATCTGTGGATGTGGCTTTGGGATGGCACAACAGGTAGAGGCTAGTGCTATTCTGATGAAGGACAAGAAGAAGAGATCTGGAAGATCCTCAGGTTGTTCAGAGCTTGACTAAGTGGTCGTGAACAAGAACACCGAGTAGAGATGAATGGTGAGAGCTGCTCTGATGCCAACCCAGAAGGAAGCTGTTATAGGAACTGGAGGAAAAGCCATCCTCACCATAAGGTGGCAAAGCACTTGGCTGAATCCTGTCCACCTTCAAGTTCAATAGATGGAAGAAAGTTTGCTGATGATGGAAATGCATATTTGGAAGAAGAAATCTCTAGACAAAGTGCACAGACCGAGGCATGCTTCCTTGTGACTGCTTATAGCAAAGTGTAAGAAGAGAAAAGTGAGCTTAAAATGACATTTCTCAGTGTGATCATGTAAACAACACAAAAGCATGTTTCAGAAAGAATGCCAATTGTATATTCAAACAAGTGTTTGGTGAGGTTCGTCTGAATACAACGAAGCTGAATATTACTCACCACAACAATGGAAGAATGATCCCCAAGGCACCATAGAGATCCTCCAGGGTATGCCATTACCACAGAGTACCAGGTCTGTGAGGGATGACAGTCTTGTAGGAGAAGCCCAGATCTCATGCAACTTCAGGCTTACTGGCCGGTACTAACTCAAGTTTCTGATTCATGTATTTGGGCACAATGTTTTGAGGCTCAAGTAGACTTAGCTGTAGCTTAAACCGCTGCTCTGGTAGGAACACGCTGTAACTTCTGGCAGGGCCTGTGCAATGCTAAGTCTTCAGGTACACAGAGTATAAGATCTGTGGAGAGGGGCCATAGCCATCCCCACCTAGATTCAGTATGTCCTGGAGAGCCTCCAAGTCCAGGCAGAGAATGGTCTCAGGGGTAGGACTACTACAGATGACTCCTGATAAAGCAGTATCTAGCAGAACTCCCATAGAGTTTCCAGCATGTGAAGCCAGTCTGGGAAGGATGGAGATGAGACCCCAGCTTCTGAGAGTAGCATGGGACTTGCCATCCTGCTGTGTCTTAAAGATGGGATAAGGGAGTTATAAGATTATTCTTAAGCCTCGAGATTTACTTTTATGGGACTGGGAAAACAGTTCAGTTAGTGAGTATAGATTACCTTTCGAGCATGAGGATCTTAAAACCCAGCACTGGGGAGCTGGAGACAGGGAGATTCTGGGACCCATTGTCTAAGCAGCTTAACCCAAACAGGGAGCTGCAGGCCAGCGATACCTACCTCAAAAAATAGAGAAGATGGGGCTTGAGGAACACACACACACACACACACACACACACTTTACTTTTTGTCTTCTTGGGTTTGGGATTACTTGGGGAACATTACAGGAACACACACACACACACACATACACACACACACACACTTTACTTTTTGTCTTCTCGGGTTTGGGATTACTTGGGGAACGTTACAGGAACACACACACACACACACACACTTTACTTTTTGTCTTCTTGGGTTTGGGATTACTTGGGGAACGTTACCCTGTCTTCTTTAGCTTTCTTTCCTTTGGAAAAGTCTATCACAGGCCTGTTGCTCACTGCTTTGCAAGAACTTAACACTTCTACTTTCACAGTGCCTCGGCTAAGTACTTAACACTTCTACTTTCACAGTGCCTCGGCTAAGTACTTAACACTTCTACTTTCACAGTGCCTCGGCTGGAGGGGATAACACCTTGGAGGTTCCTCCTGGTAAGTGAAATTAAGGATTTTTTATTTTAATTTTATTTTTATTAGGTATTTTCTTCATTTACATTTCAAATGCTATCCCAAAAGTCCCCCATACCCCACCACCACTCCCCTACCCATCCACTCCCACTTCTTGACCCTGGTGTTCCCCTGGACTGGGGCATATAAAGTTTGCAAGACCAAGGGGCCTCTCTTCCCAATGATGGCCGACTAGGCCATCTTCTGCTACAAATGCAGCTAGAGACACGAGCTCTGGGGGTACTGGTGAGTTCATATTGTTGTTCCACCTATAGGGTTGCAGACCCCTTTAGCTCCTTGGGTACTTTCTCTAGCTCCTCCATTGGGGGCCCTGTGTTCCATCCAATAGCTGACTGTGAGCAACACAGAAATTACGGCCTTTATAAAGGGTGTTCCACATAGCGCCTCTGCCTTTCTGCCAATCACCATGAGAGAATGAAGTGATAAGGTACCATCGTGGAAATAGAGTTATCCAGTTATCACCAGACAAGGAA
Source organism: Mus caroli (assembly GCF_978045245.1). Classification (NCBI taxonomy): domain Eukaryota; kingdom Metazoa; phylum Chordata; class Mammalia; order Rodentia; family Muridae; genus Mus; species Mus caroli. Next base: position 104,040,432 of record NW_028227266.1, read on the forward strand.
GTTCTACCACTGTGATCTTTGTCTTCCCAATTCCCACAGTTATGAAAAATGACTTTTTACTGTTTAGAAATTATCCAATCATCGGGCACTTAGTTATGACACCTAAGGGAACTAAGACAAGATCACATGATCAGATCAAATGGTTGGTCCTCTACCATCACTTTGGAGGCAGGCAGCACGCTACTTACTCCTTCATGCGCTTCATCTTGGTCCGAGCCACTGCACTGTTGAAAACCATTGGTCCAGGAGACATGTCGGTCACTGCATTGGTAATGGTCTTTGTGTCTGGAAAAATAATCAATGCATATCCCTTATTGACTTCATCAGCATTCCTATACACCCAAGGTGACATTCAAGGGCAATCGGAGAAGCAACGCTAATAATCCACCCTTGCCACAGGTGATGCTACATCAATTAGAGATGAATTTAATTATCACATGCACATTAACAAGATTTTTGCAAATGACATGAGGGTTTTTTTTTTTATGGTTTTGAGATGCACAACGATTCCAACAATGAAACCTCTCTCAGAAAAGACTGTTTAAAACCAGTTTTAGTATTTCAAAGAGGGGTTTTTACATTAGAAAACTATCGATCTATAGAGCCAAAATTCTGGGGAGCTTTGGGCCAGTTTCTCTTGACAGATGTGATATTCCTTTAACTAACAGGGATGTCTGCTGAGAAGAGTGCCTCTCCCTGCATCTCAGCCCCATGCTTAGCCCTTAGCTCTTTGTACAGAAAAGCTGAGTGCTGATGGGTGCCTCACGCAGCATGGAGGAGAAGGTCAGAGCTGGCGCAAAGGTGACGAGCTCTTGAGGAAAGGGGAGCTAGCATGGACTCTGCTGGGACACTTCTTCCTGAGAGACCTCAGAGGCCCTTAGAACACTTTAGAGTTGGGAGACCCTGGGACAGTATGACTTTCCATTAAGAAACTGAACACAGGAACTGGACTTGGTGGTTAAGCCATCTTACAGCTAGCTGCTCTTACAGAGGACTAAGCGCAAATCCCAGCAACCTACATGGCGACTCACAACCGTGTGTAACTCCAGTTCCAGGGAATCAAACATCCTCTTCTGGCTTCTGTGGGCATGCAGGCATGAAAGTGGTACACAAACATCCATGCTGACAGGCCAGATACATAAAAATAAAAGTTAAGAAGCTGAACCAGGATCACTGGCGAGGACTCTGTGCATGCAGAGTGGAGCTCCACAATCAGCACTGCTACTTCCCCTTCATGGAGCTGGGGGAGACACTGTTTACTGGGGAAGACCTCCATGATGCTGCTCACCCATTGGGAAAGCTCTGTGTGCATATACTCAGTTATCACTTACATCCATGTAAAGACCCAAGCTGTGAAATTCCTGCTCTTTCCTCAGAGAATCACATAAATATGACTGATTCGGGGGCCACTTAAGGAAGCAAGGACCAACTGATGCTTTATATAGTAGCAAGACTATTTTCCTTCATATTTTAAAATGCAAAAATATTAAATGTAAATTCTAGTTTCTTTCCATATATATCTTTCTTTTGGGTAGACCCTGAGGGCATGGGCTCTGCTCTGAACTTCCTGTTTTTATAGATTTTTGTCGAGATGACATTTATCTTGCATAACTTTTTGAGGCCCTGCTCTTTCCTCAGGGTAGATCCCTGGATACGGGATTATTGGATCTCGAGGCATGAACTTTTGAAAGGGGCACATTCGAATTAATGAAATGGCCTATCTGTCCTCCTGGTATCTGACCTTGTGGCTTCATGTTATAGGCATGAATGATGCTAACTGATGGTTGCCTCTCTTCTTCCTATGCCCCAGCAGCTGCTGTCAGCTCTCATCTTCCCACTAGCCTGGGACAGGACAGACACTTGCCCCTAGGACTAAGAAAGCTTGGACTAAGAAAGACAAAGGCTTGTACACGTCACAGAAGTGTATGTCTTGCCTGAACCTGAAAAGTCACCGAAATGTATCACAAGTATGTTCCAGGTGAGATTTAAAACTCAGTTCTGCCAAGACTGAGAGGTAAGCTGCTTTCCCCTCTCAGGGAGAGGGCTGCCAAGTCCTGAAGGCTTATGTAGCTAAAGGTCAAAGCAATTTCCAAGAGTGCTGTGGGTTATTTCAAGCTGGCCACTCTCAGCATTGCTGAGAGAGATGCCAGCCCTCAAGTCCAGAGGCAGAGATGGGGGCAATAAAGACATCAGGCTGCAGGGTTGGCAAAGCTTGGTGCTTGGTGTTAGCCGGAGCTAACAAGTGTCCTTAGCCATGTTTCTCACCGGGCAGCCTTCTCAGCCTCTGTCCTGCGCTCTGATGGGAACAGTGGTGACTTTACGCCAGGTAGAAAGATGACACATTTAACAATCATGTCAGAAATAATGTAGCTCTCCTCTAAGTAGTCATTGAATCCCAATGTTTATTTGAAGTGGCTTGCCCAGAGCTCCTGTTTAGTATACAGGTTTATATGGGATAGGTCTGGAAGGAGTTGGGGGTTACACAGTTCTAGTAAGTACCTACTGGTCACGAGAGTGTGGTGAATAGCAAGGTTCTCAGACCAAGGTACGTGGCGTAGCTCCAGTGTGACTGGCTACACAAGACTCAGTCAGAAAGCAAGCTAGAGCGGATTTCTTCCTTCTCAGCACTCTCTGGGCTGATGGTGGTATCTGACTTACTTATTTTTCCTATTAAATTTTACTCTTTTTAAACTAAATAGTTAATGCCCCCTTTCCTCTGGAATTGGTGACATTCAGAGAGGTCCAAGAGTCCCTCTAGTCCCTGACTCTGATCTACCCACACCCAAACCCTTTGAAGATGGTAACAGTGACCACTGGGCTGGGTTTGGGGAGTGGGTGGTGGCAAACTTATCTTCCTAGAAAGGTGAACTGTGAGGAGAGATAGTATCTAAGCAAGACTTGTAAGACTCTGGCATGGCTCATGGCCCCACCATTTCTCACACACAAAACACACATCCCAAAAGAAGATGTCATTAAACCCTGAATGTATGGCTCCCACGTAAACCTGGAGTTCCATGTAGGTGCATCTCTCTCTCTCTCTCTCTCTCTCTCTCTCTCTCTCTCTGTCTCTCTCTCTCACACACACACACACACAGAGGACCCTTAGTCCTGAAGTTCTTTCTTAAAGGTTTTTTTTCTAAAAATGGAAAAAACTTTACTTCTATGCTGTCCAATTAATTTTCTCCTGACAGATTTCAAGAGCAGTCTCCTGCATGTAGAACACATGTCTGTGAAGGCCTACACAAGTGTCAGATGCAGTTGCAATGTCAAGAACCTCTTAGGATAGCTCTAACCTATCGCTCCTCCTTCCTTCAGCTCTAACCTGTCCCTCCTCCTTCATTCAGACTGACCTCTGTTTTGGTTTTGCCTCCATCATTTTCCTGAAGTACAAGGTTTGTATACGATACATATGATGATGCTGTTTGGGGGATTCGGAACAGCATAATGAAGGTCCTGGCACACACAGGGACTGCAGCTGCTGCTCCAGCTCCATTCACCAGCTACCCAGCCCCAGGCTACCTAGCCCCAGGCGACCTCCCCGACTCTCAGCTTCCTAATTTCATAGTTAAGTGACTTCATTAGCTGAGCGCCTTCCCTCAAGTCTGGGAACAGGTGTAGGACGTTATGTACCGGACACACAGAGTTTATTATGGAAGAGACTATCCAACCCTAAGGCAGATAATGAGCTGTAGCTGGAACCAGGTGCATAGGGACAAATGGCCGGAGCTAACAAGTGTCCTGAGCATTGCCTGATTGCAGGCGAAAAGCATCTCGAAGACTCTTTAAAATGTTGAGGCTGATGACACCTGCCACACCCTACGGAGATGGTTTGACAGTTAACCACAAACACAAAGATTGGGCAGGGTGAGGCATGAGCCTGCAGAGGCTGATGTCAGGATTGTCAGGATTCCTCCCACCCTGGAAGGGCTCCCTCACACTATCTTCCCTGTAGGGGTGACAGCCTGATGGTGCTGCCGGTTTCCCAGAAGAGAGGTTCTCCCTTCTTCCTTCTGAGATTTCCCTTTACTCATTTGGGATCTAGGTCCCCAAAACAGGAGCCTATGCTTGGAGGCCCTCTCCCCGCAGCTAAGAGCGGGTGCAGGCACTGCAGGCTTGGGTATTGCAGAGGAGATCTCAGGGACAGTGTTTACTCAGGAATCCTTGCTGGCACTGCCTTTGGTGTTCCGGTGTCTTAGAACACTTGCACAGAACCTCCCTAAACCCTCTCTGCTTCCTCTTAAGTTCCCCAGGCATATCCAGAAATTAGCAGTTGCTTGACAGGCGTCAGCTCTGCCCAGATGACTGTAAAACCTTGTCCTCCTCCTGCTGGCCCTTATTTCTTTTTCTCTTTGGAATGGGAAATGATGGAATATGCATAGACCTTTTTTTTTTTTTCTGAAGAGAAACAGCTAAACACCATTTCAGAATTTGCAGGTCATACAATCTCTGTCATATTTATCCAACTCTCCTGTCCTTGCATGAATACAGCCCTAAGTACAAGTACAAGATTGAACATGGCTATGTTCTAGGGAAATTTTATTGACAAGAACAGGCAGTGAGCTCTGTTTGGTCTGCTGGCCACAGTTTGCCGACCCTTGACCCCAGGGGTGGGAGAATCATCAGGGCTGTGCTGGTCGTGGCTGTTGAATGCCTCAAAACAACTTCCCTTTCCCAATGGGGAGACTGAGGTAAGGAGAAACTGTGAGACTTCCTCAAAGTTGCAGAGTCAGAAGCACAAAAGTGTAAGCTTGAGCCACAATTGTCAAGATGTCTCAACAGAGAACTCCTTCTAATCCACCATATATGTGATATACCAATCTAAGCAAAATCAGATCATCTAACAAATGATCTTCAGCCTCAGAAGGCTGAAATGAGGGTGAGACATTTTATCTGCCACACCACCTCTGCCCTCCCTGGTCACAAGCCAAGAGCTTATTTCAAGAAGGCCCATGTACCAGCAGGGGCCCCCATAAAAGCTGTTCCCCTCTGCTGAGGATTAGCTGACTCAACCTTTGGGAGTATTTTTTTTTCCTTGAGCTTTTCCTGTGCTGATGGTGAATTTAGGGTGGTAATAGAATTGCCTAAAATTGGCAGAGTAGACTGCTGCTTATCTTTGCTATCTTACCCTAAGGAGGAAATGCATTCTTCAGTTCCATCTTTGAGTAGGGATGGATATGCTACCTCAGCTGTACACAGCCCCCAATGGTGGTCTTTTCTATAAATAAAGAATAAAGCTGCCTCACTAACACTGTGCCCTCCTAGGTGTCCCATGGTTAATGACTAGTCATGGAAGAAGCAGAAATCTGGCCCTGAGGTCTTTGAGGACAAGTGGGCTTCCAGAGCATCCCCCAAGTTTGGCTGTAGCTTGTCAGGGTTGCAGCACTGATTAGCTTCCCCCCTGCCCCATCCTGTGTCCCTTGCTCTTGTGGCCCCAAGGATCAAGGACACTTAACACATAAGTATCCAACCCAGTCCACTTTGTGTCAAAGGCTCCTTCCTGTAGAAGCCACCCCCTGAACACTGCACATTGGGTGAAGCAGGAGATGACTGGAGACTGCTGTCTTGGGATTTCTTGAATACACAGTAAAAGCAAGAGTGGAAAGGATGGTATGCCCATGACGATGGCCCTGTACCCATTCCAGCTCTCTCAGAGATGATGTGGATTGACAGGGAATAGAAGCCATCATATAAGGAAGTCAGCAGCAGCCCTGGTGCAGTAACTGTGTCAAAGCCAAGCCTCATTAGAAGTCTGGGGACAGAGCCAACGGTGGGGAAGGGAAAAGATGACCCAGGTGACAACAACCTCCAGTGCTTTCTAACGGCACCTGGGATCCAATGGATGAGTGTGTGAGTGGGGTCCTGACTCTGTGACTGGGTTTCTTCATCTATGCAAATAAAGCTATCTATTAGAACTGTGATAAAAATTAAACAAAGGTCTCTCTCTGTGCACACATGTGTGTACATTATTGTTGGTAAAGGCCAAAGAAAAATTTACACTGCCTCTCTCATCCCTAGGGCACCCGCAACCAGGATTGTCTCAAAAACAAATAGCACCCCAGTGTCTACATCAACATCAAGTTGTTGGAGGGAAAGTAGGTCAGGCTGGGAGAGCAAACTCCTCTCTTATCTCAGAGGGGCAATGGGAAGTACCAGGAGGCAGAAAATGGGTAAGTTGTCTAGTCTACATGGCTGCTTCCCACTCCAAACTTTCAACTGAGTCTTACAGAAGATTACAGCATTCGATTGGGGCTTTGGAAGTTTTCATGTCCTTTTGAATATACTAGAAGTGACTTCTATGATCAGCCTGTATCAATAAAAAGAGAAGGGTAAATATCTGGTTTTAGATCACTGTGCTGTAATCAAATGTGGGCACCACTCAGGGGGAGATGAGAGGAAGCCTAACTGTAACCTCACCACCAGACAACAGCTAGTGTGTGAGGGCTCGGTATTCCACTCTGCCAGTGTGGAGACACTCAGCCTTCGAAACAAACCCTGGTTTTCTGAAGCATTAAGTTTGCATTAGATTGAAGACCAACATACAAAAACCATGGCATCATCTCCCTCTCTGTCAGCTGAAGAGGATCACTGGTGGCCTTCATGTTCACTGAAGACAAGTTAGAAGACACAGAGGAAGTGAGAGGTTCAGAGAAAGAAATGAACACTTTAGGATTTTTATGGTGAGCATGTGCAACTGAATCAAACACAACTTTGCATACTTCATTGTTTTTGTGACACACCTTTCTGGCCAATGAGGATGCAGCTACGGCATTATTCTGCATAGAACTTTTGATTGGCCACTATTGATAAGTATTTGTTGAACCCAGTTCTCCACTATTATACATAACTCTGTGGAAAGTACACTGGCGTGTGTTTATTTTTACACATAACTCTGAGATAAATTCCTAAACAGAGGTTTCTGAGTCAAAGTATTTTAATTCTTTCAATTTAGTATAGTGCATATGTGAAAAAGGAAAATATCTTTCTAGGTTGTAAATATAAAAATCTGAATGTGTGGCACTTTAATTAAAATTTTGTTCAATTTATCCAAATGTATCCAAAATGATCACATTGGAAGGTCTTAGCTAGCAATGACAGCATGCCTGTGCCTGGCTTTGAATTCTGGTGGTCCTCAAAGCATAGTTCCTGGACTAGAATCACCAAGAGTAGTTAGTAATATAGCCCCCTGGGCTCCTGCTGAGCTGGACCCTCTCAGGGAGGGGGGCGGAATGTCTATCTAAAGGGTCTGATACCATCAGCATTGTGAGAAGTACACGGGTACATTCTACCACCCTCTCACTGTGAGTGCACCGCATCCTGTCTGGATGCACCAACATATCTACCCATCTGGAAGCTCCATGAACACAGAGACATCAGGCCTGATGTACCCAGAATGGTTCTGTGCCCACAAACAGCTCAAACATGCTTCAAAATTAAATGATTTTTAGTTGTGTAGATCTTTATGCACATTTCTACATTTTCACACTAAATAATCTAACACTGTGATGGTTAATCTCAATAGTCGATATGACTGAATTGAGAGAAGCTAAGGGGATGAGTAAGCACATTTTAGGTGTTGTCTGGCATTTCCAGAAAGGACCTGTATGTGAGAGAACAAAGGGATTCAGGGAAAGGGGAAATCTCTCCCTGAATGTGAGCAGCAGCATCCAACAGGTTGGGAACCTGGGTTCCCAGGCACGGGAACACCCAAGCTCCACTTTTCTTGAGCAAGGGTGTCTATTGCTGCTGTCATCACATGTGGAGACTCCAGTTCCTTCAGTCTTTTCATACAGATTCACCCCAACAACTCCTCAGGGTACTGCAGGCCTTCAACTTTAGAATGGTGCTATATCACTGTCCCACATCCTTCTGGGTTCTTGGACTGAGAAACTATTGGGTTCTCTGCAGAAATATTCAGCCTCTAATCATGTAAACCAATTTAATAAATCCATGTACGTATGTAGTGTCTCTGTGTGTGTATGTATGTATATATGTATGTATGTATGTATGTATATATGTATGCATGTATGAATTTACTATTTGGTCTGTTTCTCTACAAGACCCTAATACATAATACTTTGAAATAACTGGATAAATTTATTTTGCTGACTTAACCATAAATAGTCTCAAGAAAAAAAGTAATTGGTATCTCATTGCTACTAAAAGAAGAGCTTACTATCCTCTCTTGGGAGCCAGCAGCCGCTGAATCTCAGCCAGCCAGGTTAACCAGCTGACTCATGAAGGTCCCCAAGTAACTGCCATTGTTGGATGACCCAGAGGCATTACTAGATCACTGAATCACTGTCCACATTCCACCTCCGCTCCTAAGCTGGGTGGTGTGGAAGACCATTCTCAGCTGATCACTCATCTGGGTGGACGGGGGTCGGGGTTGGGGGAGAGACAGGGCCTGGGTTCTGCTGGCAGGCACTCGTGCTGTGTGTGGCCCTGCCACTGCTGAGGTCCTCTGGATGAGTGAGAAGTCAGCAGGGACACTCGCTTGGTGTATGGCACCTGCTCCCTCTACAGGCTGCAGCACAGACGCTAAGTCAGAAGCTACGTGGCACCATCTAGCCTGGAGTTTCTGCAAAAGCCAGAAGAGGACAAGCTGCCACAAAACATTGCAAGGTGTCTCTGGGTTTTCCTTCCCAAATTATTTGTTATTTCTAAATTTTCTCTTCTCAATAACAAAGTCTTTACTATTGCAAATGTTTGACATTTTGGCTTCATATTATCCCTAACTATGGTTTGGGGGAAATGAAGAAGAATTTAAGCCAGTAAGATGGCTCAAAGGACGAAGGCGCTTACTTGCCTCACAAGCCTGGAGATTTAAGTTTGATCCCCAGAACCCACTTAAAGGTGCAAAGACAAAACGGTCACCACAAAATTGTCCTCATGCCCACCACCACACACACACACACACACATGCACACACACACACACACACACACACACACACACACAAACACACACAGTAGCAATAGATAGATTTTTAAAAGAGTAACAATTATCTACCTAGACATTTTCCATCATAATTATAGGCTTGGTGATTCTGTTGAGAGAACCAAAGAAGCTACTCTGTGATGATGACAAAGTCTGCCTGGCCGACCTTGTCTCTTCAGTCACTCATGGAGTTTTCTCCATGTTTCCTACCCTTTCTTGCCTGAGTGCCTGCCCAGCTTCCCTCAGTGTAGACTGTGATCAGGACATGCAGCCCCTCCCTCCCTGGGCTGTTGTTGCTCAGGGTTTTATCACAGCAGTAGAGACACACACTATAAGCTAACTGTCTCAGTTAGGGTTTTACTGCTATGAACAGACACCGTGACCAAGGCAACTCATAAGAACAAGATTTAATTGGGGCTGGGTTACAGGTGCAGAGGTTCAGTCTATTACCATTAAGGCAAGAGCATGGCAGTGCCTAGGCAGGCATGGCACAGGAGGAGCTGAGAGTTCTACATCTTGTTTTGAAGGCAAACAGGAGAAGACTGAGTTCCAGGCAGACACACTTCCTCCAAGGCCTCACCTCCTAATAGTGCAACTCCCTGGGCCAAGCATATTCAAACCACCACACTAACATACATGCACAACCACAGACATCATAAGTTAACCCCTAAACACCTCGTAAGCTAACACACACATTACAACTACACACACCATAAGTTAACACACACAAGAATAACCACTCAAGGAAGTTGCCAGAGATGAGAAGTAGCTTTGGGTGGCAAACAGTGCAGCAGTTTATTTGTGGCCAACTCTGTAATGAGCTATAACTATTCTCTGCAGATGCCAGGGTACTCAAATTCAAGAACACCCAACTCTGAGGAACTTGTTCAGTCTGGCAAGCAGAAAATTTGGAAACAGGCTATTAGAACGTCACAGTCTATGTCATTTTTTTTTTTTTTTGACAATGTAGCTTTGAAAAGATGTTTAGGCAATCATTGTGAGTTTGAGGCTTGCCTGATCTACATAGCAAGTTCCAGGACAACTAGGGCTACATAGAGTGACCCTGTCTCAAACAAACAAACCAACAAACATTTAGTTTACTATAATCTTCGTAATCAAGCTGTCCAAATGTCTTATTCCAGCCTTAAGAGTAGGTTCACTAAAGGAAATAGAACTGGTATCTACTTTATAATGCTTTGATGATGATGACAATAATTTTAATTGTGTATATTTATGTAAATTACTGTAGCTATTAGAAGGGACAGTATGGAAGTGCCTCAAAGAACTAAAAATGGTTATAATGCAGCTATTTCACTTCTGAGTGTGAAATGCAGTCAGCATATCACAGGGATGCCTGTATGCACATGTGTTGTCCTGATGTTCACTTAAAGAGTGACATGAGGCTAGAGAGATGGGCTCAGTGACAGAGTTTGAACCACAGCAAACACATGACTGCTCACAGCCATCCCCATACATTAAGCTCTTTCCATAAACTTATTACTATCAACTGGCAGGCCTGCTCTTGGTCATTCTGTTGGGAGGATGCCCACATTCACTCACAGGGAGCCTCGTCTGCCGCACTCTCAGAGTGATGTGGTCTGAATGGACCCATACGGCCCTTCCAGTATTTGGAAGGAGTAGGTACCTCAAGTGGCCTATGGGGTTTTTAGCAATCAACACTGAGGCTCACTTCTTTCTGTTTTCATCACATCAGTGATATGGGTAAATGATGAGTGTCTTTGGTGTCCCCAAACCCAGAGCCTCTGTCACTTAATGACCTATCCAATAAAATCTAGTGATTTGTGTGTTGCCATGGGAAGGGTTTCATGGCAAAGTTAGTTAGGAAGAGAAGGAGTGGGAATTCATTGTTCTTTATTCACAGTGTCAACCAATCCTTCTCTTCGTCCACACCCTGCTCTCAGAGTAGCTGAGGCTAAAATCCAGAGTCTTTCTGAGGTGCTGTGGGACCAGTGGGGCTGGTCCTCCACACCGAATGTGTAATCCCACTTCCCTCCCACACACATTTCAGAAACATAGCTTTCAGAGTTCTGTCCTGTTCATCCATTTGCTCTCTGACATCTCGGACTCCCCTGTACCTTCCTCATACTTCCTTTCTTCTGTAGCTTTACATCAGCTTTATCCCTGTCTGTTACTTTGGCAGGGCTCCAAGCAGACATCAGTGCCACACACACACATCCGATGCTCATTTTTATAAAAATATAAAACCTAGAAGGGAGCTTAGAAGTCATCTACACATTCTAGGTTACTTTTTTTTTTTTTTTTTTTTTTTTTTGGTGGAGGAGTCTGACTTTGTCAAGACACAATTTTAGGTAGAAAAGCCAATTTGTAAAACAGACAAGAGGGCAACTATTTTGTTCGCAGCTGGTAAATTAAAAAGATTCACATCTGATTGCTCCTAAAATAATTTACAATGCCTGCTAGGGCTCTCTTCTTCACCAGGCACAGTATGAGTCTCTGGAAAAACACAGCTTCTGACCCACGCTGCTCAGTGTTCATCCCGATTCCAAAACCTGCCTGAGAATCCTGCGTGGACCATTTCTCATCTAACTGAGATACAGAGAGAAAAATTGACTTGGCCAAAGGAAGCCTTCCTTGTCCTCTAGACCATCCCTAGGAGCGAGATGCCTCTAACACCTATTGCTGATATGCAGGAAGTCACTTCCCAGGGTGATGGTCACGAGTGAAAAGTCAGAGCTTCGCTGTAACTATGGCTTTGTGGGGATGTATAAACGCTGGAAAAAAGGCACATTATACAGAAAACTCCTGACAGATAGTGAGGACTGTTTCCCCCACATAAAAATGCCATCGTTGATCTCTATATTCTTGCCATCTCTTTTGAAGATATTGCTTTTGTTTTTATAATTAAAATTTGTAAAACAGTCACTCAAAATTTAAAAGAAAAAAAACCTCAGTCATTTTCATCTCAGCTCTTTAAGAACTCTGTGTGAAAAATCTATTGTCTAATGCTGAAAGTTATCACAGCTGGGCTTTTTGGATTAAAAAAAAAAAAGCAGAAGCCAAAAAATAGGGTTTTATCCTTGAAGCACAACAGTCCCACTTACTGAGGCTGACAACACTAAAGACGTTCCAAGCTTTGTTTTTTCAGACCAAATCTCTTCCAATAACTGACTGACCTTCAGAGTGACAGTCCTTTCAGCTTCACTGAATGCAATCTGCTCTGCTAGGACCAGCCGGGCAGGGAGAGCCCTCTTCCAGGGACTTTAAATGTACTATGCACTGCCAGGCTGTCACTTGGTTAAAGAAGACTACCAAAATATCATTTATTTCATTCTTCAAGGCTGGTCATTGGTAATAATAATAAGGGTTTCTTCCTTGAGTTTGTTAGCTGTTACCTGAGACCCTTCGATCTCTGTCGACCTCAGACTCCTCCTCTTTAAGATGCAGAATTTGGTCAGGATGTCTGTAAAGTTCCTCAAAAGCTTTCCACTTCTTGGACATTCTAATAGAAGCAGCAAAGGTCACCACAGAGCCCGAAGAAGCTGACTTACCTAGAGAGGTGTAACCCAGGACATGTTCCAAACACCCAACCAGCGCGGCAGCGTCACTGTCCTGTGGAAGCAAGAAGCATGTTTAATGACAAGAACATGCTTAAGCTACAGGCAGGCAGCACACAGCCATAGACTTGTTTGCAAAGCTATTTTACAATGTAGCTCTGTGTGTGTGTGTGTGTGTGTGTGTGTGTGTGTTATGTGTATACCTACATCTCTATATCTGTATAATGTGTGTGTGTACCAATCTGTAGCTCCCCTGATCTTTCTCTCAGATGGGAAGGGTAGAGGTGAACACCATGAACACTGGGTCTCAGTGTGTTTGGTTTGGGGAGTGTAAGGCTCTACACTGAGCAGAGGGTCTCAGTTTGTTTGGTTTTGGGGGGTTCATGGTTCTACACTTAGCTTGCCCTGAACCCTTTCAAGTGCTTCCAAGCAAGTGCCATGAGAGCTCTCATTTCATCTTTTGTTTTATGCTTTCCAAAGTTTCCATAAGAAACAAATATTATTTTAATCTTCAAATATAATGAGGGCTATAACAATTTTAAAAACCCAAGATTTTATTACTCAACAGTACAGCAGGAATCAAGGAACAAATTTTTTTCTACATCTTTGGAAGTCTGTGACCTTCAAGGAGTTCTGTATCAGATACTTATGCTCCTCATTTACCTCAGGCCTCGAGGAGAGTCAGCTATCTCCCATGAGAGTTGGGAGGATTTCAGAACCATACTAGACAACAAATATTTTCTTTGATGCAAAAATCAATGTCTCCTCTCCACCCAGCAGGCTGCAAATAATAATCCAAAATAGCATCCTAATGATCTGGGACAATGGAGCCTCTTCATTATTTTCAGGTTCATGGCTGCACTGGGGTGGGGGTGGGAGGGGGCGGGGATTCACCATCCATGGATCACCTGCTCCATTGGAAGTCAAGCAAATATTGCACATTGCAACAACTGTCTGTGGGTCCTAGGAAAAGCCCACCCGAGTGTGATTGGCTACTCCATCACATTCCATAAACATGCTGGGTTTCATTCTATAACATTCTCTGCACTGTGGGCAGCTACTTTTCAGGTGTGTTGCCAACCTCAGCAGCATCTCACGCTCAGAATATATAGAAAAGGTGGCGAGGAGGAGGGCTTGCTCAGTTAATGGTGGTCAGTGGGGTTAAATACCAAACAAGGATCCTTCGTGACTATTCCGGGAATAGGGAGGTAGGTACCAGGCATAGAAATCAAAGAAGGCCAAACTAATCCCCCCCCCCCCCGCCCTTCTCTACCCGTAAGGAGCAATCTTAAGTCACAGACTCTCCAGAGCAGCATCCTCTACCAGAGGGGACAGCATCTGCATATGCTGCTGTTGACAGCAGCCAAGGGAGTGCAAGTTCTAAGCCTGGCTCCTCTACCAGGAACACTGGCCCTGGCCAGGGCCTTGATATCCCAGTTGTTAGCTTGTTTGTTTTAAATGTGTCTGAGTGTTTTTCCTGGTGTATGTCAGTGCACCACATGTGTGCCTGGTACCTGCAGAAGCCAGAAGAGGGCATTGGATCCTGAAACTGGAGTTACACATGGTAGAGTGAGTGTGGAATTTGGGTCCTCTGGAAGAGTAGCCAGTGCTCTTAACCACTGAACAGTCTTTCCAGACCTGCAGTTCTTAGTTCCGAGCATCTGTGGAAATTGGAGGTTTCCATGGTCCACCTGGGATGCTATTAAAAACACAGGGGGATGAAAACATGGATTTGGAGACCAGGAATCTCAAGAACTATGGCGCTAGTGGATTTGGTTGCTACAATACTCCCATCTTCTGGTTCACAGACAACACCTTGTGTGTTTACATGAAGGGAGAAAGTTTGCCTTGGGTCTACTTTATAAAGCCATAATCCATTTATAAGGAATTATGTCATGAGAGAACCCCCATGACATAATCAACTCCTAAGGTTAGTTCCTAAACACACATCCTTGGTGATTATATCTGTTGGAGACCAAAACATTCAGACTACAGCCTGAATCAGATGATAGTAAAGGAGCCCCTTGCCCCAGTTCTAAAGCCCTGCTCTTCCGACCAAAGATGGATAGTTGCGGCGCTGGCAGGTGTATGGGAAGAGGGGAGAGGGAGAGAGCCCGTGTCCGGCCAGAGTTCCTGTGCTCTGGGCAGATGGACACAGGAGGACTGCTGGACACTTTCCACAAGGCCCCGGGTGGGCATCTGGCTGTGTGAAGCCACTGACCCCACATAGCAGGGAGGTGGACAAGGAGCAGCCCCCGTACCAGGTTCTCAGTCTCCGGCATCCCACGCTGGATACGGCAGAAGAGCTGAGAACAGAATAGGGGCCCCAACAGGAAGAAGGCAGAGGGAAAGAGGTTTCCACACAGGCAAGAGTCTTTAGTCCAGTCCATGGCTGGAGCACAGGAAGGCCTTCTGCCAGGAGATTAGTCATGGCTCTTTAGGGGAAAGACTATCCACATCATCCAAGCACAGCGGGCCTTGATGAACAGAGACAGTCTATGGTTTTAAGAGCTTTATTGTAGAAAGGCGGGGGGGGGGGAGAGAAAAGGTAGAAAGAGAGAGAGACTGGCTATGGCCAAGAGGAGAGAAGAGAGAAAAGGTAGAAAGAGAGAGAGACTGGCTATGGCCAAGAGGAGAGAAGAGGGAAAAGGAGAGAGAGAGGGAGAGGGAGAGGGAGAGGGAGAGGGAGAGGGAGAGGGAGAGGGAGAGGGAGAGGGAGAGGGAGAGGGAGAGGGAGAGGGAGAGGGAGAGGGAGAGGGAGAGGGAGAGGGAGAGGGAGAGGGAGGAGAGGGAGAGGGAGAGGGAGAGGGAGAGGGAGAGGGAGAGGGAGAGGGAGAGGGAGAGGGAGAGGGAGAGGGAGAGGGAGAGGGAGAGGGAGAGGGAGAGGGAGAGGGAGAGGGAGAGAAGAAAGGCTAGAGAGTAAGAAAGCTTAAAGAGAGAAGTAAAAGCTTAGAGAGTAAGAGAGAGAGAGAGTAAGGAGAGAGAGAGGTTGGGCCAAGCAGTCCCTCTTATGGTGTGCTCGTTATCTTGCTGTTCCTAGGTAACTGGGAGAAGTCTAGCCTGGAGGCCAGAAGCTTGGGACATTGTATATGTGACTAAAAGCCACACTTCTCCTGTGGGGGCTGTGGGGGCGGTAACTTCGACAGGAGTCTGGTGTTCAGGAGGCACAAGGGAACACCTTCTGTCCCATGTAGGTGAAAATTATCAACACCAGGTCATACCGAGGTTCACACCTCAGCTCTACTGGAGACCAGGCTGTCTGTGGTTGCAGCAGCGTTCACCTGTAATCTCAGCATTGGGGAGGCAGCCCATTGCCCCACAGGGTGATAGACCATTTTACAAACATGGCTACAACAATCTCTTCCGCCTCTGTATTCCTACACCACTTCTCATACCAACAGATGTGATCTGCCTCTTTCTCTGTCTCTGGATCTGAATTGACCCTGTAACTTGCTTTTCCTCAGAGCACATAATAGAAGTGGTGACAGATGACTTAGGTCAGTCTAGATCTTGCAAAATCTTTATTTTTTACTCCTTAGGAAGCCAGCAACCATCCTCTCCAGTTGTAGAGACTTCATGGAAGAGGCTTGAGGGCACAGGAAGTCATATGGGGGAACCATGGCCTCAATCAGCAGCTATAACCAATAGCAGGACGTGGTAAGTAGTGCTGTCTTGGACAGCTAAACTCACAGTTGGCAGCAAGAACCTGAGTGACTGAACAATAGCACAGGAAGCTGAAGAACTATTAATTCAGTGAGCACAGAGGAGCCAGAAATCATCTGCAGAGACACCTCAAAGTGTATGCTGTATAAATATGAGAGCTGAGTTTGGAGCCCCAGCCTCCACAGAGAAAAGCTGGTTGCAGCATCCTTCACCTATAATCTCAGCATTGGGGAGGCAGAAACAAGAGGATACCTGGAGCTGTCGTCCAAACATCTAATCTAGCTGAATTGGTGAGCTCCACGTTCCAGGAGAAACTCATTCTCAAAAGACAGGATGTAGAGTGTGAGGATGACATCCAATATCAATATCTAGCCTCCACAAGTATGGCGCTCTCTCTCTCTCTCTCTCTCTCTCTCTCTCTCTCTTGCTCCTCTCTCCTCTCATTGTCATTGTTTTAATCCACTAATTTTTTGTTGCTATTTTACATAGAAAAGGGCCGTTGATATGCTAAACAACTGAGGTTAGCTGACCAAACATTTTGCATTTTTAAATCCTGGAACCTGATCACAAGCCCTGGCTCATGAGAGCTCCTATCTGCACATCTGTGCACTCCCATTTCAGCTTCTGTGATGGATAAAGAAGCGAACAGAACAAACTCCTTGGGTAGCTATCTATTTCCAGTTAGACCGCAGAGCTCCTCTGCCACTCAAAGTCTACTGTTGCTGGGCAACAACAGACTAGACCCATTTAATGCAGCTCTTGTGTACACGAGTTTAGGACTTATCACTTGGGCTTAGATAGCCTATCAGGATGCTTGTCCCTGGAGAAGACTGAGCCCTCTTCTCTCAGCAACCACTGATTTGATTTACAGAAGTCTGTGTGAAAACATGCATGCACCCTTCACCTCAGAGTCAACACTTTCTTATGTGTACTTGATGAGTCTTCCATCTATGTATTTACAATGACATTTCTCAATCTTAGGACTATTTATATTTAGGACAAGATAATTCTAAAACAATGCATGACACTCAGCAGTACTTGTAGCTTTTGTTTTTTATAAGGGAAACATTTAATTGGGGTTAGCCTACAGTTTCAGAGGGTTAGTCCATTATCATTATAGCTGGGAAGCATGGCAGCCTGTAGACAGATATGGTGCTGGAGAGGAGTTGAGAGTTCTACATCTGGCCAGGCATGGTGGTGCACGCCTTTAATCCCAGTACTTGGGAAGCAGAGACAGGTGGATTTCTGAGTTCAAGGCCAGCCTGGTCTACAGAGTGAGTTCTAGGACAGCCAGGGCTACACAGAGAAACCCTGTCTGGAAAAACCAAGAGAGAGAGAGAGAGAGAGAGAGAGAGAGAGAGAGAGAGAGAGAGAGAGAGAGAGAGAGAGAGAGAGAGAGAGATTGTTCTACATCTGGATCCACAGGCAGCAGGATGAGAAACACTGCACCTGAAACTTCAAAGTTCACCCAAGTGACACACTTCCTTCAACAAGGGCATACCTCCTAGCAGTGCCACTCCCTATGGGTCTAAGGGAGCATTTTCAAACTCAAACCACCACTGATGCTAAGGTAGTCCAATTAAGTACTGAGTGCATGGTCCCTGGGCCCTATCTCACCTAACAGTAGGCAGGAGTGTCCAGCACAGAACCACAGCAGCCTGGGAGGAGAACGTCTGGGCTCCACAGTCCTAGATGCTCTTAGGTGGTTGCTTAGTAAAGTCCTTACGCCCCGGAGTCTGCTGTGGGCCACTGCAGTGTGCTAAAAACCAGATGTTTCTAGAACTCCCTCAAGGAAGTATGCTTTTCTCCCTCTTTCCAAAAGCCTGGGTGGTAGCCTACCCTTCCTCCCTCCCTATAGTCACCATAGTGATTCCATCTATGGGATCAAGACCCTGAGAAAGGCAGTACCCTCCACCATTTGTTCTTCTCCCTACTGTGTACAAGTCAAACACAGCCACTTCCAGTAGGCAAACCTGCACATATTTCTGGACAAGTTTCTCGAACTCCTGCCCCAATCTTCTTCACTGACTTTGACAACAAAATAATAAAAGTCATGCTAACATTCTCTAACAGGTCCAGGGTGTGAATCAGTTTGGTTCTGGTTGTAAACTGGCTCCCTTCCCGAAACCTTCTGTAGAACATACATGCCCCACCCAGGCTTTGGATTCTCCTCCCTCCACCTATAGCTTTAGAGCTAAGGTGGATTCTACCTGTCAGATCCTTCCTATTCATCCTTCTCCACCAAGTAGAATAGGTAAAGCAGCTTTCAAGATAAACACTTACACTCTCCTGGGGGAGACCTTGAGTGAGTCCAAATGGAGTCAGTAGTGTATGCTCTAGTCTTACGCCTTTCTTTAGAAGTTGTATCAGCCACATGAGCTTCACAATATGTGCTGATCACTGCTGAGCTGCTGACTTAGTTAGGGTTTTTCCACTGTGAACAGACACTGTGACCAAGGCAACTCTTATAAGGACAACATTTAATTGGGGCTGGCTTACAGGTTCAGAAGTTCAGTCCATTATTATCAAGGCGGGAACATGGCAGCATCCAGGCAGGCATGGTGCAGGAGGAGCTGGGAATTCTACATCTTCATCTGAAGGCTGCTAGCAGAATACTGACTTCCACACAGCTAGGATGAGTATCTTAAAGCCCACACCCACAGTGACACACCAACTCCAACAAGGACACACCTACTCCAACAGCACCATACGTTCTAATAGTGCCATTCCCTGGGCCAACCATATACAAATCATCACATTCCAGACCCTTGCCCTCATAGGCTTGTTCAAATATATGAGTCTATGGGGCCATACCTAAACATAGCATAAGCAAAATACATTTAGTACAACTTCCAAAGTTCCCATAGTCTATAGCAATCTCTACAATGTTAGAAGTCCAAAAGTTCAAAGTTCAAAGTCTCTTCTGAGATTCATCCACTTAACTGTAATCTGCAAAGCAAGACAGGAAACCAGCAGGGCAAACTCCAAACTCTGCATGTCCACGTCTGATGTCAAAGTGGTCTTCAGATCTCAAACTCCTTTTTCATCTTTGTTGACTACAACAAACTTCTTTCTCCAGGGTTGGTTCTACTCTCTGCTATCAGTTAGCTATATAGCCCACATCTCTGGCACCTGGAACATCTTGGGGTCTCTAAGACAACTTCAATGTTACAGTGTCTTGTTCCAATGTCTGGGATCCACACATGATCTTCTGGGGTCCTCCAAAGGGCTGGCATCACTTCTCCAGCTCTGCCCTCTTTAAGCACAGGTTGATCCACTCCACTGCTGCTGCTGTTCTTGGTGATCATCCCGTAGTACTGGCATCCCCAATATGCTGGGGTCTTCCGCTGTAACTAGGCTTCACCAATAGCCTCTCATAGGCTCTCTTCATGGTGCCAAGCCTCAAATCTTTTGCATGACCCCTTCAATCCTGGGCCATCAGCTGCAACTGAGGCTGCACCTTCACCAATAGCCTTCCATGGCCTCTCTTAGTGTCAAACCTCACTTGTTCTTCATGACCTTCAAAACCAGTACCACCTGGGTGACTCTTACCCATTACCAAGTACAGCTGCAGAACAAGATACAACTTTGGCTATTTCTGGAACACAACTTCTTTGTGCTCTCAGAAAACACTTCCCAGAAGATTTTACCTTAGTGATGCTGGCCTTTTCTTAATCACTGCTAATTTCTTAGTTCCAGATAACCAGCATCAATAATTGTCCCAGAGATCCGTTCTACTCTGAACTCTAAAGCCAGAACCACATGGCCAAAGCTACTGAGTTCTGCTGCTTGCTGGGGCTGGAACATGGCTCCCTTGTTCTATTACATTATCACCAGCTTTCTGTTTTCCAATTCCTTCAGTGCCTAAGATGGACAGTCCTGGAACTTGTTATTCAGACTGACTTTTCTACTTGTAGCTTCCAAACCAATAAATGTCAGTAGGACTCTGTCATAAGACCTCCCCAACCCAAGTTGTGAAGACCCAAAAATAGTGTCAGGCTCTGCCCAACTTTTCCCATAAGGGTTAAAAATCGGTCCTGGTTGAAGGTTATCAATCAATCAGTCAATCAATCAATCAAATAACCAATCAGTCATTCATTCAATGGATCTACCTTTCATCTATATTTTGACATAACATCGTTGGTTGTATTGTTTTCTTGTGGCCAAATCTTAAGTAATCTGAGGATCAGTAAAGACAGCACTGTCCTCCAAGGCAAGCAGCCACTATCTTCATCCATACTAGCTTGCAAAAGAGCATCACACTGGATTTCTCAACTGTTGACATCCCTCACAGGGATGTGGAGGGTCGGGCAGGAGAGCCTCACCAGAGTAAACATCCCCGGTAGGGTTCTGTTGCTGTTATAAACACCACGGACAAAAGCAGCTCGGGGAGAGACGAGTTTAATTCTGCTTACAGTTTATAAACCACCACTGAAGCCAGGGCAGAAACCTGGAGGCAAGAACCAAAGCAGAACCGCTTACGAACTCTGCTTATTGTCTTGCTCCCCTGGGTGCTCGGCTTGCTTTATTACATCACCCTAGACCACCTAGGGCCATCACTGCCCTCAGTGGGCTGCGCCTTCCCACATCAATTAATAATAATAATAATGAAACTTGACTTGACTATAAGCAATCTGGTGGAAGCACACCCTCAGTTAAGTTCCTGGCTTTCCAAATGACTCTAGATCATGTCAACTGGACAAAAAGCTAACCAGCATACCAGCCACTCCTCCCAATCAGCTGTCTGCAATTCTGCCCTAACTGAATGTGGCTTTGGGATCTTGAGGCAGAGCTGCAGGGTATAGGCTGGGGATGACTAGGGGAAAGGGGCTCTGTGATGCAGCCATGAGGAAGTCATCATCTATGGCAGGTGCCTGCCTACCTCTGAGTGTGGCTGCTTTAGGGGACAGACACCCGTGTTCCTGCCCCAGCTTTAGGGACGGACACCCATGCTCCTGCCCCAAATGACTGCTTGCCCATGCTTTGTAAATAAGCTCAGGAAACTCACTGGGTCCCTAGGGGTGGCTCTGGAGGAACCAAACTTCAGTTTGTCACTGAAACCTTATGAGGGAGCTGACATTACCTTGTCTCCCTCAAAGAGGAAAGTCTTACAATAGATGGTAAGTGTACTTTTTATAATTAAGTCAAAATTTCTCTATTATGAAAAAGAAACAATTCACAACTGATGAAGTTGTTTCCATTTCCTTACTGTTTCACAATGTATTGAATTGTGGTGGACTTAACTGGCCCATGAGAATAACTGTATCTGAATAGATACCACATCATATGGCCACTAGCCTTTAGCCTTTGTGTCGGCCAAGTGCTGGAAGACAGATTTTTCCTAATGCTCTAGAAACAGCAAACTTGACTCCTTTTTAAGTGAGTGTATCTGCTCCATGGGGCTACATTCCCAGAGCCACTGACCTCTCCATAGACAGGAAGGGCCTTCAAGGCGTAAAGAATATCCCCACACCCCACCAAAGTTCAGTTCTCAAAATCTGCCCCATAGGTTCAAATCAAAATTAAATGCACAGAATTTCTTTTTCAAAAACAGATCTCACTAAGCTTCAGAGTCAGCTGGCTGTTTATAGAGGGTCCAGTCAAACCCATTAACACACACAGTGGCTCTCAGCTCCTGTTCAGCAGCTATGGGGAAAACTATGGTATTTGGACAAATCTTCCATTTTAACAAATATTATATATATATATATGTATATACATATATATAGTCTCTAAAAATATTTTATAGTGGAAAAAAGAAAAAAAATTATCAAAGAGAATATATATATTACCCCATTCCCCCTCCCCATCTTTTCTATATAGCACTGTCCTTTAGATATTTCATTACCTGTGATTATTTTTCAGATATTTGAAAGACACAATAATAACATATGTGTGTAACCATAGAGATGTGAATTTTGTTTGGGTTTTTATACTGTGCTTGTATAGTTTTTAACAGTGGAACCAATCAGCACCGGAAAATCATGTCATGTGTATTTATCCACAAACCCCTATCATTGGGTATCTAAGTTGTTACCATTTACTTATTGTGTCGTAAGTAGTAGTGTGATGTCTATCATTCTAAATCCCCTCTTCATGTTTATTATTTATTTGGGCTAGCCACATGGGAATACCATGTCAATGAGAACCAGTGGTGCACCAGCCCGGGCTTTCCTCTGGCTCTCTGTCCACATGCTCACGTGCCCCAGTGGTGTGCTTTCTCACAGTGAACTGCAACGTAGCTATCCTTTGCACATCCTGTTTTCTACTGCATTCTACTTCCTCTTAAGATGCACCCACCCATGGGCCTGTCTGTTTTGTTGTTTGTTTGTTTGTTTGTTTGTTTGTTTACTATGCCAAGACTCCTCCTGTGTGAGCATGCCATCATTGGCTGGGGATGCTCTTGGCTCAGGGTTGTGATCATCTTTCTAATCCTTTAGATCTTGACTTCATGTCACCTGCAGAGGTCCTCTGGTCATGTTCTATCATAGTGGTGGTTTATTTCTTTCAATGTCGTTCCCATAGATGAAGGCCAAGCTTTGTTATAATAAGTAGTGTGGATGGATGGCTACCTGACTATCTGCTTATTCTGTACACATTAGCTCAGAGCTGGGCACATGGCGGGTAATTGATAAATTTTTAAGAAGCCAACAAAAATAAAAGCACACATAAATTCAAGGAACATCTACCTTACCAGATGTATTTTATTAAACATATAGTTTTGTGAACCTGTGAAAACTAAGTGCTTCCTGGATTCCTTCAGAAACTTTGATTGGTAGAGCATAGTCATCTGATTGTGCATCCTTCTCTGCTCTGCCTGTCCCTTTTGGGAAACAGGCATCATGAGAGTATTTTACAAGATTACCCCCAGAAACATATATGGTGTAAATGGTTACCCCAAGTAGAGCTTCCTTTAATAGAACTGTGGTCATAAACCATCTGGGAAGTCTGTAGAGATGCTTCTCTCTTCAAAAGCTTCATTGAGGTTTACATGTGAGCTTTAAGTTTCCATGGCAACAGTGGATTATAATGACTGTCAACCATGTAACTGTTGGGAGGCAGGTCAAACCTTATGTTTTATATTGTAGTAGCAGATATAGTTTCTTTTTTTTTTTAATTTATTTATTTATTATATGTAAGTACACTGTAGCTGTCTTCAGACACTCCAGAAGAGGGATTGTGAGCCACCATGTGGTTGCTGGGATTTGAACTCCTGACCTTCGGAAAAGCAGTCGGGTGCTCTTACCCACTGAGCCATCTCACCAGCCCCGCAGATATAGTTTCTTACTTCAGGAAACCTGTGCTCTTTGGCCTTAACTTTCTGGGCATCATGGTCCACTCTAGCGATGACTTGCTGTTCTCAAGTCGAGTAGCACCTGAGGTTATTTCCTTAGATCCTGTGACCCTTCACAACCTGGACCCTTTGCTGCAGCGGCCATAAGTTTTGCTGTGGCCTCAGATTAAAAATAATTTATCATCAATTCGATCTGCAAAACCCTCCCAACCACTACTTCCTGTTCAACAGCATGAGCTAGAATTTGCTGAGATCGTAAAAGAGAATATACGTAGGGGGTTTTCTTTAAAGGATGAGTGAGAATGTCCTGTAGATACTGCATACTATATCCAGAAGCTGCATAACTTTGACTGGTATATTGGAAGCACCAAGACTTCTTCTAGAAACTTAACTCTTTCCTGAATCTCTCTAGGATCCTCAACTACCATGTGGAAGTCCTGCAACCCTGAGAAACTCTTGCACGGACAAATATATTAACAGAGCTTAGCTTACTATTAACGCTGTAGAATTCCCAGCTACTCCTCAGCTGAAGTAAGTTGTCCTAAGAGTTCTACAAGCTGTCAGGCTGAATTATGCAGAAAGGGGGAGGATCTTATGAGATGATGGTAAGTTCCAAGATCCTTAAGATAAGCCTGTAATATTAGAGACTAAATTGTGTAATTTGAGTATAAGACAAAAAAAAAACTAATTTAAAGACAAAATTATTCTTTGTTACACAAGGGAAGGCTGCCTTTGCTCTATTTAGTCTCTCAGCTAATTGTGTTAGGTCCACCCACAACAATAGGTGGATCAACTAGAAATATGGTTGATATTGGATCTCATTCATATGATGACTTTATTAGAAGAAGTGATCTCTAAAGGTCTTGAGAAAATCCAAAATGTCAAATGTCTTAATTGTGGTGAACAAGGTCATCTCAAAGGGAGTTGTCAGCAGAACCAAGCTAATTGTGAGAGAAGGCCTGAGCCGCCTTTGGATACTCAGACGTGGCAAAGGCTTGCACTGGACTAGTGAATGCAAATCAATCAACCAGAGTGAGACGGGGTAGCCCCTTGTTGGAAACTGGGGGGGGGGGGCAATATTAAATTCAAAACAGCCATTTTAGGTCAGCAGCAGAGAAACTCTGAACCCGCAAAACAATTACGCATCGCTGCCCTGAAGACAGACATTAGAAAACCCAGGTATCAGAGTCAAAGCAGCTTCAGCAGATCAAACAAAAAACCCAGAAGGGGACAAGGGACAAGTATTTTGACAGAGTTCTATAGATAGATAATCAGAAGCCCAAACTAAAGGTATTTATAAAGGGCATTGAAATTGAAGGCCTAGTAAACACTGAGATGTAATAATAATTATCATCAAAATCATGGCCTCCCCCACACACAAAGCATATGGTAGACAGCAGAGAGGGAGAAAATGCAGACAGAAAACGCACAACTCCTAGTTTTAAAGACTCTTTCTAGTGATTCCACTTTCCCTTTTTGAAGACAAAGTCTTGCTAGGTGTGATGGTTTGTGATGTTTGGCCAAGGGAGTGGCACTATTAGGAGGTGTGGCCTTCTTGGAGTAGGTGTGCCACAGTGGGTATGGGCTTTAAGACCCTCATCCTGGCTGCCTGGAAGCTAGTCTTGTCCTAAGAGGCCTTCAGATAAAGATGTAGAACTCTCAGTTCTTCCTGTACCATGCTTGCCTAGATGATGCCATGATCCTGCCGTGATGATAATGGAATGAACCTCTGAAGCTATAAGCCAGCCTCAATTAAATATTGTCCTTATAAAAAAAAAATCATGGCCTCCAAGCCTGATTTCAAACTTCCAGAATCCACATAAGTCTGGGCACAGAGTGTGCGTCTGTAATCCAACTATTTCAACAGTGAGAGTGAAGTGGGAGGCAGGCCAGCTAGCCTTCCATGCACAGAAGCAAACAACAAAAAGAGTTCCTGTCTCAGAAGAGTTGGGAGGTAGGAGAAACACCCAGGTTACCTCTGACCTCCATACTGGAACTCCAGCACAAGTATACCTGGGCTCATGTGCACAAACATGCAAGTACACACACACACACACACACACACACACACACACACACATTAATATACACATATACTAAACACACACATATAATATATATATGTATATATGTGTATATATGTGTATATATATGTATATATATGAGAGTTTTGTATATAGTAGGGGCTTTATGACTAAAATATATTGGCACCCTGTATTTTAATATAGCATATAAATAATTTAAACATATTTTACATGATAGCAAAGCCTCCCCCGTCTTCCTGTAGTTATTCAGGAAATATTTGGCTTTGTAGAAGGTGATGTTAGAGGCATGTGGCAAATTAAAAGGTGACAAAATTCAGTAAAACAGACTACATTTCCCTTGAAGCCCTCTGGGTCAGTCACTGTGCTACTGTGATACCCGTACACACAGGACATGAGCAGTTCGGTTGGGACACTAGCTTTGAATCACAACTTCACTAATTCTTTGAAACATCTTTTGGGGGGATTTAAAACACATGTATTGCTGAGAACTTTAATTATTTTGATTATTAATACAATTAGAGAGCTCAGAATCTGAAAAGCAGACTTCTCTTCATAGGGCAGTCTTGCTGATGCACAGAGTCATTTCTAAATCGAGACGATCTCTCTCTGAGCATTACTTTTGGAATACAGACCTGTGGCAGACATGATAGGCCAGCTCCAGGAATATTCACATGCAGATGCCGAAGAGCACATGTGGGAATTAAAATGTAGCTGCCAAACTGAATGCAGTTGTGTTCAGAGAGCCACACGGCATCACACAGTTCATCTTTTGCAGTTCATCCTCTTTGCTTGTTTGTTTGAAGCAGGGTCTTATTCTGCTGCCCAGGCTGCCCACACTTCACCATGGAGACCTGACAAGAGCTCAGGGTACAGGGATAAGCCCACTACTTAGAGGTAAGCCCACAAATGACCATTTGTGCATTTTCATGTATTGTTTTAGTTAAATTTAGCATTGAACACAGACAAGATGCTGCTTTGAAATGATGGTCTCACATGGAGTCATATTGCCATATCAACATTCCTCCCAGAATATATAACATTTAGTTTCTTGGTCACATTAGATACTTTAGGCTACATGTAACCAGCAATACACATAGTAAGCTTAAGCAAACACTTTTACCACATCACTTTCCAAACATTCCCACAGTCCGTTCTTTCTCAAGAAATCAAGTCCTGTTACTTTCCAGCTAGAACTAGATATTGTTCATAAGCCAACCCCTGGGAGGTGGAACATGAGAGCTGGGCTGTATAGAACAAAGGTGTTCTCTTCCAAACCATAAGGAAAAGGTGGCACTGGCACAAAGCTGGGATTCAGACAAATAGTACTGAGACTGGAGAGAGTACAGTCTTTGAAGTCAGTCTTCTTGAGGTTAAATCCCACCTTGTATTTTGAGCAAACTACTTAACATATTCATGCCTAATTCCCCCATCTGTAAAAATGAGTTGTAAGAAGACTCGGATATAGTAGCGTCTATAAAGTCCATAGATAGGCCCATTGCTGGTATATATGGACTGTAACATGTATTTGTTAAAAATATTCTCAAAAATGTCTGCTGAGTGTATAATTACCATTGCAACATCAAGCAGAGAACCCAGTCCAGTTTGCTGCTTAAAAATTGTGGGATAGATAAGGGCATCTAAGAAATATCATTCCAAGGCAGTCTGCTTCTCTAGAGACTGTTGTTTACCTAAGAGACTGCAATCATGGTTGACCCATTCGAGCTACAACCAAACCTCAGTGAAAGGGGAGATGTGATGAAGAAGAGGCCTTGCCACACCTGTGATAGAACAACCCAACAGGAAACTGCTTGTAGGAGAACCCAGGACCAAAAGGTTTGTCTGTTTATGCCTAATGTAGCGAGTATGTAGATGAAGATGCAGAGGAAGGAACAAAGGAAGATGGGTGTGTGAGCCAAGGATGCTCTGCCTCACCCTTCCATTTTCCCTGAAGATCTTCCCCCTCTTGATGAGTGAATGAGTGGAAACTCACCTGTAGGCTGGCCAAAAAGCAGTGTGTGCTTAAGCAGAATGTTGGGCAAGTTTGGAACTAAAGAGTCAGAAATGACAAATTAGGGGAAGAGGATTTACTTTAAAAGTTGGGTAAATACATAAAATTAATTCATTTTTTGTTGAATCCAAATATATGTATGAATATAGGGAGAGACCCAGACATTGCTTTCTGAAAAATGATAACTATATACAACATTGTTTCTTGTTCCAACTAAAGGAGGATATTTGGGTGGATGGATGAGCAGAACCAGCTGCCATAAGAATTTAGCCTAGGATGCGGGTTGTGTGGGCAGACACCAACAGTCCCTTGGAGGCTGTGTATCTATCTTTAGATGCTCTCAAGAGCATCCTGGGGGTTACTCTGCTCACTGATCCTTTACCTGGAGGCAGTGAAAACTCAACCATCTGTCTACACACAGCATCCTCTATACTCATGGCTGGTGGGCTATGCCAACTCCCAAAGGCATATCCATGCAGAAGAGTCATGTAGCTTGTAGTTACACACACACACAGAGAGAGAGAGAGAGAGAGAGAGCTTCACAGTTATATAGTGTCTTTTGTCTTATGTCTTCCAGTGACTGAAAGCTGCTCAGAGTGAGTGGAGAAGGATTTGTGGATGCCTTTGCTGTATGACACCAGGCATGGCACCATACTCTCCATTTGATGAACAACCCTTAGTAAGCTCCCACCTGTAGATCTATGCATGAAGAAGGCATGCCCTCCAGGATGGCTCCATCATTGGGAGAGTCCTGGCATGCTGTCATATTCACTGGTCATTGGTGTCCATAAGGGTATAAGGGATGTGAGGAGCTGTTTTCTGTTGCCTTTTGCCCGTCCTCTCAGAGTCATCCCACCCAGGGTAACCAACAGGCAGGACGCTTTCCTACTAAGCCAAGGGCATTCTGGACCAGCCTTTTCCAGAGAAACCACATCTGCCTAATTCTGCAACATCCTGGCTGACCAAGCTGAAGCTGGAAAGCAGCAGAGGACAGGTGTGGCTTATGTTTATGAAAACTGCTGCTTAGTCCCATTTCTAGATCCCCTCTTAAGGGCAGTACTGATTCAGAGCTGCTCTCAGTGAGACAAGCTTAGCTAAAGACACATGGATCTGAAGCTTGTGGTGCTATTTAAGAATGGATCTACCTGGACAGAGACTGAGCAGCCTGAGAGAAGACATCGCTCACCTCCACAGTCCATCCCCGCATTCTCATGATTTGTATCACCACAGATTTATCTCTGTCCTTCTCCCTCACCCCGCCTCTCCTTTCCTCCTTCCCTTCCTTTTTCCTTCCCTGTTTTACCTGTCATGCCCCTTTGTAGTGCTGGGACTCTAACGCAGCGTCTTGAACAAGCTAGGCAAGTGTTCTGACCCTAAGTTACTCCCAAGTTCAGTTCTGACTCATCTCTAGGCTTTCAGTTACTCTTCCCCAAATTAGCCTCTCATGTAAACTCCACTCTCCTCCCAGAGTTCAGGAGCCCTTCGTGGTACAAGCTACAGTTGGCCTAGCATCTCTAGATGCACATGGTCCTTCTTGCTCACTCTGTGTCCACTTAGAATTGCCCAGCCTCCTCGTCACCTGGAGCTTCTCATATATGGGTTGCTCTCTGGCAACTCTCCCTCATCCTAAGGGGCAGGCACATTCCCATTTCTTGAAAGTTCTCCTTGACTCTTCCTAGCAGCCCTCAGCACAAACCCCAATATTCATTTTCCCTACAAGATGATTCTTTGCTTCACTTATTTTATTTATGTGTGTGTGTTGACTTAATAATGGCTGCATGCCTGACTAGATTCTATTCTTCAGGTATTCATTCATTCACTCATTCATTTATTCACTCACTCATTCCTGTATGTTTTCTATAATATCTAGTAAGAATTTACTCTGTGACAAATATTAAAAGTCCCGTGGGTACAATGCTGCATGTGGGGACCCAAGCATCTTGCTTCCTATTTCCTTCTAGTATGGACACAGACCTCACATGAAGAAATAGTAATAGAACTAGTAAATAGACTAACTAGCATGTTGAACAGACTATCAAGAACAATAAACAGGAAGGTCGAAGCACCAATTCTCTGGCTAGTGAGGGATATTTTATTTAATATAGCAAAGTCCTCTCCAGTAAGATGAAACACAGCAAAGACTTGAGGACATATGGATAGAGTATTATTAGTGCAGCTCATATAAAGAACATACTACACTTCTAAAGACAGACATGTCTGGTGTTCTGCCAAAACAAAGAAGAGGCAGGTATGACTAGACTGGACTGAGAGTGAGGACCTTCATGATGAAGAGATGGGGAACCTCAGTGAAGTGATGGTGACGGGGTAAAGGCGGTGACAGAGGGCCTGTGCACAGACTTAGAGTGAGATGCAAGGGCAGAGTATGTATGTGCATGTCAGTTTGTGTGCGTGTGTGTATATGTGTGTGTGTGTCAGTGTGTGCACATGTGTGCGTGCATGTGTACAGTTGGATGTTCTTGTGAACTTTTCCAGCTGAAGTGCTGGAGGCTTTGGTTGCAAGGATGGAGACTCTAAGATATGATCACAGGCTATGTAATGAGGGAAAAGCCAGTGCCTTTTGCTGATGGGCTGGATGTGAACATGAGCGAAAGGAGGGGAGTGAAGTTTAACCCAGGAGGAGCCATAAATGGGGAGAGGGGTTCGCCCTTAGACACGCTGGCTTCTGGATGTCTATGAGAGGGTGTATGGAGTCTGGTACAGGAGTCCAGGCTGCTGGGACGACAGAAACGATGAGCAGTAGACAAGCCAGGACACCACCCATTGTAGACAGTATCCAAACACAAGACTGGAACGCACACAAGGCAGGGCCATTCTTGTTGGTTCTCTACCATATATCAAGCGCTTGTGCCACTGAGCGCATGATATGTACATGGATGTACAGTGAACAACCCACTAAGTTTCTTTTTAGCCAGATGTTTTACTAAGCAATTATCTACCTTTCTGCAAACCGTATCTACACTAGCCCTAAGTCACAGAAACCTAAGTGACATGGCAGTCCCCTCTTCCTGTGTACTCAGATGTGCCTTTTGCCTCCTGGTTGGGTCTCACTCGCAGCCAGACCCTTGCTCATGTTCATTCATAACTCATGGGAAGGCAGAGGATGCTGCTACCCAGAGCCAGAGGGCAGAGCTGATGATACTTCTGTGGGGCTTCCATGAGATTAGGAGGCTGAGATCTCAGCTCCCAGCTCACAGTTGAGGCTGCCTTCCATCCTAATGTCTATGTAGTGACAGGTTCACAGAGCCACATCATTAAAACTCAGACAGCAAATCAGCTCTCGAGGCTCCAACACTAAATGGCTCCTTCTCTGAATTCAGAACTTATGACATATGGCTGTCACTGTGCCCACTTATGACATATGGCTGTCACTCACTGTGCCCACATTTCACGTTACAGCCTTGTTCACCCTGCATTATTAAAGCTTTCCACCTGCAGGTGTCTCCCATCAATGCCCTGGTTCCTTGAAAATCAGGGCTTATGACAGCTTCAGAATTTTAGAGACATTTGTGGTATAACTTGTAAGATGTTTTGGATTCATGTAAAGGGTGAAGAGGGAAAAAAAAAAGTGGACTGATGGCATGATATCTATGCCAGGCATAGAGTTCCCAGGAGCTGCCGACACCTGACTCTCCCTGCCACGCCCCACTTCTTGAGTAGCAGCCTGTGGATGGAGGTACTCCAGTCAATGCCTCTGCTGGCTCTGTAATGGCTTATTCTCTTTACACAACACATGCCCGATAGTCCTAGGAAGGAAAGCCAGCAATGTAAGGGAGGTTATTGGGACCAAAAGAGAAAGATTTTCCAAATCCCCAAAGGAAGTCCTGGTGCTGCACACTTATGCATGGTGGATGGACAGTCTCGAGTCCAGTTCTAGCTGAGTCCTCTCTTAAGCCCCGTGTTTAAACCATGATTGGAAGCCATGACATCACTATCTATTTTCATGCGCTTTGGTGCTGTCTTTAGATCCTAAGTATCCTTTCCCTCTCACTTGCTAACTTCTCCAGCAAGCCTGCCATGCCCAGCTCCAGGAGCATCCTCCCACGGGGAGGTCTGGGGACCCCAGGGTGGTCAGCACTGAGCTGCACTTCATGCAGGACGAGGAACAGAGGATGAGAAAGGAGAAGAAGCAAGGCAGTGATGTTAGGACAGCCTGGGAGGGGAAAGTGGGGCATCCCTCCACTGAACAACACTTGCGGAGGCTGTAGAGGGTAGTTAGCCCACACAAAAGGCCCATGCCTCTGGAAATACATATTATGCTTTGGAGGGTGTGGCTGCTTAGTAGCCTAAGACACACTGGTGGGGTTACAGGAAAGAAATAGTTCAACCACTTGCAATAGCAGGACAGGCCACTTCTTAGAAATAATGATGGATTCTAAGGTCAATGCAGGGCAAAAAGTGTTTCCTCCTGAGTGCGAGGTTGACTAAATCAGGTCATTATTGGCATGATTTTAAACTATAAAATAAAGCAGTATCACTATTGATGTTCAAAAGTTCTAGCATCTTCCATTTTAATAGCACACTAGAAAATAATTGCAAATCCCTCAGCAGGAGAGAGTTGGGCTTCATTTACCTCACATGACTCTGCATTTCTCCCAGAATGGGCATTAGATTTGCCTTGTATATAGCTCAGTAATTCTATATAATAAGCGGCTCTTGCCTGCCTTTGAACTATTCTCTTGTATTTCGTTCCACTTCCTCTATCCTGAGTGAAAGACCTGGGGCAGCCACTCCTGTGTAGAGCATAGCCTGTGGAAACTGTGCCTACTTGCAGTAGAGCATCTTAGCTGTCACCCTTCAATCCTGTTTCTTCAAATGAAAAGCTGAAATAGCACACTAGTCTCAGCTTTCAAAGACCTGGGTGTTAAATGCAGCACACACTGAAAGCGTGACATCCTTGACTGCTTTCTGTTCAGCACCATGAAAAATGACTGACTTGCACTGGGAGACTATAGCATGGGGAAAATCGTATCTCTGAACACTCTAGACTATGGCAGAGATTCAGCCAGTGGGAGATTTAGAATCAGAGAGACCTTAGAAACTAGAAGGGAACAGAGACATCTGGGTTTAGGGTCACAGCCTATTTTTATTCTGGGGTGCTACCCCATTTGTTGAAATCTCAGGGAAACTTGCCCCCCTTCTTCCCTCCCACCATCACCTTCTCCCTCACTTTTGTCTGCTTCCTTACTAACATGGAGCCAGAGGGAAGCAGAAACCGGCCTGAGTAGGGCCACAGGCCTCATCCGGCCAGATCAGCGCCCGGGGTAGCGGGAGCGCAGGGTTGCCTGACACCCACCAGCTACCCACGACCCCCGCCGCAGGATTTTGGGACTGCTGGTGAGTGGAACACAGCTTCTGCTCCAGTCCAATCACGCGGGACCTGAAACTGCTCAGGTTGGGGAGAGAGAAATCCGGCCTACATAGGGCCACAACCCTCTTCCGGTCAGAAAAGCACCGGGGCAGCTGCGGCGCAGGGTCGGCTGACACTCGCCAGCTACCCACAACACCCGCCACAGGATCTTAAGACTTCTGGTGAGTGGAGCACAGCTTCTGCTCCAATCCAATTGCGCGGGACCTGAGACTGCATTAGTTAGGGAAGCAGAAACCGGCCTGAGTAGGGCCACAGGCCTCATCCGGCCGGATCAGCGCCGGGGTAGCGGGAGAGCAGGGTAGCCTGACACCCGCCAGCTACCCACGACCCCCGGCCCAGGATTTTGGGACTGCTGGTGAGTGGAACACATCTTCTGCTCCAATCTTTAAACAGTGACAACGATAACAACTAACCCCAGAGATTACCAGATGGCGAAAGGTAAACGTAATAATCTTACTAACAGAAACCAAGACCACTCACCATCATCAGAACCCAGCACCCCCACTTCGCCCAGTCCAGGGCACCCCAACACACCGGAAAAGCTAGACACGGATTTAAAAGCATATCTCCTGATGATGATAGAGGACTTCAAGAAGGACTTTAATAACACACTTAAAGAAATGCAGGAGAACACTGCTAAACAGGCAGAAGACAATAAAGAGGAAGCACAAAAATCCCTTAAAGAATTGCAGGAGAACACTGCTAAAGAGTTACAAATCCTTAAAGAAAAACACGATAACATAATCAAACAGGTAGAAGTCCTTACAGAAAAACAGGAAAACACATCCAAACAGATGATGGAAATGAACAAAACCATACTAGACCTAAAAAGGGAAGTAGACACAATAAAGAAAACCCAAAATGAGGCAACACTGGAGATAGAAACCCTAGGAAAGAAATCTGGAACCATAGATACGAGCATCAGCAACAGAATACAAGAGATGGAAGAGAGAATCTCAGGTGCAGAAGATTCCATAGAGAACATCAGCACAGCAATCAAGGAAAATGTAAAATGCAAAAAGATCCTAACTCAAAACATCCAAGAAATACAGGACACAATGAGAAGACCAAACCTACGGATAATAGGAGTGGATGAGAATGAAGATTTTCAACTCAAAGGACCAGCAAACATCTTCAACAAAATTATAGAAGAAAACTTCCCAAATCTAAAGAAAGAGATGCCCATGAACATACAAGAAGCCTACAGAGCTCCAAATAGACTGGACCAGAAAAGAAATACCTCCCGACACATAATAATCAGAACAACAAATGCTCTAAATAAAGACAGAATACTAAAAGCAGTAAGAGAAAAAGGCCAAGTAACATATAAAGGCAAGCCTATCAGAATTACACCAGATTTCTCACCAGAGACTATGAAAGCCAGAAGATCCTGGACGGATGTTATACAGACACTAAAAGAACACAAATTCCAGCCCAGGCTACTATACCCAGCCAAACTCTCAATTAACATAGATGGAGAAACCAAAGTATTCCACGACAAAACCAAATTCACACATTATCTCTCCACGAATCCAGCCCTTCAAAGGATAATAACAGAAAAAAACCAATACAAGGACAGGAACCACGCCCTAGAAACAACAAGAAGGTAATCCCTCAACAAACCTAAAAGAAGACAACCACAAGAACAAAATGCCAACTTTAACAACAATAATAACAGGAAACAACAATTACTTTTCCTTAATATCTCTTAATATCAATGGACTCAACTCCCCGATAAAAAGACATAGACTAACAAACTGGCTACACAAACAAGACCCAACATTTTGCTGCTTACAGGAAACTCATCTCAGAGAAAAGGATAGACACTACCTCAGAATGAAAGGCTGGAAAACAATTTTCCAAGCAAATGGCATGAAGAAACAAGCTGGAGTAGCCATTCTAATATCTGATAAGATTGACTTCCAACCCAAAGTCATTAAAAAAGACAAGGAGGGACACTTCATACTCATCAAAGGTAAAATCCTCCAAGAGGAACTATCAATCCTGAATATCTATGCTCCAAATACAAAGGCAGCCACATTCATTAAAGAAACTTTAGTAAATCTCAAAGCACACATTGCACCTCATACAATAATAGTGGGAGACTTCAACACACCACTTTCACCAATGGACAGATCATGGAAACAGAAACTAAACAGGGACACAGTGAAACTAAGAGAAATTATGAATCAAATGGATCTGGCAGATATCTACAGAACATTCTATCCTAAAACAAAAGGATATACCTTCTTCTCAGCACCTCATGGTACCTTCTCCAAAATTGACCACATAATTGGTCACAAAGCAGGCCTCAACAGATACAAAAATATTGAAATTGTCCCATGCATCCTATCAGATCACCATGGACTAAGGCTGATCTTCAATAACAAAATAAATAATAGAAAGCCAACCTTCACGTGGAAACTGAACAACACTCTTCTCAATGATACCTTGGTCAAGGAAGGAATAAAAAAAGAAATTAAGGACTTTTTAGAGTTCAATGAAAATGAAGCCACAACATACCCAAACTTATGGGACGCAATGAAAGCATTTCTAAGAGGAAAACTCATAGCTCTGAGTGCCTCCAAAAGGAAACTAGAGAGAGCACACATTAGCAGCTTGACAACACACCTAAAAGCACTAGAACAAAAGGAAGCAAATTCACCCAAGAGGAGTAGACGGCAGGAAATAATCAAACTCAGGGGTGAAATCAACCAAGTGGAAACAAGAAAAACTATTCAAAGAATCAACCAATCAAGGAGCTGGTTCTTTGAGAAAATCAACAAGATAGATAAACCCTTAGCCAGACTCACTAGAGGGCACAGGGAAAGCATCCTAATTAACAAAATCAGAAATGAAAAAGGAGACATAACAACAGATCCTGAAGACATCCAAAACACCATCAGATCCTTCTACCAAAGGCTATACTCAACAAAACTGGAGAACCTGGATGAAATGGAGAAGTTCCTAGACAGATACCAGGTACCAAAGTTGAATCAAGATCAGGTTAATGATCTAAACAGCCCTATATCCCCCAAAGAAATAGAAGCAGTCATTAATAGTCTCCCAACTAAAAAAAGCCCAGGACCAGATGGGTTTAGTGCAGAGTTCTATCAGACCTTCAAAGAAGATCTAATCCCAGTTCTTCACAAACTATTCCACAAAATAGAAACAGAAGGTACTCTACCCAACTCATTCTATGAAGCCACAATTACTCTGATACCTAAACCACAAAAAGACCCAACAAAGATAGAAAACTTCAGACCAATATCCCTTATGAATATTGATGCAAAAATCCTCAATAAAGTTCTTGCTAACCGAATCCAAGAACACATCAAAACAATCATCCATCCTGACCAAGTAGGTTTCATCCCAGGGATGCAGGGATGGTTCAATATACGGAAATCCATCAACGTAATCCAGTATATAAACAAACTCAAAGACAAAAACCACATGGTCATCTCGTTAGATGCGGAAAAAGCATTTGACAAGATCCAACACCCATTCATGATAAAAGTCTTGGAAAGATCAGGAATTCAAGGCCCATACCTAAACATGATAAAAGCAATCTACAGCAAACCAGTAGCCAACATCAAAGTAAATGGTCAGAAGCTTGAAGCAATCCCTCTAAAATCAGGGACTAGACAAGGCTGTCCACTTTCTCCATACCTATTCAACATTGTACTTGAAGTCCTAGCCAGAGCAATTCGACAACAAAAGGAGATCAAAGGGATACAAATTGGAAAAGATGAAGTCAAAATATCACTTTTTGCAGATGATATGATAGTATATATAAGTGACCCTAAAAATTCCACCAGAGAACTCCTAAGCCTGATAAACAGCTTCGGTGAAGTAGCTGGATATAAAATTAACTCAAACAAATCAATGGCCTTTCTCTACACAAAGAATAAACAGGCTGAGAAATAAATTAGGGAAACAACACCCTTCTCAATAGTCACAAATAATATAAAATATCTTGGCGTGACTCTAACTAAGGAAGTGAAAGATCTGTATAATAAAAACTTCAAGTCTCTGAAGAAAGAAATTCTAGAAGATCTCAGAAGATGGAAAGATCTCCCATGCTCATGGATTGGCAGGATCAACATTGTAAAAATGGCTATCTTGCCAAAAGCAATCTACAGATTCAATGCAATCCCCATCAAAATTCCAAATCAATTCTTCAACGAATTAGAAAGTGCAATCTGCAAATTCATCTGGAATAACAAAAAACCTAGGATAGCAAAAACTCTTCTCAAGGATAAAAGAACCTCTGGTGGAATCACCATGCCGGACCTAAAGCTCTACTACAGAGCAATTGTGATAAAAACTGCATGGTACTGGTATAGTGACAGACAAATAGACCAATGGAATAGAATTGAAGACCCAGAAATGAACCCACACACCTATGGTCACTTGATCTTCGACAAGGGAGCTAAAAACATCCAGTGGAAGAAAGACAGCATTTTCAACAAATGGTGCTGGCACAACTGGTTGTTAACATGTAGAAGAATGCGAATCGATCCATTCCTATCTCCTTGTACTAAGGTCAAGTCTAAGTGGATCAAGGAACTTCACATAAAACCAGAGACACTGAAACTTATAGAGGAGAAAGTGGGGAAAAGCCTTGAAGATATGGGCACAGGGGAAAAATTCCTGAATCGAACAGTAATGGCTTGTGCTGTAAGATCGAGAATTGACAAGTGGGACCTCATGAAACTACAAAGCTTCTGCAAGGCTAAAGACACCATCAATAAGACAAAAAAACCACCAACAGATTGGGAAAGGATCTTCACCTATCCTAAATCAGATAAGGGACTAATATCCAATATATATAAAGAACTCAAGAAGGTGGACTCCAGAAAGTCAAATAACCCCATTAAAAAATGGGGCTCAGAACTGAACAAAGAATTCTCACCTGAGGAATACCGAATGGCAGAGAAACACCTGAAAAAATGTTCAACATCCTTAATCATCAGGGAAATGCAAATCAAAACAACCCTGAGATTCCACCTCACACCAGTCAGAATGGCTAAGATCAAAAATTCAGGTGACAGCAGATGCTGGCGAGGATGTGGAGAAAGAGGAACACTCCTCCATTGTTGGTGGGATTGCAAGCTTGTACAACCACTCTGGAAATCAGTCTGGCGGTTCCTCAGAAAATTGGACATAGTACTACCTGAGGATCCAGCAATACCTCTCCTGGGCATATATCCAGAAGATGTCCCAACCGGTAAAAAGGACACATGCTCCACTATGTTCATAGCAGCCCTATTTATAATAGCCAGAAGCTGGAAAGAACCCAGATGTCCCTCAATAGAGGAATGGATACAGAAATTATGGTACATTTACACAATGGAGTACTACTCAGCTATTAAAAAGAATGAATTTATGAAATTCCTAGCCAAATGGATGGACCTGGAGGGCATCATCTTGAGTGAAGTAACACAATCACAAAAGAACTCACACAATATGTATTCATTGATAAGTGGATATTAGCCCAAAACTTAGGATACCCAAGATATAAGATACAATTTGATAAACGCATGAAACTCAAGAAGAATGAAGACCAAAGTGTGGACACTGTGCACCTTCTTAGAATTGGGAACAAAACACCCAGGGAAGGAGTTACAGAGACAAAGTTCGTAGCTGTGATGAAAGGATGGACCATTTAGAGACTGCTGTATCCAGGGATCCATCCCATAATCAGCTTCTAAACGCTGACACCATTGCATACACTAGCAAGATTTTGCTGAAAGGACCCAAATATAGCTGTCTCTTGTGAGACGATGCCGGGGCCTAGCAAACACAGGAGTGGATGTTCACAGTCAGCTATTGGATGTATCACAGGGCTCCCAATGGAGAAGCTAGAGAAAGTACCCAAGGAGCTAAAGGGATCTGCAACCCTATTGTTGGAACAACATGATGTACTAACCAGAACCCCGGAGCTCTTGTCTCTAGCTGCATATGTATCGAAAGATGGCCTAGTCGGCCATCAATGGAAAGAGAGGCCCATTGGACTTGCAAACTTTATATGCCCCAATATAGGGGAATGCCAGGGCCAAAAGAATGGGAATGGGTGGGTAGGGAAGTGGGGGGCGCTATGGGGGACTTTTGGGATAGCATTGGAAATGTAATTGAGGAAAATATGTAATAAAAATATTAAAAATCAAAAAAAAATAAATAAACACTCTTTGGTCACCAAAAAAAAAAAAAAAAAAAAAAAACCATGGAGCCAGCCAAAGCTTAGTCCGATGCAGTTCTCATAAGAAAAGGTTGCTACAGGAATGAAATAATTCACCCATGGTGAGCACAGTGAGCTCCCACCCCAGTTACAGGACTCAGTGCAGTTATCAGGATTCATCACAGGAATCAGGAGACATGAACTCTGAGCTTCCAGCCAATGAGGGCTCAGATGGGGCACTAGGGCCTGGCTATTCCTGCCCAACACGGGACTCCTGCAAACATGCCGACAGCAGCCTTTGCCATGTGTGCCCTACCAGCCTGACCAGCCTTTCCCAAAACTGTACAATCTTTCCTTTCCCATCTCTTCTTCCCTCAGAGCTGGCTCATAATCTGGGGCCCTCCACAGACCCTTTCCTGAGACAATTGTGGGCCAAGTCATTATCTTCCATCTAGTGTATTTTTACCAGTGTCCTGGGCCATATTTCAGTCTTGGAGAGGGAATGATGGTCCTGGCCGTAAGGGACAGGCATAATTAATAACTCCTTGCATCAGCCTGCATCCTTTGGGCATGATTGTGAGAGTACATGGACCACCCCTCAGTGACAGGTCCCACGGCTGCCACAGAGAACCTCTTGTGATGACAGCTGTAAACTCCACTCTCCTGAGGCACTAACCCACTCCACAGGCATCTCCCTTCTTATCCCATCCTACCCTACCATCTTTCCAAAAGGACTTGCAATAGCCCAGAATATAAAAGACTGGCTGTAAAATCAGGATTCCAAGAATGTAAGGTGTTATCACTGTAATACACATGAACTGATAAAACCATTTTGTTTTCCCTACAGCAAAAGCCTGTACTAGCAACAACCTTCATGACAACCTGGACCCAGTATCCCCAGAGGAACCTCAGGCCTTACCACCCTGAACCACTGCACTCAAGCACAGTAGCTTGTCCTAGTGCCACGATGTGCTGGGAGAATGCCAACTCCTCGCCCCCAAACTGGGGGACTTCCATATTAGCTTGGAAATGCAGGGGCCCCCCAGTAACCCTTCATCTCAGGGAGAGAGAATATGAGGGTTCCGAGGAGCCTTTTAAAGGAAGCCTTGGGTGAAAGTCTTTATTAGACAGACCCTTT
The DNA here is from genome assembly GCF_978045245.1 of Mus caroli. Classification (NCBI taxonomy): domain Eukaryota; kingdom Metazoa; phylum Chordata; class Mammalia; order Rodentia; family Muridae; genus Mus; species Mus caroli. The sequence goes on from NW_028227266.1 coordinate 104,080,623, forward strand.
CCTGAGACAATTGTGGGCCAAGTCATTATCTTCCATCTAGTGTATTTTTACCAGTGTCCTGGGCCATATTTCAGTCTTGGAGAGGGAATGATGGTCCTGGCCGTAAGGGACAGGCATAATTAATAACTCCTTGCATCAGCCTGCATCCTTTGGGCATGATTGTGAGAGTACATGGACCACCCCTCAGTGACAGGTCCTACGGCTGCCACAGAGAACCTCTTGTGATGACAGCTGTAAACTCCACTCTCCTGAGATCTAAGAGGACATTCCAATTTGGTGACCACAGACTTCACAGAGGAGCTATCAGCAGTATAATGGCTTGTGATCGAGGTGTTATTGATGCTTTGCTTAGCACAGTAGAGAAATGACAGTAATTAGATGTTTCATAAAACTGCTTTGGAGGCAATGCTGCTTAAAGAACAGCAGGGTTGGCTCAAAGAACCCAGCAATAAATCACAAAGAAGCCTGCAGCTGATTTTCCATCAGAAAGCACTTTTTACATCAAAATATGAAAGGACAATCAGCTTGGATCTGGTGATGTACACAGAGTCCATGGGTATGCTGCTACTTTAGCGTGCTCAGGGTTCAAGGGCTGCCTTAGTTAGGGTTTCGTTGCTGTGAAGAGACACCATGACCAAGGCAACTCTTAGGAAATAAAGCATTTAGCTGGGGCTGGCTTACAGTCTCAGAGGTTCAGTCCATTGTCATCATGGCTGGAAGCATGACAGTGTATAGAGAGACATGGTGTTAGGGAAGGAGCATTCTACATCTTGATCTGCAAGCAGCATAAAGAGACTATGTGCCATACTGGGAGTATTTTGAGCATATATGACTTCAAAGCCCACCTCCAGTGACACACGTCCTTCGACAAGGTCACACCTCCTAATAATGCCACACCCTATGGGCCAAACATCCAAACCCATGAGTCTATGAGGTCCATACCTATTCAAAGGACCACACTCCACTCCCTGGCCCCCACAGGCTTGTAGCCATATCACAATACAGAACACATTAAGTCCAACTTCAAATTTTCCCAGTCTATCACAGTCTCAAAAATATTTAAAAGTCCAGAGGCCAAGTCTGTTCTGAGATTCATACCATCCTTGTTCCAAATACAGGGAAGGGAACATAGTGAGGAAAGACTAGACCAAATCAAGACTGAAAGCCAGCTGGGCAAACTCCAAACTCTGCGTCTCCTGCCTGATGTCATAAGTCTCTTTACATCTTCCACACGTTTCAGCCTTGTTTACTTCAACACACTTCCTTCTCTTAGGCTGGCTCTACTTCCTGTTAGCAGCTTTCCTTGGTAGTATCCCACAGCTTTGGCATCTCTAACCTCTTAGGGTCTCCAAGGTAATCCAGGTTTCACCTTCAGAGTCTCACACATTGACCTTTCTAGGCCTCCATGCAGGGAGATGCCTATCATACACCTGACCTCAGCAAGTTTTTTTAGTTGCAGAGGGAGATTCTATAACCCTGTTCTTTTATTCTTGACCCTAAAGCCAGAACCACATGGCTGAAGCTACCAAGTTCTGTACTTGCTGGGGCTGTAACATGGCCCCTTTGTTCAAATCCATCTTTATCAGCTTTCTGTCTTTGATGGTTTCTCTTGCTGCCTAAGTTTGTCTGCTCTGGAACTTGCTCTGTAGACTAGGCTGGTCTTAAACTCAAAGATTCTCCTGCCTCTGTCTCTAGAGTGCTGGTATTAAAGGGATATACCACCATGCCTGGACCTAAGCTTTTCTTTAATTCATTTTCACTAATTGGAAGTTTAGCTGGGTGGGGTCTTGCCCGGAAGTCACCACTCCCTTTATTTCATCTAACATCTGGCTTTTCTTTAATCTGTTTATCTCCTTGAACACAGGGATTTAACTCCATTCTTCCTGGTGCCCCTTATCATTATATACCTTTATAAGCATGACAAGTAATGACAACAGGACATAGCCCACACTAGGCTGGTTTTGAAATCTCCTCTGCAAATGTAATTAATCTAAAACTCTTCAATTTAGCCTCAAGCATATTTTTCCCCCTTTGGACAAAAAGCATCCACATTCTTCACCAAAATATCACAAGAAGGGTCTCTAGGCAGCACATAAAATTCCTGTCCTCTGAAACCTCTTAACCCTGATCCCTGCCATTCAAATCACCCCGAGCACCACGTCTTCCATGCTTCTTCTAGCATGGCCCATTAAGCAGGGCTGAAAGCATTCCACTGGTTTCTTAACACAAAGTCCCAAAGTCTAAATCCTTTAAACAAAAACATGGTCAGGCCTATCATAGAATACCCCAGGTCCAAGTACCAACTTCTGTCTTAGTTAGAGTTTATCCTGTGAAGAGACACTATGACCAAGGCAACTTTTTTTATTAGATATTTTCTTTATTTACATTTCAAATGTTATCCCCTTTCCTAGTTTCCCCTCCGAAAACCCCCTATCCCCTCTCCCCTCCCCCTGTTCACCAACCCACCCACTCCCGCTTCCTGGCCCTGGCATTCCCCTATACTGAGGCATAGAACCTTCACAGGACCAAGGGCCTCTCCTTCCACTGATGACCAACTAGGCCATCCTCTGCTACATATGCAGATAAAGCCATTAGTCCTACCATGTGTTTTCTTTGGTTGGTGGTTTAGTCCCAGGGAGCTCTGGGGGTACTGATTTGTTCATATTGTTGTTCCTCCTATAGGGCTGTAAACCCCTTCAGCTCTTTGGGTACTTTCTCTATCTCCTTCTTTTTCCAAGGCAACTCTTATAAAGGAAAACATTTAATTGGGGCTGGCTTACAGTTCAGAGGTTCAGTCCATTACCATCATGGCGGGAAGCATGGCAGTGTCAGGCACACGTGGTGCTGGAGAAGGAACCAAGAGTTCTACATCTTGATGTGCAGGTAGCAGAAGGAGACTGTGTGCCTCATTGAGCATAGTTTGAACATAGGAGACCTCAAAGCTCAACTCCACAGTGACACACATCCTCCAACAATTCCATACTTCCTCTAACAAGGCTATACCTCTAATAGTGCCAATTCCTATGGCTAAGCATTCAAACCTATGAATTTATGGGGGTCATACCTATTCAAACCATTACAAGGGAAAAGCCAGCAAGCAAAGAGGCAACTCCAGAGATGGCTGCAAGCTTCACATACTTCACAAAGTGAAGAGTGACTGGGGTACCAGCACTGAGCTCTGAAGTACAATTTGTGTACTTCTCATACAAGATCCCTGCAGAATGGGAAGATGCCCATCACAGCCTTACCCACCATCCCTGAAGAAAAAGAAACTGTAGCGAACTAATACTAGATTAAAATGCAGCTGTGATTATCTGTCTCTACCACAGATTACAATAGTGTAACCCCCCACTTCCATCTCTGTCATACCATGTTGTTCTACCTTCCAGAGCAGGAATAGGCTGTGACCACTCTGACTCTGGGTCACAGCTCTAATATCTCTGGATCTGTGTCACTGTAGGTGAGCTATTTTTCTCTTAGAGACCCAGTTTCATTGCCTGATTAAAACCATGTGAGTCTCAGGGATAGAACATCTTGACACAACAGACTTAAAATCAATCACAATTGGTCCCATAACACGTGGAGTATACACAGCCCAGAGAGCAGTCATTTATATTTATCGTCTGTATTGAGAAAGAATTTTTAAAAATATTGCAACCATGACATTTTATTTTAATATTGAAGACTTTAGGCAGTACATTAAAATAAACAAGGTAACTAGGTAATTTTCATAATAATGGCTAAGTTAGTATGTATTTAAGTGTGCAATTATGATCTGAAGTGCTTTAAACTGATGACTTCATTTGCTCTTATGTGACTAGGAACCATTTTTCTCTCGTTTTATGGGTTAGGACATTGGAAGACACTCAAGCTTAGAAATTTGGACAAAGTAACAGCGCCCCATGTAAGTGGCAAGGCCTGGACTCATTTACAGGCGACCCGACTTCCTGAGATGCGTTAGAGTAACAACTGGTCAGAGGCAAGAGTTCTGGGGTTGCCAAAGCTCTATTTCTTCACTCAGGTGATATTTGCAACAGATTTTAATCATATGTACCTCTGATTTGGCCCTGTTTTGTTTAAAACTATTTAAAATTATACTATTAGTAAATCAAAGTTTGCCACATGATGATCCAAGCAAAGACTGGGTACACATTTTTTTATGTCATGTTTTCCCACCACAGGCATAGAGTGAGGGTAATGCAGTATTATGGCAATATTTGTTTCAACTGTTTGTAGTGGTGTTCAAGAAACAAACAGAAATCCTATTTTTGACTTGTAGTACTAGGTACTCTTTTCCCGGGGCCCCTTGGGGAGGAAGGGGAATGAGCATAAGGAATCTTGATATTGTGGCATTTGGGACCCCACCGCTCTTTTGTCCTGCGTTTTTGCTGATTTCCCTTGGCCCCTCTCCTCCTGTATAAGTCATTTACGTTCTCCTATGTTTTCTCTTTCCCTTAGCTTTTTCCTTTGCTTGATGCTAATATTTTCAAGCTATTTGCCTATTTTTTATTTTGTATGCGTGAGTTTTTGCCTCCATGCATATCTGTGCACTGCATGTACGACTAGTCCTAACAGAAGCCAGAAAAAAGCATCAGATTCATTAGCATTGGTATACAGCTGGTGTGACAGAGACAGATGTCAGGTGCCATTTTGGTACTGGGAACCACACCCAGGTCCTCTGGAAGGACAGTGAGCACTCTTAACCGCTAAGCTACTTCTCCAGTCTTAGCTGGGTCTACACTTACATGTACCTGGAAGCATTTCCCTTCCTCTCCTGGTCTACAGAACATGGGAGACATTTCTTATGGTTTTTATTTAATATTATGATGAATTTCTTAGTGTTTATTAAGAATGGCTCAGTGCCTGGCTTTGGGTGTTCCCAGCACTTAGGAGGTCAGTCAGAAAGTTGAAAGTTCAATGCCAGCCTGAGCTACACAGTGAGAAACTCTTTCAATAAAAACAGTTGAATTGCTTGCATTCAACTTTATTTCCACGCCAAAAGTCAAAAGAAAAAGGTACAAGCCAGGGCTGTTTCCTAGCTTACTAGATCTACACTAGCTCAGCCTTTCTAATTAAGAAGTTCTACTACTAGAGCATGTATGCAGAGAGATCCAGTACTGCATGTGATGAAGGCTCCTCAGAGGCTGCAAAAAGCTATAAAGAACATTTCCCAATTTCAGAATTCCAATTTTAACTCCAGAATGAAATCAATCTTTATACATCTGTACTTGCATTAAAATTTTAAAACAGACCAAAAATCTGATTACAGGCACGAAAGTGATGAAAAAAAAAAATCCACTGTGCCTGTGAGAGAGATACCTGCAGCACTTCCTGGGTGTACAGAGACCCTCCTCAGTGGGCAGGCTGCTCTCCTGCACCAACTAGCCTAGCCCTTCCCCTCTTAAAAGGGTCCTGATCAGAGTCTGATAATTCTATGGGGCCCTGCCTGCCTCTGCCTCTCAAAAGCAAAGACTCTTGCACATGGAGCCACCCTAGTGGTCCTGAGCAACCTGACACCAACTCCAGGTTCAAGACTTCTACTCTTAGCCTGAGTCCAGAGTCTATTCAGCACCGCGGACAGCTACATCTCTTCTGGCCAGAGCAGGAGGGGCTGTACCTGTTGGTTTGTTCTGTACACAGATGGGGATTCCTCCTCTTTCGTGTCTCCCCCTGCTTCTGAGAATATCATTTCTTCCTCCTGCTCCTCGCTGTCTTCAGAACAGGAATCAAAGACATCAGAATAATATTGTTCAGCAACGAGTGGGTCTTCTGGGATCTCTGAAATAGAAAATAAGCAACAATCTCAGTCATGCAAGTTATTACAGGGTGAGCTAGGACCCTTGCATAGCCTCAGAGAATGGCACTGGAAAAGCTTCCTTGGAGTACATTGCTGAGTCTTAGCTTCCTGAAGCTGTCTGCTGGATATAGTTATCACTCAGCGAAATTAAACCAGCAGAAAGAGGGACACTAATCTTTGAAGTTAGAAGAACAAAACCACGAGACAAGAGTAAATGATCTCCTTTGGAGCTTTTACATGAGTCCTTATTAAAAACAAAGGGAGTCAGGAGAAAAATAAAGATGAGAAACCAGATCAGCGCCCTGTTATGTAACTCACAAAAGTTTGTAGCTGAGATAGTGGGAAGGAGATTGTGTTAATATTCTTCATTTAAAGAAGTTTCCTTTTTAAAAAATGTCAGTAATGAAATAAAAAAGGAATCATGGATAGGATATATAACAATGACATTTGGCCAAACTGGGAAGACAGCACAATTCTTTTCTTTTCTTTTTTTTTTTAATTTTTAATATTTTTTTATTACGTATTTTCCTCAGTTACATTTCCAATGCTATCCCAAAAGTCCCCCATACACCCCCCCCCACTTCCCTACCCACCCATTCCCATTCTTTTGGCCCTGGCATTCCCCTGTATTGGGGCATATAAAGTTTGCAAGTCCAATGGGCCTCTCTTTCCAGTGATGGCCGACTAGGCCATCTTTCGATACATATGCAGCAAGAGACAAGAGCTCCGGGGTTCTGGTTAGTACATCATGTTGTTCCAACAATAGGGTTGCAGATCCCTTTAACTCCTTGGGTACTTTCTCTAGCTTCTCCATTGGGAGCCCTGTGATACATCCAATAGCTGACTGTGCTCATCCACTTCTGTGTTTGCTAGGCCCTGGCATAGTCTCACAAGAGACCGCTATATCTGGGTCCTTTCAGCAAAATTTTGCTAGTGTATGCAATGGTGTCAGCGTTTGGAAGCTGATTATGGGATGGATCCCTGGATATGGCAGTCTCTAGATGGTCCATCCTTTCATCACAGCTCCAAACTTTGTCTCTGTAACTCCTTCCATGGGTGTTTTGTTCCCAATTCTAAGAATGGGCACAGTGTCCACACTTTGGTCTTCATTCTTCTTGAGTTTCATGCGTTTAGCAAATTGTATCTTGTATCTTGGGTATCCTAAGTTTGGGCTAATATCCACTTATCAGTGAATACATATTGTGTGAGTTCCTTTGTGATTGTGTTACCTCACTCAAGATGATGCCCTCCAGGTCCATCCATTTGGCTAGGAATTTCATAAATTCATTCTTTTTAATAGCTGAGTAGTACTCCATTGTGTAAATGTACCATAATTTCTGTATCCATTCCTCTGTTGAGGGGCATCTGGGTTCTTTCCAGCTTGCAATACCTCTCCTGGGCATATATCCAGAAGATGTCCCAACCGGTAAGAAGGACACATGCTCCACTATGTTCATAGCAGCCTTATTTATAATAGCCAGAAGCTGGAAAGAACACAATTCTTTTCTAACAGGTTATGGACTTAGGCTTTTCAAATGGAGTTTGCTCTGGTGGGCTATATTCACACCCTCACAGAGCATTTATTTAAAAGCAAAAAGAAAAGGGAAGATTATCTGTGTAAACTGGAAGCTGGTACCAGTTACCGAAGTGACTTGGCATAGTATCTCTACAGACTGAAACAGACTTGGTACACATAACAATATCAACAAAGAAAGGCCAAGGGTGGGCTATGGGGGCACAGCATTGGACACTCTAATTTACTAATGGGGAGTGGCAATAGAGAGATACCTTTGGCTGGGAGAGGAAGAAATTACATAATGGTATTATACTGCAGCCAGATTAGGCTTTGCAGCATTTTGACTTATAAACAGAATTTTGTTCTTATTTGCAACACAGGGTGCTATATTTTAACCCATTGCTACTTTGTTCTCTCTGGTGGGGAAATGTGTCATATAGGGTCAGAAAAATCACAGTTTGACTCACCCTCTGCCTGCTTCTATATCAAACTCTGGGCATGGTGCTTACATTTACAGAGCTGTTTCCCTTAGTAAAACGAATACAAGGGAACTCTAGTCATGTGACTTGCATACCCCATAATAAGCTGCTTATGAAAACATCTATCTGTATACACAGAAATGTCACAGAACTTCCACTCAGTTTGCATAGATGTAAAAAAAATGGGCTTTCCCCCTCTCCCCTCTCCTCTTCTCTCTCTCTTCTTCCTCTTCTCTCTCTCTCTCTCTCTCCTCTCTCTCTCTAAGAATTGCCTGTTCTCTCACTGGCTCCTCTACTTCCCCTCCTGCTGTCTCTCTGCCTCTTTTTACAGCCATTCACTCACTCACTTTCTCATTTCTTCTCCCTTCTGCTCACCTCCTTTTCATCTCCCCTTCCCCTTGTTTGCTTCCAGACTTGAGTGTGACACAGTATGGCAGATTTACATCACTGCCCAGTTTGCAGGAGTGTGTTTAGACTTGTGTACACACTTCAAATCTTTAGGAATAAAACAAAAATTTCAGGAGTAAAGACTTATCCACTAAAACTACGAGTGACACTTTAGTATTCACCATTCTAGTCAATGTTTCAAAGTGATGTTCGAAACTCACAAAAAAGTGACTTTTCTATCTGTGGCTTGAAACACAATGGTAGAATGCTGGCTTCTGCATCCAAAATATCTGCATGTCCATCAAGACTAACAGTGGCTCTGCAACATTGGGTACCAATTCAACTTTGTACATGCTGATTTTCTCATCTATAAGCTACAGATGATTATCTGCCTCTGGGGTGACTGTGAGCAGTCAAGAGAAACAAGGTATTATGCACCATGTTTTGGTATTTTACTCAATGAACATCAGCTGCTATAATACCCAACATCAGGAAGGAATACAGCAGACATTCATAGTTACATACCAAATGTGAAATGTTCTTTATTTTAAATATAATCAGTCTGTATAGGTTTTCAGAACTGACTCAAAGGCACACTGCGGAATGATGTCCCATTGGTTTCCTTTGTGCTGGCCTCCGCAGGGACACTCGGGCACTTTATTCTCTCCCATCATTATTCTGGTCCACAAGGACCTCTAAGTTCTCATCAAACAGCTCAGGAGGACATGGGAGTAAAACTGTAGGCTTCATAGGTTATAAGGTCTTTATTGTGGTTATTGACTGCTTTGAAGGTAAAGAATACTCAATGAAGTGTGTGTGTTTCTGTGTAGCTGGCCAGGTCATGCCTGTACAACTCAGACATTTTTCTCTTGCAAACAATGCCATTTCCTTCCTCCCATAACAGGCTGTGTACAAAGAGCTTTAGTATCTTACCCTCTTGAACCTAAGATCTTCTAAGAAGGAAGAGTGATCAAGGGTCAGGATTTGTGCTACCCATATCTGACTCATGAGACAGACTGGGATGGCTCCATCTGCAGTGTCTCTTGAGCACACTGCACTACCTTGGTGCTGCTGAGAAGTGGAATTGTTTTCAAACAGGAAAATCAAAACAAATGTAAGCCTAATTCAAGTGTGTTTGTCAAGCTGCATGTTTTTCTGTAGTGAGCCCAATTTGAAGCCTTGTTCGGCTAAGGCTCATTTCTCCTGTCATTGAGGGAAAACCAGACTGTGATAAATAGCTTTAATTTCCTCACACCCTGAAGTCAGGCTCATAACAGACACATTCCAGATTTCTCCTGTGCTGGGTGGGCAGTGACAGAGCATACTTATGAAGCAATCCAATAATGGCTGTCCGAGCTTGGACACCAGTGTTACAAATCCATACTTGAGGGGAAGAGAAGTTATTTTCTAAGCCACAGAAAGGGTGGCCTTTGTCAGATACTTCAGTCAAGACCCAAACAAATCCCTTCTAAGATGACAGAGTACTAGGGTTACCTACAGGACTTGTTAATTGGTACATAGTGCTAGGTTCCAACCCCCCAAAATGCTGATTTTGTACTTCTGGGTACCACATGAGTGTGTGTGTGTGTGTGTGTGTGTGTGTGTGTGTGTGTGTGTGTGTGTGTGTAATTTCCAAGGCCCAAAGCAGGTGCTGGATACCTTGGAGCTGGAGCTATGCTTGGTTTTGAACCATACAACTTGGGTTCTAGGAACTGAACTTGGGTACTCTGCAAGATCAACAAGTACTCTTAATCACTGTCCCATTCCTCCAGCCCCACAATTTTCATTTCTATAAAGTTCCAAGCTGATATGGATGCTGCTGGCCCAGGAGCCATACCTGATAACAACTACTCAAGTAAAAGTGTCTTAGGACATCCAGAATCACTTTAATAAGGGACATGTGATCCTATCCTAGCCCTGTATATGCTAAAGCAAACTGTTAGGAGAGACCACCTACTTTAGAGGAGCTGGAACTGTGCTCGCTGTGCCTCAATTGCTTCTGCTCTCTATGGCGCTATAAACAATGAGGCAGTGTCTACTTCATGAACAGGAATATGGACGTGAATGGTGAGCAGCCTCAGTTATGCACAGCATTGTGTGATGTTAAAGGCACGCTCACAACTATTATTCCATTGATGGTTGTATCAAGTCTTCAAGTTAGATCTGGATGATCTAACTTGATGATGTGACCATTGCTCAGATAAGGGAAGTGAAAGCTAAAACCAGAGAAAGGTCACAGAGACACACACATGCACCATGACCATGAAGCTAGAAAGTAAACAACCTGAACCCTAGCTTCTGGGTTAGTGCCACTTTACAGTGAATAAGGAACGTTTATCTTTGCTGCTAAAATCTCCTAACTGTCCCCACAGAGGCTTTGAAAGACACTGGACAATGAGGTGTGGGGCTCTGGCTTGAAAGAAAACCTGAGTCTTCGTTATGCCAGGAGGTTGTCTCACAGGAGCTGAGAACAGTGAGTGCCAGAGCCTCATCCGGACTGGGTCAGCTTTGCAGGTGCATGAGAGCCAGCTACTCATCCAGTTACAACAGCCCTCCCTCCAGCACTTCCAATCCAGTGGGCCTGGGTAAGGTACGAACTTCTGCATTTGCAATGATGCTGCCAACGCAGAGCTATAAGACTATCACACTGGGCACTGGGGGAGAAACGGACATCGTGGTGATATGTTAGATAAAAGCCTCCGTTGTTTCATGTATTGTTAGATCAGCTCTCGGATCAGTAATCAGATATACAGTATAGAACTTTTCTTAAAGAGCTGGTTCTCCTGTATGTTGTTTCAGACTAAATCAGGGAATAAATGTCGCGTGCGCGCGCGCGTGCGTGTGTGTGTGTGTGTGTGTGTGTGTGTGTGTGTGTGTGTGTGTGTGTTGGGCTCCGTTGTCTTTCCCAATCGCTCCCTGCTTCCTTTCTGAGATGGAATCTTTTGCTGAACCTGGCTGGAGTTGACTGATTTAGCTGATCTAGCTCCAGCTAGCTTGTCTCGAGGATCTGTCTGGGGACTCTGAGATCACAGGCAGACACATTATGCCTGCTTGGCTTTTATGTGGGTGCTGAAGATCCCAACTCCAATCGTCACACTGCAGAGCAAACACTCGGCCCTCTGAGCCATCTCATTAGCCCAAGCACAGAGATTCAGAAGGGTAATCTCCACCAGTCCATCTGTCATCATCCCAAGGGATTCCGACCCCTGGTCTGCCCTGTGCAAAGAACAGCAGCACCTTGGATCTCAACAGAAATACAAGTTCTAAGCCCATCGCCAGCCCCGACCTATTTAATTAGTTCAATGTGTTCTGAGGGTGGGGCTCAATGGTATAATACTTACGTACCTCGTGCAGGTCTCTTGGTTCAATACCATAAAACATAATGTGTTTCAACAACCCCTCCAGGTGAGTCTCTGATGCACACTACTAATCCAGTACAAAACTGTCACTTAATGTCTGTTCAAGTTAAAATAATTTCCCTCCTAACCTATGAGCCCAGGGGGGCAGAATACATGCTCGTCTTGATCACAATAACACCTCCATGTTAGCTCAAGGAAGAGACTCACAATTTTTGGAATAAAAGAATCCTAAGATCTCTAAAAGGTATGGGCTTATGAACTCCATCGTAGCATCCCATTCAAAGGCTCTCAGAAGCTTCGCTGGAGGGTGAGGGAGGAGGAAGGTGCTATTGGAGCCCCACCCCACTCCATCTTTTCTCTTGCATGCTCTAAGTTTACCTGTCAGATGTTGTAGTTTGGATATTAAATGTCCCTCAGAGGTCCAGGTGTTGGAGGCTTGGTTCCAACCCATAACTTAATAGAAAGGAATTTTTAGTCTACAGATTCTGTTGACACGTCTCAGGTCACTGAAGGCTTGTTTCCCAAGGATACAGTTGTTCCATGGTCTCTTCCTTTCTCTTTCAAGTTCTTGCTGTAGGGTGAATAGCCCTGTCGCGTGTTCCCAATATGATGTGCTGACTCACCATGGATCCCAAACCACAATGGAAACAACTGGCCACAGGCTGAACTTTCCCAAATTGTGAGACAAAATAAAAAGTAAAGTCCTTGTGAGTTGACCATTCCAAGTGCTGATGACAACAGTATGGAAGTTTGAATAGTAATGGCCAACACAGGCTCAAATATTTAAATGTGTATTTAAATAAGGGAGAGGTGCTACTTGACAAAGATTAGGAGATTTGGCTTTGTTGGGGTGGGTGTGGCCTTGTTAGAGGAAGTGCTGAGGTTTTAGATGCTCAAGCCAGGCCCAGAGTCTTGTTCCTCCTGCTGCCTGATGATCTGGATGCAGAACCCAGCTCCATCCCCAGCACCGTTCCTGCCTGTGTTATTCCATGCCTTCTGCCATGACGAATGGACTCAAATTCTGGAACTGTGAACCAGCCCCAGTTCAATATTGTCCTTTATGAGAGTTGCCACGGTCATGGTGTCTCTTCACAGCAACAGATCACTGAGACAGACAGAGAGCAGGAGAGCACATTTTCATACTAAACTTTATAGCCCCATCCTGCAGACCCGTCAAGTTCAAGGCCTCAGCCAAAGTTACCCTAGAGTGCGGTGCAACTCCTTAGCAGACGTGGATTTTCTAGGTGCTTCTGCTGGCTGCCGGGGGCAGTCCTCTAGCTGACATATGGGCTGAATCATTATCAGTATATAAAGGCACTGACAGACAGAACAGCTAGAGACAAACACTCCCCAGAGAGAGAGATAGCCTGTCTGATAGACTCCATCATAGCTAATATGTTTCCTAAACCCTCACCCTTCATTCCCTCCATTGCCAGTGGGGCACTCGATGTCCCACCCGTGGATAGCACACAACTTCACCCACACAACCTGAAGAAAAAGGCTCCAAAACTTTGCTGACTGAGAAAGGGTATTTTATCAATTTCTAAACTTTAAGCTAATGTTGGTTTATTGTTTGTTTTCAGTTTTTGTAAGCCATCTGTCCCCTGCTGTGAACCAGGAGATGGTTCATCTGGGCTGTTTGGTGAATCACCCCAGGGCCTGAGACTATTCTCTGGGTGTCCCAGTTCCTGAAGGCGGCCATTAGAATTACTCATCAAGTTCAGAAGCCATGGAGAATAAAGGGTCCCCTGCAATAAAGGCAGCCGTCATTTCTTCTCTTGGTGAGCCTGCCTTTTACTGACACTGTGGGTCCATTGTGGAAGTCCCAGAGAGGCAGTTATTCCACACAACAAATGGCTGCTGCCTCTGTATTTCATTACAAAGAGCCCTTTTCTGGGCCCGTGGGAAGGGATTGCAATTTTCAATCACTGTAACATTTAGTGGGACCGGTGCTTGCGGCTGCACGTTTGCTAAGGGACAATTTAGACTGATGTACAGTCCAGCGGAGGATGTGGGGGCCTCCAGGGACATGAGCACACTCATAGGCTGAGGAACAAATGCACAGTCCATATAGTTTTTAACAGCCAGCTCTGCAGAGCTCCTGTCTCACACCTCCATAGTCTTCCACAGTGGACTGCAAATCTTGCTGAAACACCAAGTCCTTCAGTGAGCCCTCACTGCCAACAGAACTCAGCACAGAAATCTCACTATGGCCTTTCTGTCTGCTTTCCGGGGCTGGCCCCCAATAAAGGATTTGATAGCTTTCCTTTACAGACACAGTCAAAAGGGCCTTTGTTTGGATGACCCCCTGGTCTAGGCAGAGACAGGTGTGTGTGTTTGTGTGTGTGCGTGCGCGTGAGTGTGCATGTGTATGTGTGCTGGAGGGGGTATGCCCTACCATTGAGCTTCATCCCTAGTCCTGGTTTATTTTTCTAGCTCCTGGCAGACAACTTGACTTTGTAATCTGAACTCTGTGTTTTTCTCTGCCCTTGTCTCCTGCGTTCCAAATTCATTTCTTTAGTGTGCTACTCCTTCTAGAATTTTTCTATCAGAATTGTAGCCGCCAGCCAACACGGCTACTTAAATTACAATTATTAAAATTAAACGACAAATTCAGTCACATCAGCTACATTCCATGAGCTCAGTGGTCACATAACAGGGTTTGAGGATCTTGCCATGCTATAGAATGTCTGTTCTCTCCCGCTCCCCCTGCTGGTCCACAGCCCATAGTTTCAGCCCTGGGATGTGTTTGCTTCACCTCTCTCACCCTCTGCTCCTACCCACCCAGCACAACATCCACCTTCATCACCAGTTCCCACCCCTGCAGAGGAATAGAAAACCCCAGGCCCCACACTAGACTTAGAGGGAGGGAGATGTGACTCCATCCCATGCCAGCCCTGGGCCAGAGCCACACTGAAGAACTTTCCTCACGGAACCCACATGCCTATGAGATGGCTTCCCTTTGCCAAGTACGTACACGGAGATCTTTGGGTTCAGTCCCAGCCTCTACCTCAGGGAAAAGTGCCCCAATGGGCCACCCAAGTCCCACTGGAAGCCACCTGCCGCATGGCATAACAATGATCATGTGTGTCTTGTCAAACAATCAGCAACTGCACACTGAACTGAACATCAAATAGAGACGATGCGTTTCCAGTGTTGGGGGTGGGCACTGCTAACAGCTGCTTGGTTTTATCTCTCTTCCATTCTTTCCTCACTGGGTGCTATAACGAGCTATAGGTGAGCTCCCTGACCTTTTCTAAAATAAACCCTCAAAACTAGGGCTAAAATTAACTGTGCTGATTAGCTTAGCCTACAGCATCACACATGAGACTGTGAAAAGAAGAGATTTTCTTAGCCAGAATGCATATTCATGACCCTTTCAGTATAGAGGGCTAAATTAAGTACAGTACAGTACCTTTTATATATATATAGGACATCAGGTTCTACCATTTTATCCAAAGGGACATCTCTATATTTAATTGAGATCCCTAAAGGCCCTCCATTCCCCCTGTACACAGGAAGATCCAGGAAGAGGAAAGGGAGCGGGAAGGGAAGGGAGGGAGGAAGAGAGGGAAAGTGGGGAGATGAGAGGAAATGGGCCTCCCTTAAGCTCTAGAGTCTGTGATTTTTATCTTATGTGCCAAACTGATTCTCCCTTAGGCAAAACTAGAACATTTCTCTGAACATTTTTTTTCTTTTTTCTTTGCAGAGCAAAAACCAAAACAACTGGGCAAAATTTGTCTTTTCTCCACCAGACTCAGAAAAAGGAACAAGGGATGGGATATCCACTCTCTGAGGGGCAATATAGGAGATTGCTCAGTGGCCCTGAGAGTTGGCCCAATGGCTATATGGCATTTGCTGACACATGACACTCTACTTTGTAGACTTTAAGCAACTGGGTTAAGTTCCCTGGGCCTTAGATATCTCATCTATAGCATGGGGCTCAGAAGTCTACCACCTGGAGTGTGGAGGAGCTGATCAAAGGCTCTCCTGTGCTTTTGGGAGCAATGACTCATGGCTGGAGGAATGGGAGGATGGGCATTGCAGTCACTCTGGGCTTTTATAGCAGAACTGTAGAGTATGAAGCTTAAATACAGAACTAATTGTCACAGTTCTGAAGCCTAGGGAGTCTAAGATTAAGGTGCTGGCAGACTGCTATCTGGTAAGGGTTCTTGTTATTTGTAGACGGCCTTCTCCTCTTATCTTCTCATATGACCGGGAGCCAGGAGACAGAAGACGGGCAATTTTGAGTCTTTGTCTACAAAGATGCTAATATTATCATGAGGGCTAGTCTCATGCCTTATCCATCTCCTAAAGTCGTACTGGAGAATGGAAACTATGAAAGTATGCATCTCATTTCACACAGTATGCAAATGTCCCCTGAGACCATTGGCAACATTTGGATTCATGCATCTTTAACATGTCTGGGGTGACAGAGATGTTGCTGACCCAAACAACCACTTTGTTGGTAGTGAACAAAATAAAACATGACTTTCTACTCCTGGCCAATGAATATTTGTCTAGAAATAGTGCTATATCTAACACTTGCACGAAGTCTAATACTCTGCATTGCTACAGAATAAGGTGTCTGCTTCCCCCTCTCATTTCACGATGGATGAAATAAGAGCTTCTTTCACTAACAGCTTCTTTCATATACATGAAGTATGTTTGGCAACTTGCTGATTGACATAGAGAGAGCCCCCTTTGATGAAACTCCATCCCATTTCCTGGAAAACTTGTCTCCCACTGGCAGCTCCTCTGCTAACTCAGCAGTTGGAGGCAGAAAGAAGCTACCAGATGAGGCTTGCTGGTGTAGGACATTCTCCATTCACCCATATGAACGCTCGGCACACACGATGAGCAGGGATCACAGTGGAATACACGGGGAGCCTGCTGCCCAGAGTGTGTGGGCAGGGTGCTCTGGAAAGTTCTCATCACGCACATCAGTTAAGGCACACAGCTCAGAACTTCCTGTCATAAAGCTGGCGTTTGCCTCTGCATAGCTTGGTGAAATGTTGATGGGTTCATAGGGACCAAGAGAGAGAAAATCTTTCATGGCTATGAAATCTGGAAACAGTTGCCTTCTCATATTCTCAGAGAATAAATAGGAATACATATAAATTACACATTTTATAAATCAATGAGAGAAGAGGAGAGGAGGAGCGAGGGAGAAGACAGACTCGGGGTGTGTGAGTTAAGATAGAGTTTCAGGATTGCCTCATATTGTCACAGTTATGGCAGCTGACAAGTTCCAAAATCCACAGAATAGACCATAGGGCGGGCAGGGAGCAAGCAGCAGGCTGGAGACTCTGGGAAGGGTTAGTACTGCACTCTTAAGTGCATTGGAAGCCTGGGCCTGAAGTCTCTCTTTGATTGGGTAGGACTCAGTCACTTCGTGCTTTACTCAAATCTACTCATTTAAAAAATCATCGAATAAACACATTAATAGCAACAGATAGACCTGACTACTACTAGGCTTGCCAGCTGAACCTGTAACAAACCATCCCAGGATCTACTGGAGAGTTCTCCTCAGCTTGCTTTCTGACCTAGAGAATGGGGTTGTCAGAGAACTCAGGCCACCGTCTCAGGCAGGATGCAGACGTTAGGTTACTTTCAGTACTGAGGAGCGCCTTGGAACTTACTGATCACATGGAAGTAGGGGTGTTTATTCCATTCTTAGCAAGCCTCTAACTAATGTCAGGACCAGTCTCCTGCCTCAAAAGGCTTTTTCTGGACGTGTTGGTGGTGTCCTGCCTACAACCCTCAGGCAGATTTCTCGACTGCATCTGTTTGCAGGAAATTCTTGTCACCTTCACCCAGCCTGGAGTTTTCAAGCCTCACTGGGGAGCATGTTCAGGTTGAGATTCAATGTCTACCATGGGAAGGACAGGTAAACAGGCTGCCCTACAGGTGGCTGGAGCCCCGTTTTTGGCAGCAGTATGTCTTATGTCATACCATTGGCACAAAAGCTTGGTAACCAAAATCACTTTTTGGAGGGGCTGGAGAGATGGCTCAGTGGGTAAGGAGGACCTGGATTCAGTCTTCAGCACCCACATGGTAGCCACAAACATCTGTTACTTCAGTTGCAAGGGGTCAGGTGCCCTCCTCTGGTATCTGTGGGCTCCATGCCCACAGATGACACACGGACATGCATGCAGGAAAAACATCCATATCCATAAAGATAAAACTTAAAATTAACTTTAAAAATTACTTTTTCATTGGTGACTGAGGCAACAATAGGTATCCCAGGGCAAACAGCACACCAGTAAAAACCAATAAAGACAAAACAAGAATCTCTAAGAGCCTCCCTCCAGCAGACCTCTTACAATAGCTGGAAATCACTTCCAGTTTTGGAAAGGCTACCTGCCGTGGATGAGGCTCTCAAGACAATGTCTGTGAGGTGATTTTTAGGAGGGTTCCTTATCTGAAAGGCCCAGTGCAGTCCTACAAACCTAAGCTCATGGATCTCTAAAGACAATAGCAGGGAACGGAGGAGGTGTTCACAGAGAGCCTCTGTGGGCTAGGGACAAGGGAATGACTTTTGTTGGGTTTTGGTTTTGCTTTTGTTTTTACAGGCATTTGCCTCTCTCCTCGAGCACTGGCGAAGCGGCTCTGGTGGCCCAAGAATGTTCTCCTACCACAGAGCCAATGCTAGGAGGCCGAAGATAGGGAAATGGTCAGGATCCAATAGGGACTAGTGGTCGGGCTGCCGTACCAGGGGGAAGTTTCCCTGCATTTATTTGACTCCCATTCATCTTTGTTGGGTTGTTCCCATCCCTCCAACTTCTCGGCCCTGCCACTGTTGCTACACACCTTCGCTGAGCACTGGGCGGAGCACAATGCATCTTGTGCCTCGTCCATCGCAGGTAGCTTTTCCTCCACTCTCAATGTGCCTCCGCTTCTGTTCCAGAACTACATCTCCATCTGCTTCTTGCTCTTGGCTCTCAGACCAGCTCTCTCCTTTGCTTCTCCTTTACACACTAATCTGCCAGTGGCTTTTAACCCAGGCCAAGTTCCAAGCTCAAGTGGGCTCGGATCACTTCCACCAAGCCCACCCCGCCCAAAGCCTCTGTGAGCCTGGCACAGCATATGTCCACCACCCCTCCTCCTGGCTTTCCCTCTTATCCTGATTTTTTTTTTTTTTTTACATATTGACACTATTTGCTCAGCCATGAATCTTAGATCATGCTTAGCTGATGAATCTCCCCCAAGCAATGAATGCCCACAACTGAAAAGAAAATATGTTGACATCCTAGACTCTGAGCCCGCCCCACTAGTATTCTAGCCCACACTCCCTTGGAGTGCTTGTGCAACAAACTGTATGCAACAAACAACAGGAAAGCCCAGGGCATGCCTACTAGTATGCATCAAATTCTCTCTGTAAACAGTGATGCTAAGTCATTCCACTAGAAAATTAGATTTTTCCTCATTAAGAAGTAAGGGGAAATAGATACAGTGTGCATTTATACACTAACAGTGCTAAAGGGTTTTATTTCAGTGAAGGTCGAAGTCAAGTTTCAAAAGGGGTAAGGAGAACATTTTAAAGTAAATTTCTTTCCTCATTGACATTTTCCAGATGTTCAGGACACAAAAACAACAGGCAGACAAATGGCTAAGGCTGTGGTCAGAAAAATCGCAGCCTGCAGGTCAATTCTGTACTTCTGCACTGCACCCCACATCTGAGGAAATCAGCCACAGTGGTGTTAGCTACTGCTGCATTTCTCTCTCTCTCACCCCCCCGAAGGGCAACAGAGGTAGCATGTCACAAAGCCCCAATATTTCTTCTCACTACTTAAAGAAACCTGCAAAATCCTCATACAACAAAATAGCTCCTGGTGCTGAGTCCCTACTTTACGGAAACCATGGTGCTGGGAACAGCCTTTTGTTTGAAGCTCTGGCTGTTTCCAGATCATCCATCCACAGTAGAATTGGATGCATTCCAGCATTTTGTCAGCCACGGTTCTCTCCCAAAACGTTACCCAACTGAGGTAAACATTTTACAAGGCTGACCAGCTCATCACAACTTCTATAGTTTAGAAAGCCAGGATGCTGCAGGTCTAAAGCCAAATTATATTGAGCCATCTAAGCCATCTAAGTATTTATTGCCTGTCCCTATGTGTAACCTAATATCCTTGGAACTACTAGGTAAATCCTTTCAGAATATACAAACATCCTTTAGCATCTACCAACGCCAAGGCTAAGCGTGTCACCAGACGACTTCTGAGCCCTATAGCAGAAGTCCCCTGCACTGCTCTAACTCGCCTGGTGTCTCTGTTACAGTACTTTAAAATGCCCTGACTTTTACCTTCCTTTGTCCTGTTCCCATTAAAAGCTTCATGAAATTGTTTCCATGTTGGAACATGGTATGTGGGATAACTTAAGAGCTCGGTTCTCAGGCTCTCGTCAATTCATATTCTAGCTCCAGAATAACCACTTCTTGCTTTGAGGTGATCAATATGTTTCCGTATCGAGAACTTCGTGGCCAGTGACATTCAGACTTCTCACTGTGAAGCAGAGGCCTTTCCACCTGAGAAAAGCCGAACTCACTCTGGATCCAAAGAACAAACTCAAGGAGAGAAAAAAACACACTTGCAGTATCTGGTGTCAGCAAGGTGAGACTCGTTCAGATACGTCCCATCAACAGACGCTCCGAGAGGCTGTGCATGGACATGGGACAAAATCCTATGACCTGTGACCAGGTGACCAGTCTTCCTCTACTGGTTCACAAGGACATAAGAGAGCTTTCTCTTCACCTAGGGCTGTGAGTAGGAAAAGGCAAAGCTCCGATGGTGAACTTTACTTAAAATCTATTTTATTCCCCTTTTGTCTACTCCTTACTGTAGGATTTCATAAAGAATTAACCTTAAATTGTTCTGGAGCAGTTATATGGGATGCCAAGCACAGCGTCTGTGGACGCACAGGCGCACATCTGCAAGGTGGTACAGGCATGCTGCTCTTGGTGGGGCTGCAGCCCGAAGGAAGCTTCACAAGGGGGTTTCATTGATTTTAGCACAGCAGTGAACATACAGAGACTAAGATGGACCAGTTCAGTATCATTTGATGACCACCATCACGTACGCGGTCTGTAGGTGGCAGAGGACCGTGTGTGTGGAGGATACGTTGCTACAACAGATCTGGACCCTTGGTCTGATGAACTCTTCTCCCAGCTAAATGCATACTCCGCGCTCTCATTAAATCACCACTGACGTGATAACCCCTGAGCTAAGCAAGAAAATGCTTGCAGAAGTAATATTCATGACAAGGAGCATGCAAATGAGCCCCTGATCCAGAAGTGATGCCCACATCCTGGGATCTCATGTCTCTTTCCTTGTTTCAACCTTGCTTCTCATCCTAGAAATAAGCACGATTTTAGCTTCCATGCCATTTACTCCTTTGCTTTACTTCATCCTTCCAAGCCATGTCTGACTCCTAGAAGGCAGCCTGACTTGCTTGCTTTGTAAGGCTACCAACAAGGCATCAGACCTTAGGGAGTTTGAGACTTTGCTTCCCTTAATTATATTTGTCATAGGGCTGAAGAGCATCCACTTCATTGCAACCAGGTACCTTGTCTGGCCATATTACTTTTGGGTTGCTGTGACAAAGTCTGCCACAAATAAGCTTACTGAAGAAAGGTTGACTTTTCTCATGTTTTCAGAGGTTTCAGTCCCTCATGATGGGGCAGGCATGGTAGACAAAGTAGACTAGGTCATAGAGTCTATGAGGCAGAAAGGAAACATCTCTTTTCTTGCAGGCTTGCACATGTTTTTTCTTTTATTCCATCTTGACTTCCAGCCTCCGAGGTGATGCTAGCAACTTCAGTATGGTTCTCTCTTCCCTTAATCTTCTACAGAAACACCCACCCAGCCATAGTCAGAGGTGGGTCTTACTAACCTTGTAGATTCTCCTTAGTCCAACTATACAGATGATCAAGTCTGGCCATCGCAAGTCCATCCCTTGTCAACCTGACACCCAACTGCATCTCCTAACATTAGGAATATATGGAAGCCATAATATCTGGTCCCTGACCTCCAAAGACTCTTGTTGCTTCATACTATAAGATATTTACAGCCCATTCTCAAGAGTGCCTGTGCTCTTCACAGCTCTGATGATTCTGGAAGTACAAGTTTGTAATCTCCTTTGACACTTGAACAGCCTCTTAGATGTGAGGAACCGTCTAAGTAAAAATGAAGTTAATACAGAGTACACAATTACACAGAGTAAAATGCCCCCATTCCAAAGAATGGGAATGTGTGATTTAAAAAAGGGGGGGCAGGGATGGGACCAAAGCAAGGTAGAAACCACACAGGGGAAACACTGAACCCTGTAGCTCCATGCCCAGAACTATGGGGACATAGTGATGTGATGTGAGCTCCCAAGAGCCTAGATGTCCTTGTCTTTGCTGCCTACAGCTCCTGTGACCTGCTCCTTGGGCTGGCTATGTTCACTGCTTACAGCGTCCTTTGGCAGACATCCCGTATCATCTCTGTCTCCACCCATTTGGGTATCCGCTGCAGCTCTGGCTTCACCATCACATACAGCCTTTCAGACACTGCTGCCTGCCATGATTCTGGCACACATTCCTTGGCCGGTGGAAACCTCCATGATCTCGTATGTTTTGCATTCTGTGTTCCTAATAACCAGCCTCATGGGGACAACACTAGTGGTCTCCTGCCAGCTTGAGCCATTGCCAAGCAATCTTAGACCACAGCCATGTTGGCTCCTGAGAGCCTGGTTGGATGAGCCTGGAGTAACAGATCCCAGAGAAACAGATTTAAAGCAGTCCTGTGCAGGCAAGGTACCTTGGGGAGTCTCTCCTCTCAAGGAAAATGTCTCCCAGATAAGTTTGCTCTTGTGTATTCTTGAGCCTGCAGTTGGTGGAATCTGACCAATTTCTGACTAAACTGATGCAAAGGATTTGGCTTCTTTTTAATGGCTTTAATCTCTCCAGCAGCTGTACCTTCTTCAGTGTCAGTTTTAAGTGTGTTCCTTCTCTGGCAAAATGTCCCAGTTTTTAAATGTTCTGCTCTGCTCTTTGCTCCAAATGCTCACTGTAAACCTGGCTACAAGCGTCTTGTAATACCCATACGGTGGCTTAAATAGGAGCTGCCTTGAATTCTCCTCTACCAGATGAACCAGTCCATCACTTTAAAATCTAGCTTCCTACAGTCGTGGGGCTTGGATAAAAATAAGCAAACTATTTACCAGAAAGTAGTGTGCATGGCCCCAAGCCTCAACCCCCAGCAGAAGCCTTGCTTCTGTCTGCCCATGGGCACGCTCTTCTTGCCTGCTTCCCCACCCCATGGGCATGCTGTTCCTGCCTGCTTTCCCACCCCATTCTGGCTCAGTCAGTAAGCTCTGCTTACAGCATTCCGAGGCTCTTCTGGTACACATCTCCAAACTCTTCCAAATCCCTGCCACAAATAAGTACCAAAAGTCTATGAACCTTCTTATCGGGGATAATCAGATCAGTGACCCATGTTCCTAGGATCAACTTTCTGCAATAGCTTTTCCATCAAGGTGACAAAACAAAAACAAAAACAAAAAACAAACAAAAAAAAACGTATGAGGAAGAATTTATTTATGTGGGGGCTTATTGTTTCTAAGCTTTCAGTCATGGCAGTTTGGCAAGGGAGGGAGGGAGGGAGGGAAAGAGGGGAACAAGGAGAGAGAGAGCAAAAGAAGAAAGAGGGAGTGAAGGAGAGAAAGGAAAGGGATAAAAGGGAGAAAGGGATGGAGGGGAAGAGAAGTAGGAAGGGAGGGAGAGGGAGAAAGAGACAGAGAGACAAAGACAGAGAGGGGGTGGGGGACAATATGCCTATGCTCCATCAGGCCCTTTCCTTTCCCCTATTATTGCATATGGGCCCCACATGTATAGGATGGTACTATATACATTAAGGGAGGTTCACCTCCCCTTAATCATTAGTTAAAATCCCCTGGAAATGTCCTGACATACCTAGATATGTGCTCCTCAATCCAATGAGTTAGCAGTTGAGATTAACCAACGACAATTCTAAGATTTGAATTTATGTCATTAACAAGCACTCACATTGCTTCTGGGGCCATCACAGCATTCTGTGTGTGATTTCCCAGTGCACTCCTGCACATGTGCTTCCAAGGAATCGATTCTGGGGCTAAACCGTGGGGCTATGCTACAGAATGCCAGGGGCTGGTTCACAAGACCTCACACCAGTTTATACGCGTGCCAGCAAAGCAAGCATTTGTTCTACAGTTCTGCAGCCCCGGAGACAGTTGGTGCTCTCTGGCTTGTGGGTTTTAGCTCAGTCTTAGTGATTCTATCCCCATGTCTCCTGTGATTTTAATTTCAGCTCCTTGGTCCATTCCCTGTGGATTAAAGGTTGGAGGTCTCTTTCCACACAGTGGAGATGCTACTGTGCTTTGCCACTGTCAGGTGAGCAGTAGGTTTGGCTCTCCTTGGCAAATCATCTCTTCTTCTTCTCTCTGGGCTCCTTTAAGAACACAGACATCTTTGATCTTTGTCTGAAGTTCACTGTGATTATCAATTTGTAGCCTGCTTTCTGTAGCTTGCTTGCTTGCTTGGTCTTTCTTTCCTTCTTTCCTCCCTCCATCTCTCCCTCCCTTCCTTTTCTTTCTGTATTTTCCTGCAGGCATTTCTGTGTCTCTTGCATTTGTTTAATGTTTTACATCATCAATTCTAGACATTTTTATCTTTTACTTTGTGAAACATTGTTTCTTGTTGAGACTCCATCAATCATTCAGATTTCACTACATCCTTCACGCGTCTTGCCCTTTCGTTTATAACCCATGCTGCATTGTCTCTTCATATTCTCAGCTCCCTTCTTTCTGCTCCCACTATATTAGGCTGCTATTAACCCCATCTGCGAGTTGTAAATTTTGGTGCACTCTGCTTTCATGTCTATATGCTTTATTGTTCTGATATGTGATATTTTAACAGTCTTTTGCTTTCTAAAAGTGCATTCCAGTGTTTGCTTGTTGAGAGCTTTTGGTGCCGCTTCTAGGAATTTGGCATTTGTCACTGGGTTAGAACAAGGAAGTAGGCTCAGATAAGAATATCAGAAACAGTGACCATGGGGCTTTGTTTACTGCTTTGCTTGATTGCTGTCTTCTGTGATCTCCTTGTTTACTACTTGGCTTGATTACCCTGTCTGTGGTCTAAGAGCTGACCATGGTTTTTGGATGTACCTAGAATGATATAAAAACAGACTGGGAAAAATTAAAGCTGTTTCAGCCTCAGCACTGACTGGAGCCATGTTATAATTTTGTCTAATTGTCTCTCTTTTCAGTCCTCCCTCCCTCCCTGGAGACCCTGTTGGCTGACTGAGGTGGCTTGGTCACTTGCTTATTTAAACATGGGAAACATTATTGCTTTATAGGTTGTGTCAGTTTCAATGTGTCAAGTCTTTGGGGGATCTGTGTTTTAACTGGCTGTGGCATAGTCCAGTCCTATGGAAACCTGCTGTATCTCTCTACATTAGCAGAGTCTTCTGTGCTTTGCAAGACTCCACCTTTAATTTACACTTTGTTTTCTTTTTAACCATTCCATCCATCTTTTAGAACACTGCATTCTATAAGGCACATTGTGTTTTAAAATCGTTGCATCAGCAACAACCACAGCAGCACTCTATGTGCAATCCTTTAGGAATCATTAAGTCAAGAAGGAAGCAACCCACTGCTCCATACACAAGGGAGGCATTCCTGGTGGTACCCAACCAGTTATGACAGAAAGCCAACACAAAGTGACCCCACAAAAAATAAAGGACTTTAATACAAATATTAATTTTTAAAAAATGTACATTCCCTTAAAAATAGATCATGTTAGCAACAGTGTATACACAATCCTGTGTTCCTTCACACTTCAGCTAACACTGTATAATCACAGTCTTAAAAATATTTGTTGTTCTATAAAATGTGATATCACAGGGTAAAATTTCTATTTATTCAATATTTAGTAAGGTCAAACCACTTTTAGTCAGTTGTGGTAGTTCTTCATGAAATTTGTGATTTTCTTTGCCCATATTTTTTCTGTTGGGCTATTTTCGATTTTTATAATTACTTAAAGAAATACATATGAAATTTTCTATTTTATGTAATGCAAAAATATATGAATTATAAGAACTGAAAATATTTTCTTAACTTGATATATCTCATTTTACTATATCTCTTACTTTATAGATATAATAAAGAAATCTTGTATCCATATACACAGTTCTGTATGCCTTTTATATTTTATGGGTTTGTGTTACAAATAAAATTTATTATAAAAACTTGCAAATAAACATCACATACCCATATTAATTGGATACAAAACATATGCAATCCAATGACCTTCTATGCAGTTAAAACAGGAATCTGGACTGGCCCATCTGGAACTTCATATTACATTTTATACCACCAACCTCCCCAAAACATCCCATGACAGAGTTAGAACTAGAAAACCAGTTAGTGTTATAGCCTTTCACAGCTCACATCTGTAACCTGCACCCAGTCCTTCCTCATCCCTTGTACTTGCCTTCCTGGTTCTCTCTCATTATGCTATGCTGTACCCACATGTACACTTGTTTACACATAAACACATGTGATCAGCTAGATCCCACACGTGAAGGAGAACATTCAATATTAGACATTCTGAATGTGTCTAGATTCCACAGATGACAGAGGACATTCAGTAGTATACAACCTGAATGATTCTGGATTCCACACATGGTGGAGAACCTTCAATGCTAGACATTCCGGATGTGTCCACTTTCCTGCGGATTTGTAAACCACAGTTTTGCTCTGGGCTCACCAGTCCTCATGTGCCTTTTCATACCCATTCATCTGCTGATGAACAACTAGGTTGATTCTACTATTTTTCTAGAGTTAATAAATGTGGGATGGGGTGCACATACCTCTATGATATGGTGTGGGGGTTTCTGGGTATATGTGAAAACATTAAATAGTGTGGTCACGTGGTCACTCTATCTTTAATTTCTTTAGAAATATATAAACATATATCCATGATGGCTATATTAATTTGCACCCCCAAAACAGAGAGCAAGTCTACCTTTTCTCCACACCCTCTCCAACACCTGTCCTCAGATTTGTTGATGACATTCATTCTGACTGGGGAGAGGAGGTATTTCAAAGCACTTTTAATTTGCATTGCCATGGTATTTGGGTGATATTGACCCATTTGAAATTGGTTATTGTTCATTTGATTTCTTTTATTATTTTTGAAAACTGTCTATTCATTTTCTCATTTGTTGGTTGGAAGTTTTATTCCCTTAGCATTTATTTTCTGTGACATAATTATAAAGAAATTTCATATTCCAAGATTAGAAAATTATTCTCCAATACATTATTTCATTATTTAATGTTTTATATGTTTACATTTTTAATTTACTATAACATTTATGTAGGAAACTACCCTTTTCCAAAAGGAGTTTTTCCAGTGTTACTTACTTAAATACATATGCTTTTTACTAAATGAAAAAGAACATTTTTCTACAATAAATTTACATGAACACTAGGCAGGTGTTTGGATTTTACATACTGACCTGTGGATCTGTTTACTATCATACCTTCCTGGAAAGTCTTAGGTTTTATATCATAGTAGAATGTAGACATATTTTAATCATCCTGCTCCTATTTTAGTCATTGCCATAAAGATATAGTTATTCTCATCATCTTAACTTGCAAAGGGCTTTCAATACTCATCACACATAAGCTACCAAAGCCATTCATTAGCAAATATTCATTTGCTGAGACACAGGCAATAAATCACCAATTGTGTGTGTTAGTAGGATCAATCACAGAGTTCCACATGAAAATCACAACCAATGGACTACAAAAATTCCACTATATGCGTATGTGTGTGTGTGTGTGCATTACATACAGCATATTTTAATTACATGTAATAGGCACTATCTGTGTACCAACAAATGTTCTCTGAAGGAAGAGAGGAGATCCAGCAACACATAGCCATCCCACTCCAGGAAGCACATTCCGTGTTCTGACGTTCTCACAATGCCACTGCTACTAATGTGGTACACACAGGTCTAACTGTGTGCAGGGGCCCTGGGTGCAAATGTAAACAAGAACAACAACATGTAGGATCTTGTTTATATCTGGAGTTCAAGGGAGAATAAGCTGACATTTAAACTGGGGACTGGGGAGTAGCTCAGTTGATGGTGCTTTGTCTAGCACCTACAAGGTTCTGGAATTTATCCCCAGCACCACATGAACTTGGGCTTTGTAGTTAATAGAATACCCGTGATCTGAGCACTTGGGAGATGGAGGCAGGATAAGGCCCTATCTCCAAAATAATCCCATTGAAGGATCACTTTGGTAGCAGACGGAGTGAGCATGTAGTTGGGGATGCACTAGCGGTCAGTAAGGGCAATTCTGCAGGTGACCAGCGATGGCTTGATAGACCTGGACAACTGAAGGGCTGCAAGTGTGCAAGACAGCACAGCATCACGTCCCATCTCACAGCTGACAGTGCTGGGACCTGATCTTATGATCCTCAGCTAACACTGGGATGGCTGGACTCGACCTCAGAGCTCATGCCCATGTCATGCATCTCACTACAGTGCATAGCTTTCTTCACTTGATGTTTATCATACTGAAAAAGAAACAGAAAACAGCAACCCCTCCCCCCGACATCGGGCAGATACATGCAACTACATGATAAGGAAGATGAAAGATTCTTAAGGAAATATAAGCGAGAGGTTTTGACAAATACTGTGGGTTCTTCTACTTAAACTGTTTTGTAATTCTATCTAAAAGATAAACAAAAATTAGTATAAAACAGTGTGATAGTTGCTTAATGTTACTAGAAAAGGTAAATGCTGGGACTGGGGATTTGGCTCAGTCAGTAAAGTGCCTGGCCTGTGAGCACAAGGGCCCAAGTTCAGTTCTCAGAATCCTCATTTCAAAAGCTTCGTGACTGGGGAGATAGAGAAAAGATCTCCTGGGCTCACGGGCCAGCCAGCCAGCTCTCATCCGTGGTTGCAGGCTGGTGAGAGAACTTGTCCTGAGAACGACATCACGGGCACATGTACATACACATGCATACATGCATATGCCGTCACACATAGAAAGAAAGTGCATAAAACTTAATGCAAATTACATTAAGATAATGAAATTGAGATAAAAGAAAATGGGACCAGATGTGAGTTCGGTTGTTGTCCTGGCATGCTTAAGGCCCTGGGTTCAATCCCAAGCACAGCAAATACAAGCATGTAAACAAATCATAACACATATGTAAGGAAATAACTATTAGGAATAATGAGGAAGATTAATTTTAGCGACAGTACAGTAAGGTGTGAGTCAATTTAGAGCCCAGTGTCTGGATTAGGCAGGTTCTAGCAAGGGAGCCCTAGGGGACTCTGTAGGCACTAATACATACAGAGTGGAAGAGACAGAGATGAATAGCAAATAATACAAATTCCAGATCACTGGTATTTTTATTGTGCACTCAAGTAGAATTGTGTTTATTCCATCTGCATATTAAATGCATTTGCCCAAATGCACCTAATTTTTCATACACCATTCGGCTAAAAGTAATTTCATATCTTCGCAAGAGTGACTCAAACTAAACAGGAATGCATTCATTTAAGACTATTACTGGATAAGCGGAGCTGGAGATAGTGGTGCGTTCAATTCATCAACGCTAACATACAACAATGTATCTAAAGATACTTTCTGAAATTCTACGAGGGACACTTGTCATTATTGCCATCACTCCCACTGTTTGATAAAAGCTGAAAATGAACCTGCTATCATGTATGGGCTCCACTCAGCCGATACTGTCTCTTCAAGGGTCCTCCTTTACTTGAGAAGTGAAGAGTGATACAAAATACATTATCAGATCATTTGCATCTTACATGGGATTCTTCAATGGTGAGAAAGTGCTGTGTCTAGCAGATGCTGGAGCCAGGCATCTGGGTAGTTGATTTAGAAACTCCCCAACTCTTTGGGAGAGACAGATAAGTCAGAGAGCTATTTGGCCACATAAACATCTCTGTAGGAGACCCTCTCAAGCAATTCCGATTTCAACCTCTCAGTTACCTACTTAGTGCATACAATGCTGTCGATGACAGCATAAAGTGCACCCTCACAGTAAGACTGCACACTCTTAGGACGCTTCCAATAATATCAGCAACATTAATTCTGCTTATTAGTCATTTCACACCCATGAAATTTAAATAAGAAGAGCTTTTACCTTAGAGCACCCTGGTCACAAAATGGGCTCCTACTGCTCCATTATCCTTCTCTGGATTATTAAAAATTGTTTAACAGAGCAGTATGACTAGAAAAATTATTCATGATCTCCTGGAATATTTAACACCCCCTCTTTTAGTGTCTCTTCTTTGTGCCTAGAGCAGCAGTTCTCAAAAGAGTGGTCCAGGGACCCCTGGGAGCTCCTGGGTTGCCTCAAGCAGGGGGTCCAAACCTTTAATATTTCATAGCACTTGCCCTTTTCAAGTTTCTGGAGTGAGTGGTGCTTCCAAGAGACTATACAGCATGTAATATAACAAAGGCCCAAACACACAACAACTGCCTTCTATTAGAGGAGCTAGGAAAATCTGCAAAAGTACAGGATAACAATTCTTTTTTAATTTTGGCAAACAGCTCATTTTCATGAGAAATATGCTATCTTTGTTAACATAAGCGAGGTCCATTGCTCTTCCTTTAAATGACTGTTTGTATGTGTAGTACTTGTAGGGGAATGAGCAGTGCACATGTGTATGTGTGTGTGTGTGTGCATCCGCACATGGAGGCTAGTGGGCTATATCAGATTCACTTACTCTCTACATTAGTTTTTGAGGCAGGCTCTCTCTCTCTCACTGCACCTTGAAGCTCACAGATTAGGTCTGGCTAGTTTGCAGGCTCCAGGGTTCTTCCTGTCTCCATTTCCCCAGTCTACTCCCTCTTCCAGGCTCAGTGCTGGGTTACAGATGCCTGCTACCATGCCCGGTATTGTACTCAGGTGCTGGAGATCTGAATTCAGGTTTGATGCAAGCAATTAACCAACTAAGCCATCTTCCTAGCCCTAAACATGCCTGTTACATTTTTTGTTTTGTTTTTTGAAGTCTCAGTTTCCCTATCTGACACAGCACATATCTATATTAGTGGGTTTTTTAAGAGAATGAGAAGTTCTGCCATGCTCTGAATGGTTTTTCAAGAGTGTAAGGTGTCCTGATATCAGAATGCTGGAAAAATGCTAACCTAGAGATCATTCAATAGCCAGGGACAATGGATATCACCATGTTCAAGGTCTCCAGGTGAGCACCAGTAGCAAACAAGCACATGAACATCAAGTGCCCCACAGGACCCTCAGAAGGACACCATGTCAGACGCATGGTCATCTTGACCAGAAGACATAACCTCAGTCTCATTATGAGCAAAGGCCATACAGACAGTCCACAAAATACGCAATGAGGTCAGAGAATGCCAAGGTCACAGAAGACAATGAGGGAATCCATAGGTTAGAAGGGAGCTGGGAGATATAGTTAAAAACAATGTGAACTCCTCAGCCGGACCCTACAACAGCAGACCTGAGCATGCAGGGAGGGCAGCATAAGATCTAACTACCATTGTTCTTGAGTTGTTAGTATCTTCCTGAGTTACTTTTTGGGGTTTCAATATTGTTTTATGTCAGGTAGGGTTATCACCAGAGGAAACTAGGGACATACAGAAACATGCTGTCCCCCCCCCCTTTTTTTAAGTGTTAAATTTCGAAGTGAAAAAGTGTATCTTTCAACCCTAATCTAAGAAGTTTCTTTTTTAGTAGATGGCAGTTAACACAGAGACCAACAACTGGTCATGCAAAAAAATAAGAAATAGTAATTGGAAGTCTTAAACCACCTATAGACAGTGACTACTGAATTATATAGCATTGCTGTAGACACATTTCTTCTAGTGTATACTCATTAACATGCACATATGTTAACATGCCCTGCTGTGATGATTTATCTCAACTGTCAACTGAATAATATCTAAAGTCACTTGCAAGGCAGGGCCCTGGGTATGCATGGGGATTATCTTGAAGAGGTGAACTGAGACAGGGAAAACCTGCCCACTGTAGGCAGAATCCAAGACTGGTCCTGAACTGTGGAAGCAGGAGAAAGGAGGTGAGAAGCAACATCCATCACTCTGTCCCAGACGGTGGAGGAAACATGACAAGCTGCTTCAAGCTCGTGACATTTGCACAATGATGGACTGAACCCTTGAGCTGCAGGACAAAAATGAACCATTTCTCCCTTAAGTTGCTCATGCCCGATGACTTTATCAGAGTATCAGGAGAAGAAACTAAGACGCTAGAGAAACCATTAGTACACTAGATATGTAAATTCCAGGGCTCTATCTAGACCTGCTGAGTCAGAAGGTCTAGGTGGTGCGGCTCTCTGCCAGGGGCACGTTGCTAAACGCTGAGTGACCCATTCCTCATGGGAGAGAAACTCACACCATGGCTAGTTTCAAGATACTCATGTGATATCACTTAACACAAGGTTGGAAAGTATCCACCAGGACCTGCCAGCATCCATAGACCACTAGCCCATCAATGTGCTGCCCCAGCCTTCAAGGAGATTCTGATGCAGAGGATAGTTAAGAACCTTTGTTCAAGATCTTCTAAAGCAAGAGTCTAAGATAACAGATACTGTCTAAATCTCCACTAGAAGTTGAGGTAAGTAATCTAGAAAGCCCATACCCAACACACACACACACACACACACACACACACACACACACACACCAAGTCACCCAGTGATCAGACTCAGGGGGCTATGGTTATTTTACTTTGGGGAACAGACAAGGTTGAGCTTCAGACCATAAGGTAGAGTGCCACATCTAGCCTAAATTCCTTTTGAGCAGCCATTTCAGACCTTCCATCTTGTTAAGATGACTAATGTCGCAGGCCTAACCCACTCCCATTCCATGGGCGCCCGATCCAAACTACAAGCGACACCAGCATTCTAACCACAATTCTGCCTCTTCCCCACTTAAGGACTGGGGATTCTATTGTTATAGTTGGAATAATCTAGAGTTGGCTGCAGTTACTCCCATGCCTAGTCAACATTCCAGCATGGACAGAGGGCACAGGAGCTCTCACCCCTAGCTGGGGAGCTACTGACAGTTGGTAATAGATGGGGGTAGGCAATTTTCTTTAGGGGTGTGGACCCTGACACGTTGACCTTGCTCCAGTGGGTCACCCATTATCCATGTACACATAGGCAGCACTTGACACATTCAGTGATTTTTTTTTTGAAGAGGACATGATTTTGGGAGGAGGAAGATGTGGGAGAATTTGGGAGGAGTACTGATAGGGAGTGGGAGATGTATTTGATCAAAATACATTGAATGCTCAAAGAATAAAATTATATTAAGAAAATACATTTTTTTAGCCAGGCAGTGGTGGCACACACCTGTAATCCCAGCACTTGGGAGGCAGAGGCAGGCAGATTTCTGAGTTTGAGGCCAGCCTGATCTACAGAGTGAGCTCCAGGACAGCTGGGACTACACAGAGAAACCCTGTCTTGAAAAATCAAAATAAAAAAAAAAAAAAACAAAAACAAAAAACCCAAACAAACAAAAAATTACATTTT
Organism: Mus caroli; assembly: GCF_978045245.1. NCBI lineage: Eukaryota > Metazoa > Chordata > Mammalia > Rodentia > Muridae > Mus > Mus caroli. The sequence goes on from NW_028227266.1 coordinate 104,113,751, forward strand.
CTTATAAACTATAAAGTATCTAAATACTATATACTGTATAACTTTGTGATGCACAATTACAATAAGTATCATTTGAACAAGTTTTCATCAGTACTAGGGCATGCCCTTCTGTAGTATGTGATTTCTCTTATCTCGATAGATTTGTGATATGAATCAAATGTGAAAGCTATGCATATGAAATAATTTCTAGAATATTCAAACACCAGGTACATTCCCAAAGAGAGCAGAAAACCGCATCCTCATTTGAATATTCCCTATCTTAGAAATCTACACTATGGGGAAGGAGGCTGATGAAGTCTCTTCATACTCTAAGTAAAGGAGAAAAAAACGGAAGCGACTCAGAGCAGCCTGCCTGCCTGGAGGCAGGAGGTCACTTGTGCACATGGCCACTGAGTTGGAGAATACAGATCAAGGTATCAGGCAAATCACCCGATTTCATTATAAACCCACAGCAGAGAGTTCCACTAAAACAACTGCTTGAATTGGCTGAATATTTTTATTGCAAAGATCCTACCAAGCTCTGCATTTTAATCTGATGGATTTGCCCTAAATCCCAAATGAGACTCCAGGGGGAAAACCGGTGTACAATCTTGCTCTTATTATACTCCTTAGCACAAAATACATTTGCATTTATAATGCATTTAGGGAAAGTAGCTGAACTTTTATCTGCCAGTATATGAACTCCAGATGGCTAGCAGAGGCACTTCCTTCCAAGAGCTCTGTTCCAAGTTTTGTACTGGGCATAACAAGGGCCTTGCTGATTGAGAGAAGGAGCACACTCCAGTAGATAGGCTTTCCTGCCCTGGTGCACAGAGCCAGCCACTGGCTCTGCCCTACACACCTGCATGGGCTTGGCAGGAATCCTGAGTGCTGTCCAAGGTCCTGACAAAGAAAATCCTTTTTCTTGTTGCTAAACTAATTGGCTCAAATGGGCATCATTACGGCCACAATTTGACAAGTGGAACTAATCAGGCTGATTGAGTTTATATCTTTCAGAAGTGAAAAAAATAAAATATTTTTATTACAGAGTATACTTAACTCACATAATGAAGACCCTAATAAATTATAGTCAGTTTTCTGGGTGAATAAAAGTACCCCTGATAATTTCTAAAGTTTTATTTGGAACTTGAGAAAGTACTGAATCTTGGCTTGACGCTAATTATACTTCTTCATGGAAGGTTACTGAGTGCTCTCTCCAACTCAAGCCCTGTGCTAAGCTTGATAGCCTCCTTAGTCCCCTACAATTTGACATTGTTAAATTTTCCACTATACAGATGAAAACATTTTACCCATGTTCTACACACCATGTAAGTAGTAAAAATTAACAATAACAAGAAAGATAAAATGAGAAAGAATTCTCTGGCTTCCAACTTCTTAAGAGTATTAATAGCTTTTGGCTTGAGAGGTGATTTTATGAAATCTCTGTTGATATTCTAGATTTTAGCAATTTTGCTTTGAACATATTGAAGGTAATTTGGAACAAAACCCTGAACCGATCTAAACTGGAGTTTTTATCAGAACACCACCCTACTCATCTCCAGCACAGGAACTAATTCAGATGGACTGCTGCATCGATGGAGACGGCTCTCAGATGTCCTTCCTATGGTTTGCTAGTGAGCTCAATACATGTAACAAGTCAGGATGTGCCACTGCAGTGCATGGGGGACCGATTCTTCCAGGGGCAGCTGAGCTTCTACTGGAGACCAGGCCACAGAATCTCAGCCCCACAGAGCATTATTTTATGGGAATCGCTGGGCAGCAGATAGCTGAGGCTGACTGGGGACTCCCAGGTAGTCTGTGACTCTTCTCGGCCTCTTTCGACTCGCTGCTCACAGTGTTAGGTCAGCTTCAAAGTCTGCACACCACAGATGTTACAGTTTTTCTTTCATCTGACAATACTCTCAGTGCCTCATTTGGCTTCTAACTCTGTCTTATGTGCTCACAAAATCACATTAAGAAGTATGTTTAGAGTGGTACTCATAAGTCTATTACCTAAAAAAAAAATAATAATAATTAAAAAAATAAGGAGTACTTCACCAAGCTGTATTTGCTTACATCTTGACATGGAAAGTGTTATTTATCATGGATTCCACTGATACAAACACACCATTCCCCAAACCCCTTTAACATCTTTAATTCTTAGAGGCAAATACACTTTAAAATACATCAGGGAGGATGATTCTGCAAAGAGTTGGGTGTGGTCATTCAGACAAAAGCACACGTTCATGCTGCTGCTGGCCTGTATGGTATTATTTAGAGGTATCTGGAAGGAGAGAGGCTTTGTCCAGGGAACTTAGAAAGATGCACAAGGGGCCATGTCCCCATGTCTCAGACACTCAGCACTTTCCACCTTTCTGGCATATACCTTAGACTTGTATATAAATTAGTCAATGATGTTCCTCAAGAAAAAAGAGAAATATATTTTAGGAGAATACTGTGCACACATGTTCTGCCGACTTGTCTCAATGTTTGTCTCAACAAATTCATCCTTACCAGAAAGGCATGCTGACATATAATTTATATCAAAAAGCAGTACTCCTTTTAGCACCCCGATTTATCCTTTTATTCAATAAATACTAAACAAGAATCATCACAAAGCTGGTCGTTGGGAAGGGGGTATGATGAACAAGGCAGACACCATAGCAGGCAGGGCTTAGAGTATAGCTTGGTGCTTTTCAAATCCTTTAATACGAACACAAATCACTGGACCTGTTTTAAATGCATCTTCTGATCCAGTCAGTTGTGATTCTCCATTTCTAACAAGCTCTCAGGATTCCAGCAATGCTCTTCCAGAGGTGACACATCAGCAACAAAGGACTAGCTGACAGCTGTCAGCTGACATGCTATGCCCAGCTCCTGTCTCTAAGCCCTGCTCAGGAGCATCACCCCTGGGAATCAAAACCAATGGCTACCAGCAGCATGAAAATCATCAGCAAGCTCTAATACAGTGGGAGATACATGATTTTATCATAGTGGCTTGCTAATGGGAGTTTGAGCTTAGAACACAGTAGCTGTGGGAGTGTTAAGCATGCAATGACATCAGGGCTATCAAGGGATAATAAAAGTTGCCAGGGCCAGGGAAGAATGTGACATGTAACATGCCAGCACTCAGAACAATGGCTTATTCTCACTAGATACAGAATTAATGGGCCTTCCTCCCTCCCTTTCTTTTCTTCCTCTCTCCGTCCCTCCCTCTGTCCCTCTGTCCCTCTGTCCCTCCCTCCCCCTGCCCAACCTCCCTCCTTCCATTCCAGACAGTGTCTCACTATGTATCCCAGACTGGCCTTGAACTCCCAATCCTCCTACTTCAGCTCCTAAAGTGCTGAGATTTCAGCTGAGTGCCACCACTCTCAGCCAAATAAAGCATTTAAAAGCAATGTTTAGTCCCGTCAAGGGTGCCTCTAAATTTTCTCATTCAAAGTGCTGCGAACACACAAAGGCTGCTCTTACCCCAAACTGTAATCTCAGAAATAAAAGGATGCTAAATACATAGCTAAGGACCATATGCTCATAAGCATCTGCTTGTATAAGTTGTCAAATTATATCTGAAAATGAAGCTGTGGGGAGGTTGGGGGCAGAGGGTGGGGATTCAATGCTGCTTGGAACAAGAAAAACAGATCGTGTTGAATGCAGCTGGCACAGGGGTTGACTTTGTTCCTTTTTCCTAAACAGGAGAAAATTTATTCTGGATACAAAAAAAAAAAAAAAAAAGGAAAACCATTTTTGATCTCTGTAACCCCAAACAACCAGTCAGAAAACGTAAATCAAGATTGTAGGCATCTTAAACTCATCTGAAATGTTTGTTTTGCTGGCCAATCTTTAATAGTAATAACCCTCACTAAATGTTTAAAGGAACCAGATGGGAGAAAGAAATATAGATGAGCCAAATGGGGTTAGCAGGGAGGAAAGATGAAAGTTACCACAGTGCTGGAGACATGCATTTACGTCATATGCTCACATGAGCCCATTGCTGCGTGCAGACCCCAATCCCTAGAACAAGATGGAGCTCTGAAGTCAAAACTTGCAAGCTCGGGGGTCATGCCCTGGGTGCGTGGCCAATGCTGGCAACCTCACAGACTTCAGAATAACTCAAGTTCACGACTGCGCTCACACACAAACTGCTCCTATAACACTTGTAGCTCACAGAGGGAAACCTGACAGACTTCAGAATAACTCAAGTTCACGACTGCGTTCACACATAGACTGCTCCTATAACACTGGGCAATTATTTTGGATCCTTTTCAAGGCTTCCAGTTCTTATGTTCTGGGAGTTATTCTGGTTAAGGAATGGGAGAAGTTGGTGGAAAGTGGTGTCAGTCCTGTGTGACAAACTCCTTAGGTGCTGCTCCTAGAGTGCCTTGCCAAAGTGTTTTGTTTCCCTTTTGTAAAAACTGTTACGTTTTACTTTCAAAAGCCATGAGCTTGACAGGTGATCAGTGAAGGAAGCATTCCTACCTACAGCAGTTCCTCTGTGGTATGACAGGCACTCAATTCACTTGCTAAAAAAAAATCACTTTATATGTGTTAAAAGGCAAAATTTTTGAATGCCTATCAGAATCATATAAATTAACATCTGACTTAAAAAGCAAAATATACCAACACACACAGAGAGAGGGGGGATGCAAATAAATATGGTGGGGTCATGGCTATATGGATGGAGCAGCTATATTCTAGTACAGCTAATACTAGTTTTCTATGCGTGTTAGTCTTATTGACTTAGAGAATAATGTAAGACTATTTACCTCACAGCTATACAGACTAAGAATCTGAGGTGGATCTCTGGAGAACTGCTTCCTCGAGGGAGGTTCCACACCAGAGTCCCGTTCCTTGTCGTTTTCCTCTTTCAGGATGTCGCCTCTTTCCCCCAACTTGCTGCCTCTTCCTGTATCTTCAGAAGCAGTCATGGTGGCTGAGTCCTCTCACGCCACACACCGCTTCTCTGATTTTCCTCCCCTCTGCCTTCCTCTCTCATTAAAACTTTTCAACTTTAGGATTATGTACATGAGTACAATGCCTGCAGAGGCCAAAACAGGGCATTGGATCTCCTGGAACTGGGCTTACAGCGGCTATGAGCCGCTAGGAATCAAACCCTGCCTCTCTGGTAGAGCTGCTAGTGCTCTTAACTTCTGAGCCATCTCTTCTGTTCCCCCTTTTCTGGCTAAGGACTCGTCTGATGACACAGAGACTATATCAAGAATCAGAATAGTCTCCCATCTTGAACTCAGCTGACTGAAAACCATAGCTCCATTTACAACCTGAATTCACAGGCTTTGTCGTGTAACTTAATATTTACAGACCCAAGGACAGGAGTGTGAGTGTCTTTGGTCCCTACTACATTGCCTATTTTAATAGCGTTTTTAGTTGGTGAAAATGGAGAGTAAGCTAGGCTATAAGCATTACCTTTACAAATCTAACTATGTCCACCAGCAGTTTTGGTAAAGCTCTTTATGAGCACAAAATAGAATATTCTATACATCAAGAATTGAATGAAGAGATTTAAGGACTTTAGTAAATGCCTAACATATAGTGAAACTTTTTGGTTTTTAGGCTTAATAGGACCATTTAAAAGACTAGAGAGCATGATGTTCTAGTCATTACACTTGTGAAATCTAATTACATATAGAAATCAGTCCATTTTACTTCATAATAAGATCAGTCTGTATGATTGAAAAATTGACCTTATGTGACCCTATCATGTATGTGAATTTTGTTGATTATACGATAATTAGGTCTAACCACAATGCCGCAACACTTTTTCTGAATCCATGAAGAAATGTCTATTTACCCCAATTAGAGAAGGCGATGATGGACCAACAAACCTCCAGCCAAGTCTAGGTTGCTAAACCAGTCAGTTTTACTGGGGTGGCACACAGAAGCATGGGTGACACTGGTTTCTTCAGCACTGAAATGTGGGTGACAACTTAGTCAACATCACTGAGTTCTCTCCACAGCTAGCAGACAGCTACATCACTGAACAGTCTCCTACCCCAGCAGTTGTTCGCTGCTCTTATAATCTTGGGGAGGGGGCGAGGGTTCTTGAGACTTCTTAGCATTCCCCTCCACCACCATGAGGGACCGTTCCAATCCAGAGGAAACTGCTACAGAACACATTGGGGAACCAAAAATGCAAACTCCACCCCCATTTTCTAATAAGATTATACGTGAACATCACACTATTAGCAATTAAAATTAAACAGATGTCTGAGTGTAATATTCATTGCAAATTTGATGACCAATTTAAAATTCTGTTCCTATACTATGTAATGAAATACATTTAGAGACAATATCATGTTTCCACTCTGCAATGTCACAAGACTCAACTATTCAAACTCCTCACACACACACACACACACACACACACACACACACACACACACACTGTCCTTGTCACAGCACTGGACCCTGGCTTCCATAGAGTCACGCGGCCTAGTTTCTGAGCGTGCTTCCAGTGAAGGCGGACTGAGCATCAGCTCTCTCTACCTCTGTGTAGCAAGTTACCATGACAAGTTTTATTTTGTGTTTTGTGGATCTGCCTTATGCCCCTGGGGAGATGAAACTCAGGGAGTGCTTGACTGTGTCTCCCTGTACTCCTGCCATCCGGCGCGGTTCTGGGTTTTAGGGAAGCACCAAGGCACCACTCAGGGGGTGGGAGAATGCAGTCTGAGATGGAGGAGGCTGAAGTTGGGGTTCCCTGACTCCTGGACATCTGATTGCTGCTGGGGTGCAGCACAGGGGAGTCTGGAAGGAAGTATTGAGGGTCCATGGGCCTGCAAGGAGGCAGGACTGGGTGCTCCCAAACTCCTGGACATCCAGGCACTGCTGCTGAGGGCTGAGGAGCTGGGAGTGGGGTGGGTAGGGAGGGGTGCAGGCTAAGGGCAGTGAGTAGCTGAGTGAGTAGCTGGAGGGTGGGGTGTAGAACTCCGGCTTAGCTCATTTGTGATTATCCTTAGTTTAGCAGCCTGGGATCAGAGAGGCCTCTCCCCACAGCTGTTCTCGAAACAGACATGAAAGAGACGGTCCATGTTGACCCACACCGTTTATTGACTGTTCATGGTGAAAAATGGATGCACACCAACTCCTATTCATCGCCCCCCCACTCCTTACTGAGGAGCAACTGACAATCGAGGGCACTTTATATAAAATGTGTGGCCACCAGTATGACTCAAATGCTCTAGTGGATCGTCTATGCGCAAACACATACAGGAAGTATTAATTAGACTTAAAGGAGACAAGGGGCATGGGAGTGGATATGGTCCTGTTTCATTGCGTACATGTGTCATACACAAGAATAAATACAAAATTTTAATTAAATATGATTAAATTTACATCTTTAAGAAGTGATTTTCAAAAGGCTTATTAGTAAAGATACCTCGGGGGTAGAACTCAAGTTAGGGCGTGACTCCAGTACAGACTCGTGGTACTCTGAGGCAGCAGAAGAAAATAGGTTCTAAGGGGAACGAAAATCATGGAAAGCAGTCAAGGAGTCCCAGTTGTAGGTATTGGAACAAGCTAAAGCAAGAAGGATGTCTTTGAGCCAGGATTAAAGGATGGGTTGGATTCCAGCAGGCATCAAGAGGCGTGAAAGTAGCCCCGATTCACCCGAGCCAGGTGCTGCCTGTGCCAGTTACTGCATCCCGGCTTGTTAAAAACTCACAGCACTTGAGAGAGAGAGAGAGAGAGAGAGAGAGAGGGAGAGGGAGAGGGAGAGGGAGAGGGAGAGGGAGAGGGAGAGAGAGAGAGAGAGAGAGAGAGAGAGAGAGAGAGAGAGATGCCTTTGCGGCTGCATGACCCCCAGCATTTATGCAGAGGTGGACACACTGTTCCCCTACAATAAGAATAACTGTCTTATTCAAATTCAGAGTGCTGGCATACAGGAAAGTCAAGACCCAAACACAGGTCTCTTTTCTGAGTCCCATGGTAACCTAAGAACTATTGGGCACCATGATGTATTTTCCAGGTAGGATCTACTGAACTCAGAGCACAACGGTGGGCTGTGCAGCAGGGAGTGAATGCCTCCCCTGGAGGAGAATGCTACGGTCTGCGCAGACCACTGTAAGCAATGTTGCATGCGGCTTTCGCACGCAACCTTAGAAGCTGCAATGGGGATGGTTTAATTTTCTCTTTAACTGGTTCACTCCAGACTTGAGCCATGATGGGCCAGGCAAGGTAACTAGGTGTGTTCGCTTCTCTTCAGTGTGGTCCTTTGTTTAATGGCTACGTTTTCCTCTTATTTTGCTAAGAGGGAGATCACAGCTTTCTCAGCTGAGAAACTTACTCAGACATTCACGGGTGCTGCTTTTCTGTGAATGTTAATATTCTGGGACTCTAGTGTCCTATTGCTGTGTCTCTTTCTTAGGATGTGACATCAAAGTGGCTGTCTAGGGAAGTGTCGGTCTGTACCGACTTTAGCTTTTCAAATTAGATATAATTTTTAAATTTTAGTTAGAAACTGATTATACAGAAGAAACACTCCAAGTTATTAAATATGCTTCAGGGTGAAGAATCCACATGTTTTTAAAAGTTCAATATTAGATTCAGTGAATGACTGCAGGGGTCTTTATTCCTGGGAATCAATTATTACAGTAGGAAGAAACGCTGGAATAAAACATGCACATAATTCAATGAAACAGAGGATAAAATATTAATAAAACTACCATCAAGGTCCCTTAGTCATGCTTGAGGAGAGCAAAGCTTTGGAATAACGATGAAGAGCCAGGGCTGTCTAAGTGACTGCAGTGCTTGGTCTTCTTTTCTGAGCCAGCATCCCACTGCCTTGGTCTTCTTTTTCTGAGGCAGTATCCCACTGGCTTCTCTACCATGGGCAGGGTTTGCAATCTTCTCTTTCTTTTTTCTGTTCGTTCCTCTTTTTTAACTTTTGGAGCCAGGGTCTCATGTAGCTCAGTCTAGCCTCAAGCTCAATACAAACCGCAGACTGACTTTCACCTCCTGATCCCCTATCTACACCTGTTTGCTGAGGTTACAGGCCTGCTCTTCAGGCTATCGCCCCACCCCTCTCATGCCTTGTGTCTTCATTAGGGTTTCTATTGTTGTGATCAAGCACCATGACCAAAAACAACTTACGGGGGAAAGGGTTTATTGGGATTACACTTCCATATCACCGTTCTTCATCGAAGGAAATCAGGACAGGAATGCAAACGGGGCAGGGTCCTGGAGCAGAAGCTGCTGCAGAGGACATGGAAGGGTGCTGTTTACTGGCTTGCTTGCTCCTCAGCCTGGTTTTGTTTCTTTTGTTTTTTTCTTTTCTCTCTTCTCTTTCTTTTCCTTCTCTCTCTTTCTTCCTTCCTTCCTTCCTTTCTTTTTTCTTTCTCATATCAGAAGTTTTATTTCCACAGAAAGAGTATACAATGCTCTGTTATAAATATGCCAGACTTTATCTCCATGTTTCAGAGCACAACTTGGTGCAAAAGCACACCAAGGAAGCTTCTTGCTTCCCCTAAGTTTCTTGCTTGTTTTTCTTTGTACAAAGTGTGTAGTGCAATCAAGTATATTATTATAGCATGTTTTTAAAGCTAACATCGTCCATTTAAAATCTATTTGAGATATTGGATAAAAATACATTTTTCCCCTTACAAATTCAAAAGGCTATAGGGGTAGTCATCTCTCTTTTAAATAAATCATGCATACCTAACTGTTGGATAGCAGTATAGATTTTAATGTGCTAACATACTTAGGCGGCGTGCACTTACTGTCACACAGATCCTATTAACAGCTGGAGTACCGTATCATCAGACTGAAGTGGGCCTCCTTGTGTTTGACATTACTAAGTGGGTAAACTAAAGTTAGCATGTTCTTGGTTTCCTTGCTAACACTTCTTCATAAAATGCCTGCCGATGACCTGCAAAGGCACTCTAGTATTTGTAACATTAATTTGGTTAGAGCTAGAACTAGATATATCACAATTTCTACTTAGGCCTAAAAATTTTAAATGCTTAGTTTACACCAGAAATTTCCCAGGAATTTTTCACATATTAGGTTGTAAACATCATCCCCAACCCTGAATACAGTCTAACAGGCCATAGCTTTTAGGTGTCTGTGTAAGTCCAGGCATTTTTCTTTCAGTAACCAAGTTCCACGAGTGTTCTCATACCATTATGCTAACGCATTTTGTTGGTGTAAAACTAAAGTAGCCATCATCTGTGTGCACAGAGAGTGGAGGCTTAAGTCCCACTTCAGTGTGAGTCTTGGATCCCAATCCAAATGTCCCACTTTAAAGGCGTTTCTGAATTGCTATTACTGCATTTATAAACTAAGGAAAATTTAGGTCATCACTGGATCTTTTAGAAAGTATAAGGACTAACCATTGTTACTAAATAATTCCCAGTAGTTGTTTTTAATGCAGGAAGTCAATTCATGTTTCCAGGCTTAATTATGAATTGAAGTATATTTTAATTTTTAACACACTCGGGCAGTGTAGACTCAGACGTGGAAAAGCCATTAACCACAGAGTCTGTTCCTACATCTTTATGAATCTTTCAGAACTTATATATGTCTTATATAGAGAGTCAGCCTGCTTTCTTAATGATCCCAGGACCACCAGCGCAGGGATGGCACTACCCAAAATGTGCTGGGCTGTCCTTCATTAATCACTAAATAAGAAATGCCCTACAGGCTTGCCGGCAGCTGGATCTTATGGAGGCATTTTCTCATATTGAAGTTCCCCCCTCTCAGGTAACTTTAGCTTGTGTCAGGTTGACATAAAACTATCCAATATGTCCGGGTGGCTTAGCGGGCACTAGATCCTTTTAAATCTGCCCACAGAGTTGACTGTAAGGCCAAGACAAACCGTCCAACAGCAGAGACTAAAGGCAGAAGCACCAAGGGATCGCTACCTCCTGTGTAAGAAGCCATCCTAAGAGCCTCCACTCTGCAGAGGTTCCTCGTGGATGAGAGTGTCACTCAGCAGACACTAGGATTAACACGATGATTTCTGTCTTCCTCTGTTTCTCTGCGCATGTCTTTTTTTTTTCCCTACTAATCTTACTGATATATATCTTATCAGCAACAAAGTGCACTCATTTAAAGTATAAAGCTTGGTAGGATTCTGTCTAAGAATACACTTCTATTACCATAAAAGGTTCTATGGTGTCCTTTTAACGTCATTTCCTGTCTTCAGCACCAGTGCTAGAGTGTACCGAGGAAACACTACTGCCATCCCGTCTAACAGAGCTGATAGGCGGTGTGTGTGTGTGCGTGTGCGTGTGCGTGTGCATGTGCGTGTGCATGTGTGTGATGCTGTAAGCAGTTTTTACAGGCACGGCCTTTGGAGTTCAGCCTGTTCACCTTCATCTTAGCAACGCATTAGTGGAACTCCTCACTAGCGCCCCTGCTGGCTCCATGAAAGGAATGTTTCCCTTGCCTACCAGAGTCTGCAAGCTCTCTCCCAGCCACCCAAGTGCCAACAGGCTTTTCTTCTGTAATCGAAATAGATTTCTCTGTTTCACTTAAGGAGGGAAAAAAAACCCAAATTTCCATTTTCTTTGGAAACCTCAGGGGTCAACCTGGTCTTCATGGATGTCCTGGATTAAAATTATAATTTTTGTATTGCCCCGAACTGGAACCTTTTCATTTGGAGATTTGTTTCTTGGGGTTTAGTGTTGGTGGAAATTCGGCCTTTCATTCTAAACTCACTAGTGTGGGATTTCTTTGCTTAAGATATTGTTTGTTTGTTTGTTTGTTTGTTTTAATTTATGTACACTTCCTGTCTTGGGAGATGTTATTTTTCATTTCCAGGGAGACCTCCCATGCTGATGGAGGATGCAGGACTCATTTGCATTTCTAACACTTAGGAGTGAGTCTAAGGATGTTTGCATTTCATCCTCTTGGAGTTCTGTTTTTATCTTTATCTGGCAATAGTAGAAGAACTGCTGGGTCACTAGAGGGTGTCTTTTTAGAAAATAAAACGCTGAAAACATTGAGCGAAAGTTCAAATGATTTTTGCTTGATATATAAAAGAAAGAGATGATAAAGACTCCCGTGAAGGAATTAAAGATGTCCTATCTCAAAGGGTACCAAAGACATTTGATGCTCTCAGGTTGCAGTCACGTGAGGCATGATAACCACTGGAAGGGCCACTTGGTCTGCCTTCCCATGCATGGCTGGAAAACGGCCTTGAACACTAGATGCTATAACTGGGACTACAACAGACCTCAACAGACAAACTCTGTAAAGTAAGCTTTATTCCGCCTGCTTCTGCAGCTCTGCACCTTCCTGCATGCATCTCAGTAACATCTCAAGAATGAACTGTTCTAGTCAATTATGTGTGTCCTGTCATGACTCACAAATTTAGTGTTCTTTAGACTTCAGTCTTGTGATGCTCTCGTGAGTATTTAAAATTCATTTAAAGTCATTTTAAGGAATAAAGGGATGCAGCAGGAACCCAAGACACACTGCATCTGTCTGTAGTCATGGAGCAATGAGTGGGATTTGAAGCTGGGCCATAAAACCCCATGGCCTACCTGTCCCGCACTTTCTCCAGCAAGCTTCTACCTCCCACAGGCTCTACAACCTCAGCAAAGCAGTGCTACCAGCTACCAGCTACCAGCTACCAGCTACCAGAGACCAAGTATCCAAATACATGAGCCTATGGGAACATTTGGTATTCAAACCACAATAAAGGAGGCCTCTCTCCATATTCTAAGAAGAGGAAAGGGCATGAAGATTTACCACAGGGAGTAGAACCCCACGAGGTAAGAGTTTTATCCGAAACTGAGAGAAGGCTTAGGACTTGAGGCTTAGGTCTTGCTGAAGGGGTGATTGGAGAGGAGATGAACAGGTTGCATTTGCTTAGACTTCAGATGGGCAGCCTCCATACCTCAAGGTTGGCTTAAGGAAGCAGTTCTCAACCCTCCTAATGCTGTGATCCTGTAGTTTTTCATGGTGTGGGTGTGCCCTCCCCCCAGCCTTAACAGGCTAAACAAACCCCAGATGGTTTTACAACCTGGCTGGAGCCCTTATCTGGCCTGAGCCTTGAGGAGTTGGCTGCCTGCTGAGCTTGCTTTGCAACTCAATCCTGCTGAAGCAAAGAGATGGGTCTGTGGGGTTTGCCTATATAACGCAGAGCTGATAATTAAACTTGGAGCCTTGACCTTGGTTTCATCCTTCTCTTGCCTGCCTGCCCGCCCACCCCTCTGTCCTTTTTCATTCCCAGCCTCCCTTTTCAGATACCCAGTTCTCCGTGACTGCTGGACAGAGACATGTGGGGAAACCCCAAACAAAATTATCTTTATTGCTACCTCATGACTGTAATTTTGCTACTGTTATGAGTCATAATGTAAATACTTTTGGGGATAGAGGTTTGTCAAAGGGGTCTCAACCCACAGGTTCGACCACACATGCGCGTGTGTATTTGTGTGTGTATGAGGATTTGGAGGGAAGAAAAGGAAGAGAGAAATGTAATTTTAATCTCAAAAATTAAAAAGAAAATAATGTTCAAGCAATCATCAGTAGCACACATGAGGAATTAAATGGGATGAGCGCCTTAGCGTTGCAGCTGGGTCTTCTCGTGTGATTATGACGGTAACCCATGACTAGCTAGAGTAAATCAGCTCCATGCAAATGAATGCGGATCAAATGTAAGTAATATCTTACCCTATCTTTCTCTACAGCTAACTCCTCACTTCCCAGAGGAATTCTGAGTTCATTATCAAAAGCGGATTAAATGATTGTGGTAGGAGCTTTAAAAACATGACTGCATAATTTCTATGTCTATGCTAGACAGTAATAAATAACGGTTCCTCCAGGTGCGGAAAGCATTAAGAAACAGAAAGCAAAGAACACTGAGTGCCCACTTAAAGGTTCATCAACAAGCTAAAGTGCCCTACTTCAAAATTTCACAGTCACCCAAAGTGCTCGCCCAGAATCTCAGTTGCTTACCACTCTAAGGGGCTGTCGACCCCAAACGTGACATATACCTAAGCTTCTGTTCTCAATTATATGTTTGAGAGAAAATCATTAGTAAGATACAAGTTTACAGAAAAATAAGGGAAATGTTCACAGTATTTTATAAAGTATCTGTGCTCTGTACTTGGTCTATTTTGAATTTTATAGTTTATGATGGAGCATAAGCCTGAAGGAGGAGCACGGGGGAGTGGAGCTGTCTATCTGCAATTGAGCTGATAATCAGCATATTGTTCACCACAGTCAAACAGACCAACCTGAGAGGGAAGGAAGACGGGAGCTCCCGACTCCCGCAGCATAGGTTCTATGGTCAGAGCTGGCTAAGGAGTTAGCCCCTCAACCACTCTGTGCTTACAGTAGCTTAGCCTTAGCACAGAGCCCACAGCAAAGGCGCTGCCTCTGAAGGTCTCATTCACTCACCACACTTGATTGTTTCTTACAGCCTAGGAGAGAGCGAGGAGAGGTTACTCTAGAAAGAAGTTGGGTAGTCCTTGAGTAAATGTCTTCAAGTCTTTGGTTCCTCTTCTCAGAAACACAGTTAAAGATACCCTTTCCTCTTTGAAGCAGGAGACCAGACTCCCACTTCTCTATCCCAGATGATAGTTTATTATCCTGTCCTGGGCTCCTTTTCAGAGGAACAACTCTCCCTCCAGCACAGCTTTCCCCACAGCAGTTGCTACACAAGCCCTAACTTTCCCAACTTCCTATTCAAGGAAAGGAAAACTCTGGAACAGCTGATTTCCCCCACTCCCCCTCAAATGGAAACAATTAATATAATAAAAAGAAATGAGGGCAAAGCCATCAGATGGCATCATGCCCTTGTCATCATTCTGCTAGGAGGTGACCTCCAGCATCACACTGAACTTGGCAATTGGCAGCTTAATGAGCTTCAGGTGCGCCTCTCCATTTGGCTGAAGGAGGTGAGCCACACTCTACGAGTTCAGGAAGACCTCGAGTGCTGGGCTGAGATGAAGACACAAGCCACAGTTTTCCTTCCTTAATGTTCAATTTATGAAAAGAGTTTATGTGCGGCACCTCCGGAACCAATGAGACTGCCAATGAGGTCTTCTCTCGGAGGCTACCACCCCTGCAGGCAAATGCTGCTAGAACCAGGGGGAAGGAGGAGTGCAGGCACCTGGCAGGTGGCTTGGAGGACTTCCTGAGTGGGACAACACATTTCCACTGTCTTCTTCTGTGCAGTGAGATCTGGATGGTGGTCTGCCAGCTCTCTCAGCCTCTCCTAGCTTTTTCCTTTCATACAAGTATTTTCAAAAAAATAAAATGTCATGCATTTTAGTCTTGCCTTGGCATTTGCTTCTTAAGGGTCTAAACGAATGTACCACTCATTTACTTCTTCGTCTACTCATTAATTAATAAATTCATTTATTCAAGAGATAATTCCTGAGCCTTTTTAAGGTTCCTGGTGTGTTGGTTATTCTAGGCACTGGGAACACTGGTGAGGAAGAGCAGGAAGACTCTTGCATTCAAAAGTGTCCCTCACAGTGTTGCAACTGCTTCTTTCTTCAGCTCTTACCATGCTAGGCACTAGAGAACTTCCACGCCCAATTTTGGGTTTTTTGATAATAATCATAGAAGGAAAAAAAAATCATTATTCCTGTTTCATGGATACGGTAGCAAAGACCCAGAAAGATGGGGTAGCCATGGGCTTCCCCTACAGACGACATGTGGCCCCTCCAGCTGGTTAACAACCCTGAGCACTCTTCCTCTCTGGCAATGATGCTTGCACATCTGGATAGTGGATCTAGCAAAGTCTGGTTTATGTTTTCACTTTAAATGTACCCGAGGGGCAGGGGAGCCAGTCGTGAAAGAGGAGTAGAGCTTTGGGGAACTCTTACTCAGTTAATGGCAATATTGTTTCTCACACTCAGAAGACATCTCTTAACACGTGTGAGTTTCTAACTCATCTTCACTCTTGCAGAGGGCAAAGGCCCTTCGCATGTCAGCCCACCCAGCCCTGAGCAGCGATGGCAGGTGATCACATACATTGAGGGCTTCTCTCAGAGACCAGACAAGCAGCCTGCTGAGAGGTGATGCAAACACATACCAGAATGTCCGGGGTCAACAATGGTGTCCTCTAAACTGGGCTCAAGTTCATCGAGGTCCAGGCACGGAAGGGACTGAGGCTCAGGCAGGCTCTCCAAAGTCCGTTCATCTAGTTCCTTGGGGATGGGAATTAACAATTTGAGAGCTGACAGAAGAAAGTGGCCCTGCCACAAAGAAAGCAACATCCTTCTCTCCTAAGCTTGATAGCATTTTCAAACTTTAAGTTGCTAACTTGGGATAAGAGAAATGGTCTTGAATCAGACAGTAACCTTGGGCAAAACATTTAACCTCTGTAGGAATCAGATTCTAGGACATAGTTAGGTGAACCAATCAAGATACCCAAGGAGCCAAGTCAAAGCTCAGCCAAGTGTTGGTTCCATCAGCAGCTAGAAGCAAGCATCTCTCTCCTGTGTGCCCACAGTATCCCACCTAACCCCTCCTCATCCCAGCCCTGCTCAATTTCACTTCAAAACTAAATGTCTTGAGTTGAATGACTTCAAAGTCTTGTCTGGATTTATGAGTATAAGAACTTCCAATTTCTAAAAGACAAATACCTAAGAAATGATGAAGTAATTCAGGATCAAAAATATCAAAGGTAAGGGTGGAAATGTATATTAGTTGATAGATGTTTCCCTGACATGAAGAAAGTCATGTGTTCAGTTCCTAGCACTGTAGAAACTGTATAGCTGTGGTGACACAGGCCTACAATTTCAGACAGGGAAGTTGAATTAGTTACTGTTCTATTGCTGTGAAGAGACACCATGACCAAGGCAAGTCTTATTTCAAAAAGCAGTTAGGGGCTTGCTTACAGTTTTAGAAAATTTGTCCATGCTCATCATGTTAGGAAGCAGACAGGCATTGCAAAAAAAGTGTTAGCTGAGAGATTTACATCCTGATTGGCAGGCAGCAGAGAGAGAGAGAGAGAGAGAGAGACTGGGCCTAACATGGACTTTTGAAACCTCAAAGCCTATCCCCAGTGACATAGTTCCTCCAATAAGATCACTCCTACTCCAACAACACCACATCTCCTAATCCTTCTAATCTTTCCCAAACTGTTCCATGATCTGGTGACTAAACATTCAAATATATGAGACTATGGGGGCTTTTCATTCAAAACACCACATAAAGTGGAGGCAGGAACATTAAGCAATCCTGGACTAGATGGTGTGTTTGAAGAGAGCCTGCACAATATGAGATTCTGCCTCAACAAAACAAAACCAAAACTAACTAACTGAGTGAATAAGTAAGTAAGTAAGTAAGTAAGTAAGTAAATAAATAAATAAATAAATGGTAAAGTGCCCAAATATATTAGTAGGAATTTCAATATATCAGTTGTCTTTTACTATATTATCATCATTATTATTTTTATTATTAATTATTGCATTATGTGTTTACAAACTAAACCTAATACTGAATTGTCCTATTTTCTCTGATAAGCAGCTTTTATGGGGGTGAGAAAACTAATCCAAGAAAGCCTTTTATTAAGAAATAAATTAAAAGGGAAGTCCAAAGTAATATCATGTAAGTCAAATCAAATGAAGTCATGCCCCCATACCCCATACAGCAAGGCATTTGTGAGTATTGTTTATAAGTCTGCTTTCCCTCCTGAAGGTACAGCTGGATCCAGACTGCAAAGGCTCACTGATAGTGGGTGGAGAACCCAAGAACAGGGAGATGGTGGACTATCATCACTGAATGCATGTCAAAAGGCATTTGAAAATAAGCACTCAATTGAGTGACTTGCTGGGATTCTCTTTGAAGAGGACACAATTGCTGTATCTGCCTCTCTGGGATGCGGATCAGTGAGCTAGCTACTCTTTGACCCTGCTTCCAGCACACATAAGGACATCTGGCCTGCTAGGTACTTCTCCCAGACTTAGCATATATGTGACTGTAGATGCCATTGGAGAAAGGCAGCTAGGGCTTGCCTTGTAAATTGAAGATTTTTTTAAAACTACTATCCTCTTAAGAAATGGAGTCAAACATGATTCCACTCTCAACTGTGCTTCAAGACTTCAAAACCTAAATTCAGCCAAGCAGAAAATGCCTGCCAAAATAAAGACATTGTCAGTTAAAGTCTGAAAACAAATCAAGCCACTCTCCTAAGTGCCTCAGAGAATTTTCATAACATATGGCACACTGGACCCATTCACTCCCAAAACTCTCCCCCTACAGCTGCTTCTGAAATACTCAGAGGGTTCTGGAGACAGGGCTCAGTTGGTAAAGTGCTTGCTATATGAATGTAAGGACCTGCACTCAGTTTTCCAGCATCTACATTTTAAAAGACAGATGTTAATCCCAAAGCTGGAGAGGTAGAAGACAAAGAAAATCCCTGGGGCTTGCTGGCCAGCTGCATTAGCATAATCAATGAGCTCCCAGTTAAGTGAGAGACATTACCTCCCAGAATAGACCCCGCTGCTCACCTCTGGTCTTTATATGCATGCCCAGACACAAACATCCACACACCTGCAACAGACAGACTCCCCACAATGAACCACCCAGGAGTTTGTTGCAGCCAGGCATGAGAGAAAGGAAAAGGGAATTGAGGGCAGAGTATCAGTGAAATTGGGAAGAGATGAAGCCATCAGAATGGGGAGAAGATGGGGCGAGGAAATGCAGTCCAAGACGGCTGCATTTCCCCTTTATTACATCTTCCTTCAGCTCCTTACATCTGATTAATTCAGCCTCTGTCATATCTTATTTCATCTCCTTCAGTTCAACAATGCCTTTCCCTGAGATGATGAAAACCCTTCAGGCCTCTGCAAAGTGTTTAGCTTCTTGCATTGTTCTGTGAATACCATTAAACCCATCTCCCTCTTGTGTCTGTGAGTATGATTCAACCTGCCTCTTCCCTGCCTGCTTGTCTGTCTCCCGGTCCTCCTGGGGTGAACAAGAAAGCCTTCCCTCAGGATGCACTTCCTTTTCTTCTATTCCCATTAAATGAGATTTTTCCCCTCTAAAGAGATAAGAGATCTGCTCTTTGTTGTCTTTTTCAGTTCCTTCATCTAGAGAGGATGGTCATGTTCAGGAGCCCCACTTTATGCCCTTGGCTAATAGGATGTAATCCTTGGTCATCAATATCAGAATCAAAGGAAGTCTATCAGAAATCTGATAAACCCAGCCCCCACCCCAGAGCAAACAACACCACAGGATACTCTGGTGCATTCTGAAGTCTGAGAAGTGTCATGTAAGTCACAGAATTTACAAGGCAGCCAGCTGGAGACAGTCCGACCTCTGGCAGAGAGGAGAAGAGAGCTAACAGTGGATCATCTGTTAACCCCACGCTGACGTGCTAACAGTGCTCCTATCCATATACAAGCCCAGGGAACAACTTCTGAAAAGCTCAGGACCACAGTGGTGCTAAACCTCAGAAAACTCAAGAGAGTCAACTAGAATCTTTAGCTAGAACACGACAGCATGAGTTTGCGTGTGTACGCGCATCTGTGTGCGTTATGAATGTGTCTACATGTGCACACATACACACACTTGCAACTTGCTGAGAGATAGGGAAGTGTGATGGTCAAGCTTACTTATCCCTTTGACCAGATTTAGCATCACTATGGAGACATGTTTTGTGTTGTCTACGAGAGCGTTTGCAGAAAGGTTGAACTGCAGAAGGAAGACCTACTCTGAAGGTGGGCAGCATCAGCCACCACGGCCCCGTCTGGGGTCCTAGATGAAAGGAAAGGAGGTCAGCTAGGCAATGACATTTGTCTCTCTCTGCTTCTTGAGGGCCAATGCAATATCCTCACCATAACGACTTCTCTGCCATTGTGGATCGTAATTTCCAATCATGTGCCCCCCGGAAACTCACCCCCAAAGCAAACCCCTCTTTAGGTTGCTCCTGTCATGTAGGTTCTGTCTCAGCATCAAGGAAAGTAACCAATGCATGAAGTCACCAGGGGCGTGTGCCAGGAATACAGGATCTCTGAGCAACCTTTCTTTGTCGGAGCTGGGCCAAAATAAAGATATATTTTTTTGGCTCCATATTCTGTGCAATAACAGGTTCTGCCTGCCATGCAGTCTTGGGGTTATCATTAGAATCTTAATACGCAAATTTGCGGAGGTTACAAACAAGCTTTGGCTTTCACAGTTGTTCAGCACCTCTGGATGTCACAGTATGTTTAGACTACTGGTAATAATTATATCAGACAAAGATGATTATCTTAAGGGGTTAAAGGAGAAAAGTGAACAGGTGAAGTAGATTATTGGTCCCTAACTTGTAAGATCTTACTCTTCTTTGCCATGTGATAACTTCGAAATAAACTCAGAGCTTGGAGTGGCTTCAAATCCCTGTAATCTCAGCACCAGAGAGACTGAGGCACGAGGCTCACGAGTTTAAGGCTAGTCTGGGCCACATGAAAAGGGAGGGAGGGAGGGAGGGAGGGAGGGAGGGAGGGAGGGAGGGAGGGAGGGAAGAAGGGAGGGAGGGAGAGGAAATGGAGGGGGAAATGGAGGGAAGTAGGTCACTTAGGCTTCACAAAAAAAAAAAAAAAAACCACGAAAAAAACAAAAAAATAATCTGGTTCCCAAGCTCCAGTCTTAGCAAAGAAATCTCTCAGATCTCAAAAGCATTCCAGAAACAGGCACTCTACTTTATCTTGATTGAGCAAGTAGTTTTCACACTAACACAGAACCTTTAGGATCCCATCAGCTTCCTTATCTAGATCTTTGGGAATGCCTGGGTTTTCAGACAAAGCAGACAGTTTCAGGGGCAAAGGCCTACTACTAGAAGCCACCGATTGTCACAGTGCCTAGGGGTGTCTGGAGTCCTGAAGCAAGGCACTCCATTTTCTTGAGGCATGGCTTCTTCAATGCTGTGGTGGCATCCAGACCTTTCTCTTGGTTGAGACCTGGTCCTGTTGCTGACGCCATATCCTCTTAGTCAGAAATGTCTCTATTTGCCAGTACCCATGAGCAGGAAATTTCCCAGGTCTCTGAGACCAGTGACAGATTCCACAAATGGGTTCACTAAAAATAGGGGTACCAGAAAGGTGGAGCAGAGGGTATAACTGAGCACTATTGTGGTACCAGAAAGGTGGAGCAGAGGGTATAACTGAGCACTATTGTGGTACCAGAAAGGTGGAGCACAGAGTGGAATGGAACACTTATCACCAGCACTCTTACGGTATCTGCTGACCAGCTCAGTCAGCAGAAAACCCATCGGTGCATAGAGAAGACCAGATCTCCTGTGCCATCCAACTTTGGACTATCCGATCCTCTAAAGAACTGAGTAAGACAGACGAGCATTGTCTTGCCCAGAGCGGGACAGAAAAACTAGTGTTTCCAGGCCTCACTTGTCTAAAAGAAAGACTTGCTTGGGCTTCTGCCAAATCCAGGGGTTGGAGACCTGTAGTGACTAAGCTAAGCTATAGAATTCATAGCACGGAGATTCAGGTTGTTCAACAGTCTCAAGGTTGGTTCTTTCTGTTCAAGGAGAGCATCTCAGATACGGAAAACTCCGCCGGGTGAACATCTTAAAGCTTTTCTTCTCCATGGTGCCTCTATCAGAAAAGCTATGAAGTTGCTGTTGATGTCAACTGCCCCAAATGACCCCTCACATAGATTACCTTGGTATCAGCTCCTACCACCAAGGCCCAGAGAAATACTCTCAACCATGAATGAAAATAGCATTTACCACTCAGAGATTTCGAATATAGAAGACTTGAATGAAGGTTGAGGGGAATCCTGCAACCCTATTCGTTATATCTGTGGTCCTTCAGTTTGAGCAAAGTTATTATCACAGTACATGATGATATAGATGAGAGACAGAAAATGAGGTTAAAGAATAAAAATAAGACAAAGGGGACTGATGGACTGGAGAGGTGAGACACAAAGGTCAGAAGTGAAAGTCAGGTGCATGCGCATCTGTCCTGTCAGTTAATCATCTCCGGTTATCTTGGAGACTGTGGTCACTTGATGTGTGAAGACTGAATCAACTGGTCCACTTCTAGATCCAAGCTGCTTTGAATTGGAATTGTCATCAACTGTCAAGTTACTTTTTAAAGTCCCCCTAAAGTTGGGCCAGGTCGGTCTGGGTGCTTTATTTTCTACCCATTTCCTCCACATTTAGTCTGATGGCTCTAAGGGACCCAAAGCAAGAAATACCCACTTAAACATGAATGAGGGGTGCTTACATGGAGCACATGGGCACGCATAGACCCCACATTCTGGGATCTCAGGGCCTGCATCCTTTTGTCATTTTCTTTATAGTTTTCTTCAGCAATCTTTCTGTAAAGTGGATACAAGGGTATAAAAATCAGTACAAAATGCTTACACAGTATCTATAGTATAAATAAGCATGGTGCCTGTTTTAACAACCAGACTGGTTAGCAGGAAGCCAGACCATCAGGTCTGTCCCTCATGGTCCAGCCCCACAACTGATTATATATCTCTTCTTAACTTTTCATGTGATTCTCTTCTAAAGAACATACAAGGAAGCTGTGGCCTATAGTCAACTATGGGAACCCCTGGGCTATCAGGAGAAGATAGCACTTACTCCTGAGCATCCTGAAGATGCTACCACCCCAATGTCTGAGATTCCTTCTACCTCAGAATGAGCAAGCCCATAAACAAGGACAATGGAAATACATGCCAAGGAATGTGTAGGCACCATGGTGGAGGGGAAGTGATAAGAGGTCTGTGTACTAAGCAACCGCCAGCTACTCAGTCCCATACGATTAGCCACCGAAATGTATGAGGGACAGACTGCCAGGACTCAGGACTGCTTTCGTCTAACATGCCCTCCGCTCTCCAGCAGTCACTGCTCTACTCTTTGCTTCCGCAAGCTTCATTTTTACACTACATATTAATGAGATTATGCACAGTGTTGGCATTTCTCAATGACATTAGCTAAAATACATGGTCTCTCTTGAATCCTAGAAACAATGATCAAAATTCTAATCCAATTAATTTATAAAAATCAGGGCCAAATAGGAAGAATAATATTATATCATGTGGAATATTCATGCTATTCTTTTGCCTATAAATAGTTTTAATCTGAATAATAATTTTTAATATGCATGGGAAGTATTACATTTGCCTTTTTAATACATCCCTTTCAGATTTAACTCTCCATTTATATTCAACCAATAACAGGAACTATGCTACCTTGGAGATATTAGCATTACTTAGTTAGACCCAGGTTTGGAGCTACGAGTTGATGTCGTGACTTGAGTAATTCAAGTGTGTATCTCTCTCCAGTTAGACCCACAATCAGTGGTTTACAGGAACCAGCATGCCCTGGTTCCCAAGAACAGACTGCACATACATTTTCCCAACTAAACAATCTATACCATCACCTGGTAGCCTGAAACTGACCAGGACAGGAGCATTCACACCACACAAATCAGCAAACAAATGACCTGCCTCTAAACCCAAAGATGTTCATTAACCGTTCTTCAACATCCTACTTCCTATGACTTCTTTGCTGTGATGAACTATGCCCCAAAACAGTGAGCCAACGTGCACCCTTCATCCTGTAAGTTGCTGTCATCTGAGCAGCAGGAAAGTAATACAGAGTAAATATTGAAGCTGTCTGCTCAGTCTCTTGATGGGTCAGGCCCAAGTGCCAGCACGATGAGGTTTTAGTTAGAGCGTACTAGCAGCAGCAGCAACCTCCCTGCCTATCAGCCTCTGCCTTCACACAGGACTGCAAACCTGATATAATTAGTACCTGACATCTACTGCTCAGTAATCATATTTGGGGGTGAGTGTGATTAATAAGAAAGTGATGATATGTGCTTTGGACTCTTATTTTGGCTTCTGCTTTCCTTGCATGAGTTCGTTGACAACTGTTGGGGTGCAGGGTATAGGGCACCACCTCAAAGAAAGGAGCTTACTTCAGCCTCCTGGCTCTCTCATCGGCTGCCTGCAGCTTCCTCAGCCGCATCCGTTCTCTGGGAGTCGTTTTCTGCGCGTCAGACAAGGCTTGCAGAGTCTGCAGGTGAAGCTTTCTCTGCCTATAAAGTAATAAACATTCCACAACATGCAACTCATACCAAACATGCTCAGAAAAAAAAAATTAAACAAATATTTTACACAAGGATCATTGCTCTATGGAGAGAGCAGCATCTTGGGGCGGGAAAATCTAATAAACTCCGAGTGGGTAATGAGCCAACAAGGGCTGGAGTTAATCAGCATTATTTTTCAAATTGGATTTCTGCTTAAAAGCAAACTGTGTACTTTCCAAATTTCTGCTCATTTCATGGCCTGTGGTTAGTTTTTATAATGTGAGACAACTTAGGATTCTGGCCGTCAGAGAGTGAAGAGGCTACTGGAGCAACTCATCTATGTGTAATAGGCCACGGTCTTCGGAAAGGCAGTGAATACCACCTCCACCACCTACTCTCTCTGTAGCCAAGGGTGCTGGAATGTGAACCCCAGTTTCCTTGTCTGTAAGGACTGGGCTACAGTAAGTGTCACATGAGATAGTTATGTGTACTGTCTAATGGTGGCATTATAAGAACTGTATTATCTTGAATGGCTTATACCCTGGGCTTTCTCCAATAGATACTTTGGAGGTAGTATAGTATGATAGATAGATAGATAGATAGATAGATAGATAGATAGATAGATAGATAGATAGATAGTATGAAGATCAATCACCAGCAACCTCCCGTGGGTTCAAAGCCTAACTCTAAGATCAAACTCTTCAGGCTCTTTGGAGGCTATGGAGTCTCTGTCTAAGCATAAAAGAGAACAACACCACCCACATCATAGAGGCATCCTTCGTTTATTGAAGAAACTCCTTTTTGTTCAGGCGAAGAAGCTGCCCACGCGAAACAGGGATTGCAAGACTGGTGGCCACATTCCCAGTGACCTCTCCTTCCGCTCTTGTTTAGGGACAAGTATCTCAGAAGGCTCTTTGCTCTCAATTCTTCTTTTAGAAACACCATTGGAAACTGCTCTCAGCCACTCTCATGCTTCCAGAACATCACCCAGACCAGAGTGTCCCAGGAAGGGACCATTTGTCAGGAATATGCTCCCTCTTATTTTATAAGACCCAATGGACTTCCCTGAAACATAGTCACGGATCTTGAAAATAAAGGGGGCTGATTGAAATCAATATTTTACAGTGTGAAACACCTCCCAGACAACTGAATTCCAGCATGCCATTGATTGTAACTGGTCTACAACTGTGGTTCAACATGCCAGCTAAAATTAAATTACTTTTTAAAAAACCAGGATAACCTTTATTCTCACATCGGTAGTTAATAAACAAAAAATAAACTTAAAGTTTCTTGAAAGACTGGATAGCAATGTGGGAAGTGTATTAGAAACATGTCTATAAATTCACCCCAAGGGATCTCTTTCAGGTGCCCATTTGCTTTTAGGTTGGATGTGAGGCTGGGAAACCAAATAGGAGGCAGTGGAGAAACCACTGGGGTGGGGTGGGGGTGTCAGGGGAGAGTGTCTGTGATGGGGTGTGCCAGGGGAGAGTGTCTGTGATGGGGTGTGCCGGGGGAGAGTGTCTGTGATAGGGTGTGCTGGGGGAGAGTGTCTGTGATGGGGTGTGCTGGGGGAGAGTGTCTGTGATGGGGTGTGCCGAGGGAGAGCTTCTATCCAGGAGTGAGTGTCAGAAGACAGTACCTGTCTATTTGGTCTTGAAAGTCAGCCTGGGGGCTCCTGTTCCTATACTACTGCCTTGCACACCACTGGGGAGGGAGAGCTATTTCCCTGAGTCCTCACTCTGAGAGAGAGGACGTATGCAATGTGAAGAAAGTGAATTTGGCTTTACTATTATTATTAATTATTATTATTACTATTATTATTAGTTCAAATGCCTGGAGAACCTAAATACTTTCCTTCAGCAGATAGAGACTCTGACAGTTAAGCAAACACCATGTGAAGCCATCTAGGTTTCTGATGGGAGGTGCATTTGCATAAACATTCCTAGATATCTGAGATCCTCATTTCTCTGTACACTCACAGGGCGACTGCAGTGCTGCCCTGCAGATCTGTGAGCTGCGTGGTGGCTTAGGAGGGCAGGGTTTCAGCCTGCTACCACCCGAGGCAAACGGCTTTGGCACGCCACATTACTGAAGCTTCTTAATTTCTTAGCAAGACTTAAGTGAAATCTAGTGGATGCTCCACGCAGTCATCTTAGCACTAATAGATTTTTAAAGACTGACGCGCTTAGCATTTACACGAAATGGGCTTTTAAAAACCAGAGCAATTACTTACACGGCATTAATCGTATGAGCGGCCTCCTTCTGACAAACTGAGTTCTTGTCTTCCAGTGTCATCTCTGGATATTTACACATCAGGAGCTGAAATAAAGGAAAACCCCACGGAACATAAACATCCCTTTCAGCAATGAGAGGGCACAAAGGTACCACATGCCTTCTCTGTCTGAGGCCTTTGCAGACCCTAGCAGGGCACTTTGAGATAAAACGCACGACAGCTGTTTTTCTGTCTTTGTAGGTTAAATAATACTCTGTGTGGCAGGTTGTGTGGGAAGATCCCTCAGAGGTGACTCCTGTCTGTCTCCAGGTAAACCTTGCTTCCCCCACTCCTTTCTCTTGGTTTCCCTCCTCACTCCTTCCGTTGCCCACCACCAACAGGCCTTCCCTCAGCTCTAGGAGTACCCAGCTCTCAGCCTTTAGTAGGCCATGGCAACCCTCCCCATGAGAAGACGGCCACTTAGCTAAGGTACAACACTCAAGGGTGTGATATCGCTATATCCCGGCAAGCAGGAGAGGTACTTACTTAATGCATGCTCTCATCTGTAAAACCAAAAATAATGTGCAAACCTATGAAAAATAGCATCCCAAATGGTTCCAGACAGGATCCAATCCTGAACCCAGCAGCTACAGCTCACTTGCTTCTAGCCAATGTTGGCCTTGTTGGAGTTTGTCTTTAAGGTTTTATATTTTGCTATCAGGGTTTACTGATGTTAATTATGAAATATTGCAAGGCTAGTGAGATGCCTCAGCAGTTCAGAGCACTGACTGACTTACTTTTCAGTACTCACAGGGCGATTTACCCAGGTCTGTAACTCCAGTTCTGGAGGATCTGACACCATC
Source organism: Mus caroli (assembly GCF_978045245.1). Classification (NCBI taxonomy): domain Eukaryota; kingdom Metazoa; phylum Chordata; class Mammalia; order Rodentia; family Muridae; genus Mus; species Mus caroli. The sequence continues at coordinate 104,140,759 of NW_028227266.1, forward strand.
TTCAAGCCTCTTGGCTAACCCCTCCCAGTGTTAAGATGGTTCTGGCCACCAAAGCCCCTCCCCCTCCCTTGTTCCTTTTGTCTTATGTTTATAATGCTCAGTCTTCTTTGTTCTTGTTATCATTTTCATTTTTGCTACTTTTCTTTGGCTACTGAATTCTGACTCTTGCAGTCAAATTTCAGAAGAACAGAAGACCATGCCTGCCCCTTTCTTGTCTCCCCAGGGTTATCAGCACTGTGCATCATGGCTGAGTACACCTCACCATTATCTTTGCTTCCTTTGGATTTAGATCTTGGCCTACTGGTGAAAAGCTGACACCTGCTACAAGGTGGTTGCCTAGAGGTTCCTCTTAGAGCTATTCCTAACCCAGGGAATGTGCTTGAGGGAGTAGAATAGCAAAGGCCGGAGAACCCCACCCCCACCCTGGTAAAAGAGAAAAGATAAAAAGCCTTAGAGAGGACAGTAGGTATCTCACACCTGCCCAAGGTGGGGCCTCTGTCTCACCAAGCTCTCTAGTGTGAAGGAAAACAAAGAAATGCCTGACCAGTTAAACATGCAGCTTTGTCACCAAGGAGGGAGTAAGAACAGCCTGATGAAACTCCCAGATCTCCATATTATTAGCAGTACATTCGTGGCCTAACAGAGATGGACTTCAAAGTGTTCAGGTAAGATCTGTCAGCGTTAGAGCCACTGGGTAGAGAATGGCTTTAGGTAGAAAATTAGAGCCCTGACTTTCCATGTCTGGTGGCCTCCGGGAACCAGGGTTGCTGTGGCCTCTTATGCAAACAGGTTTCCCTGGTATTCCTCTTGGCTCCATTAAACCTGCCTAACTTTCTGACTGACTCTTTACTGCCTCTCAGCCCCACAGCATGGCCTAAGATCACAGACTGACAGTCTGCTAGCCCCTACACCACTCTCATTGCCGATACCTGAAGCTGCTCTTCCATGTAAGGGGCTTTTAAAATGTCTGCAGCCGACGGTCTCAATGAAGGACTCTTGTTCAACATGCTGTAATGTTCAAAGAGAAAAATGGTTTTTCAAATGAACAAAAACCTAAGTTCCTTGCAAACACAGTAACAGAACTTCATATGGTTTCTGCTTCAGACTTGCTTCCATACCGTTCCATGATGGTGTTTAGTTCTTGTGGATATCTGTCAGGGAGTGAAGGTGTGTTACCTTCAACAATATTCAAAACCACAGACAAGAAACTGGAGCCAGCAAATGCATGATCCAGGCAACACATCTCATATAAAATGCATGCCAGTGACCTGCAGACAAAGAGCAAAACATTTAAGTAAAGAACAAATGTCCCTTTTAAAATTTGCCCATCACGAAAAGCCTCAGAGATATTAGGGCATTAGCCACAATGCACCAACGTCTCTTTGAGGTTGCCTACAGAGTACATATTTACAAGGAAAACAAAAAACAAACAAACAAACAAACAATCCTGAACTCAAAAGCAAAACAGACAGGCAAACAGACAGGGACATACATACACACACTACATGCATGAACACACACATGCATGCAGGCACACAGCACACAAGTCCAAGACCTATCAAAGGATGAAGCACAGAAAGAAATATGCACATTACATTTTCCAAAGAAAAAAATAAACAATCCAATAGCAAGATATCTGTGCACGATGAAGAGTCTAAAATCTGATTAATGTAGCTGGGTATTTTAAAATGAGCTTTTATGAAAGAAAAACAAAATGAGGTTACATGGTACCTTCCTAAGGTAGTTTTTAAAAGCTATGTATGCAGAATGAAGTTTTAATTTATTAGCCTGACCTGCCCTCTGCTGTGTACTCTGTATGCTGAAAGGGAAGCTGGCATTATTTATTAGTTTTCTGAATAGACTCCATTTGCAAGTAGAGTGGGAGAGAAACTACTTGTAACTCACATTCAAATGTATAATTCTCCTTGGGGCTCAAGAACCAGGGGATCAAACCAGAGAGCAGCCCAGTGCTGGGATGCATTAGCCATGCCAAGTGGTGCCTTTGAGCTGGCAGGAACCCGGTCCTAGTGCTCCCACAGTATACAGAGAATGAAACCTGAAGTCTTCCTTAAGCTCAGTATTAAAAAAAAAAAATCTCATGGGTATTGTGGATTATGTAACAGCCAGATTTCCCTTTTCATGGTGGTTGCTTAAAAGATGAAAAACATGAGTTTATGACAGGCTGTTTAAAAGCTATATGTTATAGAACCTTTAACACAATGCTTAGAAAGGGGAGAATATATATAAATAAACACACGAACATAGAATTTGTTCTGTGCTTCCTTATAGAAGTGCATGCATGTAAGAGAATTCTGAATATGTACACTGAAAATGTTTCTGTTCCAATAAGCATTTAATAACACTAAAGCTTTTGGCTGGTTACAAAGCACTTTCATGCCTGTCACAACTCAAAAGGAGCTCAGACTTCCCAGTGACACTGAGCCAATGTCGGATTTCGTTTTCAACTCATGGACAAGGAAATTGGCTGGGAGAAGCCAAGTGACTTGATCAAGGTCACACAGTAGCAAATGGGATAACTAACTCTTGAATGAAAACATTTTTCTTCCAAACACTCTATTTTTTCAATTAGGAAAAGAAAGGGGAGGCAGTGTTAGGAGTGCTTACACAGAACTGATAACGCCCCAAGGTCAACATGAAGTTCAAAGGTTGTATCCATCTATAAGAGTATAAGAGTATCAAATGGTATCTTATATAGGAATTTTGATATACTGATATTTTAGCATCAAAGAAGATAGATTTCTTCACATACATATCGACATTTTTAGAAAAATAAAAATAGAGTGTTCCTTGCCAGCAGGAAAGCACTAAACATGTTCTAGAAGGGTGATCCCAGGCAGAAACAAGCAACACTAGGACTGACAAATAGCGTCAAATGGATATGTATAAATGAACATTCTTGCTACGCAACAACACTGATAATAGCTTGTTGGGTCTAAACAAGTCTATGTCAAGAATAAGACAAAAGACAGAAGAGAACCAGACATGTGATGTGTTTCTAGTTCCGTGATTTAGTGAAAAGAAGTCATACTGATATTTTTACTTGACAGCAATAGGATGCATATTGTATTTCCTTGAGTTATCATTGAAGGATAATACAGAAGTAAAGCAAGCCAGGAGAAATAAAATTCAACTATATAATTTTAAACTAAAAGGAAAGAAAGAGATAATAATAAAAATGAAACAAATGAAACACAGGGCATAAACATAAGATACAATACAGACATGGTCACACTAAATCTAACAGTGAAATGCAGGAGGAACGAGTCAGCATGTTCTGACTGGTGGCCCACAGAGGCCCACACGTGTGCAATGGTTGCCTCCACATTTGCTAAGCCTAAAACCTGCCTGATGGCCTGGAGGCAAATGATGACAGAACAACCAATCAGATGGTGTCAACTATGTGGAGCTAGCAGTTATGGACCAATGGGGCATGGGTAGAGGGTATAAAGGCACTCCTCAATTCTGCAATGAATTGAACACCTTGCAGTCGATGGCCATGCTTAACGGTGACCCTTGCTTTTCCTCTCTCTGTTTGACTTCCTTAAGGGTGGACAACGATACCCAGAGACATGAGGAGTTGGCCAAATTCACAGCGGCTCCTGGTCACAACAGTTCTTTAATTATTCCCTCTCATTGTCTCAAAAGATTCAAACTCTAAATCTGAGTAGGGTCAAAGTGTTAAACTTTGATGCCTCCTTTGTTACCAAGGTTTGGGAGAACTTCCAAAGGCTCCTCGATCCCTCTTGGATCACCACATATGGAATTTTGGGAGGGGCTGTGCTATTAATAATTCTTCTTCTCAAGTGCCTTGTACAGCATGTGTCACATCAATGCTACATCAACAAGACCACACTGAGAGTACTTATAGCCCTTGAATGCCCTGAGAAGAGAGTACCTAAAACAATGCTGCAGGCTTGGTTGACAGAAATGCAGAGGACCACGAATTAGGCTCCCCTACCACCCAGGCAGACTTTCCAGAGTAGCTCTCTGGTAGTCAATGAAGGTGCCAGGTTAACCTAAGACAGGCAAGGCTCCTTCTGCTGGTCGCCCCCTTATAGGTGGGGACAACGAGGTCAGAGCACAGAACTCTGGTTCCCACTGAGTTGCCAATTTTTAAAAGAAAAAGGTGGATATGTAGGCAGATATGTATGCATGTTCTGATTGGCAGCCTAAAGTGACTCACGCATGTGCAATAGTTGCTTCCAAGTTTACTAACCCTGAAACCTGCCTGATGCCTGGAGACAGATGACGAAAGATAGTATAACCAGAACAACCAATCAGATGGTACCAACTACATGGATCTAGAAGTTATGGACCAATGGGGCATAGGTGGAGGGTATAAAGGCACTCCTCAATTCTGCAATCCACAAGTCTGCTTCTGCTTCTCACCGGGCTCCCAGAGACTTGTGTCCTTGATTCTGAGCCTTCTTACCCCGTCTCCCCAAGGACAGTCTTTCGGGATTAGGGCAACAGTAAAATAGTACAATTTTGAAAACCTTTAAAAAGATTTAATACAAAAACAAAAATAAAACAAAAAGCAACAACAACAAACCCCATCGCTGTCCAAATACCCTTGGGAATACATCTGCACATGAGAAAATTCACAGAGTCATAGCATGCAGAGCTGGTGAGATGTCTTAGCAGGTGAAGGCTGTTGGCAAGCCTGCTGGCAGGAGTGTAATTGTAGTGACCATGGTAGAAGGCAAGAAGCTCCACATGCCTATCATGACATGACAACTCTCCACAGACAAATATAAATTCAAAAGACAAAGATATGTCATGCAAACAACTTGCCAAAAGATTGCTAGTAGGTATACTCGAATAGGTGAACACAGGCTTTGAGGGAGGGATCACTACGAAGTTCAAGATGATGTATGAATAAAGAAAGCTATCAGAAGCATATGATAACTTTAAATGTGCATGTCTCAAGTGTCTGTGTGTAAAGGACATCAGAATTAAAGGGAAAAATCAATGCTCAGTCGTGTGGGTCATAATCATCCCACTGGCCAGCAGAACACAAACACATCAAAGTCAAAAGGACGTGAGAAGACAAACACAAGTACCAAGCTGACAAATTCTATAATGACAAAATTCACATTATTTTCAAGAAGTAATGAACCATTTATCAAGACTAACAATACACGGAGTCATAGACAAGTTTCAATGACTTCAAGAATCAAACTCTTGAGAGCATGTGCTCTGGCTGCAGAGCAAGTAAGCTAGACGTGAGAACAGAGAGAGGAGGACGGGAGAAGAGGCTAGGAAATCTCCAACTACGTAAGAATTAAGAAATATACATCTACAAAGTCCTTAAACAGTAAAGCTTATTGAATGAAATTAATGAAATCAAAAGCACTAGGTACATTAAAAAAATAGAGGTTTCAGTCTATAATCAAGCTTGATAATTTAAAAAAATACCAAAACAGGGGCAGGTGCTAGGGTTGAAGAAGCAGGAGAAGAATCAATGAAGCAAAGGACACTTAATGCTTTGAATGCAAAAAGGAAAGAAAATCACATGAAATGAAGTTTAAACAAACATTTTCAACAGCGGGGGGGGGGGGGGGAGGGAAGTCAACAATTTACTAAATATACCTAGAAAAAAGGTTGTCAATTTTTTTTGAGACAGGACTTCTCTGTGTAGTCTTGGATGTCTTGAAACTCACTGTGTACATCAGGCTGGTCTTGAACTCACAGAGAGTCACCTGCCTCTGCTTCCCAAGTACTGGGATTAGAGGAATGTGCCACCACTGCTGGGGGTCAAACTGTCCTCCAAATTTTTATGTTTGTATGCATAAACTAATACTGTCCCGGATCTTAGCTTCTCTCTACAGTGGACATCAGTTAATGCTGAGGCTCATAAGTTCCCAAAGTGTAACTCTTAAGTATTCAGCCCTAAATGGTTTACCTATGTCAACCACATATCCAGGCTCAGGGGCTGTCACAGCAGAGAGACAGAAGAAGGTAAGAGCTTGAGGACTGGGAAGGGAGCTGTGAAATGCTGCCTTCTGGACATGACCTGGCCATTGCCCACACGGATTCACTAAAGCTATGGTTACTTGCACAGCATCAAGACAAGAAGACCAGTCAGCATTCCAACACACAGTGCTGATTAGATACAGTGGATTACCAAAAGAGTGGGCATTGGCATGATGTAGGGTACCTGAGGAAAGTTAGAGAGGGAAGTCGGAGGCAGATATAAACAAGGTACATGCATGCACACAAACACGCGCACACGCGCACACACACACCACAAATAGAATGTTATAATGTATTTTAAAGGCTTGTATTAACAAGAGATTTTATTGCAGGAATATGGTATTGATCTAGCATTTAAATAGTCAATTAATAAAATTTGCTTCATTATAGGAAACAAAAGATAAACTGTAACATCACCTTATCAGGTGGGGAAGAAGCATTTTATTTACAGTGGTCAGTGGTCAAATGCATCTGCAGTTTTATAAAGAAGAAAGCACGGCATAATGGGAGCAGGAGGAAATTTCCTTAGTCTTGTTTTTAGAGCTTTAAAATATATAGTCAAAAAAATAAACTTATTGGTGAAATACTGAAATTTTACAATTTCCTACTGAGATTGGGATCAAGATAAGAATCAATATACCGTATCTATACTACAGGAAATGAATGTGTTACCTACGGCAATACAGCTAGAAAAAAATAACTTAAAAATCAGCTAGGAACATTAACCCATCATTCATCATGTCAAAATGACTGTTTACATAAAAAGCTCAAAAGATTCTAAAGCCTTTGAAAGTGCATGGACTTAGCAAGCCTGCTCGATACAACGGCCATTCTTATCTCTAAGTCTGCAACAAGAGCATCTTAAAATGAAATTAATTGTGCCACTTACACTAACATAACAAAATGTCAATTATCTATAAATAAACCTAAGAGGTGTGCCAGATCCTCCAGTGTTGGCTACAATATAGTGATGCAGGAAATTAATGAAGACCAAAGAATAAGAGAGGCAGACGGGAAGACGATCCAGTCACCCAAGGAGATTCAGTTAAGAGGAAGATACTGCTTTCTCCTAACATGATTTACAGACATCTGCAATAGTGGCTAGAATCTTACTTGGTTTTTCTTCCTATGTAGGAAGTGTCAAGATGACTCTAACTTTAGATGGAAGGGCTACAAAAAAACAGTTTAGCTTAACAATGTATTCCTTATAAGAGTGTGGTATTGAAAATGATGAAAGAAAGATTCTGATGGAACAGAAAAGAACTGTTTTCAAATACAGACATATGCAAATTCTATTGCTTGATTAAGGCAAAGGTTAAGGTAAACTACACTTCATATGGGGAAAGAGAGAGAGACAGAGACAGAAAGAGAGAAGAGAGAAATCTTCAACAGATACTAAATGATCAAAACTGAGATGTTCAACACTGTTAGACATCAGAGAGATGCAAACAAGCACTCCTGGGTAGTAATTCTGCACGCTCCTAGAATGGCTAAAAACCAACAAAACCAAATCAGTACTTGTTATGCTACAAATAAAAGGTTTTAAGAAAAAATTAAAAAGACAGAGGTCAAAAGAACAAAGCCAAACACATCCCACCTCTCTCTAAGGGGTCAGAAGGGCTGTGTGGGAGCAACAATCTCTTATCTTAGTCAATGTTCTATTCCTGTGAAGAGACACCATTATCAAGGAAAACATTTAATTGGTGCTGACTTACACCTCAGAGGTTTAGTCCACTGTCATGGTGAGAAGCACGGCTGCATGCAGGCAGACATGGTGCTGAAGAGTAGTGGAGAGTTCTACATCTGCATCCACAGGCAGCAGGCAGGGAGAGGCACTGGGCCTGGCTTAAGCAATGAAACCCCAAAGCCGGCCCCCAGTGACACACCTCCGCCAACAAAAGTACATGAAATAGGTAGGTGCTAGCGAAAGGAAAACGAGACCATGTGACCGAACAAGCTTCTGCAACATTTGGAGTCAAAGACGGCTTCACTGTCCAGTCACGTATTTTAAAATCTATCACCGAGATCCACTGTTTATTCTGATAGATGTAATTGCATATATCTATGCTTTTATTTTCTCCAACTTCTAACCAAATATTGTTATGTGGAAATTATTATATCACCTCCTAACTTCTAACTTTTGAAGATAGAAAGCACCAGTATTGGGAAGTAGAAGTAGAAACACACACACACACACACACATACACACACACACACACACACACACACACACACACATACAGAGAGAGAGAGAGAGAGAGAGAGAGAGAGAGAGAGAGAAAGTTTTATTTAGAAGTCTGTGTCTTGCATTCCTTTCTTTCCCTAAAATCCCACCAACTTTGAAGAGTTAAGCAAATCTGTCCTCAAGAGATCACAGAGTACACAGTGAAGAGGAAGGTGGGGATCAGGTACATGTGAGACATATTCCCTAAATCCCCCTGCTTGCCATCTGCCCAAGTTGCTACACCTATGGGAGGGTTTCTGAAGCATGGCCTCTTAATGAATTGCAAATGAAATGCCAACCGCCTGTCCCTGTGCAGCTAAATTTACCTCTTTAAAGATCTGCCAGACCTTCCAGCAGAAACCTGCCCCAGCAGGGCTGGAAAATCGTATTATCTGTTAGGTAATATTTTCATTTGATGTGATTGAGAGGCATTCTGATGTTTTCAGTAAACACACACACACACACAACTCTAGGAGATTAATGGCTGCTGAGAGGAAGAAACAGTCTACTCCAACACTTAACCAATTCCAAATGAGAGCGGCATTAAATAGACTTAGTGGGTTTTACACACACACACACACAGTAACAATAACACTTATAAAAGAAGAGACCATGCATTTGGGTGTAGGGCTACAAGGGAGGAGAAGTTGGAGGAGGGGTGCAGGAAGGATGGAAATGATGTACTAAAGTGCTCATGGATAAAAGTCTCAAAAAGAAAATTAAAACTTAGAAAGTATACATAATGGCCATAGTTAATTGTATAAAGAAATATAAAGTTAATACAAGCGCAGTGGATTTGCCTTTGGTGCATAATAACCTAAACAGCTTTTTACTTAGAATCAAATATTAGCATAAATTGTCCAAGTACAAAGAAACTAAAAAAGATAAAAACAAAACAGGGGGCACTGGCTACTTGAAAAGCCTAAGACATATACAATGCAGCAGGAGTTTACCACCGGTCAGAGGGCACTACCACTCCTGTCAAAGCTCCTCAAACCCCCGCCGCCCATACAGAGCACCAGAGAGGTGCATTCAAGGCTGATCCTGAGCGTCTGGGAGGGAATGCAGCTAGACAGGAAGCGCAGCTTCACTGAGTTTCCACCTAAAGCAGGGAAACCAGGTGGCAAAGCAAAAATCCCATTCCTCTTAATTTCTGCAGTTAAGTGAAAACTTAGAACCTGGAACTTCAAATTACAAGTAGATGAAAACAAACATTAGAGCTAATACCCCGAGGAGTGTGTCATCTATGTGAGGAGAGATCAAGGGAAGAATGTGATGAAGCTACCATAGGAGCTAAAACCTGAGAAGCACAGCCCACAGATGTGCCAGATGTGCATCAGAGAGTCCAATGGGCTATTTAAGAGCAGCAGCAGGGCCGGGAGAAAGCAACAGTCAGTAAAAACTCTGTTCCGTCTACACAAGGACCAGGCCAGGTTCAATCTTTCCAGGACCCACATCAAAACAACAAAAACAAAGCCAACAACCAAAGAAACAGACTGCAAATGTGATGAAAAGCCTGCCTGAAATGCCAGTGCTGGAGACAGAGATGTGCAGTTCCCTGGGGGGTTCGTGTAGCCTACTCTAAAAATATAAAGCAGATGACACTTGAGGAATGACAGCCAAGGTGCTTTACTGGCACATGCATACACAGAGAGAGAGATAGAAAGAGAGAGGGGGAGGGAGAGGGAGAGAAGGAGGAGGAGGAAGACAGATAACAGAGGGAAGGGGAGTTAAGGAGAGAGAGAGAGACTGACTAACAGCTGACACCAGCAGGGGCCCTTCTCAAGCCCAAGGCAGGATGAGGATAAAGCCTGAAGAAGCTGAATGGGTAATAGCTCAGAACATCCCAGCAGAAGTCCCCTTACTGATGAAATACTTTATATTCCTGCAAACAAGAGCCACATGGGGGCACTGAGCACTTAAAACTGGTATGATCAAGAAAAAGTGTGTGTGTGTGTGTGTGTGTATTTATTCATTTATATATGAACCATTATAGAAGAAAATGGGGTTTAGATGAATTTTCTTCTTTTTGTAAAAGCCCTAAATACTCTCTTCCATAATTTCTAGAGTTTGATGATATCTGACCCTTGTAGACCCCCACAGTACTACCATGTCCTCTACAGGAATTTGGCCAATGGAATATCAAGGCCAATAACCAGGGGAAGGAGAGATAAGAAAGAGGAATGGCTCAAAAAAAAAACTGGCTAGAAGAGAAAGAAATTATTTTTCATCTTCAGATATTCTTGAGGCCAGACCTAAGCACTCAATACAAACCAGAAGGTTCAGGAAGGACCACGGACAGCGCTCGCCTACAGTGGAGAGGAGGTTGGTAACAGACGTGATCCTTGCACTTCCAACTGCTATCCACTCCACTGTTGCCTTAAAGATTTGGCAGCAGCCCCACTGCTAATGTGATGCAAACTGCTTCACACAGAGATCATGGCTATGGCCCCAGCTGCCTTTCTCGTTTTATTCAGTCTCCCAGGGCTTGTTAAGATAGAACGAACATCACAAGTGGAAGACCGTGCCAGGTTAAAGAAAAATCTACCTCTCTTTCATCTGTCCCAACCTCCCCACTCCAGCACATTTGCTACAACCCAGTCTGGTGTCCTCACAAGATGGATCCTCTAAGGAGGGTGACTGTTCTCTCCACGTGTTCCTTTCCCCTTCACATATGGGTGGACACGTCCTTCCCTGGTGATACTGGCTATGCCATGTGACTTGCTACAGCCAAAGTAACATGGGCAGTTCTAAAGCCCGGGAGTAAAATCTTTTATACAGTGAGGTGCTCAGCACAGCCTTTGATTGCTCCCTGGCACTAGATGATACCCATTTGCACTGGGCACAGTCTTCACCCTGAAACTGGTAGAGAACCTTGGAGCAGAGAGAGTAGTTTATCCTGAAGCCCCCCTGACTGAAAACAGGCTAGGAAGGAATCTGTAGCTTCCTGGTAAGAGAGAGAGAGAGAGAGAGAGAGAGAGAGAGAGAGAGAGAGAGAGAGAGAGAGAGAGAGAGAGAGAGAAGCAGAGACATAAGCCAAATTGGCAGGGGCTCCTGTGTCAGCAACTGATATCCCCCTAGCCTTCCCCTTCTGAGTTGCTGCTGAAGAAAATGCTGATACAAAAGGCCCGTTTGACTTGCCCTTAACCAGAGCAGTTCCTATATAGGCTAGACATCAGGCTGTTGGGTTTGGAATGCCTTATAGGGGAATTGGCACGGGTATAATTATTGGTCTCCAATATACGTCCTTTGGCCAGGCAGAGATGGGTCCTGTCCCTCTATGTTTTAGTACACCTGTAGCTAAGCTTGCCTTTTGAGTCTACTAAACCTGGGTCAATTATTAAGAATAAACTGGACTCCACCAGTGTGATTCCCACCACCATTCTCCCCATTTAAAACACCCAACAAACACAAGGCCCCAGATCAGAGAGCAGCCGAGCTGACTCTCATAAAAGAAATAAGAGCAACAGCAAGATATTGCTTCATTTCTACTTAACTACAGCTCCATCATTTAAAACACACTGTCCTTTTTCGTCTGAAAAGTACATGCTAACTATTCATTGTTTAGATCGGCTTGAACAACTGGTTGAGGAACACGAGTCATATTTCTATTTCTACTGTGAAGAAAACATTCTTTGGCAAACACTATACACACCGGCTGCATTCAAAGCACTGTCCTCGATGGCCCTTATTATTGTAACTTTCCAAAGAAGTGTTCATCAGCTTTTAGAACCAAGTCATCCTTTGAGAGCATCTTCCTGTACTTGAAGGCTATAAATAATAAAAATCCAGGAAGAGCTAATAGATTACAGAAGGAAGGTAGGATGCATACGGGCAAGTGTAAACAGGTGGAAATGTAATCAGGATTAGACTAATTCTTTTTAAGCATCATAAATAGCATGTCCCACTATTAATGCTCAAGCAAAGCACCTCTAAGTTATTCATATGTACTCCCAGTCCCCAGAAGACATTCCTCAGGACATAGATGTCACCCACTCCGCGGCACAGATGGGTTCTCAGCCTCACGCAATCTCATTTTCCTGAGTGTCCCCCTGAGATCACGTGCCACACTTCTCTATCTGCCACTATAATTAATAGTTCTCCGATATCCATTCCACTTTAGGTTTGGCAGCTGAAATTTCATTACCAGATAAGCCTGTTTTGATTTAGATACAAGCAAAGTAATTACTAAATTCATAATAAAGTGGTTATTTGGGGTCAAGATGATGAAACATTCTCGGCTCATACTTGCTGAGTAGTTTATAATCACAGTAGGAGCGCTGGTCTAGACCTGTGATAGATTGTGTATGTGTCAGGTACTTTTGTAGCTGCAAAACACCACAGGAACACTGCTTGATAGTCTTATAATTTCTCATGCAGTATAAGGAGCAATTTGTAAACAAGTGGACTGGGCACAGAAGGAGGGAAGAAGTGGCTTTGTTTCCCATGGGGTCCCCCTGCCTCTGTGACCTAGAAGCCATCCTCCTGAGCTGGCAAACAGGTGCAGATGCACTGTAAAGGAGTCAGGCGCACAGCCAGAGAGCAGTCCTGGAACTTACACGATAGCTTCCTGAACTCATCATATGCCCTTAATCAAATGGCGCACTGTGAAGTAACTTTAGATAACATAATCGTAAGTCGTAGAGACATTATATATTTTAATCTAGTTTTATAATGCATAATATTTTTTAGATTAAGTGTGAAGAAAGGTAGGTAAGCAGGTAGTAGGTAGGTAGGTAGGTAGCTAATAGCCACCATTGCAAAGCCCAGGACTGCTACAGTTCAGCTGGAGAAGGATCACCATTGAGCAAGGTTCTTCCCAAGGACTTCACAAGGAGCAAGAGGCAAGTGTTTCTGCTTTTATATCTAGGTTACTGCACAGTGCTGGGGGCGGGGGCTGGGAGTAAGTGCTCAATTAAACAATGTAAAGAAAGTTGCTCCTGGTGGCATGCCTTTGTCCTCTTTTCTTTCTGCTTTGCATTCGAGTGTTCTTTTAACTTTGGTGTACACATGGGAAAGGATAAGAGAGAGTGATAGGTGAACCGGATTGGACCTCTAGGACAGGAGATTCTGGCAAGAACAAGAGTCAGCAGAGAATCTCAGAGCAGTCATGGAACAGAAATGAGGGATATGATTTCTGTGAAAGGTCAGAGCTAGAACAAATCTTGACAGCTTCTCTGCCATGGGAGGCTCCAAAGTCAACAGAAAAATAACAAGTCTTACAAGGACCCTAAGCTAATGGCTCTGTGGTGGCTCAGTTTCCCCTGACCACACAAAAGGTCATTTTCTACCTCTCATCTTTAAAAACCAATGGACATGCTTTGACACTGCTTGTCTTTGAAGGCTCAGAACTACTTAACATTGATTTGCATATAATAATTACTTACTTAATTAACAAGCTCTCAACTAGAATGTCCTTCAACTCTTGAATGCTGAAAATTATGTAAGGTCCTTTCCAAGTACACCAGCATTCCCTGGGTAAGGCCTGCTGCTCACAGCAGGAGAGACTGAGACGATTTCCCACCTAGCTCTTCCTGGATACAAGAGCACTATGGAAGTGAAAAAAAATCACAGATGTCTCCATCACTGAAAACCCTGGAAGCAGTAAATGTAGGTTACCCCTAAATCCAGTATCTTAGTCAAATTCTTTCAAAATGCAGAAAAGCAGCATATTCCCCACAGAGCTGGGAGTTAACCTTAACATAAAATAAAGCACAGTCTTTAGGGTTACAAATGCTTTATTTAATAGGCTAGCCGAAGCACATCAAAATTTAATGTCTTGGCCACATTAAGAACTTTCCCCTGTGGTTCAGGAAGGACAGAATCTAAACCAGCCGACTCTCTGTGAACAGAGAGAATCCCTGAAATGCATTTCACAGAGTATAACAAGCTGCATGTGCTCCTGGCCCTCTGGCTGCAGAACAACTCAAATGCCAAAAGGGACAGAGTGGATGGAGTGAGCAGATGAACTCCAACACAGAGCAGACAGACCTCTCAGACAGCAGAGAAGGAACTCACTGGGGCCAGCACCTCCTACTCACCAGATGTCAGACTTGGCATCATAGCCTTGGTGCTTCAGGGCCTCAGGACTCATATAATGGGGGGTCCCCGTTAGAGTTGTAGCCAGCTCACATGAACCCATTAGCAGCCGAGAAACTCCAAAATCCCCTGGGAATTGTGGTTAATTGGTGTAAATATTTTAAGCAACAAAAACATCACTAGAAATTAACAACGAAAACTGATGTAACTTCACCATCTATCACGCAGTGCCATGTGCCATTTTAAAGGGAAAGGCAAGGGACTTTAAATTACATAATGGCCATCAATAGCTTAAAGCATAAGTGCTTTAGAGGAGAAGGAAGACTTGATGAGGAAAGTGAATTATCTAACCTCAGAGTCTTTATTTCTGGGATTATAGAAACCCAGAATAACCTGTTATTAGGCCACTGAAGCCTGGTAGTCCCCGACAGAGGTTTTGGAAGAACTGGATGTGAAGACATGAAAATTCCCCTACAGGGAGAAGAGTTTGATCTCATTTTATAACAAAGGGAACTTTTTTAAAAATTTAAACTATTCATGATATATGTATAGAAATTAGAATCCACTGGCTTCTCTAATTAGTCACGTACCTGTATTCTCTTCTTCCCCATGAATATCCTATGTGAAGCTCAGACAACTAACTATTTGAGCTCAAGTATAGTTCTAAAGAGTTAAATATTAATGAAGCCACTATAGCACCATTTAAATTATGTATGGCCTCTACTTATTGATAAAGTAAGTGAGGGGGCCTGGCTGCTCTTCCAGAGGACGCAGGTGCAATCCACAGCACCCACAATTCACAAGCAAGCTGTAACACCAGTTCCAGGGGATCCGATGCTCCCTCTGACCTCCATGGGTACTGAGTGCATGTGGTGCACAGACACACATAAGCATAATGCCCATACACATAAAATCATAAAAACTTTTAAATACATGAGGAACCTACAGCTTACAAAGTGCCTGGGAAAGCCCAGGACTGCAAAGTGTGCCTGTTAAATCAACCAGTCAAGTAGCAAGTGTTTTATACTTCAGTCTATAGCAGATAATCACAAACAAAATAACCAGGATTTGTTGGTCTCATCTAAGTAAGAACAAATATTTGCAAAGGCTAAATAAGCCAGGGCTGGATTATTTCCAAAGAAGCCAGGGCTGGATAACTTCCATGCTAGCTTGAACTGCACACTTCTGCTTACTGTGGTAGCTCTAAAGACAAACTTGCTTGGAGCTGAAGAGCAGACATTTAAAACATCTTACCGATTTTGAGTAGATTATTTTTCAGAAATATATTCTTTGATTTCAAGTCTCGATGAAGTATCCGCCTGTAAAAGGCAAAAAAACAAAAAAGATGATAATGTGTCACGTAAAATAGAAAACTAAATCCAATTAGAAGTCAAAGATGTGGTTATATATGGAAGGATATGTGCAAGTGTGTGTGTGTGTGTGTGTGTGTGTGAACGTGTATGTGTGCAAGTACGTGTGTGTGTGTGTGTGTGTGTGTGTGTGTGTGTGTCCTTTCACGTATCCAGCTCACACTGCTTAAAGGCTGCAAAGCCATGGACATTTCTCCTTTCTCCAAGGACAGAAAAGTTCATAAATGGAGGTTTTAGAGAGAATGGAACACTCGGCTTTGCTTTTTAAATCTGCTTCAAAAAGTCAGATCGTGTGGAGTGTTTAGTTTGTCTGGTTTGCTCTATGGCTGTTGGAATAAGATGAGGTAAGGTCTTATAACTCAGGTTGACCCAGAGCTCTCTGGGCAGCCCAGGCTGTACAGTTTGCTTGTAGCATGGTTTACATAGCACCACATCCAGTAACCATAACCTCAGTTGATGGGCACGGTATCACAAAGCATTATATTATATTATTACCAAACTGTTTAAACTTTGTAAAGGCAACAACACTGTTAATGCTAATCTGTAAGTACTTACTGACTCTTGCTATATGACAGAGGTATGGGAAACGTCCATTAAGACTTCTATTTCTGAATTTGGGAGAACCAGACAACATGAAATGTTTTCCTATAGGGGACCCCAAAATGCTAAACAAAGTTCACAAACAGGCACTCAAGAGCTGAGCCTATGATTCAGCAAGTCCCCTAGGTGGGGGGAGGGGGTCATATGAAAAGAAACTGAAAATCTGAGCAGACAACAGGTCCCAACTCCTCGATGCCTCTGGGAAAGTCTCAGAAAGCTGTGGACTGGCTATATATGGTCACAGCAGAAGACAAAGTCTGTGTAACAGGGACAGATGGTGCTGGTATGCATCCTTAAGTCTAGCATGTGTGTTTCGTACATACAGTGAAGGGACGGCCCAGGAAACCTGCCTCTGCTAGCTCAGAAAGGAAGCTTATCACTTGAGAGAAAGACAATGTTCACTCAGAGTAGAGATTCAGATATGCAATAGCTGTGTGATCACAGAGACCCTGAACCAAGAGAATAAAACTTACTGTTCAATTGTTTGCTCATCCAGCAGATGCGAAGGTAAGCTAAGAATCAGCAGAGAATGTGCAATGATATCAGAATGTTTCAGACAACCAAGTAAGACACAGACTCTACGTACATATTAAATGCTTAAAATCACAAAGGGTACAAGACAAAACTTGAAGTAGAAACACCAAAGAGGGGATGTTGTCAAAGGAGATTGCCAAACAGAATTTCTTTTTTTTTTTTTAATATTTTTATTACATATTTTCCTCAATTACATTTCCAATACTATCCCAAAAGTCCCCCATAGCGCCCCCCACTTCCCTACCCACCCATTCCCATTCTTTTGGCCCTGGCATTCCCCTATATTGGGGCATATAAAGTTTGCAAGTCCAATGGGCCTCTCTTTCCATTGATGGCCGACTAGGCCATCTTTCGATACATATGCAGCTAGAGACAAGAGCTCCAGGGTTCTGGTTAGTACATCATGTTGTTCCAACAATAGGGTTGCAGATCCCTTTAGCTCCTTGGGTACTTTCTCTAGCTACTCCATTGGGAGCCCTGTGATACATCCAATAGCTGACTGTGAACATCCACTCCTGTGTTTGCTAGGCCACGGCATCGTCTCACAAGAGACAGCTATATTTGGGTCCTTTCAGCAAGATCTTGCTAGTGTATGCAATGGTGTCAGCGTTTAGAAGCTGATTATGAGACGGATCCCTGGATACAGCAGTCTCTAAATGGTCCATCCTTTCATCACAGCTACGAACTTTGTCTCTGTAACTCCTTCCCTGGGTGTTTTGTTCCCAATTCTAAGAAGGTGCACAGTGTCCACACTTTGGTCTTCATTCTTCTTGAGTTTCATGCGTTTATCAAATTGTATCTTATATCTTGGGTATCCTAAGTTTTGGGCTAATATCCACTTATCAATGAATACATATTGTGTGAGTTCTTTTGTGATTGTGTTACTTCACTCAAGATGATGCCCTCCAGGTCCATCCATTTGGCTAGGAATTTCATAAATTCATTCTTTTTAATACCTGAGTAGTACTCCATTGTGTAAATGTACCATAATTTCTGTATCCATTCCTCTGTTGAGGGACATCTGGGTTCTTTCCAGCTTCTGGCTATTATAAATAGGGCTGCTATGAACATAGTGGAGCATGTGTCCTTTTTACCGGTTGGGACATCTTCTGGATATATGCCCAGGAGAGGTATTGCTGGATCCTCCGGTAGTACTATGTCCAATTTTCTGAGGAACCGCCAGACTGATTTCCAGAGTGGTTGTACAAGCTTGCAATCCCACCAACAATGGAGGAGTGTTCCTCTTTCTCCACATCCTCGCCAGCATCTGCTGTCACCTGAATTTTTGATCTTAGCCATTCTGACTGGTGTGAGGTGGAATCTCAGGGTTGTTTTGATTTGCATTTCCCTGATGATTAAGGATGTTGAACATTTTTTCAGGTGCTTCTCTGCCATTCGTTATTCCTCAGGTGAGAATTCTTTGTTCAGTTCTGAGCCCCATTTTTTAATGGGGTTATTTGACTTTCTGGAGTCCACCTTCTTGAGTTCCTTATATATATTGGATATTAGACCCTTATCTGATTTAGGATAGGTAAAGATCCTTTCCCAATCTGTTGGTGGTTTTTTTGTCTTATTGATGGTGTCTTTTGCCTTGCAGAAGCTTTGCAGTTTCATGAGGTCCCACTTGTCAATTCTCGATCTTACAGCACAAGCCATTGCTGTTCTATTCAAGAATTTATCCCCTGTGCCCATATCTTCAAGGCTTTTCCCCACTTTCTCCTCTATAAGTTTCAGTGTCTCTGGTTTTATGTGAAGTTCCTTGATCCACTTAGACTTGACCTTAGTACAAGGAGATAGGAATGGATCGATTCGCATTCTTCTACATGATAACAACCAGTTGTGCCAGCACCATTTGTTGAAAATGCTGTCTTTCTTCCACTGGATGTTTTTAGCTCCCTTGTCGAAGATCAAGTGACCATAGGTGTGTGGGTTCATTTCTGGGTCTTCAATTCTATTCCATTGGTCTATTTGTCTGTCACTATACCAGTACCATGCAGTTTTTATCACAATTGCTCTGTAGTAGAGCTTTAGGTCCGGCATGGTGATTCCACCAGAGGTTCTTTTATCCTTGAGAAGAGTTTTTGCTATCCTAGGTTTTTTGTTATTCCAGATGAATTTGCAGATTGCTCTTCCTAATTCGTTGAAGAATTGAGTTGGAATTTTGATGGGGATTGCATTGAATCTGTAGATTGCTTTTGGCAAGATAGCCATTTTTACAATGTTGATCCTGCCAATCCATGAGCATGGGAGATCTTTCCATCTTCTGAGATCTTCTATAATTTCTTTCTTCAGAGACTTGAAGTTTTTATTATACAGATCTTTCACTTCCTTAGTTAGAGTCACGCCAAGATATTTTATATTATTTGTGACTATTGAGAAGGGTGTTGTTTCCCTAATTTCTTTCTCAGCCTGTTTATTCGTTGTGTAGAGAAAGGCCATTGATTTGTTTGAGTTAATTTTATATCCAGCTACTTCACCGAAGCTGTTTATCAGGCTTAGGAGTTCTCTGGTGGAATTTTTAGGGTCACTTATATATACTATCATATCATCTGCAAAAAGTGATATTTTGACTTCATCTTTTCCAATTTGTATCCCTTTGATCTCCTTTTGTTGTCGAATTGCTCTGGCTAGGACTTCAAGTACAATGTTGAATAGGTATGGAGAAAGTGGACAGCCTTGTCTAGTCCCTGATTTTAGAGGGATTGCTTCAAGCTTCTCACCATTTACTTTGATGTTGGCTACTGGTTTGCTGTAGATTGCTTTTATCATGTTTAGGTATGGGCCTTGAATTCCTGATCTTTCCAAGACTTTTATCATGAATGGGTGTTGGATCTTGTCAAATGCTTTTTCCGCATCTAAGGAGATGACCATGTGGTTTTTGTCTTTGAGTTTGTTTATAAACTGGATTACGTTGATGGATTTCCGTATATTGAACCATCCCTGCATCCCTGGGATGAAACCTACTTGGTCAGGATGGATGATTGTTTTGATGTGTTCTTGGATTCGGTTAGCAAGAACTTTATTGAGGATTTTTGCATCAATATTCATAAGGGATATTGGTCTGAAGTTTTCTATCTTTGTTGGGTCTTTTTGTGGTTTAGGTATCAGAGTAATTGTGGCTTCATAGAATGAGTTGGGTAGAGTACCTTCTGTTTCTATTTTGTGGAATAGTTTGTGAAGAACTGGGATTAGATCTTCTTTGAAGGTCTGATAGAACTCTGCACTAAACCCATCTGGTCCTGGGCTTTTTTTAGTTGGGAGACTATTAATGACTGCTTCTATTTCTTTGGGGGATATAGGGCTGTTTAGATCATTAACCTGATCTTGATTCAACTTTGGTACCTGGTATCTGTCTAGGAACTTCTCCATTTCATCCAGGTTCTCCAGTTTTGTTGAGTATAGCCTTTGGTAGAAGGATCTGATGGTGTTTTGGATGTCTTCAGGATCTGTTGTTATGTCTCCTTTTTCATTTCTGATTTTGTTAATTAGGATGCTTTCCCTGTGCCCTCTAGTGAGTCTGGCTAAGGGTTTATCTATCTTGTTGATTTTCTCAAAGAACCAGCTCCTTGATTGGTTGATTCTTTGAATAGTTTTTCTTGTTTCCACTTGGTTGATTTCACCCCTGAGTTTGATTATTTCCTGCCGTCTACTCCTCTTGGGTGAATTTGCTTCCTTTTGTTCTAGTGCTTTTAGGTGTGTTGTCAAGCTGCTAATGTGTGCTCTCTCTAGTTTCCTTTTGGAGGTACTCAGAGCTATGAGTTTTCCTCTTAAAAATGCTTTCATTGCGTCCCATAAGTTTGGGTATGTTGTGGCTTCATTTTCATTGAACTCTAAAAAGTCCTTAATTTCTTTCTTTATTCCTTCCTTGACCAAGGTATCATTGAGAAGAGTGTTGTTCAGTTTCCACGTGAAGGTTGGCTTTCTATTATTTATTTTGTTATTGAAGATCAGCCTTAGTCCATGGTGATCTGATAGGATGCATGGGACAATTTCAATATTTTTATATCTGTTGAGGCCTGTTTTGTGACCAATTATGTGGTCAATTTTGGAGAAGGTACCATGAGGTGCTGAGAAGAAGGTATATCCTTTTGTTTTAGGATACAATGTTCTGTAGATATCTGCCAGATCCATTTGATTCATAATTTCTCTTAGTTTCACTGTGTCACTGTTTAGTTTCTGTTTCCATGATCTGTCCATTGGTGAAAGTGGTGTGTTGAAGTCTCCCACTATTATTGTATGAGGTGCAATGTGTGCTTTGAGATTTACTAAAGTTTCTTTAATGAATGTGGCTGCCTTTGTATTTGGAGCATAGATATTCAGGATTGATAGTTCCTCTTGGAGGATTTTACCTTTGATGAGTATGAAGTGTCCCTCCCTGTCTTTTTTAATGACTTTGGGTTGGAAGTCAATCTTATCAGATATTAGAATGGCTACTCCAGCTTGTTTCTTCATGCCATTTGCTTGGAAAATTGTTTTCCAGCCTTTCATTCTGAGGTAGTGTCTATCCTTTTCTCTGAGATGAGTTTCCTGTAAGCAGCAAAATGTTGGGTCTTGTTTGTGTAGCCAGTTTGTTAGTCTATGTCTTTTTATCGGGGAGTTGAGTCCATTGATATTAAGAGATATTAAGGAAAAGTAATTGTTGTTTCCTGTTATTTTTGATGTTAAAGTTGGCATTTTGTTCTTGTGGCTGTCTTCTTTTAGGTTTGTTGAGGGATTACCTTCTTGTTGTTTCTAGGGCGTGGTTCCTGTCCTTGTATTGGTTTTTTTCTGTTATTATCCTTTGAAGGGCTGGATTCGTGGAGAGATAATGTGTGAATTTGGTTTTGTCGTGGAATACTTTGGTTTCTCCATCTATGTTAATTGAGAGTTTGGCTGGGTATAGTAGCCTGGGCTGGAATTTGTGTTCTTTTAGTGTCTGTATAACATCTGTCCAGGATCTTCTGGCTTTCATAGTCTCTGGTGAAAAGTCTGGTGTAATTCTGATAGGCTTGCCTTTATATGTTACTTGGCCTTTTTCTCTTACTGCTTTTAGTATTCTATCTTTATTTAGAGCATTTGTTGCTCTGATTATTATGTGTCGGGAGGTATTTCTTTTCTGGTCCAGTCTATTTGGAGTTCTGTAGGCTTCTTGTATGTTCATGGGCATCTCTTTCTTTAGATTTGGGAAGTTTTCTTCTATAATTTTGTTGAAGATGTTTGCTGGTCCTTTGAGTTGAAAATCTTCATTCTCATCCACTCCTATTATCCGTAGGTTTGGTCTTCTCATTGCGTCCTGTATTTCTTGGATGTTTTGAGTTAGGATCTTTTTGCATTTTACATTTTCCTTGATTGTTGTGCCGATGTTCTCTATGGAATCTTCTGCACCTGAGATTCTCTCTTCCATCTCTTGTATTCTGTTGCTGATGCTCGTATCTATGGTTCCAGATTTCTTTCCTAGGGTTTCTATCTCCAGTGTTGCCTCATTTTGGGTTTTCTTTATTGTGTCTACTTCCCTTTTTAGGTCTAGTATGGTTTTGTTCATTTCCATCATCTGTTTGGATGTGTTTTCCTGTTTTTCTGTAAGGACTTCTACCTGTTTGATTATGTTATCATGTTTTTCTTTAAGGATTTGTAACTCTTTAGCAGTGTTCTCCTGCAATTCTTTAAGGGATTTTTGTGCTTCCTCTTTATTGTCTTCTGCCTTTTTAGCAGTGTTCTCCTGCATTTCTTTAAGTGTGTTATTAAAGTCCTTCTTGAAGTCCTCTATCATCATCAGGAGATATGCTTTTAAATCCGTGTCTAGCTTTTCCGGTGTGTTGGGGTGCCCTGGACTGGGCGAAGTGGGGGTGCTGGGTTCTGATGATGGTGAGTGGTCTTGGTTTCTGTTAGTAAGATTATTACGTTTACCTTTCACCATCTGGTAATCTCTGGGGTTAGTTGTTATCGTTGTCACTATTTAAAGATTGGAGCAGAAGCTGTGTTCCACTCACCAGCAGTCTCTAAATCCTGATGCGGGGGTCGTGGGTAGCTGACGGTACCCTGGTGCTGGTCCAGCCGGAAGAGGCCTGTGGTCCTACTCAGGCCAGTTTCTGCTTCCCTAACTAATGCAGTCTCAGGTCCCGCGCAATTGGATTGGAGCAGAAGCTGTGTTCCACTCACCAGCAGTCCCAAAATCCTTAGGCGGGGGTCGTGGGTAGCTGGCGGGTGTCAGGCAACCCTGCGCTCCCGCTACCCCGGCGCTGATCCGGCCGGGTGAGGCCTGTGGTCCTACTCAGGCCGGTTTCTGCTTCCCTAACTAATGCAGTCTCAGGTCCCGCGCAATTGGATTGGAGCAGAAGCTGTGCTCCACTCACCAGAAGTCTTAAGATCCTGTGGTGGGTGTTGTGGGTAGCTGGCGAGTGTCAGCAGACCCTGCGCCCCAGCTGCCCAGGTGCTTTTCTGACCGGAAGAGGGTTGTGGCCCTATGTAGGCCGGATTTCTCTCTCCCCAACCAGAGCAGTCTCAGGTCCCGCGTGATTGGACTGGAGCAGAAGCTGTGTTCCACTCACCAGCAGTCCCAAAATCCTGCGGCGGGGGTCGTGGGTAGCTGGCGGGTGTCAGGCAACCCTGCGCTCCCGCTACCCCAGCGCTGATCCAGCTGGATGAGGCCTGTGGTCCTACTCAGGCCGGTTTCTGCTTCCCTAACTAATGCAGTCTCAGGTCCCGCGCAATTGGATTGGAGCAGAAGCTGTGCTCCACTCACCAGAAGTCTTAAGATCCTGTGGCGGGTGTTGTGGGTAGCTGGCGAGTGTCAGCAGACCCTGCGCCCCAGCTGCCCAGGTGCTTTTCTGACCGGAAGAGGGTTGTGGCCCCCCAAACAGAATTTCTAAGAGAAAATGCAAGCACTGAAATTAGAAACTCAGAATTAAAACACGTCTTAAGTTAACCCCACTGAACACATTGTTATAGATCCACATCTAATCCTCCATGATTATACTAGCTCTATTCACCATGGCTCAAGATGTCCTTCAGTAACTAAACAGTAAATTCTACTGGCACATCTGGGCAACGGGTGGGGGTAGGAGTTCATTCAGGGCTACCAAGAAATGAGCTATCAAGCCAGGAAAGGACCTGGTAGATATGAAATACCTCCTGCACAGCAGGAGAAGCCAGCCTGAGAAGCCTCTCGAGATTCCTCAAGGTTGCATAATATAGTGTGCAAATGCTGTAGAGCGACTCCATCCAGTACAGTGGTCTGCAAGGTGTGCAGGGAGCTCCCGGGATGCAGCTTCTGGGTCAACAGCCGTGTTGGGTGGGCTTCCGAGTGATGAGCCTGCCTTTCAGTCACCCAAGATCTTATTAGTAACCTTAACAAACTCGCTTGTTCACTAACTCGTGCTGGTACCCTAGCTGGGATAAACCTTGGTTCATATCTCCCCAAGGAAAGACACACAACAGAAGCTTGTAGAAGATATTTCTCTGTTCTTATGCTGTGTATGTGGGGGGAGAGGGCAATTGTATATTTTCTGGACCTTGATCACTGTTTTAAGAAGGGGAAAGCATGGTAGTGCTTCAGCCATCCTGACAACTGCAAGAGAACAAGCCTGAATACCTCCGCCAGACTAGAGGCAGGAAGAACTTGAACCCCAGAGGACACTGCTCAGTTTACCAACTCCTAAACTGTCCTCCTGGAAAACAAACTACAGAATCCCTTCTATTGATTGAGATACTTCTATTACTTGCAAATAAAGGAATCTTCAGGCAGGCTTCCTCATGCTGGCACTATTGACTCTAGATCCAAGGAGGCAGAGTAAGATCTCTTAGAGCTGTAAGCGGGCAAGGAATCAGAAAGTCTAAGGGGTTGGCTTTGTGATAACGATCTAGGGGACATGCCAGAGGACATTAGGATAAGTAAAAGCACCTACAAGAGAGTTATCTAGCAACAACTGGACTGGCAGGTGATGAGTTACAAATAGTAGTATATCATTACTCCTCACATACAAAGACCAAATATGTAAGTGAGCACTGTGTGTGATTCAAGACTAAAACGCAGCATATGCTGGGACATATTCCAACATGGATGGTCTCCAGTGGGTTGTCTCTCTGTTGATGGAGCATGAAGTTTAACATAACAGGCCAGCTGTCAGGCTATGGGAAAAAATGTAAAATTGTGATTTACTGACCTTGTGTGTGGTCTCTCTTCCCCCACCTGCTTGAACCTGCTTGCTCAAGGGTGGAGCTTCCTGCTCATTCGTCCTGCCACGCCTACTGCTGAACCCTGCCGCCTTGTTGCTTGGAGGCACACACGTGTTCGTCCTGCTACTGGACCCCAAGATTGTTTGGCGGGAAATCGGGTTCCCTCCCCCTTCCTTTAAAACTGAGTGTCTGGAAATAGTAAAATGGAGCTTTGATCAGAATGTTGTCTTAGCTTCATTCCCTTCTCTCGCCGCCTAGCCCCTCTTCTCTTCCAGGTTTCCAAAATGCCTTTCCAGGCTAGAATCCAGGCTGCGATCTGCTGGCCGGACACAACATTTGGCGAACCAACACGGGACTGAGAAACGGCAAAGGATTTTTGGAAGAGACACTGCTGGTTTGGAGCTCCATGGAATAATTAAAGGATAAAGGAAATTCATACCGGAGAAGGTATGGGCTAAGCTGAGACAGCGTTAAGCCCGAGCGCTGGTTCACTTAGGTTCAGCAGTGAAGCTTAAGAGTAGCTAGGCACAGGCGGTAGGCCGTGGCTCGAAAAAGCTACATTGTTAGGTGTGAGAAAGGAAAGGGTTTATTAAAAGGAAATTAATAATCAGGCAGATTGCCGCAGTTATAAAAACTGCATCATGAGGGAGGAAATTGTCCCAAATAGCAGGAGTACTCTGCCCCCATTTTGTGTCTTGTTTAATGTCTGGTGCACCAATCTGTTCTTGTGTTCAATTCATGTATGTTCGTGTCCAGTCTGTATGAATGAATGTTCTATGTTTTATGTTGGATAATAAAGATGGTATAAAAAACTTTATCTGCAAGGCCGAGAGCTGCCACATGTTTCAGCCAAAAACCAGACACGTGGCAGGAGGGACCCTGATGGAAAAAATGTTCGTTTTAAGAGAAAGCAGCGAGTACACAGCCTCTTAGTTTCGAATCTGATAAATGGTTCATGATTAATGTGTTTGACAATGGTAAAGTGCTTTTTTATTCTATGATTGTAGCTACAAAGATTAATATTCTGAGTGGTCTAAAATTAACTGCTTCATTTGGTTCTTTTTTTATTGAAAATGTGTTCTGCATGTTTTCCCATTCAGCTCATAAGTTGTTGGTTAAGATTAATAATTGTTACATTGCTACAGATGGTTAATGTTAAATTTGATAACTCAAATTTAGAGTCCTTCCGACACGTGGCCTAAGGCAGCCCTAGAGGCTGGGTCTCTAAAGATATTTCTAGTTTAGATAATGATTAAAGTGGTTCCTATTCTAAATAGTAAAATTTAAGATAAGATTTAAAGCAATGCCTCTTTATTAAAGCATCAAAGCTTGCTTTAATAGGTATTCATTGGTATTAATTGACATCCAAACTTCGTAATATGATAGTAATGCTTCTAATATTGATTTTAACAGTGATAAATAGTTTTAAACTTAGGTTTTGCTTTCCCAAAGTTGTAGGTATTATCCTAACCTTGCACAAAAACTTAAAAATTATGGTTAAAACTGCCATTGTTCCATTGACTGCAGCTTGCAGTTTGATTGCAAATTTAAGATTGATGCTCAGATTAAAAAGTATTTTACCTTTGAGTCAATACAGGGCTCTGGACAGCCCCAGAGCAGCTTGTGGCCTTTTGTTTTGCAAACAATGCCTGAAAAGGTTTTTTCCTGTGTTCAAAAAAATTTCTTTTTAACAGTGTTACAGATCTATTCAGATGTTTAAAATAATGCTTAAATTCAAAGATTTTTGCTTCTAGTAAACTGGTAATCACTAAAAAATTTTGCCTCTAGGTATGGCTAATATAGCTTTACATTATGTAAGAAAAATGTTTATTGTTTCTGCTTCTTTACAAGAAGCCAAAAGTTTTAATCTTCCAGTATATATTGTTTCCTAAGTGGAAAGTATTTTATTAACTAATGCTTCTCAAGGGAAGTTTACCTTAAATCCTTGCTCTCACCCAAAAGATTCAGAGACAGTATCCTTTTATTATTTAGTGTTTTAGTTTACTACAAAAGGTTTTACAAAAAATAAAGAATGCTTTTATAATTGTTGTTAATTGGTAATTAGAAATTAGTTGTGCCCAAGACAATTCTTTGGCCAGAAAAAATATTATTGTAAAGTCATTTTTCTCATCCTCCCAGCCGATCGTTGGCCCACGTGGGCCCAACTAGCTGCTGTGAGACAGAGTCTTAAGACACACAGTTGCCCCTATTCCAGCACAAATAATCTGGTTGTGTGCTGTAGATGGTGTTTTAAAATGCTGAACAATCATAGTCAATGCTATATCTCTGAGCTCATAATTACTTAAAATTGTTCGTCCCTCAGATACTATTAATTCTCAAATTTACAATTGCTTATACATATTTCTAGTTAATAAATACATAAATTATGCACGTGACTCTTAATAACTTTTCAAGCTTTCTAGTTACAACCGTTCCTTAAGAAAAATGATTGAAAGTGCAATTAGTCACTGCCCCTTTACAGCCAAATATTTAAAATGTTTTGTCCAAAAAGTTATTAATTCAAAAGGTTAGATATTGTAAAATTTTAAACTTTAACCTCTTAAAAGACAAAAGAGAGAAATTGTATCCCCATATATACTATTTGGTGCATTTCCATGCACACTATTTAAATCATACCTTTATTTTCAAAATTTGAGATTAAAATGTCAAATTTAATAAATGCTTTTTAGTATCTTAAAAGGATCTACTTATTGGCTTATAGATTGATCCTAAAACAGCTACCTTATTAGGAAAGGGAAAAACAGGTTCTCTCCACAGAACGCTACAGAAGCATATTAGTAATTCGTGTGCCAAGCTGACAGGTAAGTTAACTCAGTGTCCTGATTAAAAGGACTAAAAGATTAAATTCATGTTTTAGATCCATCCTTGCTTGTCATTTTTCCAGTTCAGACTAGCTTCTAGCCTTTTAACTTTATGGCAATAGTACATCAGAGACTGTATATTCAGACTTAGTAAAATTAGTCATTTAATAGAGTCATAATGATTTTTCACTTTTCTTCAGTGTGACCAGCCATTCTAACTCAATCTTAGACTGGTCTAATATTCAGTTCAATTATTAGAGATTCCTATATTCTAAATTACCTAACAAAGTTAATTCAGAGCATTTCCCCCAAGGTCACCAAAGTCTCATCTTGCCTTATTTGTCCTAAACTTTTTGCAAACTGATATTAAAGGTCAGTCTGCAGTGGATCGCCACTGGCATCCAGTTACTTCTAATTCTTATCCATTGGTAAAATGGAAGGACCCCCTGACTAACGAATGGAAGGATCCGGTTCTAATCTGGGGAAGGGGCTCGGTTTGTGTTTTTTCAAGAGATAAAGATAGAGCACGGTGGCTGCCAGAGAGATTAATTAGTCAGATGAACGCACATTCCAAATCTTCTTATAAGTATCACCTTGAGGACTAAAATTCCTCTTTTGCTTACAATTCAGCTGGAAACTGAAGCTCCTAAAAAAAAAAAAAAAAAAAAAAAAAAAGCTGTTTTCCTGCTACTCTCTGAGACGGCTCCCCCACAGGAGGCCGGAGACTAGCCTTAGCTTTAAAATTTGCAACTGAATAAAGTACCTTGACTTCTCCAAAAAGAAAATTTACATTGCTACTCTCTCATTGTCTAGATCTCTTTTTTTCAAGTAGGTCAATCTACATTCTCCAGCCGGACCTGCAGGCATGCCTACCCCTCCCCCAAGAGCACACAGGTGGACTATTATCTTCCTTCCAAGGACATTCCAGCATGTGGCTTTCAGTCTGAGATAAAATTTAGATTTACCAAGAGAGCTAGGGAACTAGAAATTTCATATATTTACAGAGATTAGTTCTTATTTTGATAGAGATAGGCTTAGTCCCACAGCTGGCCTCTGGCTTTTCACCCTTGCTGTTACTGCAAGGTGTCCTTAGTTCCTCAGACTAGGGAATAACAGGGATGAGGAGGAAAGACTTCCAGCTCCTATTTTAACCACAATTAGTGGTGTTAATAATGACATAATTCTTGTCTAGGCCTTGCTAAATCTGAGGTTGACAAGTCTCCTATAGAGACCGTGCAGCGCTCAGAACTGCGTGTACTGATTCATAATCATATGAATACAGTATGGCTACCGCTTGGCGCAGAAGATTACTGCGGGGGAAGGTCCAGCTTGACCATTTCTGAGTTCCCTGTGCGACACACCTGATTTGAAAGAGGTTGGTATCTGATTCCAGCTAAAAACCAAAAATACCTAAGGCTCTGCCTCCCCTCCCCAAAAGATACCAAGAGCCACAGATGTGGGTTGTTATAACGCCCACGGGAGGAATCGGGTCAATGTCCACCCAAGTCAAGGTTAAAGGCCCACTCATCTATGGATGAGAAAATCATTTGATCACCTCAATTAAGCGTTGCCTATTTTAACTTAATTAATAGGGGGGAGAGAGGTTGGAGACCTTACTGTCGAAAGGGCAAGCCCTTCACTGCCTCCCACCCAAATAAAAAAGCCAACTGGCCTTGTACTAAAGAGCTGGTCTTACCCCTTCTCCCTGTTTCCCTGCCTGTCATCCAAAATTGCGGAGGAATATCAACTCAGTGTTATTCTTAATAAAGCGTATTTCAAATTTGTTTAATCAAACTTAGCCAGGGTTCCAACACCCTACTTAAAATGCAACCAGGAAGTTACCTATTCAGCACTAATTAGCATTATAAAGTCAGAGCCTATTCTGTTAGTGGTTTACTAGGATAATAAGGACAGTCTTAGCCAGATACAGTTTACCATTAGAAAAGTTAGGGAATCCCACGGAAACAGGTTTTTTCTTTAGCCCTAAGAACTCAGGCAGAACTATTGAACATAGATAATTTTTCTGCCTCAGGCCAGCCTTTTCTTTTTTATTTATTTATTTTTTTTTGTTAACTAATGGGAGGATATGTGGTCTCCCTTCCCCCATCTGCTTGAACCTGCTTGCTCAAGGGTGGAGCTTCCTGCTCATTCGTCCTGCCACGCCTACTGCTGAACCCTGCCGCCTTGTTGCTTGGAGGCACACACGTGTTCGTCCTGCTACTGGACCCCGAGATTGTTTGGTGGGAAATCGGGTTCCCTCCCCCTTCCTTTAAAACTGAGTGTCTGGAAATAGTAAAATGGAGCTTTGATCAGAATGTTGTCTTAGCTTCATTCCCTTCTCTCGCCGCCTAGCCCCTCTTCTCTTCCAGGTTTCCAAAATGCCTTTCCAGGCTAGAACCCAGGCTGTGATCTGCTGGCCGAACACAACACTTGTGGTTACAGTAAGCAAAATGGATCCTGCAATAAAAAGTCTTAGCATATAGTAGGTTAACAACAGCAATCCCTCTAAAACTATATTTTTAAATTACAGGAAATAACAAGGTAGCAAACAGTTCAGACTATTCATTTTTTTTAATCTAGAAATCCCAAAGTATCTCTATTAGTTCTCCATCCATTAACCTCCACATATTATCTACAGAAGTGGAACACTCCACTCCTTTCTAGACCTTGGCACTCAAGTGTTGGGTAAAGATTTAGCAACAGCTTGTTTGTAGCCAAATTTATGTTAGGGTTCCTATCTCCATTTCTCCATCTCCCCATCTCCCCAACTCCCCACCTCCCCGCCCCACCCCCACCATCCCCTAGCCTCTAGATCATCTCCTGGGCCTGTATAAAGCTAGATTACAGAGAAGGCACAATTTAGCCTTTACCTCCCCTAAAGCCCTAGGTAGATAGTCTCTGACACCTTAGCTCCCTCCCTTCAGGTCTTTCACTTGGCAGAGTCTCACTGTGCACTGCAAACTTTTCTTCTCAGAGGCCCCACCTACTCACTGACTCCTTGATGATGCTCAGCTTGAAAAGCCCCAGTTCCTTCCTTGGCCATGCGACCTCATCCTGAGCTCCAAGGCCTCCTTGATTATGAGCCCCATGTTGGAGTCAAGAGGTCGAGGTTAGGTCCTTCTAAGCTCCCCGGCTATAGCCAACACATCAGAAGTCTGCTTGACTTGGTGTGGAAATGCACTGACCGGAACTGACCACAGGACATCCTCGAGAAGAGGACATGGGGGATGGGAGGGAGCTCAAGCGATACCAGACACCACAGTCAGCTCAGCATTTCCCATCTTCCAGAGTCTGGAAGGTCACCTCCTTCCTCAGCCAAATATACTGCATGGATTCCCAAGCGGGCGCCCTCCTCAGGAAATGAATTCTCTGTGCCACGTTTCAGACACTCATCTAGATACCTTACCACGTTTCTGCAAGCTGGCTGAGAAATGAAGCTAGGTGGTGACAAAGCCACCTTCAGGAAATGTGTGGGTGGCTAGGTGATGACAAAGCCACCTTCGGGAATGTGCTCCAGCCTGTCTCTCCCACCATGGGGAAGCACTAAAATCAATGACATTTTAAGACCCCCAAGTCTGAGCACACTGTGAGGGGCTGCTCTACTTTCTCTTGAGAAACAGGGGCTAATAAGCCTCACACCCCAACAGGAAGAAGTTGTGTACAGCGCTCTGAGACAGCGCTCTGAGACAGCTGAGTGAACTGTGAATGTTCCCAGACTTTAACAGCCTCATTTACGTACCTGCCATATGCTACAGCCTCCAAGGATTCCACAGCTAACAACAACCTAAGTTAAAGCACAGTACATGAACCTTCCTTCCAAAGGAGAGAGCCCATTTTTCTTTCATCTGTCCCCTGCCCATCTTACTTTCTCTACCATTGTCTTTGTCTTCTCTAGGATACTGTATTTCTCAAGGTTCTCCACACAAACAGAACTGAGAATCGACTGGTGCACTGGAAGACCTGTCACCTGAATCAGTAGGCTAGAGGCCCTGGAAAGCCAGGGGTGAGAGCCTGAGTCCCAGGGAAGCCAGCATGTGAATCCCTGGCCAAGGTCAGAATCAGGGAAGGAGGCACTTTCCTCCTTCCTACAGTGGGTGGCACAACACCCACCCACGATGGGAAGGAACCTATTTTACTACTTCAAGAGCCAATCTCTCACACACAGATTCTCATAGACTTACCCAGAAGCAGCATTTTAAACTGGGTGTCCCGTGGCTCACTCCAGTGGTTGTAAAATTAACCAACATTTGCACTGAGGCATTGGCTATGAAGGTAGCAAGTCTAACCTCTCACGTGCATGTATGTTTCCAATGTAATCCTCCATATTAACATGTAGACAATCTCTGTACATGCCTATAGTCCCACCACTTGGGAAATGGAGGTTTGAGGCCAGGACTTCCTACACAGGGAAATCCTGTCTCTTGACAAACAAAAATTACTCCAAGGGCTAGGAACATAGCTGGGTGGTAGAGTACTTGTCTAGCAAGACCCTGTGTTCAGTTCACTAGAACAGCCAAACAAACAAACAAACAAGCAAACACAAAATCCTCTGAGGTTGGAGTAAGGCGGAGATATTCGTTTTTTCCATTCAAATCAAAATTTCCAAAACTATAAAATAATTCAATAGGAAACTCATAAATAATGTTAAAAATAAGAGTTACATTTGGTTAGGAATTTATGAACAATTTCCAGAAAACTGCACAAAGTGTAATCTCAGACCTACAGCATGGGTGGAAGAGTCCTGCCTCTGAGTCCTCATGGGTGGAAGAGTCCCGCCTCCATGGGCTGCTTTCCCCGCCCTCTCCTTTCCCGACACACTGGTTTCTACCTCCTGAGCTCCTCTCTCATCAGAGTTACTTTCTAATTGCTGTTGCACTAAGACACCATGACCAAGACAACTTGTAAAAGGAAGCATTTGATTGTGAATCACAGTTCCAGATGGCAGGAGTCCATGACCATCATAATGGGAGCAGGCTAGCAGGCAGGTGAGCATGGGGTTGGACCAGTAGCTGACAGCTCACACCTCAAAATACAATCAAAAGGCAGAGGGTTAACTGAGAGTGGCGTGAGCTTTTGAAACCTCAGAGCACACGCCCAATGGCACGCCTCCTCCAAGAAGGCCACGCCTCCTAATCCTTCCCAAACAGTTCCACCCACTGGGGACCAAGCGTTCAAATATATGAGCTT
The DNA here is from genome assembly GCF_978045245.1 of Mus caroli. Classification (NCBI taxonomy): domain Eukaryota; kingdom Metazoa; phylum Chordata; class Mammalia; order Rodentia; family Muridae; genus Mus; species Mus caroli. The sequence goes on from NW_028227266.1 coordinate 104,173,686, forward strand.
ATCAGGAGCCTTCTCATTCAAACCGCCACAGCTTCTAAGCAGACTATGCCCCAATCTGGGTTTCAGGACTTAATACTATAGGAATTCAAACGAATGCAAGCCCCTGTGCTTCCCCCAAGACTCACTTAAAACGCCTCTCACCAACCCTCCACATTCTGTCTCCCGTGCGTGCTCACAGTTAATCTCAGCGTGATTGTTTCCAGCCCCTCATGCTCCCAGACATAAACCTCAAGTTTATCTTTGATACCCATCTCCAATGGCCCTGGGGATCCTCAAGAATAGTCCATGAGTATTTCTCTGTGCTCTCCAGCCCAAGACCCTGCCTTTGACTTTCTATCATATTTAACATACTTACTTAATTTCAAGCTCAGTCATTACAGCTTACCAAACTCATTACAACAACCCCCCCCCCCCAGATATTCCCTGCTGCTGCCATCTTGCCCCGGTTCTCATAACCTCACACATGGACAGTATGAAAGGTTTCTGATTAATAACTCAGCTCCCATCTCTGCTCTCCCTATTTCAGTGTCACTCTGTGCATCTCTGTGACTCTGTCTCTCCCACCCTCTCTCCCTGCCTTTCTCCCACCCCTTCTCTTTTCTATAAGTTATCATCTAAGCTTCCTGAAGCAAGCTCTGGTCACAATTTCACAAGGCTCCTACCTTATCAATTATCCATGTTATATAACAAGGCCCTTGTTGGCCCCATCTTCTCTCTGCCCACATCTCTATCAAGCCTTCACCTCAAAGAGCTTTCCCAACAGAACCACTCATCATTCACTCTAAATGTACTGCTGTTCAACCTCTCTCTCTCTCTCTCTCTCTCTCTCTCTCTCTCTCTCTCTCTCTGGTCACTCTGTCCCTTAAACTTGGGAAGTGCTTGGCTCATCTTTAACCACACTCAAAACCTACCCTAGATCAAATTACATGTCATTCCTTATTGTCTAGACTGGAATGATATCTCTTCTGATCTCCTACGCAGTATACATCTACTGTTCCTGACACTCATCATCTTCTGCAATTCACCCCACAATGTTTAAATCTTGAGTTAACACAGTTGCACATATGTGCCACCCATGTAGTCCTCAACCCTAATTTACATACAGAGCTATCCCAGTACCCAGGCCATTTCTTTGAGTCTCCTAGAGTCAAGCTTCCTCCCACAGATAAGTGCTTCTGTGACTCACCATCAGTTAGATGCACCTTGGTTTGAACTTGGGTTTGAATAAACCATACAATAGTGTGTGCCCATCTAAACCTGCCTTGCATCCTACATTGCATATTGAAGAGTCATTTACATCATACATTACTGCTTATGTGTTATTTTCCACTATAAGCTAGTATTTCACTATCAGCTTACCCAGTCATCCCATGGTAGTTAAGGACCTTCCAGTGCATTAGCCACTACATTAAAAAGGTTGCCGTGGCCATGTTTGTATGCCTGCTAGTGACCAGCCCTAATTTCTCCTTTTTAAATCTTGTTTGTTAGTCCATATCATTTTTACAGAAGAACGCATTCCACTGTGACAGTTTCACACCTGCTTCTGGTGAAATGTGTCATTCTTATCCCTTTTCTCCCCTTTTCCCTCCCCACTGACCCTCAATTGCCTCCCTCCACTTTCATGTCCGTTTATAAACTCTAGATTCTGCATGTGAGAGAAAATGTATGGTATTTACCAGTATGGTTTCACTTGATTTGATTATCTCTGATTCCATCCAGTTTCCTGAAATGACACATGGTTCTCCACGGTATCTCCATTATGTATATAGATACTATGGTTTCTTTACCCTTCCGCCCCATTGATGTGATTGCGTAACTTGATCACTGTGTTAGTGCCAAGAGAACATGAGCACACTGAATATATCCTTGTGGTCTACGTCAAAAAGGTCATCAACGATCTCTGCCCACCCCCAAGGAATATAACTATTTGCATGTTTAGTCTAAACAATTCTATCACACATTGCCCCAAAGTATCTCTATGCATGGCCACCCCACACATAATGTGACAAATGCTCTGGATCCTTGTCAACCACACATCCATGTGTGACTGCAGGTTAAAACCATCTGCCAGCAGCGCCTATGTCTGTATTTAATTATGAGCACAAACAACACTGTTCTAGAAGCTGCTTAAGTGCAAAGATTGCAGAGTGGATTCCCTAGCATCCTATAAAGCAAGCAGTGACAGTCTCATCCTTGAGACTGTTTTACCAATGTGGAAACAAGGTTCAGAGATGCTGAGCAGCCGTGGAGACAGTGATTCTGGACAGCCTCCTGACCTGCAGCCACGGCACTGAGTTCTCACCACTTACACTAAACAAATGGTTCTCTAAGCTTAGGACTTATTTTTAGTTTATTGCTATTACATGAGCTAAGACATAAAATTGGCATTGCTCTATACATAAGAAGCTTATAATGATTGACTACGATATAATAATTAAGAGACACTGTGATTTCTCATCTGAATCGCGAAGACTAGAATTTTAGATCCACAGATTCAGTAGCAACCACATGTGAAGTTGCGTTGAATGACTCTATAAATACTGACAGACTGACAATGGCACTACTCCCTTTGGAGGTTGTTTTTAAACTCATTTATTTTTTAACTATCACTAAGTAATCTTAAGCACATCAAAAATGTTGGGGGAATGTGCTCAGAGTGTATTTTATACTGGCATGGGAATAGCCTTATGTAACCCTGTAGAAAACAAACTAAAATAATAAAACAGAAAAATAAGAATGAAAAGAGCAAATTTGGGACCTTAAGTCAACCAGATGATTATGTCCTTTATGTAATAAGCCAACAATCTGCTAATGAGCAGTGAGAAAGGAAAGGCAGGCAGAGGGGATGAGGAAGAGAGGAAGGGAAGGAAAGAGATACCGGCAGCATGAGTGTGCATGTGCACAGGCCGACAGTCAGCAGCTCCGGGCTGTTTATTAAAGATTATGTGATATTTCATCGTCATCTTAGGACATCACTACAGAGACCGTTGGGAGTCACACTGAATTAGCCACTATCTGTGTCATCCAGCATGTGTTTCAAGAGATACATGGCCAAGTGCAAGGGAATCTGATTACTTTTTATGCTATCAGAAAGCACAGGCAACACACTAAAGCAGTGACAGCCCTGACTGCCAGGCCTTGGCGTGCCCCAAGAATATCATTTTTACTGAAGATGCGGTCCCCAGGTGTCCTGTTCACTCCTGCAGTGAGAGTGCCTTGGCCACCCCCTTTGAGAGTCTATTGCTTCCAATGCATTTGTGTCATTTGATGGGTCTAATAATATTTAACACCTTCACATCTGAAAAGATGGTTTAAATGTATTGTTAAAACATTTGCAAAACAGTATTGTTGGGGCAAATTGGGTAAACAAAAATGGCAGACAACTGAAACTCGGAGGATACACTTGGACTGCTAGCTAATATTTATATCAAAATCGAGTTTTGATATGAATATTCATCTGTCATGGTCTGGTGAAGATGTCTAAGTATCAGCTTTAATTTACAGGAGATAGTTACATAGGGCACCGAGTTCAATACAGTTTCTGCTACACTGAAGATCAACTTGGTTTCCAGAACTACAAAAAAAAAAAAAAAAAAAAAAAAGGTGGTGAGCTTCAGACATGGCTCAGTGGGTAGTGATGACTGGGCAAACATGAAGACTGTATTCAAATTCCAAGTACCAGGAAAAAAGCTGAATGCTGAATATGGAAATTCCTGAGGCCTGCTGGCCTGACATGTTAGGCAGAGGACAATGAGAGACCCAGGCTCAGACAAGGTAAAAGGCAAAGGCCAACACCACCGGCTGCCCTCCACACCCAAACTGTGGCTTGCACACAACCACACTCACACACACACACACACACAACTGATATAAATACTCTGTGGGTAAATAATTATTCTACAGTTTCCTCAAGGATAAAAATCTTATTATAAAATATTGCAGGGGTCTGACCGTGGCCATTCATCATCTGGGTGTATTTGCTTTCCAATCAATCAAAAATATTCACCTTTCAAGTCCAGACATGAGAGCTAAAATATATATATATACCCTGCCCCCAGAAGCAAATCTACACGTACCTCTCATGCATGTAATCAACTCCAAGCAACAACTGGATAAACCATTCTACTATCTGATTTTCAGCGAAGACTTTCCCAGCTTCTTTATATTCCTGGATTTTATAGTCCAGATCTCGGCCCTGAAACAAAATAACATAATCTTTTATAACTTTGACATGTAAAATGTTAATACCAAGTTCTCGCTACAGTAATTAAAATCAAGGCCAGAAGCTGACAACCATGAATGCCTCGATTTGCCTGGCAGTGTCGGATGTGACTCAGATGATGGTGTCTCTTGGTATCCTTTAATTACCATAGAAAACAAAATGCTAAGTGTCGAATTCTCAGAGAGAACCCTTACGCCTCATTAAAACACTGAAGGACTGGAGGTTGTTTCATACGTGTTCTCGGCAGAAAAAGAGCAAGGAAAAAAATGTTCTTTGCAGAATGTGAAGAACGGGATCAGTGGAGCACAGGGCAAGAGGTACCTGCCACGGCCGTGGGAGCTAAGATGAAAAGGAAGCCACGCACAGACTCTGGCAGGGTCCTCCTCAATGCAGAGCAAAGGTATTTCCAGGCAGCGAGGCAACCAGGAGAGATAACTTGTAATCAAAACAACATGTGGCCAGCGGACTAACTGCTCATAATGCAGTTTTTAATTTCCTTTCAATGCAATGTGCAAATATTTGCTTAGCATTTGGTCTTTCCAAATTAAGAAATAACAAGTCAAAAGCATATCAAGCATTCACACGCAGCCCCGATGAGACTTCCTTCCTCGTTGGATTTTCTAGGCCAAGGAAATCAAAGATTCTTGGAATTAAAAATACAGTGAATGAGTATTTGACTCTTGGCAAGAACAAGAATGAGAGACCAGTTCCCTTCTCCTTCTCCAAGTGTGCCTGTCCAATGCTCACTTTCTAACCCTGGCATGTCCCAGGGTTCTGCTATGGCATGAGAACTGTGCTGTGATAGTATTTCTGTAAATTGTACACAGTGGTTTTGCTAGTCTATCATTGTGACATCCAAAGGATGTAAGAAGCCCATTCAGACAAAACAGAACCCATAGCTACTACATTGTCTCTGTTATCAGCTTTATATTCCCATCCAAAGGACTGTTTATACTACTGAGGAATAAGTTAGTAAAACAAGCCCTGGAAACAGGAGGCCTGAAAGTGAAGTCTCAGGAGCTACACAAGCCTCCCTTTGTTGTCTGGATAAAATCATAAGAAGAAATGCCATCAGTTCTTACTGTAGAACTATTAAACACAACATTATTCAGTTAGCATGAAAATAAGAGACCAAGGGCTGGTGAGATGGCTCAGTGGGTAAGAGCACCCGACTGCTCTTCCGAAGGTCCAGAGTTCTAATCCCAGCAACCACATGGTGGCTCACAACCATCCGTAATGAGATCTGGCGCCCTCTTCTGGAGTGTCTGAAGACAGCTACAGTGTACTTACATGTAATAAATAAATCTTTAAAAAAAAAAAAAAAAAAAAGAAAAGAAGAGACCAAAAACCAAACCCAAGATCTTAGTCTTAAGTTACCCTCCGTATCTGTTGATTCTCATTTTCAAATTTCTCTCTGAAAAGGAAAGTCCTGTTGCTTCGCAGTGACCATGGATCCACCATGTTCTTTAATAAGCACTCTGGGGATGATGTCCTGAGGGTGTGGCTGAGGTGGGCAAGTCATCCACAGATGATGACAAACATTGTGCTGTGGTCTCACAAAGAGAGAACGAAACTTCTGAGGCAGCCTGATTTTACCTCAGCAGTGTGGGGAGCATTTCTTTCTTTTTCACAACTTATCATCTAAGCAAAATCCAATGTGTTTCATAAAATGTCATGGGTTCTTATTATATACGCTAAGTTTTTGGTTTTCTCAACTTTGTCTTTGAGAAACATTTAATGATGATTTTTCTCACTAAAACAAACCAAGAAAGGGCAATGGGCTTGAAGTTGAGCCAATATTAATGTGATTCTTCCTTGGTCCATCTCCTTCACTAATGTCACCTCTCAAAAGTTACACAAAAAGCCTTGATGTGAACTTCTAAGGTTTCGAAAATCTACAGCCCATGCCATCCCTTGGTAGATTAACGGTGTCCCTTCACACCATATCCCAATTAGCCAGCATTAGACAGACTGTGAAACCCTGAGGCCTTGAAGAACTGAAAATGCTCATCTACAGTGTCCCAAGCACCACCTTTGATTGCCAGGGACAAGCTTAAATCCCCAAAGGATTTGATTCTTTAAAAATTAATCCATTTTCAAGGCTGTCAATCAAAGCACTTATAACTACTTTGAAAGACCAAAGAGAATCTTCTCAGAAGCCCACACACAGTAAAGTGGAAGTGTTCAAAGGATGGACAGACAAAAGGACCCCTTCGAGGCCACAAGGAGCATGGGCTATCAGCCCGCCCTACTTCTCCATTTTAAAATGAAAAGACCGTCCTGTATTAACTCATTGAATTGATATCTCATAATACTGCTCCTTCAAACCTGACGCATCTTCAATGAACAAACTTGTCCTTGCCCTTTCTAGTTAAAGGGAGCACGCATGGGGAAGGACTTGGTCTTCTTTAAGGGGCTGGCCACCAGGAGTTTGCTGGTGCTTCAGTGAGGATCTGGGGGTGGGTCCCAGCAGTGGGGAGGGAGCAGACCTGGAAGGACTGGGAAGTGAAGTTGCTCAGGATTCATAATGCGACATTCTCAAACAATCAATAAAAATATTAGGAAACTTAAAAAAAAAAAAAAGAAAGAAATATTTGCCTGATACAGTTCCAAATCGAGCAAGAAACAATGGCTTTCTTAAAAATGCACAATTTGATTCTGCATGTGAGGATATGACCAAAGAATACGTGTTTTATTTTCATTTTTGTGCATGTGTATATATTCATATGTATGTGCATGTGCATAGTCATATGTATGTAGACACATGTTGGGGATATGTGCACCAGATGTGTGTCCATGTGATTGACATCAGGAACCTTCCTTGACTGCTTGCCATCTTGCTCACTGAGGGCAATTTAACTCAAAGCTCACGCTAGTCTGCGCACAGGCTTGGTCCAGGAATCTGATGACTGAGCAGTGGAATTCCAGAGGCCACAGCAGCCACCTAGCATTGACTTAGGTGCTGAGGACACAAGTCCTCACACTGACATGCCCAGTGTTTTAGCCACCAACTCATCCCTGAAGTCTGAGAATATGTTTTTAGCATGCATCCCAGGTACCTCTGGAGCTGTTCTATGATGACAGTTTGAGAAGCAGTACTAGGCAGTACCACCATAAATGGGCCAGAGGCTTAAAACCTACTCCATCATAGAAACATTCCACCCAGAAGTTTAAATGTTCCAAAGGTCTTTGGAAAAAGCATGGTTGAATAGGAATTATTTAATAATGATTTTTTTTTAAAAGCCCATGACAGATGTAGGGAACAAGGAAAGCTATCCTCTGCCACTGCACTGCGGTGTTCTGCAAGCTCACTGCGATAGAGTACATTAAACACGGGGAGATGTCAAGCCACATTGTGCCTTCTAAAGCAAAATAAGACAATCTAATTTTAAATAGCTACTGAAAAATGCCCTCTACTCTTATGACGCCTGATGATTGATAACACAAGTGACATCCCTGGGGCTTAGTCAGGAGTCTGTTTTGTCTATAATGTCTGATAAAGTCAGTGTGCTCATTCTACTGAGAAAACAAAGCAGCACAACTTTTTTTTCTCAATATAAAATAATGCTTATAATCTATAAATTTTTTTTAAATAAACTATTTGATAACGAGCAGGGCCAGAGTGAGCAGAGGTCCTGAAGTTCAATTCCCAGCAGCCACATGATGGCTCACAACCATCTGAAAAGCTACAGTGTACTCATATCCATAAAATAAATAAGCAAATCTTAAAAGAAACCCTACTTGATAAAAATATTAATTATTTTGATGTTTTAACTTTTATATTGATATAAAGTCATAGGCCAACTAACACCATGCCTCAAATGTTAGGTTTTGTGCCAAGCTTATGAATTATTGCATATGAATTAATTTCTTGTAACTAAAACTCATTTCAGTTTTCAGTCATTATAGTTTTAAATGAATATTGGTCGTTGTACTTCATTTTTGAGACACAATCTTCTTTCCTCTTTTCCTGTATACAGACTTCTCAAATCACTTAGGGAATGCTAGTGACATTTCATGGGAAACACACACTTCAAGTACACGGGCATACGTACTTTTCAATTTTCATGTTAAAGAGTCAAAATAAATCTCATGCTTTAAACAAGGTAAAGAAGGAGACACAAAAAGCAAATAACATTCATGGTCTATCTGGGGACAGTCTCACCTTGTAGCCCAGGCTGACTTCAAACCTGAGATTCCCTGCCTCTGCTTCCCAAGGGATGGGATTGCAAATTTGTATCATCATGTCTGATAGTATTTTAATTCTTAATACTATAAATACCATGATGTATTGATCAGGTGTATAAAACTATGAGACATATTACTTATCGTCTCAATGAACTAGACTCTAGACTCATAAAAGGCACAGGGTGAATTAAGAGAGGATCATTTCTTTCTGAATGGAGAGGTCAGGCATGTACTGTCCAGATGAGACCAAGCTCTCTGAAGACAGCTGCCTCCATCAGAGGTTCTTTTAGGAATACAGATCAATGACTGGATGTCTGATGTGAGCCCACACCATGAAGGATAGCTACCAATCGACAGCAAAATGATAAACACAGAGGAATGGCTTTCTCCTGTAAACAGCAGACTGTGGAAGGGGATGGTACCTGAAGAAACATCATAGCTGTGAGCTGTGACTACTAGTCTAGTCTTCTGTTGAAAGTAAATAATAATCATTACATTAAAATAATGCATTTGTGTAGAAAATAAGTTATATGTTTCCCTGTATATATAATATACATATAGACTATTTATAGATACAGTCCATAAGTGAGTGAAAGCTAGAAAAATGAGAAGTCTCCCAAATGCTCCAGTCCTGGTCCTCCACAAATCAGTAATACCCAGTCATACGATTTTCAGAAAGTCATTCCACCCAGGATTCTGTAGCTTCAGTTGTAAAATGCAATGAACGAAAACTCCTGGCTGGAAAGACAGCTCTGCAGTTAAGAGTGCTTACTGTGCAGTCACAGGAATTGGTGCTCACCTAGTCCACGTGAAAAGCTGGGTATCCCATTCATGCCTGTAACCCCAGATCCAGGGGGAACAGAGTCAGGAGGCTTTCTGGGATTGCTAATTTCTTTCTTTTTTAAAAAAAAAATTATTAGATATTTTCATTTACATTTCAAATGCTATCCCAAAAGTCCCCTATGCCCCCCCTCCCCCCGCTCTGCTCCCCAACACATCCACTCCCGCTTCCTGGCCCTGACATTACCCTGTACTGGGGCATATGATGTTCGCAAGACCAAGGGCCTTTCCTCCCATTGATGGCCGACTAGGCCATCTTCTGCTACATATGCAGCTAGAGACACAAGGGGTCCTGGTTATTTCATATTGTTGATCCTCCCATAGGGTTGCCAACCCCTTTAGCTCCTTGGGTATTTTCTCTAGCTCCTTCTTTATGGGCCCTGTGTTCCATCCAATAGATGACTATGAGCATCCACTTCTGTATTTGCCAGGCACTGCCATAGCCTCACAAGAGACAGCTATATCAGGGTTCTGTCAGCAAAATCTTGCTGGCATATGCAATAGTGTCTGGGTTTGGTGGCTGATTATTGAATGGACCCCTGGATGGGGCAGTCTCTGGATGGTCCATCCTTTCATCTCAGCTCTGAACTTTGTCTCTGTAACTCCTTCCATGGGTATTTTGTTCCCCATTCTAAGAAGGAACGAATTTCTAATGGAACCAGGAAAATGCAAGCTCCAGGGATGAAAACAGCTTACCTCAGAGTAGTTAGACTGATAGCCTAGGACACCCAAAACTTTTTTCCTGACCTGTGCATGTGCACACACACAAGCATGTATATAAACACATCAATAAATAGACACATAAATAAACCTTTATTTAAAAATCACTTCTAATTAGACAAGAAGTGATAAAAATTTGGTGGTATTGGTGAGAGCATTAGAAATAGGACTGATGACAAGCAAGCACGAGGATGCTCTGGAGGGATGGGAACAGGGATGAGGGAAGAGAAGAGAAGCTATGGAGGGATGGGGGTACAAACAGGGCTCAGAGGGATGGGGACAGGATTGAGAGAAGAGAATCAAAAATAAATAAATAAATAAATTTTATCTGAAAGCCCCAAGATGAATTCTAATGCTTTGTGTGCTAAATTATTTTTTTATTGAAAAATAAAAAAGTTCACTTCTAAGCCAGGCACAGTAGTACAAGACTGTATCATGACTGTAATCGCAGAACTTGGGAGCTGAGGCAGGAGGACTACAAGTTCTAGACCAGCCTAAACTACATAGTAGACCCTATATCAAAAGGAATTTCATTCCCTCTAATAAAAGAAAGGAGAAATGTTAAAAGTCACAGAAGCACTCAATAGCCACAGTTAAAACAATCTGAACCACAGAATTGATAACACTAGCATTGGGCTATATATAACCCATAGAATAAAATAGATATCTATGAGTCTCTCTCTCTCTCTCTCTCTCTCTCTCTCTCTCTCTCTCTCTCTCTCTCTCACACACACACACACACACACACACACACACACAACAGCAAAAGAAAATGACATAGGTACAGATGCCACCAAGGAAACACAATTCAATAAAAAATACTGTCCATGTCTCCATCACTGTGTTGCAACACCCTAGTGGCTAACTCTAGGGGATGTGTTCAGCTGCAAACACGCTGTGTTCAAAGGTGAAGTAAATCATGTCTCCCACTTTTCTACCTCGGTGCCATTTCCTCTGACTTTAATGTCCCAACTCGACTTGACAGAATCCTTCCCACACTTCAAGTTCAAATATAATAAGCTAGCCCCAGCCAAGTTCCCACAGTCCACAGCCAAGCTATTTGTAACTACCCTTCTTGTGACACAATCTATTTTAGTCATTGATAGAAATGCCTCATTTAACTTGCCAGACAAATTCATTGAAGAAAGTTGGCATTAGGCTGAGGATTTTGCTCAGGAATCGAGCGCCTCCCTGCATGTGTAAGGTCTTGGGCTCAAGTCCCCAGCAGTGGGAAACAAAGCAGTTACCACATCATCCCCATTACCCCCAAACTACATCTGAGAACTGCACCCGACACAGAGTGGGGGCTCAGGAAAGACTCTTGGCAAGCTCAGAAAGAGCCGATAAATAATAGAGAACACCAGTTTATCCATAAGCCATGAGAACTGGAGTTGCCAAGGTGACATGAAGCTCATGTGGGTTAGGGACCATATTTTTCTTTCCACAGAGCTATGGCCTGTACTTTTCTTTCCACAGAGATGTAAGGAGCAGGATGGAAGCAGCTGCTCAGGGGACAAGGAGGAGGGGCTGGGTAAAATTAGAAACCCTCTATCCCATCCTTCCTCCCCTTGCCTCTATGGGGGTGCTCCCCCCCCACCCACCCCTCCCACCTTCCCACCCTGGTATTCCCCTACTCTGGAGCATCGAACACTTTCAGGCCCAAGGGCTTCTCCTCCCACAGATGTCCAACAAGGTCATCCTCTGCCACATTTGCAGCCAGTGCCATGGGCCCCTTCATGTGTATTGTTGGTTGGTGGTCCAGTCCCAGGGAGCTCCCTCCACGGGGCTGCAAACCCCCTCAGCTCCTTCAGTCCCTTCTCCAACTCCTCCATCGGCCTCAGTCCGATGATTGGCTGCAAGCATCCACCTCTGTATTTGTCAAGCTCTGGCAAAGCCTCTCAGGAGACAGCCATATCAGGCTTCCATCAGCAAGCACTACCTAGCACCCACACTATCGTCCAGGTTTGGTGACTGTAGATGGGATGGATCCCCAGGTAGGGCAATCTCCGGTTTCCTTCAGTCTCTGCTCTATACTTTGTCTCCATGTTTATGACACAGGAGGCCTGGTCATCAGCTACACCCACAGGCTGGCCCAGACTCCCCTGCTCTCAGCTCTGGGCCCCATCCTGGCTCATGAGATCTTAAGCACTGACCAGGATTTCCTTTACCATTTATTTTGACAATAAGTACTCCCCCCAACCCCCAGTGCCAACCTTGGCTTCCCATTAAAATCACTGAGAGATTTTTCAAAATCCTGTTGCCGAGCTGCAATATCCTGGCCAAATAAGTGAGATTACCAGAAGTGGATCTCAGGCTCGGGCAGATTGAAAGGTCTCCGGGTGAGCCCAATGTGCAGTCAAGGGCTGGAATGACCATGACACTGATGTAGACATTGTAGCTGTTTCCATCACCAAACAAGAACAGAACAGTCTGACTGCTCTAGCTCTTTCTGAGCTTACATGCTCTCCCGCCATTGCCCCTCTCTCCTAGAGAGTTACGCTCTCAACCCCTGCTGCATCTATTAACAGAATGCGCAGGTTTCTAGGACTCTTGTCTTCATTCATTCGCATGGAAGACCTGAAAGGCAGTACTGCACAGGTCTCTGGTGCAGGACACTGATGTGGCCATACAGTAGGACAAATTCACGTGACATATGTGTCAGGTGGATGTGCCAGCATTCTTCTCTTTTATCATCTGTGTCTGCCAGAATGCGGTGGGAGCTCAGAGGAAATGGTAGCGAGCCAGCTAAGGGGCACCACCTTTGAAAGCAGAAAGGGAACTGGTGGGGAGGGGGAAAGAGTCCATTCTAAGTGTTTCTGGGAACGTGACAATGAAACCCACTCTGCTCTATGACTTATACCAGCTAATACGAATGTTTCAAAAAGAAATGTCGTGGGTGCTAGCTTCATGGTTCAACCTAAGATGTGATTAAAAAAAAATGAATGAGGATATTGCTCGCATGTTGGAGTCTGAGACAATGCACATGATGTTATGCTAGCTTTCATGCAAAATAAAAAAAAAATGATTCGGCAGCTAGAGACATGGGGGTGGGAATGACTTCCTTCCAGTGACTTCCTGACATTTCCACTACACATGGGAGAAGACAGTCTTCCTAACAAAAGGAAGTCTTTGATTGGGAGAGAAGAGGGAACAGTTGAAGGGTCCAGAAATCTAGGTAGAACCTGAAGATGTGGGGTGAGGAAGAGAAAGCGTTAGAATAAGTAATGGCCTAAGCAAAGATGAGACATATGGGACTGTGGAGGAAGGACAAAGAGGACGCATAGTACCATGTCCTTCTTTTGTGGAGGACAGGAAACACCCACTGTTGAAACGCTCTGCTGCTTCAGTAGCTTTGGAACTATCAGACAATGCCTTGTACTGCAGCTCAGGCTTGCCTTGAATTTGTGATCTTCCTGTCTTTGCTTCCTTCATCCTGAGATTATAGTACTACAATACCAATTGGTGGATGCTTTGTTTATGTATTTATTATGTTCATCTGTAGTGTGTATATTCAAGGGTATATGGGTGCACATGTACATGTGTGTGCATGTGTGTATGTGTACATGTGTATATTAGTCAGGGTTTTCTAGAGTCATGGAACATATGGAATGTCTTTGTATATTGAGGGATTTTATTGTGATGATTTACAGTCTGTAGTCCAACTCCTCAACAATGGTCAGCTGTGACTGGAAAGTCCAAGAATCTAGTAGTTGCTCAGTCCCACGAGGCTAGTTGTTTCAGTTAGAAGTCAGTTCCAACGGATGTGCTGGCAGGTAAGTGCAAGCGGCAAAGAAGAATCTTCCTTCTGCCAATGTCCTTATGTAGGCCTCCAGCAGAAGGTGTGGCCCAGATTAAAGGTGTGTACCACCATGCCTGGATCTGGGACTTGTTTTGTCCCAGGTTGGCCTTGAACTCAGAGATCCCCTTGCCTCAGTCTCCTGGGATTAAAGGTGTGTACTACCTTGCCTGGGCCTAAGCTTTTCATGGCCACTATGCCTCAAGATCTCCATGCCAAGATCCAGGTGAGAAACTTGTGTCTTCCAGCCTCAAGATCTGGATCACAGGTGAGCCCTCCAACTCTGGATTGTGGATTTTAGTTCATTCCAGATATAGTCAAGTTGACAAGCAGGAATAGACATTACAGTGTGTATGCACCAGGTATTTTCCCTCTCACCCACCTCATGTTTTGAGACAGAGGCTGTCACTAAGCTCTGAGTTCATTGATTAATTAGATGGGCCAGCTCTAGGTCTCCACCTGTCCCCATCTCCCCATGCACCATACCTAGATTTTGACATGGGTTCTGGGGATGCAAACTGTGGTCCCCATTCTCCTGTAGCAGGCTCTTTACTGAGTGAGCCATCTCCTCAGCCCCTAGCTGTTCACTTTTCACACATACTCTGAGATGCCCAGTGGGTTGAGCAGCAGGTTGAACATGTCAGGGATGCATGAATATATTACAGACATGAAAGGTCCCAAAGTAAATCAGCAAAGGGGAACAGGGAGATAAGAAGAGGAGCTACTGCAGTGGTGACAATGTTCTCAGGAGATCAAGGCTTGGTTACATGTATTTCCTATATCAGTAATTTTACCTCAGTTAAGAAGAGGATAGCATCAGGCCTGATCGAGTTAAGAGTGAATTTGCATCTGAAGCTGAGAAACAAGGAGGGAGCAATGGGCACACATCATTTCTCAGGAGCCTGGGAAGAGCCAGTCTGACAGCTCAGGACCACAGACCCTTGGAAGCCCAGCAGCTGTGCAGTGCAGCTGGCAGCCATCACCATGGCAACACCCCCTCCCTGGAGAGCCACTTCGTCTATGGAAACCAACCATCATTTAAAAATTAACGCAGATAATTTTTAATGCAGATCCTCACTGGATCCGGCCTGACAAAAGCCATTTTTTAAAGAAATGCCCTTTCTGAGGACATAATTGGAACAAATGAGCAAATTTGACTAGAGATTGTGAATTAGATGGGTGGTTCTCAAACTTCAGCTTGTTTCAGACTCACCTGGTGAGCTTGTCAAAACACAGATGGCTGAACCCCACCCCTACAATGTCTGATTCAGCGCGGCTGGGCTTCAGGCCAGGACTCTGCATCTCTACCAAGTTACCAAGTGAAGCCGCCGCTGCAGATATCAGATCGGTGATAGACCGCTGAGAGTCGGTGGCCTGCATGCTCATTGTTTCGGTGCTAATTTCCTGACTTCCTATCACTTTACTGTGGTTAGGAATGAGAGGGTCCGTGGTCTTAGAGGGCACAGTAGTTGTTTGGGACAAGGGAGCTTTTGACCTGGAACTTTGTGCTCCCTTTCTGTTGCTATGACAAAACGCCCGAGGAAATCGACTTGAAAGCGGGAAGGATTCATTTTAACTCGCAGTTTCAGAGGCTTCAGTCAGTAGTCAGCTGCTTCTATTGCTTTGGGGGCTGTGGTGAGGGAGACTGTTCTGGTGAGAAGCGCACGGCTGAGAGAAGTTCCTCATGGAGAGGGTGGGCATCTGGGGAGGGCAGAGTGAGGAGGAGGCCAGAACTCTGATGCCACCCTCAAGGAATGACACCAGAGTCCTAAGGCCCTACTTTCTTCTTTTTTTTTTTAATTTTTAATATTTTTTATTACGTATTTTCCTCAATTACATTTCCAATGCTATCCCAAAAGTCCCCCATACCCCCCCCCCCACTTCCCTAACCACCCATTCCCATTCTTTTGGCCCTGGCATTCCCCTGTATTGGGGCATATAAAGTTTGCAAGTCCAATGAAGGCCCTACTTTCTAGAGTTTCCACCACTTTCCAATAAACTGGTACCTAAGCCTCTGTATCATGCAGGCCTTTGAGAGACATTCATGCAGTTCAAGACACACACTACAACAGGTTTATTTTCGAGATGTTCAGGAAAAGGCTAGAGTGTATAGAAAGGGAAAAGGGAAATAGAGAAGGAAATGTGGGGTGTAGCTAGCAATAAACCTGGGAAGTCTACGGGAATGAGATGGAGGAGATCACTGTCCTAGTCTCACAAACTGCCTGGAAGCTCAAAATTATCGTAAAATTAAAAAAGAAAAAAAAAAAGGTAAAAAGTAACCTTGCCAGAGAAAGTTAGAGCATGGCACCCATGGCTGCTGCATGGACAGTCACTAGCTGCACAGGCCACTTTATTTTAAATTAATTAAAACTAAACAGTACCCTTCAAAGACAAACGTCATGTGGAGCAGAGGGGACAAGAGCAGAAGGCAGGGCTACAGGCCTGTTCACTTTCCCCGAGCCCCCTACTGAGCAATACCTACCTCCCTTTAAGATGTTTTAAGATGAGGAGACCATTTTTAAGAATGTGCCCCAGGTATGGGAGCCAACACCTACAATCTTATTAGCTCTTGGGAGATGGAGATGGGAGTGCAGGAGTTCTAGGCCAGCTATGGCTACAGAGTGAACTTGGGAGCAGTATGGATTGCATAAGGCAATATATCAACATTTTACAAGTAAGTGAGTAAGCCGAGGTCATCAGTGGGGGAAACCAATCATCACATGTAGGAGCTGTCGTTATTTGTAAAAGTGAAAGCTTATCAACTAAAAGAGCTAAAGAAGAAAAAGTATTAAATGATAACAGATCATTTAGAGCATAGCTACATATCCAAATATCTATAACTTTGCAAATATTGGACACACATTTTCCCGAAGTGGCTATTCAATGTGCCCACCCTACACTCATCATCTTACTGACTTTCCTAACAACCCATTAGGTAGAGAAGTTACATACCTAAGCAACTGGTTTCATCACTACTAAGCTCCGCCCCCCCCCGGAATACATGTGTGTGTGTGTGTTTGTGTGTGTGTGTCTATATCTCTGCCTCTCTGTCTCTCCCTCCCTCTCCTCAAAGCAGAGAAGGAACAAGCCAAGAGAGAAGAAAGGTCAAATTGAGAATACTCAGGTTCATTTAGATGAAATTGACTAGTGGTTCCTTAGTGGGTATAGCAAATGGGTAAAGCTGCAATGGTGTTTTTTTTCTTTTTCTTTTTCTTTTTCTTTTTTTTTTTTTTTAAGATTTATTATGTATACATAGTTCTGCCTGCATGTATGCCTGCAGGCCAGAAGAGATACCAGATCTCATTATAGATGCTTCTGAGCTACCATGTGGTTGCTGGGAATTGAACTTAGGATCTCTGGAAGAGCAGACAGTGCTCTTTAACCTCAGCCACCTCTTCAGCCCCTGCAATGCTGTTTTGGGAACAATCTCTACCCTCCTTCCTGCCTCCCAGTCATATGGCACCCTCAGATTCCATCTGGCTGTCCAAAGTCTCTTAGCCAAACAAGCAGGCCTTCTGCTCCAAAAAGACTTCTTTCTTCCCAGCATAATTTCTCTAATTTTTCATTCTCTACAGCTTCTAGTGCCCTAAGAAGTATTTGGGTAGCCTGGCTCCCAGATCATCTCGACACAACCTTAAGCATGGCATCTTCTATTATGCTCTGCCCAGTACAGATATCCTGCTCATCTACCCTATACCTAACCTCGGAGCTGGAGATTCACAGATCCAGACCAGTTTCCTGGTGTCCATCTTCTTCTCTCTCAGCTTTCTAAGCTTCATGATCCTTTCAGGCTCAGTAAAACACAAAGCTCTTACTTCAAGTAAACAGAGAATAGCTGAGAAAACTGCGCGTACTTGAAGCCATAATTCACAAGTCAATAAATAGGAGAGACTTCGCCTCTACTATACTTAGATTAAGAGTCTAGATAGATAACTAAGCATTTGTTATGTTATCATAGGAGGTTTGGGCATAGATGCCCCCCCATATATGTAAAAGCATTCCGTTACAGACATTTCTTCTTAAAATAGCGCACTCTGACTGATTTGCCAAAGGGAGAGAAATAATCATTAGGAATGAGTTTGGTCACTTACTTAGAGAAGACTCCTCTGAGCTATGAGACAGGAGACTCCAGGCTTATAGATAATTCAACTTACTGTTTGATAACAGGATTTTTAAGATGTCTCTTTATATAAAATTTTTGTCATGCAACAGATTTTTAGAGAGGAGAGTCTCACCTCACAGTATTCCGTGATAATGCAAAAAGTCTCCTGCTCCACGAAGCTTTCGTGGAATCTGACAATGGTGGGATGATGGAGCCTGGAGAGGAGCTGAGCTTCCACATTGGCCTGCACGGTCTCATTTGGATTTAATTCGCCAACAGAGATTTCCTTCAGTACCTTTCTGTGGCCAAAAAACAATAAAAAGCAAAGGAAGAAACGAAAAAGAAAGAAAAGGAGAAGAAAGAAAGACATCAAGAGTTGAGAAGTCTGTTTCTCTGTTGGAAGGACGTGGTACAGAACCCCTCACCATGCCCAGGAAATAATCAGCTGCTCCAGGGCCTAGTTCTACCTGCTATGGGTCTGAGGCCCTGGGTCCCTGCCTGTCCCACCCAGTACCATGGTGCTCCACAGCCTCTGAAGGCCACATTGTGCTGCGCACTCTATGACTTATAAGGGCAGACATGGAGCCTGGAGCAGTGCAGTGGGGCACTCCCCTCCATCCCATAAGACATTCGGTTTCTTTCACAGCATCTGTTTCCATCTCCGTGTGATCCATTTTGTCTGTGGCTGCCCATCTGCACTCACCACGACTTCTCTCTCTCTGCCTGTCTTCTACACCCTCCTCCTTCCTCCACTCCCTCTCTACATCTCACTCTGTGGTTTATGGAATCTCCCTGTCTCTCTGCTTCTGCCTCTGTGTCTCTGTCTCTGTCTCTGTTTCTCTCTCTTATTCGCTCACTCACTCTCAATCCCTCCCTCTACTCTAAAATGCTCCCAAACGTTTCAATTGAATGTCAGTCCATATGCGCAATTTCTTTCTCTTCTCTCCTAACTGTCCTTGGCACACCATGCTCTGTTGCTGGCAGGATTTCGGAAGACAAAAGTTTTAACTAAAAACATTGAAGAATTGATAGAGATACTTAGAATCTCTGTCGTGGATAAATAGAGGAGCTCATTAGCTCTCCAAATCATTAATTTAAAAAAGTGTGATAGCATCATGAAGAGTGGACCAAAACACTACCTCTCCCCATCCAAGAAAAAAAAAATAGTCTGATGAGCAAACCAATTATAGTACCACACTGTAAACTAGATCGCCTGGGGACAGCACTTTAGCACGCCAATTACACTCTGCAGACAGATGCCTCTGATTGCCAGGGAGCCTGGCTGCTCATTAAGGCAAGTTCTGCAGGACTCCTGCTAGAAAACACTTTGCAAAAACTATTAAGAGTCACTACCTTGGCATCTTAGTAGAAACTCTTAATTAAAGCCTGCACAGCCACTCCTCGACTGCCGGCAGACTCCAGCCATGTCTAACAGGTGTTCACTCTGCCCTTGCCATATGGAGTGCACAAGGCTGGCAGACTCGCTGGTGTGCCCATGCACTTCTGGCCTTCTGTTTGGGAGACATCCTTACCCAAATCACTGGGTCTAATCCCAGATCTGTTTATGCCACTGTGCCCACCATTACGAATTTATATGTGATATAAACTGATGGAAGATGAATATCAGTTTACCCTTGTTAGAGAAAAATAAACGAAAGGCTTACCAAAAAAGTTGACAATGACAAGTGGCAAAAACACTTTTCCTGTCTTAACGGGGGTAAGCTTGCACAACTCTACTGTGCACTCAAGATTTCTAAGTATCTTAGTAGAAGATAAACCAGTCTGGAAAATGTGTGTGTGTGTGCTTTCTATGAAAAAAAAAAAAAAAAAGATGAAGGGGAATCTAACCAAAGGGCCAAAAGATTTTAGATTTTGACAACACATAATAAAGTTGGAGATGCGAAATGTTTTTCCTCTCTCAATGAAGGTCCTTTCAATTCACTGTTTATTCTGTCCAACTAGCTACTAACCTCAATTTCACTAAACAGGGAGGCTCCTACCACTCTTTAAAACGTGTGCTACAAGCCTTTCATTCACTAGGGCAAACCTTTCTCTCCAGCTGTGTAACTGTGAAGGAACAGAAGTTGCCTCCGGTAATGTTAACCCTGGCTACTCAGTCAGACGTGAGGCATGAGAGCTTTGGGAGCATAGTCAGCACACTCGCATGTGTTCCTGGGGCACAATCTGTGGTTTAAATGTTTGCAGTAGCAGCAGGACCTAGAGGTGACATGAGGACCTGAGCTTGGATCCCTAAATGTCAGGGATAATCTGAGGAGAGTGGACAAAGGAGCCCCAGGGCCTCGCTAGCCAGCCAGCCAGCCAGCCAGCCAGGCTAATCAGGAAATTCTAAATCCAGTGAGAAACCATATCTCAAAAAGGAAGATGGAGAAGTGATTGAGAGAGGCATCACCATGCCAACCGCTGACCTCCTTACACACCTGCATGGATGGACACACACACACACACACACACACACACATGAAATGAAAATTCTAAGTCAGACATTCTACCCTGCAAGTTGAAAGAATAAATATGAAAATGAGAAAATTCCCTTGTCCTCTAGTATTAGGGGATTAAACTTGACTTACCTTTTGGACCAATACACATGCACATGCATGCACATGCGCACATGTGCACACACACACACTCACACAGTAATGTGTTTCTCCTCTCTAAACTCTGAGAATAAAACCCTTCTAAGACAACATCATAGAGAATACAGTTTTCTTACAATGTAAGCATTTTAGCATGTTCATTTTAAAGGTTCTCCATAGTCCATGATTTTAAGTTCCTCTCATCCCCAAACAAAAGCCAACAGAGAACTGTCAGCTCCCACACAGGATTGTGGCAGGTGTGGGGCTCTTTCCAAGATGTGCACAGGCTTTGGGCTCTATTCTCTACTTACAGGAGTCTTTCAGTATGTTGGAATTTTTAAAAATCATTTATAAACATTTAGTTCTCTTCCTTAACCAGCAGTGTGCTCACACTGGCTTCATTAGATGCCAAAGAGCCTGTTAGGACTCCTTCCTGGAGAATGGAACAGATTCTACAGCAATGCATGGTGGGTACCAATCTATAGAAAAACTATTTTATTAAGACTTTTTTGAGGGAGGGGGCAGGGACAGGCCTGTTTTCATAAGTGGTACTTCAGACTGTTAATATGCCCAAAATAAAAAAAATAAATAAAAAAGAATGACATCTAAAGACACACTTTCTTCTCTAGCCTCTGAAGGGTGTATGGCAGCAGGCAGTTTAATGACATCTTCATAGTGCTTTTGATAATTTACCATGCTCTGGCTGGCATGCAACTGTAAAAGTCACAGTGGTTAAGCATAATAATATAAAAGCCTTACACAGACTTGCAATGGCTCTCTTGCTGGGAAGGAACATGTGCTATAAAAAGCTTGAACATGCTTATTTTCCAGGCAAGCATCAGCCACTACAGAATACAATACGAAATTTTCCACAGTTTTGTGCCCAGTCCCTGTCTGACCATTCAATGATAAAGCATAAGACTGAATATGCCCATAACTTAGCAGATAAAGCTTGGCCTATTAAGATAGTTGGTGTCTACCATACTGTCTGTAGGGGACACACATATATTCTGCCCTCCTTGCCTAAAAGCACAGTTACTGGACCAAAAGAAGGAACTCTGGTGGCATATCCACATAAGAGCCATATTCACTGAAGACAATCTGGAGGCTTGCCATGGCAAGGGCAGCTCATCGCTTGCTCAGTGGCTTTCAGCCTGTCACCCCTCCCTACATAACATGACAGATACTTAGTTTATCAAACTCTTGACTGTTTGGAGGAAACTATGACAGCAGAAAGGAGAGCTGTCCCTGAAGACCCAGCTTAGTTTTGCAAACGCCCTCTTCTCCTGCCTGAGTGGCATGTTGTTTTCTAGAGTTTGTAGTAAACTGACAAACTTTGGAAAGTGACTTTTGAAATTTAAGATAACTGTCACCAATTTGTTTCCCTTAAAAATCATCCTACTGTTTCTACAAATGAGACAGATAGATGGCATATCTGAGAGACTGATCATGTATTATCTCCCCCCTCCATTGTCTATGTGTTCTTCTATAATCTCCCTGTTCAACCAGACACAGACATTGCTTCAGGTCCAAGAGAGAACCACTACAAAAGCTGAACTCAGATCTCTGGCCCTTGGATGTCCAGGAGATGAGACAAGCCTAAAAAGCAAGAATCTGGACGAACGCTTGGACAGTGGGTGAGCTGTCTCCACCCTCAGAAAAGAAAGAGGTACTCTATACCAGGGAGTATGACAGGGTCAGAAAATAAAAAGGAAATGGAAGCCAGGCCCAGGAAAGAAGCCACATTAGAAATCCAAGATGTACAAGAGGGCTCAGAGCAGAAGGCCTGCACATTCTTTCTAAGACAGAGCATAGTGCAGAAACCCGAATCTTCTGTGTCCAGTTGTAGAAGGGCCTTCAAGTGGTATGTAAACACATGTACCCTAGAGAGCTCTAGAATATCCAGGATCCTGTGTGAGCCTCACCTAAATACCAACATCTCAAGAGAGGCCTGCAGGACGGTGGATGCAATCCAACAGCTTTCCAGCAAACTCAGAACTAGGATCGATTGCTTTGTGAGTTAGCATCCAACATCCACCTGCAGACAGTGGTAAATGCTCACCAACTGTGCCAGCACATGAGCATTGTGTAGCTCTGGTCCCTTCCATGTGGGAGCTGGGAAAGGCAGATATTAAACTATAAAGATATGTGTGCATGGATGCAATATAAATATATGCTTTTAAGTCTTGAATTGAGATGGATTCTATCTTAGTTAGGGTTTCCATTGCTGAGAAGAGACACCATGACCAAGGCAGCTCTTATAAAGGACACCATTTAATTGAGGTTAGCTTACAGGTTGAGTGGTTCAGTCCATTATCATCATGGCAGAAAGCATGACAGTATCCAGGCAGGCATGGGGCTAGAGGAACTAAGAGTTCTACATCTTCATATAAGGGAAATCAAGAACAGACTGTCTCATGGGCAGCTAGGAGGAGGGTCTCAAAGCCCATACCCACAGTGACACACCTCCAACAAGGCCACACCTACTTCAACAAGTCCACACCTCCTAACAGTACTACTCCCTATGGGTCAAGCATATTCAAACCACCACAAATGTTTTGACGTTAGGATAGAGTATCTGAAGTCTTCTGGCATCAGGGCTAGGAAGGCACTGTATTAGGACAAAAATCACAGGAAATAGGTTTTAAACTTAACTAAACAAGAAGTTTGGGGATTTGTTTACATTTTAAAAATTCAGCATTTAAATGTTTAGCAAAGAAGAGTTTTAAGATAGCCCTTTCTTAAATCTTTTAAGACATTTTTTTATGTCTTTCTTAAATAGAAGGACCTCCATTTACCTCCTCTGGTTGCTCGAGCCATCAAGGCTGCACATATCTGTCACTGCAGCAATGCTCCATCTCCAGACAGCTTCCTTACATTGAAGTAGTTCCCTGGGAGGTGAATCCCGCCTTCTCCAGGTGACAAACACTGATCAACAACCCCTGTGCCCCTCTCCACACCCTCACAGCCTCTCCTAAGTCGGACACTGATGAGTGGTCCATGTTCTGCGAAATTAGCTGTGCTGAACTGAGACTTGAACATAGGACTGAGCCATATGAAGAACTTACATATGTGGTGGGCAGGGCTTTCCTCTTGTTGAAGCCGGTGTTTGGCAATATCAGTGGTGATGCTAGGACCTCTGCCCTGCACCCCCCAACCTTTTTACAACAGCTGAGAGCTACCTATGACACTTTACATCTGAAGTGGTCAGAACTTAGCCAGCAGAGGCTTAACTCACTTTCTTCTTTTCCTTGAAACTTAGGCTCTTCTAAAGGAAGTTTAAGGCCACAGTGTTACTCTCCTACTTAGCAGGAGTTATCACAACAGCATTAACCTCCTGTTTGAATAACATCTCATCTTCTTTAATACAGCATATAACTTAGTAAGTGTAGAGGTATAAACAATGGCAGAGATGGATAATTTTAGCTAGTACACTGACTTTTCTTTAATGAAAAATCAAAACGTCAAGATACTTAAATCTGGAGGGAAAATTCCAGGATGGGGAAATCATATAGACAGAATTTTATTGCTGATGCTTTTCTTCCTTTGACAAGAAAAAAAAAGTATATTTTATGCCCTTGGTAAAATAAAAAGACAAAATCCCTTACTGGGTCATTACACAGCAGAAACGTGAGCTGACTCTTGCTTTTTAACAATTTAATCTTGATCTTCGCTCATTTGAGGACTGGGATCCTACTTCCTCCTGTATATTCCTCTCATCACAAGCTTGTAGCAGGGTCCTTGGTCTGGCAGGGGCTCCAATGACATTATGGTGTAAAACAAGGACAGCAGACAGAGCTGAGGAGCAGGCTGCTGACATCAGACTCCAGGGTCCGTGCAGGGTCCCAGACTGTCACTACCAGAGAGACCTTAAGGTAGGACATTTCACACTTCTGTTACCTCGCTGTCTACAGACTGCCCTCTGTGTGGCAGACACCATGCTGTGTGCTGAAGACACAAATGTGAAAAGGGTAACTAAAGCTCCTGCCTTTCAAGCGCACAGGAAGCAAGTATAAAACCGTTGTCAACTTCATGGTCAACCTACAGAAGAACTGGGAGTGAGGCTGAGAACCCTAACCTTCATCATGGAGAAAGGGAAAGCAAAATTCTTTAGACTCAAGTGCCAGGACCCTGACTTTTGTGCAAAGTTCTAAACAGGTGAATCCTACAAACCAAAAAGTGAAGCTATCGCTCTTTGCTATTTTCCCAATACAAATCAATACTCAGTAGAAAAATGGCTGTAGGTTTAGTCTTTGAATAGGGTATGAGAGTCAATAGCATATAGCTTTTAAAACAGAAGTACTTTTTACATTAAATAATATGAAAATGTGGATAAGGGCTTTTGCTGAGAGGAGATATTCTATTTTTTAAAAACAATATTTTTAATTCTGTAATAATTTCGTATAGTGCATTTTGATCATATTCACTCTTCCTCCCCTAACTCCTCCCAGACCTACTACCATCCCAGAACTACCCCACCATCCCAGACCTACCACCACCCCAGACCTACCACCATCCCAGACCTACCACCACCCGAGACCTACCACCATCCCAGACCCACCCAAGTTTGTACCTTCACATTTTAAAGTTCACTGAGTCGGATTTGTGCTGCCCATATAGTCTTGGGTATGTAGTCAACCTACTGGGGAACATACCCTTAGAAAAAAAACTATTTCCCCCATTCCTGGCAACTGTAAGTTACCAATGCTCCTCATCTAGAGGTGGGACTTTGTGCCAACTTCCTCCCTCCAGGCTGGAATTTTTGTCTGGCTTAAGTTTACACAGACTTTGTGCACACTGTCTCAAGGGCTGTGAGTTTATATGTGCAGCTGTCCCACTACACCCAGAAAACACTGTGTTGTTGGAACTGTGGCTTCCAATATGGCTCTTCCAGTCTTCCTGTCCCTTCTCGCCTGTGACCCCTGAGTTCTGGGAAGAGGGGGTATGATAAAGATGTATCCATCAAAGACTCTAAGGTGACGAAACCTCTTAAGAGACACGCCAAGCCATCAGCTACACTAACTAGTCCTTCCTTTTCTCCCTATACATCTACCGCCAACTTCCATCCAAAAGAGCCTTGAAAACTCCAGCATGTTTTCAGAACAAGAGTGAGGCAAATCCCCAGTAAGCACTCCTCTGCTCTGAGGGCTCTTCATGTGGGCAACCCTGAGAGCAGGTCCTGAGACCAAGGGTTTGTGTGCAATTAGTCAATGCAAGAGAGTGACAGAAACATGAAAGGGGGAGCTATAGAAGGGGAGGAAGCCATTACAGGGTTCATCATCAAGATAGTTACCAAGACAAATATCGGTGCCTTGGCTTTGTGATGTTATGCTGACAGTCAGTGACAACTGCGAAACTCAGAGCTCTGCTCCACAGACCAGAGATGGGGAGCTGCTCTGAACCCATCACTTCCCATCACTCCCTGGTTGCCTGTGTTCCAACTTCTCCTCCAAATTGAATGGCTCCCTTCTAGGAGAGAGGAGGGAGACTTGTCAGACTGAAGTAGCTGCTCTCATGCGGGCGCCAGTCTTTACCCAAGTCCAGGTGGGTTTTTCGG
Organism: Mus caroli; assembly: GCF_978045245.1. Lineage (NCBI taxonomy): Eukaryota > Metazoa > Chordata > Mammalia > Rodentia > Muridae > Mus > Mus caroli. The sequence continues at coordinate 104,199,705 of NW_028227266.1, forward strand.
TGATGCAGCTGCCTTTGAGTCACCCCCCAAAAACTGACTCGCCCAACTAGACCTAAGTAAAAGCACTTTTTTGGTCTGTCATTGTTGCCCTATCAGAGGTGAAGAGACATTTGCTCATATCTCCCTAGGGCCACTCACTCAACAGGACTGCTTCTGGGAGCATGAATGTCCCTACCCTTCTAACCTGATAGAACAATGGAGACCCAGAACTGTAGGTATTGCCAGCGTAGGCTGAGCATATGCACAGAGCATGTTATATGCTCAGAAGACACAGACAGGACCCCAACCCCACCTCTCACAAGGATAAGTATGAAGGAACGGTCCCTGTTTTACATTCTGCTCTACTGTATCCATATTCCTACAGATGGCGGGTGTTTCAGTTAACTCTGCGATGCTGTGCCTAGCTAACAGAAACGACTTAAGGGAGGGAGAAGTCCCTTCTGCCTCATAGTTTCAGAAGGATTCAGTCTGTGGTGGTGAGGAAGGGTGAGTGGCTCTGTCCCTAGTGGGAGAAGAAGGAGGCTGAGCAGCTGTTCACAAAGAACAGAGAACAAGTCAGAACAGGAGGCATAGGCTTCAAAGGGACCTACTTCTACCAGCCAAAGCCCCCCACCTCTCAAAGACACAACAGCCTTCAAATTAGTGCTACAAGCTGGGGGCCTGAAACTTCAGGGAACATTTCAGATTCAAACTGTGTGGTGTTTGAATGAGAATGGCCCTATAGGCTCATATATTTGAATACCTGGTTGCTCTCTCCTGATCTCTCTCTCTCTCTCTCTCTCTCTGTCTCTCTCCTGATCTCTCTCCTCTCTCTCTCTCTCTCCTCTCTCCTTTCTTCTCTCTCTGTCTCTCTCTCTCTCTCTGTCTCTCTCTCTGTCTCTGTCTCTCTGTCTCTGTCTCTCTCTGTCTCTCTCTCTGTCTCTCTCTCTGTCTCTCTCTCTGTCTCTCTCTCTGTCTCTGTCTCTCTGTCTCTCTGTCTCTGTCTCTCTCTCTCTCTCTCTCTCTCTCTCTCTCTCTCTCTCTCTCTCTCTCTCTCTCTCTCCTGCCTGTAGACTAGGATGTAAATTCTCAACTATTGCTACAGCACCACGCCTGCCTGTCTGCTGTTACACTCCACATCATGACGGTCATGGACTCATTCTTTGAAATTATAAACAAGCCCCCAATTAAATGTTTTCTTTTATAAGTTGCCTTGGTGATAGTGTCTCTTTACAACAATAGAACAAAAGCTAAGAAAACTGGCTAATAATAGGACATATTGATTCCTAGACAAGTGAAATCAAGTGTCACAAAGGTAGATAATAGCTAGACGGGCAGACAGACAATAGATATAGATCAATAGATTGATTGATGATTGCTAGTTAAATGACTGATAGGTAGATAGATGATAGATAGACAGACAGACAGATAGACAGAAAATAGATATAGATGAATAGATGATAGAAAAAAGAAATTAAGAAAGAAAGAAAGAAAGAAAGAAAGAGAGAGAGAGAGAGAGAGAGAGAGAGGAAGAAAGGGAGGAAGGAAGGGAGGGAGGAAGGAAGGAAGGGAGGGAGGGAGGGAGGGAGGGAGGGAGGGAGGGAGGGAGGGAGGGAAAGAAAGAAAGAAAGAAAGAAAGAAAGAAAGAAAGAAAGAAAGAAAGAAAGAAAGAAAGAAAGAAGGAAGGAAAATAGATGATAGAGATAGTTTATGGATAAATAGTAAGATGACAAATGGATAGAAGGGAATAGGTAAATGATTAGATAGATGATCAGATAGATCATTGATAGGGCGATGAATAGATAAAGCAAATAACAATACAAGTAGAGGCAAGACAGAACTACTGCAGACATTTTTCTGTAGCAATTTCACTACTTCTGAGTATGGTCAGGATTACGTTTCCAAGGCTGGCCCTACAACACATTTTACACGTTGAGTTTCACTTTTAAGGAGCACAGAGTAAGTAGAACGTTTAGGAGCGGGAGCTTGAGGATGTGTATTGCCTAATAAAAAAATCACTACCCATAAATCCAGTGTCTTTTTTTTCAGTCTTTACAGATAATGAAAATAAATGTGTCCTAGCTAGAGATGGGGCTGATGCTCAGCGGGTGTCCTTGATGGAGATTCTACACTTATTTGTATGGAAGCACTGAGAAAAGCTTTCATAGCAAAGCCTTTCTCAACTCTTGCACGTGCTGGTGCTCAAAGGCCAGGCTCATACTTACTTGCCATAGAATTCTCCATTCCTGGAAGCATCTTGTGGGCTTGAGTAAAACTAGACTTGTACATTGCTCACTTTTCAATTCACTAAACCACAGAACTCTAACATCGTGTAAGTCCACATTTATTTCTTTGTCTTTCTCTGGCTGAGGATTATCATCTTTTGTTCATGCCAGCAATCCCTCGCACACACAAGCTATTCCAATAGCATCTGCTGATGGCTGAATGATCAAAATGAACAGGACCCCAAGCACTGGGATCAAAGGACCTATAAGTCACAGGTCTTCCACATGAGCCCTCAGTGACCCTTAGAGCAGAGAATCAATCAGAAAATGGAAATTTATTTAACAAATATGGTTTTAATGTATGTACTGGAGGAGCGCTTTCCTAGACGCAAACACAACCATGGGAGTGGACAATAACATGAACACAAACAAAGAGAAACAGAGGTGAATGGCAGTGGGCACAGCTTTGCTCGGCCATGTCACCATGCGGCAGAGATGGTGATACCCAGTGCAGTCATCTTGCTCACAGAAAGTGCAAGGGCACCGTTTTCCTATGCCTACACCTTTATTCCATCTATTTTCCAATTTGGGGATAGAATAGTATGTTTTTGCTTCATTTTAAAGGTAAGCATGTCTCGGAGATCAGGCAATGACAGGACCTCCAGCCAGGAAGGTCCTGTTCCTTGAAATGTCACCTATGATCTTAATGCGCATCTCGGCAGAGGCAGTATATATGCTTACCACCAATCACTGACTCTAAAGAAGACATTTTTGTCTCTATAGGTAAGAAATTTTTTTTTCCTGTTTTAGTCATAGGGCTCTTCAGTGTCTGATGACTAGGATATCTAAAACATGTTTTAAAGAACAAACTTGCCACCCACTTTCTTCCTCTCCTTAGCATTAAATAAAACAAAAACAAAAACCACATATAATGATTGGAATACGAGCCTCTTTCTGACGAGGCGTTAATGAGGCTGTGTCTCCTCTTCGTTAATTATCTTGTGAGACTTAGAGACAATCTTCTCAGTGCCAAACTGAGGCAAGCCCGGTGGCACATTCCTGGAATCCCAGTACTTAGAAGCCTGACACAGGCTCTAAAGTTCAAGGTCACTCTCTGCAACAGATGAGAGCCTGAACAGCCTGAACACTCAAAATGAACCGTTTCTTCCTGGAAGATGCTTGTATTGGGATTTTTAATTAGAGCAAAGCAATAGTAACTACTGCTCACACTTTAAAAAGCACTGAGTTTCAAGCAAACAGATTCTGTTTATGTCGGCAAGGAAATTAAGGAGCATAACAATGTCAGCAAGGATATGAAAAAATAATTTACCATGGATAATTGGGTTATCTTTTGATATGATTGTTATAGGATGCAAATTCATAATTAATATTCGGTTAATATGTAAAATGCAATATTGGCATGAATAATTCATTCCACACTTTTATTTTTAATATTACAGGAAAACATTAGAACTGTATACTTTAATGAGACGATCAGATGTGGCTCAAAGACTGTTAGAAAATCAGGATACAGAGGCAAACTGAGTTTTAAGAACCAACAAAAAAAGCTTCATTTTCTTGACGAGAACAAGCAGAAGCACTACTTAAGGTAATACCAAATTACCTTGCTGGAGGCAGGATTTTGTTTTTCTCAAATACAAAATGTGAAAAAAAATCTGAGCTTTGGAGCTGGGGATATGGTACAATGGTAAGAACACTTCCCCCAGCATGCACAAGATCCCGAGATCCATCCCCAACATGGCAAATCACCACCACCACCACCACCATCACCACCATCACCACCACCACCACCATCGCCACCACCACCACCACCATCATCACCACCACCACCACCATCACCACCACCACCACCACCATCACCACCACCATCACCACCACCACCACCATCACCACCACCATCACCACCACCACCATTACCACCACCATCACCACCACCATCATCATCACCACCATCCAGAGTTTAACAATTTTGTTTAAATTTATTTAAATCCCATAGTTGTATCTGTAACAGGTGCTAGTCTTGTTACAAAAGGTAAACTTTTTTAAAGTTTGTAATTCTAAATTTGAGTCTCTTCATCATCATGATGGTGCTGAATTTGAACATGAAGTACATTGTTCCTTATGTTTTTAATACATTTGAGCTTTTATATTTTTGCTTGTGATTTGTGTGATGTATGCATATGGACATGTTTGTGTGTGTGCCCACACATGTAGAAGTCAAACACTAACATCACATGTCTTCCTCTATCATCCTCCATCTGGATTTTTGACACAGGGTCGCATCACTGAATCTGGAGCTCATGGATGAGCTAAACGAGAGGGCCAGTGAGCTCTGGGAATCCACCTAACACACACACCTACACACACACACACACACACACACACACACACACACACACGGCCGAGAACTACAAAGCTCACAGCCATGAGGGGGTTTTTGCATGGCATCTCCCCAGTCCCTTCTTCATTTTGATGAGAAAGTGAGGAAAATCAGGTCAGCTGTACTAAAATAAGTCTGCTTTGTTGACCTAAAGGGTCAATGCCTCACCTACTAACAGAGTCACACTAGAGTCTACAACTAGGAAATATCTAGTTTCTCAAGATGCCAGTTCATTTTTTTTTTTTGCAGGACATTTAGAAACCACTGTGGACTGTTAGGGGGCTTTAGGCTGGGGAGGACCATGACTAACCTGTATAACTGACTTATACAAGCCTTCATTGCTGAGGGGAGCCTAGCTGAAGAAAGGACTCTGGCCTCTGAGCACTACATGGACCTCACAGGAAGGGCTGTGTACTTCATGCTGCACACCCACACTGGCCAGAGGAACCACATATAAGATCATGGTGTCATGTGTAATTCTTAGGGGAGGACACTAAAAAGGAAGTCCCCTGTGTTGACCAGTTCTGTTTCTAGTCTCTGGAGTTCATTTGAGGATAAGTCTAAGTGTTTCCACGTTCAGATGCCGGCGGCGGGAAGAAAGTTGTTGGACCTAAGGTGTGATACCCAGTTATAGCTTTAACAAGAGACTCAGATTGTAACTCAGTCTTCACATTACACTGCATACTAATCACCACAGAGCTGTTAAACACTGCTTCTGGAATAGTGTGCGCCAGAGCTGGGGAAGGTGAAGGAGGGAAGGATGGAGGAAGATGGCTGACAGGCGCATGTCTGCAGCTGTGGGGAGGGATAATGTCTAATGTTCTATGGTACAGAAGCACAGCTATTACTGGCAAAATAATTATATATTTTATAACAGTTAGCACAGCGAGTTTTGGATTTCCCCAACACAAAGAAATGATAAATGCCTGAGGTGATAACTATGTCAGTGACCCCTGGTGACCTTCACATACATGAACACACTGTATCTCATTAAAAAGCACAGAAACTGTAGATCATTAAAAATGTTTTTAAATGTTGCCTCTGGTGTGCCCGGTCTAGGGAATCTACTTTCCTAACAAGGGCCTGGGCTGCTTCTTCAGAGACCACACTTTAAGTAGCAAAGCTATAAGTAATTAGGGCTCCAGAAGCCTGCCAGGGATAAGGGTATCAAATAGCCCTAGACTCCCCAAAGCCAGAGGAAACAGGGCTAATTTGAAGAGCAGGCCAAGTCAGAGGGCACACAGCCCCTTGAAAGCCAGTGAAGTACGCAATCTCATTTGATAGTGGAGGACAGCCACTCAGCACACAGCCCAGGATGCTGGCACCACAGGTGTGCACTACCGTGTCTGGCAACCTGGAAGCTTTACATTACCAGTAAGAAAGTCCGTACAGTTTGGTCCAACTTTCTTAACTGCAGTTTATACTGGCTTCCTTTCATTCTGTTCCCAGCAGTGACAAATTACAGCTTCCCACTGACCCTCCAAACATTACTTACTGCACAATTTATAATATTAATGTATTTATACTCAGCCTTATTCCTCAGGTAATTTGACATAATTTATATACTAAAGCAGAGAATTACGAACAATGAGAATAGGTGGGAAAGGGAAATGAGGAAAAGAATACAGATGCGTTGGCCAACAATTGTTGCTCATTAAAGACTTATGATTTTTTAGTTTATACATATAGGCATCATACCTGCACACATGCTTGTGAACTATGTGTGTGACAGCATCAACAGAGGCCAGAAGAAGGCATCAGAGTCCCTGAAACTGGAGTTACAGGTGGTCGTCAGCTGCCATGTGGGTGCTAGGAATCAAACCCTGGCTCTTTGTAAGTGAAGCTAGTGCTCTAAAGACCGGGAATCTCTTCAGCCATTGTTACTAATTTTTGATGCTCAAAGGCAATCCCAAATTTCATAAAGTATATTATTATCATCACTACTACCAACCATACTGTGGCTGCTATTGACAGGAACCTGCGGGTGCAATCCTTGCCTATTATAAGAGGTCATTTCAATCTCTGTTTCCTTGTGACATAAGTCAGTTTCAATTTTAGTCAGAGTGATGGAGAGCAGTAATTGTCTGTTCGGCCGAGCACAGAGGTGCACATGCCTATAATCCTAGCACTAAAGGAATTGAGGCAGGAGGATCAAAGCCCAGGCAGCCTAGGCCACAAAGCAATATTCTATATTCCCTAAATTTAAAGACAAAAACAAAACAAAAACCACAGAAACTTACATGTTCCTTAGATAGAATAATTTTTGAGAAAAATAAAGAGCAAGATCTAAGATAATTATAACAGAGTGTCAGCTCACAAAAACGGTGTAAATGGTGGCAACCAGCAAACACCTCACATGGAGTGGTGACGTGACACCTGAGCTGTGCTTTCAGAGTATCACCATGACCTTCCACCTAAAACGTTCTTTAAATACATTTGAATGAAATCACCCCCTCCCTCCCTCCCTTTCCCTTCTTCCATCCTCTCCAAGGCCTTCCCACTTTCAAACTGATAACCTCTTTTTCTTTATTACTATTTCATATATAGCCACAAATACATAAATATAAAGTATTGAGTAAACTTTTATCATTGCTGTATATGAATTCTGGGATGACCACTTTCTAGTGTACCCGAGGGCTAATGCTCAAGAGACACCAATCCTCTCCCTCAGCAGCTCTTAGTTGCCTGGAGTTCTTTGTGAGAAAGGAAAAAATACTCCCATTTTTAACATAAAGAAGCTGTGATAGACAGAGGTTAAAGCCACATGCAGTAGAGCATGCCTCTCGCCCTAGCAGTTATAATGTGGAGGTAGGAGGATCAGAAGTTCAAGGACAGTCTCAGCTACACAGCAATTTTAAGCCAACCTGAACTACATAATATTCTTTTCTCAAAAAATAAATTGTACAAATAAAACATTAAGGTTAAAGCCCTCCACCAAAGAGAAAGAGTTGGTCAAGTGTCTATTTAGGACAGGGTCTCAATAGGTTGCTTTCAATCCTCCTGCCTCAGCCTCCTAGCAGAAAAGAAAGCAGAGCTACATATCCTTACTGTCAGGCTAAGACCTTACCTCTTGAATCCTGGTACTTCACCAATTTGGAAAGCTTTCTTCTAAGCGTATGGTACTGGAGTCCAATGAGCTACACACAGTGAGCTCAACTTGAAAATTCATTCTCTGAACATGGTTGATAATCTGAACAATTGGGAAAGGGGGGAGAGGTACTATTCCCTCCAAGGCATGTGTCCCAATTTTCATCCAAATTATGCTTCAAAACTCATACAGCACTATTCCTGACACAGTCTCTGGCAGAACTGAACTGCTGGTGATTAAACAGATGGCTCTGAGCCTCTCAAACATGCAGCGGCAGCCAACAGGACTCACATGGGCTTATGAGGAACATGCCAAATTAACCTAATTTCTTTTCGTAAGAGCATTACTTGATGGGTAGACTGGAGAGAAGCAATTAGTCATGCTATATCATGATTTTAGACCATCTTTTTTTTTTTTTTTTTTTTTTTTTTTTTGGTTTTTGGTTTTTCGAGGCAGGGTTTCTCTGTATAGCCTTGGCTGTCCTGGAACTCACTCTGTAGACCAGGCTGGCCTCGAACTCAGAAATCCACCTGCCTCTGCCTCCCAAGTGCTGGGATTAAAGGCGTGTGCCACCACGCCCGGCTTGATTTTAGACCATCTTATGACACCCTATTAAATGATGTCAAAGAGACAATACTTATGACGTCCCTTTTTATTATAAGAGAGATGCAATCTCAGTGTAACTTGTGGCTGCTCAAACAAACAGATGAAGCATGCTAGTGTCTTAGATCATTAGCAAAGCAGAAGGTCCCATAATGCCATTTGCATCTGTTTCTAACAATGAGTCCTCCTGCTACCCCTGGTATATATGTGCTGATGAGCAGGTGTGTATATGTGTGGGTACATATACATATACACATATACATATATATGTATGTATGTGTATACACACACACACATGTACTAGATGGAGTACATAGAGGCCAGAGGTTGGTTTCATGATATCTTCCTCAATTTCTTCTGTGTCTTGCCTTTTACTTTTTGAGACAGGGTCTCTCGCTGTTTATCTAGACTGGCTGTCCAATGAGCCCTCAGGATCTTTGTGTCCCTATATTTTCCCCAAGCTAGAGTTTCTGGCACAAGCAACCTTGCCTGCTTTTACATGGGTGGTGGGGATCTAAACTCAGGTCTCCATGCTTGTTCAGCAGGTACTCTACCCACTGAGCCAGCCACCTCCCCAGCCATCTCAGTATTATAATAATAATAATAATAATAATAATAATAATATCTTTACCAATATTTTATTAATAATTTGGGTGAGACATGAGAAGATACACGTCTATGTCCTCAGGTGCTTCCCCAATACTGGGTGAGCACACAGTACAGGCTCCAAAAATAGAAGTCATAGATCACTGGTTACACAGCTGCCGCAGCCCCTGGGTCCCAGAGTTCCTGGATCCCAGCTCCTGGATCCCAGCTCCTGGATCCCAGCTGGTAGTTACAGGTATGAACATCCTAGACTTGAAAGTCTCTGCCCATTTAAAAAAGGACCTGGGGTGTCTCACTCACTGCATTGGTTCCTACACAAGGTAACTGAACTTGGTCGCAGTTAGTGGTGTCGTTCAGGAAGATTATAGAACCATTAGGATATGGAACCTTGCTGGAGAGAGCACATCTCTGGTGGCAGGCCTTCAGAGTTTATAGCCTCTCCCTACTTCCTACTGGTTCTCTCTGATTCCTTATTTATTTATTTATTTATTTATTTATTTATTTATTATTAGATATTTTCTTTATTTACATTTCAAATGCTATCTCGAAAGTTCCCTATACCCTCCCCTCCACCCTGCTTCCCTACCCACACACTCCCACTTCTTGGTCCTGGTATTCCCCTGTACTGGAGCATATAAAGTTTGCAATACCAAGGGGCCTCTCTTCCCAGTGATGACCGACTAGGCCATCTTCTGCTACATATGCAGCTAGAGATATGAGTTCTGGGGGTACTGGTTAGTTCATATTGTTGTTCCACCTATAGGGTTGCAGACTCCTTCAGCTCCTTGGGTACTTTCTCTAGCTCCTCCATTGGGGGCCCTGTGTTCCATCCAATCTCTCTGATTCCTACATAAAGATGAAAATGTTATCAGCCAGCTCCTGCTCCTGCTTTCTTGGTTTTCCTCTATGATAAACTCTCTCTGGAACTATAAACCAGAACAAGCCCTTGCTCCCTTAAATTGCTTTTTGTTGGGGTAGCCTATCACAGCAACAAAAAGTAACGGACACACACTCCATCAGTCCTTTCATGGTGTGAAGGTCCTTTAGATGCCCTGGGACCTGGGATGCTTCACAAGTGAACATGATCTAAGAGCCTCTAGTCCCCAGACTAGTGAGCAACAGAACTTGGGTGTGCTACTGTAACTGCATTGTTTTGGAGTCAGAAGTAGCTAAGTATTGATTGTATTACTTAATATCCCATAAGTTCTGATGATCTGGAGCTACACACACACACACACATTGGATCAGATTTCTAAATTAAAACCCACTCTTTCCTCTACTACATTTTTATTACCATAGCCTGTCTTTTTAAAAGTTAATTTGTGTGTGTGTGTGTGTGTGTCTGACTGAGTTTATGTGTACCACATGAGTTTAAGAACACACTATGGCCAGAAGGTATGCATCTGCTGGAACTGGGCTTACAGACACTTGTGAGCCACCATGTGGGTGCTGTGAACCCAACCTGGGTCCTCTATAAGAGCTGTCAACACTTTTGACTACTGACCCATCTCTCCAACCTCACAGCCTTGCTCTTAAGCTGACTTAATAATAGCATCATAATGTATGTACAACAAAAGGCACCCATTTTAAGTGTACAGTTCTAATAATATTGCTGTTTTATATGCTGCGTTAACTACAGCTATGGATAAAACAGAGCATTCTACTCCCACTGAAAAGTTCCCATGATCCTTCAAGTCCTGTGCTATCCCTGGGTGAGTTTCTTCTCCAGATTCAAAGAAACAGCCACAGTCTGTACTCAAGTGCATACCCCATCTTTCACTAAGTATTGGATTTTAAGTAGCTCATGATGTTTGACAGTGGCAATGTGACTTTCTCCCATCTCTGACTGTCAACAAAGGAGAGGAATCCCATCTTCATTTCACTCAGTGCCAGGCCTCACCTTCAACCCATGGACAGGTTGGGAACTCTGGAATGTCCTACAGCCAACTACTGAGAGAAATGGAATCCCTCAGCACAGGGTCGACAATGTGCCCAGACCCAGGGTCTCGGATATGAGTGGGGTTTGTACATCATGAGTGCTGAAGCTTTCCCCTCTCTAGCTAAGATACTTCGATGCCTTAGCATTTATTCTAGAACCTGAATTCTAGATCATATTTACAAGGACAATGTGGGGGTGGGAAACCCACAGATCTGCGTTCTTTCCTCACAGTGAGACAAGGAAGAGTGAGAAAGACACAAGAGGCAGTGCAAGAAGACGTAAGGTAGCTGGGTCAGATGGCGGTTAGTGAGCAGGCAGCCCTGTTGACACAGTGCCCCAGAGGGAGCTTCATTTAATGTGATTCAAGACAAGGTGATTTAAGAGCTATAAAGACCTTTACCAAGACAGTGACAAGATGAAAGTAGTATTCAAAAAAAACCATTATCATTGAGCTTGAGGAAAATAATGAGCAGTTGGCAGGCCTAAGAAGTGACCCAAGTTGCAGACTCTTAAAGGCCTGAATTAAGGTGACAGAGGAAAGTGGAAGTGAATGGGGGAGAGCTTTGAGAACTGGTGGGTGCCCGGGCATGTGGTGGACAAAGCAGACACACCCACAATTCCTCACCAGCCTTCAGGATCCAGGTGACATCTACCAGAGAAAAGGACCCTTGTCATTGGATTTGCTCAGTCCTACTGTCTAGATAGTCCGGGAGAGATTCCTCTCACAGTTCTGAAACTAAAATAAAAGGAATAAAAGGGCAAAGCCAGAGAAGTAGGTTAGGGGTGCCTGCTTTCAGTGAGAAGGAAAACCAAGAAGATGAACAGCTCCTTCAGACCTTCTCAGACCCATGGATGGAGGGACCACAGTCGACTTCTGTCGCTATAGCTGTGTGTGACATCTTTCACTTAGCACAGAGTTATAAACCTAGAATCCCCAGGGGGTAGGGGTGGGGCAAAAGAAAAGCCTCAGTGTGAACTTTGTCACTGTGGAGAGTTAGAATGTTACAGAGCAGACCCAAATTATCTGGGGCTGTTTTCAGTCCCTTTAAAAGCTGATTGTGGCAACAATAGCAACCAACCGGACCCCCCAGAGCTCCCTGGGACTAAACCAACCAAAGAGCACACATGGAGGGACCCATGGCTCCAGCCGCATATGTAGCAGAGGATGGCCTTGTCTGGCATCAGTGGGAGGAGACGCTCTTGGTCCTGTGAAGACTCAGTGAAGGCAGTGATGTGAGAGTGGGTGGGTGGGTTGGGGAGGTCCCTCATAGAAGCAGGAAGAAGGAGGATGGAATAGGGGATTTGCGGAGGGGAAACCGGGAAAGGGGACAACATTTGAAATGTAAATAAATACAATAGCCAGTAAAAAAAGGAATAATAAATAAAAAGAAAAAGGCCTGAAAAAATTAAATAAACAAACTTCAGAAAAAAAAATTTTTTTTAAAGCCAATTGTGGCCTGGCTCTGTGTCTTGCCTAACATTGTATAGATTATCATGTTAAAATGTACTCCCCCACAGAGCTCGTGTCTCTAGCTGCATATGTAGCAGAAGATGGCCTAGTCGGCCATCACTGGGAAGAAAGGCCCCTTGGTATTGCAAACTTTATATGCCCCCAGTACAGGGGAATGCCAGGGCCAAAAAGTGGGAGTGGGTGGGTAGGAGAGCAGGGCAGGGGGAGGGTATCGGGAACTTTCAGGATAGCACTTGAAATGTATATAAAGAAAATATCTAATTTTAAAAACTGCAAAACTCTAAATAAATAAATAAATAAATAAATAAATATCATACCAAAAAAAAAAAATTGTGCGCTTGACAGACCACTTTCTTCCAGCAAAGCACGAGATAAGAATACCATCAGCTCGCATCTGAAGCCTTTAACATGGTTTTCCCCACTTTGCTCTAATCTGCCTATAATTCCTGCCTTAATTTATGACTTTACTTACTTTGTAAGTAATGAAATCTCATGCAGCCCCTTCCATGACACGTGGGACACATTTTTCATGGATTCATGTTCTCAGGCCATGGACACTCTTATTTGGCTCAAGGTTAAACTATCCCAGTTCTCTTTTGAAGAATCGTGTTATTGAATGGACAATATTTTAGAGGGCCCTTCATCTGTGAAGTTAGTTCTAGATACACATAGATCCCACTAATACTCAGAATCCGGATAAACAGCCCCAATGAGAAAAGAAACCAAAGCCTACATACAGTTCATGGGGACAGTTTTACTACCTTTATGACTAAGAATCTGTGGGAAATCCCCTCAGATGAGATCATTTCATTCTTAAAACCAAAATAGTGCAGTTACATTAATATACTAGTCTATGCAAAACACCTCTCCTCGGCACACTTCCTGCTCCTCACTCCTGCAATGCCAGCCCACACTGTCTCTTAGGCTAAGAGACCACACTGGTTTCTTAGGCACAGAACACATATAGTCATGAGAAGGCCAGTGTTCCAGAAGACCCTGCTTTGGGGTGAATAATATCACTGGCTTATTATGGTTCTTAAACAGGGGACTTCTCATTTGCATTGGGCCCCACAAGCTATGTATCTTATCTGGTTGACATTATTCAGGCATAAATGCTATTTCTAATTCACTCTCACTAAACTGACGAACCTGACTCTTGGTCATGGGATCATTTGCTATTGTTTGTTTAAGAAAGTGGGGTGCATGCCTTAGCTCTATCCATTCCCTGTGTCTTCAAAGCTACCAACATGCTTCACCGTAAGTGGTATAAGACTATGCTGCAGGTTGGAAAGTCAAGAAGACCATAAAAATACTGGGAGGAAGAAAAATACCGTTTTTATGCCCATGCAAATCGGGTGCTTAAAGGAATCCTGTCACCAAGGGAGCCACTTTAATATTAACTTTTTGGAATTTGTAGAAAAGTCTCATCAAATGATATGCATACTTTGATACATAGGCCATTAAACACATATACCTCACACCATGTTAATGGATCTTAATTTGATTCATTTCTTGAAGAAACTATAAAAAGGATTTAATGCACACATCTGCAAACTGACAAAGCTTTGATGAATGATACACATGTTCACAAGAAATTAGGATTTCTTTTGGCTTGCTATTTTAATTTTTGAAGTTAGTTGTGTGTGTGTCTGTATGTGGGCTTGTATGCGAATTCAAAAGGACTCAGTGGATAAAGGCACTTGCTGCCAAGACTGGTGACCAGGGCTCAACCCCTGGAATTAACATAGCAGGAAAGGGAAAACTCCTGTAAATGACCCACTGATGTGGACCATGGCTTATATTTCCAAAGCTCTAACCAAGTAAAAAAAGGACTATAATAACATGGCACTAACTAACTAACTAACTAACTAACTAACTAACTAACTAACTACGTGTGTGTGTGTGTGTGTGTGTGTGTGTGTGTGTGTGTGTGTGTGTATAATCACATCACAAAATTAATGTATATATTTCTAACAATTTTATTAAGGTTTACTTCACACAGAAAAACTGCACTTAAATGTATACAATTTGATAAGTTTAAACATGCATAAACCCATGGTAGCATCACCATATATAATTTCCTCTTGCAGCCTGGAAAGATGGTTCAGAGGCTAAAGGACGTTGCTGCTAAGAATGATGACATGACATTAATAGTCTCCCAACCAAAAAAAGCCCAGGACCAGATGGGTTTACTGCAGAGTTCTATCAGACCTTCAAAGAAGATCTAATTCCAGTTCTGCACAAACTATTCCACAAAATAGAAGTAGAAGGAACTCTACCCAACTCATTCTTTGAAGCCACAATTACTCTGATACCTAAACCACAAAAAGACCCAACAAGGATAGAGAACTTCAGACCAATTTCCCTTATGAATATCGATGCAAAAATACTCAATAAAATTCTCGCTAACTGAATCCAAGAACACATTAAAACAATCATCCATCCTGACCAAGTAGGTTTCATTCCAGGGATGCAGGGATGGTTTAATATATGGAAATCCATCAACATAATCCATTATATAAACAAACTCAAAGACAAAAACCACATGACCATCTCCTTAGACTCAGAGAAAGCATTTGACAAAATCCAACACCCATTCATGATAAAAAAGTGTTGGAAAGATCAGGAATTCAAGGCCCATACCTAAACATGATAAAAGCAATCTACAGCAAACCAGTAGCCAACATCAAAGTAAATGGTGAGAAGCTGGAAGCAATCCCACTAAAATCAGGGACTAGACAAGGCTGCCCACTTTCTCCCTACCTATTCAACATTGTACTTGAAGTCCTAGCCAGAGCAATTCGACAACAAAAGGAGATCAAGGGGATACAAATTGGAAAAGAAGAAGTCAAAATATCACTTTTTGCAGATGATATGATAGTATATATAAGTGACCCTAAAAATTCCACCAGAGAACTCCTAAACCTGATAAACAGCTTCGGTGAAGTAGCTGGATATAAAATTAACTCAAACAAGTCAATGGCCTTTCTGTACACAAAGGATAAACAGGCTGAGAAAGAAATTAGGGAAACAACACCCTTCTCAATAGTCACAAATAATATAAAATACCTTGGCGTGACTCTAACTAAGGAAGTGAAAGATCTGTATGATAAGAACTTCAAGTCTCTGAAGAAAGAAATCAAAGAAGATCTCAGAAGATGGAAAGATCTCCCATGCTCATTGATTGGCAGGATCAACATTGTAAAAATGGCTATCTTGCCAAAAGCAATCTACAGATTCAATGCAATCCCCATCAAAATTCTAACTCAATTCTTCAACGAATTAGGAAGAGCAATCTGCAAATTCATCTGGAATAACAAAAAACCTAGGATAGCAAAAACTCTTCTCAAGGATAAAAGACCCTCTGGTGGAATCACCATGCCTGACCTAAAGCTGTACTACAGAGCAATTGTGATAAAAACTGCATGGTACTGGTATAGCAACAGACAAGTGGACCAATGGAATAGAATTGAAGACCCAGAAATGAACCCACACACCTATGGTCACTTGATCTTCGACAAGGGAGCTAAAACCATCCAGTGGAAAAAAGACAGCATTTTCAACAAATGGTGCTGGCACAACAGGTGGTTATCACATAGAAGAATGCGAATTGATCCATTCCCATCTCCTTGTACTAAGGTCAAATCTAAGTACTAAGGTCAAATCTAAGTGGATCAAGGAACTCCACATAAAACCAGAGACACTCAAACTTATAGAGGAGAAAGTGGGGAAAAGCCTCGAAGATATTGGCACAGGGGGAAAATTACTGAATAGAACAGCAATGGCTTGTGCTGTAAGATCGAGAATTGACAAATGGGACCTCATAAAACTGCAAAGCTTCTGTAAGGCAAAAGACATCGTCAATAAGACAAAAAGGCCACCAACAGATTGGGAAAGGATCTTTACCTATCCTAAATCATATAAGGGACTAATATCCAATATGTATAAAGAACTCAAGAAGGTGGACTCCAGAAAATCAAATAACCCCATTAAAAAATGGGGCTCAGAGCCGAACAAAGAATTCTCACCTGAGGAATACCGATTGGCAGAGAAGCACCTGAAAAAATGTTCAACATCCTTCATCATCAGGGAAATGCAAATCAAAACAACCCTGAGATTCCGTCTCACACCAGTCAGAATGGCTAAGATCAAAAATTCAGGTAACAGCAGATGCTGCCGAGGGTGTGGAGAAAGAGGAACACTCCTCCATTGTTGGTGGGATTGCAAGCTTGTACAACCACTCTGGAAATCAGTCTGCCGATTCCTCAGAAAACTGGACATAGTACTACCGGAGGATCCAGCAATACCTCTCCTGGGCATATACCCAGAAGATATTCCAACTAGTAAGAAAGACACATGCTCCACTATGTTCATAGCAGCCTTATTTATAATAGCCAGAAGCTGGAAAGAACCCAGATGTCCCTCAACAGAGGAATGGATACAAAACATGTGGTACATTTACACAATGGAGTACTACTCAGCTATTAAAAAGAATGAATTTATGAAATTCCTAGGGAAATGGTTGGACATGGAGGGCATCATCCTGAGTGAGGTAACCCAATCACAAAAGAACTCAAATGATATGTTCTCACTGATAAGTGGATATTAGCCCAGAAACTTAGAAAACCAAAGATATAAGATACAATTTGCGAAACACATGAAACTCAAGAAGAACGAAGACCAAAGTGTGGACACTTTGCCCCTTCTTAGAATTGGGAACAAAACACCCATGGAAGGAGTTACAGAGACAAAGTTTGGAGCTGAGACAAAAGGATGGACCATCTAGAGACTGCCATATCCAGGGATCCATCCCATAATCATCCTCCAAACGCTGACACCATTGCATATACTAGCAAGATTTTGCTGAAAGGACCCTGATATAGCTGTCTCTTGCGAGACTATGCCCGGGCCTAGCAAACACAGAAGTGGATGTTCACAGTCAGCTATTGGATGGATCACAGGGCCCCCAATGGAGGAGCTAGAGAAAGTACCCAAGGAGCTAAAGGGATCTGCAACCCTGTAGGTGCAACAACATTATGAACTAACCAGTACCCCAGAGCTCCTGACTCTAGCTGCATATGTATCAAAAGATGGCCTAGTCGGCCATCACTGGAAAGAGAGGCCCATTGGACATGCAAACTTTATATGCCCCAGTAAAGGGGAACGCCAGGGCCAAAAAGTGGGAGTGGATGGGTAGGGGAGTGGGGGGGGGGAGGTATGGGGTACTTTTGGGATAGCATTGGAAAAGTAAATGAGGAAAATACCTAATAAAAAATATTTTAAAAAAAAGAATGATGGCATGAATTCAATACCAAAACCCTACACAGCAGAAGGAGAAAACCAACTTCCAAAAGACATCCTCTGACCACCACATGAGCACCAGGCCCTCACACAAGTGTAAGTTCATATACACAATAAATAATAAAACACTAAGTGAAATTCTCCTGTATTGAATCACTAGTTACAGAGGAAAAAATATCTGAAAGAAAATTAAGAGTAATTGTTTGATGAGCTAAAATATATTTTCATGAAAACCAAGACAAACAATGCCTTAAGGTGAGGAGATACTGTCCAGGCAAGCCCCCCAGGAGGAACAGCTAGCTGCTAGATGAGGGAGCATATTTTCTTTTGATGGCGCTCTCACTGGTAGGTTTCCAGTGCTCCAGCAAAGGCCCCAAGGTCATGCACACATGGGCCCAAACTACTTAGACTTAGTAAGTCATCAGAGAGAGGGTCAGAGACAGGGAGAGGGACAGACAGAGACAGACAGAGGGAGGAAGTTGGGAGGAGACAATTGGGGGACACAGAAAGATTAGAGGAAGAAAATAGGGATGGATATATATTTCACTGTATTCATGCATGAAATTCTCAAAAAAATATATAAATAAAACAATGGTGATATTTTATACAGTGGGTTTTTACAAAAACCACATTTCATTTTCTAATACTAAAACCTGAGGTGTTTAACTGTGCTTTATATCCTACACTCAACACACTAGGCACTTTTCATCGTCTCCTTTGGTGGTGGCTTCATGTAACCATGATGCCTTGAGTGATATGTATTGGGGTGTGTGTGTGTGTGTGTGTGTGTGTGTGTGTGTGTGTGTGTGTTTAAACAGGCAGTAGAATTCCCACTTATTCTATTAACATTTCAAAGGTCTTTGATTCCCTGTAGGGATCTGACCATGAATCTTGGCTGTGGTCAGGTGCTCTGAGGTCAGTGTGCTTCAGTTTGTGTGGTGTGCTCTCCCTGGGGCTTACTACTGTTATTTCATGATGCTGGGCCAGGGACTTGTACATGCTAGCAACCACTGAGCAGCATCCCCACACCTGAATACTCAAAAAAAAAATGAACTTAGCACTTCTATTAAAACAAAATGTTGCCATTAAAGTTGTTTTGGTTTGGGGGTTTTGTTTTGTTTTGTTTTCACCTTTGATCAAAAGAAAAAGTTATACTATTACTAATACAGAATAATGTAAAAAAATACATTCCTGGGATTAAAAGTGTAAGCTTTGTGAAATGTTACTTTATCTTTATGCATCCCACATTGTAAGAGATAAATTTCAGCCATAAAAAAAAAAAATGAGAAAAGGAGCAGAACTTAAATCTCCCTCCTTGGATGCAGGTTTTACTTTTGACATTTAGTGGTCAAGCCCACAATTAAGATGCAGGAAAAGTCAGTTTCGGAATGAACCTCAGGATGTGTTTGCCGGTATGCCCTGGGGCCTGGGACCATCCAAGCATGGCGGGGGAGGGGGGGTGCAGGAGGGAAGGACAGGAGGAGGGAGAGGGCCCCTCCTTCGGGTCCACACCTCTGTGGCACCCCTCCACCTCTCAGGTGCTCTCTCTTGAAGACAGATGAATAAACAGGTAGGTTCCATCTTAGGATCTTAACCCAGAGCTGACTTCCCTCTCTGTGTAAACTGCTGTGAGAATCTTAAGGGGCTGTGGTGGAAGCTCTGCGACCTCAAACAGGGAGAGGGGTCAATGGGACTCACTTAAGTAAAAACAAACAAACAAACAAACTAAAGGTAAGTGATGCCAGAGAGAGCTAGAGACCCTTCTATCCTCGACCTGACAGGTCGGGGGGAGAGCTGGTGGTGGTGGTGGGGGGGAATGGATTTCTTCACTGTCTGAACAGGCTGGAGCTGGGTTTGCTATGCCTCCGATAACATGGCCTTCTGTATGTTTGGGTAGCATGGGCTTTGCTCCAGTGTCTTCCAGAAAAAAAAAAAAAAGACATAAGCTGACATGAGTTCTCAGCAAGAGGACTCAGCTCCCAGAGCATTGCCAACACTTTCCCTCACTGTCTCACACAGACTTTCCTCTGAGAGGAGGCACAAGGATTTGGGGTAACACAGTGAGCGACACACAAGAATCACTAGGGCTGTTACTTGGTGGTCTACCCTCTGGCACTACTGAAGCACCAGCTCATCCAAACAAATGCCCTAGGTCTGCACCTGTCTGGAGACAGTGAAATAACCTAACACGCTCTAAGGGAAGCCCAAGGGCCATTACCACTCCGATTCTTACCTTATTCCCCGGTAAAAACGGCTCCAGATCTCCAGGAAGAGAAAGTGAGTAACGCATAGAACACTTGGGCTCTGCTCTAGCGTGCACGCACAGAAATGTAACCATACGGAAATATGTCTCCTTCTGCTACTGGAAAACGAGAGCCACAGCAAGAGTTTGCTTCAAAAATCCTTCAGTAAGCTTTCATTGGGGGTATTCAGTCAGAGTCAATAGTTACTGCTTACGTGATCTGCTAAGACTCACACCAAGTGTATACGACTATCCCCACCTCTATTTTTATCTATAGCATTAAATAACATTTTAGTATTACATAATCCTGTTTACTGCCCTTCTTCTACTATCCCACCAGAACGTCCTCTCCCTCAAAATCGACTGTAGAGTACCCTGCCCAGAGCAGTGGCTGCCACTGCCATCAGTCCGTTCACTAATCAGGACTGAATGATGATACTCACTCTAACCACTTCTTGCAGTGAGTGCTGTCTCCTCACAGTGTACTAACTGTCTCCACTGCATTAAGCAGTTAGTGGATATAAATTCTTTGTACCTCTTTGTTTTTCTTAATGGGCAACCTGGAGTGATTCCCTTTCACAGAGGAATAGCAAGACGTCAAGAGTCTCCTTTCCAAAGACATGAGGTGGGGTGGCCAGTTTTATGAAGACATCAGATATCAGAGGTGCTGCCACCAAGCCCAGCCACCTGACTTCACCACCCACATGGTGGGAAAATGGAATTCTTCCTGTCTTTTGGCCTTCATACACACACCATGGCACGGGGGGGGGCAGGGGAGGGGAGGGTTCTTCACTGTCTGAACAGGCTGGAGCTGGGTTTGCTACCCCTTCAATAACATTTCTCATGCACACACACACACACACACACACGGTCATGTGTGCAGGCTCATATATGTGCAGCCAATCAATCAATCAATCCATAGACAGACGATGCACCGATGAGGAGACATTATCCATGCCTGAAGCTATCCTGCTACTTCTAGAAGGTAGGGTTAAACAAGCTCACTCATGGATGAAGGAGCAGGGGACTGGCTGAAAAACATGTACTTTCAAAGGGTGGTGGGTTTGTATATTAAAGGACATCCATTTATGTAAGTCATAATACTCCCAGGCCATTCTAGCAATTTCATGTCTATGGGTGGCTCCAGAAAACGTTTACTGGGGGAACCTTCACCCTGCAGCTCTCTGGGCTCATCAATCTACATCACGATTCCAAGATTCTCCTCGGAAGTAGCCAAGAGTCTTTCATTCAGGGATACAGACTTATGATTTCAACCACTCGTGTGTGTGTGTGTGTGTGTGTGTGTGTGTGTGTGTGTGTATGAGTGTGCATTGTGTGTGTGTGTGTGCATCGTGTGGAAGGACAAAGGTCAACACCAGGAGTCTTCCCCAATCGCTCTCCATGTATTTTCAGAGACAGGATCCCTTACTGAAATTGGAAATCCCTCCCTGAATTTGGCTAAACCGGCTGGCCAGTGAGCCCTAAGGATCCCCAGTGCTGAGATCAAAAGTGTACATCATCACCCCATGCTTCTCAGTGCATGGTTTCTAGGGACTGGTACTTGCACTGCGAGTATTTTATCCACTAAGTCATATATATCCAGCCCCAATGCTACTCCTCTGTTATTGCTACACTTACTAATTCACAGTGTAATTGTCAGGGTAGACGGGGCATGGCGAGGTGCTCATGTGGAGGTCAGAGAACAACTTGCGGGAGTTGGTTCTCTCCTTCCACCTGTAGGTTCTGGAGGTTAAATAGATAGGTTTGTAGAAAGTGCCTTTCCCTTCTGCATCATCTCACTATGCCCCCAGTGCTCATTCGTAACAAGACCTGTAACCCAGGATATACCCTCTGTCATAGACACACACTGACAATCTGAAAGCCGTTCACTGCACACATTCAAGTGGGTGCCCCATTTCTAGACTACTCTCAATGTAACAACGCTGTAAATTAAAATTTATAGTAATCTTACAATTCTCTCATTAATAGTATATTTAAAATTTATTATATTCTGTCTTGTTAAATGTGAATATTTAAAGTATTTCACACTTTTCATTGCCCTGTGTTACATTTTCTTGACAAAGACCGGCTTTGGCTCCAGAGGGTACACTGAGGCAGGCAGCTGTTGGGGGTCAGTGCTTAGAGCTGCCGATGAGGGTGAATTCAGATACCTACAGGGGTTGCTGCCAAAGGCAGCCGGCGATTAGAGACGTTACCCAGCCGAGTTTCTCTGAGGGAACAGAGCTTAATTTACTGGGGCTGGCACTCCTGTGGCCAGCAGAAAAATTATGAACTCTTTTAACCCCTTGGGGTCAGAGAGAAAGAGAAGGAAAGAGATAATTCACACCTGCACACACACACACAAATACACACACACCTGCTGAGTGGATGAAACAAAAGCAGAGTTCAATAACTTCATATACACAAATATACATGCATGTCACACACACACACGTATACAGACCTACAGATGGACATATACACATTTTCACATAAAATGGTTAGAGCAATCAGGTTCCAAGCATTTTACACGTGCATACATAAATACATACACACATACACACATACATACATACATACATACATTCACACACACCACTGGTGTGTGGAGCAAGCTCCAATACACAGCCAGACAAGCTTTACATGTATACATACATACATACATACACTTGATGGATGGAAGGAACAGTGTTCCAACCCAGAAGACACACAAGCCTTATACATACACATAGTCAATGTATGCCCCAACCCTCATTCACACAAACCTTAAATATGTACACACACACACACACACAGAGTTGATAGGTAGAAGGAACAGACACACAAGACACACCAACCTTATACATACACACAGAGTTGGTGGACGGGAGAAACAGCTACACTATACTTTATTCTTTCTTATGTATCCCAGCAAAATCTTTTAAGCAGTATACAATTACAATGTGATTATGTTCTAGTTTTCTTCTAGTGAATGATTATGGAAAACAAGTGTGTTCCCCAATACCTTTACAAGAAATAACATTACATTGTACAGGTAAAGAAAACAAATTATTTCCCAAACCCACATACATTCCTAACCAAGTAACTTGTTTTAGATTAACAACGTGTAGCAAGCAAGGTAGTTTTCTCTGCCAGTTTCTCTTACTGGCAGGCAGCAATTTGCAGTTAAAAAGAAAAGAGTAATTATCTTATTTATCTTTAAAAGTAATCTTGTAAGAATCATAAAAGAGCCAGAAATCTGTTTTTATATAAAAATCAGTCATATCTACCTTAAATCCTCAGAATGCATATCTACTCATCAGCAACTCTTAATAAATCCTATCAGGAAGCTGAGGGCAAAAAATGGGTTTAAGAAATCCATCATCACCAGTCCAGCCTCAGTGCAAGTCATGTCGACCAGCGCTGCCATTGTTCTTGTTCCTGACCATCAAGGGTCCCTAGCTTAACTTAATGAGCATGTGCCTTTCTGAACTTCATATTGTTCCCTAAGAGTTGAGCCAGTAGTAAAATCATCTCAACCTAGCTTCACTAACAACTTTATCTTTCCAAATGTTTTCTAAGGGTGGTGGTCACTGCTGACAATCTACATCTCATCTACATGTCAAAGTTCTTCTCCAGGGCGGTGATAGAATCATAATCTGCTCCAGCAGCAATGCCAGAGAGAGATCAGGCATTAGCACTGTGAGTGCCAGAGATACTGCCCAGTGAGGGACTGGAAGCCCCCCTTAAAGTTTCCATATAATTCTTAGATTAAGAGGGACCGTGAGGGCAGCAAACAGCAGAACTCCACAACAGCATGGAGTCCTCAAGGTACATGGTATTTGGGCTTTACCACACCGAGACCCACCCGTGAGGCTGTGGTAGCCTGTGGTTTGCATTCCCTGAGTTCTAAAGCCATCTGTCGTTCCTCCTGCATGGCTCTTGGTATTTTCTTCCATAAAAGGAATGGAAGTGAGACATATCGCTCCCAGCCTTTATGAGATCTTGGTGTATCACCTCATCGGCCACTGCATTCTCAGGCTATGTGTCTGTTTAACTGACATGATTGCTTCATCACTAGGATCTCACAGTATCCTTAGCAGCATCAATTAGGTGCTTGCTATAGGACTGTAGCTGATCTCTGCCCTTCCTGTGGACAGTGGAGGCTTCTGTTTTTCTTTCAAGAATGAGAGCACACATATATCAGTGCATACACATATAATAGGAGCCTCCATCTAATACCCTGAGGGCATGACCACACAAATCTATCCCACCCCATAGAAAATGGTCCATGAAGTTAAAAAGATTTAGCCAAGCTCATTTCTCAGCTGATCTGTGCTTTTCCTAGAAAGAAATTAAGAGTATGCTAATGACCCACGTGTAGCCTTTCATTCATTTAGTCAGCAAAACTAAATAAAGTATTGGTAAACCTTAATTAAATAAAGACATTTTGGACCTTGAATTAATGTGTTGCCATTAGAAATCCTGCCAGGCGATGATAGTTGATCTGCATGTCGCTTTACCACCATCTGCTGTTCACCACGACTACCTTTAAAACAGGACTTGCATTCTTATTTCTCTGACTCCATCTTCAGCAACACTGTGTGTGTGTCTGGGGTCTGATTTCACCACGATGTCCAGCACTGTCAGGAACCTGCGGCAAAGCTCCTCAGGTTACCAGTGTTCACAAGGCCTGGGTTGGAGGGACAGCTAACAGGTCAAACACGTCTGGGAACTGCTGTGGGTTCCATGGAGGTCTTTGAGCCACGTCTTGCCTCAGTAGATCTAAATTTCTGAGGAGTCCCTCAGAGAGGAGTCTGCTTTATCTTTATAGAACCCAGGGTCTTACAGCTGTGTTTCCCCGTGGAACTGTTTTAAACATAGGAAATCTACCAGTATTTCCCAAATGATGGTGTTTGGTGCTCTGGAGACGAAGGTCACAAAGACAGACACCGAGATGGTTCTGAAAACTTACTGCTCTAAACGTCACAGTGGATCAAATGTCTGCAAGTTTTATGTGGTCTCTGCTTATACATAATGTGCCACGAGATTTGTGCCTTTTCTTATATAACCAGAAAAGCAGAGGACAGCAAAACAGCTGTTGTCACCCTCACTTCAAAGAGGAGTCATTTCAGAGACTAAAAATTGATCCTGTCACCAGGCCCAGTAGCAGTCCCTAACAGGGCTCCTCAGCTAGCACCCCTAACAGCAGATCCTGTCACCAGGCCCAGTAGCAGTCCCTAACAGGGCTCCTCAGCTAGCACCCCTAACAGCAAAGGATTAGCTCATCCCCCTGGAATAGGACTGACAGGGCATGTCCCCAAAATCTCATATTTTACCTTAAAATTCCATGCAAGAAACTGACATATTTATGAAATGACAGATGTTCAGGCTTATTCATTGTGGCAGTATTTGCAATAACCAAAGATTTAAAACAGTCCAAAACGAACAGCAATAGGAATCTTCAATCTTACCATGGAACATACTATTTAACATATCTACTTTAAGAAGAAGAATGGGAGAATGGGGTGTTCCCCATGTACAACATGGACAGACGTCCTAGATGTTTTGACATATGAAAAGAACCAAATACAAATATGTACTATGCTAGAAATTATCATAAGGGAGAAATGGAAAATAAGACCCCATAGTCTGAAGCTGTTCATGCATATATGAATCAGTTCAGGGAGCATCCATATTCATAAATTCATTTTTTCTTTTTAGATTTGGTTTGAGTTTTGTTTTGTTTTGAGACAGGCCAATCAGGCTGACCTGCAATCTACCTGCTCCAACCTCCAAAACACTACAGTTAGAAGTGTGCACTGTGTGTGTGTGTGTGTGTGTGTGTGTGTGTGTGTGAATTGTGTATTGTGTTTTTGCATGTGAAATAGACAGACAGACACACAGAGACACTGAAAGAGACAGAGACAGATGGATAAACAGAGACAGAAAGATAGACAGAGACAGAAACAGAGAAGGGGGAGGACCGACCTAGGGCATCAGCATGAGATCTGGTCTAGCCCCAGCCCTATGAGCCAGGCTTGTTGAGATGCTTCCAGTGGAGTTACAGACTCTGCTGAATCTGGGGCTCCAAACTCTGGTCCTCTTACTTACTTCCTTCAAGCACGTATCCACTGAGCCATCTCTCCATTCTCTTGCTCAGGAAATTCCCAATAACAGCTCTGTGGTGGAGGGCATGTGCGAGAATTTGAGAAATGGAGGATGGGAATGAGGTGAGGGATTTTGTTTTGTTTTGTTTTGTGTTTTTTTTTTTTTTACAATCTACTTTTTATATGAACCATGAAGCTGTATAACCTATTAAAAATTAAATTTAAAAAACACACAAACTTTTACTTTGCTTCATGTCATATTCACATCTGCCTTAAAATAAACCTATGCTCTTTTAAATAGTAAATCATTAAACTCATAAGGCTTGCATTCTGGAACACTGTATATGGTCTGGTGTGGAAGATACTCACGCAGAGCACTTTAAAGTAGGCCAGCACTCTCTAACACACTAGCTGTGAATACCTGCTTAAGGACTGCACGAGACTGGCTTAGGAAACATACTGTCACAGAGTATGGAAGGGCTCACTAGGTACCCCCAGATCTATATGCAGTTAGCAGTCTCTATAGGACAGAGCAGCACTTTCTTCAGTGGGTGGTCACTGCTGAGCTAGTCATTGTGCTCTTAAAATAATCTCTTAGAAAGACGCTTATAAGAACTCTAATCAAATTGATTGGGCCATTAAAAAGAACAAAAGATATGAACACAGAAGGGGAATTGGAAAAGGTGGAAGACCACGGGACTAAGAGGAGGGCAAGAGAGAGTAAAGAGGGCTCAATGTGATCAAAATACATTGTACACATGAATGAAGTGTTATAATGAAACCCATTATTATTTTGCCTCAGAAATGACAGTTTATAGGCAACTTTAATATCTCTGTGGAGTTCCTAAAAATTATTTCATAAACCAAAAGAGCTATAAATGTCTTCTATATTTCCTCAGACTGAGACTTTATTTGTAGGTGTAATGAGGCCAGAATTCAAAAGACAGACAGCGTGAGGACCAGAGGGGGGGTGACTGTCACTTTCATGAATCCTGATTCCATCTCACAGGCTGTTCTCTTTGGAATCCCTTCAGAGAAATGAGCAGGCGGAGGGGCTGGCGAGGACATCAACCCGACCGCGGTATCTTGATTATTATCTCTTGGATATTCATAAGTGGCAGACAGATTCCACCTTTAGGTTTTAGTTCGGTTGTAATAATGAGTTATGAATAATTGATTGTCGTGTGATAAATTATTCAGGCAGGCACACAGTTTCTAAGGAACCCTGGATGGAGTCTGCTTAATGGCTTAAGAGGAGCCAGAGGCAGCTGCTGAGGGGACACCCCTGCATCAGCCCTGGCTGCTGAGGTGTGGGTAGTTACAGTTAATGCCTCTCTCTGTGTGAGCCTCTCAAGGAGGAGCCATAGAAACACTTTCTGCGTTTCATGAAGTACAAGTTCCCTCTGGGCACTTCCAGTGTAAGGAAGTATTAGCCCCATCCCCTTCCTCCATCAGAACCCTGGGCTCGGTACGAGCTCAGCACAGCTTTGCCAATGGAACGAGTAGCAAACTGAAAAACTACAGATTCAAGAATGCAAGCACAGGCTCACATAGGTACATACACACAAACTCCCATGCACACGTGTGTGTGCTTGCATAGACGGACAGAAAGACAGACAGACACATGCACACTCGTGCAGAACAATGCCAAAGTAAGCTTTACTGGAGGAAATTATCTATTGCTCTCAGTTTTCAGAACTCTTTCAGTATTTATTTATCCTTTCAATAAACTCAGCATTCAACTATTTTAAGATAGAAAGACCCTACTTAAAATTCAATAGGTTAAATTAAATCCATTATTGAAGGACCAAATCCTTCATTCCATAAGTAATGCTGAATGTCTGTCACTAACCCATCTTCTAGTCTCTGTCTGTCTGTCTCTCCCCACCCCGTGTGTGTGTGTGTGTGTGTGTGTGTGTGTGTGTGCAGGCACACTAGCCTGTGTCTGCACATGTAGAGCCCAATGGTCAGCACTGGTGTCTTCCCTCATTGTCCTCTATCTTATTTTTGAGACAGGGTCTCTCACTGAACCTGTCCTCTGCCTACAGATTACAGGCACATGCTGCAATGCCCAGCTTTGACCTGGGTGTTGGGGACCCACACTCAGATCCTTATATCTGCATAGCAAGCATTCCATCCACTGAGCCATCTCCCTGGCAGTGTTCATAATTCTCTTTTCTAAAACGACTCTGAAAAATGCTACTGCTCACCAAAGCTCAACAGTTGTGGCACTTACACCTCTAAGCAGCAATACAAAGAAAAAGCAGTTGATCGCTGAATAGCAAATCAAATATAAGAAATGGGACTAGCTTTGTTTTGAAATTCACAGCATACGCATTTGTAGTAGACCCAGGAGGTGGAACCCCGTGAAGGGAGAGAGTGGAGGACAGCTGGGCCACACTTCTGCAGGGGCAGGGATAACTAAGGGATCGGGTTTGAAAAGATTTCTACAAATAAAACTAATGAGAAAGGAGAAACGTGGGCCAAAGTTTAATTAAAATGCTACGTGACTAGCTCATGCGGGCAAAGCTAAGAAAACCTACTTCCAAAGACATTCTGATAAGAGACTCAAGACTCCGAAGCTTCCACTCTTCAAGGCTCAGAACAGTAGTGTGTTCATATGATAACAGTAACTACATCTCAGCCTTCCCTCCCCATGTGCTCAGTAAAGGTCATACTGAAGAAATTCTATCAGTTCTCACTAAACTAAAAGCAGTAAGGTTAATTAGAATGACCTTAAGGCTAAAAAAAAAAAATCATTTTAATTTACTAAATTTCATGATGATCCCCATTAGCGAATTCGACCAGCTGAACATTCTGGGTGTTCAGAGTTTGGATTCTCAAATGGTGATTATTAAGGTAGAGCTGGTACACTCCATACCTGTGTTAAGTGTGTATGATGTACACACGCATGTACCATCTCCACCGCTATGGTGATGGCACATCCATCATCCTCAAAGTTCCCTTAGATTTATCTTGTTTCTTTTTAAGATGGGTCATGATCCCAGGCTGACCTCAAACTGATTACACAGTCAAGGTCGACCTTGAACTCCCATATTCCTGCGTCAGCCTCCCAAGTGCTGTGCACCACCATGTCTAGTTTACGCAGTGCTAGGAGTCAACCCCAGTGCTTGATGCGTGTACCAACTGAACTCAACTTCGCCCTCCACGGTTTGCTTTAGCAATTGAAACTTTAGCTGAGTTTTTCATATGACCACCTTACTATAGTTCTCAGTGCGTTCTTCAGCACATCAAAGGCTCCAATCATTTGTTGGTCTTGTAAGCACCAGGTAACAGGGCTTGAAAGGGCAGCTGAGGACTAAGAAGCCATTGTGTTCTTAGCAGGCTATGAACAGATACCCAATCTCCTAGTATTTCAAAGCAGTGAAGGACACATAACATTAAGTGCTTACCTTTAATACTGTGAGATTATTTATTCAGTGGAGAATAAGTAGTGGACACTAGGTACTTTAAAATTTTTTGATATTAACGACGTTTATTTACATGGTAAATAAACATTTACAAACCATTCTTTAAAAAAAAAAAAAAGCAAACTTAGGAAAAGTTAACCAAGAAGTTCTTAGTAACATGCTGTATCTTTGATTGATTGATTGATTGATTGATTGCAGAAATGAGGGCTGAGCCAAGACCTTGCACATGGTAAACAACCACTCTACTACACCCCAGCCCTGTTTTTATGTTCTATATTGAGAAAGGGAAGGTTTCTCTCACTAAGTCGTCTCTTCTGGCCTTCAACTCAGTCTAGAGGCCAGGCAGGCCTCGAGTGTGCGGCTCTCCCACCTGAGTATCTAGATGGGGTGGCATGGCAACTAAACCTTCCCTGCTTCCCACCTCTCCCCCAAAAGCCAAATCAGCTGAAGAGGAACAGGTTGAACCAGGAGCAAACTTTAATGTGAGGACGCTCTCCTCCTTGTTTTTCCCTGAAGTCATGCGTGCAGCTCAACTCAAAAGTTACCCAAAGGTGGGTGCCACCACAACGGGACTTTTCAGTTCAAAAGAGTTTAAATCTGGGTGCTAATCCAACTGTCCCCAGCTTCTCTCCAACTGGATGCCTGGGTGGGAAAGGAAGTAGGAGTAAAGACCACGCCTCTCTTGGCTGGCTCTCAGCTAGAAGAGCGCTAAGGCACAGCTAGGAGAACTGCCTGCTATTGGCACAACCATTAGCTTTCCCTACTCAAAACTTCACAAAACAAATTATATATATATATATATATATATAAATTTCTTTGATTTTAAAACAAAGTCTTCTTTTGGTGAGAAAAATAAAAAACAACTTGAACCAGCTAGGCTCATAAGATTTTGTTCTTGAATATTTTGCTTTCATCTTAAAATATTCATTAACTGAATGAAAAAACATCAAGAAAAAATTTAATAGGCTTTACATACAAACCTCTCCTTTTTAAAAAAAAAAAATTTTGGCTAGTCAAAAAGGACAATTAAAAGGACCAACTACATCCTAAAGATCTGCCTATCTCTGCCTTCCCCATGCTGGGGTGACAGGGACAAGCCATCATGCTCACCGTACTTAGAGGGTTTGGGGGAATCATCCAAGTTTGGTTTTCTTTTTTAAAGATTTATTTATTATTATATGTAAGTACACTGTAGCTGTCTTCAGACACACCAGAAGAGGGCGTCAGATCTCATTACAGATGGTTGTGAGCCACCATGTGGTTGCTGGGTTTTGAACTTGGGACCTTCGCAAGAGCGGTCAGTGCTCTTAACCACAGGGCCTTTACTCCAGCCCCAAACAGAGTTTCTTATGCTTACAAGACTGGTATTTTATTGACTGAGCCATCCACCCATCCCCTCCCCCATTTCATATATTTCAATGAATGTTGGCAGAACCATTAACTTCCCTACTCAAAACTTCACAAAACAAGCACACCGGGAGGCCAACTGGCATACAGAATTTAAACAGTCTGAAACTCTAAATAAATAGGAGGGGAGCTGAGAGGGTAGCAGAGAAAGGCAGAGAGCAGAGGAGTAGAGGAGTAGAGGCCGGCCATGAGCAGGTGGAGAGAGGGGGTAGGGGAATGGGGAGAGAAGGCTTGGAGAGAGAGCAAGAAGGCAAGAGAGAGTTGAGGGGGCAAGCAGCCCCTTTTATAGTGAGTCAGGCACTCCTGGCTGTTGCCAGGTAACTGTGGGGTGGAGCCTAGACAAAATGCTAACATTAATCTTCTGAATGTACTCTTTCACCATCCACAATGGTAAGAGTGTAGCGTTGAAAGCAATCACTTGTTTTCCTTTCATAATAGTAACATCATTTTTAGGAAAGGGGTACTTGAGTGTTATCTCTGAAACAAGCGTCTCCAGCCTCCTGCCACAGGCAAAAGAAACTCAGGACTCCCCTGGGTCCTATTCACCGTAAACTACTTTCTTGACTAGCTATCTCTGGTCTCTAAATGCAGAAGGAAAGCAGGAGGTGTCTTCTATCTAAGATCTACACTAGAGTGGCTGAGGAAAGGCCTCTACCTTGCAAGACTGGCTTCCTTATCACCCTTGAAATAAAGGAAAATCGTGGTCTGACTTTGTACTTTCGTCTCTTGTTCACTCCTTCCCAAACCCCGCATACTGGAAGACGGCCACAGCTTAGTTTTGAGTCTTCTACAGTCGAAGTCTTCTACAGTCAAGGAACTGGCAAAGGCCACAGTTGAAGCCAAGTTCAAGTCTACCCTTACTAGATTTACCAAGGATGGAATTGCCCAGGACTTCATTCAGCATTTAAAAAATAACTTTAGTACATTTTCAAAGTATAATTTATATAGAAGATTGGCATATTTGAGAAATGATCATTATAAAATAAAATGGAAGAAAACTGTTTTGATAGCGGGCAAGGCAATACGTAAAGAAACCCTGGATTCCCTCTAACTTGATTTCATGATTCTCCACTCCATAAACCACTATTAAATTAGCTCATCATGCCTAGCCTTCCTTCGCAGATCCCAGCTGCAGAGGACTGGCCATAACATTAAAATGATAGGTTTAATATGGCATATGGAATGAGCTCAAAGGTGAGCCATTAACCCCACTGATTAGTTCTTTTTTTTTATTTTGTTTTTTTATTAGGTATTTATTTCATTTACATTTCCAATGCTATCCCAAAAGTCCCCCACCCGCTCCCCCAACCACTCCCCCACCCACCCACTCCCACTTCTTGGCCCTGGCGTTCCCCTGTACTGAGGCAGATAAAGTTTGCACGTCCAATAGGCCTCTCTTTCCACTGAAGGCCAACTAGGCCATCTTCTGATACATATGCAGCTAGACAGTGAGCACATGTTAAAATGACTAATCTAACAGAAAAATCCACTAAGTTGTATTAGTAGGCACAATATATAAATGCTGGCTTTGCTGATGGCTGCTAACCTGACTTGTTATTCCCTCTCTCTCTCTCTCAGCCCCTCCTGTGCCCCACCCTCCCATCCCTTTCCCCACTTAAACCTCCCTTCCACTGGTCCGCCTTTCCCCTTCATATCACGTGTTCTATTCCCGCCTCAGGTTTTACCCTCTCCTTAGCAATGCTCTCTGTCTAGTTTCCTGGATGTTAAGTTAAACATACAAATCTAAAGATGTCGTGCTAAGTTATGAGTGAGAACGTGATGTTTCTCTTTCTGGATCTGGGTTATGTCACAATAGTATTTTCCAGCTGTGTCCAGTTACTCAAATTTTCATAAATTCATTTTTCTTCACGGTTGAATAAAATTCCACTGTATATAGACACTATATTTTCCAACAGTTGACGGGCACTTAGGCTGTTTCTATATCCTAGCAATGAAAATGGAGCAAGAACGGAAGTGGATGAGCATATGTACTAAAAAGCAGATTCTACTGGCTACACACCCAGGAGCAATATAGCTGGGCCATCTGGTAGCTGGTTGTCTAGGGTTGTTTGTTTGTTTGAGGAAATAATGATTTGCATAGTGGCATTGTATAAGCTTCATTTATACTATGTGTATGTGTGTGTGAGTGAGAGAGAGAGAGACAGAGACAGAGACAGAGACAGAGACAGAGACAGAGAGACAGAGTTTAATTGGAGTTACCATAACAGGGGATTATGTCCCTCCTAAAAACCAAAGGTTGCCAAATAAAAAGCCCAGTGACAGGAATGGGACACCATCCCTGAAGTTGCTGGTCAGGAGTGTTGAGGAGACACCAGAACAATGAAGTCCATTGCCATTGTTCTTGGCTATCCAACAAAACTTAGTGTTCAGACCATATTGCAGACGACACAACACACATTGGTCACAGGACATGGAGAAACCAAGCTGGTACTGAGCAGGAAGCTTCCTTCCCCCCTTGGAAGTCCCCTTGAGTCACGCAGGCTACTGGTGGGGAAATGTCATCCACAGTCTTACAAGCTGTGAACATTAGGAGGTACAATAAAGACCTAGCAAAACACGTCCATGAATGCAACCGTGGTCCAATGTTTTAAAAGATAGCACTGCTTTCTGACTGGATGGAAGACCTGCCTTGCAGTAAGTCTGACCAAGAATCCATGGTTGGAACTACCCTCTAGATTTTTATCTCAGTTCCTACAGCAGAGTACTGCACTCAGAGTCCATGAGAGAGTCACTGTGCAAGGAACAGTGCTTTAACACAGAGACTCACACGTGGCCGAAGTACAGAGGATAACTGTCAGTGCAGTGTTGGGAAATGTGTATCGTACCCTGGACAAAGGTTCAGGAACCATCATGGAGGGGGCTTGGGAAGACTTTAAGAGCCATAGGCTGAGGAGGACCAGGGTGAAGACCAGGGTGATGCGGTACCTTCTGGACACGACAGGAAAGCTGTACTCACTCGCAAACCCACAGCAGCTGTGGGTGTCTGCAGAAGACTGTTCAAGATCAATTTAGTCAAGTGCAGTCATGAAATTCTAGCCCTGCCTCCACTCTAACTGACCAACTACTGTCAGAGGCTTCTAGAGTAGGAAGAGCCAGCTTTTTTTTTTTTTTAAAGTGTGTTGAGCCCTGGTAGGCTGACCACATTCCAGTGGACTGACTCCATATCCATGACTATCTGAGGAGCACAAACTGGACTCTCCGTGGGTCATGTTTAAAATAAGAGGGAATAAGAAGGGGAGGGTGGGCCTGGGACAGAGTCAGGAAGAGGAACGTGGATGAGTATGATCAAAATACATTGTGTAGAATTCTTAAATAATTAATAAAATATAGTTCAAAAGAAAATTGACTTATATGGTAAAATTATGCCTTCTGGAAAGAATATCCACTTAAAATTGGATTTGTTAATATTGAGCTACTAATATCAATGTACTAATCCTTTGAGAAGAAATAATGTCCTTTTTATGCACAGTGAAACATTATACAGAGAAGGGAGTGAGTTTTAGTTCACACTTTACAAAATAAACATGTTTTCTTCCATCTCTTAGTGTGTCATAAGTAAATTCAAAAACATTAAGTCCTTTCTAATTATAGCTGAGCCTCTTGGCAAGTATAATTATAATTTATGTCTGAGTATCAAATATCCACGAAGTGATGCAGAGTGCTTGCAACTTACAGTGACTGCAGCAGAGGTCTTCATCCGCTTACACAGTTATGTCACTGCAGAGAGGGTACACTAGTAGAGACAAGATAACCCCTCGCTAAGGAGCCTAACAGATACAACTAACAATCCTGTATAAGAAAAGAGCCTCCATAGCCAGCCAGAGGGGCTCATGTGATAGTAACTCAGCCCAGTGAGTTACTATGCAGTAATTTAAAACAGGGTGCTTTGCCTGCATGTAGATGTGTGATGTGTGCCCTGGTGCCCTCAGATGCCAGGAGAGGGCATCAGATACCCTGGAACTGGAGTTATAGACATCTATGAGTCATCATGTGCGTGCCAGGAATCAAGCCCAGGTCCTCTGGAAGAGCAGCTAGTACTCCTAACTGCTGCACCAACTCTCCATCCTCTTAAAATAATACTTTTATACAGTATTTAGTAATCTGGGAAAATACTTAAATCTTAGTGCTTTAAAAATTGATGTGGAATTCTTATATACACACTGAAGTCCTACGTTACTTTAGGGTCTTGTAGGTGGAACAGAATTGTTGATACTCAGTGCTAGAGTTCAGCACACCTTGAAGTGTTATCTTCTCCAAACCAGGAACAGTCCCAGCACTGCAAGTTCTTGAGCTCCTCCCACCAGTGCTACTCAGTCAGAAACTCTGGAGGAGGGACGAGGGGGGGGGAGGAGGAGGAGGAGGGGAAGGGCACCTTCCTCACAATTCTAACACAATAAGGCATGAAAACAACTACCTCTAACAAATACTTCAGGCTTCATATGACATAATCCTTCCCAGGAAACCCTGCCTATTATGGGAACTAGCAAGTTTAGATGGGTCTAAGTTATGTCACAGTAACCAAGACTTTTTACTGCCACAGTGTAGGTGGCACATATACCAACTTCTTCCTTATGGTTATGAAATCAGCATCCTTGGCTCCCCTAGACTGGATACTTTCAACACCGGATGCACACCCAGACCACCTGTAAGTGCTCAAGGATTTAGAGACCCATGCCAGGCTCCAGGCCGCACAGCGTCTATTGGCATGACTCAAGCATCTATACTTTGGAAGTATGAGTCTTCTGTTGAGCCAGAGGTAAGGACCACTACTACGCGCTCCAGGGTCCTGAAGATTCAATAAGCAGTAAGCGGTAACCAATAGCTATTATCTGGGTTTTTGTTTTGATTTTGTTTTCCTTTTAAATTTTTGTTATGTCTCTCCATCCCCCAATATTAGACTGCCAATGCACACAAAGGTTTCGGCAAAGAGTGAGTCTCTCTTGTTCACTGCCACACATCTCTGAGGCAAGACTATGGTTTGTTTTTGTTGTTGTTGGTTGTTTTGGTTTTTGTTTTGTTTTGTTTTTTAACTTGCCTGTCCAAACAGAAAAAAAAAAAACAAAAGATGTATAGCTTGTTCTGCTGCTTTTGTAGGCACAGCAGCACCTCTCATAAAATGTTTGCATATTACTTTCAGTATGGGAAAGAAGAGTCCTCAAGATGTTGCATGTGTACCTAGAGCCATTCACAAGACGGAGACACTGAGAATTTCCACAAAGAGTTGCCCTGAATGAAATGTCACATGATGACGTAGTGAATAACTGTCAAATTACTCCACTGACTTTGTTCAGAAATATTTTTACTTCTGATTTGAATACTCAGGGTTTCCCAGAACCGTCACCAGGAAGGAAAGAGTCACTGCTTGGAGTCAGCTTTGAACTCAATTAGCATCAAGGTCCCTGAGTTCTCTTGTTTAACCAGATGCACCCCACTCTCTAACACGGGCTGTCCTGGCATATGAGAGGAGCTGAGGCCTGGAGTCCAGAAGCCCAATTCAAACACGCTGAGTTCTTCAAAGACCTAGATTCCCTTATTTCCATGCAGGAAGGGGATTCTATCTCCCAGCGCACCGCACAAGCCAGAGACGTCTTCTGGAGAATCAGGCTGATGGCCAAGCTTGGCTTCACTCGGTCAGATAACTCGGCTTGCTTTTCTCCCTCTCTTCCTCTCTACCTTCACTTCTCTCTGCTGTTATTCTTCAGTTCATTCTAGTAGCTACTCCTGGCTCTGCTTTCTCCTCCATTTTGTATGCCTGACTGAGTGGAAAATCAGCTTGCTCTGACTCTGAAAAACACCCAGTACAGCCAAGCCAAGCATGCCCCAAGGAGGGAAGGGCCCTTGAAGCTGAAGCCTGGACTTGAGGACATGTCTTTGAGGACTTGGAAGTTTTTCATCTTTAAAACAACGAGAGATAGAGACTTCTCTCAAAAGAATACATGCCAGTTGCTGACAGATATATGCTAAGGTACTCAACATCATTAATCACTAGGAAAATGAATCTTAAAGCCACAATAAGATACTAGCTCTTTATACTTAGTGTGATGATGATGATCAAAAACATAGAAGAAAACGAGTGCCGGTGTGGAGACAGGGGAAAAGAAACACACTCTGCAGGCAGGAACGTAAATCAGCACAGCTACTATGAAAGACAACGGGAAGTTCCTCAGAAGATGAAAAACAGGACTATCCTATGGTCTAGGAATCCCACCAATAAACACAAACCAAAAAAGTCCGTGCAGAGAGACATCTACATCCCCATGTTTATTGCAATAGTATTCCTAAGAAGCAAGGAATGGTGTATCCACCGACTGATAAGGGAGTAAAATATGACACAGGCATCCATGGGAATGCCTCACAGTCTTAAAGGGATAAAGTCCGTCATTGCAGCATCATGGATGCAATGGGAAGGCAGTAGGCTAAGTCTAAGTCCCACACAGGAAGACAAATACCATGGGATCTCAGCAAATGTGGAATCCTCAAGTCTATCTCATAGACATAGAGAAGAGAGTGAGGGAGCTAAGAGGGACATACAATGCTTAGCAGAGATGGGGAGGGCCAGGCCAGTCGAGTAGTGACTATAAAAAGTAGGAGAACTAAGTCCCATTTCATGGTAAGATGACTGTACACTAATGACAGTGTGCTGGCATGTCTTCCCCACAAAGAAATGGAATTTGAGGAAAGAGATCTACTTATCCTGATCTGAATATTATATAATGTATACATAAACTGAAATATCGCATAGTGTCCTATAGATGCACATAGTTTTATGTATCAAAAGATCCTTGGGCTTTTCTTTTAAAATGCTTTGGTAGCTTAATGAAAATATAAACTGAAATTATGAACTATAATATTCTTTTAGAACATAATTACAACCATTAGACCAGAGTGTTTATAATTATGAAAGAAAATATTCCCCCCAAATAGATTTCTAAATTTCATGATGCATAATGTCATAGTGGAAGAAACAGCTTGCTCATTCACTACATAACAGTTTAATCTTATTACTGCAATAACTAAAAAAGGAATGTCAGATATCTGTGCCCAAAGCAAGCTCTCTCCAAACACACACCAATCAAGCGTAATGCCTGCAGTTTTTATTTTTATCCCACTGCTAGTCGGAGAGCAATAAAAAATTTAAAGGAAAGTGGTATTTACACTTACAGTGTAATTAAAGTTCCCAGTATACACAAAATGTCAATGATGGTGTGGTGCCCCCAAGTGGCAAAGTGATGAACTGCAGGACTTTGTTGGGAGGGTCTGAAACTAGTCCAGTTTTTCAAGTTGATTGTATGAGTATTTACGGATATCACTGGAGCCAATCATAAGAGTCTTCATCCCAGGGGCTATTAAAGTCAATTCTTTTAATATTTAACATTAGGGAGATCTGGCCTGCTCCACTAAGAAAATAGCAATCATAACATTATAGAAATCTTAGCAAGCATTCTGCTCTGCCTAGTTATGACATCACTTCCTTCTGTCTGTGGTCTGGTGCATGAAGCAGATGTCAAAGGCTTACCTAAAAAACAGACAGTTGGATAATGAGGGGTGCTAAGGAGATATCCATCTCATAAATCAAAAACACAAGTGTTAACAGTGTGGGACTAAGAGGGGGGTCATTCTAAAAAATAATATAAACCAAAATTATGAGCTAGAGTATTCTCTTTTAGAACATAATTACATCTAGTAGTTATCCTAAGTTTGGCATTCACTCTGTGTGGCTAGAAGACCACCTTTAGGACTGAGGGGAAAAGTTCTTTGCAGAGCAAGCATGTGGGACTTGATCTTCATTATCATCCTGGCAAGATTTAGAATTTACCTAGGAGAAGTATCACTGGGCATGTCTGTGAAGGCCTTTCTAGAGGGGTGTATCTGAGGGAAGACCTCCTGAACTCAGATAGTTTCCTTTTATGGGCTGTGATCCTGGACTGAATAAAGAGAGGATGGGGAGATGGGAGTACCATCCCCAGGTTGTTCTGCCCCCTGACTGTGGACACGATGTGACCAGCAGCTCTACACTCTACTACCACACCTTACTAGGATGGATGCGTGTGCTCAAACTCGGGGGCAAAACAAACCTTCTTCTCCAAAACTGCTTTGTTAGGCACTTTGTCCTGGCACTAAGAAGACTAACAAATACAGAGTGTAATTCATGCTCTAGGAAACCCAGACGACCGCCAGCTTTTGCCCTTCTACACGCTGGAACTGACTGCAAACGACAAGTTCTCAACCACGACAACTTCTCCAAGTGTCACATACCGGGACAATTCCAAGAGCCGATCTTTAAAATAAAGCATTGGTAACATTTTGTTGTTGTTGTTTTGGTTTGGTTTTTGTTTTTTGTTTGTTTGTTTGTTTGTTTTGAGACAGGGTCTCTCTGTATAGCCCTGTCTATCCTGGAAGTCACTCTGTAGACCAGGCTGGCCTCGAACTCAGAAATCCACCTGCCTCTGCCTCCCAAGTGCTGGGATCAAACGTGTGCGCCACCACTGCCCGGCTTTATCATTCATACAACACAGCAAGACATGGGAAATCATTTGTCATTCCGATTTTCAACCATACTTGAATAGCCAAGGAGAGAAACAGGAAGAACTTACAGGAGCCAGATGCTGCTGAAGAAAACAGACACTGGGATAGAAGCTGATCTCCCGGGGGCAAAGGGATTTCTTGAGGGCACTGTCCTATCCTTTGTTTTGTATTCTTCCCATGGGGTGTGTGTGAGAGAGATAAAGAGAGAGAGAGAGAGAGAGAGAGAGAGAGAGAGAGAGAGAGAGAGAGAGACTAGACCGACTGACCAGGAGTCAACCTTGTTTCTGAGGAATGATTTCTCACTAGAGCAGACATCTGTCAGCTTTGCCTGGCTGCCAGGCAGCAAGCCCTAGGGACCCATCAGTGCCCAGCTCCTGAGCATGGAGCTCGGCCGCATGCAACACCACACCGAGCTCTGTCTATGTGCGTTCTAGAAATCAAACTCAGGTCCTCGCCCTTCACCAGCTGAGCCACCATCCCAGCCGAACTTCAGTTTCAATGAACTGTTAACTACAACAAATAGAAAACAGGTGTTTACCCCTACTGTGAGAGTTTATAGGGTTTGACCAAACTGAAAGGTGACAAGGATACCACTAATATGAACTAGGGTTTTTTTTTTGGAGGGGGGGTGGGGTTCGAGAC
Organism: Mus caroli; assembly: GCF_978045245.1. Taxonomy (NCBI): domain Eukaryota; kingdom Metazoa; phylum Chordata; class Mammalia; order Rodentia; family Muridae; genus Mus; species Mus caroli. The sequence goes on from NW_028227266.1 coordinate 104,239,676, forward strand.
AGGGCTTCTCTGTATAGCCCTGGCTGTCCTGGAACTCACTTTGTAGACCAGGCTGGCCTTGAACTCAGAAATCCACCTGCCTCTGCGCCCACCCCCAGTCCCGCACCCAGTGCTGGGATTAAACGCGTGTGCTACCACGCCAGGCTGTGAACTAGTTTTATATGAGGTGATCAATTTGTTTGAAATTTCTAGCTTCTGACTACATATTCTGAAGCTCTCTTCCAGAGAAGCCAAAGAAAATGCACTCTTTCTTCGGTACATCCCATTTATCTGGCTTGTGAATTACTGTTCATTTGCATTTTGTAGCATTTCTAAAAGTAGTCATCATGAATGTGGTGGCTATTCCTGGTTGTCAACTTGACTATATGTGGAATGAACTACAATCCAGAATTGGAAGGCTCACCTGTGACCCTAATCTTGAGGCTAGGAGATACACGATTCTGACCTGGATCTTGGCAAAGAAATCTTAGGCATGGAGACTATGAATCCCAGGAGACTAAGGCAAGGAGATCTCTGAGTTCAAGGTCATCTGGGACAAAGCAAGTCCCAGATCCAGGCGTTGGTGGTACACACTTTTAATCTGGGCCACACCTTCTGCTGGAGACCTACATAAGGACATTGGCAGAAGGAAGATTCTTCTTGGCCTGCTTGCCTTGTGGCCCTGAGCAACTGCTAGATCCTTGGACTTCCTTTCACAGCTGCTGCTGACCATTGTTGGGGAGTTGAACTACAGACTGTAAGTCATCAACAAATTCCCTTACTATATAGAGACTACCCATAAGTTCTGTGACTCTACAGAACCCTGACTAATACAAAGAAGAATTCAGCTTTTCCCACTGAGGAAGTCTCAAACACAGTCAGTAGAAATATTTTGCCATTGAGACTGTGATATGCATTAAAAAATCATTTTTATATAATCTACCCTATTCACCTTCTCTGGTCATTTGAATACTTACTTTATTTGGCTCTGAAATGTGCATCATATTTTTATAATTTTTTTTTCCGAGACAGGATTTCTCTGTGTAGCCCTGGCTGTCCTAGAACTCACTCTGTAGACCAGGCTGGCCTTGAACTCAGAAATCCGCCTGCCTCTGCCTCCCAAGTGCTGGGATAAAAGGCGTGTGCCACCACTACCCAGTTTGTATTTTAAAATCTTATTTGGGGCTAGGAGTATAGTTCAGTTTTTAAAAGCAAAGCCCTGTGACTTCAAGTAAACTGGAGGTGGGGCATCTATACAGAAATTTGTGAAGCCCTTTTCTGTTTGTAAGTTTCCTGTTTGATACAGAGTACAGATCAGATGTGACTCCCTGTTCTAAAGCAGCCTGTGGCTACGCACACATGCGCAGTTTATTACTTACAGCTCCTCTCCAGGTTTGGCTTTCTTGTCTGACACCAGATAGACAGTTCCAAAACTTCCACTGCCAAGTTTCTGCTGAAGAACATATCTTCTTGCAATCAAAGTGGTCGGGTACATGGGAATGACTGTGGGTCCTCCGCTCACACACTTAGCAGTCTCTTGGAATTTCAGCATTGCTCCAAACAAGATAAAACTGGCTTGTTCATTCACAGAAACAACAGTTGGGCATCCGAGCTGATGTTTGAAAAGTCAAACGGGAAGTGTTGATTGATGCCAGAAATATGGGAACTCCACAAATTGTGTCTAAAAGCAACTAGAAGATTCCCATAAAAAAAGTATAAGCTTTTGGCAATGATACCTGCAGTGTACCTTGTGTTATCACACCAGCTAATGCTCGTGCGCGCTCTCTCTCTCTCTCTCTCTGTGTGTGTGTGTGTGTGTGTGTGTGTGTGTGTGCATGCGCACATGTGTGCACGTGTTTTGTAGGATGAAAGGAAACACTTCAAATTCCAGAAGGCACTCTCTCATAGAAAAAGAGCCTTCCTGATACATGCAACTTTATCACAACGGTTTAGAGCCACATTTTTACTGACTCCTGAAATGTGTATTTGTTTTATGATTCATATTTTGTTAGATATTTATACTCCCCATCAACTTAAAAACCAATGCGAACCCAGGGCCATGGCTTCCTCTAATGCACACATAGGCCAACTCCCTGGTGACGCTCTCCTCCCTTCTCAGTCTGCTTTGACTCAGCACAGAGTAAATTGGGGTTAAACCCTGATTAGCATATTCTGCTTCCCTTTGCTTTTTGCCCATGTCAACTTTAAATCACAGTTTGGGGGTGTCTGTTTGCTAGACTAGCTATGTGGAAGGATATCAATTCAGTGCCCCTCCCCCCATGTTAAGCAAGATCTGATTCCATTTCTATTGTACACACTGGGTACAGAGCTATCTCCTGGATTAGAAGTAACAACATGCACCTCCCTCAGACCTAAGACTGCATTTTAAAGCTAGCTGACCAAGTGTAGTACAGGTGAAACCACAGTTCCTGAGGGAGCTATGAAATGTTATGAATGGCAGAACTGTCCCATGAGAAGGTTATTCCACAAAACACACTCTTATTCATCCCATCAAAGTGTTGAGTGTTTTATTGAAAACTGTGCTTTTGTTTAAAATCTACATGAAAATAGGACTTTACGCTGAATACTATGTACACCTTGGCATTAGGTTTTCATATTCAGCAATTCTAAAACAACGAGAAAAAAATAGTGTTATAGTGATGACCTGTGGGCTCGACATTTACCACAAAACCTACAGAAAAAAAACTGCAAAACATAAAACCTATTTGTAATATTGTCTTCTTTAAATAATGTACTAATCTGTGGTTTGATCTAGTCCCAGTGAGAGCAATGCCCCTCTCCTCAAGGAAACGTTACTAAAATCTGCAGAATCTAAAGAATAGGTCCTAAAAGGTACCTTCTGTTTGCTTCTTTGACTGGCATAGAAGTGGTGATTTCTAGATAAACTAGGCTGTTCAAAAAAAAAAAAATGTATGGTCTCTCTGTCGCCTTTCAGATCACTAATAATAATTCTCAATGCGGAGAGGCGATTAAAATCCCCACTTAGTAAAGATCTGAACTCAAGATGGAGGACCAAAGCTTCTATTTGTAGTGGAGTAATAAACCCAGCAGTGTGTGAGCAGCCCCTCCAGGCTCCTCATACAGACTCAGCTCTGTCACCCTCATCTCAGTGGGTATCCATGGAATGTACACACACTGCAGGCTGGATCTGAACCTAGGGCAGAGCATGAACTTGGGTGCTAGGGACACAGGTTATGCTTGTATCCCTGGGGCCTAGCTAACAGCTGACATACAGTTATCAAACGTTTGGAGAGCGAAGAAAGGTCCAGCATACCAAATGTGACCCAAAAGACAAGTAAAGGAAAGAAAACATAATAGGAACTAGAAGAAAGCAGAGAGATGCCCACTTTGTGCTAACCATCCCTGGGGTGCCCATCCTGCTGGGGCAGGTAAAGAGAAAGCCAAGTGTTTACCGATGGTAAGAACTGAGTGGTTTATGTCCATGTCAAAAAACCCAAAAAACTAGGAAGCTGTTTTGACTTGAGGTTCTGCTAACTAAATCTGAGAGGTAAACTCTAACCCTGAGGTAAAACGAAAAACTTCCTTGTCTCTTCAACAAATAAACCTTAAGTTTTTTGCAGAACGGGTGAATGTACACCGAGGAGCAGGGCGCTTAGTCTCCCGAAGGGGAATGGGGTCCAGGGGCTGTGGGACCCCGCTGCCCGAGATCCACTTTCATTACCTTTACAGGTCCCCAGCCCGCGGCGCCCGGCCAAGCCTCCGTCAGCTTAGAGCTCGCCCAGAGCTCGCTGCCTCGGCGGGCGTGGTTGTTTAACATCGTCGCCACGGAGACGGCGCGGGGGCTGCTGGGAAGTCGACGTTCCGGCGCCCAATCCAGCGGAAGCGCGCCGGACCCTATGAGGCGGGGTGAAGCGAGCAGGACGAGGAGGCGGCCGCTAGTGTGAGAGGAATGGCTCAGCCTCTCACACCAAGTTCCCACCATCCGGCCCGAAAGCATTTTCTCCTCCAGGAAGAGCCCTCAGCTTCTCGGAGCCAGGCTTCCCAGTGACGTTGTTCGCAGCACTTCCTGTTTCCGCTCGCGGTCTTCCACGCACCCGCCGGTCTGCTGTTTCTCCCCGGGCTCCTAACTGCTGCTGCTGGTGAAGTGAGCCGGCGGCCGGGCGGAAGCAGCAGGCGGGTCCGGAGGGCAGGAGCAGGTTGAGGTAGGAAGATCGGTGGTTGAGGAATTAGATCCTACCTTTTCCTGCCCTTTGCTTGCATTCCTCGAGCTACTTCGCTCAAGGTCAAGTCAATAGTTTAAAGTGAGTTCGCAGAAACCACATGACAAACCGGGAAAGACATGACGATTCAGAATTAAAAGTGTTGAGATGTTGGCCGAGGTGGATCTGAGGTGAGATAAAAAATCAAGTGCAATAATGTAAGCTGATACCAAAGGCAAAAAATTCAGGAGGATGCATCTTTTTATGTGGTAGCCCCACAAAAATCAAAATGCAAAAATTCCAAGGTTGGCAAAACTTTCACGATTTTAAACAAGGGCAAGGCTGGCAATAGCATCGTGCTAAGCGATATTTGAAGCCAGAGGCGAGGGAGAAAACCAGTAATACTAATCCTATGAGTTGTTAGCCAGATAAGCCATTAATAAGGGGGTGTAAGAATCCAGTTGAGGTTGAAATTGTATACTTGGGATCCTAGAAGCATAAAGCTGCGTTTTTTCCTTAGCTCAAACCACTCTCCAATATACCCTACACTCAAGACCTGTAACAAGGGTCTAGTGATCCATAAGGAAAAAAAAAATTGGCTCATTATGTGTCCTATGCTGGGTTGTCATTTTTATAGCTTAGGACTTTTGGCCTTGACTCTCACAAAAACAGATTTCTTCCTTTATCTCTATATGGGCTGCCATGAGGTGGTGTGGCCTAGATATAAGGTCTGTCTTCCACCTCCAATAATCCAATCAAGAAAAGTCCCGCAGCGGCATATCCGGCAGTTTGGGTCTTGATTGATTCTAGATATACTCAGATTGACAACCAAGAATAGCCATCAAAAAGACCAGCAATTGAATTTTTTTGTTTGTTTGTTTCAACAGGAATTTCTGTCGATCATCATGGGTATCCGGGGACTAATGAGCTTTGTGGAAGATTATAGTAATGAATTCTTCGTTGATTTGAAATTGCGGAACACAAAACTTATCATTGATGGCTATTCTCTCTTCCACCGGCTTTGTTTCAATTCTGACTTGGAGCTCAGGTATGGAGGAGACTATGATTTATTCGCAGATGTTGTACAGAAATTCTTTGAATCACTGTTTGCGTGCCATATTTGTCCATATGTTGTATTAGATGGAGGATGTGACATTTCAAATAAAAAGCTGACAACTTTGAAGGATCGAGCTAAAGAGAAGATCCAAGCGGCCCGTTCTCTTTCGCTTGGTGGGGGTGGGAACGTGTGCCCCTTACTCATCCGAGAAGTGTTCATACAGGTTTTGATCAGGCTTGAGGTATGTTTCGTGCAGAGCTTTTCAGAAGCAGATCGGGACATTGTGACACTTGCCAATCATTGGAATTGTCCTGTGCTGTCATCAGATAGTGACTTCTGCATTTTTGACTTGAGAAGTGGGTTTTGCTCACTGAATAGCTTCCAGTGGAGAAATCTGAACACTATTAAGGATACACAAGATTACTACATTCCCGCCAGAAGCTTTTCCCTCGATGCATTCTGCCATTACTTCAACAACATGAACAAAGCTCTACTACCTCTCTTTGCGGTGCTGTGTGGAAATGACCATGTTAACCTGCCCATCATGGACACATTCATAAGTAAAGTACGTCTACCCCTTAGTTCTAAGGGGCGGAGATATCACCGAGTCCTAGGACTTCTGAACTGGTTGTCTCGTTTTGATGACCCCACTGAAGCACTAGATAACGTTCTGAAGTCTCTCCCCAAAAAGAATCGAGAAAATGTTAAGGAACTTCTCTGCTGCTCCATGGAGGAGTACCAGCAGTCCCAGGTGAAGCTGCAGGACTTCTTCCAGTATGGTAGTCATGTCTGTACGGACGCTTCGGATCTGGGTTTACCAGAGTGGGTACTAGGAGCTCTGGCCAAAGGCCAGCTACCACCTTTCATCAGTGATGCTTTGGTGCTCCGAAGGACCTTTCTTCACACACAGGTAGAAAACATGCAGCAACCAAATGCTCACAGAATATCTCAGCCCATCCGCCAAATCATCTATGGACTCCTTTTGAATGCCCCATCACACGTAGAAGATATATCCCAGAATACATTGCCTTCCCAGCTTCTGGCTTTCAATGAAGTGGAAAGAATTGATACAAATATCAAAACATCAACTGTTTATGCAAAGCAACTACTTAAGGATCATTGCGACTTGAGCAAATTGGCTGAGGTAAGTTTGTAAGACTAGCAAAATTCTTAGAAATTTCTTTATGTTATAATTTGCCTTCATATGTCCTCTCTTAATATAACACATTGGTTGCCATCTTGCCTTCATGTTGTGTGTGAAGGCTAGACCTCCAGTGAACTGGGTAATCTCTTAGTGTCGGTACTAACTCAAACCTAGCACTTAGTACTAAATATGCTATTTCTAGGGTTCTTCAGTAACCTGTTTCCTTTGCAGTTATTGTATTATATTGATCCCAACTAGGAGTCTGTAATTTTAAAGGGGTGGAGGGGTGTCGGGGATTGAACCGTAAAAGAAGTGTGCACATAGGCACTTGATGTGGACATAACAGCATCTTAGATGAGAGCTCAGTTAAGATTAGTACTGATATGTCCGTCTGTCTAAAGGGTTTGTTTTATTAATGAGGCTCTTTTTAGGCTTTGGGCTTAAAGCCCAAAGAGAGAGTTAGAGCAAGCTGACAAAGAGCAAGTGTTTCCTTTATCTCTATATGGGCTGCCATGAGAAGGTATGGCCTAGATTTAAGGTGTGTCTTCCACCTCCAATAATCCAATCAGGAAAAGTCCCTCAGCGGTGTATCCAGCCACTGGGCATCATGTTGACATGTTTAAACCTATTCCTAAGAGCATGACTTAGCCTACCTTGGTGCTGCTTAAGTCTGAGTAACACTAAGATCAGTTGTCCTTTCAAGGAAAAAAATGTTCTTACAGAGCCCAGTGTTGCTTTTTGCTTCTGATAATATGTAAATATATTAAGAATAACATGAAACTCTTGCGAGAATACAATTAAACATACAAATTAAATGCAAATGAATTTATAAAGTCAGTTGCAATGCCCACTGGGTGTTTAGTTCCAACTAAATGTTTACTCCTAGACTCATAGGGTCATTGGTGCCAGCTTACTCGAGGATGAAGGACGGCAGCCAGTTTTCTTGTGGAGATGATCAGATCTTACTTGCCTTCAGTTTATACCCCAAGGAAACATGATAGTGATTGTCACTTCCTATGGGTTGGGAACGGTGGAGTTGCTACTGGGATCTAGTGGGTAAGGCAAGGATGCCACTAAGATTCTTAGAATGCAGATTGGCACCCCACGGTTGAGAACTATGTGACCCAAAATGCCCAGTGGGCCCATTTTTAGCCTACTAGTGACAGCATAAGTGAAAGGTAAGGAGACTCCTAAGTGGGTGTCAAAAGTATCCGTGGCATTAGGAAGTAACTCCTAATAAGAATAGTTCTTCAGGGAGTGATGAGAATGTTCTGGAATTAATGATGGCTTTGAAAGCTTATATATTAAAACCATTGAGTTGTATACTTCAAAGGGGTGAATTTTTTGACATGGTTTATATTTCAAAGAAAGCAGAGTTTCAGTTTAAAAAATTATGCAGTGTTTGTGAGACTTATAATTCATTCTTTTCTCTCTGGTGCAAACCCACTGCATTGTGGGAATGAATATACCACAGATGACTTTCTGTGGATTGTTTTCAGTTGTGCAGTTTCAGCCTCTTCCATGATCATGGTGGTGCACATCATCTTGTCACATATTTCTGCTGCACATATTGTGGAATTGCTGGGCCAGGTGAGAGGAACATTGGGCTGAGCTCTTAAGTCTTGCTAAAACGTCTTGACAGTGGACCCACTAACACTCCCACCAGCAGTGCAGGAGCATGCTTGCTTCTTCCTGTGCCTTTGTCAATACTAGGTATTTAGGAGCCCAGCGAACATTCTGGTTGTTCTAGTGGGCAAAGTATCATCTTAGTCGTTTGGGTAGGCAATTTTCCGTTTCTCTGATGACTTGCTTATTATGCTCATTAACCATTGGGATATTCTGTGCGAAGTCTTTATTCAGTATTTTGCCTACTGATCATTTGTCAATTAACACTGTGGCCAGGACCTCCCATTCTAATTTTCATTGTAGTATATTGTAAACAATTTTAATGTAGTCATTTAAATCCTTAATACTTATGGTTACCTTTTTATGATCTGTTTAGGAAAGTACTACCTACTCCCAAGATCATGAAAACAATTACATTTTTCTTTCACATTACATCTCCAATCTGCCCAGGAGGAGTGGGGTGTGAAATAGGATCAGGCCACTTTTCCCCAATGCAGTCCAATCCAATCAATGAGATGTAGCATGCTGATTGTATTCCTTGATGAGTGGTAACATATTCTCAGCATTCAGTTGTATTCAAAGTTAAGAGGAAATTTTCATACACTTTGCACCACAGTATTATCATTTGGGTTGCCTTTGGCATGCATTAGTCAGTTCTTAGCTCAATGCTTTTAAGCTCTAATTAGCCCATAATTCTAAGTGATGCCAGGTGCAAATATATTTCCAGACACAAATGCAGGTTCAAGTACAGAAACCTTGTGATCATTCCTGCTTTTAACATGCGGTAATACTACTTGAGCTATGTGACTTACAAACTGGCTCATTTAATTCCCACCAGTCCCAAATGGGCCTGGGAGAGCAGATGGGACTGCAAGCAGAGTAGTTCCCTCTTTAGAAGGCACTGAGGACTGATGAGAAAACATTGTGTGCTACTCTAACACATAAGGCTCATTTTACAGATGACCAAACTAGGAAACCCTCAGGAACTTGCCCAAAGCCAGTTACTGAGGGCAGAATATCTAGTACCAAATCCCAGGCCACTTTGTTAATAAAAGTTATAACTTGAAGTTTAGGTGTGTTTTTACACTAGATGTGAGGCCTACATCTAGTAGGGGTTGTTGCTAATACTATGAAGAACTTTGCTTGCTTCCTAACAATATTAAATTACAGAAACTCTGTTTAGAGTTAATGTCCTATTCAAAGGCCTCAGACATTAGTGATGTAACTATTTCGTCAATTATGTTTTGGTTCAGGTTCTCTTCATCAGTCAGTCACACTATACTAACGACCCATTAAGCGGTAAGAATGTAGCCCACTGTCTCACCCTCCAGTAGAGGGTTTTTCTTTAACTGCATAGAAACACTAGGAGTACAACTCTTTTCTTAAATGTTTATGAAAGAGTGGCCTTGTAAGGTACATCTTGAGATTCATTCAAGTAAATTTCAGCAAGCAGCTCAAAGCTCTTATGGCTTTTGACTTCTCAGCTTACATTTGAAGTCCCTTCTAATATACTGTGTACTGCAAGCACAGTACAGGAAGTCATTAAGACACTCCTGCCTGCCTTGAATGTATTCCTAACTCTTAAGCAGCCACATGCAACAGAGGATTTGTAACAACTTATTTTGTGGAGGTGATCAGTTAGTGCATCTGAGAGAAAGTGGTACCTAGTCTGCACTAGCAGTAAGGGCAGGCAGGGTTCATGTAGGTCTTTATAAGGTATGTGGGCTCCAGTTAAAATGCAGGTTCTCAGGCTCCCCTCAGAATACTGAATCGACAAGAAGGGGTCAAGCTCAATTTCTAGCAAGTTTCCTAAGGGTGTGTGTACTGAATATGCTCACTGCCCTACAGAGGGAGGAGGCAGAAACACAAGATGTTTAGAGGGCATAGAGGATCCATTCCTTCAAAGAGCCAAACATTATTAACTTCCACAGCTGAATTAAGTCTCATGATACTAAAAATTACCCTAATTTGCAGACTATTTGATGTTTCAGCTCCCCTTGGCTAGGCGGCAGATGCTTCTCTTAGAAGCCCTGAAGGTCAAACAGGTTGTCCTGGAGTCCATCCCTACTCTTCTGAAGTTGCCCATTGCTGTGACTTGTTACTGGTTGCAGTCCACAGAAGCCAAGGCAAAGCTCCATCATCTGCAGGCCCTACTGCTGGGGATGCTGAGGGAACCCTTCCATGCTATCGTCAACAGCCCTGGTAGGTTCTAGAAATCTAAGTGTTTTGTCAAGTTGTGTGTAAACTGCACATCCTTAAGAATTCGCACAAACAAAAAACAAATGACTCCCATGACAGCAGAATGTGTAAGTGAAGGTGCCAAACTGCCCTTCATCGATATTCTTAATAGTTCCATTTGCTGACCTTAGTGCCAGGAGCTTGGCTTCAGATAGAGAGCTGGGATGTGCTAGTACTGCTAACTCAGTCTGCTCTGAGGTACCTGTGTGCTTCAGTGTGTGAGGCGTGAGTGCTTTGCCAACTGTGTCTTTCATTCTGCTACCCCATCATCAACACAGCAGCGGCAGCACAGTAAACTTACTTGCGCTTTCCCAGACATGAAACCTCTCAACATTTCCAACCACAGCATTCTTGTTCATTGGTTTCTATCTTTCTTTAAGGCTATTAAGTTTCAATATGTAATAATAGAAAGAAAAAAAAAACACTAGAGAAATAATCTGGGCAAGTTTTGCGTGCATTTAAATATTGGGTAAAATAAATGAAACATTGGAATGTTAGTTCTTTATTACAACTTTCTCCTTAAAAGATTGTGAAGGCCATAAAGCTGTCACCGTATAACAGTTCTAACATGATAGCTGTTAGCCACAGCTACATGTGGCTATTTAAAGCTAAAATCAAATAGAAGTCTGGGCTTTTTGAGGTAGTCACATTTCAGGCACTTGGCAACCTCAGGTGGACACGTATTACTGTGTATAGAGGCAAAACATTCTCACCATGGCAAGAGTCCTATAGATAGTCCTAGACTGGTGTATTCTATGCGTTTAAGAATGAAATAGCACCGGGCGTGGTGGCGCACGCCTTTAATCCCAGCACTCAGGAGGCAGAGGCAGGCGGATTTCTGAGTTCGAGGCCAGCCTGGTCTACAAAGTGAGTGCCAGGACAGCCAGAGCTACACAGAGAAACCCTGTCTCAAAAAACCAAAAAAAAAAAAAAAAAAAAAAAAAAAAAAGAATGAAATAGCATGGACTCAAAATATCCCTAATACTCGAGCTTATGATAGTAGCTATCAGAGGGACTGTTGGTATGTGACAATTAACACAACATGAGTCAGGCCCATGGCTTTAAGAACAGTTTGAAGCTATGTTGTTTTAAGAAATAGAGAAATTCCCATAGCGTGAGCCCATTAAGATTTTACGTGAGTCCTATAGAAGGGGCATGTCTGTCTGTTTTCTTTTAGGAAATGTGAACTCCGCACCCAGGCAGGCTCAGTGCCTTGCTCCCAGATATTTGTGAAAGGTGGGCCTCCTTTTTATTACTTTGGAGTTGGTCCCAATGTTATTTTGTGCACTTCTGCTCAAACAAACCTGCAGAAGCTGCATCTCTGCAGATTGTTGCTTCTGCCCCTTCCCTTACATAAAGCAATGCATTTGCCAAATGATTCATATTTTAGTTTTCCTACTAAAAACAGGCAAAATGTGCTGTGAACCTTTGAGCTGTCTTTAAACACATGTGTTACTCTATGGGGGCTTTGGTGAAAGTAATGAGCAGTAAAAACAGTAAAGAGAATGGTGTTTAGTGTCATCATAGGCACAGATCCTAGAGAATTTACATACAGACCTGTTTTAAGGTCAGGTAGCATACTGTGGGAGAGATATTTCAAGGAAAAGCAATAACTTTTGGTTGAATACAGTCAAGAAAAGGGACCCTTCAGTGTATATAAGACATTTATGAAACCAAAAGAGAAAAGCAACCAGTTTTCAAACTAATTGTCTTTGTGGGCTTTGATGTTAGTGTGTGGGGAATGGCCAAACTGATGCAGTATTTGGAAATGCTGCCTTTGGGTTGTTTTATCTAGGTAATGAAGATCCACAGAGAGGTGGTGCCAAGATGTTGTATGAAGAATTACTCCAGGTGAAGGCACCCATCGGGCGGGGTCCAAGAGTGGATTTAGACACAGCGCATGTCTTCTGTCAGTGGCAGTCCTGTCTCCAGATGGGGTTATATCTCAACCAGCTGCTGTCCACTCCTCTGCCAGAGCCAAACCTAACTTGGTAAGCACCATGTGAAACATTGGTTCAGATGGGTAAATACAAAGATTTTAAACAAAGTTTAACGAGTAAAACAAGTTGCTTTAAAAAACAATCAATGTTACTATTCTCCATCTCTGAATAACTAAAGCGCTGGAAACAAGGAAAATATTTCCAGTTTCAAACTTTTTAAAATCAATTGTTAGTATATATTACTTTATAGGGACTTTTTCTCCCACTCTACCCCTAGGTACATGTTGTTACTGGTGTGTATGTGTGTTTTCTTACCATTTGGTATTAGCTCATATAGTTATCAAATGCCATTAGCTCATATAGTTATCAAATGCCTACTCCATGCAAGGGTGCAATAAACAAAAACAAAATATTCTCTTGGAGCTTGCCTGTGGATTTTGTCTTCTCTGACAGTATAGGAAGAAAGGAGCTAAGCCTATATGTCAGAGTTTAACTCAGGAGTTTGAGTTGGGTAGGATAGACATGGTCCCATGGAGTTGCAACTTGGTAATTGTCTGTCCAGGAAGTACTAAAAGGAAAGAAAGAAAGAAAGACTGCAATGGCTAGAAAATGGGATTTAAGATTGAATATGTGCTCCATGGACATTCCATGTATACTCTTCAAGGACAAGCCCCAGAGCCTGGTGTATTAATGAGTAAAAACACATGGCACCATGAAATCTAGCAATAAGAGGGTGCCTGCTTGTTTTGGTATTTGCTTTTGTGGTGCTAGGAACTGAACCAGGGCTTTCTGCATGTCAGGTAAACACTCTACCACTGAGCTATAAACCCAGCCTCACTTTTGTTAATGTATCTCTGGGCCTCGTATCTGAGAACACAAAAACTCTCCACCAAGAATGATAAAATGGCCTTTGATGTTTGGACTGTTTTCTTCCTTTCCTTTGATAATTCTGGTCATCCTTAACAGACTCGGCATGCCACAGTTCCTTCACAACAAAACAGAAGTATCCTATCCCTTGTGTCTTTTTCTAATGTTTTCTGTAAGATTATTGTGGGATCTTAGCATAATCAAGACTTCTCAAATGCTGATTTTATATTCATAAAGCCTATACAATGATAGCCAAAGTTTACCAGGTTGATCAGTTCTGGTCATGAGTCATACTGAATTTGGAGTTTCTAGTTAATCTCATTTTGCATTTGCGTAGTGGGAATTTTATTCTAATGAATGTCCAAACAAATGATGCCAGTACAATTTTCTGAGTACAATTTTCTGATATAGTAAACTGCCTTTTTGTTTTGTCAAGTCCATTTTCTTAAATTCCTTTTCTTGGAGGTGTTAGAGAAGCCTGTTCAGCCACAGGCTAGCATCATCCACTTTAACTACTTAGTTCCAGTAATGGTGATGATTATAAAGGAACAACAAGCTAAGTGTTTAGATACTTGTTATTGTTACAGTGTTCCCCTTCATTGTCCCACTACACCAATCTGATGCTTTCAAATCATGTTGTTCTCCCACTGAACAGGTTGTACAACGGAAGCCTGGTCCACGGACTCTGCCAGCAACTGCTAGGATCTAGTTCTGTAGAAAGCCTCCTGAGTCTATGTCCTGAGGCAAAGCAACTTTATGAACATCTGTTCAATGCCACAAAATCATATGCCCCAGCTGAATTGTTCTTACCAAAAACTAAATCAAAATCAAAAAAAAGGAGGCAGAAGAAAAAGGTTGCCAGCCTGGGAACCACTGCAGATGCCAAGCACTGGTATGACAGAAGCAACCGGTTTGGTCTGTTAATGCCTGAAAGCTTGGAGGAGCATGTAGAGAACTCAGACCTTGACTAAACAGTCTGTAGTACACAAGATTTACAGTTCTAACTTGTAAAATGTCTCTTACCTCACTTGAAGCTAATTTTTCTTTAGGACTAAAGTTTAAGAGATCATCTTAATACTAAGATATTTGTACAATACTTTTAATACAGCCTACTTTAAGAAATGTCTGTATTTATTTATATGTGTGTTGGGGTGGAGAGCCATGGTACTTGTGTGGAAGTCAGAGAGTACCTTGTGAGAGTTGGTTCTGACTCCATCATGTGGGCTCCAGGGTCACCCTCAGGTTGTCAGGCTTAGAAGCGCCTCACGGGCTCTGAGTCATCTGTAGTTCTTCAGTGTGCTTTCACTCCTCATGGTCCTTTTCAGCAAAGAGTAACACCTTATAACCTTAATGTTGCATATACTCATAATTTTCATAAAATCCAGTAGTAATCATTTTATTTTAAAAGGTTTGGGGTTTTGGGGGTTTTTTGTTTGTTTGTTTGAAAAGTGTGGGGATCATAAAATAGTCAGGGGGTCTGAGAGAAAATTAGAAATGTGGTAAATTGGGCTGGAGAGATGGCCTGGCCATTAAAGGCTAGGCTCACAACCAAGAATTATAAGCAATGTAGTAAATTAGACTACATATAGTAAACTCACAGGTCTTAGAGCATGTTGTAACTGTTACCAGCCCCTGAACATAAACAGCATCCTAAGCTTATAAATGTAGAGCAGAAGAGAAATGAAAATCTCAGACCAATACTGGACTCTCAAGTCTTCCACATGCTGGGTTTTGCAAAGGACTCCAGCACTTCATTTTGATTTTTGCTGTGCTACAGATCCAACCCAGGCCCTGTGCATGCTAAGCAAGCATTCTACTGAGGTACACCCTCAGCTACTAGCCAGCACTTTGTAAATCAAACAATTAGGATAGAAAATAGCAGATAAAACACCTCTTATTTAGTGATTATGAAAATATTTATCTTCCTATAGTCAACTATAGGGTATGATGACAAATCCCTATAATCTGGAAGTCATAGGGCTGAGACAGGAAGGTTGAAGGTTTGAGTTCACCTTGGGCAACATATTAAGCTTTGTATTAAGAATCCAAATGTTCAAGAGGTGCTATTTTAAAACTACGAATACCAACGGATTTATAATGGTGCTGCCAGTTCTGAAGCTCAGAGAAGCAAGAATGGGCAAGTGGGGTGACCATAGTGGGTCAAGTCATTTTAATGACAGCTGAAAGCTGCCAACTGTGAGCCAGCCCATCTGTAGTTCTTAACAGTTAGCAATTTTCTTGTTGTGGGTTGATCTGGTGCTGTGATATGTATTCAAATGTTAAATTCTACCCCCAAATCAGGTTGTCCCAAGTCTACTGACTTCTTATGTATAACAGCTTTTGTTGTGCAAATCTTGTCCCTCCATTTCTGGAGGGAAGAGAGGTAGGTGTGTTTTCAGTTACCTGGCTGAGGGTTGCCACAGGCACCCCACAGGTTATGTAACAGGCTTTACCAGACAGTAAAGACAAAGCACTCTGCTCCCAAGAGTCATACTTGCTTAAGCTGCTTGGGGAAGGCACACAATGAAATAATGAAAACATTTTACCCACACTTTGCCAAGTACAAAGACCAGACTTGACTGCTGCATAGTTACCTAGAGGCAAATCAGAGGAAGAGTCACTATATGTGACTTTTGGCCTGGCCTTTCTTTTCCTCCTTCTAATTTCCTTTGTCTGACTGGCCTTTTAAGATTAAAATAAATAATTAAAAAATTCAGGTCTAAGAGGCAACAAGAAACCTTAGATAAGCAGAGTGTAGTATGTTCTGCATTTTCAAAATCTACTTTCCTGTGTTTTCAATCAAGAAGAGCTCTTTCTGATTCCATTTTAGCAAATAAAATCTCACCTGAGGCTTTGGACACATCAATCTTCAATTAGCAGTTCAAGTAACAAAAGGAGTTCTGGACAGCTAAGATGATTAAATCTTGGGGTAAAACTGGAGAGAGAAAACCATTTACTGTGATAGAATCATGCTGTTTAGTGGGGGTAAAATTATACTGGATATGTATTTTTGCAAGTTATTTTCAGTAACCAAAACCACCTTGAAAGTTTATTCATCTGTAAATAATAATCTCTGACCTTTTCCGGGCCAGTTGGTCATGAGAAAAGGACTCAAGTGAACCTTATTATTTCAACTTGAAATCCTAATTTAATTATACTTTTAGAAGGCAAAGACCTTTACTACCTAAATGGCCTTACCTACCCTTCTTTATTCATAAAAGCTAACAGTCAACGACTCCGTCTCAACTGCGCTACCTGTGAAATAGAATTGCTACACACCAAACCACTGGATGAAGTCAAAATAATGTGCCTATAGGTGTTTAGTACCTATTTTAAAGCATGGTAACCCTTGCCTGGCACTAAAATGTGATTAAATACCCATTCCTGTTACATCTGTACATGAAAAGGAAGAGCAAAGCAAGAAACAAGATGGGTGTCAAGCACTAGAAAAGGAAACGGTGAGGGTAAAGATTGTCAAAGCCAGTCAAGATAATCAGTGACGATGAACAAGGCCGAGAATGAGGATTGTTACAGGAATTTAAGAGTTGTCATGTTGAAGTCATGGAAATAATGGTCAAAGACATGTAATTTGGATTATCTACAGTATTAGCAGATCAATTTTCTATTAAAAAAAAAGTTGTGGCTACTTGGTTGAGGAAACAGCTCAACTGAAAGCTGAATCTGCTCAATTCCCAGATCCCCTTGGTTTGTTTTTGTTTTGTTTTGTTTTGAAAGCTGGCATTCTAATAATACCCTCTTGTCTGGTCTCAAGAAGGCAGACATTACAAAGGAGCTGAAATCTAGGAACAGGAAGATCCTCAAACCTAGATTTCTAATGACAAAGTACTATAAACCTTCTAGCATCTAGAAGTTTTATATAGACAAATCCAGGCTGCGGAGATGGCTCAGTGAGAAAAGGACGTGGTGCGCATGTGTGAAGACCTAAGTTTGGATCCCCAGAACCCCTAATGAAAAGCTGGACATGACTGTATTTGTAACCCTAGTTCTCAGAAGGTAAAGGGAAGTAGATCCTGGCGGATTGGGGGGGGGGGGGGGGGGGAACGACGACATTCAGCCAGTGAACTCTAGACTCAAAGAACCTGTCCAAAAAAAAAAAAGAAGCATGATAGCAGAAGACACTCAATGTCAACCCTGGCCTCTAACAGTGTTTACAGAATGCATATACATACACAAAGCCAGCCATACTATGTACTTACAATTCAGGCATGGAAACGTGCAGAGAGGCAGATCTCTGGGTTCACTAGTTGTCCAGTCTAGCCTTTTTAGTTAGCTCTTAAGTCAATGAGGGACCCTGTCAGATCCAGTGAGGAATGACAGCTGAAAATAAACTCTGGCCTCCACATGAACACATGCTGTGTGAGATGCAATTTCTCATGTCTTCCCTTATATAAACTATTTTCTACACAATCAGCTATGTAATAGTAACCTGTCCCATACTGCTTCATAGATGATGTGTTATGGGCCTTACTCACTAGCCTCATCCATATTATGACCAGAAGATGTAGACTTAACAAACAGGAGCTAACTAGACAAGGCATAATATTTTTATGACCATAAGATGGCACCAAAATGCCACTTCTCAACTAATATGCTTCCAACAGGAGAACATTAGATTGTATTTTGTAAAGTACTTCTGAAACAAGCATTCTGTCAAACTTCTAATGCTAGAGATAAACCACCTGGTAAAAGTTCTTTGGCCTAACTTCTGGCTAGGGTTATCAGTGACTTGGACTTGAATTTCTAACGTTTTCTAGAAGATGAAACCTTACATTTTCCCCCTCAATTTAATAGCAATGTTTTCCCTTGACAACAGAACCATCACAAATGTACCCCTTCCCCTTTCCAGCTATCCAGAGCCATCTTAAGCTGTCTCTGCTGGGCTTTTTAAATACAAGCGGTCTGTAATTTTCAAAACTAAGGTTAACTGTCCCCAAGAGTGGACTTAGTGCTGCAGCACTGTGTGAGCAGAGCCAAAGGGGCCTTGGCTACAACAGGAAACAAAGCTCTACTTTGCTGCCACAACCCATTATCAAAGCACATTGGTGTTTTCTAGTGTTAGTCCCATTTGCCCATCACACCACCAACTATATAGGCTCTCTGAAATATAGACATTCATTCATTCATTCTCTCCCCTCACCTACTAAGAGAATCTAACTATGAATACTGAAAAAAAACAAGGTACTTAGATGGTTCAGACCAGTGTTTGTTTTCCAGTTTGATGGCCTTACAAAAGACTCCATCTGAAAGGAGACTACAGGGTTCCTTCCTAGTGCTGCCTTTTTAATGTATCCATCTGTTTGTGGACTGTTAGCTACGTCAGACATCTGAGACTCCTGTCAAGTCAAGCTTTATGACATTATTCATTTCTTGTCTATGGGTATGCATGTGAGCACAGGTCCTATGCATAGGACAGGTGCATGCCAGGAGGTCAGAAAACATCTGTGGAAGTCGGTCCTCTTTCCACCATGGGGATTCTTCAGGATTCATGGCAAGCTCCTTTACACTCTGAGCCTTCTCACTAGCCCATTCTATTGTTTCTGTAAACCTCAAAGATACCACGAGCACCTCATTTCAAATGATCCCGTGTCTCACTAAGGCCTTCTCAGCTTATGTTACTTCTCAATAGCTCAGAGTCATTATCTTCCTGCATGCCACAGTTCTGCCTTCACCACCCAACTTTCAAGCTGTTCATAATACGCCTACAGCCTTAATAATTTTTGGCTGGAACGTCCCCCTGAAGGACTTAGTTATTAGTCCTCGGAAGGCTCTCTGGCAACTTTCTCCCACAAAGCAATTTCTCTCCTTCATTCATTGTGATATTTTAGATGGTGTATTTCAAACTGTGCGAGAACTAAAAGCTTCCTAGACCAGGATACATATTCATAAACCTAACACTGTAACAATGTTTATAGAAATTGTCTGATATATCAGCATATTATCCATTATCATCAATAACCAACTCTGACAACTACAAACCAAGGTCAGACCATCAAACCTGGATCTAACTGAAATCAACAGTCACGTCAGCCAGCTGAACTCAGCAGGGTAATCTGTTGTTCAGCCATAGACCAAATGGGATTATTTTATATCTTCATGTTTATGTATACACACCACTTCCTATTTAGATAATTTATTTTAATAAATATACAAAGATCACTATTAACATTGATAAAATTGCTTCTTAACAGTTTCATCATCTGCTTTTCCTGTCAAAGAGGTAGGGAAGGATGAGAATGCCATTGTATTCCTAGTACATTCAAGGACTAAATAAAATTTAAATGAAAATATAATCAATTCATCTCACTTTTTGGATGAGTCATTGGAGGCAAACAAGCTACACAAAACTTGCCAGGCAGCAGAGGTGGAGGAGCAGTG
Organism: Mus caroli; assembly: GCF_978045245.1. NCBI lineage: Eukaryota > Metazoa > Chordata > Mammalia > Rodentia > Muridae > Mus > Mus caroli. Next base: position 104,259,104 of record NW_028227266.1, read on the forward strand.
TGATGTTATTAATTCACAAGTGGGATTGTTACTGCTGTTACCAATTCATTTCTATGAGAGACTCTTTTAAGTCTAAACAAAACTCAGTTTACTTACTACACCAGAGAGATCCAAATTTAAAGCAATTTCAGAAGGATTCCCATTGTATCAGAAGTTTGGCGAGTCGGTGTGAAATGTGGAAAACAGCATGTTCTGTCCTCATGCAAACAGTTAATGAGGCTGGAAAAACCCAAATCCTAAGGGAGGCTCCTGGGTTATAGAACTTCACTGTTACTTCCCGCAGGATGTCTCCGTGTGGCTGCACTCAGCTTTTAGCATTTGAGAGTTATCTACCTGACTGGTGAATTTCTTTCAAGGATATCTCTTTTCTTTAATGTTTAGCCCCTATGCAATCAAATAACTTAAAGAAGTTGTCCTAATGGGAGGAAAAAAAAAAATCAAAGGGAGTAGGCGGTGGCGGCGGAAGTCCTAGGATAAGGAGACTGAGTGAAACCAGACACTTAGATTCTAGGACAGTCAACTGATCCATCCTAATTTGGACTAATAAAATTTGGAAGACTGAAATCTGGATCTGTATTAAATATTTTTTCAAAACTATAAAACTTTCTATATCTTTTGGCATCTATAGTTATAATTTTAATATTAACAATACTAACTAGGAAGTCATTAGTGAACTTATGAAAAACTCCTTTTATTTTTATAATTCAATACCAAGTGAAAAGATAGGCACATTCATTTCATGAGTCATATTCTCAACCTCTAATGTAAAACAAACAAGACTGAATATGCACTTAATATGTAATTTTCAAGTCTGGAACAGAATGTAAAAAACCATTATAAAACTTTGCTATGAGACATCAAACCTCTAAGAGTTGGTTAGACAATGATTTCACGTTCCACCTAATCAGACAGAACAATGTACATGTGACAGTTGAGCCAGAAAGAATAAGAACAAAGTGCAGACACCTGGCCCCTTATGTTCATGCTTCAGTAGTACAGACGCAAACAACAGAACTCTCCTATCAATGACAGCACACCAGTGTTGACAGTCACCAGTAATATTGAACAAGCTTAGGAACAGTTAATCCTGACAGGTTATAAAATACAAAACACTTACCTTTTATTTTGTCGAGCTTTTATAAAAACTGATGGTGTTACACAGAACAAACTCATCTATTTCCCAAGCATACTGAATGAAGTAGAAGACAGCACAACAAATGGTAGAAGGGACAGACTCAGGGTTGTGCTACAATCTAGGCCAAGGCAGCTGCCTAGAGGATCCGGAGGAGGAGGCCAGCACAGGATCTTCCAATGTACACCCTGGTTCATATGCTATCTCTCTGAGTTTGGGACTTTTCTATTTTGTAAGTATACTAGTCTATACTCTCTAAGAAATAGACTTAAAAATACAAATATGAAACAGTAATAAAGGTCAATTATTCAGCTGAAGTGTTTGATTTATAAAGAAGAAATGACAAAATGATACTGACAAAGCAGAACTGTATTAAACTAAACATGGACATGTTAATATAATGTTTTAAATTCCAACCCAGCCTTAATTGTTTTTGACTCTATGGCTGTGTGTTAACTACAATTACTCTAACTGTAATGCCAATAACAGCCCTGAACTAATTCTGCTAGATCAAGGACTCATACCTCTATGCAAAACAAAACTACAAAAAACCAAAAACAACCATTTACACTTACTAAGAAGAGCAAACATTTACTTCAATTGCAGTATATGCTTTTCAGTCACAAAAAGAAAGAAAAGAACAGTGATTAGACAGTGGTCACATCCTGTGCAAAAAAAAAAAAAAAAAAAACCAACTTGAAATATAAAAATGGTAGCACAAGGTATCAGTTGCTTACATTTCAGGAAAAAGGAAGCACAGTAGCTGAAATATGGCACTCCTGGCAATTTCTAAACCAAATAGAATGCCTTTAAATGATTGAGTTTATTTGTGTATTAGTAAGAAAGCCCCACAACCATAAATAGTACAATATTTAAAAATAAAAAAAATATTTATATCCATCTAAGACAGATAGTGTATTTGTACATTAGAATTCTTTAAGTGCAGAAGGTGGTTCAGGTTTTGTCTTTTGTATTTTTTAATTCAGTACTTCCCATATGTTGAAGTTCCACTCAATTGCAAAAGCCAATTCAAATCAAGGAATGTGTTATTCAAAGTTGCATAATTTCATTTGGGACTACCAACAAAGTTCAAATCAAGTCTTTAACATTAATGGTCATTTTTAGTCAATGGAAAGTTAAAAAGTCCTTAAGTCTTCATTATCTTCTTGAACTTGCCCTTCTAAATGATTCTCAGACTGCAATTCCTAGTTTGCAAATTAAAAAAAAAAAAATGCAATATGCATCATACTTCAAGGAAAGACGATGATGCTGAACCAGCATTCTTCTGGGCCTTCTCCCGGCTCCTTTCAACCTTCTTTATAATCTCAGACACGATGCACACTGACGAGGTAAGGCCCAAAAGAAACAACAGATCTGAAAGAGAAAAGAAAAAGAGAAAAAGAGTTTGACAAGACTTTGAAATGTAGAGCAACAGCTTACCCCTTAGAACACACTGTTTCACAACTATTTCAGGAGGTAGGGATCAATCATTCCCTTAAGTTAAAAATGTTGAAATGAGGGGAAAGCAAGGTGGCTCCGAGATGAAAGCCTCGTGGGCGAGGTGGACTATCCAAGCTCACCCCTGGAACCCACGGTGGAAGGTTAAAGGTGACTGTGACAGCTGTTCAGACCTCTGTACATGAGCTGTGACACACGTGCCTGTATACACACACACACAAACACACACTAATAACAACACTTGAAAGTACATATGAAAGATAAATCTCAAGTAACCTTAAAGTCAGAGCTGAGAGAGAAGTCAGAACTAGAACCCAGACTCTGTGACAACCTTCCCTGACTTTAAGATTCACATAACTAACTTTTAATAGTAATGCCAAGGGTTTCCTCTTTGATAGATCGCAAGGCTTTTGCAAAGCACTACTCAAGAAGCAGTGAACTCTCCAATGGTATTCTTCAAGTCTAGAAAACTGTCTTGTAATAGGATTCACACTCTCTATTCTTTCTTTATTGCCTAAAAAACTGGAGTTTTTTTTTTTAAATTAAGCTTTTTAAAAAGTGGAAGCTATGTGAATATAGAATTAAAATATTAAAACTAGTTCAAACTTTAAGGTGAACTTCAACTTACACCAAAACCACTAAACTTGTATCAAAAAAACAGACTATAAAACTCACTTCATAAATACAAAAAATAACAAAAAAAAAAAAATCTAAGAATGAAGGGCCCATTTTCCACATGTTCTCTCCCGCACACTTGAGACGATAAATTCTGAATGCATTTTGTTGGTGGTGGCTGTCTGTAATCTGGACCACACAAAGGGCTTACCAACAAGCTCCACACCCACCCTTGTACCATATAGTTAATGCATGCCATATAAAAGGATAATAATTTCCTCAGAAACATTATAAAAGCTAATGACTCCTGAGTCAAATGGAGATTTCATGAAATAAGAATGATGGAATACTAAGTTTATTTTAAAGTGATTAAGTTTTAAGATCAATTTGATATTCAGTAAGCAAGTAAAGTTCTCTCATTTCATGATAGAAATCTTCATGTTTTTAAATATAATATTGTAAAGTACAATTAATCTACAACAGGTTTTGTGAGTTGCTGTATTTCAGCATCACTAAACAGGACTTTGTAACAACTGATATGATATACAGGGTGGGAGACCAAGTAAATGAAAACAAGTTTTCCCTGACTGTCTGATACGCAAACATAAAAGACCTTGTTACAAGTCCCGCCAGTTATTTTTCTCTTCCTACTTAAAAAGAGCTTTTTACTATGACAGACACATTTTAAGGATACAGCAATAATCATACAGCATTTTCTTTACCCAGTATACTCAGGCTCTCAGTTTGAAAAACCTTCTGGAGAGGAGGGAAGTAAATAACAAGCAACTGTCCCATGATGGATCCAAGAACTGCATAGCAAAACATCTTATTACTGCAAAGTCCAATCTCAAACACAGACTTGGTCTGTTGGGAAAACACAGAGTTCCAATTAGTCTACCCTGATCACAGAAATGGCACCACGATTACATTGGGTTCAATTGTGAATAATCATTATCATTGAATTCTATCATGTCAAACCACAAAATATCTTAACTTTATTAGTTTTATAAAATCCATATACACTAAAGATAAATTCTAGTCCAACGTTTTTTATTTATCAAAAGTGAGGGGAGATTATGAGAGCCAAAAGTAGCGGGGACCTGTAGTAAAACTACATTTGCTCATATGATGGGGCTGCTGCACACATCAGGGATACCGCACATATGCACTTATAAGCAACTGACTGCATGTTCAAGACCCATACAAGAACCAGCCAGCTAAAGCTCAGTTGGACAGAATGGGTCATGAGGTCTCAAGCCTAGACAGGAAGCTACTGGCAACAGATGGGGGGGGGGGGGTACGCACTCTTCACAGTATGTGCCCTGAGACACTAGCCCTGCTCAAGTATGACTGCCCTATGGCCATGGATACATGGACAACACTATGTAGACTCAGCAAATTTAAAAATAAAAAAGCAATTTAAGTGCAGAAAGGGGTCAACAAGGGAGGATTTGGAGAGAAAGGAATGAGAGGTAGATTTGACCAAAACACAAACACAAACACACACACACACACACACACACACACGATTCTCAAACAACAGAAAATTAAACATAACAGGTTATATTTATATATTTCTATGTTTATACATATATGCATAACAATGAATAAAAGAGGCCATCAATTTGAAAAGGAGTAGTGGGATATGAAGGACTGGAGGAAGGGCACATGGGAGGGTCTAGAGGGAGGAACAGAAAGAGGGAAATGATGTAATCGTATTTTAATTAAGATTAAAGGAAAATAAATGCAGGCTAGGGAGTTTAGATCCCCAACACCAACAGGAAAAGCCAAGAGTGACAGGGCTAGCCAGCCCTGGTCTGTGGAAACAGAAAAGATGCAGGGGATCACTGTCCAGCCTATCTTGCCCTTCCACACATATGCCATTCATACACTCAGCGCACGCGCGCACATACACGCACATACACACACACACACACACACACACACACACAGAGTGAAAGAAAAGGGTTGCTCAGCGCACCACAGTGGTGCCTGCTTGTGATGTGATCTCAATTCTCAGGGAGCTGTATGAGAGGATCTCAAGTTCAAAGCTGGCTTAAGGCATACAGAGAGGCCATCTCAAAAAAACAAAAGCAAAAGAAAAAAAAAAAAAAAGCAGGCACTTCCCCCCCCCCCAAAAAAAATCAATTATAACAATGAGCCCATAAAAAGAGAACTTACTTTAGTGTCTGTGGCGGTATAAATAAGAATGGCCCTATAGGCTCTTCTAGTTGAATGCTCAGTCACCACTTCTGGAGTGGCACTATTTGAGGAGTGGGAGGTGTGGACTTGTTGGAAGAATCCTGTCACTGGGGGTGTCTTTTCTCTCTCCCTCCCTTCTTCCTCCCTCTCTCCACCCCTCTTTCTCTGTTTGTGGGTTAGGATATAGCCTCAGCTAGTTCTCCAGCATTATGCCTGCCTTCCACCATGTTCTCTGTCATGATGATAATGCACTTAAGACTGAAACTGTACACAGGCCCCAACTGCTGAGTTGCCTTGGTCATGGTGTCACAGAAATAGAACATTAACTAAGAAAATACCCCCAAAGTATTAATAAATTTCATTAATATATTGTGAAATCTTCTCTATCCACTCACTAATGTATACAACCCAAAACTCTTACTCAACAAATACACATAATTATGTGTGTATAAAAAAAGTAAAACTGCCTTTCATAAAAGAAACACTAGACTACTACTAGAAGTACTAGCTTCTAAAGTAGTCTAGTGATAAAGTACTGTACTTGGAAAGCTCTAATGTGAAAAGTGCTAACAGTTAAGGACTCATAGCAGCCTTCAAAGGGTAGAAGACTTCTAGGTGCCAAAGAGAAACCGGAGTGCATAAAGCGCTTGCAACTGCACTGAATGGCCACGCAAACGAACCTAGTTTTCAAGGACACTGTGCTCCAGAAAGTACCCCGGGTTCTGATGCTAGCTAAGAAGAAAATGCAAGCACAGCTTAATGTACAACATGAAAAGAAAACAAGTTAAGACTCTTAAACTCTGATACCATGACAGATGTGGCAAGGAACACACTGTCCTTTTCACAAGGCTTTGTAAAATGAGACTAATATGTTTACAGCCCCCATGGAGTTTGTCCTAGGTTAATCTAAATTAAATATATCCTATAGTTATTAATTGAAGATCGGACACCATCTGAGATCAAATATCTCATCTTTACTGTTGACCAAGGAACATCTTTATAGAAAAATATATGTAATCCGTGGCTACAAAAATCAAAGCTAGGCCAGGCAGTGGTGGCGCACGCCTTTAATCCCAGCACTTGGGAAGCAGAGGCAGGCGGATTTCTGAGTTCGAGGCCAGCCTGGTCTACAGAGTGAGTTCCAGGACAGCCGAGGGCTACACAGAGAAACCCTGTCTCGAAAAATCAAACAAAACAAAACAAAACAAAAACAAAAATCAAAGCTAAACTCTCCCTAATTTCCATCTGCTCCCTAGGAAAGGTTATTCTTCTCAGAGGTGAATGACCATGTGAGCATACCTGAGATCTGGAACTCAGTGCATTGAACATGTCAAAAAACACGAAGCAAGTGAAGGTCATTGTTGTGTCTCGGGGTGTTATCACATTGTCTCGAAGCTGCCAAGAAGAAAGACAAAACGACTGTTTGTTTGTTTCTTGGTGGCTGAGTAACACCGCATGCTTTTAAAATGAAATAGCTTCATTCTAAACATGAAACCCATCTGAATTTTCTACAGACCACCTAGTGAACAAACAGTCTGCATAAAAGTTAAAAAAAAAAAATCTCATGAGAACACTGCTATGCAAGGACTGAGATTTCCTTATTCTGCTCAAACTTGCATGCACACGGTACTTTACTAAAGGCTCACTGCGTTACATTATATTCTCTCAGCCTGCGCTTTTCACTCAGAGGGGTTCTTCACTTGTCAATCATCTGTACACCAAAATTACTAGGAATCTGACTACACAGATGCATGGTAACACAGCAGTTTATCCAGTGAACATACCTCTCGCCAGAAGACAAACAAAGTCCCACAAACAATGATTATTGATGAAACAAGTATTTTAAGTATCAAGTTTTTTGTCAAAATGCTGTCCTTCCAGTTTCGAGGCGGTTTTCGAATGACATCTTTATCCACTGGCTCTACTCCAAGGCTTAAAAACAAAGAGAACAAAGTACTTTGCAATGTTCTTTACACATACTTTAATAACCTAACTAGCTTCTATTAGCTAGGAAATTAAATGCTTTCTTTTGAAAACAAGATGTTGGATCATAAAAAAATCACTGCCTATGATTATTTAAACATTACCACTGCTAGACATGATAGCAGATGTCTCTAGTACCAATTAGCAGGAGGAAGGAAGTGGGGGACAGAGAGGAAAAAAGAGGATGGCAAGAAGTGAGGGCAATAGAGACTTGCTGATTTGTCACTTTCCACATCTATACATTTGGCAAGGTAAGAGGAGAACTTGCTAGCTAACTTTCAAAAGGTTTCATTTACATATGAATTGGCCTGGCGTGGTGATCCCAGCACTTGGGAGGCAGAGGCAGGCAGATTTCTGAGTTCGAGGCCAGCCTGGTCTACAAAGTGAGTGCCAGGACAGCCAGGGCTACACAGAGAAACCCTGTCTCGAAAAACCAAAAAAAAAAAAAAAAAAAAACATATGAATTGATTTCTGAAATTTCTAACCTACCAAGACAAAAAACACATTCCATGCAAAGATGTCTTTGATTAGGAGATTTGCTGTGATGGCCATGACAGATATCATTCAACTACCATAGTACTAAAAAAATAAGAGACACTGAAATCTTTGCACACATATTTTACCAAGGCTTTTAAACAGAACTCAGCTATGAAAGTGAACTTGGAGATGGTGTTGATGCAGTATTATGAACTTTTGCTAGACCTCAGGCAGTGACTCACAACTGGTATCCTACTATGTACTCTGCATATGGAACCTGTGTTTAAGAGAACAATAACAAAACCAATCCATCTTGCCTTGGATTTCCCATGTAATCGACTTTTATAGCATAAGCTAATGCATAGCCGTCTTAAGTTACATACTTTTCTATGTCCCTGGCCCAGTGTATTACATATGTGTTTTCATGTATATATTCATGGTCCATTATAATCATTTGCTGGAAACAACAAATAGATTAAAAGGGACCTTATAAAATGGATATCTGTAAGTGGTGTTTGTTGATTGTTGAGTCAGTGACTTAATTCCAGTTAAAGCTCTGGTTAAGACTGTTCTAAAGTATTGCTCATTCCTTCTATGTGTGACACTTTCTGTGCTGTTCAATAAAGGAGCCCTTTATTGGGGACAGACACAGAAACAAGACACACAGAGACACAAGACAGCCTTTAGGCAGGCATATATCACAGAAAACAGAAGACACAGAAAACAGAAGAGTGAAGCAAACAATTTAAATGTTGGCTCAATTTTGGTTAAATGACAGTAACTGATTTCTTCCCTCAGTGCAACACCAATCCATTAGTGGTGACTGAGTTTATTATTAATTTGTTCAAACAGACTGCAGGAAATTTCTCCATTACATCCAGTTCTTAGAACACAGCTTGTGTCCTAAACACAAGAACTGTGATTATTCATTCCCTCTCTGTTCTTATCCAAAGGCTGGCACCTCATGTACTGTAAAGGATCAGAGCTCCAGTGAATGACTGGACAACCAAAACTAAGATGACACACACACATGACAATGCCTAAGAAGCACATTACTGGAAAGTCATGAGGAAGGTTTGATGTCTTATTCACACCTGTCTTGTCTTTTCAGTTTGTAAATACACACTTACCTCTGAGCTGGGGGTCCATCCATTATAATATTGATCCACAAAATCTGCATTGCATTGAGAGGGTTAGGAAAGTTCATTAACGTAGCCAATGAGATTAAAGTTAGTGCTGCTATACTCCTGTTAAAAAAGAGTCATTTAAAAATTAGAGCAATAAATTGTATATATTTACTAGCACTTAAGTCTCATGTTACTGCGGCTGGGAGCCAGCTCAGTTGGTGAAATACTTCTGAGAAAGCATGCGTACCGAAGTTTAGATCCTTGCAAACCAAGTGGAAAGTTAGGGCAGGAGTGCATGCCTGTAACCCCAGTGCTGGGGTGGTAGACAGAAGGTCCCCCTGCAGCTAACTGGGTAGCCAGCGGGCTGATCAGTGAGCCCCAGGTTCACTTATCAAGGCTTAAGGCAGGAAATGACTGAGAAAAACATCCAATGTCAACACCTGAGCTCTGCATGCAAGCACATATCGTGTACACAGACATGTGCACATCCACACATTTACTACATACACACACAAAACAAAAAAATAATGTTCTACATATTTTTAAAAAATTCTATTAATTCAGCTGACTCATACTTCAGTCATATGAATATTTTGTTAAGAAGTTAACAATTTTTGTTTGTTGTTTTTGAAAGTGAGTCTAATGCTGCAGCCCAGGGTCTCCCTAATGTAGACTGGATTGGCACAACAATCTACTCAGTCTCCCAGGTGTTGGGATCAAAAGTGAAAGTCACCCTGATTAGCAAGCTAAGAGTATTTAACTACAACAACAAAAAGCTTGTTTTTAATGCATAGGCAACAACAGCAAAAGTAGTTAAGACCTTCCAATCCTGACAGAGGCTCTCTCTAAGGAAGACAGGCTGGGCCTCTGGCCTCTTCTACCTCAGTCTTCTACACTGGGATTGGAGACATGTGCCATCAAGCCCCAATGAAAGGTTTTTAAACCTACAGAGCAACACTTTCAAAACTATTTAACCCCTTTTTGGGTATATAAAATCTATCCTATTTGAGATAGAGATAACCAAGAAGCATTCCTGAGATGACACATTACTGAGATGATGTGACACATTACTGAGATGTGACACATTACTGAGATGTGACACATCCTCTTTTCATGTCAGCGGCAATTAAATAAACCCCAGAAGTTTACGCACGTATCCCTCAGTTACCAAGAGAATTTGCAGGATCCCTTCAAATGTCAAAGTCCTAGTCACTTATATAGAATGGCAAAAAAAATCTACCTATTGTTTATATATTTGTCATATATTTTAAATCATCCCTACATGATTATAATATCTAGTATGACCTAAATAGTATGTTAATGGCCTTTTTAGAAACTACTAATAAGTAATTTTCACAAATAGAGGTCATAATTTTACTTTTCAAATAATTTCTCTAGAAGACCCATGGGTAAAAAAGTTCTTGCAAACTTACGTGCTCAGTTGAAATCTAACAAAATTTTTAATGTTATTATAAATGCCTTTACCCTCTTCTATTGCAGACCTGAAATTTAAAAATAAGCAAATAAGAAAATATCACATAAAATATGCCTATGCATCTTGAAACTTAGTTTCCAATCAAATAACAATTAGCACTTACAAAAAAATTTCTTTTGATAAGTAAGATTAAGAAACATTGAAATATTTTAATTTACCAGAAAATTGAGCTCTAATTTAAACTATTTTCATTATATAATATTCAAATCCTCTTTAAAAACCACAATCCCTGATAGGGCTGACGCAATGGCTCAGTACTCAGAAGGCACACTGCTCCTGCAAAAGAGCTCTAGTCGCAGCACCCAGGCCAAATGGCTCACAACCATCTCTAATCCAGCTTGAGGGGAACTGCCAACTCAGGTGTCTCCAAAGGCACCTGCACCAGTATGTACACTCAACATGTAATTAAAAAGAAATCTTTTTAAATGCTCAACATAAAAAACGTGTATTATCTCTCTCCACACAAAATAATATTATACATTTCTGATAGAAAAACAATGACATTCTATATCTTTCACAGCTCCTATTTCTTAGTAGGTTAAATTAACATATGTCAAAAATTAAATGGCAATGAGTTATATAAGAATTATGGAGGTTACTGTCCTACATAACTATTAAATTAATATGTTTTGAAGAATTCAAAAATGTACTTTAAAAAATTTTACTGAAGAATTCTTGCATTCACTTCGCTGAGTCTAGGAAAAGGTGCAATCATAAAATAACTGCATCCTCTGGGATTTTTAGATAACTTCAAGAATGGGAGAAAAACTACTCTCCTTGCAAAAAGCTGGCAAATATGAAGTCTGCATGCCACACAGAAGTAAAGAGCACAGCAGGACTTGGGATCACAATTCAACACCGACCGCAAGCAGTGACACTAGGGTCACTGCGGGCTGTGGAAGGGAAGCAGCGCAGGCTTCCACCACCTCATTACACTGGAGTAGCTAAGGCAGTCACAGCTAAGGCTGGATCATGAAACGAGGGCAACAAGAACACTTACTCATATAAGAAAGTAACATGAATGTGAACTCAACTTTTAATGCTACATAGTGTTTCTTGTAACTTCCACTTAACCACAACAAAGACTCTGGAGCAAGAGTCACTGCTGCACCACCATTTTATGCCTAGAAAAATGTGACAACTGGCTGGCACTCCCTGGATATTTCATCATTTATTATGTCTGTTCCATTTACACAAATACTTTTCTCTTGAATTACATAAGATTATCCCCCCAAAATGTTTCATCTGACATATACTGCCAATTCTTTTTGAGCTGAATTGTCTGAAGGCACGATGCACGAAGGAGAGAAAAGCAAATGTCTTACATGATGGTTTGGAAATCATCATCCACCAAGATCATGTCTGCAGCCTCTTTGCAAACATCGGTGCCAGTCTGGCCCATCGCAACTCCAATGTCTGCAGCCTTGAGAGCAACTGCATCGTTTACCCCATCTCCTGTCATGGCTACAACTGCCCCGTTCTTCTGTAGAGACTAAAGAGAAGCAGAGAAAAGAAAGGTAAAGCCCGGAGAATTACCCTCACTGTTTAAATCAGATAAAGAGGTATTATCAACCATCTTTCACAAAATGAAGAAGATTAAAAATCTGTATAACCTCATTTTTCAGTCAGCCTGAATACATGAAAGTCTTTATAAAATAAAGCTTACAGAATATTACAAATAGTATTGCCAAGAGAACTGCATATGTGAACTGTGACAGTCAGATGTCCAGTGGTTAATAACCAGGGGTACTTTGTGTTCCAGAGAACAGTAACAATGTGGGGTGTTCTGACTCTCTTGAGTTGTAAGATGGCACTGGCTTTTACTAAGTAGGATCTAAGGATGAAACTAAACATTCTAACTTACCCAGGAGACCCCTATAACTCCTGTCTACAAACAACCCACACTAAAATGTCAACAACCTCTAAGCTGAGAGGCTCTGAACTTTACAATAACTAGCTACCATAATTAAACCTGCTTATCAACGTAGGAAACAATTTAAGTTGCTTTATACATCAATCAAATGGTACAGAACAATGCCAGCCAATGAGGCTTTATGCAAGACAGCAACTGAAACTTAAACCTTCCTAATGCCTGTTGACACAGCTCCCTTATTTGTGAAACATTCCACATAATGACAAGTTACTTAATGATACACTTCTAAAACACAGCTTTGTTAAGGACCTCACAGAAATAATAAGCCTTCTTTACACTGTTCACTCTCATAAAACACCTGTCTTACATTGGTTTGCACAGTGTCTAAGGATGTCTTTTCACACTGGAATACACTTCCTCTCTCTGTCTGAAGAGGCTTTACTGGAAATACTTTACAGCTTCCTTCTATGGCTTCCTATGCCAACTAACCTGTTTTTCTGTCAAGCTCTTCCAGAAGTATAAGTTTTGTCTCACAATACTTTGAACCTTGATATTCTATCAATATTCTTTGCAACAAAAGAAATGCTAAAACATTTTGTATAGTTTAAGATAATTTGGTTTTCAGACACCCACCTTAATAATTTTCATCTTGTGTCTTGGGCTTGCTCTGTAAAATACTGCAACCTGTTAAAACACAAAAACATTGAAAATACACAGTGTTAACAAGTAGCAGTATTTCTACGTAATGACACTTTTTACAACTTAATTTGGCACAAAGACTGAAATTAATCAATGCCATATACGTGCTAACATTCGCCTCATGCAGGGATTAGACCTATACCAAAGAAAAGGGTATATTAATCATAGAAAAAACAATCTAAATAAATCATACATAACCTTATTTATAGAATTTAGGTAAGACTACGAAGAGAAAACAACTTTATTTTTGGAGTATTTTAGAAATGAAAAAGGGGGAAATTTTTTCTTTATTCTCACAACTGTGTTCTCACAACTGGTGTACAACAGGCTTTTCTCTATGGTCTGACTCAGATGAGAGCTTCTGCTTCCCAATGTCTGGGCAGTCATTTTACAGTGTCATGCAGGTATTCCTTCCTGATTTGGAATAATTCACAAGCCTCTCAACTGTAATTCAAAGCCGCTTAATGATCACGTTTTTCCACCAGAATTAATCTCTTTTCATGATCATCTATGCAGTCCTTCACTGTGCTCCGATGCCAACCAGAACAGTGTGTCTGTGTCCTTAAGGTTTGCCTTGTTTTATCCAAAATTGTCTATCCACCACTGGTAGCCCTCACAGCTCTCTAACACAGTACCAGCAGGAGAATGAAGAAGGGGAGCTGACTGGCATGACCCTATTCTCCTTCACAGACTCACAGTTGTCAGTGTCACACGAGTTGCTACTTCTCACTCTTTGTACGCATTCACATTCCAGATCTTCCAACCTCTCATTTCCCAAACACCTGAATTCTGACATCATGATCAACCTTGCTAGTATCTAAAAGCCATTCTGTTTCTCACACCCACACAACACACTCTTTTCTAAAGTCCTGGAGGATTATTTCATGTTAGGTTTCTCTCCTCACTCCTCCAGTCCAACCCTTCTTCCAGTCTCGCTCTCAGAAGACAACTTTATTTCCTACTCCAAAGAAAACACTCCAATCCCTGCCGCCATCTACTGTAGATGAACTTATAATCCTGACTCACCCGCTTGAGTTTACCATCACAGAAATTCTTAAAATTCTTCCCTCTCACTGATCAGATTTTTCATGACATTTAAGCAAAAGTGAGAGTTCATATCCCATGCCCTCCCACCTTAGCTCTTCTCCCTTTTCCTTCATCTTCACTTTTCCTTTTAAGTCATGCTACCCATGATGGCAAAGGTTCCCCTGCACCTTCAGTGCTCTTGAGATGTCTGCCAATAAACAAACAACTGAGTGAACCACAGTGCCGTCATACACACCACTCCTGCTTCCTCTTTTTAAAGTCTGAAACCAATCTTTTCTTAGGGAAAAGATTGAGTTGAACTCCAGCATTCATTACTGATGATGCCCAATGTCCTATGGGCCCAGGAATCACATGACACATACTTGGAGATTATTCTTCAATTAAGAATAAAGTTCAACCTCTATTCAGATAGTGCATAGGTTCCTCCTCTGTCTTGTATTCTGGCTAAGGCCATTTTGGGTTTCACTAAATGTGGTCCCTTGATGGAAAATTCCATGGAAAATTATCCAACTCTATTCTAGGATCCCAAGGTCAATGCCCCCAGCTAAATCATCTTAGCTTCTGTTGAACTGCCTGCTTCTGCAAAACCCTCCCCTGCAGCTGCCAAACAAGATATGGCAGAACATAGTTTTTGCCTTTAAAATTCCCTTACCCTAAAACTTTACACTTAGGTCACAGATGGCTGAGTCTAGTCCCCGCTGGTGACTATAAATGGTGTCTGAGTAGTCACGCCTGGTGAGCTCTCTTTAGCAATTAAATGAATCTTTAAGAAAACTAATCTACATAAATATTCAAAACACCCTCATACCTGTATATGTAGAAACCTAAGTATTCAGAACTTACTCATTAAGCATGTGCTATCCTGAAATGTCAGCCTAAGTGTTTGGCAAGGCCATAGGATATACAGCAGATTCAAATAAAGCCTGATGGTGAGGACTAACTTTCTGCCACGGGCTTTGTTCCACATAATTTATATTCAAACTTGGCAAGAGACTTCTCTGTAACTATTCTAGGCTACCAATGATAAAAAGCCTGGTACTGTCTGACTGAAGATGCGCTCCTTTATATACTAGCATGTTTAATGATACGCAATAAATATATCTTTTACTTATTCTAAGACCTTAACATTCAAAACTTCTGACTTCATCTCAAAAATAGAAGCAGCCACTTTCAAACCAAGCAGATCCATCACAAACCAAACTGGCAATGATTACTTGGTCTTTTCCATGTGGTACGTATCACCACACACATTTGTTCCTACATATGCATATGTTCCTAAAGCATCAGAATATGTTGAGACCTATATATCAGATAATACATTTGTAAGTTATAGCAATGGGCTCCCAGTACCAATGTCCTCCCACTCTCAATGGCTCTGAGATATGGATTAACCAGATGCCCTTCCAAAGGGTCAGTCATACATTCAAGTGCAAGTCACAGTGAGCAAGCTCAACCCAGGAAAGTACATGGTGGAACAATAAATGTACATTGGTTAGTCAAAAGAGCCAGCCTGGAAAGGCTACTTACGATATAATTTCAACCCCATTACAGTCTTAAAGCAAAGAACAAATTAGTGAAACAGCAAGGGCATCATAAAGCAACAGGACAGGTCTACATAAAACTCATGGTGGGCAAAGTGAATACCGGTCTGTCAAAGCCCTAAAAATAACAGACCTGGAACCGGTGCCACCTTCCTCACTTATCCTAAAATCAAAACTCGTGCTAAATAGTCATCCCCTAGAAAGTGACTGTAAGTAAGATATGTATAATATATGCGCTCCTGGTTGCTACTGTTATCATTAAAATAGTATTCACAGTAAAAATACATATGCTAAAACATAAGAAAATGGTTATATAAACATATACATAGCATATATTCATGCACAATAGACAGCCACACAAAATATAGTATAGCCATTAAAGGCGTATATTTTCTAGTAGTAACATGATTTCAGAAATCCAGAAGTTATATAAAATGACTCTTATGCTTGTGAATATATAAAGTACAAACCGTGTGTTTGTTTTTGTTAAATACATATTGTACAGTTACAGTGGGTTAACTTATCATGTTAATGTGCTAAGTGGGGTCATAACTTCTGAGTGTTTGGATTAGATTACTAATAGGATAAATTATAGCTTATTGTTACATTTTCTACAATAAGTATTATGGTACAATAATGCTTATTAATAATTAATAAATCAACTGTTCATAGCTAATAATTAAATAATCGTTAATTATATAATAGTGCCTATTGTAGAAAATTATCTAATCAGAAAAAATATTACAGATACATATAATATATGCACATTATATATATATAAAAAGCTGTAAGTTAAGATGTTGATATAATTTAAAGAAATTCTGTATTCTGAAAAGGCAGCTTTTAAGTATAAACTGAGATAAAAGAGGCAGTACATTTATTATTACTGGCAACAGATAGCAGCTACAACAGCTAACCAAATAAATGCCAGATAAGTACTTATGTTGAAGGACATATCAATACATACACACACACACACACACACACACACACACACATTAACAACATGGAAGAAATAATGCTGCCCAAATCCTTAGATGCCAACTTCATATGTACCTTGTGTATATGACAACCAGGTTCTATAAAGTCTCCATGACGCATACTCAGATAGTAAAACGAATTTCATAAAAGGAAATCTGGCTTTAAAGAAGTTACTATGTGATATTAAATGGGAATGTCTTTTCTTTTTGAGAAATAATCTGCTACAAAAGCATTAGAATTAAAGATGCATTTCAATGCCAAATAAGCAACCTTTTTCAGATGGTACAAGAGCAATAAAATACTATGCAAAACAAAACAAATTCTCACCTCTGCAATATATGTAAGAATTAAAATTCAAAGTGATCCCTGGCTAAAATAAAAAGCCCTAAAACTATAAACTTCTCCGAGAAAGTACTCTGTAACCCTAGTAGGCCAAGCTCTTAAGTAACAGCACACGCGTGACCCGTGAAAGTCAACACTGATAGCCAGACCTGATCAAATTCAATACCTCTGCAGCCACACCAGGAAGGGGGGAAAAAAAAAACCTGAAAAGAACCAGATCTTTTAAAAATCTCAGAATTAAATAAAAAAATGTAATTTTTAAAAAAATATTCAGACCATGTAAACAAAGACCATAATATGGCAAACAAGTACATGAAAAGGTATTCATAGTTAGAAGCTTTGGAGGGAAATACAACAGGAACATTCCCTGTCACCCAATGTGGAGTTTCTTAAGTAGGTAAGAAGTCATAGCCGGGCGTGGTGGCACACACCTTTAATCCCAGCACTCCGGAGGCAGAGGCAGGCGGATTTCTGAGTTCAAGGCCAGCCTGGTCTACAAAGTGAGTTCCAGGCAGGGCTATACAGAGAAACCCTGTCTCGAAAAACCAAAACCCAAACCAAACAAACAAAAAAGAAGTCATCAGCCTGGAGGTTCCTCAGAAACTTGGACATAATACTACCGGAAGTTCCAGCAATACCTCTCCTGGGCATATATCCAGAAGTTGTTCCAACATGTAATAAGAACACATGTTCTATGTTCATAGCAGCCTTATTTATAATAGCCAGAAGCTGGAAAGAACCCAGATGCCCCTCAACAGAAGAATGGATACAGAAAATGTGGTACATTTACATAATAGAGTACTACTCAGCTATTAAAAAGAATGAATTTATGAAATTCTTAGGGAAATGGATGTATCTGGAGGATATCATCCTTAGTGAGGTAACCCAGTCACAAAAGAAGTCATTAGATATGCACTCACTGATAAGTGGATTTTAGCCCAGAAACATAGAACATCCAAGATACAATTTGCAAAACACAAGAAAATCAAGAAGAGGGAAGACTTAACAGGTGGATACTTCATTCCTCCTTAGAACAGGGAACAAAATACCCATAAAATGAGTTACAGAGACAAAGTTTGGAGCTAAGACGAAAGGATGGACTATCCAGAGACCACCCCACCCGGGGATCCATCCCATAATCAGCCACCAAACCCAGACACTATTGCACATGCTAGCAAGATTTTGCTGAAGGGACCCTGATATAGCTGTCTCGTATGAGGCTATGCCAGTGCCTGGCAAATACAGAAGTGGATGCTCACAGTCATCTATAAGATGGAACACAGGGCCCCCAATGGAGAAGCTAGAGAAAGCACCCAAGGAGCTGAAGGGGTCTGCAACCCTTATAGGTGGAACAACAATATGAACTAATCAGTATCCCCAGAGCTCGTGTCTCTAGCTGCATATGTAGCAGAAGATGACCTAGTCAGCCATCACTGGGAAGAGAGGCCCCTTGGTATTGCAAACTTTATATGCCACAGTACAGGGGAATGCCAGGGCCTAGAAGTGGAGTGGGTGGGTAGGGGAGCAGGGCAGGGGAAGGGTATAAGGATAGCATTTGAAATGTAAATAAAGAAAATATCTAATAAAAAAAAGAGAAAAGAAAAAAGAGAAAAAAAAAAAAAAGAAGTCATGAGCCATATGACCCAGAAATTACTCAGGTGTGACTTTAATTTTTCCAAACCCTATATTTAATGATGGTTCTTAAACACTTTAGCCTCCCTTCTAACACACCACCAGATGTAGTAGGGAAAAGGGATACAGGGGAAGTGGACCTGTTTAGAAATGGGCTTTATCCCATGTCTGGAAATCAGCAGTTTAGTTCACAGGTCAGCAGCAGCAGCTCTGTCCACTTGAAAACACTTCATGGATACAACAGGAGTCCAGTTCAGGAGAGCTGGGGTGGCAAATAGGAACCAGCAGCAGTGACACACCTAGCAGAGACAGCCAGGCTTCAGCCTCAGCACCAGCCAGCAGGAGGGACCAAGGCCAACAGGAAGGCCAGGAAAAGTGCTTGGCTATGCCTCTCTCAGGCAAGTGGAGATCAGTGAAGACTTGAGACCAAGAAGCTTTTAGCAGTGTAAGAAGCTAAGCTCAGCCTCTCTTTGACAGTCCAGTGGGCCCATTAATACTTCCTTCAAGCATCAGGTGTCTTCCATGGGTCTTGTCTCAGCATGTGCATCCTATCAGCCGGAGTCCACGGAAGCAGTAAGAAACTGCAGCACACCACAAGTTTTTTGGTGCACTTCTCTCTATGGAGTCACGAGAAATGCAGCTCAACTACACAATGTAAGGCAGACCAATACATGCATTGTTAGCAAAGAATCCTCCTGTCACGTGCTTGCTTTAGCAGAACATCTTTTTTCCAGTGTATGCTTCAGCGAAATGAGTCTGCCTTAAGTCTTTCACCTGTGTCCACTTCAATGAAACATTCCTTTTAACAATTGCCTTAGCAAAACACCATCCAACACAACGAGCTTTCCAAAGAACCTTTAAGTTTCCATTTCACTCAGGTATTTACACAAGGACAACTGACTGTCACAAAGAAACTAGTACACACAGTTTCATTCACTATCAGCAAACACTGAGAAGACCCAACAGTCCTTGAATTGAAGAGATACAGTGACCCTACAGTCCAACACTGCTCAGCAGTTTAAGGGAGTGGGAGAGAGAGGACTTAGATATAGCAACACAGTGAAGTGCCATATCCAAAGCACTAAGTGTCAAAGAATCAAGAATCAAATTCAAAAGTCTCATGCTATAAGGTCTCATTCTTACAGAGCTGAATGAATAAGACATGAAACTGTAGAAATAAAAAAATGAATCACTGCTGCCAAGCTCTCAACCTAGGAGAGCAGCTGAATACAAAAGGTCGTGAGAGATCTGAGGGACAATAAGAAACTATTCTGTATCCTATTTGTGACAATTTAAGATATCTTGAATCTGTCCAAACTCAGAGCTGCACTTTAGCATAGTATGTTTTACTGTCTGTAAACAACACCTCAATTTCTTCAAAAGTATAAACAAACTCAAGCAAAAATAAAAACAGAATTAAAGTGTAAGTAGTGCCAACTGTGCTCTCTCCGTCTTCTAACATGTACATACAAGCCCTAAATCACCACAGTGCTTTCCTCACAGGAAATGTAGTTCTTACTAGAGGTAATGACTTTACAATATTTTTCTAATGATTGCAACATAAAAAACAATATGGTTTATTTCCCAGAAATTTCAGTTCAGAATCTAGAGCAGCAAATTTGGTAAGCATGTCTCCTTTGCAAGTAACCAGTTTCTCGGTGACAGGAACAAGGGCTGGGGCCTGAGCCTGGGCTCGGCGCTGACTCCTGCAGACTTACCTTTGGCACGATCTGCGAGAGGTGCTGCACCTCCATTGTGTCGACTTCTTCCCCAGACACCGACTGTGAGGTCTTAGAGTACAATCCCAGACGACTCGCTAAAGTGAAAGGACACAAAAATAAATAAATATATATATATATATATATATATATATATATATATATATATAAATGTCTTTGCTTGCAGAGTTAGTAAAGCTCTGCTCATTTAATATGATCTTGTTTACTTCTTTTTACATGTGAAAAGTATATCTAGGAATCATAAAAGAAAACAACTGGTAAACAAAACTGGCTGAAATTCATAGTGGGGTCTGAAGTTCTCTGAGTATTTGGTTTTTGTTTAAATTTAAGAATACAGAATTGTCCCTAAGCCAGCAAACCCTAAAAATTAAACCTAGACTAGTCCATTTCTGCTCAGCAGCTCAGTTCTAATGACAATCAGAATGTACCATAAGCAAAGTAATTGAAGCCAGAAAAGCCGATGGCACATTTAGCTGCATGCAATCATGTAGTTCCATTTAGATCAAAGGCCGCGTTGAGAAGTCACCCTTCCAACACCACATCTGTGACCCTTCTTAAGATAACAACGTGTGAAATCTTTAGTCCAGACCCATCACAAATTAATAAAACCAGAATTAACAGAGTTTGGGGAATGTGAAGTTTATTCTTTACAGGTGGCACTTACACTTCTCTCTACCATACATTCCTGAAGTAACTAACTTTCAAACCACAGCACATCCCTGATGGTAACAAGACAGAGAACAAGCTGGCCTCTTAGTCTTTATGCTTAATCTGCTTCGAAAGTTATACTCAAACTGAAAAGATAAACTTCAATTCGTCTTTCCTTTTACATCCCTGAGCTAGTGTTTATACCTGTCAGCAAGAGGATAATTAAAGCTAAAAAGGTCAACTACTCTTCTGTGAATAAATACAAATGATTTCATGAGTTAATCATCTGTTTTCAATATTCTTTTTTAACTAAAATTTAGTTTAGCAACAATCTTTTATAAGTTTGAGCAAAAATGAGTAAGTTGATGTTTTATAATCAATTGCATATTAACATATTTCCTAGCTAATGTTTACAAAACTTGATGATGTTTTCTGAAACATATTGAAAGCAAAATGTAACAACCCAGTTATACCGATGGCAATTGCAGTCTCCTGAGAATCTCCAGTGATCATTTTGATGGAGACTCCTGAGGCAATGAGTGTTGTGACAGCTTCCTTCACACCAGTTCTAGGAGGGTCAATGATTCCGACCAGGCCAAGGAAGGTCAGCTGCCCCAGTTCCGGACCAGATGCCAAGGCAAGAACTTGGAAAATAATAAAATCAAAACTGCAAAATACTGGTTGTGAAAGCCTTAAACTTAGCTGATAATAAATCACATAAGATTATAATATCATTTGTAGTTGTGGCATATTATTTATAATTCAAACTTATCACATACCAATACATTGTAGTTCAATGGTTATATATATAAAAGTTGCTTTTAGGCTACTAAAAATTAAAAGGAATAAACCTGTTAAGCAGAGAAGACAAATGAGAAAGAATTAAGAACATTCTCTCATAGCAACCACATGTGGCTACGAACCAAAGAACTCCAATCTCTTTAGAAAATACAATTCGTTATTTAGGGAAAATATTGGTTTGTCAAACCTTAAAACTCAAATTTAAGCGAACAGGCCCCTTTGAAAGTTGTTTCTAATATATCTTCATCAGAGAAGATTGTATCAATTCTATACACCCTATGTATACACAACTTCATACATGCTAAACACTAGAAAGAGAAAGGTCATCTACAAAGTGGTCTTAAGGTCATTAATTCCAACAAAGTCTGTTCTCACTGCCTCCAAACATAACAAGCATTTCTTCTCAAACTTCTAGCTCTCTAAGAGCTCGTAACTACCATATCATTATGTTTATAGTGTCCTGTCACCATTGGGCTACAAGATTAAACAGAAAGTCACGCACATTTCTAAAATATCACTCAGCTTACTCTCAGAATTCTGTAAGCTCTGGTCCCTACCCTTGTAAATCAAAAGGATGTACTTGTAGCAAGGAGATTTTTATGAGACCAAACACTAACAAGTGCCTACAAAAGCACACTAAACTTCAGTGTCTCAAAGAGAGCCTGCAAAGTCCCTAAAGAGACCAAAGTAGTACTTACCCTTACTCAAGCAAATTCACACGCAGAGCATTGAATGACCAAACTGCAGGCAAAGCACTTGTGTTTACGCGTGCAGATATACCCACAAAGGCACTCACTCTCAAGGACCTGGCCATCCCTGGTGCCAGGGGAGAGGCAGATGGCAATGAAAGGAGATGAAGAGTATCCATCTGCATGCTAGCATAGCCTGAGAAAGGAGATCACGTCTGCGTCCTCCCAATGGAGGGGTGGCACTATACAGGCATTGTTAATCTGTATTTAGGCCCTCTTTAACACTAATAAAGACTTACTGAAGAGGTTCTTTAGACCAAGAATACATATGCAATGTCCGTAAAGGAAGCCTTCTGATACAAAACAGTTCCTATGGTTTAAATATGCTATTTTCTATACCCTTGATGTGTTTGAACACTTGGTCCCCAGCTGGTAATGCTGTTTTGAGAGGTTGTGGAACCTTCAGAATATGGACCTACCTGGAGGAAGTGGGTCACTTCAGGACAGAACTTAAGCTTTACAGTTCACCATCCTGGCCTGTCTACTGCCCTGAGATGTAAGGTAGCGGCAACCTCTCTCCTGTTGCTACTGAGTCACTCCTACCACCATGCCTTCCCCATCATGCTGGCCACTACCTTCATGAAGGTTAGTACATTCAACATCAAAACAAATTCTTCCTCACTGAAGTTTCCTCTTGTCAGATGGGTGGTCATAATCGTCAATGAATAAATAAATAAATACCTAAAATATGTTGTAGTTTCAAAATTTAGAACCACAAGCATTTTTAAGAAACAAACTTTGTAAGATAAAGCATAACCACATATCAATTAATATTTTAATGTATACACATTCATATTTAATATTTAAATCCCCCATTATAGTAATACCAAGGAGGGGAAGATGAAAAAAAAACATGAGACAAAGATGACAGTATTTTCTGAAGTCTATGAAATAAATATTTCCACTAACAACTCTGGTCCACTTCCCAATGCTTCAGCGCAAACCACACAGAAAACCTCAGCAGTGCTTCAGCAAATGGCCTGACACATAAAGGGACTTGCTACCGACCCTGACAACGTGAGCTTCATTCCTGGAACTCACACAGTAGAAGTAGAAAGTTGATTTTCAAGTTTTATCTACCATGCCCCCCTCCCCACATACACACAAAATAAATCTAACAGGAATTTATAGAAGATGAAGTTCTTTAAAATATCCGCCCTGCACAGAGAACACTGCACATTTACAGAGTTCTGACGTCTGGGGTAGAGTCAGACACTTCAGAAGTGAAGTAGGGATTCGGCTACAATTAACAGAAGGCCTTTGTTCCCGGAACAGGAACTATGCTGAAACAGCCGTCCTTACCTCTGAGTCCCGCTGAGCCCATCCGTGCCTTCTCTTGTTGATACAAATCTCTCTGCTGCTGGGTAAGTGCCAGAGTCTGCCCTTTGCTGTTGTATGTAGTACAATACTTAATCACCTGCTCATAAGCACCCTTCATAAAACAAATCTCTGGTCTGTCCTAAAGAGAAAAACATACCAAGTTTACATTCAAATTGTGTGTGTGTGTGTGTGTGTGTGTGTGTGTCCTTCATACATTCATCCAATCTCTCATAAATCCTTACAAAGTTATTCAAGCCCAATGCTTTGAGTGGCACATAAACTTTAGAGATTACTAGCCCAAGTGGGAGTTAGCTGTATGTCCTGCCAGACCTTACACTGTAAGCGACACTTTACTAAACCTTGCGCTGGGCACTGTAAGACCTGGAACATGGTTCTTCTTCACCAGGCAGCAGGGAAATGGCTCAGCCCAGGGGCAATGGCTCAGGCTGTTTATTAATGACTATGTGCTTGTTTGTATCTAGGCCTACTTACCTATGACGCTCTAACTCTCACAATAACACATCTCTCCCACTTATCATAGCAGAAGTAATATTCAACCTACCACATACAAGGTCCTAAATTGAATTCCCAGCATTGAAAAACAAATACAAAATAGCCGCTAGTAGCTTCTAATAAAGACCTGCAGCCCCTACCTGTCCTTTTCATTCTAGGCCATACCCCTCTGTATTCCTGAGGTTTTGATACATTTACAGTGTGACTCTCTCAGTTAACCATTTACACATTCTACACTGTGATGTCTATTTGGCCAGGTGCATCTATGTTCACTCTCCAATCTTTATAATATAAAGCACAAGTTATCAGAACTTGCACTATGATTCCTTCCTACTGAGCCAAGCACAGTAATGAGTACAGTGGCTCTCTAACACCCTGGCTCTCTCATCAGACACGGGTGTATTTCCTTGATGCAGCCCTTAAGTCCAAAGTCAGGTAGGATGTTTCAGCCTGTAACTAGAGCAAGCACTTGTGTCATTTCTAGATAATAATCTAGGGGCCACCACAGTTTGCCTCTTCTACCCATGGCTGTGGACAGTGTGTGTCCACTCTCAGCCTCCCTCCAGTCACTAGGGCTATCAGCAACTGCAGCAGGGAGCTGTCTGGGGCATGGACAGTGGGAGGTGTGGATGTGTTTATGGCCTGTCCTCACTGACCCATCCTTACCTCTCTTTCTGTAAGTTTTGTCATCTATGAAGTTAGCATCTTTTGTTTTTCTTAGCTCCATTTATAGCTCTCATTCACACTTCCTAAACTCTTCAATGTGACATAAAAACCTCATGTGGTAATATTCAGAGGAGAGAAAGAGCAGGCAAGCAGTACCTCTAGCTCTCCTTTTTCTGGAAAGCTGCGCTCTTCAGTCTTCCTCTCTTGTCCCTTCTAAGTTGAGATGTGGGGGCCTTTTGCACTAATGAATCAGGAACTCCCCTTAACCCACCTCCAACTCCCAAATCAACATCTCCTTTCCTTACCTTAGCCAACAGTATCCACACCATGCTCCCACACTGCTAAGCTCCCCTCCTGCGGAGGCTTTGAGCACTGTCTCCCCAGTGCCCACTGTTGCAGCACAAAGCACCAAAGAGCCACAGTTAGCCCTAAGCCGTCCGATGTGACAGCCCTCTGGCCTTACTGCCCCTACTTCAAACATCTCTGGAGACTTTACAAATGCTTTTTTCCAAGCATCTCATCATTTTTCAACACTAAGGGAGCGTCCTTCCTGTGTCTATCCCCTTACACTGTCCCCCATTTCACACTTTCAAGGAGCTAGACAGGCCATTTTACTATAAAACCTAAAATCTTTCTGTTCTACAAATGTTTCTAGCATTATTTAACAAGATTTTATTTCTCTCTTTTTGTTTGTTTTGTTGTGTTGCTGTTTGTCTTCTTAGAGATGGGTGTCTCTAGCCCTTGGCTGTTCTGGAATTTGATATACACAGACCAATCTGGGCTCAAACACACAGCGGTCCGAATGCTCCTCCCTGAGTGCTGACATTAACGGCTGAGCAGCATGCGGGCACACTCGTACTTGCTGTCCTCTCTATGCTACTCCCACTGTTGCATGTGTCCTCAATCTCGAACCTTCCTTTCTGACCTTCCTGTGTCCTCCATCGGCTACTTCTCGCTTTCTACTCTACTCCTGGCACAGGCCCTAGTTATCACCTAGCGATCTACTTAAGACTTACTGGCACTTGTCACGGTCTTCAGGAACCTCCTTCAGCATTAGGCATGACCTTTATTTCTCAGCGCCTATGTCTGCTGGTTCAGTTTGTGCCTTTACACTAACCACTCCCACCAGTCACCAGTAACTCTGACTATCCCACAACTGAAGAACCAGCAGCTCCCTGGGCCCTGGTAACAGTGGCCAGCTGGAGATCTGCTGCAAGGGAGCAAGGGAAGTCCAAGAGTGGGAAAGTTTTTGTCCTTGCTACCAAAAAGAGCAGGGAGCTGTTCCTGAACGCCCAGTATCATACAGCAGGGACAGGCTGAGGGACACACTCAGGAGAGCAGTCAGCTTCCAGAGCTGAGCCTGCCAGCGCTCCACTGCCTTCCTCTGCTCGGACTACTCCACTCTGACCAGAACAGGATAAAAGAACAGTGATGGGCTTAAGAGACCCAGAGGCATTGGGGAGGAAGCGTTACTGCTAATCTCTCAGACTCTCAACCTTCCCTCCCATTTTTGCCAGTCTTACCACTTTTAAAAGTACTTATGGGGTTTTATCTTTTAATCCAGAGACTAGGAAAGTAAATATTTAAAATGTCACATTCAAAAGACTCCTCTATAAATAAATGAATAAATAAATAAAAGGAAGAAAGAAAGAACGAACGCACACACTAACTGAACAATTCCAGTTGTTTTTAAACTAGCAAGTCTGCCCCATCTGTCAGGCTGCCCTGCCTTCCATATCCAGAGTCTCACTTGTGTGCTTAAGTTTCATCTACTACGTCTATTGGTTGCTTTCTTCTTGCAGGAAGTCTTCAGGTTGAAAAATTCGGAGAAAAATCACATAGTTAATGTGGTCTTATTTATTCTAAGGATAAGACATTCCTTCAGTGAAAAGCAGTCCAAAAACATAAAATCAACAGCAACCTATAATGAACTCTCAGTGAGAAGAAACGCATACCAAGAGAACCTGACGTCAAAAGCTCTCCATACCTAAGACTGTGCTATAACCCACGAACGCTGTTAGGTCACAAGCAAACTAAACACTTAGTATACAAATGCAATAGAGTGTCATAATAAAGACGTCAGTCCACTGTGACTGTCATGCTCTAAACTAGTAGTTCTCAACCTTCCTAATGCTGTGACCTTCATGTGTGGTGAACCCAACCATAAAATAATTTTCATGGATACATCATAACTGTAATTTTGCTGTTATGAATTGTAAAGTAAATATGTTATACTGAATATCTGATATGTGAGCCCCAGGATGGGTCACGACCCACTGGTTGCGAAGCACTACTTTAAGGCAACAGGTTCTATTAGAGTAATTCATTAATCTAATGGTAGGTTGTCACAGGATATCTGATCACACTGTAACCTACAAGATTGTGCTTTTTACTGGAAATCCCTTGTGGTGTGGCTCAACTGTAGCACACAATTTTCATCCAAGAGATAAGTAAATGAAGGGGGAGGGGGTCTTTCAGTTGAAGGATATTTAAGACAGTGTGGGAAAGGAAAAAGAGGATTTTTTTCCTTCAGGGACATCAGTAGAATAAGGTCAGCTGGGTGCTTTCTCTGCCTCTGTTTTCACCTCAGCATCTGGTTCCTAAATCTTCACTGGTAAAATCAAATGCCTGGGGTTTTGGGTTTTTGTTTTTTTTTTTTTTTTTTAAAAAACAACAACAAAAACAACAGTAGATTAAAAAATAAAGTTGTCACCTAAGTAGACATTAGATGTATTCTTTATTATTTTGAGATAGGTATGAGATAAGAGCTCAACCCTATAGCTGAGGCTAGCCTGGAATGCACACCCTATAGCTGAGGCTAGCCTGGAATGCACTGTGTCGATGACTTCAAATTTGTAGCAACCCTGCTTCAGCATCCCCAGTGCTAGAATTATGTATAAATATTTTTGAATACCTGCTGTGTTCGGTGCACACACTTAACAGCCATCCACTTTTGCTCAGAACTAAAAGGGTATTCAGCTTTTCTGATGTAGTCTTGTTGCAGTCCATCAAGACCCATCTGTAAGAGCAAAATAAAAAATAAAATTAACTCTAAAGAATATGTGTTTTTTTTTCCCTTTAACAAGGAAGGTAAATCACAACTTACAACATGTTAAGATAACTGGATCCTTTTCCTTATTAGTGAGAGAACAACAATGTTCCATCTATAAAGACAGCATTTCCCTCTGTCTTACTCAGGGTTTCTAAACCTACACAAAACATTATGGCCAATAAGCAAATTGGGGAGGAAAGGGTTTATTCAGCTTATACTTCCATATTGCTGTTCATCACCAAAGGAAGTCAGGACTGGAACTCAAGCAGGTCTGAAAGCAGGAGCTAACGCAGAGGCCATGGAGGGATGTTACTTACTAGCCTGCATCCTCTGGCTTGCTCAGCCTGCTCTCTTATAGAACCCAAGAATACTAGCCCAGGGATGGCACCACCCACAAGGGGCCTTTCCCTCTTGATCACTAATTGAGAAAATGCCTTACAGATGGATCTCATGTAGTCATTTTCTCAACTGAAGCTCCTTTCTCTGTGATAACTCCAGCTTGTGTCAAGTTGACACAAAACCAGCGAGTACACCCTCAAAGAGCACATTCAATTTGAACATGAAAGCCTCACTACACAGGTAGAACACTAGACTATATATTTAAGCTTTCATAAAGGCTTTATTAATCTCTCTACCAGCTCAAATTCTGGAAGAAAACAACATACAAATAAATAAAAGTGCCTGACCAATACTGAAGATGAACTTTCCTAATCAAGAACAGTCTCCTATTTAACCCTTCACTTATTAGCAACTGGAGTCTTTCTTGTCTATTGCTTTCATCGCAATGCTAAGTATTTAGTCCACTGTTATATGACACTTTCTATCAGTCTGAAACATCTCATCCTTCAGGAAGGTAAACAAATCAAAAGAGCTTCAGCAGGTCCCTGAAGCTGACCAGATTTACTAAGGCCCTCCACTCAAACAAAGCAATAAAGACTCTTCAGAGCCACTCTCAGACAAGTCAAGATACAAAGATGACTGAGACCAGGCAGTTGCCTAGAAGAAGCAGAAAACCTGAGCTGCCAGGAGAGGTAGAGAGCAGAGTCACTTGGAAAGGTCACTCTCCAGCCTGTTTAACTGGCTCCAGGCTGTGCACAGTGCTCCAGGTGTCCCAGCTTTTGTGCTATGTCATGCATCTGAGGTGGCCTTGGTGATGCAGCTGTCTTAGGGTCACTTCCGCTCCTGTAAGTAATTTCTTTCCCATATTTCTATAAGCAAACCCACTAAAGCTCATTGGTTCACCAAGCTGGACTTTGGTAGTATCTGTAGCTTGGTCTGTCATAGATCCCCTGTCTTGGATGAGTAGATTGCATTTGCATGCACATGTGCATGTGTGCATGTCTGTCTCTGTGTATGTGTGAGCACCCATACACGAGTATTTGTTGTGGTCTCCCTAGGTCCTAGGAAATTGTTACATAACACCCACCACACTATAAATAATAACTACTAATGCCATATAGTTGTTCTTACTCCAATCTTTTGATCATCCCTTTGCCTCTTATTCTAAACAGTCAAATATATTTTAGGACTATTAAAAAGTCCATGTAATTTAGCATCTATTTTCCTCAGAAATATGTTCAGAGTTCTCTTGGCACTCACATATCCATTGAATACAGTTTAACAATTCCCTCTTTACCCAAACACCATTCATTCCTTCCGTAGTAGCCAGATGATCACTCTTGACCACTCAGTCCACACCTAGCTATTCCCTCCTGCTCTCAGTCTAGCCCCTCCCTATGCTCACTGAGCCCTTTCTGTCCTTTAAAGTCAAGCTCCAGGCTTCAGGAACTTGCTCTGCCTTTCCTTTGTTCCAAGGATAGTGGTATTAATGCCTCTAGGAAGAAGCTAGTAGCTTGTTAAACACAAACAGGAAATATCTGACACCTGATCCATATTTTTATTATTCTTATAAAAGCTGTACATGTTTTCTAGTTATAAGGCCAGATGATAGAGAAATGTAGCTTTCTATAGAGAAAACATTTATAGTCTAAAACTAGTGGGCAGTGGTTTATCTCAGAGTCAGTGCTTGACTGGCATAGGGAAGGCCCTAAACACATACCTTCATAGCAAGAGCGATTAAGGCTCCTTCAATCTCTATTATATACATGAAAAGGAACAAGTGAGTGGCTAAGTAAACCAGTGCTCGGCTTCTTCTGGATTCAGTGCTCCAGGGACCTGCAGCTGCAGGCTGGCTCTCACTTCCAGTGACCTGCAGCTGCAGGCTGGCTCTCACTTCCAGGAATCACATACAGAAGAATCCTGCATCATTCAAATCTCAGTGCTTTATCAAACTATTTATAAAAGTTGGAGATGTCTGTTACGTAAATAGCAGGTTTCTCGCTGAAGTAAATGTAAACTTAGGATGTGGGCTCAACCTGAACAAATTACAGGAACAGTACTTCCTCTCTCCCAGACACAGATTTAATAACACTGACTTTAAGAAGTGGGTAAAGGAAAAGATTGGAAGGAAAAAGCTTATTTCCTATAAGTGCATTTAGGTTTGTACAAGACGTTTCTAGAGACTCTTTTTTACTAATGTAAAGATTCAACAGTATTTCAGAACATTATCTTTTACTTATTTACGAGATTTTTAACAGCAACATACCTTGCAGTGAAGAGTAAGTTACACTGAAACTGTTCTATTTTGTAAATTTAACTGATCCCCAATGACAGTTTAAAGTAACAGAAAAATGAGTCTTACTGAATACCCTACAACACAGTAATGATGGATCTGAAAGGCCTTAGATTCTGCTGGCAGGATTATATCCCACATGTCAAAGATACTAAACACATACCTTCATAGCAAGAGCGATTAAGGCTCCTTCAGTTGGCTTTCCCATCAGAGTGTTGTTCCTAATTACAGCATCATTGCACACACAGCCTGCCTAAAAGAAATGCATAAAAACCATAAGAACCCAACACTCTGGCTTAAGTCATTATGACGCAGCAAGTTAACTTTTTGGACAATATAATTTTACCTCAACAATTCTGCTAACAGCTGGGTTATAGAATCCATGGACAACATCACCATCAACGATCACTTCACCAAACTGATTATAGCCAACTCCAGTGACCTGAGGAACATGAAGTGGGATTAGTAGCCACGAGACCCGATGGCAGTCAAACAGTGCTTTAAGCGCTATATTCATGTCATTTTCCAGTCATGCTGCTGGTAATACAAAGGCCTAACAATAAAGCATATCTACAATGGGTCATTTTTATTAGAGGGCCAGAAATTGTATTGAGGGTACTGATTAACCTAAAATGGTATTTCTGTCTGTTCAAAAAATACATTATAAAAAGACAAGAAAACCATGAAAAAAATCTCTATATAAGTGAGCTTAACTTCATATAACAGTATACTACAGCTTGAAGAAAACCCTGAAGCCCACTACCATCATGTCTAGGCTCCCAAGACCCGAGTACACATAACGGCTGGAACTCTGTTTCCTGGCAAACAGTCTTAAGGACAGTGAAAGGCTCAGCCTGGAACTGACAGACTGCTCTAACAGCACAGTACATGGCCATCCTAAAAAACAGAAATTCACACATGAAACAAGCCAAAAATCCCAAGTGGCCAGAATGTAGCCAAACAACTGTAACAATTAAAATAATAAAAGTTTAGAAGAAGGAAAAAAATAAGAAGTCATTAATGTTTAACATAAAATGGTGGGACTCTGAAGAGAAACTTATATCCTGTCCGCCATGCATACCAGCATAGGTAGCTCCAACTACCTTTCTGAAAGAAGATTACATAATAGCATTAGGTATCCTTGATCAAACCTAACAACCTAAATAAAATAATCTCACTTTAAGGACTTTGTAAAACAGACCTAAACAAACCCCAGTATAAAATTCTTTCAACTTTTTAATGTTTGTTTTCTTTGATGAATTATCTACAAATTTTTAAACTCAGTGCCCTTCATAACTAATATTAAGAATATTCTAATCAGAGTCTGCAAAGATTGGACCTAGAACTAGCTTTCTTTCATTTTCTGAAAAAAGTACACCACAGAGATTGTTAATAATAAGCTTATATAATCATTTGTCAGGTGTTCACTACGACGTGGGAGGCCTGGGATGGGCAACACAGCTCCTGCTCTTAACAACTCATCGTCTAATAGGAAAAAGGGAAGAAACGTTTAGCTGGGATAAAGACTGGAAAGCAAAAAATAAAACCAAACGTGTATAAACACGTATCATAGGGCCAGTTCTCAGTTAGGTTTTCCTGAGGAGGTAGGGAGGCAGGCATTCAGCTATAATACACAGTAGGCAGCAACACAGGTCACAGGGAGGGGACTATGAAGCTAGTATGTTTCATGTACCATTAACGGGAGGGGGGTGTGGGTGGGGGATAGCTAAGGCTGGAGAAGGAAGGAAGAGGCTGCACAGAGCCTTAAGAGCCACAGTTCATTCGTCTCAGTTCAACAGAGAACAACTGAATCATCTTAGTGCAGGGGTGACTGCTCCCTGCACTTCTATGAAAGGTTCTCAGAGTACGGAGAGTGTGGGAACTGTGGGGTATGGGGATAAGCCTCGTGAAGGAAGACATGGGATGGAGAGGAAGGAACCACAGGCACCTGTGATGCCTTGAAGAGTCCTGATCCACTGTACAGTGGATCTGAAGTGGATCCCGGCATACCACTGAGACATCACAAAGGACCCAAGGCCAGGGCTGTGGCTGCTTCCCCTGTCTTCACAGAAATTTCCATGGGGGTTCAGCCCCTCTCTACAGGCTCCTGGACAGGCCCGTCAGATTCTGCTAAACAACACCTGGTGCACCCTGATTTGCCCTTGAACACATAAACATACCCTAATTGGCTAAAAAGCTAAATATAAGCTTGTGTAATAAACAATAGAGTTAGATCTGCACTCTGCTGCTGGTCTCTGGAGTCTGAATCCCAGGCATCATCATGGGCTCTGTCTCCACTTTCCCCCACTTCCATGTCCATGTTCCCACAGGAGACAAAGTAAATACAGAAAGACTACTCAGAAGGATGCATCAGAAGGCCAGGTCATGGATCAGAGAAGCTAGCTATAGAAAAGCTATCCAGGCAGGTAGTTTAGTAGGTTAAAACCTGTACGACTCGG
Source organism: Mus caroli (assembly GCF_978045245.1). NCBI lineage: Eukaryota > Metazoa > Chordata > Mammalia > Rodentia > Muridae > Mus > Mus caroli. Next base: position 104,292,287 of record NW_028227266.1, read on the forward strand.
TGATGAGTAGATGAAGAGCTGTTACCAAGGGATCTAAGCTTCTAAATTATACACACAATGTGAACTTAGCAATAAAACCACATGGGAAGAAAAGAGAGTTTGGAGGTAAACACTGGGCTTTTAAACACTCAGTTTCTGAACAAGGGAAGGCGATCTTAGGAGGGAAGCTCCACACCTCAGCATGCAGGCCGTCGGAAGTGAGGATGTGAGTAACAGTCATCTCGTTCTTCGTCAGGGTTCCAGTTTTATCTGAACAAATCACATTACAGCAGCCTAAAAATAAATCACTGGGCGTCACCACAGACTCAGAGGAAAACAGGCTAACTTAGAAAATAAGTAAAACTCCTGGAAACAGTGCTCCAGCTCTCTGAACTGTCAAGTCATTGGTAATTATAATTTCTTATATTATGTTTGCTTCTTCATAAAATTTCTAAGTCAGAAACAAAATGTCCAAGTTAACTTTTTCTTAGTTCCTACAAAGCTACTTCACATTAGCTTTGGCCAATAACTTTCAGACTCCATTTTCTAGGAAGTTTGGAGATCCTGACATGTACACCCACACAATTTTTTCAGTTGGCCCTTTCAAGGTATTACAATGAGAAATTGAATTTAAAGCATTTTTGAATAGCTAAACTGCTTTTAAAAGAAGTTTTGTGGTATTTAAGAATAAAATCATTATATCAATATAACCAGGACATATTTATTGTTCTTAATATAAACAGTCAACCTAAGCAGGAAACTCTGAGCTCCGTAATTATCAACTATCAAAAAATTAATTTTGCTCCAAGACTTCATTCAGAGTATGCAAACCAAAACATGATCTAAGCATTAACATACTCCATTGATGTAGAAAGACAGCTCCTGAGAAATGAATTTTTAATTGCCTATTTTGATTGCTTGGGCCCAACATCACTATGATGTCAATAACGGAAAAACAGAGACACAGTAAAGTACACTGGCTCTCTGTCTCAGTGCCTCTCTGCCTCTGCTCTCCACACTTACCCAGTGTTTCCACAATAGGCAATTTCTTTACAATAGCCCTTTTCTTCACCATTCTCATAACACCAAGGGCTAGAGTCACCGTGACCACAATAGGTAGGCCTTCAGGAATTGCAGCTACAGCCAAACTGTAAGCAATAAATACACAGTATTAAAATATAAGTTACTAAAGTTGTAACACAGTTATTCCTATTCCTACTTCCTAACATTAATATTCTGCTCTACTTCTGTAACCATAATTTACTTTTTTCATTGTTTGTTTAGAGACTGATTATAAATGCTAAAAACAAGCAACATTTAAAATGATGTGGCAGACTGAGCATCCTGAAGGGTTAAATGCATGCACTGTCTTCTGTCTCATTTGAGCAATGTGGAAATGAAATCCTTTGTTCTCATGCTGCCACTAGCCCTTAATATATAAGAAGAATGCACACCGTGATTTATAATCCACATCTAACAAGCCGTTACAATCTCTCACTCTCAAGTCTGCTGACAAATAACATAAAGAAGAATAGATTACGAACAACTTCATTAGAATTGTTTTAATGTTACTCAAAACTATTCCTTGTTTTGACAGTCTATATACCTGATGTGGGTAACATGCTCTGGTGCAGCGGAACTGCGGTTAATGAAAGCATACAAAGATTTCAAAGACACTCCTAACAGAGTCTTACAATCCTGGCTCTACTTTGATAGTCTTGGGTTTTGTTTGTTTGCTTGGGTTTTTGAGTTGCTTTTTACTTTGTGTGTTAGAATCTCATTACCCTGGGCTAGTCACAAATTCATGATCCTTCTGCCTAGGCTGGGTAGCAGGCATGAGTCAGTATAGCCAATCAGCTACTTCTGCAGTTGTTTTATCAGCAAGCAAGACTTAAGAAAATTTAGTGAAAAAGGACAGTAATATTTCACATTACTGTGGAATATTTCTGTTCTTAGAATTTTGAAACATCAACTACAAGTGGTAATTTTTCCATTTCTGCATAACATTTCTTTGAGTCACCTTTATACCCAGACGTTTCTCCACTTACAAACCGTGTAAGTGAACAAAATGAGCATCACTAAAAATGAAAGAACACCATCATATATTGTTCTAGAGAAAAGAACAGTGGTACTCTTGTTGGAGACATTGTGTGATAAAGTCCTTGCTACAAAGATACCTGGAGAAAGGGCCTTTTCCATTTTCTCCTCAGAAGAACAGCGCTCACTCAGCAGTTCAGGAGTTTATAGCCCTGACGCTTCAATTACACGGTTAACTTCACCCATTTTAAAGCCCAAAGAATTTCTATCTGGTTTTCTGTATTCTATTTTGTCTGGCAATTGTTTAGTCATCTGTCAATTTTCCTCTTTGCCATTATGGTGCAGAACTCAAGAATTCTCACCTCTGTTCAATGAATGCCTCAGGAATTAAGTGTAAAAACAAAACAAAACACCCTACAACCAACGATCATCTCTAAGATTTCTTTTATACTTTCCCATATGGTACTGGGATATATTGGTCAGAACTCAACCAGTAAGATACTAATAGTTGATTACTCCACCAGCTTTCCACCTCCAGGTAGCACAAACAATCTACCTTTTAATCAGTAATTTTTGGTACATACAGAAATAATTGTTAGATTAATTCTTAAAATAGTAGAAGGAATTTCAAGAAATAAGAAAAATTAAATCACTAAAGATTCCTTCATGATTCAATTAATAATAATAAATGAATTCATAAATCAATATACCACAGTATGCTGTGGCTCCAATGGACCCACAATTTTTATTCTACTTTTTTTTTTGTAATATTGGCATAAAAAGGAGCAGGGGAATACTGGAGAACTAAACTTGGCCTTACCATATGCTAACAGTAACTCAAACACATTCCCCATCTTTATTCCATAGGTCATATTCAGTGCCCCCACACACACATCAAAACACTCTTTTTAAAACAAAGAGTTTCGGCTCGTGATCTAGCTCCTTCACTGTGTCACAAATACCTTCAAGAGAAGGCATCTCTTTTCTTCCTATATATTTCTTACAATCTACTCAATGTGTCCTTAGTAATAACACTGATTTTCTATCTTCTCCACCCTGGCCTCCTGCAGAGAGACGCTGCTCAGAGTTTCCTTTGCTTGCATTGCCTAGGTGAGGTCTGTCCTTCCTTACATGCCCACACATCACCTCCTTTTTTCTCCTTTTTCTTCTGTTCACAAATATCCTCAACATGGTATTTCCTGAAATCATTCTTGTTACTTTTGCTTCATTATCTTTCTGAGGTTTTTCTCTTTCGGTTTTTCTTCTTTCTCAAACTTCATAGTCAATTTTTTGTTTCAGCAGTGAGGGCCGACCGTTCACTCTACAAATTCTCTGTTCTCAGATGCTTTTCTACCACAGCCTTTCCCTCTTACATGGACGACAAAAGATGCTTGATGTTTAGAGATTCTCTCTTTCTTTGGAGACTGATTATTAAATTAATACAGTGTGGATTCCTAGTTCATACTATGAACTTCTGAGCATACAAAGCTTGCCTTCTTACAAAGGAAATACAATAATGAGTCATCTAGTCTGCTTCTTCTCCAGTGACAAATAAATAGGTTGCCATTTTCCCGTGACATTACTTCAATATATGTCTTTGTGAGGCAAATATTATAACTATAAGGATACTCTGTATACCCAGAAACAGGATATGGCTTTTGAACTGTTTAAGTAGAAACATTACACTCTTATGAGCTCCATATAAAAACTGAGCTCCGTAATGAAGTGAGCGGGAATCTACAAATGTTAGAACTTACCTTACACTAATAGTGAACATTTCCAGAATGTCTTTTCCTAGTAACCAGCCAACCAACATGATGATACCTAGAACAAAATCAAATGAGTATACTCATTTTTCCCTTTTCTATATAACCACCTACAAAAGACAGATTAAAAGCTCAGGGGTACATAAAGTCTCTTGACATAGAAGGAAAAGTGTATCAGATCTCAATGAAGGCTTTATAGACATCAGTAAGCAAGAGGATTAAAGTGACTATAAGCTGCCCTGAATGGTTCTGGGCTCTCACTCATCTCTCAAAACAGAACTGACAGTGCACAGCACTGACAGCATTTTCATAGGATGAACCTGGAGGCAGATCTATAAAACATATATGTGTGTGTGTGTGTGTGTGTGTGTGTGTGTGTGTGTGTATGTACTATCAACATATATTTACTATCAACTTTGCAAACTTAACACTGGAATTAAACTTTATATAAACCAATATGCAGACATCACACATAAAGTGTGTACCTCATATGAAAGTATATTTAGGACGACCTCAAAGAGACTAAAATCCTCTTCAACTTACCAAATTCACTAAAAAAAGCACCTATAAATATCAACAACCGAATAAACCAAATAAAAGGCACATCAGCTAAAAGCAAGAGCATCTTCCTAACTCCCAAGGTGGTTGGTAAGTGAGTACCAAGACAACAGATATTTTAGGGATTGTTTCACCGAAAATATACAAGGGAATGGTTGCTATAAAAATGCATTACTGACTTGAAAACACTAAGAATTATAATAAAAACAGTGGGAGAATTAGGAAAAATTCTACATTAGAATTATAAAATAATATATATTATTATGATAAAGAATGTAATTTCAAAGCATAAATAATGGATTAAAAATTAATAGTACTGGTATAAATAACTTTGTATAAGAAAGTTACAACTCTAACTTAAGCTATATAATTTTAAGACTATTTTGTTCAAATTTAAAGGTGCTTTTACACAGTTCCATGAAATTTTTTGACAACATCTATATACTACACAATGTTTAAAGAATACAGCTTTCTCCTTAAACAATTACCATTTCATCCTGGTTATTTTGTTTTTTAAGAATTTCATACATTTGGAGACATTTCCCATCATACATATTTCCCCCTCAATTTCAAGCCTTCATTTCTTTTATAACCCACTGAGCCCAATTAACGTTGTTCCTATGCACATGAGTGTAGGCCATCCACTAGAGCACAGACAACCTACCAGGGGCCAGAGCCTTGATGGAAACTGACTCTACCCAGCAATCACTAAGACTGCCAATAGCTCGTCAGTTAGGGGTGAAGCTCCGTGAGCCCCTTGCCCTATTTATACCAGAATGATGACTAGCTCAATCTTAACCTTGCGTAGGCCTAGTTCAGGCAACCACTGCTCTGAATTAATGACTACAATGACCCTGCCACCTTCTCAAGACGCCATTCCAGACTCTCATCAACTTTCTGCCCTCTCTTCTACAACAGTCCCCAAACCTTAGTGGCAGGATGCCATAAATGTCTCCTTTAGGGCTGAGCTGTCCAATCACTTCCTCTGCACCTTGACCATTTGGGTCTCTCTATTAAACACTGTGTACCACAAAAAAACCAGCTTCTCATTTGAGGTGAGAGCTGCACTCATCTATAGCCATTAAGTATTCAGAAGGTCCCCTGATAATGTGTCCATTTAGCACAATAACAGTAGGTTGTCCTCTAAGCCTATGACCTCCTTAGCCTTGGCTTCTTGGCGAGGCTCATAGTTCCAGACATATGTATCTTGCTGTGAAGCAGATAATCTTTAAAGGAAACAGTTAAAGCAAGGCATAGTGTCATAGCTCTGCAATCCTAACCTTTGGGAGGTATAGGAAGACCTAGAGTTCAAGGACATCTTTGGCTATAAAATAAGTTTGAAGCTACCATGGTCTATATGTCTCCATAGCTTAAAAAAAAAAAAAAGAAAACTGAACATTAAATGGAAATGTATTCTACAGTAAGCATTTGACTAGCAAGTGTAAGACCCTGGATTCAATCACCAGTACCAAAACAAAAGCAAAGCAAATTTTTAAACAAGAAATATTAATCTATAGTGATATTCTTTAAAGTAAACATCTTTATAAATGTGAGCACAGGAGATTCCTAGGATGATCAAAACTTAAAATTACTGAGGCAAATGTTATCTCAAACATTTACTTCTAAAAATGTATTTGAATGAAATGAACAATGGTTACAATGTACTATTAATGATCTGCATTGGAAGAATATGTCTATGAATTAAAAACAATCAAAAAATCTAGGTAAAAAACTGAAAAGATGCCTGATTAGAAAACAGAATACTACACTGTTTTTAAATCTGCTTTAGGTCATTATCAACATACCATGATAGAATAGCTGAAACAGTAAGAAAGAAGGCAGGCAGAAGGAAGGAAACACAGGAGGAAGCAAGGAAGCAAGAAAGGGAGGAAGGAAGCCAGGGAGGGAGGGAGGGATGGAGGGAGGAAGGAAGCCAGGAAGGGAGGGAGGGATGGAGGGAGGGAGGGAGGGAGTTGGACAGAGGGAAAGAGCAAGGAAGGAGAGGAATAGGAAAGGTGAGGAAGATGGTAGAAGAGGAAGGGAAATGAAAGTCATCAACACTAGCATAGCTAGAAAGACAAATACTAAAATGTTTAGGGAAATGCTCACTGACTATACATAGGAATTACACAATTCTGGTTTTATCTGTTTCCAGAGTGGTTTTATAATTTTAAAAAATAAGTACTAGGCAAAAAGGAAACATGGAAGCAAAATTATTCTTCTACCCTCCACATTCAAAACAGAAAGCCCCAAAGCCAATGAAATGGCTCATTAGGAACGGGAGCTTGTCACAGTGTCCAACAAAGCCAAATGCGGCTGGAGAACTGACTTCCACAATGTCCTCTGGCCCCAAACATGTGCACACACATGTGCAAGATAAATAAATCCGTAAACACCCAAAGAGAGCCCAAGTGAAAAAGGTACACATACTCACTCTTCTCTTACCTATTATACCAAAGGAGTAAAAAGACAGCTGCTTGCCTAAGAGGTCCATGCTCTTCTGCAGAGGGGTTTTTGGTGCCTTGACAAATGAAGAAGATTGTTACAGTAAGTTGAATTGAACACATCTTCCAGTGTGCTGGGAACTTTGCAAAGTACTTCAAGTGCACACTCCTGAGTTAAGCATACAACTCTCCTAAAGGTTAACACTGCACCTTCCCTGAAGAAACTGAGAACTATGCATCCCACTGAGTTAAAACTGTCTCCGGCACTTCTCCATGACTTCATTATGATCAGCTGTTCCTGCCATTTTCCAAACATGCTAGTAACACAGGTTTATGTTGCCTTCTGTGCTTTCCTGACCTGCCCTCCTCAGTGATCGTTCACTGATAAGCTTCTTATTCCACATTACATCATAACCTGGAGTCTTGGAGGTTAGCTAAGAAATCCAGATGATTTTGGAAGGACAGAGCCTTTACAGGATGCAACTTTTGCACACGAGCGCTGCACCCATGCACGCACACGCACACAGTTGTGTTAAAAACTTGGGTAGAAGTAGTAATCTGAGATAAAAGAACATCAACAACAACCCTAGGGTAAGGGTGCACACTGACAGAATGTGCGCATTTACGTATGTATTCAGTACATACTGCACATTACATAAAATACCCACCCAAAGGAATACAGAACCATCTTCTATAAGGAATAACACCTATCTAAAAACTGGCTATACATCCTTTTTTTTTTAACATACAATTTTTAGAATAATCACAATGTAATCTTAGACCCTTTCAATTATAGGATTTAAGTTGCGCTTGTAAGCAAACATAAAGAGCAATATCCTGAAGAAGCTACAGTTCTCAACAGTATATCCACGAATCTATAAATATGTTTTCTACTACTTACGATAGAAAATTAGAGATTTCACAAAACCCACCGACATAGTAAATACTCACTTCTTCTGCCTGCATCATCTTAAAGACCTCGCCAAATTCAGAATTTTCTCCTGTTCCAATGACAATACCCTAAAGGGGAAAACTGGGAGATTAATTTCTATTCAGATGGAATCACTGCTACCTAAAGAAAGAAAAAAGGGAAGGGGGTGGAGAAGAGGTGGAGAACAAAACAAAGGCCTTGCCTTTCCTTCCTTGCAGATTGACATGTTTATGTTACTCTCATTAATATTTACTCCTTTAAAATACAGACCCTAGAAACAAACTGACCTGGATGTGAGGCTCATATTTTAAAATGTAAGTGTCTTACACTCCATAAACACTTAATGTTGCATCTTGTAGACCCCCACTCCACTCCCACTCCACTCCCGCTCCTATAAATGAATGGTGACTTGTATGTTGGTAAAATATTAGAAACCAGGAAACAAAATAATTGAAATACACTACTGGGTGAAAAATATGTGATCAGAACATAACCAATACTATACTAAAAAATAAAAATAACAAAAGAAGAAATAAAGTTGGTCAGCAAATACAGGCTCTTGCTGCCAAGGCTAAGGCGTTGAATTTGAACCCTTGCAGCCACACAGAGGTAGAGACAAGTGACTCCACAAAGTTGTCCTCTGACATCCATGCACAGCCCATGGTGCCCATGTGTCCATACACATACATACATACACGTATACACACAGGTATCTTTTAAAATATTTTAAAAGAAAAATGTATTTAGTGAGGAGACTGCTTTTGTCAAATGATCACCTTTGCTTTGCCACATCTGACCAGTGTTCCCATGAAGGCGATGTTACTTCTTGAGGCAAGATCTCCATTAGTAGCAGCTGGCTGAGGAGCCGTCACTTTAGAGCACGGAGCTGTCTCTCCTGTCAAGCTAGACTCATCAATGGAAAGATCCACGGCCTTGAAAACAAGTGTTCCACAGTTTAAATTTACAGTCCACTTCACATTTCAAGGGCTTAAGATGGCCACTTCTTCCAATATTCACATTGCAGCCATTAGCTACATCTTGTTTTATAGTCATTACTTTAAAACAAAAGATAACCATATATGCTAAATGAAGTCAACAAAATCTGACACATGAAACAAAGAAAGCTACCATAAGAACAGGTTAATCTAAAATTCAAAATTTTAGAACAGCTGAAACTATAGCTATGAACCCAAATTTTCCTAACAAAACATTTTTTTTTTTTAATGTCTCAAGGTGTTCACCTTTTTAAAGCACACAAATGACCATTTTAGGTGAGGAAAATGTTATTTATGTAACCTAGCTCTGTTACTGAAAGCAGAACCCACAGAAGGCTGTTCCCCCAGTGTAGGAGCAGAGAAAGCCCTCAGTGAGTGCACTACTGGATTGCTGTGCTGCTGACAGGGCAGTTATGTCAAAGGCCAGAGCCCCATGGCAATGGCAAAATCGCCTCCTCCACCCGCACCCTGGGAGAATGTCAACTTGAGCCCTAGAAAGCACATACAAAGTCAGGCATGGTGGCACGGAGCCTAGGGCTCACTGGCCAGCAACCAGAGACGAGTATGATGCCTCAGGATCCAATGAGATGCCTTGTCTCAAAACAACAAGGTAGACAGCACCTGAGGAATGACATCCAAGGTAGATCTCGTGCCTCCAAAGACACAAACATGTACACCCACACATATATAAGCACATAAAAATATTTTAAAGTTATTTAAAGTTGATTTTATCCTTTAATAATTGCTACAAATTGCTGACTTTTTGACTCCAGTGCTTAATGAAGAAAAGAGTTCCTGCAATTTTGATAAGTAGATTTAAAAAAAAAAATATGCCTACTATCTACTGTCACCCAGAGAGAATCTTATTCCACCCCACAAAAACATAGTTAAGAAATTCCGCCTTGGGGCAGGAGAGACCACTGAGCAGTTAGGAGCACTTGCTGCTCTTCCAAAGGCCCAGGCTTTGTCCTCGGCACGGCAACCCACAGGTTTCTGTAACTCCAACTCCAAGGAATCTAACCATCTCTTTCAGCCTCTTCAAGCACCAGGCATACAAGCGTTACACCAATGAAGGCAAACACCAATGCCCATAAAATAAAATAATAAATCTAATTTTTTAAAAGAATTTGAAGTATGGCCAATTTTACCAGAAAGAAATTGTCAAAAACATTCTGTGAGGAAGATTAGACATCAAACTGAGACTAAAAAAAGGTAGCTATGCTCAAAGAACTGAAACAAGAAACATTAATTTATAGAAAGTATCAACAGAAATTGCATAAAGAGAGTAACTAGAAACCTAGAGGCTGAGGCTGGATCTATAGCTGAATGGTAGAGCACCTACCTATCTAGGTTTCATGGGGCCTGGATTATATAAGACATGACACAGTTCAATCAATCAATATTTATTATATCAACCAGACACTAAAAATAAACACTGAATAAAAAGATACCTAGAGGGTGGTCAACATTAAAATTTCAAAAAAAAAAAAAAAAAGCCATCAACAAACGACCTGGAAGATGAAACAATTAAAATCACCAGTCTAGAGACTGGAGAGATGGTTCAGAGGGTAAGAGCACTGGCTATTCTTCCAGAGAACCCAGGCTCAATCTCAATTCCTAGCATCCATTTGAAGGCTCATGTCTATCTGTAACTCCAGAACCAGAAGACCAGATGCCCTCGTCTGACCTCCATGGGCTGCAGGCATGTACCTGGTGTCCAGGTATGCACAAAGAAAAAAAAATATCCATAATAATAAAAAGTGTTTTGATAAAAATTAAGAAATCACTAGTCTAAAGAGCAGAATAAAAAAGATAGCGAGAAAAGGAACAGAGTTAAAGGATCTGTGTATGTGAGACACTGGATCTGTGTATGTGAGGCACTGGATCTGTGTATGTGAGACACTGGACCTGTGTATGTGAGACACTGCATCTGTGTATGTGAGGCACTGGATCTGTGTATGTGAGGCACTGGATCTGTGTATGTGAGGCACTGGACCTGTGTATGTGAGGCACTGGACCTGTGTATGTGAGACACTGGACCTGTGTATGTGAGACACTGCATCTGTGTATGTGAGACAATGGATCTGTGTATGTGAGACACTGGATCTGTGTATGTGAGACACTGGATCTGTGTATGTGAGGCACTGGATCTGTGTATGTGAGGCACTGGATCTGTGTATGTGAGGCACTGGATCTGTGTATGTGAGGCACTGGACCTGTGTATGTGAGGCACTGGACCTGTGTATGTGAGACACTGGACCTGTGTATGTGAGGCACTGGATCTGTGTATGTGAGGCACTGGATCTGTGTATGTGAGGCACTGGATCTGTGTATGTGAGGCACTGGATCTGTGTATGTGAGGCACTGGACCTAGGTGTGAGACACTATTAAGCAAAACAACACGTTTCAGGCATTCCAGAAGAAGGAATGCAGAGAGGTAGAGAGACTATCTGCATATATAATGGTCTACAATTTCCCAAACTTGATGAAAAACCCAAATCTAAATAATCAGGAAGTTCAATCAATCCCCAATGAGACACACTATTAAGAAGAAAAAAAAATGTTCTGGGGCTGGAGAGATGGCTCAGCGGTTAAGAGCACTGAGTGCTCTTCCAGAGGTCCTGAGTTCAAATCCCAGCAACCACATGGTAGCTCACAACCATCTGTAATGGGATCTGATGCCCTCTTCTAGGATGTCTAAAGACAGGTACAGTGTACTTACACATATAATAATAAATAAATCTTTCCAAAAAATGTTCTGGCCAGGGAGATGACAAAAATCTTAAGAATAGCAAGAAAATCAAGTACTATCATTTATAATGGAGTCACAAAAAATTAACAAGTATTTCTTATAAATAAAAACAAAAAAGAGGTTTAGAGAGCTGGCTCAGAAGCTAAGAGTACTTGCTACTCTCCCAGAGGACTATAGGTTGCTTCTCAAAAACCCACTAGACACATTTCCTTGTTAGGGACAGATGGACTCTGCAGCCCATTCTTGAGGTAAGGTTTCTCACTGCCCTAAAAGTTCTCTGTGATGACTAGTGTCCTCAACTTGACAGAATCCAGAATCTCTCAGGAGATGGACTTCTAAGTATGTCTATAGGGCAGCAGTTCTCAACCTGTGGGTCATAACTCCTTTGGAGAGGGAAGGGTCACACACATACCAGATACCCTGCATTATCAGATATTTACATTATGATTCGTAACAGCAATGAAAGAATTTTATGACTGAGGTAAACAACAGAAACTATATTAAAAGATCACAACATGAGGAAGGTCATGAACCACTGCTGTAGGGTATGATCTTGATTACATTAACTGAGATGGGAAGAACTACCCACTACAAGTGGTTCCATTCCCTAGGCAGAGGATGCAGACCTGTGTAAGAGTATAAAAATCAAAACAAGCTGAGTGCTATAGCATGCATACACTCACTGCTCTCACCTGCCATACTTCTACTAACCATCAGCCTTAGTGCCTCACTAGGAAAATAATTCTGCTTCCTATTCCCACCAGGGGGAAGTCTGAGCTTCCAGTTCAATGGAATGTTTGTCATGACTCTTGGTAGGAGCGCTTTTCCCTCTGGAATCAAAACTTCTAGGCACGACCCCTTAAAATTTAACAGGGGTGTGATGGTTACTCTTGGTTGCCAACTTGACAACATCTGGGATTAACTAAAACACAGGTTGCTGGACACACCTGAGGAATTTTTTTTATCTTGACTAAATCATTTGAAGTGAGAAGACCAACTTGTAATCCAGATCTCTGATATAGTTAGTAAGATGCACCTTTAATCCAGATTTTTTGAGGTGGGAAGATCCACATTTACTCTGGGTCAGACCTCCTGCTGGCAGTCTATATAAAGGACATGAAAGGAGGAAGCTTGTTCTCTCTCGCTGCCCTTCTAGCTCTCGCTCTGGGTCCCACTAACAAGTCCATTCCTTCCCTGGCATTACGGCCTACTTCTTTGGGATTCCAGTGTATACTGAAGACCAGGCAGAGATGTCCAGCCTCATGAACTGAGCAACTACGGATGCATTCTTGGACCTTCCATTGGTAGACAGCCACTGTTGGATAGAGGGGGTTGACAGAGGCCACAAGAGAACAGGAGATCCCCAGACACTGGAGTTATTCAGAGCTGTGAGTCACCATGTGAGTGCTCAGAATCAAACCCAGCTCTCTGCAAGAGAGGCAACTGCTCTTAACCCTAAGCCATCGCTCCAGCCCAAAATCTAATTTTTTACGTAAGAATTAAAAAGCACTCCATCTCACTGGTAAACTTGTTTTCCCTTTAGTAAATGGAAAATTATATGCATAATAAAGAACTGGTTTGTTTTTTTTTTAATTTATTATCTGTTAATGCTTAATTTGCAGACTTATTTTATATACCTACATTTGGAGTCACAGGAAAATTTCTCAGACAAAAAAAGTCATGCGTGGAGGGGTCTGCACACACATTCCCACAGAGCAGGACTGCCGGGACATGAGTCATAAAACAGCAGAAGCCCAGCCCTTCCCTACAAGCGACCTTTCAAATATAAGTGGACTGCACTTACTATGTACATGTTCATAAAACAAAAAATTATGTGGCAATAAAAAGCAATAAAGTACTAGAGAATATGCCTGAGAAAATGTCAAGTGAGACAGACAGGGAAAAGTCTGTGTATTCTATGATTCTATTTCAATTAATGAAATGTCGAGAATAAGCAAGCATACTTTAGTGTCAAGAACAAGAACACAGTGAGTACTGAAAGAGAAGGAATTGTCTTTGGAAAGTGGTGACGGAGGTGATAGTTGAACACCTCTGAATAGCCTGACCACCACTAAATGTTACACGTCAACTGAGCACATCTTATCATATGGGAATTATAACTCTAATAATGCTTAGGCCAAGTAGGGTGGCTTCAAGCCTATGATATGCTGACAAAAGGGGCAGCTTGATCTATACTTTAAGAGCCAGCCTGATCTATATTGAAAGAACTCATTTGGAAGAACCTGCCTCAAAAAATCTAAACAGTGGATTTTTGATGACTGTATACTGAGGTGGGTGGAGCAGCACTCTGGGCAGGAACTGGTCTCATGTACAGAATCTCAAGCCATCCCATCTCAGATGAGCTCTATGCATGGCCACAGGAAGCACGCACTGCTGGGCAACTCTGCCTCTTACTGAGAAAATAAAAACACTCTCAGCAGAAACCATATTTCCATTTTTTACTTTGCTCTTTTCTAAGACTGCAATGATATTCTCAGGCGATGCTGGGCAGTGCATTACATCAGAGCTGAGTCAGACAGTCTCATGACCCCAGCGTGAGGCAAGAGGCACCTCTACTGGAATGCTCCCAGAGGTGAACACTCTCCCCTTTCCTGCTCCACTCTGTTCTCCAGCATCGTTGATATTGTGTGCAACATTCTATGTTTCCAGCTACATCAGAAGTCATGTCTCTGCTCTCAGCTCCTATACTCTTAATTCCTCTGATTATTGAGTTTGTCTTTGTTCGTGCCTAATTATTCACAAATCAACAAAATTCTATCCTCTCTTTCTGTTGGTACAGAACCTAACTGACCAAGTGGATACCCCTAAAGACTTTACAGCAGAAACAGCTATCTTTCACGGAGGGAAACACATTTACGCTTGAAACTATTTCAGGCAGAATACTAAACATTCCACACGAACTATGTGCTAATCATTAGAACTGCCATTAATCAATATCCATATACCCTAAACTTACCTCAAATAAGCGTAAGTCCGCAGGAACTCTGTCCCCCACAGAGAGACAAACTGTGTCACCTGGAACCAAGTCTCGGGCAAGTGTATGCTCCAGTTTTCCTTCACGCACACTGTAGCGTGAAACAGAAACCATCACGGTAAGAAACCCATACTGCTTCTCTTTACGATTACATTTAACTGCAGCGACTCTGCGTCTGTGGCTAGAAAGGCAGACAGCTCAGTGGTGAGGGAGCACATGTGCTCTTACTGAGGATCTGCCACCATGGCTCCCAAGCACACACATCAGACAACTTACAACTGCCTAGAACTTCACCACCAGAGACTCTAACACTTTCTTCCTGCTCAGACGCCTGCACTCACATATACATCATGTAAATACCACACACACATACACACACACAAACACACACACGATTTTTTAAAAACTTTAAAGATTAATATTTTAAAAGTTAATCTTTAAAAACAAAATAAAAACGCTAAGCATCACTATATATTCCTTTAATCCCAGCATTGGGGAGGCAGAGGTAGGCAGATCTCTAAGTTTGAAGATGGTCTAGTCTACATAGCACGGTTCAGTTCAACCAATGCTACGTAGTAAGACCTGTCTTTAAAAAAAAAACAATCAAACAATCAAAAATAAATCCTAAACCGTAATCACTTGATTAGCTCTGTGCTCTTATTATGTGTTGGGGGAGGGGGAGGTCGGTGGAAATGGCTGATCAATGATTAGCTATTCAAACATGAGCACTGAGGCTGTCTTGAGATGTATTCATTATGATGCCTCATCATCTGCTTAGAAGAGTGCTCGGCATACACACACTCTTGAACATTAGTAAGTACCTAGGGTGAAGCACTGAAATCACAAGCAGGACAAACTGGACTCAGACTCAGTAGGACCGTCAGCTACATCCCTGCCCTCCTACAGGAAGATACCAGGTAGAAATACAGAGACTCCTCAGGTGTTCCCAGAAGGACCAAAATATATGGTGGAAGAGAAGAGACTGCCTCAGAACTTGTGAGAAGAGAACGCCAATGTCTGAAACGTTTCTCTGACTTTCCCAGGTGTGTCATGGTCCACGCAAGCCTGACTCATGCACCTCATGCACATGAACATGCACACACACAAATAAAACGAGGAAAAAGCCTGCTGAATAAAGCCATCTCAAAACATCAGCAGTAGGATGTCTGCTACACTGACCAGAGCACTCCCCCTCCCCCAACACATAATAAGAGCACAGAGCTAATCAAGTGATTATGGTTTAGGATTTATTTTTGATTGTTTTTTTTTCATATTTAACATATTCATATTCAACCAGTCTCTCTCTCTCTCTCTCTCTCTCTCTCTCTCTCTCTCTCTCCTGTGTGCGTGTGTACACATATAAATAGACATATATATGCTTATTGTTCAACAATAAGTTACAATGCTTATTATAACTGGTCACATTCAATTTCTATTTTCTAAGTTGTAAAACTCTAAAACTCTCTTTCAAATAAAAGGAACATACCAATGGCATTCTGGTGGCACAAGTTTACTCAATTCTTCTAGAGATTTTTCTGAACGATATTCCTATTTAGACAAAAAGTAGAATTTAATATTAACAAAAACACTTACAAAGAAATTCAAATATGTATGGTCCTTTTAGACTAAAATATTATTCTAAAATTGTTGCTTAAAATTTTCTCCCAATTCATATCTTGATTTATTTATCCTTATATTCCTAACCCATAAAATTTTTCCCTAAATTATAGTAATCAAACAATTAGGAAAATTAAATATTCCCAATTACATATTTTAAAAGTCTAAGATTGTATAGAAGAAAATAAAAGCCAATTATTGTGTCCAAAGAGTACACTAAAAGTTAAGATAAGTGAGCCTCATTTTTAAGATAATTTTACATTTGGTCTTTGGTGACCAAGAGAACCAAAATCTTAATCTGTTCACAACATTTGCTGCAAGGACTCAAGCCCACACTAACTGCACTAGTTTGGAAAGAACAATGTAGCTGAACTATTCCGAAACTCACTTTTCCCAGCAACCTGAACTATAAGAAAGGGAAGCCTCTGAGAGGCCCTGGGGTGCTGTTCTGCAATCACATAGTCTTCCATGCACACAACCGAGAGCTATGGCTCAGACATCTCCTCCATCTCACCACACTGCTTAGGCTATGACTCACTAGCAGCTGTGTTTCATACGGCGCCTAGGCTAGCCTCGTGCTTGTAACATGCACACTAATGTTTGGGTCTAAAGTTGAAAGGATGAGGGACAAAAGCAGAAATGAAAACGAATAGAGTCGTGAAGTATCTTCCATGGGTAGACTGCCAATTCTACCCATCATCAAATGAGAATGGGAAGTTACATAAGAGCATCTCAGAACTACATCAGTCACTACCGAGACAAGAGGGAAAAACATAAGCAAAATATAAAATATACAAAGTTATTAGGTATTCCTCTAACTACACCAACCATAGTGAAGAATTTGCAAGTTTTATACAAAACTTCTGAATGGGTAGAAACTACTGAGATCACCAGGGCAGTCTCGAGTAACTAATCACACAGAGGCAGCAAGAAGAATCGTTCTTAAGACAACACGGAAAAGTCAAGGATTTGAAGGGCTGGGTAGAAGGGAAAATAGTTTGAAGAATAGTTTCTAATTTGTTTGTAAAATAGTTTGTTGCCATTTTAGACATATTTGAGGAAAGGGATCAAATCTGCATAAAAACATTAATTTAAAAATGAAACTTTTTTTAATTTCCCATCTGCTGTACTTTGACAGTAAAATGTCCCGGAGGTGTAGCTAGCATTTGCTACTCTTGTGGGTTTTTCTGTTTCCCACTCTTTATTCCCCACCCCCAGTTTGACCCCCTTAACACTAGATAGGAGAGAAACAAGGATAAAAGGAAGAGAGAGGGAAGGGGAATCCCTGACTCTAATTGATTTCTTCTTGCTTCTTCTTTGAGCAGGACACTAACAAACTGCAACCAACCTCCCTGAATGCTCAGCAACCAGCAAGCCCCACCTATGGCGCTCCAGCATTTATACCCTCTGAAAAGGTCCTAGAATACCAAAGGCAGGCCATTCAACTGCAGAATCAACCTGCAGCTGGCAAAGTCATGCCTCTGCTGGAGCACGAGGCAAATCACCGTCAGCAGCTGCAGACTGACTGCAAGCAGCCCCCATCTGATATTAAAACACATTCTTATACATTTCTGTGTGTTTTGTTTGTTTTTTTATTATATGTGTGACTCCTTGGTCCCCAAATGGTAGTGCTGTTTTGACAGCTGTAGAATCTTTAGAAGGTGGCACTTCATTGGATGAAGTTGATCACTAAAGCTGACCTTGACCTACTGTAACCCACTCCCTACCTGCAGACTTAAATGCAAGTGGCCACAAGCTCCTGCCCCCTGCCCCCTGCCAACCACAGCCTCTGTAAACTCAATACTTTCTCCCTCCAGTTACTTTTTATGTCAGGTATTAGATTACGTAGCTAATGTGGTATCAAATAAAAAGACCACTAAGATGCCTGCAACAGATCCCAGCTACATTTAAAATACATCATCACACTCTGTGTAAAGCTTCATATTGGCTATGTTAAACCCAAACTCTGTTGGGTATGTTGAGGATAGGAACTCTTATTTTCCAAAGAGGGCAAGTTGCTAGGGTCTTCATACAGTGGTAATACCTAAATGGAATCTCTCGTACATCTGATACCTTAACTAAGATCCAGGAGAGTTAGTTGCCATAATCTAGGGCTGGGGATTATGAGAGGGTTCCAGCATAGATCCCACCACTCACTTGGCTGCAGAGAGTAACTCCCTCAGATGATGTTAGAAGATGACCACCCTTGACCCTTCAACCTGAACAAGAACACTGTGGTCTACTAGAGGAGCTGAGACTGAGCTGGCTCTCTGTACTCAGTTATTACAGAACTAGGAACTTACTTTGTCAGAAACTACCTTAAGACACCAGGGCAGTGGTAAATATGCATGCTGTAAGGGTAAGTACAATCGCTGTTTTAAGACTCAAAGCATGGATCTCAGGACACAGCATAATTACATTTCTCCATACACTACAGTATTCTGTCTACTCTTATTAGCAATATTCAAAGTGAGACCTGATAATATTTACAGGCTTCTAAAACATACTTAAGTTTCAAACATTTAAATGAACATAACACAACCTTCTAAAACTAAGCCTGCATGTTTTTTAACCCTGCCCTTGTTAGCCTGACTCCACGGCTGGAGGGTTTTGATTCTTCTCTGCCCCTTCCCTTTTTTCCTTCCCCCCTCTTCTTTGTACAATAGTTAACATGTGGCCCATGTTGGCCTTGAATTGACAATCCTCCTGCCTCACCTGAGTGCTGAGAAAGAAGAAATCATGAGACAATCTCCAGATTATTTAGAACAATCTTTAAGAGAGACTTATGATGTTTCTTTTGCTGTTTGAATGGCTATACTGAACAGGAAGTATGACCACCTCTTCTGAGGAAAATAAGAAATTTTAGAAGGGGCATAAAGGATTACCAATAATGAAAAAAGTAACTTTTAGTTAGCAAACAAGACCAATAAGGTTAGGAAATAAGACAGTGAAAAGTACCCTGCTAACTAAGAGAACTCACTCAGTCATCTTGGAGGAATTCTTCAGATGATATCTAGTAAACTGCCTATTCACTTCTACACTCACTCTTGTTTCTTCATCTAGACTTAGCCCTCAGAGGTACCTGCCCAATTTTATAACTAGAAAATAAAACATAATGGTGGATTATAATGCTGTGGGTTTTTTGTTTCTATCTGTTTCAGTAAAAAAAAAAAAAAAGCAGACTATGTTCATCTCACTAAATAATCAAAGCAGTGCCTTCCTCTCACAAGTCTCACAATTGGCTATTACCTGAAATTATTTTAAAAATAATAATTAGGATACACACTACCATCCATGTTATTTTACATAAGTCACTTTAAATTGTTTTTAAGTAATCAACTAAAATACCACTTTTATCTTGGAAAAAAACCAAATTACTCACCTGAACAAAGGCCACAGTGACGACAATTACTATTGCCTGAAAAACAGACAGTTTTTAAATCAGACATTAGCAAGAAATAGCTTGTAGCCACACTGTGTTTCTCTGGCTGTGCAGACCGTGGAGAATGAAACTTAGCACTAAAACCACTGAGAGAAGAAATCAGTTTGCCTAAGCCAAGGGAGAAGAATATGAGTTTGAATAGCTAACCATCCTCATGACAGCTTCCAGATCTGTCTGAATCCACCCAAGTTTTCCCAAATGAAGAACTAGCTTTTTCTTTATGTGGGTAACATCTGCTACAGGTGACACATTAATTACTTGTTTAATTCCTACATACTAATTTGTGGAAAGAATTTAAAAATCCAATACATAATAACACACACATACATAAATAAAAACTGGGGGGAAAGCCGACATTCCCCCCCACTCCCACTGCTGATTTGTCAACACATAGGTAGGCAAGGGCTGTCTCTACTGCTGAGCTAAACCTAGACCCCACTTTTTCTACAGAAAGCTAGAATCCAACTAATGTGTTAGGCAGAAGCAGAATATGGGAATTTTTTAACAAACTATGAGGGAAAATAAATCAATTATCAAACAAAAAAGTCAGAAAAGGAAGGAGTTTTTGCTTTTCCAGAATAGAGACATTTTTATCTACCACACTAAAACTCAACAAAGGTGACTTTAAAAAAAAGTATTGTACAAGCTGTATCAATGAGCTTTTCATAATCTGCCATATTAAAATCTATTATCTATCTTTTTTTTACCTGAAATCCATTGACCTATCTTTTATCTACTGAAATTTGATAATCTCTGAAACATTTGGAAAATATTGGTTCATCTAGCTATTAAAATACAAATGCTGACATGCTTACTAAATTTAAATTTGCTAAAAATCATTACTAATGCCATTAGGATTTTAAATACTGGGAAACTAAGGTTGTTCATGGTAGTACATAAAAATCTACAGCAACCTGAATTACTACTTCAAAGCTTATTCTTATTATCACTAAAACATCATTCTCTTACGGACAAGGCTCGTTCACCTCACAAGTGCCCTTCCGTGAGACAACTAGTACTCTTCAATCTATACATGCTTCCCGTTCATTATAGATATTAAAAATGTTATACTCAAGGGCCAAATGTTTTCCCATTAACAATTTAATTACTCACTTTACATCCTGATTGCTGTCCCCCACTCCTCTTGGTTCTCCCCCCATACAGTCCAACCCTTTCCTCCCCTTCCCCTGAGAGGGTGGAGGCCCTCCTGGGTATCCTAACACCCCAGCAGCACATCAAATTTTATAAAATTAATTTTATTCCTCTGTCAAGAACATTCCAGACACATAGAAAGGGCTTCCTTCACTATGCTACCCACAATGCCCTGGGGCTTGCTCTCCGTGTCCCTGACCTCCAAGCAGCATGGCTGACATTAGTGCTGTGCACTTCCACACCTAGTTGTTGTAATGGTTCCAAGAACAACAAAGAAAACATGACTACTGATACAGCTTAAAGTCACTTTCAATTGTGCTAAAGCTCAAATAATTTTATGTATCATAATTTTTGTCATTAACACAAAAAGACTATAGTAACAAGAAAAACTCAGTATTATTAAAATAGTTTTGACATCACAGATTCCCTGTAAGTCAAAATATTTTCAACTGAAAAGCAACAGATATTTTAATTTAACTAGAACATTATAAAATAGTTCCTGTCTGTGAGACTGACAGTGCATGGCTGTAATCACATCTACCTGGCAAACAGACACAATAACATAGCTGAGCCCAGGAGGACCAGCCTGAGCCACAAAAGGAGACCTCCATCTCAAACCAGAGCAAAAGACAATCACCACAACTCAAAGTGGGTTTATTTCCAACATAAAAACCAAACTCAATTTATAAAAATAACCTACAGGTTAAAACTTTAAGAAATGAAAGGCTATTTCTTACCACAGTGATACTGACGGCATCATCAAACTGGCGCATTAAAATGCTGATGACCGCAGACGCAAGGAGCAGCATGATAAGGGGATTTTTAAACTGGAAGATAAACCCAGACAAGTCAATACTCTTACATGAATAACAATTCTGCTTTATCTCAATAAAGGCTTTGTTTTTTAAAAAAGACATCACTATAAGATTACCAGAGTCCATAGGCGGTTTATTTTTAAGCAACAAAAAAAGGAGTTATTCCTTAAAAGCTACATAACAGTTCCTTTTCTGAAAAAGAAAGTTAAATATCAATCTAGAAAACAAGGCACACACAAACACAGTTCCACCTTCTTCAGACTTCAGTTCTGCTGCCTTAGACAAGCACATGCACAAAGCCCTGCTCGTTATCTGACAACGCCTTCACTGGGAAGCTTGAGAACCACTGCTCACAACTATCTATTTGTTTAGCACACCAAACTTTCCGGGTTAAAACTAGCCATAGAATTACCCAACTTTTTATACTAATGTAATTGCTACTAGATTTTTTTTTAAAGCTATATAGTAAGCCTTTGCTAAAACTTAAGATAAAGGTACTTAGGAATGGCCATAATCTACTGTGAGCTTGCTACTTCCTGAGGTCATCCCCAATGGAAACAAATGGAAATTATAGGGTTGATAAGAAAAGAGTATAGCTTACGCCCTGCCACTTAGGATGTAATTATACATTTAATAATTTTCTAAGCAACATCAGCCTCCTGTTAACTAGGAAGCCTAAGCTCAGCAGCCACAAAGAAGCTACTGTCTGTCTAGTGCTGCTTGCGACAGCGCAGCAGTGAGAAAATGCTGCCCTGTAAGCTACACTCACTCTATTCTCATAGCCTTTTGCCTAAAATCAGATGAAGAGTCAGAACTAAAACTATAGAAAATCTAACTTAACATGTAAATTTTCAAAGAAAAACAAAAACACTGTAAAACAGTTATTTCCTTTCTCTGTAAGTAAATCTCAGGAGATTCACAACTATGAAGTTGCTGTAAGTTACACAGCAGCAATGGAGGGGAATGTATCTTACCTGAGAAATGTACTTCTTCCATAATGGTTCATCTTCACTGATATCAAATTCATTCCAACCATGGAAGGCTCGCCTATGACTAACTTCAGATTTGTTTAAGCCATTCTGAAGATCAGCCTATTAAATTTTACATTAAAAGTCATTTAAAATGTTAGAGAGCAAACAAAGAAAACACAAAAGAATACAAAGTATATGATCACATTAAAAGAAGCTTTTAAAAGTTTACCAATAATCTGCCTGCACATATAGTGTAACACATGCTTGCACTGCCTACAGAGACCAGAAGAGGGCATTCGATCTGCTGAAATGGAATTAAAGATATTTTGAGCCACCAAGTGGGTATTGGGAACTGAACCTGGGTCCTCTGCAAGAACCTTAACCACTGAGCCATGGCTCCAGCCTCTAATAAACCACAGAAAGTCCCCAGAGCGTTTGTATGGGACCCACAGTCATACTCGGACAAGATTAACTATAAAGGGACAAGGAAAAGCTTTCTGGAACAATAAAAATGTTCTATATTTTAACAGGCATGTTAGCTTGCACACAATACCAGCACTCAGGAGGCTGAGGCAAGAGAATTATCTTATACTGGAAGCCAATCTGAGAGGCACAGTGAGTTCTAAGCTACAGCATAAGATCCTGGTTAGTCACATTTGTCAAAATACTTAAAACTAGTCTAGAGTTAAATTTAGTTTTATTTTGTAAATGGACATGTCAAACTGTCTCTTAACTTTGTATTTATATCCATAGACTAGTGCCGTATCCAGACTCGGTCTTCACTCTAGCATGAATGGCAGTGAGTGAGGACTTTCTTGTCTAGTCAAGGACCTGAGCATAACTAACTTCTGAGTGCTTAGCATCAACCAGGGCATCCAAAGTCACCTCTGCCAAGGTTTGTGAAACACAAAGGAGAGGACATAGGAGCCAAACCAGGAGAGGGGAGCCAAGAAACACCATCTTACAGGTAGGACGCAGCTGCTGTCTTACAAGCATGATATGGCCAAGGTACTCAGGAAGTCACAACAGCTGTAGTTGCCTGCACGGGGCCTGAGCAACACTGGGTCAATGAAGATAGAGTCACAAATAAGGGGCCGGGAGGTGGGGGGAGCTCAACTCCTACCAGGGCTGGTAGGAGTTGCTAGAAAAGTCAAGTCGTCACTGTCCTCAGTTATGCAGCCATAGCACCCCATGCAGGCCCACCTACCTAGTCCTAGCTAAACTCTAGGGCTACAAAGAAGAACAAAGGCCATGGAAGTGGGGCGGGGACTTAGGAGGAAGGCCAGGGCTGGGGAGCAAGAGTGCAGAGGAACAGTGTAGCCTGAATACATTATACCCATGTGTAGAATTATCAAAGTACACTGGTATTTTATATAAATTTTATCTCAGTGAGCAACAAATTAGTTTTTCTTTTTCTATGGAAAAAAGGATTAATAAAAGTAGGTCGTAATTCATATTTTAATTAGTTTTAAATTATTTTTTTTCTAAAGTTAGTGTCTGGAAAAGAATATTCAGTGAGCATTCCCTTCCTAGTCTCTGAGCTTATTAAACTGAGACTGGGAGGTGGCTTTTTTTTTTTTTTTTTGCCTTGCTCCTAGATTACGTTATTATAGCAGAATAATAAAGTTAACATGAACTTGTTCTTAGGACATGGCAATATCATCTAAGTCCTTCAGGTGCTATCCTGGTTTTAACAGCCATGAAAAAAAAATGAAATTACAATAGCCCAGAAATGGCTAATTTCACTGGCTAGCAAGTTGGTAAGAGGTTAGCAATCAAGATTTCTAAACTTAAAGATATAAGCTTTCTAAACTTAAATTTATTTAAAATAAGTGGTTTTAAAACTAAGTATATAATACAATCTTCTCAGAAATGGATACCAGTGTTTTTGAAGCAACAATTAAAATGGTTGAAAATTAAAAATACTCTTTTCTTCATGTTTGACTAGACTATACTTTTTAAAACTAGAAAGAAAATAAAATCACCTAATTACTACTTTTATACAACCCTGAACTTGTACTTAGCTTTGACTTTACCTTAGAAAAGAAGATCTATTTAAATTAAAAGAGAAATCTAACACCACTTATATTCCTAATTAAATTAATTACCCTCCTAACCCAAGTGATACACAGAGCAAATAGGTGCTGACCACACTGTTCACCTTGGCCCAGCTAACACACACAGCTGTTCACATGTGTTTAAATGCTCCAACCGCACTTCCTGCAACGTCATCAAGCTTACCTGGGGGCTGCCTGTCAAGCTGGACAGCACAGAGCAGTGCTCCACCACTGAAGAGGACAGAGCGGGCCAGCACTGACCTAGCCCCCACCCCACCCTCACCCCAGAGCACTTACCTGGAGAAGGCCTGCAACCTCACTGACTGCTAACTCACTTGCTCTCTTTGACGTCAGTACAGGGATCATTGTCTCATTTTCAACATTAGGGATCTTTTGAAATCGTGCAACCTAAGAACAAAACAGAAACTTACTTGAATATACTAGTAGAATGGAGTCTAGAATGAAAATCTAAAATAATCACAGCAATTTCTTTTCCACTTAAAGTATATTACGATCAATTATGAGTATCTAAGACAACTCAATACTGACATTCTTCTTGCAAGCAAATTTCAAAACCATGGACACCTGTTAACACCAGGTTTAATACAAACTCTTCCCATCACATAGTTTAAAGGCACTATTTCTTTCATTTCTCCAGCAACATAAGACTCAAAACAGATGCTTTTCTCTCAGCTCCTGATGAATAAGCACAATCATAATCCTATAAAGTCATTATGTTAATTCCAGGACAAGAGCTCTAAGCTCTCTCCACTTAGCTGCTCCCCTGTTCACTTCTCTTTTCCAGAAACCTGGCTACACTTCCAAACATCTCAACAGCAAGCAAGTCTAAAAGGTAATTCTCACACCAGGAGAAAACGGAGAAGCTCAAGAGACCAGCCAAGCAGAGGTGAGAGATGGCACAGGTTAGTTGGCGGGTTCGGAACATGCAGAGGAAGTCACAGAAATGGTAGCAATGACAGTCATTTCATTCGGTTTTATAAACATGCATCCAAAGTGCTCATCGCAATTCTAGCAACAAAATCCACTCAGATTTGTCTTCAATGCCAGCTGAGATCCCTCACAGACACAGACCTGCAGCTACAGGCTCCTCACTACTCAACCTGAGAACTTTTGCCAACCGTCCAAGCCACCTGGTAAAATAATACTGAAACTAAAACATCCCTGCTCCTGCTAAGACATGGGTTTCTGAACTGAAATTATCAATATTTCCAGGACAAAATAATTTCCTAAGATGTTTAAGTAACTATTCTTTAAAACAACAAATAATAATTAATTCACAGTTCTATTACTACTAGTGTCTATACACTATACACTGTAACTACTATATATGTATAAAAATTCTTGATTTAGTACAAACAAAACCAAAACAGCAGGGGGTCGGGGTGATATTGCATCAGCATGATCATGTTTCTGGAGCAGAACGAATATGTACTTCCTAGTGTCAGTTATTAGAAAGGCATTACTGAGTCTTTACATAGTGTAAAGTAAGCAGTAGTGATATGTCACATTTCTAATAAAGAATGTTAGTGACACACTTCTGAGGAAATCTTAGATCACTATTGTGCAAAGCCTTGACATTATTTTGTAGCATAATATTTTCCTATAACTTAGAAATTTAAAGAGACAATTTTGAGAATTTCCTAGAACCACTGAAACATCGTGCTTTCAAATTCATAAAACAAACAGCACAGAAGCCTTTCCTGAACCATCTCAAGCACCCAATACAGAATGTACTTATCAAAACGGGTTAGACTTCAAATAATGTTCCAGTTAATATAGATTGCTTAATCGACTAACGGGAAGTATAGTTCAGTATTAGAATGTATGCTGATACTTAACATGCTTACAACTCTGGGTCAAGTCCCCAGCATAAAAACAAAGGCATTGAAAATTGATAACGCTGGCACTCAATACACAGTATAAGAAGAGCCTTATTCAAAATGTTCAAGTACTCTTTTGGCAAATGGTGCATATAAAGGGTCTACGTTTGAGCACACTTTATATAAAGCTCTTCAAGGGCATTCCATTGGCCCCAAAGAGCTGAAACCCTCAAGAACTAAGACTTCAAATGATAAAGGCTAAGACAGAAGGAGTGTGATACACACCAAGGTCTGCTCCGAGGTCCTCTCCAACTGTAACCACATCTCCTGTCTCAAGTACGTTCTCAAGTGGAGGGAGAAAGCAAACCAGCCAAGCCCTGCCCAGGACACTGGATGGCGAGTCATTACTCAGTGAGTCCTAGTGAGGCAGAAGCTTCTCTGGAAACGAGACAATCAGCCCCAAGGCATGTGGGGCCTCCATGAACGAATGGAGACTGTCCATTGGAGGAACTGTCTCTAGAAGCCTGCTAACCCTACTGCTGAACAGAGAC
The DNA here is from genome assembly GCF_978045245.1 of Mus caroli. NCBI lineage: Eukaryota > Metazoa > Chordata > Mammalia > Rodentia > Muridae > Mus > Mus caroli. Next base: position 104,319,190 of record NW_028227266.1, read on the forward strand.
ACCATTAAGAACAGAACAGAACTTAAATCAGATGCTGGCCCAAAAAAGGAAGCATTTGAGGTACTTCCCTGAGGAAAGACAGCAGCAGCACCTCTGATGCCCATGAAGAGGCATCATCCTGAGAGGCAGGGGTGCTGACTAGACGGGCGGAGAAGGCAGCACTGGGCTGCTTAGGAATGAGACCCAAGTCAGGAAGAACTGAGAAAGCTTTATGCTTTTGTTTTACAATACAGCATGGAGGGGGAAACTATGTGTCTCAGATAATACCAAGCTTATTAAATTTCAGGTAGTCACAGTAATTTCTACTCAGGTCCCATCTTCCTTCCCTAAGAAAACGCTTCCTCTGTTTAAAAGGGTTTCAAAAATAAATCTTAAAGACAATTGTCTTACAACTTGAAATCTGCTGTGGATGTATGCTTACTCCATCTGTTTCCAAGCAGGGTTACTTTTCACACTCACTCTAGGACCCCAGGGACAAAGGGAGAACTGCTGACCCTTCTTTAGGGATCAAGAATAAGGGCGATGGGCAGAACAATCCAACTGGAAAGGAAGCAGCCTTTAAGGAGTAGAATTGAGGTTCTGGAGAAATCTGTTTAATGGTTTCAGTCTCTATTTCACTGACACAAGAAATACACAGGAGTTAGTCGGAGGGACTAGTGCATCCCGGTATTTGCCACTAGTGCATCCCGGTATTTGCTAGGTTGTACATAAAGGACAGTAAGATATAGAGAAATAGAATAAATCTGGGTTAGAGGTTAAGTAGCCTGCAAGCTGTTAGTAGTGGGAACTGCATTTCCAAGGGAGATGAGGGGGCCACAGCTGTGTTAGCCTTCCTACAAGGCTGATAGAATAACTAGAATTACTGTTTCCATTAAACTGTAGAAAGATGGAATGTTACAGACACAGGCCCAAGTTATCTTATTAGCCATCTTAATACCTATTTATAGTCCACCTCTATTTCTGACTTAACATCTTATAACTACCAGGGAAATCCGTTTAGAATAAACTGCCAAGGCAGTCATGTTCACCAACCCAAAGGCTAGGACTCTCATCAAACAGGACTAACAAGACAGACTAATGAGGTATGCAAGAGATGGTAAATACAAATTAAGACCACAATAAGATACCACTCTGAAATACTAGAATAGTTAAGGTCAGGAGAAAACCACAGTGCTGGTGAAACCAGAGAGGTGTGCAACATTCACTCTCTTGTGTGGCTGTTAAATGTGCAGCCGCTACAGGAACAGTTCAACAGCTGCTGCATACTATTCTTATGTTATTAAGCAAGAATTGGGTCTTTCTTAGTTAAATGAAAAGTTATTAAAGTCTAAATGATTTAGTTAGGGGTTTAATTTTGAGAAATACAAACTATAAAAAGATCAAGTTCATCTGAAGGTAAACGCATCTTAAGAGATCCTGTGGCTGCCACATCTTGTTTACAAAGAAGTCCACATGACCATGGTCTCCACTGTCAAACATGCTTATCTCCTATTTGATCTTAAGCAGCCTGCAGGCTGAAGTATAGAGCCATCCTCTAGTGGTCGAACCTGCTTTGCAACTGAAGCTCTGGTTTTAATCTTCAGTGGGGGGTGAGGCAGGGACCTAAGCTATAATGTACCTTAAATTCCCTCCTTCAGAGCCTTCCATTTTTTAAACTACTACACTGTGAACCACCAATTCATGCAACAAACTAGCCTTTTACAAACCCCACAGGCACAACCACTACCCCTATGATCTATATCCTACAAAGGCGAATTACTTCAAAAGTCAAGTAATACCAAAACACAAACACACACAAGAATATATACTGCAGAACCTTTCAAATATTTAGAGTGTATAAATAATTAACTTAAATGTTGGTCTTTATTCATTAGATGCCTTCATCGTTCCATTGAAGACAGATTTTATTTTACAGAGAGGCCAGGATTTAATTTCTATTTTTTATAGTAAGCACCACTACACACCGGTTTCTAATGTGACACATACTCAAATTGCACAGAAGCTGCTATGGACTGAACTGAGCCCCTACAATTCACAATAAGCCCCAACCCCTTAAAAAGTGATGGAATTCAGAAAACCTCTTTAGGAAGTTAAGAAGGTTCTGATAATAATGCAAGATAAGTTAACTGCCTAACAAAGACAGACAAGGAACACTTCTTCTCCCTTAGCCACCATGTAAGGAGTTGAGCAGGAGAACTCTCTCCTGGAACTACAGCACACAGCACCCCCTGACCTGGCTCCTCACATCCTACAGAGCCTAGAGAAATGAATGTCTGTTATTTAAGCATATGAGGTATACAGTATTCTATTAAAACAGGAATGGGCTAAGATGTGGGTCTTTTATGTTTTTATACACATAACTATGCATCTACTTATTTTTTAAAATTCCCCACGTTAAGTCTAACACGCAGCTATAGTTAGCCACCACTGACTTGAATGTGAAGAAGGCACGGTATAGACAGAAAAGAAAGTTTTAAAAGAGCCAAAGTGAGAGCAGGTGCAAACAGGACTGAAGTTCACTGTGGTCTCGGAACCAAGGAGACGGAATTTGAAAAGTGACTGCTTTACTCACTGGAGATGTAACTAATTGGTAGGAAGCCAGGATCAATCTCTTAGAGTTGCATGCTGATGCACATTTGTAACCCTAGCACTCCTGAGATAGAGTAAGAAGCCATTGTTAACTACATAGAAATTACATATAAAATTTTAAAAACTTCCTGTAAATTAAAGCCAAAAGCGAAGAACACTAAATAATCTAGAAGTAACAGCATAATCCAGGTAGAATGTGTACTTTTCATACCCAGACTAAGCAATATATCCAGAAAGACCCACACATTATCATTAATAGTGAAATTTTGATTCCCAAAATATCCAAACAACTCCCAAACCCCACCCACCCAAATGTCTTCCACTGATGTTCTGGCTGAGGAGGCAGCCAGTATTTTCCTGTCATTCTGTAGGCCCACTCATGCCCCTACTGTACCACATTCCACTGTGCAACAAGCAGCAAACCAAACAGCTTCAGCACTTAGGATGGGACAAGACAGCAGGCTCCTCCAGCTTCAAATACAGCTCTGCTTTCAACATAAAGCTAAACTCAAGCAAGGAGTTACAGCTTTGAAAGAAGAAGAAATGAAAATGCTTTAGCTCGTGGTCCTCACAGCTTACTAGTAAGCAGCAGCAGGCCTTATAAAGCATGAGTGACTGTACTGAGTCCTCAGCACTTCTGACCCAACAGGTCTGAGTAGGAAGATGCATTCCCAACAAGGTTTAAGTAGGGATGTTTCTGGACCAGGGGCTACACCTGAGAACCACCACTACAGTCACAGTCAGACCTGATCGACTTCAATCATAACTGCAAGTCTATGTTTTCCCAGCTGTGTGACCAAGAGCACCTTGTTTATCTTCTGAGTCCCTTTCCTCAGAGGAAAATTAGGAAAAATACCTATTTTGGTTTCAACAAGAATAAGAGACAAACAACATAGTGTTTATCAAAGTATACGACAAGCATTCAGAGCCTACAGAGCACTAATATATATGTCTCATTGCATTCTAGATCTTCAGAAGTGTCTAACAATGTTTTTGAAATCTTGGTATCTTTTGAAAATGTCTTAGTAACAACAAAACTAGTAATAGGAAAAACTCAGTAGGCTTTTCTGTCTTACTGGGCAATTATGTAGCAAACAGAAAGGGAATGTACCCCGAATGTTACCCCCAACCTTTAAAACGATCTTCCACTGAAAGCACAAAAGATAAACTGATCTGAAAAATAACCTCCCACCATCTGTGATCAGATCTTATCTACAAAGAACCAGGAAAGCTATGAACTCCACTGAAAGTGCTGAGACAGAAGCTTGTCTCCACCAGAAGCTATTTTACTGGCAAATGAAGCTGTGCACACAGAAGTCAAGTCTCTTCTGATGAGGTTCTTCATGGATTACACCCTAGCAAAGGACTAACAGAAGCCAGCATCTCAGAATGGCCTAGCCTCTTAGATTAGGATCTGTTCAGCTCTACCAAAGAGAAAATGCTTGCACTGCAAGGCTAAGGAAATGTGAACACACTCTTATGAAATAATGCACAGGCGAAAGAGGCTGAAAGGCCACTTCTGTCTAGAGACACGCAGATACCAAAATACACAGGAACATCCACAAATGCTTCTGTAATATTCAAGTTGACAGATGGCCTGACAACTGTACTTGCCAAAATTACCAACATAAAAATTTTGTCTTACAGTCCCAAGGGCAGGACGAAATGTGTTGATTCTCAAACTAGGTCTAGATTAATACTTCTTACCCTCGCTGAACATTAGAGAAATCAGGAGGGGTTGTTGTTTTCATTTCTATGGTCAGAAACCCAGACAAACTGAATTAGAATCCATAAGCCCTAAGGATGAGTGGGTTACAGAGATGAGCGCTTCTTTATTCTCTCCAATTTACAAGTACAGGAGCTAGAGGAACAACGAAACTTTCCAAAGAATGAGTTCAGCAAAGCACAGGCTGTGGGAAACTCGACAGAATAATAAACATGCTCTCTCAACAAACAAACTGCAGAAAAAGAAAGGGAGACAGTCTCAAACTACAAGAAGGGGCTCCTACTTGGGTCTTGGTTTAAAACAGCTGTTTTCCAACTTCAACCACGGAGCTCACTTTTCATGTGTTTGTCTCCATTTTTTTTTTTAAGACAAGCAGGTTATTCTTATAAATAGTCCCATTTAATAAATCATGACTTAGATGTTTTTCACTGGTTCAGATAACGCACCCGTGAAGGAACGGTGTACCCTTCTCAGCACATACCAAAAAGCACAGATGCTTTCTACAGAGTAAACTTTGCCCCTTCGCCCCTCCAAATTTCCTCTGTTGAAACCTTAACTTCCAGTGTGACTGTTGACTGTATTTCATTGTCACTGAATTAGAAACAGGGTCATTACAGAGGTAATGGTTGCTCTACAAAAAGAGGAGGCAGAGGATGGACACATAGCCATGGCAGACACAGCAAGAAGGGGCTGTCTTTGACAAAGAGAGGCCTCTCCAGAAGCCCGTGCTATAACCATAGAACTGGACTTCTAACCTTACACCTGTAGAAAGTAATTTTTGTTTAAAGTGCACAGCAGCTCTGGCCTATTATAATGTGACTGTCCTGAGAATAGTGGTGTGAATTTTGATCACTTTACTAAAGTGGTTACCTATGAGGTTCGATTTTTTGGCTATCAAGTTACTGTTTGAGGATTTATAATTAATATATTTTACTTAGTTATTTTGAAGCCATGTAAACTATCAGGTATTTTATCATATTTTCCTCAATAGATACTTCTTTCCAGTAGTACTGTTATCAGATTGTTCTGTCTACATACATTACTCAACTCCTAGGTTCTTTCTATTTCTGTATGAGCTTTACATCCCTGTAGCCTTACATCCCTGTAGCCACATTTTATGTCGTGGACCTCCTATGAGTCTATGAATTATAATATACCATACAATCATTCTGTTACTTCTGGTGTTGCAGGTGTGGCCCACAGGGAACACTGAATAGGCAGGCTGGCTTATAATCCTTCTGACCTGTGCTCAACAACTTTTGAGCATTTATTTCCTTATTTTCTAGCATAAGATATTCCAAGATTGCCTTTGCATTTTCTTAGCCAGGGCACTAGAATTAACCATTTCTCAAGCAAGCTTTGGTTTCTCTTATTGACAGTAATCTTCAGAAGTAGATTCTAGAGGACTGCAGCAGAGAATTAAGGAATATATTCATACACACACGCCATCTTGGTTAATCTTGAATAGATGAAAATGTAACTTAATTCTGTCAAAACTAAAACCAGGTAAAAACGGAAGAGTCGCGGCTGGCCTCCATTCTTCTCTCTCTACAACCCATCTGTTTCTAACACATCCTATCCTGCCTCTGTCTCCTTCTGCACAGATAAGGTGCATGGTTTCTTATTTCCTCTTTGATTTAAGGTAACACCAAATGCAGGTACCTTCTTTTTACTTTAACAATGTATACCCACCACCACTCAGCGATTCAGAAAGCGCCCTATTCTTACTGCTGTGAGTCTGTAAATAACCATAGGTTTTCAACAGTTGCAAACAATGAATCATAAAACATGCGTTTCATGTTGGAGGTATGGCCTAAGAAAATTTCCTGAACACAAGACAAAAGGCAAAGACAAAGGCAAACCCCATCTGTGGAGTTTGTTGAGTAGTACTGGACTCTCTGCATGGGATGCACACATGCCAGCACATGGGACACTATGGTAATCAGTTCTCTCCTTCTGACACATCACTGAGGTGGGCTGCTAGAGCAGCAGTGAGAGCTAATACAAGGCATCTCTGTGTTCTGATTTGCATTTCTCTGAGTAAATCTGAATTATATCTCTAACATATAGAGCTGGTTTTAGTATTTTACAGGAATTATCTTTTATGTGCTTTGAACATTTATCAGGTTTTCAATTGTTGGAGCTCTTTACATAATAGATATCTTAGCCTTTATCTGTTATCTAGTGCAGACATTTTCTCCTGACAGCTCTACTACCTTTTTTACAATATAGAATTCCAGTTTTATATAATAAAATTTAGCAATCCTCCCTTATACAAGCTCCACATTTTGAGTCATTCTTAAGAATGTCTGTATTTTAAGGAAGAACTGTAATACCTAATTCTATGAACTTGATGGTACTCAATAATGAGGCATAATTTTATTAACCTCATGGTATTCAATACTTAAGCACATGGTGACAAAATTGCACAATGTTCCACTTATGTCCAAAGTTCCAGACCAGCCTGGCCAACAGAATATAACACCTTGTGTCACAAACAAACAAACAAACAAACACAAGGCTGAACAGACTGACCATGTGCCAGTAATTCTGCTTGTAAGGCCACAGCCTGTTAAAAGGACCCAGATCCTTAGGTTCAGGTCAGCATTTCTCTCACAGCAAAACCTAGAAATACCCTGTCTGTTCAAAGGTGAGTGAAGAGATAAGGTGCTATATGACAGTTTGCCATTCATAAAACAGGAGTTTTGACACATAACATAATATGAACTGAGAAAGCATACTAGGTGAACTGAAATAAGACAGACACAAAGAAAACATATAATTACGCTTCTGTAACTAGGACATACATTAGTAGTAACTGGGGCACTGTGAGTTAAGTTTCTCTTTAGAATGATAAAAAGGTAGCCACACATTACAATTTTTCTCTCTCATTCATTCCAGCTTATCTGCTAATTCTTACTTGCCAAAATGTTAAGCACTTTCTTCAAATTAAAAAGAAAAAAAGGTAAAAATCAGTAAACACTGTTACTGCTAAAGCCCTACCCACCTCCCTTTCTACACACGCAGTCCACTACACAAGCCAGCATCTTACACGTGGTAAGCCTGTTTTCTAAAGCATTCAGTGTCTTTACCCTAGAGCTGTTAGTACTGGCAATGTCACTACGGTGACATACAGAGCTACTCTTCGTTCTCTTTAACAAACACACACTAAATATTCCTTACCCCGTTATGAAATACAGTAGACAAAAAAACTATCACTGACCCGTTATAAAATTTAGCTCATCTGTTGTGATATCTTTAAATAACAAGAATTTCCACTTTTTACCCTTCAATGAAAGTTCTTCCTAGAATACTTTAAAATTAAGTTTGAACAATTTTCTTCAACAATGCAATAAGAAATCAATTACAAACATGCTCCTGCCAGAGGTCTTCTATCTAATACCAAAATGGATGTAGCAAGTGTAGTACTAAGAGGAAAGTTGCTGGCTATAAATACCTACATTAAATGTGTGTGTGTGTGTGTGTGTGTGTGTGTGTGTGTTTTCAAGGTCATCTCTAACTATGCAGAAAAAAAAAAAAAAAGCAAAAAACAAGGCTAGCCTGGGTAATAGAGAACTAAGACAAGGAGAAGAGGAAGGGGAAGGGGGAGGGAAGGGAGAGAGTGGAAGGGAAGGAAACAGAAGAATAGAAGAGGAAGGCAGGAAGGAAAGAGAGCCCAAAGTTAGGCACAAGGATTAGAACAGAAGCAAAAGAAGTAACAATGAGTGGGATGGACTAAGAGCTGGCTTCTTGAAAAGATAAAATTGAGACCCCTTTACTAGACTAACAGAAAAAAACCTAAAAGTCAAAAAGGAAAAAAAACATTCTATCCCTGAATACACAAATACCACAACTCATAGAGCACTCCTATCAGTAACTGTCCACTAGAAACTTGAATAACTCAGAACAAATGAGTAAATTCAAACAGACCAGAACCCAGAAATAAGTCTATGCGTATACTATAAATGGATTTTCAACAGGATTCCAAAAACATACCGTAGGAAGGGTGACAGGAAATCTGCAGTGCAAAAGAATAAATCCATTGCTCATCTTTCAACATACCAATATTACAGAAATGGAATCCTAACGGGAACTTACGATCTGAAACTGTACAACTCAGTACACTAGGTCTGTTTACTACACAGGACAACTCAGATCATCAGTACTCACCCAGGATGACACCAGCACCGGTCTGTTTACTACACAGGACAACTCAGATCATCAGTACTCACCCAGGATGACACCAGCACCGGTCTGTTTACTACACAGGACAACTCAGATCAGCAGTACTCATCCAGGATGACACCAGCACCGGCTTCATTATGGAAATAAACAAAGGAGCGCCGGGCATGGTGGCGCACGCCTTTAATCCCAGCACTCGGGAGGTAGAGGCAAGCGGATTTCTGAGTTCGAGGCCAGCCCGGTCTACAAAGTGAGTTCTAGGACAGCCAGGGCTACAGAGAAACCCTGTCTCGAAAAAAAAAAAAAAAAAAGGAGCTTATCAGGTACCAAGGCACAGAAACAAAATGCCTCCACTCCCTCTCTGCAAAAGTAAACTCCTACTTATTACAGACAATGTAAAAGCCAACTACTAAGTCCCAGATGGTAAGGCTCTACAGTAGTAATTCAGAGAAACATGAAGGTATGCTGCCTTACCCACCGCTTGAAAGGCTGTGAAAGTCTCTCCTCAGTGTGACCTCAGTGCTAAAAAGGCAAATACCAACCCTTCGTTGTGCTACAAAAAGAAGACAGCTTTTCCAGCATGGAGTAACAAGCTCTGAACAACAGGTAATGATGACCTAAGAACGCCTTAAGGAGTCTGTGTGCTTTGTAGGACATTACTGGGGCCTACCTGAAAACATTCATACCATAGTAATAATTCTGGAAATAATTTAAAGAAGAAGTGAAGGGAAACAATTAAACTTTTAAAAAGAATATTAGTGGGAAGAAGTATGGTCTGAAAAAGACACTTAAATGAGAGCAGTGTCAACCATTACCCGGATTTCAATAAAGATTGCATAAAAAAGAGCATGGCAGAAGTAGTCAAATACTTCAGGACGGAAAGCATGGCATGTGTCTGAGAGCAGAATGAATATAAGCAACTCCAACAGGTGCCAGAAACGTCTTGCGAGCACTGGAACCATTTCATATGGGATAGGAAGTTGGCCCTCTTCTGATCCTGATCCTTCAAGGACTAATCTGCCAAGTGCAGGGGATATTACTATGGTATGAATGTTTTCAGGTAGGCCCCAGTTATGTCCTACAAAGCACACAGACTCCTTAAGGCGTTCTTAGGTCATCATTACCTGTTGTTCAGAGCTTGTTACTCCATGCTGGAAAAGGTGCACACACCAGTTTCCAGCACTGAGTGTGTAGGCTCTCTGAGGAGCTGCTATGAGACGTATCCCTCCATACTGAGCCCTAACTTCCAAAGCATGGCCTCTATGGGGCTCACGTTCAGGTTAGTTTTGAAATGGTTTTCAGAGTGGAACTACATTCGGCAGTGTCAGGACAGCCATTGCTCAGCGACAGAGCACTTGCTCAGCATTCACAAAGCTCTGGACGGCTGCCCCAGCACACAGAAACAAAACCCTAGCATAACCACAGCTAGTAAATCATAGCTCCTCCCATGCTTATAATACTTAACAATGAAATTAAAGGTTCTAAATGCTACCAAAGAGTTGTACTTAAATGTCCATTCTAATCCACTGCAGTAGAACAAACATAAATAACAATATCAAAAATGCATTTATCTCTGGATACCAGCAGGGATTGAACACAGGAAAAAAATTCTTATTCTGAAAGTACAGCATAATATTATTTTAATGATGTTTTTTATAAAAAATAAAAATTGCACATTAAAAAGGGGAGAGGGGGAATGTTTGAGATAAAACATAAGAAAAGGTTTGAGATAAATGTAGTGGTAGTTTATATTCCAACCCTCGGATGCCCAGAGGTAAGCTGTCCAACCACACAGTCCCACCACCTTCTGTGTAGACAAGCTTAAATACTTTTGGTTTCGTTTTTATCATTATTACAAACAGAACCAAACAACTACAATTACTTCTTTTTAACTCAATTCATCTTGGACCCTGCCACCGCATCTGCTGCGGTAGACATCCCAGGCCAGTACTCCACTGTGCAAGTCTAAGCTGCACTCTCAGAAGAGACAATATTGATGTGTTTATTATTCTGGTAGTTACTGCTACAAACCTCTAAAGAACTGTGTCAGGACTCTCTCACAATGTTCAGGAGCTTGCACTCTGCTTGGCACCCGGCCAGGGCCTGGCATCACCAGAGTTCTAACTGCTACCCATCAGAGGAGGAGGAAAGCATTATTAACACAGAGGTTTGGTTTTCTGCTTTTGTGGGGAAGGGGGTTCAGACAGGGTCTTGCTACATCTGCTCAGGCTGACATGGCACACATGTGCCAGTGCCCAGCTGGTCCTGGTTCTACTGAGCTCACTTCTTCACCACTGGCACTGCAGAGCCTGCCACTCTTCCTGTGGCCACCCACAATCTCTCCCTGAGAAGTACATCCTTGTGCCTTTTGCTGTTTTTCTTCACATGTTACTATTTCTTGTAGATTAAAGTGTTCTGAGGAATGTGCCCTCTCTTGTTCTTCCAGTATGTATATAATTGATTTTGAGATTTCATATCATGTTTTTTTTAAGCATTTCCCATTCCAATGTCCCATTTCCTCCCTAAGGTCAACTAGCTATCCTTATAACCCCGACTGAATAATTCATCTTTTCTCCAAGTTATTCTTTGTGGAAGCAAGCAAAGAGAAAATAAAACAGGTTGAATTAAAGATCGTTCCCAGCCTCTTTATACAGTCACCTACCCCAAAGGCCATATCCCAAAGCAAATAGCCCAAAGGCCCTTCTCTGTGGGGCTGGAGAAAGGACTCAACAGTTTAGAGCACTTGCTGCTCTTGAAGAGGACCACAGATTGGTTCTCAACACTTACATCAGGAGGTTCGCAACTGTCTGTAACTCCAGCTCACGGGAATCTGACACCCTCTTCTGGCCTCCTAGGAATCCAGGCATGCGTGTGGTACACAGGTATCAACATAGGCACTCATACATAACATAAAACAAACATAAACAGGAGCCCTCTTTAAAAGCCATAGTTTTTTTTACCTATGCAAGAATACCTCCTCAGTAAAGAACAAGTCACTGTAATACCTATAAAATTTCAAGTACCTCTTCCACAGAAACAGACAAGCAGATTCCAAAACCACAGAGAAATGCAAGGGATCCAAAGCAAAACAAGCAGTTTGAGGAAAGCTGGCCTCATATCTCAGCTTCAGAATTACTACAAAGCCATACAGCAGCCATCACACAGTGGTGATGCTGGCAACAGCCAGACACAGACAACGGAGCAGAGCCACGAGCCAGGAGAGAAACTTCACTTATGGAAAACCAAGGGCACAAAGACAACTCAGTGAAGACAGTCTCCTAAATGGATGGCACTGGATAGTAGCATTCCCTGCAAAACAATACAGCTGGATTTTATCTCAAAATTGATCAAGTGGAAAAGGTAAACTAAAATGCCTAGAATAAAACATAAATCAGTTTAATAATCCTGGTCTACAATCAAAGCAAATGAAACCATTAAGTTTTCAAAAAGTCCAAAGAACAGGGAAAATACTTGAAAACCTTATTTCTGATAAAGGCCTAATAAATAACTGTGCAACTGACTCTTACATAAGTACCGGTAAAGGACATATTTCTATTCAAGATCTAGGATGGATGGAGATGGAGATATAGAGATAGATATAGAGATAGATATAGAGATAAGAGACGGGAGACAGAGAGGGAGGGAGGGAGGGAGATCAGCTCTTAGCTAAAAAATAAAAAGCAAATGAGCAAATTATGAAGCGGTTATAGATGAGAACATCTGCAGATACAAAATGGCCACAAGCCCATGAGAAGGCGCTGGGCATCACCAGTCACTGGGGAATACACACCAAAACTAGAACATGCAACCACCTCATACTCCTGGGGAGGCGCCTCACAAACAGAAGAGTAAAGCGTAGGCGAGGATGTCAAGACTGGCTCTGACACCTGCACTGATCACATACTGCTGCAGTTCCTCAGTTAAACACAGTATCACCATATGGCTCAGCACCACACTCCTACACATATATCCAAAGAATGGAAGCCATATACTCATGCAGAAATCTATATATGAACACTCACAGCAGCATTATTTATAACTGCCCAACATTGAAACAGTTCAATGACCATCAAATGGTCAATTAGTAAATATGATACACCCATACCTTAGAATATTATTCAGCCATGAATAGGAATAAAGTGCTAATACATAGCAAAGCATAAATAAACTGAAAGAAGCCACACATAAAAAGTCTCATATTGCTCAATTACATTTATACAAAATGTCCAGAATAGGAAAATCCAAACACAGAAACTAGATTAGTGGTTGCTAGGAGCTGGGGAAGGGAAGAATAGGAAGTGAATGCTAATAAGGTAGAGATTTCTTTGGGGAAGTAACATAAGAGCTCTGCAATCAAACTACACATGACGCTGCAAATGTGCACACTGAGCTACACTTCAAAACAGGATTTTAGGGCGTGTGGATTTTTTTTTTAAGGAAAGGCCAAGGTTTATAAAACAAACCATCATTTACTACAGCAACAGAGAATAAGCATTTAGCTGGGTGACTCTAGGTCTGAAGCAAGGCATCCAGAGCAAAGCAGATTCATCTAGGGAAACGACAGCAACACTGACAGTCACAGGACTCGAGCTGTTGCCAACTCCCCAGTGTGGAGAGGAGACAGGACTGAGAGGTGTAACCAGGGAACCAAGGCAGCCAGCCCAGGGGAATGACTGCCACAGCACAGCTGCTTGCCCTCCAATTACAGCCAGGCACAGCTCTACAGCCCTGCCCGCCCCACTGTACGCACATGCAACCCTCTGGTAAGCAGCTCTCTACAGCAAAGTAGGAGAGATATCCTACTCCAAATAAATAGAAAAGAGATATGGTCACTATTCACTTCAAACAGATTCAAATCATTGAAAATCAAACAGGATGTGGGTGGGGCTAGAACAGAGTACAAATGGTAAGAAGCTGAGCCTAATCCGCACTGCACAGGAAAACCCAAGTAGGCTGGGATGAGACCAAGCCAAGGATCTCTGGAAAGGAGACTCTACCTGCATACAGTAAAGCTAATGAAAAATAGTGTGCTCTACTTTAACCTTTATTTCCTGAACCAGAGAGATAGCTCAACAGATAAACGACACTTGCCACACAAGCCTGGTGACCTGAGTTCCATTCCCAGAACCCACATAAAGGTAAAACAGAGAACAAACCCCATTTGTCATCAAACTTGCACATGTGTAACATGGCATGCTCAACCAAACATTTGCATCATTCATACACACTAATAACATGTTTAATGTATTTCTTAGGAGGGAATTTTTATGAACAAGTCAATTGCTAGGGATGAGAATGTTGCAGACAGACATAAGAAGGAAGGTGTGAGGCAGAGGAAGCCTTTGTTGTTGATATGGCACCAGTCAACTCCAGATGCCTCAGACCCATGGGAAATTGACAGAGATCCCCACACACACACACACACACACACACATATCTCAGAACAGCCTCAGACGTATAGCAAAGCCTGCCGTTGTCCAAGTGCAAATGTTCGCAATGTATGCAAACTCTAGCAACCACTGCTTGCTCCTCCCAGATGTTTATATCCTCAGACTGCTTACCTACAGATGCTAGCTAACCCATCACAGCACAACCCCTTGGGGCTATACATCATTAACACTGAGGTTGTGGGCTGCTGTGAATTTGGAGAGGCTTCATAAGAGCACACACAGCCCTCCTGGTGCCAGATTTTCTGTACATGTGTCTCTGTGTCTGTCCTGTCCACATCCCTTCACTATCCCTATTCAGGGTTCAGGACCGGAGCAAGCAACACAGAATATAGTAGAAAAGAGACTTTAACAAGTTCTTAGACTAGAATGAAACAAGCTGGAACCACTTACAGAAATAAAAACATGTCGATGTGCAGGTTCATGACCTGCTAACTCGATCCCACAAGACCACAGGAGCACTGAGCTCACCTAGCACCTGCATGCTGGTTTCAGGCTCCTGTTCTCTATACACTCCCAGCTTCTTTAGGAAAATGGTGTGATTCTACAGTTGGTGCAAATTAACAACACAGCAACCCAGATGCACCAAACATCATGTAGCACCAGAAAGTATATTAGTACTATTCAAATGAGATTGCATTATAGAAAGGACATAGGAATAATTTGATCAACAAGACTATATTCTATGTTAATTCATAAAATAAATATTCAAAATCCACATGAATAATAAACAGGAATACAGAACAGGACATTCTTAAGAACCACAGGAATGGCACGGAAAAGACGGCTCTATGGTAAAGTTTTAATTCCCAGAACCCATGTGGTGGCTCACAACTGTAGCCCCATGGGATCCAAGGCCCTCTTCTGGTGTGCAGGTACATGAAGACAGAGTATCGTATACATAAAATACATAAATAAATAAATCTTTAAGAAAAGAAGAACAGGAGTGAGGAAAGCGGCGGTCACCAAGCATCTATCACAGAAGTAACTGTCACCTCCAAGAAACAGTACATACAGGAGAACAAGCCTAAGGAAACGCAGGTGAAGCACACCAGATGGGACATGCAGGTATAAAGTGCTTCCCCACTACAAGTGCTTGTGACAAAGAGATTATTGCCTCTTCTATCACAAGGTAAAATGATTTGGATTAGTAACTGCAAAAGGGGAAGCCGACTTTAAATGAAGAAACCTGGCAGATAGTACCTTAATCAAGCGACCACCATAACTTTACCAGTCCTAAGACATACAATTATGAGTAATCAATCGCCTAATGAACTAAATCAAGGGACAACTAAAAAGAAAAGCTGACCATCACTCTTCAAGTGTCCAGCTCATACACAATGAAGGAGGAGACTGGAAAACATGACAGACAGAAGGACACAAGAGCAATGACACCTAGAAGGGAAGATGGAGCCTACAGTAGGCTAGAAAGAGCATTTTATAATTGTGGATTTCCTGGGCTTGTTAATTACACCATGTGTATATACAGTGCAACCATAAGGGAATCCAGGAGGCAGACACCTGGGAACTCTAGGAACTAGTACTGCACCCTTTTATGTAGATCTAACATTAACACAGCAGAAAAGGCTTAACTCAATCTCAGAAAAACATTTCCTTAACAATTAGATTTGCATCCATCAGATAAATGACCACACTAGAATTATATTATGCTATGGAAAGAATCTGGCATTGGTTTTTGTTGTTGTTTTAGTCAAGTTGCAAAGTGGGCATATTTCATTACTATCACTTCATACAAGTTACTGAAGACATCTGGGGGTGGCTGGAGGGGCTGGGAGAGGGCTATATGCCATGTTACCCAGACCTTTTTCAGATCTGTTACGTTTTTACTATCCCACAGCAAGCACTTGAAGGCTTTGCTGCCTCTCTCCAATCAACTGCAGTAGCAAACATTAGATCCCATCATCTTTTCTAGCAGTCTTTTTATAAATAGTCACTTCATTAAGCAATTAGCTGGTGATCATAACTTTGCAAGCTACTGAAAACTAAACCTTATGAAATCAATCATTGTTGTGACACCCTTGTGCTTGCTTGTCAGTGTGTGTAGTTACAGGTGCAGTGGGGAGCTACTGAGTCCTTAAAAGTAGTTTACTAGCAGAAGCTAAAACATTTAATATAGCTTTCAATATTTTTGTCTACTACTAAGTTATAAATTACTAAAATTCCAAGCCAAAGAAGCAGCATATTTAATAAAACCACCAGAAAATCACTGATCTATAAAAAACTACCACAGGCTTCTTTCACATCCAACTTAGAATTTGGATAAACACTTAGAGCCTTTGAATCCTAAACTAAAACGTCCGTGACCAAAATTTCCCTAACTCTTTCTTTCAGCTAAGTTAAAGAAACTCCGCATTTGCTTTGCAGCTTTTGGCTCTGGGCACCTGGACACGTGTGAGCCTGCCTAACCTGACAGACCCACCAAGTGCAGTGACCACCTCTTTATGAAGGAGGAAACCATGGCTCAGATGCAATTTTCTTGCCTTTGCTTAGAAACGTGTTTCTCAATAGGTACCATCACTGGGGGGCTAAATAACACCTTATGGAAAGGAGGTGAGGGAGGGGCTAACTTGTGTACAGGACAATGTTTATCAGCATCACTGGTGTCTACCAACTCGATGGATGCTACAAGCCCACTGCAGCAGTGACAACCAATAATGTCTCTAGACACAGTCAAATGTTCTCTGGAATGTGCAATTACCCCAGATGAGAGAAGCCGAGCGAAAGCTAACATTTCATTCAATCAGCAATACATAGGCGCCAGACCCTGCTCAAACTGAGTAAGAGACACTGGACAGTCTCTACCCACAAGAATCTACTTTGAGCCTTCTAACAAATCTTCTAACAGAACTGCTGTTTGATTTAAAACCTCTCTCCATACACAGTCCTGTAAGACTCATTTAAAAACAGAAAACAAAGACAAACAAAAAAACCAATCAGCAATGGTTACATCTTTTTCTGGGGTAGAAAGGACACTAGAGTCCCCACAGGATCATAGGTTCTAGATTCACAAGCCAGATATCAACTCTGGATTACAGCAGCCCTCACAAGCATTAAGAAAAAACATAGAAGAGATTACTTACCGTGCCTTTACAAAGTGCACCACATGCTATTTCTGGCATTCAAGACATGAAAGGCTCTTGCCTCCTCTGGGAGAAATGTAGCAATGCCATTTCACAGAATAAGGAAATCCAGACTCCCAAAGGCCTGGGCCAAATATGTCTACGCCCACCAATATAAAAACTGAGATGAAAAACAAATACTCTACTAAAGAAACACTGCAACAGCCAAGCGGTGCCTACTAGAAATACTGTGGGGGAAGGACTAGATGGGCACAACATAACATGTATGAATGAAATGACAACAGCAAAGGCTGAGTCTGGGGGCTCCAAGGGAAAGGTCAGAGGATGAGGAGATCCAGAACACGTTTTAAGTTATTACCTTTGCCCTAACTCATTACTGCAAGGTGCCCTAGGGAAGCCTGATCCTTCCTGATTGCCTGCTGCTGGGGATCTGACCCAGGGTCCTGCCCAGGGCCAAAGGCAATGAGCTGCTGAAGACAGCACCGACAATGTTCAGAACCGTCCCATGTCCCACTTCAACTGTCCTGTTTTTCCGTGAAGGGCTGAGCAGGCAGGCCTTCCGCTAACATCTGCTGCAGTCCAATTCTCTGCGAGTAAATAAAAATAATGTTTTACAAGGATGCTGCCAAGCCTTTCTAAGAGCGCCCTGTTAGGTTACTGCATGAATCCCGGGAGCAGAGACAACACGACTTTAGGTCAGCACATTTACAAAATGACTGCATGTCAAAACCAAAGGCTTCACTTAAGCAATTATAATTAACAGGTAAATTATAGAAGCCCAACTCCTAAATTCTCTAATACCTGTAGCAGACAAAGAAAGCAAGCAGAAACAAATTAAGGGCCAGTTACAGCCACTCTGAAAAGATGTTCCTGACCCGTTTAATCACTGTCCAAATCTCTAACCTTTTCCCATTTCAAACTTTTTCTAAATGCATCACAAGTTCGGTCCAAGGGAAGCTAATTCAACATAACCTGGAGAAGCTACTTATCTACTAAGGCTGACAATAACTCTTGCAACAAAGACAACGGACAGTAACAAATGCATATAAGTTAATACGTGAATAGAAACTCTGGCCATTAGAAGTCATAAAGAAACGTACCAACTTAGCCTGCAATGTTAGTGAGCCTTTTTTCTTGTGTGAAACTATGGCACTGGCCTGGGAGCGCACTAACCTGCTTTACTTTTTACCACGTGACCTCAGGAAAAGCACAAAGAGCTTTGCTGTAACAGATGCCTTTAAATCAATACGAAGACACTATCTTTTAGCAAGGTAAACTCTTTGAGTTAATGGTAAGCTATCTATCACCACCACCACCCCAGACAAGGTTTCTCTGTGTAGCCTTGGCTATTTGGCTGTCTTGGGACTTGTTCTGTAGACTAGACTGGCCTGGACCTCATAGAGATCCGACCACCTCTGCCTCCCAAGTACTGGAATTGAAGGTGTGAGCCACCAACGCTGCTGGACAAGAAGCTATCTTTTTATCTGTAACAGGGTAATTTCAATTCATCCCAACTTATTCTACTACCACGACATGGTATTCTTGCCATCTTTAAAACAAAAGTCAACTTGCAAAACACATATTGGTTAAGTAAAATCTCCAAAGCTTTGGGCCTCATGAGTATGTTCCCCAGACAACTATTTTGTTTCATAATGTTTCAATTAACAAAACTAGATTCTGTTGCCGTTAATTGCTAAGACTATTAAGACAATCCAGGGCTCAGGAAATGGTTTAGTTTGTGAAGTACCTGTTTCATAAGCAGAAGAACCTGAGGTCAGGTCCCAGCAAGCACATAAAATCTTGGTACAGTGACAGACATGTCTGTAACCCCAGCTGGGGATAGACAAATAGAGACAGGTGGGTCTCTGCAGTTCACTGGCCAATGAGCCTGACTAAATCTGTGTCTCCAGGTTCAGTGAGAGACCCTGCCTCAAAAACTAAGGCTATCTAGGCTGACAGCAGAAAGTAACCTCTGCCCTCTTCACTCGGGTACATCCATATGCACACATGTACATACAGGTGCATAAACACACACACAAATACTAAGTTAACTGTCAAAAGGCTACGGCTAGTCTGGAGAGATAGCTCGGTGGGTAAAGACACTTGCCAGCGAGCCTGACAACCTCAACTCAATCTTCAGAACCCACATGATGGAGATAACCAACTCCCAAGCTGCCCTCTAACCTGCACACATGTAAGTGTGTACACATACATATATACACATACACACTCACACACAGATACACACACAAAATGTGAAAAAAAAAGTTCTAAGTCTATTGAGTCTATTGCTTACAAAATCTAAAAATATTCTCTGCTGTTTAAAAAATGTTCTTAGATACTCTTTTAGTTTCAGGCCTTGCTCATGTGCCAATTAAAACTATCTTACAGACAATAGTACAAATAAAATAAACTCCATTTCCCACACTTCAAGACTTAAGACACGTTTAGAGGTTGGAATAAAACTCAAATGCTTCCCTTCCCTCTGCTTGGTCCATCCTAGAGCCCCTCAAGCCGCCCTGACACCCTTCTTTCTTGAGTTATCCCAAAACAGCCAGCCATCTGAAACTGAGCTATCCCAGAACAGCCAGCCATCTGAAACTGAGCTATCCCAGAACAGCCAGCCATCTGAAACTGAGCTATCCCAGAACAGCCAGCCATCTGAAACTGAGCTATCCCAGAACAGCCAGCCAAGCCATCTGAAACTGAGGGATGAACTACTTTAAAAAGTATAAATACAAAAGTCATCAACGAAGATGGGGCGTTGTTTTCTAGCTGACTGCAGCATTTCCTGAAATCCTAAAGATTATTGTATTTTTACTCAAGAATGAGACAATCAAATAGTATTTTTTTAAAAATGATGAAACTCTTAGAAAAGCCCCTTAGAAAAGGCCAGATTTGTTGCAACAACTAAACCAGTTAACAGGAAGGCAAGAAAAATTATCTGTAAAACCCTCCAGCTACAAATGTCTTCTCTAATAAGCCATCTTTTAAACTGTCAACAACTTTTAAAAAATAAATATAAAAAAACTGCACATATGTGTATCTCAGGTTACTACGTGATAGTTATCTTGTTAGTTTAGACTTGTAATAAGTATTTTAAAAGAAATTCCAGGGGCTGGTGAGATGGCTCAGTGGGTAAGAGCACCCGACTGCTCTTCCGAAGGTCCAGAGTTCAAATCCCAGCAACCACATGGTGGCTCACAACCATCTGTAACGAGATCTGGTGCCCTCTCCTGGAGTGTCTGAAGACAGCTACAGTGTACTTACATATAATAAATAAATAAGTCTTTAAAAAAAAAAAAAAAAAAAGAAATTCCAAAGGATTTAGACAAAAATCCCTACAACTGGTTGTCTAGGACTAAATCTTAAAATTCCTGGAAATTAATTAAGGTTTCAAATGTTCCTACTGACTGGTAGGAACATTTTTCATGTTAATTAATTAACATGAAGTACACAGACAACTATGGCTAAAAAGTAGTCAAGCTTCCCTGAAAATGTTTAAGTGGGCCCTGGGGGGTGGGAGGGGAGTCTAGGAGAACCAAAATCTAATGCCATAGCAAATACCTCTACAGTCAAAGTTTGAAGAAAATAGATAAAGCCATTTCCTCCCAGGACATAACCACTCTACACGTGACTGCTAAGAACGCTCTCTGTCCATGAAGATGCTCCAGAGAGCTACTGTCAGGTAACCCTATACAGTTCACCCAATCATGTAACTTATCTGCCTACCTACTAGAAATCTCCTTCTAGACAACAGTTAACACGGCTTAATCACTTATTAAAGCTGTGTCAACCATTTCTCTGGCTTCGTTTACTATACCAACCCTCCAAGATGGCGTTATCCCATGCTCAGAAGCACAGGGTCAGATTTTGGGGAATGGGAAAATTACCAGTCTCCTAATATGGTTTGGTGGAACCCTAACCTTGATTTACAGCACTAACTCTACAGAAAATCCCTTAATTGTCATGACTTTAATGCCAGGTCACATCATAGTGTGCATGGAAACATGGACGATGCTATTAACAATTAGCATTTATTGAGTACTTACTGTATGCCAGATGCTGTTTTGAGCACTTATGACAACTTCATGAGGCAGCTCCCTTTACCCTTATTTTTATAAATGAAGAAAACACAGCATAAAAAGCCTTACTAGTGTGGACAAGGGCAAACAGTGCGGAGATGCAGTATTTAGTGAGCCGCCTTGCTCTTGTCCAGCATCCCCCTCCCAAAAAAAAGTCTGCAGTGTTTCTCGCTCAGCCCGGCAACCTTTGTGAGCTACACATTTCAGTCCCAATTATAGGAGAACAGCAATGGTAAAATTTCTTGCCTTAAAGCCATATGGATTAGGGCAAGATTTTAATATTTTAATATTTTGGCTCCACATTTTCTAACCTGTTAATAATCAGGTCAGAAGAGGGTATAAATTATAAAATGAAAAAAATACAAGTCTATTTTAAAATAGTCAATTGCTTTTGAAGATTCCAGGCTATCTCCAAGTTCTTCTAAAAAAAAAATATTTAAACGATTTAAAAAAAAAAAAAAGCATGCTAATATAGTAAGAGATTAACAAATACAGTTTCTTGATGGTCAAATATAATGGAGCAGAAACCCCCTCAATTTTTAAGATGATCATACTCTATGAGGCCACGCCATTCTTGTGTGGCCATAAACTACAGATGCACTCCTAACAGCCACCCCCTTCCTCCTCAGCACATGAGTGCTAGCTCCATTACTCATGCTCTGACTCCTAAGATACCCACAAAGAAAGCCAGCAGCCAAGTATCCACCTACTTCAGGCTACTCTCCGAAATCCGGTAATCCTCTGAAAATAGCTCCACAGATGCACAAGAACTCTGAGATTTTTACTTACAGAGATTTCTAAATAGAAACCACTATATGAATGGACTTAATATTGTCTTATAAAAAACAAATCTGACTTTCTTAAATCTATAAAAGACAAGAGGAAAGGGGCTTGGAAAAACAACATTCCATACATCAGAAAAAACACAACCGCTTTCCTCAAGATCCAATTAGCATATAACTCCTCTGCAGCTACACACTTGAACGTGTCAGAAAATGCAGTCCACCAATTATCCCTCTAGAATGAACCTGGGCAAGTTAACCCTGCCTCTCACAGTATCCCCGACATATGCCACGGTTCTCCAATAGCACAACAGATTACGACATCCACAAGAAACACCTATTTTAAAATTTAAAGTCCTACTTAGCCAATCAAGCTTCCATTCTCAACAGAGGAAAAAGCATGCAGCTTAACTGCAGCTCCTGTGTATGAGATAAAGATTTTAAAAGCAAACAGTTCGGGGGGGGGGGGGGGGAGAAATGATTTGTCAAGTACCTTTTCTAGCATCTTGCAGTCCAGTCAAAAAAGGAGGGGGGAAAAAAAGAAAGATAATTACACATAAGCCAGAAGTCAGCATAAACAATAAACATGGTTAGTTCAAGAGGGAAGAAATATCATTTATTCAGTTATTCAGTACTTTTTAAAATCCAAGTGCTATAAATGAGAAGCAGTATTTGAATGAGGCCAAAGTGGTCCAGTAACGTGACAGACAAATGCATCCAAACACAATGTGTAATGGAGACAAACAGGTTCTACTGTCAACCTCCCAAAGATGTTTTGAAATAGGGCGGGACTTTAAGACAGGAAACTCTCAGAAAATTTCATTAAACTCCAGTGTTAGGGTTTTTTGGCTTTGGCTTTTTTGTGTTTTGGTTTCTTTTTTTTTTTTTTTTTTTCTTAATCTGAGTTCAAAAATGCTTTTTGCCAAAGCTAGAATTTATTTTAAAAATCTTTTTAATTCAGTCACACACTCTAACAAAGCTTGCTATGCAAATATACAGACATTCGATCCACTGCTTTCTCCTCCCCTTTCCACTGCACATCCACAGATTCCTTTCAAAGAGCTATAAGGATGTGCACAGATGCTATCTCAAATGAAAACTTCCGTTCCATTCCCTATGCTCAAGAAAATAACAATTTCCCAGGAAAGCAGAATCAAGCTGTCACCCGCAGAACCCTAATCCCGGCAATGCCCACATTACCAAAATAAAAGCTACATGCCCTTCGGGAACCAAATCCTCAGACATTTCACATGCAAAGGGCGGAAAAAAAAAATCAATTACATAAAATGAGGAAAATAAAAAGGTGGGAAAAGACAGACAACTTAAAAAGCAAACCACCACACCCTCAACTCTTGTGTTACAAACCCATCTGCCAGGGGCCTTTACCTTCATTTTCCATCGAAACTGCACTCTGGTTGATGGCTACAAAGTCTTTAGTGTCAGCCACGGCCACACTGGGAATAGAGAGGAGAGGAGGAGGACAAGGAAGAGAAGACCCCGGAATCCCAGGCTGTCACCCCCGCTCCCGGCCACGCGTCCCACGGCTGCTCCCACCACCCCTAGCAGCAGCATCTGCAAGAGAAACCAGGAGAAGCGGAGCTGAGGAGAGGGGAGAGGAGCAGGGCGACCCTCGCCCAGCCGCCACCACCCTAGCCCACCCCCTGCGCCGCCCGCAGCGCCTGCGACACACACGCCAGCCGGGCGGCGCCCGAGAGGCGCCCTACGGGCAAGAGACGTCCCCCCCTCCCCACCCGGACGCCCCCTTCCCTCTGGACCTGGAAGTTTCTGGAAATAGGGGCAGGAGTAGACACCCGAATCCTCCCCGACACCCCTGAGGTCCTCCCCTTCCCTCCAGGCTGCGAGGACTCACTCGCGGGGCTGCGGGGGCGCCCCACGCGCCTCGGGCGACCCGGAGCTGCTGGCAGCACGGCGGCGCCACACGGAGCCCAGCCGCGTCCCGAGGAGAAGGAGCAGGACGGCGGCAGGGAGGGGAGAGGAGGAGCGGCGAAGGGCCCGTCAAGCTCGGCCCGCCGGCTCCGCGCGTCTCCGCGCACGGCCGAGCAGCTCTGCTCCCGCCTCCGCCTCCTGCGCTCCGCTCCGCCCCTCCCCGCCGCCCGCCGCCCGGCGCTCCCTGCACTGCCCGGCCCGCCGCCCACCGAGCTTTGTCGCTACCACTTCCGCCCGGAGAGGCGCGCGCGCAGGCGCACTCCAGCTCTCGGCGCGGGTAAGCGGAAGTGCAGTGAGGCCGAGCCTGCGAGCCCTAATGGACGTGGTCCCGGGGATGCAGAGGGTTCGTAGGAGAGCGCGCGGGGCCCACGGCTCCTCCTGGGCTCTCGGGATAGCAACTGCCCGCTTTCTACACACCCGGCGGCGCAAGGGGCGGAAGGACACCCGTCCCGGTCTCCAGCCACACATTCTGTCGAGGCGGCCGCGGGTACGAGGCAGAGACAGGCACAGCCATAGCCGGGTCACAGAGTCGCCTGGGCGCTCTCTGCACAACTCTGGAAGTCTCTCCGGTCTCACGGCCGTCACAATCTCCCCGGACGACACAGAGAGAAGCTGATGTTCCTGTCAGCGGCCTCCCACGCGTCGTACCCTCACTTATAAACACGAGCTCTGGCTGCTTCTCTGGTCTTGGGAGGACTGGTCATCATGGGACCAGTTTCCAAAATTCTTTCCTGCTCAGGAGTGTGCTCCGAAACCCCATGTGTCATGAAAGGGCAAGGTTCAGAGTGACAGTTCGAAGAAGGAACCCTGACCTTTTTCATTGAGTGAATGCAACCAGAATAGCTGAGATAGAATCTAGAAATCAAGTCGCCCTGCCATCGAAGCCGAAGAACCCATATTACCTTGGCCGCGGCTATCTAATTTTCCAAGTCAGCCTTTCACTTAGCACCTCACACAAACCCCTAGACTTTTAATGAATAGTTGCTACTCCTTAAAGCACAGGAAGCCATTGAACCACTCTCCCACCTATATCCACTAGAGGGCAGAATTACACCTATGGCCAGTTACGGAGCATCCTCTGAAGACCCCCTCCCTCCCATTCTGCTCCAAAGAAAAAGCCTCTACAGGTATTTTTTCCTCCGTGACCAAATAACCGTAACAAAATTGCTCTTTTATATCGGGTCCTATCACATGCTTTCAAGCACACGTTCTACATAATGGACCAAGTTGCCTATCTTCCTGTGTTGGGTGCCTGTTAAGCTCATTTAGTATCAAATTTTCTGGACAGCTTCTGGGTTGACATACACACTCCTATTTTGAAAAATGAGCTTTTGCCAGGCATAGTAGTTCATGCCACTCATGGGAAACAGAAGCGGAGGATGGCCGCAATTTCCAGGCCAGGCTAGTGTAGAAATCTATAATTCATCTCCACTTTGGTATGTGTGTTTAATGATGTTTTATATGCCCCGTGGCATAAGCTTGTGGCTTCTATAATAAAATTGCTGTCTCGTGCTCAGTTTTAAAATTAGTTTGTAATAGTTATTACTTAACAGAATATTAATGTTACAACAAGCACAATTTAAAACACAAAGTTTATAAGGTAGGTTACATTATATAAACACTTAGAATTCATATATAGACTTCTGGAAAACGTAATTTTATTGTTGTGCTGGGGTTTCTTTTATCACCTTAACAGGGCTAGTGTCATCTGGTAAAATGGAAGCTCAACTGAGAAAATGTCTCCATCACATAGACCTACCTACAGTCAAGTCTGTGGAGAATTTTCTCAAGTGATTGATGCGGGAGTGCCAGGATCACTGTGGACAGGGCTATCCATGGGCAGGTGGTCCTGAGTTATATGAGATGGCAAGCTGAGGGAACCATGAGAAGCAAGCCAGGAAACAGTGCTCCACCATGGGCTCCACTTCAGTTTCTGCCTCCAGGTTCCCACTTTGGATTGCCTCAGTGATGGAAAGTATAAGCCAAATGAAGCCTTTCCTTCCCGAGCTGCTTGCGATGTCTTAGGACAGCAAACGAAAAGAAAACTAGGACATCTGTATTGTTAGTTATTGGACTAATTAGCTGAAACTCTACGAGTGTTGCTTAAGATGGTTTTTCTATTCTGTACCAGATCTGATCATGGCCCCACACTAGCCGATATCAGCAACATTGACTTATATTTCCTGTGATCGAAAGTTAGCATTTATTATGTATCTGCATATAATTTATATATTAAAGCTTTAATCAATACTGTTAAAGCCAGAGCAGCATGCTCTCCTCTTTAATTTCCTCCTCTGAGCATGCTGGATCCTTCTGTGAGGGGCTGTGTACCATTCCCACCTCAGTGTGTGACAGAGGGAGGGACTAAAATATAGTGAACTGTAAATGCAAAATACATGAACATGCAGAAGGATTCCTTCTTTCCTCTTACACAGTAAAACTGTTGGAAGGGACAGAAAAGGAGCGTGAAGATAATAATAAAGTAGAAGTATTGCCGAGGTAGAGCCTTAATATGTGAAGAAACATATTGAGACTAGCTACAGTAAGACTGGTGGCCATGAGAGACAATAGAGCCAAGTGTCCTTACAACCAACCCCGAAAGTTCCCCTTTAAAATCACCCCCCTAAAGTTTGGGTCTTACTCCTTTTGTGTTGAAGATTTAACCTACAAAATTAAATGCATCTAGTGCAAAATGTGGTTTACAGGAGCTGAGAGTGTTCCTCAGTGGTGGGAATGGAATCCTTAGATGATTCAAACTTGAGCACCACCAAGAAAGTGGGGGTGAGAAGAAGAGAAAAGAAGAGTGGTCACATGACTGAGAAGGTTCGAGGCTCCTTTTCCTGGGGGAAGCGTGGGAAAGCCCGGTCATGATGCTCCAATGTTATTCATACTGTGCTTGGTTCTAAGAGGATACGAGCTACCCTGCTTTTATATTATAATAAAACTTGAACATTTAAAAGTATATGAAGATCAAATACTTGATATAAATTAGCCTTGTCCAACTATTTAAATACAGATGATGAAGGAGTATGTATTTTAAAATAAAACTAGAAGAGATGCTTTTAAACCTTCCCCTAGTTACTGTCTTCTTTTAATCCTTTAGCATCATCTGAACTAAAGGATCAAAATTGTTAGGAAAAGTCAGCAAACAAAGATATATGCCCTGAAGTTCACCATCCCATATAGTTGGTTTAAAAAAAAAAAAAAAGACATGCAGCTAGAGTCAAGAGCTCCGGGGTACTGGTTAGTTCATAATGTTGTTCCACCTATAGGGTTGCAGACCCCTTCAGCTCCTTGGGTACTTTCTCTAGCTTCTCCATTGGGAGCCCTGTGATCCATCCAATAGCTGACTGTGAGCATCCACTTCTGTGTTTGCTAGGCCCCGGCATAGTCTCACAAGAGACAGCTATATCTGGGTCCTTTCAGCAAAATCTTACTAGTGTATGCAATGGTGTCAGCGTTTGAAAGCTGATTATGGGGTGGATCCCTGGATATGGCAGTCTCTAGATGGTCAATCCTTTCGTCACAGCTCCAAACTTATGTATCAAAAGATGGCCTAGTCGGCCATCACTGGAAAGAGAGGCCCATTGGACACACAAACTTTATATGCCCCAGTACAGGGGAACACCAGGGCCAAAAAAATGGGAGTGGGAGGGTAGGGAAGTGGGGGGGGAGGGTATGGGGAACTTTTGGGATAGCATTGGAAATGTAATTGAGAAAAATACGTAACAAAAAAAAATTTTTTTAAAAGACTGAGCATGTTTATGCATATGTATGTATGTTCATGTGTGTGTGTGTGAGAGAGAGAGAGAGAGAGAGAGAAGAGAGAGAGCATAGAAGACAGCCTTGGGTACCATCCTTAGAATACCCTTCATCTCCTTTGAGCCACAGATAGTCTAGACTGACTGGGCAGCAAGCCCTAGGGATCCTCCCATCTCTGCCTCCCCAGAGATGGAATTACAGACACAGGCCACCATGCTCAGTTGGAGATGGAATTCAGTACATTTTCTTACCTTCAAGACAAGCATATTACTGACAGCTATCTTCCCAGGCTCTAAAAACTGAACATTTTTCTAAAAGAAAGACACAATACTTTTTGTAAGGTAACCTACTCCAACTATACAACAGAATATTTCTTATACAATAAAGGGTGTGGGAATTGTCAGGCATGAGGAAATGGGGTCACTGCAAAGAATGTCATAGGAAATCAGTGTCCAAGAGCTGCCTGCCAGAAATGCTATACATCTGCCCGATCCCATGTCTCTGCAGTGCTACAGTAAAAGTTGAAAACAAGAATTTAAAAATTGAAGGGATCCAATACAAGTTACCAGTGTTTGGTTAGTTTAATTTCACACAGATCCCTAAGTGCTATGCAAAGATTTTATCTCCCACAGAATTCCATAGGCTGGAGCACATTTAATAGCATCCCAAAATGTGAACTACTTGATGGAGACTGAGAAGAGGACACTGGGGAGCTGTAAAGTAGACTCTTAATCTCTATTCTTAAAGTTTGCACTGAATACAACTCCTCATTCTACGGATTCAGAACCGAGTGTTGCTTGGAATCGTTACTATATATTGTCAGCCTTCTGGGTTGAAGGTGAACCAAGAGTTGCAGTTGAGGATAAGAAAACAAAACAAAACAAAACAAAACAAACAACAACAACAAAAAAAAAAAAACAGAGGTAAGAAACTCTCTGGACTCAAAGGAAGGGACCTTAGATGAAATGCTCTACAGTGGGAGGAAGGAACTTGTAGAGTCCACTTCCAGTAGAAAGATAGGACATCAAGTGGAGGGATGAGGTTGCCATCCCACAGTCAAAACCTCTAACCCAGAATTGTTCCTGTCTGAAAGAACTGCAGGGACAAAAATGGAGAAGAGCCTGACAGAAAGGAGGTCCAGTGACAGGCCCAAATTGGAATCCAGCTCAAGGGGAGACCCCAAGGCTTGACACTATTAGTGATGCTATGGTGTGCTTACAGAGAAGAACCTAGTATAGCTGCCCTCTGAGAGGCTCAACAAGCAACAGATACTTGCACCCAACCAATGGATAGAAGCTGGGGACGCCTGTGGTTGAATTAGGGAAAAGCTGGAAGAAGCTGAGGAGGAGGGAGACCCCATAGGAAGACCAGCAGTCTCAACTAATCTGCCTCCCCTGAGATCTCTCAGACACTGAGCCACCAACCAAACAGCATACCAGCTGAAGGAGGAGCCGCCCCCCCCCCAGCACCACTCCCCCCAGCATATATACAGCAGGAACTGTCTGGTCTAGACTCAATGAGAGAAGATGCACCTAAGAGACTTGAAGCCCCAGGGGGTGGGGAGGTCTGGTGGGGTGGGGACATCCTCTTGGAGAAGGGAGGGAGGAGATATGGGATGAGTAATAGTCAGAGGGACAGACCAGGAGGGGGATAAAGACTGGACTGGAAAAAAAAAAAGATTAAAGAATAAAGAAAAAAAGAAAAAAAAAAAAAAACAAGATGAATGTGAGTAGCTGCGAAAGAATCAGTTCAAGACTTCATTATTTCCATGTAAAATAGATATACAGTCTTCCAAGTTCTGTAAACCTTAAGTCACTGTGAAATGTAAGTGCATCCATTTTAAAAGATACGATCCTGAGAGCTGGGTATGTAATTCACTGGCAAGAAGACTAGAGTCTAGCATGCACCAAGCCCTTGTTCAATTCTTAGCCCCAAAAAGGAAAGGAAATAGCATCCTATCTATCTCTGATTTATATATATATATATATATATATATATATATATATATATATATATATACACACACACATATATATATATATATACAAGTATGTATATATAATCCTTATATTCTCATATATATGAGATTTGTTAGATAAGTGCATAATCAGAAAGATTGTTTATTAGGGTTTTCTGGCATCACAGAACTTATGGAATGTCTCTCTTTAAGGGAATTTATTGTGTTGACTTATAATCATCCCAACTATGGGCAGCTATGGATGGGAAGCCCAAGAATCTAGTAGTTGCTCAGACCACAAGGCTAGTTGTTTCAGCTGGTCTTCTGTAGAAGTCGGTTCCAACAGATGTGCTGGCAGGTAAGTGCAAGCAGGCAAAGAAGAAGTGAATCTTCCTTCTTCCAATGTCCTAATGTAGGCCTCCAGCAGAAGTGTGGCCCAGACTAAAAGTGTGTACCACCTTGCCTGGATCTGGGACTTGTTTTGTGCTAGGCTGACCCTGGACTGAGATCCTCTTGCCTCAGTCTCCCGGGATTACAGGCATGTACTCCCTTGCCCAGGTCTAAGTTTTTCATGGCCTCAAGAACTCCATGCCAAGATCCAGGTGAGAAACTTGTGTCTTCCCGTCTCGAGATCTGGACCACAGATGTGCTCTCCAGTTCTGGAGTGTAGTTCGTTCCAGATGCGGTCAAGTTGACAACCAGGAATAGCCATCACCCATTGCCATAATGAGTATTTATTGTGGAATAGATAAAGGTAATCCCACCTTGGACTTTGCTGCTGAATTTTGCTACAGAGCAAAGGATGGGGTAGGGGAGAGTTTAAGGGTTTTCAGAATGTAACAATGGAATATTCATCTCCAAAACCACAAAGGGATTAACTGAGACTTCTTGATCACAGTAGGAGTAAATCCTGAGCAGTATCAAGCACTGCCCAGAGCAGAGGAAATTATAGATTTTGGATCCAAGTAACCACTTGAAATCAGAAGCTAACAATACTGAGGCGCGCACATCCTTGCACATAGGACATTTCAGCCTGCGCTTTGAATTTTGAGGGCATGCATATCAGAGCCTGACTAAAACCCAAAGTGCTGTCATCTCCAGCGCAGTTCTCAGATCTTAGAGATTAAGGAATATACTCTTCATTCCTGTACAAGACAGTGTGAAGAAGCAATGACCTTAGGGTAGCCAAGGAGGTTTCAGTTGCTGGGGAGCACCTCCTCCTGAAGCTGTGCTGGTGGCTCGGTTGTCATGAGTGAGGGTTTGGCATGTGTTTGGAGGCCACCTGCTGTGTTTGCAGATTTCACTAGGCCTCTTCTTTCCCTTTAGATGCTTTCTCATTTTCACAGAGGAAACATTTCAGCCCTTTACCCCACGGCACTCCGGTCTGGAAGAGCTTTGGGAAAGCTTGTATTTCCTCATTCCTTCAAAGCAGCACATTTAATACTTCAAAGCCAACTGGAAGTCAATATGTATATTTTCTTCTTTGCCTAAACTTGTCCTGTGTCCTTCCATGCCCCCCTGCAAAAAACCGTTTCTCTCTGCAGTGTTTCCTGTTGTGCAAATAAATGAGAAAAAAAAAAAAGGCCATTATGATAATAGAGTAGAGAGAGATACTCAAGACAGAAAATAGCCCAAGGCTTATGAGAATTCTGAAGTTTTGCCCAAATCACTCATGTGCACTGACTGTTACAGCCAGTGAGCATGTAAGCACAAAATATGGACTCCATATCAAAGAGATGATTTACAAGATAGTTGATTTAGAAAGAGGAATTACAAGTTGCCAATATGACTTGGAAGGAAGAGGGGAGAAACAAAGATCCAAAATCAGCAGGAAAGAGTTTGTGTAACATGAGCAAATTGCTAAAACCTTTAGGCTAGAAAGTTCTTTGCTATAAATAACGATTATATGGAAAATATGCATACAGGTAACTTTGTTTTTGTTTTTTGAGTTTTTTGTTTTTGTTTGTTTGTTTGTTTGTTTGTTTTGGCTATAAGAGACAATGCCTGAATACCTGTACCCTATATTAGAAGATATTAAAAATAATTTAATAAGCCGGGTGTGGTGGTGCATGCCTTTAATCCCAGCACTCAGAGGCAGAGGCAGGCAGATTTCTGAGTTCGAGGCCAGCCTGGTCTACAAAGTGAGATTCCAGGACAGTGAGGGCTACACAGAGAAACCCTGTCTCGAAAAACCAAAAATAAATAAATAAATAAATAAATAAATAATTTAATATTGCCAAATAGTCTCTATTATGGTGAAATGAGGAAGCAGAGTGGGCAGGGTAGTAGAGACATTTCTATAATCTGGGAACAAGTTGAATTTGGGACTTGATCTGACCCTACTTCAAACAGCCAGACATAAAACTTATCAAAGAACCTGGTACATGAAGCATTGGGATTATTGGAAGTGTTTCTGTCTAGAAGAGTTCACAAACTAGAATGGTATCAGGCCCTTTAGAGGGTGGGCAGTAAAGAGATCTCAATGTTGTACTACAAATGATATCGCACCCTTCCAGGTCTCTCGGTGTGGCCCTGCTACCAGCAGCCCCAGCACCACCTGAGAACTTGACAGAAACGCACGTTCTCAGATCTTACTGGGACCAACTGAACCAGAAAGTCTCAGGCTAGATTCAAGAGCCTAGGATTGGACACAACTTCCTAATGATGCTGAACCCTTGAGAGGGCTACGATGATCTCAGTATTCCTCGTCCCACACATCTCTGGTGACAAGTGAACAGCAAGGATGAAAAGTAGTGACAGGAAGAAGCCAGTTCCCTAACTGTGTGGCTAAGCTACCAACCAACCTAGAGCCTGGCATGCCCTGGGCTTCCTGTAATATGAGATAACACATGGCATTTTCTGCTGCTTGTAACTAGAAGCTTCCAAATTGGTAGGATGAATGAGAAGAAACAGTTAGATTAAAAGGCTAAAATTTAGCTAGTTGTTCCTCTTAAATTGTAAAGAGTTTAGTGTAGTGTGGCCCGTGACATTATAATCAAATGACAAAGTACCAAGGCAGCCACTTAAAATGCTTAAGGCAACGTTGACAGGAGGGGACAGAGTAAGACATAAATTAGACGACTGAACTAAGGTTATGGTTCTTAAGGCCCATAATAGGAAGTAAAGCAAAACCTTGGCTCTTGACTTCAAGAGTTCTATGCAGAAGTTTCTCTCAACTCTAATTAGTGATCTTTTACTATCATACAACTCTACCCCATTCTTGAAGAATGAAGTGACATTTAGGCCTTTTTGTTTTTATGTCGTTGTGTACCCTGAAACTTGTTCCAAGCTGAGGCTCAAACTCCAGGCCTCTTACATGTTGTGCAAGGAATTCCACAATTACCCTGAATCTCTAGCCCAGATTGTTGGGGGGGGTTGTTCTTTTCTTTTCTTTTCTTTTCTTTTCTTTTTCTTAATCAGTGACTACAGTGGCAAATTCTTCAACAAAATTGAAAACTGACGTTGAGTTTGTACCTTCCTATTGCTTTACACATGTTCTGTCCCAACAAACATAAAGATAATTGGTCGTGTCGGGCTCACACATCCACTGGGGCAGGTGAAAGCCTACAGCACTTGGGTCTGTAGAACACCTACATGATGTGTCTCTGTTTGTTTACTAGCTTAAACCACCAAACCTGGCTTTGTTTGTTTGTTTATCAGGAAAGAGTACTTGGGATAGAAATCAAGGCCTAATATATGCAAAGTAGATATTCTACCACTGAGCTATACCACCAAACTAACTCACTTACACTGTGGAAAAATACAAAAATAATCTGAGAATGGAAAAAAATGCCAAGACTGAACATTTGATTAAAGCATTTAAGTTTAGAAAAATTAAAAAATCAGTTCTTACGGAATAACCCAAACTGGACATGTGTTTAGTGCTTTTTGGTAGAAACAACACAATTCTGTGAGGTAATTAGACTCAGTTGTCAGAAACCTGTGCGGCAAACAGCCCAGTTGCTTTTTAGAGCTCATAAAGCCATGGCTCTCATGGGTGATGCTCTTACACAGGGTTTCTTCCTGCCCATTGTAAAAGCAGAATGTCCATCCTTGGTGTTTCCACCGTGCCCTGCTGGCGAGCACACAAGATGCTACCCAGCTTCCTGGACTCCCCCTCTGCTCACTAGCTTGTTGTACTCATGTCTGGCCTTATTTGTTTCATTGTGGACTCATACAACCTTGAGAGGGACTGATTCCCGAATCTAGGACATTTGTCCTAAAGCTCCCTTGATGACAGTCAAGACAATATTATTTAATTATATAGTCATTGTCTTTCTCGGCTGGTCTCGGTTATTGTCTACAATCTACTTGTTTGTTTTCATTTAACCTTCAAATACCATTACTGGGGAACTCATGCTCCAAGTAGAAGCTTTTCAAAAATCTCTTGGGTTTATCTTCTCAGAGTTGGAAAGGGTTGCTGAAATGAGAGTGTAATCTTATGAATAAATTAGCAGAGGCAAGTATTTTAGAGAGATTATTCCGTAGGTAATTAAGACATGTTCATTAACATGCTCTAGTGAAAAAAATCAACAAAATACATATTTAACATATGTCTAGGATCTAAAAGCCACTCCGCAGCATCAGGAATACTGATTTCGCCTTTCCAGCTAAATTACTGTTCTGCCTTTAACTTCCTTTTCGTGTACAAAGTAGAGTAGGAGTGAGAGAATTTTTTTTTTTTTTAAATATTGAGACTTTGTGGTGGCTTTAGTGTGGATCATATAGAGGACAAGACAACTATTCTACCCTTCTGATGTCCCACAGTTTAACTCCACAACTAAAATTCCCAGCTGTCCCTTCAGTTTAATCAGTAATCATCCATAACAGAAAGAGGTAAGTAGATATGAATATGTATGTTAGAGTCTTAGCGCAAAGACACTGCTTAATCACTTCTTGCATTAGTAAGTATTATGTAATGCTTGGCTTGGGACTGCTGTCGTGGAAATGGTCAATTAAGAACTTTCCAAGCTGTAAGTCCTCATTACCGTTCCCCCGGCATTAACAATGATGCTACTACATCTTTCTAAGTGACGCCTGGGCTGTTCTTGAGAAGGTATGGTAATCCCTATCAGTTCTGCCTCTTAAACAAACAAACAAACAAACAAACAAACAAGCATCATCACATGGCCTCCATCAGTAGGTCTCAGAGTGGGGTCCCTACCACCTGGGAACTTGTTAGAAAGGCAAATTCTTGGGCTTCATCCAGTCCTGCTGAATTAGTAACTCTGGGGATGGGGGTCCAGTAGTCTCTGTTTTAATTACTCCCTCAGGTGATTTCAATGCCTGCCTAGGTTGGAGTACTGATTTGCAAGAAGCAGAAAGCATTCATCTTTTGATCGTGATAAGTGGTCTTTAATTATAAAGAACACAGTGAGGATGCATATCAGTATTTAAAACTCTCTCCATCATCCTTAAGTCATGTAAGAGTTGAAACTCTCTCAAGAAGTTGCCTATTGGCCTAAAACCAATTATTGAAAGCCATGGGCAGAAAGAGCATTAGGATCCTAAAGAGATTGTACGTCTTTCATGTAGGCACCTCTGTACATCACACCAGCCACGCTTTGGGCAATAAAGACGAGAGAGAGGGAGGGGGAGAGGAAGAGAGGGAGAGAGAGAGAAGTGCCATATAAGAGCCAGTGTTGTAACACCAGCCATGAAGCCAGCTTTGTTTCCTGATTCCAGGCCGGAACTTTGGAACAATGCCTCATTGACCAGAGGTTATCAGGCTTTTTAGCCAGACCAGTAAGATGAAAGAGAGACCTTTTTTTTTCCCCCTACACACTGAATAGAAAATACTATTCTCTTGAAACTGGATCCTCCCCATGGAAATAGTTTCATTTTAAAAAAAATAAATAAATAAAAAGGGTTGGTCCTGTAACAATTCAGAGTCTGTAACAATTTTTAAGAGGAAAAGTTTCACACTATTTGATGTCTTTTTGGAAATTTTTATTTTCTGTATATGCGTTGTTTTGTTTTGTTTTGTTTTGTTTACTTGCATGTGTGTCTATGTTTGTCTGGTGCCCTGGAAGGCCAGAACAGAATATTGGTTTCCCTGAAAATAGAATTACAGATGGCTGTGAGCCACCATGACAGTACTGGAAACTGAACCCAGGTCTTCTGGAAGAGCAGCCAGTGTTCTTAACTACTGACCCTTCTCTCCAGCCCCCTACTTAAACATTTAAAATTTTTTTCATGAGCTAGAGAGATGCTCAGTAGTTAATAGAACAGGCCACTCTTCCAGAAGGTGTGGGTCTGATTCCCATCACCCACATCAGGTGGCTCATAACCATCTCTAACTTTAGCTCTCGGGACAGGGGGTTGATGGGGATCCAATATATAATTTTAAAAAGAGCAATACACTGCTTTGCGGATAGCCTGGGTACGGATAACATGTAACTCCAGTTCTAGAGGATGTGACTCATCTGGCCTCTGCTGGCACCTGTACTCAACTGGCATGCACATGCTTACACACACACACACAACAGAGAGAGAGAGAGAGAGAGAGAGAGAGAGAGAGAGAGAGAATGAATTTAAAAATAATTGTAAACATGTATATTTTCTATATAAAGTTAATGCATTCCTATTACAAATTTGCTTTGTTTTTATTTATAAAACCATGGCCTAGCTGAGTGGTAAACATTGTAACACAGATGACAGCACAGACACAATTAGAAGTACCACTAACATTTCAAAATAGTTACACGGATGCAATAAAGATAGAAAATTCAAGAGCTTCTGCTAAGAAGAGGACCCATGGAGAAGCTGGGCCTCAGAAAGCATGACCAATGAACACAGCAAGAAAAGCCAATGTAAAGGTGACATTTTACAGGATATTGGGCAAGTTACAGTAACTATGTTATAATTGCACGTGACAGATGGGTTTGCAAAAACTTGATT
This sequence comes from Mus caroli, assembly GCF_978045245.1. Classification (NCBI taxonomy): domain Eukaryota; kingdom Metazoa; phylum Chordata; class Mammalia; order Rodentia; family Muridae; genus Mus; species Mus caroli. Next base: position 104,355,668 of record NW_028227266.1, read on the forward strand.
ACCTCTTAATGAATTTTTAAAGACTTCCTTTAATGCAGTTGTAATTTTTCTACTATGTGGTCCTTAACAGCGATAACACGCTCTTACCCTCTACGTGTTAACTCGCCCAGTTAGAAGAACAGTAAACAGTGTGTTTAATATTAATTCAGCTAACATAGGAGTTTGAGACCTATTTGCGAACAATTCCTTCACAAATAAAAATCCAAAGATATATGGAGGCAGGGAGACGAGGGCCTTTGAGACTTGCTAGCACTCAAACATGCCCAATTTACATCACTCTATTTACAAAACACCCTGGAAAAGGAGAAGATAAACAAATCCCTCCACTTCACTCAGTGAGGTTGGGTACGACTGCTGCTCAGCACAGACCTTGTAGACCATCTTTCTGATGGGTCTCTGACACAGAGTCTTGTGTATTACAGTGCAAGGCCATTTTTAAATTCTGTAACCCCATTAGGGCAGGTTTTTCTTGGTAACCAACAGAAGTTAGGCTTTTGGGAACCGCACTGGCAAAAAGTCCATTTCACGTATAAACTCTAGCACGTCCTCACAGTTTTGCATTTGGTAAAAATGTATAGATTATTTGAGTTGCAAATGATGATGTTGGAGCACTGGTTTTGTTGATGTTTCTCTATCCTGTGCCGTGTACCACCCATGTATTCTGGGTCTGACTCAAAGGAGCTTGAGTCAGGGAAAGCATTTAGATTGTGTTGGGTTTAGTGGCATATTTAAACCTATTTTGCAGGCAGTGTTTGTATGGTTACATTATTGCTAACTGCCCTGGTGGAGAAATGACCACCAGGAATATTCTAACTACCTGAACTTTATAAATCAGGGGCCCCAGAAATGTTGCTATGGTGATGGTTTGTATATCCTTGGACCAGGGAGTGGTACCATCTGGAGGTGTGGCCTTGTTGAAATAGGTATGACCTGGTTGGAATGGGTGTGTCACTGTGGGTGTGGGCATAAGATCCTCACCCTAGTTGCCTGGAAGTCAGTCTTCCACTAGCAGCCTTTGGATGAAGACATAGAACTCTCAGCTCCTCTTGTGCCATGCCTGCCTAGATACTGCCATGCTCCCTCCTTGATGATAATGGACTGAACCTCTGAACCTGTAAGCCAGCCCCAATTAAATGTTGTTTTATTAAGACTTCCCTTGGTCATGGTGTCTGTTCAAAGCAGTAAAACCCTAACTAAGACAGCTATGTATGGGTTTCATAGTATCCAGCACCTGAAGCATGTGCATGATGCCTGAGAAACAGAGACAGAAGCTAGTCTATGACTCTTTCTAGATTTACTTTAAAAACAAATATAAATTAACCAGGACCAGGGAGCATAGTGAGAATTCTGGAATTTGTTTTTTAAAAAAACACAGAAATATCATAAGAATATGCTTTTATTTTAATCCCAGGTGTAGAGATGTGGGGCCCCTTCAGACTGTCCGAAGAAGCTGACTATGATTTGCCTAGTGCTCTAGCAGAAGCATGGTTTGGCCAGCTGCAGATGTTTCTGCAATTGTGTAACATTTGGATTTCTGGGACCTTTTTCAGAGGGTACAGTACAAGAAAGGTGGGTGGGTAGTGGTCATTTGCAGGGGTTGGTTGTAGTCAAATAGTTCTCATGCTCAAAGAGGAAAAAAGAGGAAAGAAATTAGGTTCAAAGATTTTCCTAATTCCTCTCTCCCCTCTATTTTTGTTTCTCTAGTATCTGGTGGTGTGGGGGTGAAATGAGAGGTGGGGTAGGAGAAAAGAACCCACAAAGCAGCAAAGATCAGCTACAAGGAGTGTTTGCATTCCTGTTCGCTCCTGCTGTCATGTGAGGGGGTGATTAAAGATCCAAGACTCCCCACAAAGGTAGAAACAAACCATTTTAGGATACCTCAGCTAATTAATAAAAAAAAACTATGTTATCCTCTACATTTTGTGATATTTATAGTATTTGTCATTCAATTTTGTAATTGTTGACACAATTTAAATATTTAACTTCTATTATCATGATATTTATGGCTTCTGATGCTTAATATGACAATTTCACTGGGCTAATGATGACACATTGGATTGCAGCTGGTAAGACATTATTTCTGAGCATATCTGCGAGGGTGATCTGAGAATAGATGAGCATTTGAATCAGTAGGCTCAGTGTGTGCTGAAACATGGTACATCCTCATGCAACCCACAAAGAAGTACACAGAACCAAACAGGATAGAAAAGCACATTTGTTCCTTCTCTGTGGGGCCCTTCATCTCCTGCCTTCAGTGTTCCCTGTTCTCAGGCCTTCTTCCTTGGACCAAATTAAATCACTGACCCTCCTGGTCCTTCAACTCGCAAAGGAAAGAACATGGGAGTTTTAAGACTCCATAATCATATAAGATAGACATAAATACTCATAATAAATAAAAGTGTCTTGATAAAAAAAAAAAGTTCCTAGCAAAAGTTATCATACTTCTATTTCTAACCATTATGATTTTACATTTTTATTTATTTTATGTGTATTGGTGTTTTGCCTGCGTATATATTTGTATACCACATGTGAGTTACATGTGGGGTGCTGGGGTTTGTACCTGGATCATCTGGAAGAACAGCTAGCACTTCTAACCACTAAGCCACCTCCCAAGTCCTGTTATCTTTAGTAAATTTAAGAACATCTAATTGCAAGGGAAAAGTGAAAGGAAGGAAGGCCAAGAGGAAGGAGAAAAAGGGACCATCAGTGGTGGGGGAAGGTGTTTGTCGCATATGGAGAGGTTTGTCAACAGGATCTGAAATCAAAATCTTACTGCCACCATTTATAACCTATGGACCCAGTTATTTCACCTCCCTAAATGTCACTCCTCTTAACCACAAGATGAGGATGCCATGACCCACCTTGCAGTGTCATGAGGATTAACTAAGGGCAGATCTAAAGGACCTTGCCAAGTGCTTAGCACGGCTAAGGCACTGGGTAAAAACCTTAGGCTTCCTTCTTCTAAAGTGTGTACTTTCATTGTTTTCCCCAAGCCATACGTCCCATTAGGATGAACAAGCTAATAATAATAATTTCAGCATTTTTTTCACAGCAAATTTTAAGCAGTACAACATATGTAGGAAGAATTCATTTATTTTTCTGTCAAGACATGGAACTGTCTGTACAAGGTGTGAGATTATGCCATCTTCTGTTCTGAACAGAGTTGGCAAAGTGTCGTGCATGAGCTGTCAAAGGAGTGAGATTGGGTAGCAAGCCTCTGTATTTGGGATCCTGAAGGCCTCCCCGAGAATCCTGTACTAAAAAGCACCAACCCCTCGGTGCTCTTGAGAAATGATGGGACCACCTGGAAGAAGGGTCTAGTGGAAGAAAGGTCACTGGGGATATTCCCTCAAAGGTGATGTTTCAGACCACAATCCCTCTTCCACTCTGTTTCCCAGACAATGAAGTGAATGGTTTCCTTTGCCTACTGTTCCACCATGGTCTCTTGCCTTGCCCCCTCTCCCCGCCCCCAGATAAATGAACCAGCTGAGGACTGAAGTCTTCTCTGGTGTTTTATCACCAAGTCTGATAAACACACAACTTAGGGGTCTGCATGAATGTGTACAAGGATATATACATAAAATTTCTTTTAAAAATCTTAAAAAAAAAAAAAAGAAAGAAAAGCAGAACGCTACGAGTGTTAAATTCAGGGAAAACAGACTAAATTGAAGAAGAGGCTTTATACTGGGAGGAGCCTAATGTTTAAAATGTCACAAAGGAACCCGAAATTCCTCAAAGCTCCTATCTATTCACAACTATGTAAGTACACTGGTTATTTATTCTTAGACTGGAGGGGGCCATAAAAGCTACAAAGCTGTGGCTAGAGGTGTTCAGCGGTCCATTAGGCTCAGGAAAGCTAGTCCTTGGTACATAAGCTTTTCACCGGAGGTCGTTACTAGACGTAGTTATATTTCCTTTCTGGCTGGAGGATTTGCGAGCTGCCAAGATCTCTCAAGTCCTTTGATTCTGGCTTTCTTGGTCTTAGAGCTCAGAGCAGCATTGCTCGTTCTACAGAATTTTTACAACTAGCTAAATGAAATAAAAAAAACAAAACAAAAAAAAAGCAAAAATCTAATCCACGTGTGCTTTTCATCTTTCCATTGCCTGATACCTAGAATCTTAATGGCTAGAACAGGCTGGATAAGACATTCAGTATTCTCTTTCCCAGTCAGAAACCATTGTTACAATGATCTTCAAAGAGGGACATGTAACCATGCATTCTGCAAATGACTACTCATTACTTTCTCTCTTGTTTGACTTTGTTATTACATCACAACCCTTCCTGGCAATTCTGCCCGCCAGTCATACTTAACTTTTTTCTGTAACCTTCAAAATACATCCCTAGCTTAGTTCACAAATTAGCCCTATGCATCTTCTGAAGCACATACATAAACAGATGAAAACAGTCACATTCCACCTCTTCCTCACCAGGCCGAACAACCATGATTCTTTTAAGCACTTCTGTCTCGGGATAGAATTCATGACATCCCTAACCCTCCTTCATTCATGTCCATCAGCCTGTGTTCAGTGCCCCACAGCTGAGAGGCACGTTGCAAATTGTCTAGGACCTGTTGGTATTAAATAGCTCCATAAGCAGATGGAACTGCTCAGGACAGGTACAGCCAAGATGAATTGCAAGATTTCTTTAGAGCATATATTAGACAGCACTGAGGTGCAGGAACCTGCCTAGGGGCTGGAAATAGAGCGCAGCGTAGAGCACTTGCCCACCAGGGAAAGCTGCCCAGGAGAAGGGGATGCATAGTGAAGATTTGAAGGCAGAGTAGATGTTAACTAGAGGAAGGCAGACAGGGAACCAGAAAAGAGAAGACTTTTGCCAGGAAGTAACAGGGAAACGGGGTGAGTAGATGGGAGTACTGTAGAGGCAGAGGGAGGGAAAAACAGCATGTGGTGAGAGAGGGCATCCCCAGAGCCAGACCGATCAAGGCCCTCCACGACAGGGAGTTCCATACTTATCCCAAAGCAAGTCAAAGCCACTGAAAGATGACAAGCAGGGGCCTAGGAGGCTACTCCCTGCCTCAGGCAAGAAGTAATGATGGTCTCTGGGGTGAGGAAGAAGACAGGTATCCAGGTAAAGGATTGAAAGGACGTGGAGGTAGCATGGATACCAAGTGAGGAAACAGGAAGGGCCTGACTCGGTCACAGGATGCATGGGTGGTTCTCTACTTGTGAGGAAGGCAGAGCAGGACACTGGGTGATGGTGACTCAGAAGCCATTAAGCTTCCTGCACCCTGTCAGGCTATGAGGTGCTGGTGACTTATTTCCCTTTTCTATAAATGCAGCATTTCCCCCTCCCATCAGCTAGAGGGATTTTGTAATTACCATGATAAAATAGTTCCACTTTGAATGTCATATTTAAGAGTCAGGAATACTAAGGTGCAGCTTCATCTTAGCCCAGCAATTGACTTCTAGTGCTATCTTCATAGGATTACACAAAATCCTATACAAGGGTGGTGGAACATCTCTGCCCTCTTTTAAATTCTACACAGATAATCCTTTACCCCTGCACCCAAACCATTAAATCTTTCTCTTCTCAAACCATTCATAAGGACACTGGGCACTTTCCAGTTCCCTCAGGTATCACACACACACACACACACACACACGGACACAGACATGGACACAGATACACACAGGCATGCATGCACATGCACACACACAAAAAAATACTCACACATGCCCACATATAAGCACATACATGCATGCATACACATCATGCACACACACATGCATGCACGCAAGCCAGACAAAGTGCAGAGCTTTGCGGGGCTAAGCGGATACTCTGCCACTGCACCATCAGCTCTGATGGCTTCCTTTTTACAGTCTTAATTATTTTATGTGTCTATGTGTACTTGCTTAAGTACACAAGCTTCCGTTCTTTTCTTCCATCATGTGAGTCTCAGAGATCAAACTCAGGTCACCAGGCTCGGTAGCAAGTGCTTTCACCAGTTGAACCATCTCACCAGCCCCATCAAGATGAAGATAACAGCAAACAAACAAAACCCCATAACTTTAAAAAATACTTTTGGTATAATCTCAAGGTATAATCTCAATTTACCTTAAGGAGCTTTAAAACTTCCCACTTCTTAGATCAAGCTGTAGTAAAATGTGTGCCATTTTCCCTAGGAAGGTCGAGCGCATATCAGCAGCACTGGAAACCTTATTGAGTATACTGAGACTCAACATAGATTTATTTGGGAGGAAAATTAGAGTGCTCTCAAGTTTTAGAGACCCAACTTTCTAAAGTTCAAATTCAATTCAAATAGTTAACACCTTAACTTTGAAGTAGGCATTCTCTAAAAAACAAAGAATAGGAAAAAAAAAAAAAAAGTCACACCATTTGTCAGGCTAGAGATGTAGCTCAGAGGTGGAGCACTTGCCTTGCACATGTAAGGACCTGGGTTCAAGTCCCAGCAGTGTTATTTTTAAAAGACAAATAAGGAGGGATAGATACTGCTTTAAAAAGACAAACAGAAACAAAACACATGGACCCTGTTTGACTGAGGGACATTCTCTTAAGCCATTGGGAAAAAGCTTCAGACAAGCCTCCCACACAAAATTCGACTGTAATCTATAATTACAATGTCCTTTTAATTATACTACGTCTTTCAGCTCCAAAGAGGACTTTTCTTTTTTTTTTTTTTTTTTTTTTTTGTTTTGTTTTTCGAGACAGGGTTTCTCTGTGTAGCCCCAGCTGTCCTGGAACTCACTTTGTAGACCAGGCTGGCCTCGAACTCAGAAATCCACCTGCCTCTGCCTCCCGAGTGCTGGGATTAAAGGCGTGCGCCACCACGCCCGGCCAAAGAGGACTTTTCATACGGCAAGTAGATTCAGATTTGCTGTTAAACAGACACAACCTATCTGGTCAGCTCTTAATGCTATTACTTATGCAGAAAAAAATTTTTTTTTCTTTTTCGAGACAGGTTTTCTCTGTGTAGCCCTGGCTGTCCTGGAACTCACTTTGTAGACCAGGCTGGCCTTGAATTCAGAAATCTGCCTGCCTCTGCCTTCCGAGTGCTGGGATTAAAGGCATGCACCACCACACCCGGCTCCAGCCTGTGCTTTCTGATCCCTCTTCTTATCTTCCCCTTCCAGGGAAGATAAGCACAAACTGACTGCTCAAAACTTTCAAAACTTGGCTCTTCTCTGCCTCAGCCTTGTGTCACTATTGCTCCCATCTTCTGCTCCGAATGACAGTATCCTACCCTGTGATGTATCTGACCCTACAATGTCTGCGATAGTGATGAAGTGCCCTTCATTCATTCACCACATGAATGTGTCTCATTTATGCCAGATCTGTGTCTGGTACAACTGCAAAGCACCGTGTTCCCATTGGTGAAATAAGATTTCATGTAGAGAAAAAGATTCTGAGTGCTTTGGAGTAGGGATTATAGCAGTAAATGGATGTGGGACCCAAACTGGAAGGCTCTTATTGCAATGATCCAGTGAGGAGAGGATGGTAGCAGATCGAATCGTTATTTGAGAACTGGCTGGTGTGTTAGTTACTTATCACCTTGGAAACCTTCTGATGGGTGACACAGGTATACAGAGATCTGAAGAAAAGCAGTGCTGTTTGTTTGCCTGCCTCTGCCTCTGCCTCTTGCTGGTATGTCTGTGTGCTACTGCTGTTACCATCAGACTCCAAATTCTCTTGTCTTCCAAAATGGTCTCAAGATGACTAACTAGAAATCTTCCAGGCCTTCAGCACCAGGATGGGAATCCTTAAAGCATTCAGCTTTGTGGACTGAACAGCTCTGAGGTTCATAGCTTCTCACATGTAGACACCCATTGTTGTATTACCCAGGATTCCTTGGAAGCCACTTAAATAAGTGTGTCTGTGTGTTTACATTTCATCAGTTCTTTCTCTCTAAAGAATGAGGTCTTTTGAAGTGCTTGGGCAATGGGGGTAAGGAGGAGAAAGGTAGAGACCAAGATGATGACAAGGTGCATGGTCTGAGCTTTTAGGTTGACTGATGAGGAAACTGGAAAAGAAATCAGTTTAGTGGGTGGAGTTGGTGAGTTCTCCCTGAACACAATTTGCCATGTTTGCAAGATATCCAGATAGAGGCATTGGAGAGATAACTGGATATACAAGGCTGCAGTGTAGTCCTAGTAAGCATTTGAGAGTGATTGGCTTAAAGGTCGTAATTGAAGCTATGGGACTAGCAGACCTCATCCAGCAAAAAGAGAACAGACTTTACAAATAAGCTCACAAGCTAGCTCCTAACATCCTTACAGGATGTCTCTGCCAAGTCTGCCACCCTCAAGAGCAGTGAAGAGCTCTAGGTCCCCATAGGTCACTCTAGGCTGAAGCCAAGGAACAGCCTACCAAGAGGTAGAACACATTCTCAGTGTCCCACTTGGTCACCTGAGCCACCAAGCAGCTGGTCTCTAGTTCTCAGAAGAACATTATCTGCAAGTCACATTCATTCCCCACTAGCTGGATGCTGACGTTGGTATAACCATACCTTGACTGTTGCTCTAAGGCCAAAACAAAGGAACTGCAACCATGCAGTCTCACCTATGTCCGGGCAGACTTACCAAATTCACCGAGGTTCAGTGAGGCTTGGGCTACCTGCTCATACTGCATCATCTCATGAATTCTGATAATCATGAGTCTTCCCAATCTAGCTTCTTCACTCACTCATGACTTTAACCTTCTACCTGTGTAGAGATCCAGATTTGTGAAGCGTTTGCCACTAGAGATCTGGGAGCACGAAGGATGAGAAGCAGATGGTGTATCTGAGATACCGCATCCCTGTTGGTACTTAAGAGTGAAGACATTGGTGTGTCCCAACAGACACATCACCAACAACAAAAACTACCCCACAAACCAAGTCCTGTGTCACATCCTGTCTCTACAGCATAAGGACAAGGGGAAGAACATGGAGGAGACACTTCAAAGAAGCATCTGTGACTAAGAGTAACAATGACCATGACTTAGACCATGACATGGGGGAGGGGGGTGCTGTGGGAAGCCACATGTGCCGTTGCAGGGTGGCGCTGACAACAGCTGGCCACCACGCATACATAGGCAGTAAAGTTTTTTTGCCAAGATGAGGTTTTGAGAATTAACCAATCAGATAAGAGACATATTAACCAATCAGATGAGAGACAAGTTAACCAATCAGATGAGAGAGAAGTTAACCAATCAGATGTGAGACATGCAAATGAGGTGGTAAGCATAACCCATGCATAACCAATCCGGGTGTGCGACACGCCTCTCCTAGGCCTATATAAGCAGCACCAGTTCTGGGCTTGGGGTCTCTTCGCCTCTGCAATCAAGCTCTCCCAATAAACGTGTGCAGAAGGATCCTGTTGCAGCGTCGTTCTTGCTGGCGAGTCGGGCGCGCACAAGAGGGTCCCTTTGGCCTACTCAAGACATGGGTAAAAGTGATGTGTGTCACAGACATTCTAGTACATATGCCTGCCTGCAGTACACATGGCTCTCATACCAGCCTTTGCCATGTCGCAAAGTGAGTCTGAGCATATGAGGCAAGGTCACACGTGCATATGTATAACATGGAAGCAAATAGTTACTGTGCTGAATCTGGTAGAAACTTGCGGTAATCAAAGCACAGACTATCTTAGGAAAGAGGGGGCTCTGCTGCATCTTCCAGCAGCACTGGAGGAAGGTTCTCTTTTCAGACCATGCAACCTGAGTCTGAGGACACAGGGGCATCTCCAGGCAGGCTATAATAAATGGAGGAGGACTTTTCAGAGAGGAGTATACTTGAATGCACTGAGGAGCAGAGGCAGATGGTGAATCTGGGATACCACAGTCCTGTTGGTACTTAAGACATTGGCTGCAGGCATTACATTCAATAATAATGAATCATTCAGAATTGAGTTGTCTAACCTTTTAATCTCCTCCCCAGCCACCACCCCCACCCCCAATCTTCATTCAGGAGTCAACTCAGCTGCCCCCCAAGGAGGCTTTAAATACTTCCCCTTTGGTTGGTTGTGGGCACTGAGTGTTAACCCTAGGGCCTTGTGCATGCTGAGTGTATACCACTGAGCCACATTCCCACCCCTGAACAACTCTGTTGCAAGCCAATTTTCCTCCTTAAAAATCAGGTTTCAAAAGCAGGGCAGCTGTAGACGCCTTTAATCCCAACACTTGGGAGGCAGAGGCAGATAGAACTCTGTAAATTTGAGGCCAGCCTGGTCCACAAAGCAAGTCCCAGGACAGTCAGACTGCACAGTAAAACCCTGTCTCAAAAACCAAACCAAACCAAACAAACAAACAAATAAAGGAAATAGCTTTTAGGCTTAGAAGGTTCTTTTGATGTTCCTTTTTCTTTTTCAATTTCATTCTTTTTTTTTTTTTTTTTTGGACAGAGTCTCACTATGTAGCCCAGGCTGGACCCCATTTCTTGATCCTCCTATCTCAGCTTTCCAAGAGTTAGCAGTACAGGTGTGTATAGAAGTGACGTTGTCTATCTTAAGGATTTGCTTTGAATGTATTTAGTTTTCTAGCTCTAGCAAATGGCATTGGGTTTTATTTTTCTCAATTCCAGTGAAATATGAATTTTTTTCCCTACACGAATTTGCTAATGAGTGATTTAAGTAATAAGTACAGAGAAAATATGAGTCAATTGCGTATATTATATAAATAAATATATCTCACACATAAAGGGAAATGGGCATCAGAATGATAGTGGTCTGAGGTTTGGGAACACTGTCCAGGAGACAGGTCAGTAGACTGCTGTTAGGGCTAGGTTGTTACAAGGAGCAGTATGACAAAAAGGATAACGTTTAAAAACTCAAGCTTTTACATTGTAACCCTCCCTTTATATTTTCTAGCTGGGTGGCTTCCAGGAGGGTGCTCACACTCTTCCGTCTCTGTCCCCTTAGCTTTCTGTTGCAGATCTGGTTTACAGGAGCGTAAGGAACAGAGGCAATGGCTGTTTGAGCATAGGTATCATTAGCCTTCTCTGTAACCTTTCTCCATGCTTTCCAGGTGTAACCAGATTGACCCAGTTTCTCTAATTTTGTGAGACTGCATGTCTGAACAGCTGTAATTGGCTTTAGAAAGGAATCAGGTGCAGTACTTTTCCACTAACATAGAAAGGAAGCCAATAGCATAGCACAATGCTTTCAGTCCCCAGCCTTTCCACATGGGTGTAAATTGGGAAGGTGATCACCTACCCAGTCCAAGTCTCCTGTCCCCATACTGGATCTTATTGCTCTTCGGAAGGCATGATTTTGTAGTACTTTCAGCATAAACTTTCAGCTTCTGGGTGTGGTGCTACATACCAATAATCCCCTCCTTGGGAAGTAGAGGTAGGAGAATGAGGAAGACAGGCTTGGACAAACTGGGCTATGTTGACCATGTTTCAAAAAACCAAAATGTAACACCTAGGGAGATGGCTCAGTGGGAATACACTTGCTGTCCATGTTAGAAGAACGGATGCCCAGAACCCACCTGACAGCTGTGGTCAACAGCGTACACTTGTAACGCCTGCACTGGGATGCAGAGAGGCATCCTGAGAGGCCTTGCTGCCCAGCCAACCTGGTTACAACATCTAGCTTCAGTTTCAGTAAGACCATCTCGAAAAAATAATATGGAGAAGAAACTAAGACAAGAAAATTTGCTCTCAACCTCTAGCCTCCATGGCCATCTCATGGGCATCCCCACACAGCACACACACATGCTCATATGTGCATATGCCACACACTCTTCATACACACACACACAGCACACACACACACACACACACACACACACACATAACTTAATAAATAAATAAACAATAAAACAGGCTTCAAAAAAAAAAAAAAAAAAAGCCCACAGGATTATTTAAGCCACACAGCCACCTCTCTGCACTCATTGCTCAGAAAAGGGAAGAAATCCATGCCCATCCCCCACAGACATATTGTCAGTCACTCTTTCCCGTCCCCTGTGTAAAAAGCCTGTGACATAGCTCCTGGGGTAAACAAAAACTCTGGGCACCACCATGTGGTTCTCCCATTTTCTACTTCAAAACCAAGGCATGCAGAGAGGAGACAGAAACGTTTCTCACTGAGTGTTACCCTGAAACTGAGCGAGAGGTAAATGGGGCAGCCTAGCTCCCTTAATGCAGAGAGCCTGAGTCTCTAGCACTAGTCAAAATCATTTAAGTACATACATACCTAGATGCAGTTTCCTTGATAATCCTAAATGATCTGTCAGATATTTTGTTTTTTGTTTTTGTTTTTTTTCAAAGGAGGCATTAGCTTTGGGGGAAAGGGGTCACCAAAGGGTTTCCTTCTGCTGCCCTCTGCTTCCGTTTCTGGGAAGCATCTTACTAACTGGGTCATTTTCTACCATGGAGGAAAAACAAACAGGACACTGGCACAAGGCAGAGCGCTTGTGGCTGGTCATCTTCTGTGTGGTGACAGACCTGTCTTTCATATTTCTAGTCCGTTGCCAAGCTTCTAAATGAACTCCTGGATTTAAATGGGCCACACATTGTTCTCTCTCTAATCCAGTGCAATTATGAAAGCAGTTTTTAGATATCAATGTATAATGTAATCAATGTAATGAACACACATGTTTTTAAGTGAAATAACCAGACATTTTAAACAGACTTATTAAAATGCGTCTATACCCACATGCTAGAATTTCCTGTTGGAAGCTGTAGCTTCCAATTGGCTAAAAGGACTAATAATTATTGTGCTCTGTCCCCTATGCACCACATATAAGAGTCACCTATTATATCCAAATGATCTCATCGGCCCACTAATGATCTGATTATAGCCACCCAGATAACCTTCATTTTGCAAATCCTAGTGATATTAAAGTAACATGCAAGAAAATAAGTGTGTTTCTGGGGTATACTGCTTCATCTATTGAGCTACGAATGGTTTCAGAATTTGTCTTCGAAACACTGAAAAAAATCACCAAAATATCAAAGAGTCACCTCCGTAGTATGGTAGGTTCATCTAGATAACAGAAGAAAGCAAAATAAGTGTCAAACACACACACACACAGAACATTTGCATAATTTATCTCAGGGCCCAAATGTTCCACAGCCAAGTAAGCCCTCACAAGCGGCAGGCTCCTCTGACTGCCAAGCTCGGGTAACGACAAGGCTGGATCTGACCTCTGCCTATGAACACCCGTAAGTCAGCAGAGAAACATTCCCCACGCTTCGACAGGCCACACCCAGAAATAAGCACCAGTTATTTTTAAAGTTAGCACAAACAAAATAATACCTGCTCTTCGGCCCTTTGGCTTCTCAGCGTTGATAAATATTTCCGAATAGAGTGGAGAGGATACTTTTTCAAGTAAGAAAATCCGGACGGAGGCAGTAAGTTCTCCATACTGAGGGGAAACCCGAGGGTCCTTGTCTGCCCCTCCCGGACAGCGACCAAATGCGACCTAGACACTTAGCCTCTGCTGCCTAGCTGCTCCTTTGAAGTGCCACCACTTCGCTGCAAACCGAGCAGGTGTCAATCTTATAGCTCCCTCTTTGAGTGGAAGTTCCTAGAGACAGCTGAGGGAGGCGGGTCATCTAGAAACCTCCAGAACTGCAATGCCCAGGAGCCAGAGGCAGGAAGAAGTTCAGGGCTGGCCCGAAGAATGTAAACAGCCCAGCGATAGCGATACGACTGACTGTCCTATTTTGAGCAGCAAGGCTCTGTTGCAAGCGATGTTAATATTAGCTAGCGGGTGACTTTCCATACCCACGGACTCTCGTGAGGTTTAATTTTAATTCTTCCGACAGTATTTCTGGTGGTTCTTTCTTTCTTTCTTTCTCTTAAAGAGGGCATGACATGAGGTTTTCCCAGTTTCCTTTGAGCTTTCTTGTCATTACCAACGCACACTAACAACCTTCAACTGAGCCTCTGCTCAAAAGTGTCAATTCATTCAGCCTTGAGAAACGCTGTTTTAGAGTTCTTATTTTATTATTTTTATTCATCTCTCATATGTTACATCCTGACCACAGTTTCCCCTCTCTCCTCTCCTCCCAGCCCCTCCCCCTCCCATTCCTCCTCCCCACTCCCCAGGAGGGGGAAAAGGGTCCCACACATAGGCAAAAGAGTGTGGGACAGACCCAGCTCTCAATGTTAGCATTTCCACATGAACACAGAGCTACTCAGCCATAACATACATGCAGAGGACTTGGGGCAGACCCCTGCAGGCTTCCTGGTCTCTGCAAGTTTCCATGAGTTTATTGATTCTGTGGACCCTGTTAGAAGACTAGCACTGTTTGAAAACTAAGCAAATCACACACACACACACACACACACACACACACACACACTACCCCTTCATGGGCATTATGGGGTTGGCCAGCTCTGTGGACATTCATTGAGCTCTGTGGTGCACTGTGCTACGTGCCAGTAACCAGACACTTTGCATTTATTGGGCAATGGCTGCAAACAGATTCTTTTCTGAGTTAAAAGGCTTCTTGCCTTGAATCCTTATCGCAAAGCCACAGGCTGAACTCAGAACCATTAAATTTCCCCCAGGCTTTCTCCCGAGTATTTGGGAGAGGAACTGTTACAAGCACACTTCTAACTACTATAAAAAGGATTCATGCCTTCAAAAGAGGAAAAAGGGGTGGCGGGGGCAGGGGCAGGGGGGTAGAGAAGAACACAAGAGATCTGTTGTGTTAAAGAATATGAAATTATACATTTGAAAGTTCGTTTTCTTTGGGATCTATAGAGGTCACAGGGTTTGTCATCTAAGTCCTGAGCCACACTCCTACCCCCACTCCACCCCTAACTGTGTGTGCATGTATGTGTGTGTGCAAGTGTCCACTGCATGCGAGTGCACACACACACACTTACACATGCATATTTATACTAGTGTACATACCCATGCTATCCCATAAGGCTAGAGGACTAATGTCCAGCTCTAAGACTTTCTGCCTTATTCCCTCCCTTGAGACGGCTCCTCTCAGTGAGCCTGGAGCTAACTGGGCAAGCCAGAAAGTCCCAGCCATCTTCTTGAATCTGCTCACCACAGGGCTGTAGTTACGGGGACATGCAGCCATGCCAGGCTCCTCCGCATGCAGGTGCTAGGGATTCAAATTCTGATCCCTCTTCTGGTACAGCAAATGCTCTCACCCACTGAGCCATCCCCCAGCCTCCCACCTTTGTTCTTTCCTGGCCTTTTAAGCCTTTCAGTAGCTCACACCATTTCAGCAAGGGACCATTGTGTGGGAACTAAGGTGGACATCCATCGACAACCATGTAGCTCAGAGGTGTGCTTCAAGGAGAAAAGCTAGTCTCTCTTCCCCTCCAGTGAGAGCAGAGGTTGAGAGGAAGATAGGAGTAGGCAAAACTCCTGTCAAAGACTTGTGACAGGACCTAGCACTCCTGGGTGGGGCACTTGCCTTCAGGGAACATGCCTCATGGCCTGAAGCAGCGTATGCCACCCCAGGGAGACCATCTGTCAGGCTGGCACGGGGCCCATGAGCAAGGTGATTTTCCAGACTCACCAGGGCCTGGAGGCAATTCCAAGAAGTTCTTTCCTTCTGCTGCGAATGAGTCCCCAGAGGCCCCACTCTCCTGCTTCCTCTCTAGGTTCACCATTGTGTGCTTACAGAAGCTCTGGGTGTCTTCCTCTATGTCTGGAGACTAGACCACAGGCTCTAATGAGGGGAGGGGAGAAGCAGCGTGCTCTTTGCCACTTCATGACCCAGAAAAGCAATCCGTTTGCCAGCCCAGACGCCCAGACCATCCTAAAGCCCGAGAAAGAGAAAAGGCCCCAGGGATAATAGGGACAACTTCTGTTCACATTCACTGAGGGATCCACAAGCTGCCTCCTTTGCAGCTCCTCTTAGACTATTTGAACTTTTATGCTTTGATTGTGGGCAGAAGCCCACAGCCTGCTCAGCGTGGCTTCTGATCAAAACCTCTCCCCAATGATGGACACAAAGCAGACTTCATTGTAGACCAGATGGGTTGTTTTGTGATCACCTTTTCCAGGCCTAAGGAGGGCAATGAAAAAAGAGAAGAGAAGGGAGGAGAGAGAAGAAAAAAACCCACACCAAATAAATGTCTGTTCTATTATAACACAGAGCAGAAAATATAAAATAGACACTGGGGAGCTGTCCATGTGGCTTCATGGTAAAGTAGGGCCCTGGGCACAGTTCCCAGTGCTGGGGGTGGGGGTGGGGGAAGGAAATAAATAAAGAAATGGGTGAAACAAATGTAATCAAGAATCCTTTAGGTATTTAAGTAATAACAAGGATAAATCCTAGGGAACAATGTAGTTGGCCTTTGTACTTAACACTAAATTATTTGTTCTATGTCAGCGTAATTCTCTGGACCTAAAAGGAAGGTCCAGAGAAGATTTAAAAAAAAAAATGTTGTAAGTCCACACAGCTACAAAGCAAAGGGGAAGGGCTTTTAACCAGATCAGCCTTCCCCCTGAGCCTCCCTGGCCAACCAGTACACTGTTCAGCCTCTTAACCCACACCCAGAAATGAACTAACAATCAAAACCTATGGAGTTGTTAAAGAGAAAAACACGTGTAGACTGGTAGGGATTTACACATGAGAACAATTAGATTTAAGACCAGATGCATACTTATGAAAAAAAAGCATAACATTTTTTTTATCCTGAGTCTTCTATAAACAAAATATGTGCACTGCCAATGTGTTTCTCTTTGTTGCTGTGGGAATCAAACACAGAGATTCACACATACCAGGCAAAAGTATCTGCCTGCCACTGAGCCTCTTTCCCTGCCCTTCTTAAAACGTTTACTTTGAGATGGCATTGTGGAAAATGGCCCAGGTTGGTCTCGACCTCCTGATTCTCCCGTCTCAGGCTCCAGCTGTGACACCATGCTCTATTTACATAGCTTTTAAAGTTTTCTTGATGCTAAGATTCTGCTGACGTCACAGAGAGCTTCTGTCTATAAGTACATGCATTCTGCTCCCAGATTTTGAAAGCCACCACACTTTCTGTTTCTGTTGACTCGGGCTGCAACAGCGCAATTCATGCTAACACAAAGGCAAGGGAGGATTCTTGCATACCCCTTTTCTCAGATGGGAGTCAGAACCAGCACCTGTTTCCGGTGTGGACTTCTCTGGCGATGTGGCCTTCACGGGTGCCAGTTTTGATTGCTACTGGGACTCAGTTGTATTGGTGAAAGGCAGCTGACCAGTCCTCATGACTACAACACACATCTGCAAGAACCAAAAGGCCCCTGCCTCCTGCACAGCAGCACAGTAGGGGATAAGGGCAGTTAGCTGCTATTGTGTACAGCTCACCCCCACTCCTTGTGTCTAATCTGTAGGAACCAAAAAGCTAGAAAAGTCATGGACTAAAGTTGCAGCCCTGTGAGAGGGCAGTCAGATGTTCTCTTTAATTTCTAAGAATCGGCAGCTTTTTTAATAAATAGATTAAATAGTTTGTTTTTGTTTTTGTTTTTCACTAGAAAAGCCACACTGAAAGGCCAAACAGTGGCAAGGTGCGGAGGCAAGATCTATTTTACTTTTCTCCTTTCCAGTGTTAGAGAAGATTGGGATGAAAATGTGAGTTGGTGAAGCTTCTACCATGTGTTCTGCACAGCTAGGTCCTCTGTCAATGCACCCAGCCGCACGCTTATTAAAAGAGAGAGGCCAAGGGAGAAGACTAGAACCCAGGGGTTAAATCCAGGGTGGGGTTCAGAAAAGGACAACAGAAAATATATCTCCAGGATACTCTGATATATATTTTTTTTCCAAACTGCATCAAGACAAAACCTAAAACCTCACTAACCTCCCTTTCCTTTCAATCGGTGCTGAGAGATTCCATCAGGAAAATGACTCCGCTCTCTGGGAATTAATCCAATCTAGAAATAGAGTGACAAGCAGGCAGGCAGGCAGAATGATGGAGAAGCTGCTAGCCCAGAACACCAAAGCCATTTTTCATTATAAATTGTACTGTGAAATCTCTCTCATCCCCACCCCCTGATCTGCAGATACTGGTTTGGTCTGGCTTCTCTCTCTCTCTCTTCAAGGGCAGTGTTAAATGAGATCAGGAGAGGGGAATGGGAGACATTTAACCCTGCTCATCAAGACAAGTTAATACAGTGTCAGATTCCACCTCACAGCGAGATTAAAGTCCATCTGAAACTACACAGGACATTTTCTTAGAGTCCACACCATACAGGGGATGATCACCTATAACTAAACACAGGACTTTTTTACTTTCCCAACCGCCACAGAAAGAAGCCCTGGACATTCCTCATTTTAGCCACAACTCAGAAAATTCCACACATCCAATTGTTCTCTAAGCTGCATAATCTTTGGTGCTTTAGCTTGCTAGTTTTGTGTGTTAATGTCCCGAATGTAACAGTCCTCCGGTGAGACCACTGTCTTGTGTTTAAGAAAGATATCTTTCCTGCAGAGTATAAGTACAGTAGTTATCAGCCTGTGGGTTTTGATCCCTCTGGCAAACCTATATCTCCAAAAATATTTACATTATAGTTCATAACAACGGCAAAATTACAGTTATGAAGTAGCAACAAAAATAATTTTATGGTTGGGGGTCACCGCCACATGTGGAACTGTATAAGGGGTCACAGCATTAGGAAAGTTGAGAACCACTGGTTTGGAGCCAAAGATGAACATCTATGAGAATCACCTGGATGGTTTGTTTGTTGGCACATCTGTGAGGGCTCTGAGTTTCTAATCCAGTCAAGCCTGGGGTGAACAGCCAGCTTTGCCCTCTGATGTTTCTGGAGGTGCTGATGCTGCTAGGAATGCAGATGTAAAGGGATGGGAACTCCCACATAGTTGGAGCCCTTTGAGAGCTTTCGTCCAACACACATTTGTAAATGCATTTCCCAGTGTTGGTGTGTTCCCCCAAACCAGAGCCCATCTCCTATAACCGCTTCCCCTGCAGTTATCAGGTTTCACACGGGCATCCCATTAACTCCTGTCCTTTCTAGTGTGTCTTGACTTGATATCAGATTGCTCTCAAACTCTCACTCAGTTCCTCTTATCGTGTTGCTGTGACCCTATCAGCTCAGGCACTAACACAGAGAGATCAACCATCAATCGCTGCACACAGCTCTGCTTCTCTCCTTCTACCAAAGGTCCTCACCCTCCCGAGTTAGGGAAGGAAGTCTAATCCAGGGCTTCTCAGATCCACAGCCCTCTACAAGCCATCCCTAGGCATAATCTGCCTACCTCTGTCTCTAGTCTGGCTGCTTTTAGGTGGACACTCTACCACCTGTCCATCAGTGATTTAACTGCAAGCAAAGAAACACGGTGAGCCACTAGAAAGCTTACTGTTTGAGAAGGACTTCGGAGCACATCCGTGGAGCTGCATAGCCTTTGTCTCATCTCCTTCTCCATGCTCTGCTCTTTCAGGAGACTCAGCACCAGCCCAGAAGAAGAAGAAAGAAGCCCTTCAGGTCAAAGAAAATGGCTCAACTCTAGGACCATCTTCAAACTGGTGTCCATACTACCTACCATCCTGGATGAAAACCCATACTGTGGTTTTAGAAATAATAGTTAAAATCTAAAGTTAGTCATTTTGTCTCCTGGGGATGATGCCGTGAATTGGTGAGTTGGGGGTAGAGTATGTTCCCATCTACTGCCTTTAGCTTGAAAGCTAGGGATATAAATGAAAGGTGATATGTGATCAGGCTGCGCCAGCTTCAGCAGGTGAGGACCATCGGGATTAAAACCACAACACCTCTGCTGCCATCTTCCCCATTTCTCGAATTCTACTGCCCAGGTGGAAGTCAAGTGATCAGAGAACAAGGTTCTTCAAAAGGATCCTCAGGGACTTGCCTTGGGGAGGCCAGGCCTCGAGTTCTTATCTTCAGCCTCAGTTGAAGGTGAGGCTACAGGGGGCGGGAGGAAGCAGCAGAATATTTCATCTGAAACGTGGCATGTGTGCAATATGAAGTAGAGAAGTTGTTTGTTACAGCAGATCTTAGAAAGTTGTGTTCCTTCACGCACACAACTTCTCTCAGGAATTGTTCTTTACGCCGATGTTCTTACCTACATCTGTGAGGGCCTCCCTTGGCTGACTCACAAGCAAGATGGACATTGGTGCACAGACCACACAGAGGCTTGACAACATGAGCAATAGTCACCACCCGGCCAATCAGTCTTTCTTGCTGAGATCTTGAGTATAAAAGATAGGAACGTGTGGGTGTGCTCATTTATTAATTTCCCTGTCACCCCAAGACTTAGAAGGCTAAGGAATGGGGACCATCATAGTGAATTACAGGTTAGCCTGAACTACATAGTGAGAGCCTTTCTCAAAAAAAAAAAAAAAAAAAAATCAAAATAGGACTGGAGAGATGGTTCAGTGGTTAGGAGCACTGGCTGCTTTTCCGGGAGGACCAAGGTTCTGTTCTCTGCATCCATGGGGGGGGGTGCTCACAACTGTAATTCTAGTTCTAAGAAATCCAAAGGGCTCTTCTGGTCTCCACAGCAGACAAACACTTATTGTGGCAGTGTGAAACGAATGGCCTCCCTAGAATCCTATTTGAATGCTTGGCCACAGGGAGTAGCGCTGTTAGGAGGTATGGCCTTGTTGGAGTAGGTGTGGCCTTGTTGTGGAAGAAGTGTATCACTGTAATGGCAGGCTTTGAGGTTTCATGTGCTCAAGCTATACCCAGTGTGGCACACAATCCCCTTCTACTGCCCAGGGATCAAGATGTAGAACTCTTGGCTCCTTCTCCAGCACCATCTCTTCTGGATGCTGCCATGCTTCCCACCATGGCTAAATCTCTGAAACTGTAAGTCAGCGCCAATTAAATATCTTCCTTTATAAGAGTTGCCTTGGTCAGGGTGTCTCTTCACAGCAATAGAAACCCTAAGACACTCACACACATTAGATTTTAAAATGATAATAATATAGATAGATAGATAGATAGATATAGACATAGACAGACATAGGAATAGGCATAGACATAGACATAGACATAGAGACAGAGACAGAGACAGAGACAGAGACAGAGACAGAGACAGAGACATAGATATAGATATAGACATAGGCATAGACATAGACACAGACATAGATATAGATATTCATTTCCCCGAAAAGTCATGTTTCATGTTTCCTAAAGCCTTGCTACTCCGTCAGCCCATGGACCTGCAGTACCAGTGTCCCCTGATCCTGGAACTCGTTAGAACTACAAGATTTCAGGCCCTTTTCCCAATCTACTAAATCAGACTTCACCGCTTTCTAAGACTCTCAGATTACTCATATGACTGAGAAGATGAGACTCCGCCTGGACACGAAGAGACCGTAGGACTTGATCCTATTTATCAGCTTCCTACGAAGACCTGTTTTACTGGTCCTTAGCCCCCTGGAGGCTGGAGATCTCTTCCCAGCCTGCCTTGGGGCCAGTGACTGTGTCTTGTCTGTTGTTCATCAGACTTCCTTTGCAATCAACAGACTTGTCAGAGGAACATGTGACTAACTGCACATAATGATTATACACAGAGTGTCAAATTTGCATGTGATCGCCTTGAGTTTTCTCATGTCCTGGTTCCAGAATCCAGACTGGTTATAATCATGATAACCCAAATTATACCAGTTTATAACTTCATAGATGCAGACAGGTCTTTCTTCTACAACCTGCAAGCCCAGTACTTCTGGGAGCCATGGGTTATGTCTATGTAGTTTCAAGCAAATGCTTGCCAGTTGCTAGAAGTGCCCACTATTCCCTTTCCTGTCACTGTACCTGTCTATATCACCCTGGTGCCCTGACACTGTACCTGTCACATTTGTTACAGCCTAGTAAGGCTCCCTTTCCCAAGGGAGGACTCAAGCGTCTCAAGGTCCAAAGCTTCTTTCAGGCTTCTGCCTTTTGATTCTCTCTACTCTCTATCCCACTGTACAGTCATAAGCTGCTCGCCCAGGGACATGCCCACTCATGAAGTCTTAGCTCTTCAACTACAACTCCCAGGATCCTCTTTCGATCCTGAATTCTCAGCGCAGCCCAAAGACTTTACACTGAGTTTCTCACTTGGCTCGTTGCCCCTCGCACAGAATCCTTTGGACGATGATGTCTGAATAGTATTTCTAGCCCAGATTCCCCACTTGAGTCCTAGAGTTTAATGTCTTTTAAGGGCACTCACCTGTAAGTTTAAAGCTTGGGCGCCTAAGAAAGGAAGAGTCTGAGCTCAAGTCTAGCCTGGGCTGAAAATATCGCTCATAAAATGATTTCCTTGTTTCTCTATTCATTTCATTTCCTGACCTCCAGCTGACAATATGTCTATCCAAAGGCAGGTTCCTCTGAGGCCTTTATTTTTGTTTGTTTGCTTTTTTTTTTTTAATAGACCCCCAACTGTGGGCTCTCTCCTCGGCCTGCTTAGTGCACTTTTACCAAGAATTCAGCTGGGTCATTTCAGCAAAAACCATGTCTCTCCTTTGATGCCTTATTAAATTCCTTATCCTTTGCCCTCAATATCACCCAGACTGCCTTCTGCAAAAATCCAATTGAGTCTGTCTAACAAAGAACCCTCTAGATGTGATGTTTCCTCTTGGTGATTTTCCATTCACTGATATTGGACCTGCTCTTTGATTACCTCTCTACCAATCCTTATTGTATTTGGCCTGGAGCCAAGCCTCTCTCCCCAATTACAATGTCCTATTACAATAGTCCCTTCATTAAGTGTTCTTTACCATCTATAACTTGTACCAGGAATGTTATTTTCTTTCACAGTACTGGAGATGGAACTGGGACCTTGCACATGCCTGGCAAACACTCTACCACTAAGCCTCAGTCCTAGCCCAATCATTAACTTTTTTAAACAGATGAGATAAGAGATTCGAGAGTTGTAAAATGTGTTATCTGTCAAAGCATTTGGAACTGCACAGGATTCTAGTATGATACTTCTTAGCCTCTCAAATGCACTCCTTTACCTGGTAGGTCGCAAGCTAGAGCCTAAGAATCTTTATTTATAACACGTTCTGTAGTGATGTGGGTGTCCCACGCACCTCACTTTGATTGTCAAGAGCCTCATTTCTTTCTTTCTTAATGCAAAATCAATTACATCTCTCTTTTGAAGCTTCCATTTTAAAGCCCTGGTTACATGCGTTTCCCCAACACTCGAGTTGTTGGTTTTGTTTTTTTTTTTTAATTTTTCTATTGTATTTGTTATTTTTCTAATGCTCACTTACTAAATTAATTAGCTTACTTATTTATCTTTGACCTATTTCCACTGATGCATGTATCCCAGCAACTACATTCACCTCCATTTTATTTATTTTATTCTCCATTTTATATGTATGTGAGTGAATGTGTGTGTGTGTGTGTGTGTGTGTGTGTGTGTGTGTGTGTGTGTATGTGTGTGTGTGTGTGAGCCAGAGGCTTTGAAGGTCATAAGAGGGTGTTGGGGTGTTGGATGCCTTAGATCTGGAGTTATAGGCAGTTGTGAGCCACCATATGGGTGCTGGGAACTGAACCCAAGTCCTCTGCAAGAACAGTAAGTGCTCTTAACTGCTGAGCTATCTCTCAGTGAACACTTTATCCCCAGTACTGACCACGAATAGTAACAAAATGTGGAATCCAGGGAACACACTGAATGGCATCTCTCTAGCAGAAGAAATAAGATGAAGCCTAAGGCCAAGTTCAAAGGAAGCTGTTGGTTGGTAGAGCAGAACCCTCCTAGACTCAGGAATTGGCATCTCAGTGATTATGGAAGGAGATACAGAAGCAGGGGGCTTGGCTGAGAACCTTTAAGAAACACTTGGAGCAGGGGCTATAGCTCCCAAAAGCTGTTGCCTGACTGTGGAATACATTCCCCTAATTGGGCTGCCTTGTCTGGCTTCAATAGGAGAGGATGTGCCTAGCCCGACAGGGACCTCCACCCTCTCAGAGGAGAAGAGGAGGAGGAGTGAGGGAGAGTAGAGATCAGGATGTACAGTGAAGTTTTTAAAAATACTAAAAAGTGCTGAAGCAGCAGCAGCTCTTGGGCCACACCCCTTCTTACTCCATCAAAGAAGGGACTGAAAGCCGGGCTTGGTGGCGCACGCCTTTAATCCCAGCACTTGGGAGGCAGAGGCAGGCGGATTTCTGAGTTCGAGGCCAGCCTGGTCCACAAAGTGAGTTCCAGGACAGCCAACAGCCAGGGCTACACAGAGAAACCCTGTCTCGAAAAACCACAAAAAAAAAAAAAAAAAGAAGGGACTGAAATTTCCTTGCAGAAGAATGGAGTCTATCTTTTCTCGTATTCGCTTGGTTCTTGGGGTGTGCATTTGTTTAATTTCTGCTTGGGTACAATTGCTTTTGCTTTTATTCAATTGGCCTCAGTTTAAATAATGCTTCCTTGGAGAGGTTTTCTAAACTGCTGCGTGCGTTTGAGCTATGATCCCCCTGGTTTCTTCCTGCAATAGAGCTATGTCTCTTCTTCATGAAGCCAGTCCGTTGAACAAGGAGTGACATTATCACTCAGGTTTGGTGGTTAAATCTGATGTCCCAGCTAGTGGGAAGGCTGAAGCGGGAGGATTGCTATGAGTTGAAGGCTAAACTTGGCTACTGGGCTAAAGTGTCTCAAGTGACCTTATCTCAAATAACCAAAACCACTGAGGATGTAACTCAATAGGTAGGTAGAGTGTGGGCCTGGCATTGAGCTCTGGGTTCCAACACCGCTAGTGCAGAAACAGGCATGGTGGCTTACATCTGTGGTCCCATACACTTCGGAAGTAGAGGCAGGGTCCGAAGCTTGAGATCACCCCTGGCTACAGAGTGAGTTTGAGTCCAGCCTGGCATTCATGATACTCTGTACACACATGCACCTTTTAACACATGCACATACATACACAGCACATTTAAAGAAATGGCAGAAACAGAGAATCTTCCTCAGTGCACTCACACATCCACCCTTCCTTCCTCCCTTCTTTCCTCCCTCCTTCCCACTCTTCCTTCCTTCCTCCTTCCCTCTCCCTCCCTTCTTCCCTTCCTTTCTTCTTTCTGCCTGTTGTCTCTGGCCACATCCACCTTTCTTTCCCAGAATTTAGGAGGTTAAAGCAATGAGGTTACATATTCCAGACAGCCTGGGCTACATAATGAGGTCCTATCTCTCAAAAGCTCATAATGAAGACGTTTTTGTTTAAGATGTGTGTCTTAGTTAGGGTTTCCATAGCTATGAAGAGATGCCATGGCCAAGGCAGCTCTTATAAAAGAAAACATTTAATTGGGGCTGGCTTACAGGTTCAGAGGTTTAGTCCATTATCATCGAGGTGGGAGAATGACAGCATTCAGGCAGACATAGCACAGAAGAAACTGAGAGTTCTGCATCATGTTCCAATGGCAAACAGGAGAAGACTGTCTTCCAGGCAGCTAGGTGGAGGGTTTCAAAGCCCACACCCACAGTGACACATTTCCTCCAACAAGGCCACACCTTTTAATAGTACCACTCCCTGGGCCAAGCATATTCAGGCCACCACAATGTGAATAAGTAATGTGTGGTGGCTCGTGACTATAATCCCAAAACTCAGGAGGTTGAGTTAGGAAAACGATTATGAGTTTGAGGCCAATTTGAGCTACATAGTGAGTTTCAGAACAGCTTGGGCTGCAAAGTTGAGACCTTGTCTCAAAACCCAACAAATCGATAATAGATGAATAACTAAATATTAAAATGAAAAGATAAATATGCAAATAAAGTAACTGTGTGGAAGAGATTGACTAGCACAAAATAGATGCTTGTACATTTGTTTGCTAAGAATATTATGCAACATAATACGACAGCCTGGCGGTTTTAATGCCTTTGTTTGAGCAAGTCAGAGGGGCTGTTAGTCTGAGATCAAGGTCCAGGAACAGGTGGGATCTGTTTCCCTCTGCTTGTAGGTGGCCTTGTCCCTTTGCCTTCTCTTGACCTTCTTATCTCCAAAGTCACAATCCAAGGTCCAGGCATTTCTGACTCCATCAGGAGAATTTCTTTAGGTCACTGTTTAGGCAACAGCAAGTGGGACCACTTCGAATGGTATGTTTCTCCATGCTTCATTTTCAGAGCACGCACACACGTGTACCTGAAGGCGATCTACTGCTGGCTTTTCTTACTCGTTCAGCTGTCCCGCCCTCTGTAAGACTCTCTGCAAGTTTTCACTCACGCAAGCACCAAATGCCTCTGAACTTCTTCTGTAACACAGTTCCTTTTATAGAAATGTCAACGTCTGCCTTCAAACTGGATTGTAAGCTCCCAAGGCTCAAGTAAATATTTAAATCATTCTTTGGTGGGGTGCTGGGCAGTTTTATGTCAACTCAAGATGAGCTGAAGTTAGCTGAGAGGAAGGAACCTCAACTGTCTCCATCAGATAGGGCTGCAGATAAGCCTGCAGGGCATTTTCTTAATTAGTGATTGATGGGAGAGGGCCCAGCACATTGTGAGTGGGGCCACCACTGTGCTGGTAGTCCTGGGTTCTAAAAGGAAGCAGGCTGAGCAAGCCAGTAAGCAGCACCCCTCCATGGCTTTTACAATGTGGTTCCTGCCTCTGGGTTCTAGCCCTGTTTGATTTCCCATCCTGACTTCCTTTAATGATAGACTATCATGTGGAAGTGTAAGCCAAATACACTTTCATCCTCAATTTGCTTTTGGTCATGGTGTTGTAACAATAGTAATCTTAACTAAGACAGCTGGTGAGATAGATCAGAGGCACTAAGTTCAAACCCTGGGACCTACACGGTAGAAGGAGAGAACCAATACCAGAAAGCTGACCTCTAACTTTCACATATGACCATGTTGTATGTGTGCCCACATACATACATGTAAATAAGTATTCATTAAAAGTTTAAATCATTCTTAAATATTCATATTTGATATTAATAGCAATCATCTATCAATGACTGATTTTGTATCAAACTCTGCTTGTGGGTTTCATTTATACCAGTGGTTCTCTCTACCTGTGAGTTGACACCCCCACAGGGATCAACTATCAGATATATGGCATATCAGATATTTCATTATGACTCATAACAGTAGCAAAATTACAGTTATGAAATAGCAATGAAATAATTTTCGGTCAGGAGTTACTACAACATGAGGAACTGTATTAAAGGGCCACAGCATTAAGATGATTTATACCATCTTGTAACCACCGGCAAAGTGGCAAAGTAGGAACAGGTACAAAACATGTTAAATAGCCAGGTCCAGCATGGCCTCAGAAGGGATAGTGTGACATGGTTTCCACCCCTGGTGCAGAGTCGTCATGGCACGGGTCTTCTTGAGTGCTGACTGTTGCTGTAGGCATAAGGTTTGTTTGCATAATAATGTATATATTTTACTTTATGTTCCTCCTTCATGAAGTGTGCTCCCTGCCAAGGTTACTGGGGAATGTTCTCCCTGCTAAGGTTAATGAGTCCATGATAATTAGAAACAGCACGATTCTAGGAAGTGAGAATGTGTCTAATGTTCCTCAGCAAAATGGTAGCACTGTGATCTTCAGGACAGCTCTTAAGACTGTGGGAAAGAACTCTGAAAATATGAGTTCACGAATACATAAATTAGTGTAAGAACTGTTTTTTTTTTAAACAAGATTTCTCAATTATGCAAAATTATGTATGAGGGGCTTCAAGGACCTGAAAGAACAGAGGCAGCTGCACTAATGAGCCAGCTTTGTCAGAAAGATATTAAGGAAGGAGATAAAGAGATTTAGGGAGTGGTGATCTCAGGGCAAGATCCCCACCCAGCTAAGCTTACTGTTTGTGTTACAGTTGAACAAGGAATAATTTGGATTTTTAATCTGGAATGAACTATAGTCCAGAAATGGAAGGCACACTTGTGATCCAGACCTTGAGGCAAGAAGACACAGGCATTAATCTGGATCTTAAGGAATAGTAGCCATGAAAAGCTTAGGCCCAAGCATGGTGGTACACACCTTTAATCCCAGGAGACAAAAGCAAGCATATTTCAGAGTTCAAGGCTAACCTGGGACAGAGCAAGTTCTAGGTGAAAAAAAGCTCAGGTCCAGGCATGCTGGTATATGCTTTTAATTATAGCATTAGGAGACAGAGCGAGCCATGCAGATCTCTGAGTTCAAGGTCAATCTACAGAGCAAGTTTCAGGACAGCCAAGCTTAGGCAGTGAAGGAGTTGGAAAACAGAAAGCTGGTGATAATGTAATAGAATAATGAGGCCATGTTTCAGCTCCAGCAAGCAGCAGAACTTGGCAGCTTCGGCCATGTGGCTTTGTCTTTAGAGTCAGGGAGCTGATTTGTGAGATAATCAAAAGGAGACCTGGGATAAATTATTGAATTGATATGCAGTTCTTAAGGAAGTAGCTTGTACAAAATAAAAGACTGGGTTTTGATCTGCCAGAAAGAGCTATCTTGAGCAGAGAGCTCTCGAGCAGAATACAGAGCTGTCAGCTCGCATCCCTCACTGACTCCAAGTCACTCATTCAC
Organism: Mus caroli; assembly: GCF_978045245.1. Lineage (NCBI taxonomy): Eukaryota > Metazoa > Chordata > Mammalia > Rodentia > Muridae > Mus > Mus caroli. The sequence continues at coordinate 104,383,985 of NW_028227266.1, forward strand.
GGCTCCCAAACACTCGTTCCTCAGGACTCTCTCCAACTTGAGGCTGGTCCTAGGCATCAAATGAATATTTGCCTAGAAGCTCATAGGAAATAACTGATTCAACTTAAAAGTCCAATCCAGTTCATGTGACCCTAAATCACAACTTTTTAAGCATCATGTGCTACTGTTCCCATGGTTGTTTTGTGTCTCCTGGCTGTAAACAAAATGCACACAGTAGAAACAAATAGCTTATTAAATGAACCCAGCTGGAAAGTACAACAGCTGATTGTTATGGTGTTCTCCTTTCTATTTAAAGGTCCTTGTCACTAGTGAACTATTTTAGGTCTGGATTACTGTGGCTGGAGTAACAGATATGTGACCAAGGTCTTCTTCATTCCCATGATAAACAGAGCCCGTGGTTCCAACTAAAAAGTCACTTTTGCCTCCCTGTTCATTTCTGGTCTTCTAACATGTTTAGTCCAACCTCATCACCCTTTTCTTGATGCAGTACTTGTCGGCATGCCAATCAATAGAATAAAATCCTCAACTGGAAAATGTAAATACAATGACCATGAAAGAGTGTTTAGCATACACCTGCTCAGTTTCAATTTTTCAAGATCATTAATGAATGCTGTATGTTCGCCTATAAACAGAATACTGAGAAGCAATACATAGGTAGACTTCAGCAGGTCCAGTTGACTCTCAGTAGAAGAGTAGGCAGGTTGTCCTTGGTAGTAACCCATTGTTGGCTCCAAGACCAGAACAGCAACTGTTTATACCTAACTTGCTCTACCTCTCTACTTCTATAATATTCTGAATAATAACACCTCAGAATTTATGTGCAACATGCTTAAGTCTTCCAGATTGAAAAAAAAAAAAACCCTGTATAATTTAATGGTGTAACACATTTTATCAAAATGAATGAAGTTTCTAAGTTTCTACCTTCAGCATTCCAATATAATTCTGATTGTAATTCATAGTTACTTGTGAAGATTTTTTAAAGTTATTTCCTTGGGTTATTGCAAACAATATCTTTCCTCCCTTCATCCTGGTTTCAGACATAACACACACAATTCTTGGTGCCTTTGTTTATAGTTATAACATTTTATTTATTTATTTTTTGCTAGAGCATTCCCTTTATCCCTTTATGATTTCTCCTGCTGCAAGCTCCTGTCTAGATCTGACATCTTGTGATTTTGAGGTGCTCCACAATGAAAGCTGTGTTTTAAACTCAGAGCTTGTCAAGTTCGAAGGAAATATAAGGTCAAAGAGTCAGGTCGGACAACAAAGGGCTGTTACTGCCATGGGCGCCTCAGAGTTGGCAAAGTAGCTTAAACTAGCAGCGGGCAGCTTATGTTGGCTCCTCTTCATTTATGGGGCTGTAAATCCAGAAAGCAGCCTGCTGTTCAAGAGCATGTCAAGATTTCCTCTTCGCCAAGGACTTTCCCCTGTGTGCTCCAAGCCTGGCGGTCCAAGCAAGCTGGGCCCAGCCACCCATTTTCAATGTGGCAATAAAGAGACAAGTAGAGATTTATCCAGTGAGAACAAATAAAGTGGTCCGGAGACTTTGAAGTCCATCTTTGGGTCCTGACATGAGGATTAGGATTGAATGAAAGGCAAGAGGCATGCTGGGACTAAGTGGGCATAGTCCCTCCCATCGCTGACCCATCATTCTTTAGGCTCCTGGCTCCTGGTTGACACTGTTTGAAATTTCTTTTGGGGGTACAAGCTCCCACTCTGGTTGGCTGCAGAGCCCCAGCCTTCTCCTTCCCCAGCATGAAACCTGGGGAAATCCCAGTCTGTTGTTTCAACAGTTCTACATTCAAAGAGAGGCACACGTGCGTTCTCTTGCTTATCTTTGTTCCTTCCTGGACTGTTACTTTTTTATGACTCTCTTCAGGTATATCTTGGCTAAAACCTGGCGCCCCACCCCCACATAGCAGGTGAGCAGCTTTCCCGCACGGCTTCTTACCCTTCTGTCCTTATTAGGAGCTGTCTAGTTTTGTTTTGCAAAGAGGCTGCTTTGCAGCAGGTGCCTCCACTTGGCAGCTAACACCACCAAGCGCCACTGAGTTTCTCTGTCTGGGACTGGGTGGGTTCCTTGCTACTGGAGGCAGATGTAATGCAGAGACTAGCATTTGAAATGTAATAGGCATCAGATTGGCTAGAACATCTAAGGAAAGAAGAATTTCAACATGCTAATTTTAAACATGGGATAACTAAAGAGCACGTTTGTCTTAAGTCAGTTTTCAGTTGCTTTAACAGAACCCAGTATGGAGTCGGTTATAAAAAGCAAACGTGTTACGTTACCAGGTTTGGTGGGGTCACAGTCTGTGTCCCAACAAGGCAAGTTTGGCCACCCATCTTTGATTAGCCAATTAAGGCAAACTAACAGAGGAAACAGAAAAAGGACATGTATTCAATATGTCTACAACATTGGGAAGCTGTACCTTTTGGCTCATTGTTCTGAAGTCTAAATAAAGGGAACAAACATTTGCCAGGCTTCTGGTAAAGGCTTCATGCTGCTTTGATTCATGGTTAGCAGGCCAGAGTGTGAAAAAGGCAAGTCAGGAAGGGGTGGGGGAGGGGAAGTGGAGGCGGGAGAGCTTGCTTTGTAATAGCCTACTCACATCTGTATTAACTACTTTTCCTGTGAGGATAACAGAATAGCTGACCAAAACAGCTTAAAGAAATAAGAGTTTCTTCTGGCTGAAGATGTAAAAAGGGGTAAAGGCTGTCTTGGCTAGAGAGGCACAAGGAGACTGGTAAGAGAGCCTCTGCAGCCAGCAGCAGGCTGTGGTCAGGAAGCAGGACCTATCTGTAAGGGCCTGAGAAGACAGATCTTTAAGACCTCCAGGCAGGCTTCCTGTGATACACAGCCCCCACGAAGACTCCACCCCCTGAAAATTCCATAACCTTGTATCTGGGGACTGGGTGTTCAAACTAGAGCAGTGGTTCTCAGCCTTCCTAAATGTTGCAATCCCTTTGATTGTTCCCCATGTTGTAGTGGCCCCATGAAATTATTTCATTGCTACTTCATAACTGGAATTTTGCTTCTCTTATGAACTGTAATGCAAAAATATCTGACATGCAGGATATCTGATGCATGACCCACCTAAAGGGGTCATGACCCACAAGTGAAGAACCACAGCCATAGGAGATGATTCACATTCAGACAGGGTAATCGCTCAGTCCTGAGAGCGAGAATTTTGTGGGAAAGGCCATGAGATGTCCCCAGCACTTTCAGAGGGGACCAAGCACATCCCAAGCCCAGCAACACTTTGTAGCACACAACCTCATGCTTGTCCTAGCTTAGGGTCTCTGTCTGTCCTCAAATGCAGAGTGTATCTTATCCCCAGAAAAGAAGAGAGTCACACGAAGAAGCCAGGCTTTATTCTTGCTCTGGAAAACACAAGCAGCTTCAAATGACCACTAAGCAGGCCTGGGAACTGATGGTTGATGGTTCAATGCCTACAACGCCTGCTGGAGAGAGAGGGTCATCGGCAGTCTAAAGCTAGCCTGAGATACAGAGCAAAACTCTGTCTCGGGAAAGCCCCCAAACATAGCAGATGTTGGCTTGGACTGACAATTTCTGCTCTGAGCAATGAGAGCAATAAAGTATCTACGCACCCTCTCTCCCGGATGTGGGGGTACCAACGCTGAGCTGTTGGCTCTCAACTCCGAATTGGCCCTTCTACACTCAGTGATGCAGGGATTCGAAAACTGTTTCCCATTAGGCTTTCCAATGGAAGGCGGTTGTGAGCTTGAAAGACTAGGAAGGGGCTCGTGCCTTTCAATTTCACATTTGCATCCTGCTCTCCAGACCCAGCCCAGCACCTATGCTTCAGTGTGGCTGTTGGTTTCAGCAGTAGAAAGTGAGTCTACTGTGCGGTTTGCCCCCAGTCCCCACTTACCCATCCTGGTCACCTCTCCCAGGTACTTACATGGCAGCCTCTCAGAGGACCCCTGGCCTCCCGGCCCTCCTCTGATTCCAGCTGCTAAAAGACTACTAGCTAGTCAGCACTGCTCTTCCCAGGAGTCTGGGGTCTAGTCTCTCCCTACTTTGCACTGGAATGTTTCATGGTGTGCATATACATGGAATCAGAATCCAGGGTAATTTTTTTGAGAATATTAAAGATAATACTGTCTGGGCACACTGGTATGCATGTATGCCTTATAATCTCGGTACTCTAGAGGCTGATGTGAGAGAATCAACTTTTTTTTTCAAGGCCAACTTTAGTTATTTAAAGAGTTTGAAGCTACCTTGGGCTACATGAGGCCCTGCCTTAAAAACATTAAAATAATAAATCATAAAATAAAAGTAATAATGTCCTAAGAATGCAAGGGGACTTTAATACATTGAGTCTATGTGATAGTGGCTTGTAAACCTGTAACTGCATGTCAGACATCTTGCCCAGGTTTACATGGAGAAACTGTATGTATCCCAGAGTCAGCATGTTGGAAATTAAATCATTATCTCTTAAATCAATGACTCTTAATATTATCAACCAGTCTCCCATAAGAGTATGCTAGTCACATACAGTTTCTAACTTATGTTAATTTTAATTCTTAAATATCTGTTTTCCATTGCTACTTCATAGCCTCTAGTTCAGATCTGCCAAGTTTGGCCTCACTGGCAAACAATAAAACCCCTCCTGTTTGTCTCCTTGCCTTCCAACTTCTCCTTTCAAATCTTTCTAGACTGTATGCTTATAAAAACACCAAAAAATATAACAAAAAAATGTATGCCCAGATACAGTCCCAGATCTGTCCAGTGAGTTTAGAAGATTTCCTCCACTCTAATCATTTACGACTTTTCTCTTTGGCAATCTCTTGTTTGTTTTTAAAACAGTGTCTCACGTAGTCCAGGTTGCCCCAAACTCATATGTAGCTGAGGCTGGCCTTGAACTCTGATTCTCCCACCTCCACCCTCTGAGCAGTAGGGATTACATGCCCAGTGTGTGGTGCTGGGAGTGGAAGCCAGGACTCTCTGTATGCTGGGTAAGTATCCTACCGGCCCTACCCTATCCCCACCCTCAACACCAGCCCTCAGCACCGGCCTTGGGTTTGACTATGTGTCTTATTTCACATTCTTGTATTCATTATTCATCAGACTTGGATTTGTCTATTTAAGGCTTTCATCATCTATGGATTTTGCATATTTATGGTTTTCACCAAAAAAGGACATTTATCTCATCCTCTTCTTTTGGAGTTGCCAGCAGCAAGTGTTATTATGTTGCTTGATGTTTTCCCACAGCGGAATTTTTAAATTCTTCTGTCCATTTTGTTTCCTCTTGTTTTATCTTCAACCCAACAATCTTCTTCTGCCAGGCTACTTTTTTTCATCTCAGTCGTTTTAATTTCTGTCTCTAGGGGTCCAGCTTGGCTCTTTTGTTATGATTTTCATTTTATGCTCAACATTTAAAACGTACAGAATAGAGTTATGCTATAAAAGCTGCTATAACCAGCCTTTTGACTACTATATTGGGTTCTTTTACCTACCACCTTCTCCTTCCTTCCAGCCCTCAACACTAGGTAGGAGAGAAAGGATAGAAGGGAAAGGGGGCATCAGTTTTGTTCGACTACTTCCTGCTGGTTAGGGACGCCACAATCTTTGAGGTAAGTATGACCTTCACCATCAGGATAGCCAATTTCTTTTGCTCGTGACCAACCACTCAACGGGCCACAACAACAGCAACCAGCAGCAGCAGGGGAGCAGCAGCTGCCACAGCCTCTCAGGGCTCTGGCATTTTTATATAACCTCTCAAGAGTTCCCAGAAATCCAAATGTAAACTATCTGCAGCTGGCAAAAATCATGCCCCTGCCAGAGCATGAGACAAATCATAGTCAGCTGCTGTGGACAATCTGAAGCAGCCCCATATTCCACACCTGGGACTAAAACAAAAACATACTCCCATACTATAACAGGGTCTTTAAAGAAACTAAAATTCTCACTACGAGCTGCTTCGAAGTCATCTTTTCATTCCAACTCTATAAATGTCAATAGATTGGTTATTTTTCTAGTTATGGATTATGTTTGACTATTCTTTCTTGTTTGCCTGGTATTTTTTGTTTAGGTGGAGGATAATGGAGATAATTGGACTTTGATCTTGAGAGGTGTTAAATATTTCTGTATTCCTGTGATACCCCTCCTCCTCCTTCTCTCTGGAAGCCTCTAACTTGGTACCTGACACACAGTTGAATCTCAATAAACATTTTGTGACTCTTGTTTTTATTTCAACACACAAAATATCTTTAATGGCAAGTCTCGTTGTTTTGGCTACCTGGCATCTATAATTTCTGCCATTGATGTAGAACCTGTCTCTTACTACAGACATTGCAATGCCAGTGTCCGGCTCGGCACCAGTTCTTTGAGGAAGGTAGTTGATGGGGTATGGAGTCAGCAATGATGTCAAAGTTTATTTATGTTTGGTAATTCTTCTGTCTATAACTCTATGCTATTCTAAAACCCAAAGCCGTTGGCTTCTGGTAATTAACTCCTGCTGCTCAGCAGCGGGGGATAAAGAAGAAAAGACAGTTAATTGGTAGGGCATCTTTCTCCCTGGCTCTGAAAACTTGTTAATTCTTCATGAACCAGAGAGAAGAGAAGAGAAGAGAAGAGAAGAGAAGAGAAGAGAAGAGAAGAGAAGAGAAGAGAAGAGAAGAGAAGAGAAGAGAAGAGAAGATCTTTTACACAGGCTATAGGCACAGACACACACACAAACACACACAAACACACACACTCATATAGACATACACTCTGGTCAGGCCTGACCACCAGTCTCAATGACTCTGTAAGTGTCCATGCATACTTACATATACACACCTACACATGTATATATATACATGTATAGAGACAAACAGATATATACATATATTTATTTGGTGGATGGAACACAAGCTTCAATGAGCAAGCTCCAATGCAGAAAAAAAACTTACTCATTCTGGATGAAGCAGGAAAAAGAAGCTCCCATCTTTATTGCTGAGAGAAAGAAAAGCCTCTCCCTATTGTAATTCTTAGTTCTTATATTTTATTTATTGTAATGACTTACAGTCTGTAGTCCAACTAACTCAACAATGGGCAGCTGTGGATGGGAAGTCCAAGAATCTAGTAGTTGCTCAGACCACAAGGCTAGTTTGTTTCAGCTGGTCTTCTGTAGAAGTCGGTTCCAACGGATGTGCTGGCAGGTAAGTGCAAGCAGGCAAAGAAGAGTGAATCTTTCTATGTCCTTAGGTAGGCCTCCAGCATAAGTGTGGCCCAGATTAAAGGTATGTACCACCACGCCTGGATCTGGGACTCAGAGATCTGCCTGCCTCAGTCTCCTGGCATGAACTACCTTGCATGGGCTTAAGATTTTCATGGCCACTATGCCTCAAGATCTACGTGTCAAGATCCAGGTCAAAAACCCATTTTCCAGCCTCAAGATCTGGATCACAGGTGTGCCCTCCATTTCTGGATTGTAGTTCATTCCGGATGTAGTCAAGCTGACAACCAGGAATAGCCACCACAGTGTATACAGGCATTTCTATATACATATCTAGACACAAATCTGCATTTGTATTGGGGTCCTTGAGAGCACCCCCAAGTTTAGTGATACACTAGAAAGACTCAAAGAACTCAAGAAAACAGTTCTGCTCATGGTTATGTTTTATTTCCATGAAAAGATACATAACCTAATCGGCATAGGTTGATTCTGGGGGAAGTAGAAGCTGTCTCTGACAAGAAGAGTAGTACAGTCAATTCTGTATCCTTCCAGCAATGACACATGTCAACACATGTCATATGTTGCTAAGCAAGGAAGCTCACCTAAACTGCCTGGATATGCATTGGCATTTAGGCATGTGGTCATATGTTACCAGTATGTCAGACAATTAATTACTCAGCCTCCAGTTAGGTCAGAGAGACACAATGACCCAAGCCTCGGGCTTTGGCTGAGATTCTACCTCTTGATCTGAACTGCTGTCATAGCACAAGGCTTTAGGCATACCAAGGTGGGATAATCCAAAGGCCAGCCATCTCTTCCCAGGAACCAGGACAAGACTCAGTACTGAAAACCTTGGGACTATGGAGGTTCTGAGTAAACCAGGCCTGTAGAGCCAACCCTTGTGCACATCATTATCCAGTCGATAAATGTCTAAGCAGTTTACGTTTTGATTAATGTAAATAATGTTGCTTTGAACACACTTGCACATGTTTTCAGGGAGGACTTGCTGTTTTTCCGTAGAGTGGTACATAGAAGTAGGAACGATAAAGACTATGACCTTAGGGCAGAGAAATTGTCAGAAGAGCTGACACAAAAGCTATTGACAACCTCAGCACAACAGAGGCAAAGGCACATAGATCTCTGCGAGTTCAAGCCCAGTCAGGATTGTTGGGGTTGGATAAGGAAAGATTTACAAAGAACTAAGCGTCTCTAGATTTTTTTTAAACTTGGTCTATTCATGTGAGACCCTGAACAAGCCTTGACTAAATTGTGCCATTCCCGGCCAATGGGATGGCTCAGCAGATGAATGTATTTGCCATCAAGCCTGATTAATGAGTTAATTAACCCCTGGGAGCCACATGAGAGAACCGACTTGCAAGTGGTCCTCTTGACTTACATACACGAACAGAGAAAAGTGTAAGAAATTAAATATTTTAAAAGATTATGACTGCTCCAGTCCTTGCTCTTTCCTTCCTGACTTCTACATTGATAAGCAAACTCACTTTCTAGCAGCCATCTGTGGGAACACATGGACTCCTTCAGTCTGTAGCTATGGTGATCCATTTCCATCTGGGGTGTGGTGTGTTCTGGAAATGGTTTGGAATGTCTTCTAAGAGCTGGGACCCAGGAGTCCAGCGCCCTGCCCCCTGGGCAGCTTTTATGCTGATGCAGGCTGTAGATCTTTCTCTGTTCTTTCATTTCTTGGCTGTGTATGGTTTGTCCAAACCAAACCTAGGTTCTTCTCATGGGAACCTTTCCCAAACCTGAAGATTAATAAACTCTTGATAGAGGTGGGCATGGCACGTCTCCAGGATCCTCATCACCTCTAAGCCCACCATCTGATAAACCACCTTCACAGAAGCTGGCGTCAGGCTGCGTCCTTGGAAGGCCTAGATGTTGCTTTATTAACTCTCAGAATTCCTATTTGCCCTGACAGTCAGGCTTTTGATTAAAGGGGGAGGAAGAGGATGACAGAGAGAAAGCACAGGAGAGATATTAAATGCAGTCAGAACGGGAGATTTATTGCCTTCTCAATTCAGCCTGGCAATCATGAATATAATAAATGTGTCTCCTAAGAAACTTTTCATTTTTTTTTCCACCAAGTTCTTCGGTTGGCTCTTTTGTGGTCTTCAATCTCCACTCACAATTTTTTTTTTTGACTCTTTGTTTAGATTTGAATACATTCCAGCAAAGTTGCCTAAAGTCCCACTAAACCGAGCCTAGGAAGCTGGCCCTTAAGTATGTGGAACAATTAGAGCAGCACCTCCCGAGCCTTCTCTGGTGCTGCTCATGAGCATCTTGGTTGCTGGAAAACACTAGTCTGGGTCTCTGGCTCACTCTCCTCCTTCTACAGAACAGGGTTACTTTTCTTTTTTCTTTTGCTTTTGGGAGAAACTGGGCAGTTTTATTGATGAGCATCAGACCCCACAGTCAGGTCCATGGGCAGGAAAGGACCTTAGTCCAGGCCTTGTGCTTCTCCTTGGGCCTGGTGGGCACAAACTTCTGCAGTTTCTACCACAGGCTCTTTTTTTTTTTTTTTAATACTTTTTATTGGGTATTTTCCTCATTTACATTTCCAATGCTATCCTAAAAGTCCCCCATACCCTCCCACCCACTCCCCTACCCACCCACTCTCACTTTTTGGCCCTGGTGTTCCCCTGTACTGGGGCATATAAAGTTTGCAAGTCCAATGGGCCCCTCTTTCCAGTGATGGCCGACTAGGCCATCTTCTGATACATATGCAGCTAGAGACAAGAGCTCCGGGGTACTGGTTAGTTCATAATGTTGTTCCACCTATAGGGTTGCAGATCCCTTTAGCATCTTGGGTACTTTCTCTAGCTCCTCCATTGGGGGCCCTGTGATCCATCCAATAGCTGACTGTGAGCATCCACTTCTGTGTTTGCTAGGCCCTGGCATAGTCTCACAAGAGACAGCTATATCTGGGTCCTCTCAACAACTTCCACAGGCTCTTATTCATCTCTTGGAATTCTTCCAAAGTATCTGTGGACAGGATCAGCTTGTACTCTTCCACGGACAGGCCACTGAAGCTGGTGTCTCTGAGGCGAGGGTACTTGTGCTTGTAGTAGTTTGAATGCAGTCGTGCTAAGCTCTCGTACATCTGATCACAGGCCTCGGGTTCTGTAATCTGGGTGTTCTCTCCCTCCCAGAAGGTCTGCACTACCCGCTGCCGCAGGTAAGCGCCCAAGTCCCGGCCACTTGGTCTCGTCCACTGGCCATTCCTCACAGAGCCTGAGGAAACGCCGGTAGCGGAAAGAGGCCAGTGTTACTTTTCAATGACAAAGTTTGCTTTAAAAAAAATTAAGTCAAAAATTCAGGTGACAGCAGATGCTGGCGAGGATGTGGAGAAAGAGGAACACTCCTCCATTGTTGGTGGGATTGCAAGCTTGTACAACCACTCTGAAATCAGTCTGGCGGTTCCTCAGAAAATTGGACATAGTACTACCGGAGGATCCAGCAATACCTCTCCTGGGCATATATCCAGAAGATGTCCCAACCGGTAAGAAGGACACATGCTCCACTATGTTCATAGCAGCCTTATTTATAATAGCCAGAAGCTGGAAAGAACCCAGATGCCCCTCAACAGAGGAATGGATACAGAAATTATGGTACATTTACACAATGGAGTACTACTCAGCTATTAAAAAGAATGAATTTATGAAATTCCTAGCCAAATGGATGGACCTGGAGGGCATCATCTTGAGTGAGGTAACACAATCACAAAGGAACTCACACAATATGTATTCACTGATAAGTGGATATTAGCCCAAGACTTAGGATACCCAAGATATAAGATACAATTTGCTAAACGCATGAAACTCAAGAAGAATGAAGACCAAAGTGTGGACACAATGCCCCTTCTTAGAATTGGGAACAAAACACCCATGGAAGGAGGTACAGAGACAAAGGTTGGAGCTGTGATGAAAGGATGGACCATCTAGAGACTGCCGTATCCAGGGATCCATCCCATAATCAACTTCCAAACGCTGACACCATTGCATATACTAGCAAGATTTTGCTGAAAGGACCCAAATATAGCTGTCTTTTGTGAGACTATGCCGGGGCCTAGTAAACACAGAAGTGGATGCTCACAATCAGCTATTGGATGTATCCCAGGGCTCCCAATGGAGAAGCTAGAGAAAGTACCCAAGGAGCTAAAGGGATCTGCAACAGTATAGTTGAAACAACATGATGAACTAACCAGTACCCCGGAGCTCTTGTCTCTAGCTGCATATGTATGGAAAGATGGCCTAGTCGGCCATCACTGGAAAGAGAGGCCCATTGGACTTGCAAACTTTATATGCCCCAATATAGGGGAATGCCAGGGCCAAAAGAATGGGAATGGGTGGGTAGGGAAGTGGGGTGGGTGTATGGGGGACTTTTGGGATAGCATTGGAAATGTAATTGAGGAAAATATGTAATAAAAAATATTAAAAATTAAAAAAAAGAACTTACTGAAACATGCAAAAAATGAATGGAACTGGAAATCATTTTGTGAAGTGAAATTAGTCAGATCCAAAAAAATAAATAAATCTTCTTCTCTCTTGTATGTATAAATGAAAAAAAAAATTAAGACAAGAAGGGGCTGGAGAGATGGCTCAGTGGTTAAGAGCACTCACTACTCTTCCAGAGGTCATGAGTTCAATTCCCAGCAACCACAGGGTGGCTCACAACCATCTGTGATGGGATTCAATGCCCTCTTCTGGTGTGTCTGAAGACAGCTACAGTGTACTCATATACATAAATAAATAAATCTTTAAAAAATTAAGACAAAATCTATGTGATGTAAGATTCATCATCTCAACATTCAAAGTCCATATTTTGGCAATTTTTAGTGGATTCACAGCGTGACCTCAACATTATCTAATTCCAGAGCATTTGCCTTACCTTAAAAACTAAGTCTTGCATCCAGCAGCTCTCACAACTGACTCCTCCAGCCCTGGCAACCAGTCATTTATTTCCTGACCCCAGGAACCTGTGCACTCTGGAAACTTCCCGTCGATGGTACCCTACAATTCCATTTTCTGTGTAGCTTCTTTGACACGGCTCATGCTTAAGGCTCACTCACAATGCATTCTGTACAATATTGTACAGTATGTGTATGTATTGTACAGTATGTGTATGACTGCATAGTACTGTTATATGAACACACTAAATTTCATTTGTCTGTTCACCCACTGATGGATGTTTGATGTTTGCATTTGGGAACTATTATGAACAACGCTTCTACAAATATCTATGTGCAAGCTTTTGTGTGGGCAGGTGTTTTTACTTTCTCCTGGGACTGAAATCTCTGGGTCACATGGGAACTCTTAAAACATTTTTGAACTCACATCCATTTATTTCCTGTTTATTTACGTTCTCATTTTTGAGGTAAAGGCACGCCACATAGTACACACAGGGAGGTCAGAGTTGGTTCTTTCCTTCCACCATGTGGGTCTTGGGGATCAAACTCAGGTTGTCAGGCTTGGTGGCAAGCACTTTTCCCCCCTGAGCCATCTCACCTGCCTGTGGCTGGCTTTATGGAGAGCTGTGAACTGCTGTCCAGCCTCCCACCCACCCTTCAGGACCCCAAAGGGGAGCAAGATAATGAGAATCATTTCAGGCAGAATGATGCTGAGGAGAAGCTGATCCAGCAGGGAGGAATGACCCCCAGACAAGGAAGACCAGGAGTGGCAGCCACACGAGGCATCAAGGTTACGTATTTCCATTTCAGCATCAAGTAGACACAGTGATTGTTAAGAGCTGTAGGGAGATGAAGTCTCCGAGAATGACAAGTACAAAGAGGAGAACACAGGATGAGCACTGTGTACCACTGACTTTATCTGTGAAGAAGATACTACTGAAGCCCCATTTAGTAGATGGGCTAACTGAGGCTCACTGAGGTTAAGCATGTGGTCTGCTTGGCATAGTCTGTATATAAAATAAAGCCAGGATATGAATGCTGGGAAACACTGGAAGTCCTATCTGCAGAAATGTAGGATTAGACATAGATTTCAAACAAGACAGAGAAAGTCCTTCGATGAAACAGGAAAAGTTACTGTGCTCCAGAACAAGAGAGACTTCTTTTTTGTTTTTTGGTCACAGAAGAAGGAGACTATCACTTGTGTCAATGATTAGAACAGTGTTCTAGTTTGTTTTTTGTTACGATGAAACACTGATCAAAAACAAATCCTCGAGAGGAGGGTTTACACGGCTTACACATCCTGAACACAGCTGATCTTTGAGGGAAGTCAAGGCAGGACCCATGGAGGACAGCTGCTTCCTGGCTTTTTAGCTAATGTTTTTACACCAGGTCCACCTTCCTAGGAGTGGCGCCACCCACAGTGGATTGGTCTCTCCTATATCAATTACAACCAGGACAGTTCTTCAGGTGAGGATACAACTCAGGTGATTCTAGTTTGGGTCAAAAACTAATCAGCACAGAAGACATCTAGTAACACATGATGCCTGTGCATAAACGGTGTCTAATTATCCCATTTCTAACCCTCTGCATTGAGCAGAATGTTTCCGTTTTATACATCGAAATAGGGTCTTGCTAAATAGCCCAGGCTGGTCTTAAATGTCCAGCGATCTTCCCACCCCACCTTTCTGAGAGCTGGCATTACAGGCATGTACTACACAGCTCGCCTCTTATTCATCCTTTAACAGGTATGTTCTGGGTTATGTGCTTCTGTGCATCTGCCCGGCACCGGCACAGTCAGTGCACACAAGGAATGCACTCACTGTTTACATAGGAACAGGAAACTCACCCTTTACAGGGAAAACAGCTTTACAAAGCCAGGATTCTAAAGCCACCTGAGACTTTTCTACAGCAAGCCACAAAATAAAATGTCTGGATGCATCAGGCTAAGGACCGCAGAGCTAAGAGGAGGGACTTGTTCATCACAGAGTTGAAATGAGGCTTGTTCTAGAGGTAATGAGGCGGCGGTGCCCTCGCCTCTCATCGGTGGTTTGTAGCTTCAGCTTCCCCCACCCTGTCCAGACACTGATGGGTGCATCTGAGGTTAAGGAGGTGCTCTTTAGGGGCGCTCTTTAGGAGCGCTAAGGCGCAGCCACAGAAACGATGACATAATGGTGACGTCTCAGGTCATTCCGGCCTGTCTCGGCTTTGGGTTGGGCTTGTGCACGGTTTGATCAGACTGTTGGACTGTGTGGGATTTGATGTTTGCAAGGGCAAAGTAAGGTTGGAGCCCGGTCCATAGAAATCCAGTTACAAAGCTTTTAAGTGGAAAATTGCCACAGAGTAAAAAAAAAAAAAAAAAAAAAAAAAAAACTGGAAGAAAAATAAGGTAAAAGCGATGTGAAATTGATGTCATAAATCTAAACCACAAGGCAGTGGATGAACTTATTCTTCACCAGGATGGGGTCGCTTCCTGCTCAGAGAAAAACAGTCTAAGGCAGAACTGGGGAATGGCCGTATATTCCCTGGAGCCCAGTTACTAGGAGGCTGAGGCAAGAGATCATTTGAGCCCAGGAGTTTGAGGCCAATTTGGGAATTATGGTGAGACCTTTCTCTAAAAATAGATGACAAGAACCAGCGTTTGGCTTTTAAGAAAGAGTGCACTACTTGTGGGCTTTCCAAAGGCAGGGATAGGAAACCACTTCAGTCCTTATCTGAAGAGACCTCACGTCTTCAGAGACACTTCCAGTGTACGGCTGACTGGAAGCTGTTACTGCATCTGTGGATCTTGGAGTCTGGGCCCCTTTCCAAATCAAACCGCTGAAATTCAGACCTCAAAGGCACGAGGGAGCCCTAGAGAACAACCATTGCTGCCTGGACACCTGGCCATCTGGAACGCCCACTTCACTCCTGAGAGGTATATCTGTTTTCTGGGAATGTCTTCATTAACAGTTGTACACTAACTGTAGAGAGCAGATTCTGTGGTAATGTGTATGGGGTGGGGGTGGGGTGGCTAGTGCTATAGTATATGGAGCGAGTATGTCAGAGGACTACTCTAGAGGATCAGTTCTCTTCTTCCATTTCACCTGGGTTCCAAAGATTGAACTCAAGTCACCAGGCATGAAGGGTAAGTACACTACCCACAGAGCCATCTTGCTACCCCCTTCTTCTAAGCCAATGGGTTGTATAAAGATAACCCTGCCTATGAGCATATTATGTTCTCTAAGACCTCGTGACTGTATAATGTTCTTTAAGAAAGATTCCAAGTTGGAAGCTTGCTCTCCAGACTCCCCCTTCCACATGTGACAACGTAAATGGCCATGTGGGACATCCTCTATGGCAAGGAACTGCAGGCAGCATGTTACATGTCGGGGGTGTCTCGAATCAGACACGCCAAGAAGCTAGGCCCTTGTCCTTTGACCATAGATAGAGGGATTCTGATTCAAATGGACTCCCCTCCAGCTGAGCTTCCAGGTGGGAGCACAGCACAGCTAACACAGGGATCCCAGTCTCACTTAATGCTGAATAGAGGACCTCAGTAAGCTGCGCCCGAGCTCCTAGCCCACAGGAACTCCAAGCGAATAAAGGTGTGCTATTTTAAGCTGCTAAATTCGTGGTAACTTATCACAAAGCAGTGAAACTTAACATTCACATATTTTATCGACGGACCCATAAGCACAGCTGTAAGTTTAATAAATGGTCCTGTTCCGTAACAACAGCAACAACAACAATGAGATCAATGTTCGAGAGCTTCGAGTGCCGCAGAGTTTCACAGTGCGCTCCCACAGTCGATCAAAAGCACGTTTAGTATTCTTTCACGTGATGGTGAGTAGGGTTGTGGGAGAAGCACAGGAGAGCAAAGTGTATGGCACTCACAGGCCCTAAGACAGGAGGTCAGAACCCCATGAAGGGCTGCATGGAAAAGACCCCAAATTGTTAGAGAGGCAGAAGATAGGAGAAGGGAGAAATGTGGGGTACAGCCTTTAGAGGGGTCTCCTTAGGAAAAGCAAACCAGGACAGGGCTTGTGTGTTCAGGGCTGGAGACTCTTGGTGGGAGCTACAGACTATGGGTGTGCTTTCTAAGTGCTTAGTGTCCTGCCTAACTTGTATCAGAAGAATAGAATTTCCTGGGATGAGGGTGTGTGTGTGTGTGTGTGTGTGTGTCCACAGTGGCTTCTAAGCATCTCAGAGGCTTGTGCTAGGCTGAGCTGGGCCCTTCATCTCTAAGAACTGACCAGCCCTTGAGGGGAAGCCTCAACTACAAAGATTTCTCTCTGTGTGTGTATGTTCCACGTGGATGTAGATGTGAGTATATTCCATGTGGGTGTACATGTGTGTGTGTTCCATGTGGGTGTACGTGTGTGTATGTTCCATGTGGGTGTAGATGTGAGTATATTCCATGTGGGTGTATATGTGTACGTTCCATGTGGGTGTACATGTGTGTGTGTTCCACGTGGGTGTACATGTGTGTGTATATTCCATGAGGGTGTACATGTGTGTGTATGTTCCATGTGGGTGTAGATGTGAGTATATTCCATGTGGGTGTATATGTGTACGTTCCATGTGGGTGTACATGTGTGTGTGTTCCACGTGGGTGTACATGTGTGTGTATATTCCATGAGGGTGTACATGTGTGTGTATGTTCCATGTGGGTGTACATGTGAGTATATTTCATGTGGATGTATATGTGTGTTTGTATGTTCCATGTGGGTGTATGTGTGTATTTGTATATTCCATGTGGATGTACATGTGTGTGTTGTGTATGTTCCATGTGGGTATATATGTGTGTTTGTACATTCCATGTGGGTGTACATGGGTGTGTTCCATGTGGGTGTATGTGGGACTGTGATAGGCAGCCTATTTTGGTTGAATGAGGCTTGCTCCACCAACTCAGTAGAAAACTCTACAAGGGACAGAAAAGCGAGTCACGTTTCCAGAGTCAGGTGCCTGACACTACAGAGCCCCCAACTCCATGATTCTGTGACTATAAGTCACACAATGTCCCAAGCTTTTGGCATTCTGGCTAGACTCCACCCCCACAGTTACCTGACTATAGCCAGGTATGCTCCTCCCCACAGTTACCTGATAGCCCAGCCCACTATAAAAGTTGCTGCTTGGCCCCTCCTCACTCTTTAAGCTCTCACTTTTCTTACTATAAATTCTAGCCCTCCTTCTCTCCCTACCCCCCCCCCCAAACAGCCATGGCCAACCTCTTTCCCTCTTTCTACCTTCTCTCTTTCCCCCTGCCTTTTTACAATAAAGCTCTAAAACCATAGACTGTCTCTGCTCATCAAGGCCCACCATGCTTGAACGATGGGAAAGGCTCCTTATAACGAGCTGCATCTAACCTCCCTCTGGAAGGCCTTTCTGAGCTCCAGCCACAGACCTTGGACCAAGGACTCTCACCTGCGTAGGAACCGCCTAGTGCCCCCTCTCTCCCTGCCCTCTCCTCCCTTTGGCCCGGGGCTGACCCGGAGCTGACCTAGCTGACTCCAGGGCCCCCATTTGTTCTCAGCTCTTCCGTATCCAGAGTGGGATGCTGGAGACTGAGACCTTGTTATCTAGGACTGCCCCTTGTCCACCCCCTACCCCCCACCCCCACCGTGGGCTGAGTCTGTAGCTTCCCACAGCCAGACACCCACCTGGGGCCCCCTGGAAAGTGAGCGGCAGTCCTCCCGCATCTGCCTGCCCAGAGCACTAGAACTCTGGTGGGACACGGGTTATCTCCCACTCCCTCTCTCCCCCGGCACCCACTGTCCCACAGGTGTACATAGGTGTGTGTGTGTTCCATGTGGGTGTATATGTGTGAGTGCACATGTGTGTAGAGACCAAGGTCAACATCTGATGTCTTCTTCAATTACTTTCCGCCTTATTTATTGAGACGGGGGTCTCTCACTGAATCTGGAGCACAGTGAGAGATTCACCCAGGCTCTAAGGATCTATGAGTTTCTGCGTCCATAGCACCATGGTTACAGACTCACACTGTACCTGTCTTCACGTATGTATGGCAAGCACCTTACTGACGAAGCCATCTTCCCATGTACTCTTTTAAAAATATACACCATCTATAAATATGACAAAATGTAATTGCAAAATTCAAAATATATACAAAATAAAAATAAATTTCCATCCCGTTAATGAGCTAATGCTTCTGGAAATACTAACCACCTTGCCTTATCCTGAATATTAAGGAAATGTTTGTATCAGACTGAATTTAAAGGGGGCGATGGCCTCTTTCTAGTTTGGACTGTTTTCTATGTTAATTCATATTGATTATTCAAATTCATTACTTCTATTCAGTTGGCTACAGATAGCCTCTAACTCTTAGCCAAAAGGGATTTAGAAGGATAAATATCTGGAAGCAAGTTTTGGTGAGCTCCCTAAAATACATCCCTCCCAGCACTCTGCAGAAAGCAAAGTAAAAACCTGGGCAGCAGAGGCATTCTGACTGACACAGAAGTCCCCTGGCAAAGACACTCCTGCCTCTTGCATGGCTGGTCCTTCCCCTCTGCCTGATCTCCAGGGCTTTGTTAGGGTTTTGACATTTGGAATATTTTGACTTCCCTTTAAACTTTGAAATGTGTGATTATGTAAAACATTCTTTAAAATTATACAAATATATACCATTTTGGCAGGTTCTGATTAGCTTAACCTTCTTAGAAATGCTGCATGAAGTTCAGGATGGGGGTAGCCTTTTTGATGTGAACGATTGCTCAAACAAAACGCTCAAGACTCAGTTTTGAAAGACCGCATAGGGAAATTGCCCAGGAAAGCATTCAGTTTGCATCTGTCTCCCGGCAGTATCTATGGTTATTAGTGGACTTGTGTGGTTTTATTGTGTTTGCAGGCCTGTGCAGATGTTGTCAGGAATCACGTGCCGGGAGAAGCAGTGCTCTAGCATTTTGTATAGGGAAGCGACCATTCTTGGGGAAGATCATCCATCCTCATGGCCCCACCACAGATTAATTCGGTGACTTGGGCTGCATTGACCATAGTACCCCTTCCAAGACTCAACATGGGCAGCCTGCTTTCTGGCTGTAAACAAATTGGCCTTGTCTGAGAAGCGCTGTCTACAGCATTTGGAAAGGAATTTGCAATATAATCAATCAGGAGGGGACAGGGACTTGTAATCAGCACAGTAGATTTTGGAACCACGTGGACACTCCCCAAGGACCTTACGTGGAGTTCAGAATCTTTGCAGTTATTGGCAATGGTGCTGTTTTATAAGGTCACAAATAAATATGCTTTATTCAGAATTTCGAGTATTGACCGGATTGTCTGTGTTGCCCAAATTCGTGGCGCTCACTCTGTGCAGGATAATGGGGCATCACTGGTGTTTAGTCGGGCCTTTTCTGATTCTTAGATCATTTGTGGATGCCAGCTGGAGGGCATCTATTATGTCATTGCTTTTCCTTCCACACCTGGTCCACCCCTCACCCTCACTTGGCTACTCCTAATCTTCCTTCAGCCCCAAGAATTGTCTTTCCTCCGGGAAATTAGAATGCTCAGCTGGTTCCTTTTATCGGAGAGAGCTTTGGTCACAGGGCCTAGGGTGCTTAAGATCCATCTCCCTGCCTCTGCAGAGTCAGGTGACAGCCTAAGTAGCAATTATTTCCCTTTTCCAACAAAGAGAAACGAGATTAGAGTTTAGCACCCGGGCTGTTATTTCATATAAAGAGTTCAGAGCGTCAGCACAATCGCCAGATCTTCATCAGCACAATTCAATTTCTTCAGGTGGCGGAGAAGAGGGGAAGAGAAGTAGTCAGGTTACCTTTCTCCAGTTCAAGCACATCCAACAAGAGTCCCCACCCCCACCCCGTCTCCCGATTCCAAGAAGAGAGCAGCAGCCACCGCGGCTCCTGGGTGCCGCTCAAAATATGAAGAGGAGCCCCTCAGTTTCAAGACTGGATGCTTTTCTGCTTTTTCAGTCAGAGAGAGTTGACCCGACTTTTCATCTTCTGATAGCTTTCTGCAGCACCCAGCCCCGCAGAATAAATGTTACTTGGATTGCCCATGATTTACAACCCTTCTCATTTGCTTCGAGAGCATATCTCCCCTTCCCAGAGCACAGGAAGCCTTCTCTCCCTCTCCTGCCTCAAAGCAATTTCCCTTATCTCCCACAAGTTCAAGGCCCTTCTCCTTCATGGGCTGCCGACTCCCCTAAATAATGTTTGTCTGCTTGCTTGCTTTCTTCTTTGTTCTCCTTTCTCCTCCCTCCGGGTCTCTCCCAACCATTCCACCCCACCCCTGCTCCTGCTCTCTCTAGAATCAGGGTTTTATCAAAGGGGCCAACCTCACACAAACATATAATTCTGCTATTCATTAAAGAATACGGATTCTTGGCTTTTTGAGGTTTGGCCCTTTCCCCAGCTCACTAGCCCATTCTCAGGAGTGCCTTTCTCATTCTTAATAATCTATTGTAAAGCAGGGCGGGGGTGGGGAGGGTGGAAGGGGAGTAATAATGTTTCTTTAATAACTGAGAGATGCTGGCTAAGCGTTTGCAATTGCTCTTATGAATCACAGAGCTTTGTGGTGATCGTTGTCACAATATTCCCGAGCTGTCTGAGCATTAGTGTACAGAGAGATGGGTCAGTAAGCCTCCTTCCCCAGATGTGCCTAAGACAAAGACTGAGTGTGTGGAGTTGATCTGGCAGGGGTGTGTGTGTGTGTGTGTGTTAATGTAAGGACAGACAGTGCTAAGGAAGCTACCATGGTGTGCAAAAGAAGCTTAAATCTGTGAAGTTTTTAAACATAGTATAAAACATAGATTTCATTTTGATCCTAGCTGTGGGCCAAGGGGACTGGGGAATTTATAAGCTCTAGTAAAGGGACGTCTCTAATGGGTTATAAATGACCCAGCCTGCCTTGCATATGTGTAAAGTAGGTTGCAGGTGAGAAGTTGTAGGTGCTGGCTGCTAGGAGATAGGCTGGGACAAATGGAGAAGAGATAGAGAAAGCACACATCTGTCTGCTGTATCGGCCAGAGAGAAAGCCCAGAGGGCCTGCCTTCTCCTGTCATCTGCCTGACACGCCATCAGTTGGAAGTCATGGCGGTGGTAGATTATGTTGCCATCCAAGTGTTCATAAACAGGTGCCCCGGGGTTAGCACATGATCCGTGCAATAATGGATGCTTGCTATCCCTCTAGCCAGCTCTGAAAACCATCTCTACTTAAAAGATGTCGAAATACTCCCACTTCAGAAGCAATGGCTGAGCTCCCATGATTCAAGCAAATGCAGAGACATGCATGAGTAGTTGCTCCCTGTGATGCTGCTGGGTGTGCAGCAGGGACTGGAGGGGTCTGTGGCCAAAGCTGAAGAGCAGCTGCCTGGTCCTTGGCTCCCTGCATGCCCCAGCCTCCAACAAGTGTATCTCCTGTTTCCCAGGCAAGCATCTTGCTTCTAAGAGAAACGGGTGCTTTGAGAATGACAAGAGCCCTGCGGTCCCTATGCGCTGCTCTGGGTGGACACTGTTTTCCAGCACCTAGAGGAGGTGCAGGAACAAAGGCAAGTGGGGACAGGTATTTGGCCTTCAACAAACTCACTGTCTATTTGGAGAGATAAGAAGCCAACACACACACACACACACACACACACACACACACACACCAGGTCCAGTGGCACATATCTGTAATCCCAGCACTCGAGAGGCAAAGGTTCTCTTAAAGAGTTCCAAACCAGCCTTGGCTCTGTGAGATCCTGTCTCAAAATCAAACCAAACACCACCACCACCAGCAAACCCTGAAGTACAGTTACCTCTTTAGTTTAATGTATTTCGTCTTTTATATAAACATCACCTTTCACAGACTTGGATCAGCACAGTGGCCTGAACAGGAAGTTCTGCTGCCTAAGCTTTGCAGGGGAAGAACCTGAGGCCTGAGCAAGTTAAGTTACAGATTCTCAGAACACAACAAAGTTAGGTAATATTCTCAGAATGCGTCAGCGGGGAGAAGAATGGCTGCTCTGCCGTGGACTCCTCACATGGGGCCTTTGTTCAGGAACGCCATGCTGACATAAGCAAAAAAAAAAAAAAAAAAAAAAGCTAGGACAGGGCTTGGGCAAGCCACTTGGACCAAATCCAGCCAGCCAATCCTCTTTGCAAATGACCATTAGCTGGAGCACAGTCACAGCCACTTGCTTATGGATTACCTGTTGTCAAGCTCAGCTGCTTCCGAAGATTTGGCCTTCAGGACCTTTTCAGAGAAAGTTGGCCTAGACTGGGCTAGAGCACAGCTTCAAATAATTAACTCCATTGAATTAAGCACCAGAGAGCCTCCTCCTACCTGGTGTCCTTTGAGCTGTGCTGTGCTAGAGATGTTAATTGCTGCATGACAGGCCTAGATGAACCACAGAGCAGGAGCCACGGTAGTGATCGGTATTAGCCCATTACTAATGATAATGCTGTGATGGCCATCATGAGTGAGGGCCACCCAGGCTCGGACTCTGGGGTGCATGCTTCACGAACACCCTGTTCACTCGCCTGATTTCAGGTTCAGGGGGGTTAAGTAAATGGTGTCAGAGCAATGAGCTGGTAAATGGTAAAAAGCTAAGCTAGAGTTCTCCCTCGTCCGTCATCCTCAGAGTCTGGGCTCCAGCTTCCCACGTGTCTGCTGCTTTCCTCTTCGATCACGTGGAGTAAGCGCCAGGAGATTTCGTTTTCTCTGCTTCTTCCTGGCTCTCAGCAACAGAAGTCCGTATGGCCTGTGCCTGCCCACTGTTCCCATCACATGGCCTCTTCACAGGAAGATCGCAGAGTATTTCCAAGGCTAGGAAGACTTTCTCTATGTCTACCAAGATGAACATTACTTAGGGGTAGGAGTCGATTTTGGAAATAGGGTCATGTATAGCCTGGGCTGGCCTTAAACTCGTTACATAGCTGAAAAGGAGACTGAAGTAATTTTCCTTCAGGTACCTTCCAAGGACTAGAACTACAGGCACAGGATTGTACCATGTACAATTAAAGATGAAATCTTGCTTTGTTTTGTGAGACAGGTTATTGCCATGTAGCCCAGGCTGGGTTTAGACTTACTATGTAACCCCAGTTGGCTTTCAATTTATAATGTGTCTGCCTTTGAGTGGCTGGAGGATAGGCCTGTGCCTCCACACCTGGCTAAGACGGGGGCCTTACCACGGATCAGAGTCATCATGGCAGTAGTGTATCCCCTTCGCCATACACTGTAGCATAACAGAATCAGCAACAAAGCATCGCGTTCGCCATATTCTGTGGTGTTCAAGTCACAAAGCCCTATTCACTCTCAAAGGAAGAGGCTTACACCAGAGTGAAGGGCACTGAAGATCAGCTAAGCCTCCTGTAAACTCATCGCTGCTAAGTGGCAGGACCAGGATCAGAGCCATGTGGGCTGTGTCTCCCCACAGGCCCAGTAGTCCTTCCTTCCCCATCTGCTTCTGTTGCCATAGGAACTGTCCAGGCCTGTGAATCTCAAGCCATGAGAATTGTAGGCAGCTTTCATTGGCTCTCAAGGTCACACTGAACAGCTTTTTAAGATCGAGACCCATCAGTTCTCCAGAACAACCCCATTAAAGTGGCTTTTGCTTGTCTGGTTTTGTCTGTCTTTGCTTATTTGTTTGAGACAGGATCTCATATAGCTCAAACTCAACCTCACTTCTGGCCCTCCTTCCCCACCTCCTGAGTGATGGGATTACAGGTGTGCACCACCGCTCAGTGTCTGCTTGGCCAATGCTCTACCAACCGAATTGCATTGTCAGCCCAGGGGAAGGTCTAAAACAAGCCCCGTTTGTCTTGGAATGTAGCTGACATGGAAACCAGACTTGTTGAGAGAATCTATGTGGTCCAGGAAAATAAAACAATGAGCAGAGCCATGGATCAAACCTTAGCTGATGTTTCATCCATACCCAATGATGTGCTGGCTGTCAGCAGCTGAATTCTGTTCTTTTCAAGGACAGCTTTGACAAACGTGGAAACATTCAACAAATATGCAGAGAAGACTTAACGCCCCCCTCCCATTAAATCAGTTCCGAAATACTGGTGTCTGCACAGAGTTTGAATTCCTTTCTCGACGGAATCCAGTAAAGATAGATCAGACCCAGAGCCTCTATGAAGAAAATCACCAACGCATGCCCTAGACACCCTCTGTCACCGTGGCAAGTCATCCTTTTTATTTCTGGGGAGACAGACTCTTACTAATTCCCTTAAAACAACCTTTGCCACGTGTCTGTGGGCTGCGTCTGTGCCTGATGTCTTAGCTCTCCTCTGTTTTAATTTCCCACACAGTCGTACAGCAGAGATCTGATGCAGCGAGCAGACTCCACAGAGAGTGTTGTCTACTGTTTATTAGTGTATGATAAAAAACAATCCTGCAGAAACATAAAGTGTATGCTACTCCCGAGTCTGAGACAGGCTGTGAGTTCACTCAAGCTCATTAAAAAAAAAAAAAGGCTCAAAAGGACAACAGCAGCCCACACTGGGCTTGAGAGAGAAGGAAGGCCGCTGAGATTGCTTTAGTAGATGTATAAATGTGTGTGTGTGTGTTTAAATCATGATTAAGTTAGGCAGTCCCAGTACCATTTTTAATGTGCCAGCAGATTATACAGTATCGGCGTCAATCATACAAGGATATCGCCCGTAGTAAGGAAATGACATGGGCAAAAACATGGAATTTAGCAGAACTGAATTTATTGTCTCGTGGAAGCCGACATCAAGAATACATGTTAAAGATCAAATCCATAGAGCACAATCATGTATATGAGAGAAGACAAGACATTTACTGTCAGGGTTTCTATTCCTGCACAAACATCATGACCAAGAAGCAAGTTGGGGAGGAAAGGGTTTATTCGGCTTACACTTCCACACTGCTGTTTATCACCAAAGGAAGTCAGGACTGGAACTCAAGCAGGTCAGAAAGCAGGAACTGATGCAAAGGCCATGGAGGGATGTTCTTTATTGGCTTGCTTCCCCTGGCTTACTCAGCCTGCTCTCTTATAGAACCCAAAGCTATCAGCCCAGAGATGGTTCCACCCACAAGGGGCCTTTCCCCCTTGCTCACTAATTGAGAAAAAGCCTTCCAGTTGGATCTCATGGAGGCATTTCCTCAACTGAAGCTCCTTCCTCTGTGATAACTCCAGCTGTGTCAAGTTGACACAAAACTAGCCAGTACATTTACCTTTTGCTACCAAAACTTGTAAAATACACACAGTTCCAGAAGTGCTTTTTTTTTTTTTTTTTTTTTTTGAGTTGGGGAAAATATTTCGCCAGATTTAATGGAGATCACAAATGGAAAAGTAATGTTCAGTATTGTAGGAAACTAAAAAACTCAAGTTCTACAAAAAAGACAATTGGGATGGATTTGTAGGAAGGTTCCAGTGACCTCCAGCTGTCCCTTTATGTCACAGCCCCACAGCAGGGAAAATGCAGCTGTCATCACGGAAGGTGGGTCTCCATTCCTACAAAGACCTTTGTTTCTGAGCTTACTGGAGTTAGGGCAGAGCTGAACTTGTGAAGGCTGGGAGGCTGGGGGCGGGGTGGTGGTATTGGGGGGTAAAAAAGGAGATGCAGATGTGGGAAGTTTGGAGCCTATATTGTTAAATAAAGGAGAATTATGGAGAACTTGTAAAGAGAGAAGCTAATATGGATTTTTCCCTTCAGAAGAGCTGTCAGGAGAGGTGACAGGCTCATGGTCACAGACTGATGAAGCCTTGAAGTGCTACAACCTTGGATGAGTTAGGATACTTAGCACAGTGGGGTTAGAAGGAGACAGAGCCTCTCTGGAATATCAGGAGAAATACAGCATCATGGCCCCAGGCTGCAGCCAAGAAGACCTTTGAAGGAAGACTTGGTCCCTCCGTTCCCTACAGATCCCAAGGATGGAGGAAGTTCCTCTGCCTTATAAGCAGGCATGCGACCCAGCCTGTGTCAGGAGCCTTGGTGGCAGGCACTAGGTGAGACCATAAACTAACCCTGCAAGGTAGGGGAGGGCTAATAAATTCTGTGTCTAGGGAGGTGTGGTCTGGTTTCTGAGAGAGAAAAAGTGTTACAGCTAGGGGTTCTGTAAGGTAGCACATATGATAATGCACTGGGTAAAGAACTGGTAGGGGGGCTGGTGAGATGGCTCAGTGGGTAAGAGCACCTGACTGCTCTTCCGAAGGTCCAGAGTTCAATTCCCAGCAACCACATGGTGGCTCACAACCATCTGTAACGAGACCTGGCGCCCTCTTCTGGAGTGTCTGAAGACAGCTACAGTGTACTTACATATAATAAATAAATAAATAAATCTTTAAAAAAAAAAAAAAAAAGAACTGGTAGGGAAGATGCCCTCCTCCAGCCCTCTTCCTCAGCTGAATACTGGGAAGACACGTGGGAGATGAGGGAAAAAAACATATTAGTATCAGTGACTGCTTGACCCATCAGGACATCATCTTCTTTAAAAGAAAACTAAATTGGAGGAATATTAGTCAAGTCTGTAACAAAGAAGACCTCTGGAGGAAGGAGATTCCAGGGTTTGCTCAGCAACGCAACATGAGCTGGCATTCTCAAGTTCCTGTGGCGTTCCCCCATCAGCTGTAAGATGGAAGCTGCTGTTCCATTAGTCACATCCTCGTGTGGCATAGGATGGGGGAGGGGGAGGAGTTGCACATGATCACGAGGAGCTGAAGCCCAACAGAACTGGAAAGGAAGTAGCGCAGTGGAGGCGATTGATAGAAATGGCAACAAAGTGCTCTAATCGACTCCCTCTGATAGAAGCCGTTATTTCCAGGAAGTCAAAGGAAAACCCATCACATGCAATCTCCTTCTAATTCAAAAAATGTGAATGGATAGCAACTCCGAGATGGGCCAGGCAAGGGCCAAAATAAGCTCAGAGGGTTTGCGTTAAAGCTGTCCTCAGAGCTAAGAGTAAAGGGACGCTGTGGCTCAGTTTGAACACTTTAAAAAGTAGAGAGGATTCCACTCTCATTATAAAGCTTTTAGTTGAAACCAAATTTCAATTGCACAAAGGCTCCCAGGATAATTCCCGTCTGCCACCCCTGTCAGAGTCGCTCTTCTTACATTATCTCAGCTTCCTCATTAGGGCAATACCTTACTTTTATCATCTTCCACCCCATTTTTTTCAATCTCATTTTAGACCTCCATTTTCCCCCCTAACTCTGAGCTGGTATTGGTTCAGTTGTCAGGGAAATAAACTATTTCACTCTGAGTAAGAAGTCATTAGACCAAGCCCGGGGAATACAGTCTGTTGGAGGAAAAGAATCCCAGCATGCAGCTGTGGCTTGCAAACTCTTCAAAGTCCGCACATGTTGCAAGTCGGTTGTGACAGGCACAGATTTGATTCCGGACAACTGCTGGCCTTTCAGAGGAATGTGACTGTGAGAGCAAGCCGCTGGAGCCAGGCAGCAGAGTTGACCTCCAGCGTCACTGCCTGTTTCATAGAGGTCTTGGAAGATATGGAATGCTATGGCACTTCAGTTTCATCACCTGTAAAGTAAAACTATGCTATCAGCTCGCTTATAGAGCTGTCCTGGGGAATTAAGATGAGTTTTTTAAAAAAATCTCTGGACTTAGCCAAACGTGATGGCACACATCTTTGATCCCAACAGTCCAGAGGCAGAAGCAGGCAGATCTCTTGAGCCTAGTCTACAGAGCAAGTTCCAGGACAGCCAGGGACACGCAGAAACACCTAAACTCTGTCTAGAAAAGCAAAGACAAACATCTCTAGACTCTAGTGACCTACCATCCCAACCACCAGTGATGTCTCAGCCACAACTATCACTACTATGGATGCAGGGTCATGGCCAGTCTGTCTTTACTTTTGCCCAGAGACTGAGTCACTGAGAGACATAGTCCTCACGAAGGCCCCAGTCACCCTTCATGGCCTAGCCGCTCTCTGCTTCTCTCTCAAGTGATTCATCTCTTCCCTCAATTTGTACCAGCCATGCTGGTCACCACGCTGTCCCTCAAACACCACAGCTGTTTTCAGTAAGGCTCTCTTCCAGGGCTTTGCTCTGACTGTTACCACTTGTCTAGGATATTCTTCCTTCAGATCTCTGCATGGCTGACTCCATCAACCTTCCTGGTGCTTTTAGGCAACTCTACTGAGATGATATTCACCCATCATAAAATTCACCCGTTTTAAACAGACAGTGTCTAATGCCACGATAACCCACCATGACCAAGGCAACTTATGGAAGCCAGTGTTTAGTTTGGGTTACTGTTTCAGAGGGTTAGAGTCCATGGTGGCACAGTGAAGGAACAGCTGAGAGTTCACATCTTGACACATAAGTAGGAAGCGGGGGGTGGGGGTGGGGGTGGGGGGGGAGAGGTAGGTGCTGGGAATCTCAGGGGGCTTTTGAAACCTCAAAGCCTGTTCCCAGAGACAAGCCTCCTACAACAAGACCATACCTCCTAATTTTTCTCAAACAGTTCTACCAACTGGGTCCAAGCATTCAAGCAGATGAGCTTATGGAGGCCATTCTCATTCAAACCATCACATCCACTTTAATGGTTGTCAGTATTCACAGAGATGTACAACTCATAGCATATTCAATTTTAGGCCATGTTCACAGCCTCAAAAAAGTAGCCCTGTAGCCAGGCACTACACATCTTAACTGTCACTCCCAGTCTCCCATGCCTTGAAGGCTTAACCTGTTTCAAGAGCTAATGTTATAATGTTTGGGGACTTCATTTCTTTTTATCATTGAATAACAGTCTACAGAACATATGTCTGTTATTCATCGTTTATCTATATAACTTGGCATGTATTAGCAGTTCCAGCTTGGGGTGTTTGTGATTATGACCTGTCCTGCTATACATATTTCACATAAAGGGCCTAGTGTGGGCTTAGGGCTTTCACTAGTCCTGAGAATATGTATAGGCATAGAATCACAGGGCTGTTGTGTCCGGCCAGCAGATCACAGCCTGGGTTCTAGCCTGGAAAGGCATTTTGGAAACCTGGAAGAGAAGAGGGGCTAGGCGGCGAGAGAAAGAATTGCAGCTAAGACAGCATTCTGATCAAGCTCAATTTTACTTTTTTAGACACTCAGTTATAAAGGAAGGGGGAGGGAACCCGATTTCCCGCCAAACAATCTCGGGATCCAGTAGCAGGATGAACACGTGTGTGCCTCCAAGCAGCAAAGCGACAGGGTCCAGCAGTGGGCGTGGCAGAACGAATGAGCAGGAAGCTCCACCCTTGAGCAAGCAGGTTCCATGCTGGGGAAAGAGAGACCACACAGGGCCATATAATAATTCTATGTTTTCTTTATTTTCTTTATCAAGAGAGGGTCTGAGTGTCCTGGAACTCACTGTGCAGACCACAACTGGCCTCAAACTCACTCTGTTGGAGGCTGCCTCTTCCTCCCAAGTGCTGATAAAGGTGTGGATCACTATGCTCAAATCTAGTTTTCTTCCTTCCTTCCTTCCTTTCTCTCTCTCTCTCTCTCTCTCTTTCTTTCTTTCTTTCTTTCTTTCTTTCTTTCTTTCTTTCTTTCTTTCTTTCTTTCTTTTTAATTATTGTAGTGTTGCGGCAGAGGCCAGAGTCATGTATGTGTGGCCACTGTTCTGCCTGCCACTGAGCTACATCCCAAGCCATGTTGTATGTTTTAGTTTGGTTTTTTGAGAAAGGGTTTCTCTGTGTAGCCCCGGGTTGTCCTGGAACTCACAGATATGCACCTGCCTCTGCCTCCTGAATGCTAGGATTAAACGCGTGGGCCACCACCACAGGCTTTCTTGTAGATTTGATTTAGCCAAAAAAACACTTTCCTCCCCAACTTGCTTTTTGGTCACTGTGTTTCACAGTAACTCCCCACTGTCCTAATGACTGCCACAGGCCTGATGTCTCAAAAGTTTCACCAACTCATAGTTCTCGAAGCCTAGAGACCGAGACTTAACCACACGGCACGTTGTAGAAACTGACCACCCAAACTCTAGTAATATGGAGGTATCTCTCTACTGATTTGCATTTTCTTGAAGGTCTTTCATCAATAGATTTTGGTAGATTGCAATGCTCAAGCCTTGCATCTCTACAGTTAACCTCATTCCTAGGTATTTTTTCATCTTTTGCATAATCATCAATGGAATTGATTTCTTCATTTTTGGAATGTTAATTGTTAGAACATGAAAACTCACATGTTTTATTGATTTTTTTTATTGCTTTGGGTTTTTTGTTTTTTTGTTTTTTACTATTTTATTTCTTATCCTGAAAAGTTCCTGAATTACTAGTCCTATCAGTTTTTAGTTGACTTCTTAGAATTTTCCATGTACACAGTCTATCACCTACATATATGTCTTCTTAATTTTATTTTTTATTTTATTTACTTTTCTCTTTTGGATATTTGCGGCAGGGTCTTGTTAAGTACCCCAGGCTGGCCTTGAACTCATGACAGTCCTTCTGCCTCAGTTTCCTGAGTACTGGGATTACAAGCATCAACCATCATGATGGACTTAATTTCTTATTCTGGATACTTTGCATTTCTTTTCTTTGTTTAATTGTCCTGACTAGAACCTCCATACCTTGCTAAATAGAAATAATGGCACTGGACACCTGAGTTAGGGTTTCTATTGCTGCAGCAATGCATCACAACGAAAATGCAAGTTGGGGAGGAAAGGGTTTATGTAGTGGATACTTACTTCCTTAGCCCTATTCATCATCAAAGGAAGTCAGGACTGAAACTCAAGCAGGTCAGGAATCAGGAGCTGATGCAGAGGCCATGGAGGGATGTTCCTTACTGGTTTGCTTCTGCTGGCTTGCTCAGCTTGCTTTCTTATAGAACCCAGGACCACCAGCCCAGGGATGGCACCACCCAGAGTGAGCTAGGCCCTTCCCCACCAATCACTAATTAAGAAAATGCCCTAAAGGCCTGCCTCCAACTGGATCTTAGTGAGGCATTTTCTTAATTGAGGTTCCTGCCTCTCAGATGACTTTATCTTGTGTCAAGTTGACAAAAACAGAACAAAACTATCTAGCACACCACACCTGCTCTATGCCTGATTAGTTTAGTCAGTGTTCTATTGCTGTGAAGAGACACCATGACCAAGGCAACTCTTATAAAAGAAAGCATTTGATTGAGGGTCTGTTTACCACAGTTTAAAAAGATTAATCCATTATAATGGCAGGAGGCAGACAGGCATAGCATTGGAGCAGTAGCTGAGAACAACATGGCAATCTAAGGGCAGCAGGGAGAGGAGGGGGGAGGGGGAAGAGGGGGGAAGGGAGAGAAAGGGAGGAAGTGGGGGAGAGGGAGAGAGAGGTACAGGGATACAGAGATACAGGGATACAGGGCCTGGCATGGGCTTTTGAAGCCTCAAAGTCCAGCCACCTCCTTCACTCCTCGGAATCCCTCTCAGTTTCTCTCCCTGGTGACTAAGCATCCAGATACACAAGTCTATGGGGGCTGTTTTCGTTCAGAGCACCGCAGTGATCTTTGGATGGAGCTGTTTGTTCTTCCATCATGAAGTACACTGTAAGTTTTAGAAGACGACCTCTATGGGGTTCGGGAAGTTCCTTTACACTTCAGTGTTTTATCACAAATGAAGAGTGCCTTATTCTAACTGAAATCCTTCTCTGTTGGTGAGGCCTGCTGTGGGCCACACGGTTTAGTGATATAAACTGCTGCCACCCACAGCTGGGAATACTTCCCGATATGACAATTAATGTACTTAGTTTTCCTGTGTCCCTTTGCTAAAATATAGGCTTCCTGGGCATCTTTTTTTCCCCCTGTTTTATTTTGTTGCTGTTTTGATTGGTACATGCCAAGTACATAAACTTATGCCTAGTACACAGCGGGAGCTTAAGCAATATTTGTTGAATGATGATATTAAAATAAAATGCTTAGAAGAGTGTTTTCTGGTATGGACTCTGCTATCTAACTCTTTCTACCCTCCCCCCACACACCCCCTACACACACAGACTGTGAAAACAGTGCAGAAGCCCATGGGTCCTTGCCAAATATGCTCCTGAAAGCCCCATGCTTTTGTTGTTGTTTCTATTATGTCATAAACAGAATTCTCAACCGAGGAAACTCAAAGGTTTGAGAAGTACCTAAAGAAATGTTCAACATCCTTAGTTATCAGAGAAATGCAAATCAAAATAGCCCTGAGATTCCACCTAATGCCAGTCAGAATGGCTAAGATCAAAAACTCAGATGCTGGCGAGGATGAGGAGAAAGAGGAACACTTCTCCATTGCTGGTAGGATTGCAAGCTGGTACAACCACTCTGGAAATCAGTCTGGCGGTTCCTCAGAAAATTGGACATAGTACTACCTGAGAACCCAGCTATACCACTCCTGGTCATAAACCCAGAAGATACTTGTAATGAGGACACATGTTCCACATAGCAGCCTTATTTATAATAGCCAGAAGATGGAAAGAACCCAGATGTCCCTCAACAGAGGAATGGATCAGAAAATGTGGTACATTTACACAATGGAGTACTACTCAGCAATTAAAAACAATGAATTTATGAAATTCTTAGGCAAATGGATGGATCTGGAGGATATCATCCTGAGTGAGGTAACCCAATCACAAAAGCACACACATGATATGCACTCACTGATAAGTGGATATTAACCCAGAAACTTAGACTACCCATGATACAATGTGCAAAACACATGAAACTCAAGAAGAAGGAAGGCCAAAATGTGGATACTTCATTCCTTCTTAGAATAGGGAACAAAATACCCATGGAAGGAGTTCCAGAGACAAAGTTCAGAGCTGAGACAGAAGAAAAGACCATCCAGAGACTGTCCTACCTGGGGATCCATCCCATATACAACCACCAAACCCAGACACTATTGCATATGCCAGAAAGATTTTGCTGACAGGACCCTGGTATAGCTATCTCTTGTGAGGCTATGCCAGTGCCTGGCAAATACAGAAGTGGATGCTCACAGTCATCTATTGGATGGAACACAGGGCCCCTAAAGAAGGAGCTAGAGAAAGTACCCAAGGAGCTAAAGGGGTCTGCAACCCTATAGGAGGATCAACAATATGAACTCACCAGTACCCCACAGAACTGTATCTCTAGTTAGATATGTAGCAGAGGATGGCCTAGTCAGCCATTAACGGGAGGAGAGGCCCCTTGGTCTTGGGAAGATCATATGCCCCTGTACAGGGGAATGCCAGGGCCAGGAAGTGGGAGTGGGTGGGTTGGGGAGCAGGGTGGGGGAAGGGATTAGGGGACTTTCGGGATAGCATTTGAAATGTAAATGAAGAAAATGTCTAATAAAAATGAAAAAAAAAGAAATCTACAAATAAAATCCGCATCTTTTTTTATTTTTTATTTTTTTAGGTATTTATTTCATTTAATTTCCAATGCTATCACAAAAGTCCCCCACCAACTCCCCCACCCACAACCCCCCCCACCCACTCCCACTTCTTGGCCCTGGCATTCCCCTGTACTGGGGCAGATAAAGTTTGCACGACCAATGGGCCTCTCTTTCCACTGATGGCCGACTAGGCCATCTTCTGATACATATGCAGCTAGAGACACGAGCTCTGGGGGGTACTGGTTAGTTCATATTGTTGTTTCACCTATAGGGTTCCAGATCCCATTAGCTCCTTGGTTACCTTCTCTAGCTCCTCTATTGGGGGCCCTGTGATCCATCCAATAGCTGACTGTGAGCATCCACTTCTGTGTTTGATAAGTCCCGGCATAGTCTCACAAGAGACAACTATATCTGGGTCCTTTCAGCAAAATCTTGCTAGTGTATGCAATGGTGTCAGCATTTGGAGGCTGATTATGGGATGGATCCCCGGATATGGCAGTCTCTAGATGGTCCATACTTTCGTCTCAGCTCCAAACTGTGTCTCTGTAACTCCTTCCATGGGTGTTTTGTTCCCAATTCTAAGAAGGGGCAAAGTGTCCACACTTTGGTCTTCGTTCTTCTTGAGTTTCATGTGTTTATCAAATTGTATTTACAATAGCCAGAAGCTGGAAAGAACCCAGATGCCCCTCAACAGAGGAATGGATACAGAAAATCTGCATCTTTAATATCCTTCAGGTAGACATTATGGCAAGTTTAGTCAATTGTCTACAACTCTTTAATACAAACCAAAGCTATGTTGATGTGGATTTCCAAATATCTGAATATACTATATTGCAAGAGTCCCAAAAATAGGAAAGTTAATTTCAAGCTATATATTTAATAAATAAAAATTATAAAATGCTTTGAAAAAAAGAAAGGGGAACAAAATACTCACTGGAGCAAATATGGAGACAAAGTGCAAGGCAGAGATGGAAGGAAAGACCACCCAGAGACTGTCCCAACTGGGGATTCATCCCAGATACAGTCACCAAACTCTGACACTATTATGGATGCTAAGAAATGCTTGCTGAAAAGATCCTGATATAGCTGTCTCTTGAGAGGCCCTGTCAGAGCCTTACAAATACAGAGTGAAATGCTCTTAGCCAACCATTGAACTGATCACAGGGTCCCCAGTGGAGGAGTTAGAGAAAGGACTGAAGAATCTAAAGGGGTTTACAACCCTATAGGAAGAACAGTATCAACCAACTAGACCACTCACCCCCCCACCCCCAGCTCCCAGAGACTAAGCCACCAACCAAGGAGTACACATGGCTCCAGCTGCATATGTAACAGAGGATGGCCTTGTCAGGCATCAATGGGAGGACTGGTCCTTGGTCCTATGAAGGCTTGATGCCCCAGTGTAGGGGAATCGAGGGCAGGGAGACAGGAGTGGGTGGGTGGGTGGAGGAATACCATCATAGAAGCAGGGGGAGGAGGTAGAAAGTTTCTGGGAGGGGATAACACTTGAAATGTAAATAAATTTAATAAATAATAAATAAATAAATCTTTACCAATGTAAAAAAGAGAAAAAAAAGAAAAGAGAAAAGAAGCTTCCATTCGTTATGTACAAGACAAACAAACTCCCTGTTTATTTCCTAGCTGGCTGAGAGGGCAGAAATGCCTGTGCTGTGTGATTTAGAAGTCACGTCTCCCTCTCTACAGTCTTACAATAGTCCCTGTTTTTTGTGGTGGCCCATGCATCGCACTGCGACTGTCTTGTCCTCCCCTCTTCCTACAGGTTGTCCCTTGATCGATCAGTTAGCTGTGGATGCCTAAGGTTAAAACATCAAAAGTGAAAACAAACCTCTTCTTTTTCTTTTTTTTCTCACATTAGCAGTTCTGACTGGCCTTGGCTGCATGGTTCTACATGGCTCTCCTGGGATGGTGCTTGCACCTGTGGTGATTTGGTGGCTCGGCTGGAGCTGCATTGTCCAAGAAGCACTGACTATCATAATTCCTAATGTTGTAGTCCTGAAGGCCCTTGCAGCCTTTGAATGAGAATGGTGTGGCCTTGTTGGATGAAGTGTGTCACTGGGGGTGGGGGTGGGGGTGGGGGTGGGGTTATGAGATGTCAGAAGCTCAAGCAAGGATAGTCCCTCCCTCTCTTCTCTCTCCCTCTCTTCTCTCTTCTCTCTCTTCTCTTCTCTTCTCTCTCTCTCTCTCTCTCTCTCTCTCTCTCTCTCTCTCTCTCTCTCTCTCTCTCTCTCTCTCTCTCTCTCTCTCTCTCGCTGCTGCTGCCTGCAGATATAGATGTAGAACTTTCAGCTCCCTCTCCAGCACCACGTCTGCCTGCATACCACCATGCTTCCCACCATAATGATAATGGACTACACCTTTGAAACTGTAAGCTAACCCCAATTAAATGTTTTCTTTTATAAGAGTTGCTGTGGTCATGGTGTCTCTCCACAGCAATGGAAACCCTAACTGAGACAGCCCTCACCCTGATTGGTGTAGAATCCTGAAAGCTGAAACACCGGAGGAATACATCATATGAAGACTTGGGACTTGCTTTATGTACTTTCTGAGCTGTGTCCGTGAAAATGCATCATCACAACACTGATTTCGTGCATGAACACCACACGTGATACTTGGTTAGCGTGTTCTAGTAAACAAAGCGCACTTTTTTTGTACATCTGTGTTTGCGCAAAACAACACTGGTTGTGATGTCTGTTCTTTTGATGATCTGGTGACTACTGTCAGTGGTCTCTTTTCTGGATCAGGCCTTTCCAAGTTGTTGGCGTCTTGTTCAAAGAATTGAAGAAGTATACACAAGTAGCAAAATGGCCAAGTGAACGTACAGGCCAGACACACTGCAAGAAGACAGACAGACACACTGAAGGAAGACAGACACACTGAGAGAAGACAGACACACTGCAAGAAGACAACAGACATGCTGCAAGAAGACAACAGACACACTGCAGGAAGACAGACACACTGCAAGAAGACAGACACACTGCAAGAAGACAGACAGACACATTGCATGAAGACAGACAGACACATTGCATGAAGACAGACAGACACATTGCAGGAAGATGGCCCCCTCTGAGTGACGTTTACTCAGAGCTTCTGGTCACTGCCTGAAGTTTCTGTCTATGGGCCCAGGTTAGTTGACTCTGTTGGTCTTCCTGTATGTGGTTGGTTCATAAGGGAAAGGTGTGGGGGTTTTTGTTTGTTTTGATTGACAGGCTTGGGTTACGTAAGCCTTTGTTCACATGTACTTTGTGAACATCTTTTTTATGAGGCATTTGATTTTAACCATATGCATGCCCAGCCACTCAAATGCTTAAGATATAAGTAGGGATCTTCCTCTAAAAGGTCACAAAGAGGATAATTTTTCTTACTGTGTGTGAAACTGAGACCAGTCCAAACAGGATCCACCACTCCCTCTAGTTCTCAGATATGTTCTGGGATGTGTTTGACCACACAAACTACAGAGCTTACCAGGGAGATTTTTTTGTCAGGAAGTTTTCATATGGTCATAGCTGGAGGCATACAGTTCTCAACCATAGTGCTATGCATTTACACATTTTGTGTTTGAACCTATTTCTCTTTTTCAGAAAGACAGACTCTAATGAAGTTCCTCAGAGAGTGGGGGCTTGAGTTT
Organism: Mus caroli; assembly: GCF_978045245.1. NCBI lineage: Eukaryota > Metazoa > Chordata > Mammalia > Rodentia > Muridae > Mus > Mus caroli. Next base: position 104,420,963 of record NW_028227266.1, read on the forward strand.
CTCATCCTCCTGCCTCAGCCTCCAGAATTGCTGGGATTCCAAACATATACCATCAATCCTGGCCAATGTACATGAATTTTTATGTGTCTGTGTGCTAGAGATCAAACTTAAGCTTTTCAAACCTATTTACTTGTAAATATGCTTTGTCTACCCAGACCCCAAAGACAACAGGCCAATTTGTATTTACGAGATGCTAGTGGGTGTTGGGTTTGGATATTTTAGATAGGGAAATCCTGGTAGAGATGCTCAGTGAAAAGCTGAGTGTACATCTGAATTTTACTTCTGAGTTGGAGATATATTTAAGGCAGATAAGACAAGGTCTCCTAGGTAAGTAGCATTAGTAGACAAAGGAGGGTGCCTGACTGTCATGGAAAGCCACACACATATATGATTCGTACATGAACACAGAGAATTCTGGGAGAGCCATATCTTTAATTCACCCCTCTTCCTGAAGAGATGGAGTTGCCTACCTGCCTGCTAAACAACACTGGAGACAGATGGGTGGTGGCAAAGAGCACAGCAGGGTGACTGTGTAAGAGCACAACAAAGTAGGGAAAACATGATGTGCGAAGAGCATCTTAGAAAGCCCAAGAGGGCAAAGTTAGAAGTTAGGAGGACCGAAGGCTGACTTGTCACTTAAAGAAGTACGTTTGGGATTACCCCAACTCCAGTTGTTGGGGAGCCACATGAAGACCAAGCTGCACATCCACTACATGAATGGGGAGGCCTAGGTCCAGCCTGTGTATGCTTTTTGGTTGGTGGTTCAGTCTCAGATTGTCCCAAGGGTCCAGGTTAGTTGACACTTGGTCTTCCTGTATGTGGGATATGTACTAGCTCGGCTGCCTTATCTGGCCTCACAGAGACTTGATATGCCAGGGTCGGGGATACACAGGGTACCCCCACCTGCTCAGAGGAGAAGGGGAAGGGAGATGGAGGAAGGATTGTGGGAGGGAGTGATCAAGAGGGGTGCAGTGAGCAGAATGTAAAGTTAATAAGTTAAAAAAAAAGAGTAGATATGGGTAGCAGAGGTCAGAATAGCAGGAAACAGTGAAGGAGGAGAAAGGACAGACTGATGAAGAGGGAAGGGAAAGAAGGAAGGAAGGAATAATGCTGGCGGGAAGAAGTTAGGGGGTTTTAATGGTGTTCACTCACAGATGCCCCTCTACAGTGGTGTCTGCGAAGGCTGCAGCCCCGTGGCTTTGAACAAGTTTCCTTCCATTAGTAATGAGTATATTATTAAATGTTCCCCCTATCGTCTCTGGTATGCTACACACTCGAACACGGAAATTCTCAGAATACGATGTCATTATTATTAGCATCACGGAACTATCAACGAAGCGCCCCATGTTTGTACAACAGGAAAGCAAGTCTGAACTTGAGCTAGACTTTCAAAATCTCATTAGTACTAAAGCCACAGAGGCAAATTAAATAAAGATTAGAGGAGAGCCGGGGGGGGGGGGGGAGGGGTGAGAATTGGTGTCCTTAGTATTTGCTGTTATTTGTCGACCTAATTACCACTATGACTGTTTAGCAGGAAGCGCGATGACTTAAGGAAGCAGGTGACTGCATTTCTAACTGGAAGAGAAGTAAGCGCTCACTCCTGGGAGGTGTTACTGTCTTCTGACTCCAGGGAACAGTTCATTGGATTTCCCCCTTCCCTCAGAAGAAGCATCTCAGTCTATCCTCTTCTGCACTGGGAAACTCTACACTCAAAAAATCTCATTTTAGCATCCAGCCATTCAAGGCTTTAAGAAGAGCCTGGTATTCTGATTACTGGGTCCCCACCTGTGTGCCATTTGATGAGAATATATATAAATGACTAATGAATGATTTTTCTTACAAGGCACAAAGGCAAATGTTTTTTTTTTTTTTAAGCGTTTAGAAGGCTGGAGAGGTAGCTCAGTGGCTCAGTGGCTCAGTGGCAAAGGTGCTTGTTGCCAAGCCTGGCAACTGGAGTTAGATCCCTGGAACCCACATGACAGGAGAAAACCAATTCCTTCAAGCTGTCTATTGAGCTACAGACATATGTGTGCACGTGTGTGTGAGAGCACACCCACACACACATTCTCTCTCACACTCACACTCACACGTAATAAAATTTTTGTTAAAATATTCTTTTGTGACAAGTTCTCATCGTGTAGCCTTGGCTGCCCTAGAACCCACTACACAGACCAGGTAGGCTTCTAACTTATAGAGACCCACTTACCTCTGCCTTCTGAGGGCTGGAATTAAAGGTGTGCATCACTTCATCAAGAAATAAAAAATTCTTAAAAAAGGAAAAAAAGAAAGAAAAGAAAGAAAGAAGAGGAAGCAGATCCAGTAGTAGCTCAGTGTAGGGTGCTTGCCTGGCGTGCATGCATCTGGACCCAGCTCATAAGAATCCCACCCTGTATAAGAACATAAACACACGTGGTTTTTTTTACTCCTCAAAGGAAGTAAATGTTACTGTACTGATTGGTTTTGTGTGTCACCTTGACACAGCTGGAGTTATCACAGAGGAAGGAGCTTCAGTTAAGGAAATGACTCCATGAGATCCAACTGGAAGGCATTTTCTCAATTAGTGAACAAGGGGGAAAGGCCCCTTGTGGGTGGTGTCATCTCTGGGCTGGTAGTCTTGGTTCTATAAGAGAGCAGGCTGAGCAAGCCAGGGGATGCAAGCCAGTAAGTAACATCCCTCCATGGCCTCTGCATCAGCTCCTGCTTCCTGACCTGCTTGAGTTCCAGTCCTGACTTCCTTTGGTGATGAACAGCAGTATGGAAGTGTAAGCTGAATAAACCCTTTCCTCCCCAACTTGTTTCTTGGTCATGATGTTTGTGCAGGAATAGAGATCCTGACTATGACAGTTATGAAAACTGGAGACCTTTATCAGACCAAAAATAAATAAATAAATAAATAAATAAATAAATAAATAAATTCTAAGAATCCTAGCGATATTTATGGTGTCCAATAGCTCACACGACACTATGTACTGGGAATACAATAGGACTGAATTGTACAATGTACTTTATTTCCATTCAGTTAAATTAACAAGAGATACTAAACAGAGACTGAAATAATTTAAGTGTGCCTGGAAGAGCTCAGGTCCATGAATCTCCCTTTTCATTATTATTATTGTTATTATTATTATTATTTGTATTGGATAGTTTTATGTCAACTTGACACAGACTAAAGTCATCTGAGAGGTGGGAGCCTCAAATAAAAAGATGCCTCCATAAGATAGGGCAGTATGCAAGCCTATAGGACATTTTTCTTAATTAGCAATTGATGAAGGAGGGCTTAGCCCATTGGGGGTGGTTCTATCCCTAGGCTTGTGGTCCTAGGTTCTTTAAGAATGTAGGCTGAGCAAGCCATGAGGAGCAAGCCAGTAAGCAGCACCCTTCCATGGCCTCTGCATCAGCGTCTGCCTCTAGGTTCTAGCCCTGCCCTGACTTCCTTTGATGATGAACTGTGATGCGGAAGCATAAGCCAAATAAACCATTTCCTCACCAAGTTGCTTCAGTCATGGTGCTCTTCACAGCAAGAGTAACCCTAACAATACATTACTACTACTACTACTAACTACTACTACTACTACTAACTACTACTACTACTACCACTAACTACTACTACTACTACTACTAACTACTACTACTACTACTAACTACTACTACTACTACCACTAACTACTACTACTACTAACTACTACTACTACTACTACTAACTACTACTACTACTACTAACTACTACTACTACTACTACTACTACTACTACTACTACTATTTAGGCAGGGTCAACTCTGGATTCCTGGAAGTCCTGAAACTCACTGTGTATCCCATGTTGGCCTCAAACTCGCAGCAATCCTCCTACCAAGTATTGGCATTACAGGTGTGAGTCCCTGTACCCAGATCTTTTACTTACTTTCTTAAAAGGTACTTATTTTGTGAAAGTTATGTATAAATATAAAGTGTTTACCATGATGCTTGGCATGCATGTAGTAAAATGATGACTTGTCAAACAACTCATAGGACATGGTCACCTTTTATTTGTGATAGAAAGCACCTACACTCCCCTTTCTCAAAAAAGAAGGTCTCAGTATACAATATAGTATTGTATTAGACAACTCTAAAGTCATGGTTTCTGACCTGTGTTTCTTCCATTCCAATCCTTTTCCCCTTTGGCAATCACCATCCCATGGCTTCTAAGTGTAGTGGTTTGAATCTGAAATGTCCCCCTCCCATAGGCTCATGTTTGCACCCTGGGTTCCCAGCTGTAATCTCTTTAGGGAGGTTGTAGAATTTTTAGGAGGTTGAGCCTTGCTAGAGAAGTGGGTCACCAGGGACAAGTCTTGAGGTTTAGTAGCTAAGCCCCACTTCCTGTCTGTTCTCTGTTTCCTGCCTGCGGACACTGTGTGACCATGAACGTGAGTTCCTGCTGTCCTGCCATCTGTGCCTGGGAGGGTGGATCCCTTCTTCAACTGTTAAGTCAACATAGAGATGCTTCCCCTCTCTAGTGACTTCTTGTAGTCATAGCAACTAGAAAAGTAACTGGTTTTCTATATGTTTGTGAGTTTGGATTGTACACCAAAGTGAGATAAGACAGTTTTTCTCTGGGTATGTGTGACTGTCTCTGTGTACGTGTGTGTGTGTGTGTATGTATGTGTGTGTATGTGTGTGTGTATGTGTATATGTATGTGTGTGTGTATGTGTGTGCGCGTGTGCATATATGTGTATGTAAATGCTAATGTATGTGTAAGCCCCTTCTTGTGGCAGCCAGAGGTTGACATTGAGCGTCTTTGTCCTCAATCACCCCCCACCCCTTAGGCTTTGAGGCGTCTCTCACTGGACTTAGAGGTCTCAGGTTCAGCTACACTGAGTGGGATCTAGGGATCCTCTTGCCTCTGCCTCCTGACCACCAAGTCCTGAGCTTACAAGTGCATGCTGCCTTGCCCTAACTTTTATGGGGCTGCTAACTATGCTGGCTATTCAAACCTGGGTCCTCATCCTTGCTTAAAGTAGGCTGTTATGACCATTATGTATTTTATGTGAGCCTCTTAAGACCACAGTGGAAATATATGTGTTGGTTTCATAAAAGAGAAAGAGAGGGCTGGTGAGATGGCTCAGTGGGTAAGAGCACCCGACTGCTCTTCCGAAGGTCCAGAGTTCAAATCCCAGCAACCACATGGTGGCTCACAACCATCCGCAACGAGATCTGGCGCCCTCTTCTGGAATGTCTGAAGACAGCTATAGTGTACTTACATATAATAAATAAATAAATCTTTAAAAAAAAAAAGAGAAAGAGGAATGGATCAAAAGCAGGCAATACAGGAAAGCAGGGAAACATGAAAGTCAGTCAGCAAGACAAGGACAGAAGGAGAAAACAAATCAAAACCCAAACCGTTGGGCAAACAAAACAGTTCCCAGAGTGGCGGTCAGCCCTTCCCCATCAATGCCAGCTTTAAATGTGAGGGAACTAAACCACCCAATGGAAGGGCACAGAGTGGATGAAGGGATTTGGAAAAACCAAACCAGATGAGAAGGTGCAACCATTCGCACCTGCGAGAGACATGCTTTAGATTCCAGGACGTGCACGGCTGCATTCGGGATGAAATGCTCTTCTGTAAACAGAAGCTAAAAGAAAGCAGGAGACGCAGGACTTAGAGAAGCATGGCTCACATTCCGATGCTTGGCTCTAGAGCAGCCATTCTCAACCTGCGGGTCATGACCCCATCGGCAAACTTCTATCTCCAAAAAAAGCTTATGTTACAGTTCATAACAGTAGCAAGATTACACTTATGAAGTAGCAACAAAAATAATTTTATGGTGGGGGGAATCACCACCACATGAGGAGCTGTGTTAAAAGGCGGCAGCGTTAGGGAGATTGAGAATCACTGCTCTAGAGGCGGAGAGGGTCATTACATACTGTGATACCTGGGTAAATTAAAAAGAAAAGCGTAGCAGCCATACATACACATGCACTTGGTGTGAGAACAACGAGTGTATGAAGCCCATGCTGCCAGACTGGAAACAGATAGGCCACCCAAACAGAAAATCAACCTAAGAACATCATTCTTGAACAATACTGCAGGTGTGCCCGTGCGTCTGTACACACACACACACACACACACACACACACACACAATTACAGGGAGTTTGTCCTAAAGAAACACAAAATCAGAAAGTTTTGCACAAGATGAAATCCATTGCAACTTCATTTACAATAAAAAAATTTGAAAATAATTCACGTGTACACCAGAGAAATGGTTGTGCAAATTGTGGTCTATTGTCTTAATGATCGTGAGACTAAACTATTAGGCTGGAGAGATGGCTCAGTGGGTGAGGATTTGACAAACTGAGTTCAGATTTCCAGAACTCACATAAAAGCTGGGATGCAGCCCTGGACACATCTGTAATTCCAGCACCCCAATGGAGAGATGGAAAGTGGGGCCAGGAGAACCCCTAGTCGCTCTGAGGCCAGCTAAACTGCCGTACACAATGGCTAAGAGACTCTGCCTCGAAGAAGGTAGAAACACAAGGAACAGCCATTGAAAGTATCCTCTGATCATGAGTACCATGGCACGTGTGTGCACCTGCATCCATGTGCGCTCTCTCTCTCTCTCTCTCTCTCTCTCACTCAAACACACACACACACACACACTTTATGGCTCATGGTAATGTAAAGTAATTATCACTCAAGCCTAAATAAATGAAGCAGAATGCAAAGCTGCCTACTAAAATGGAAATAAAATTTAAAATGATATAAACATGGACATGTGAACTGGAAAGGGAAACGGAGGAGGAGGGTAGTTGATTCATTAAAGCTCATCAACAGGCACATATGTTTCATTGTCAAAGAGGAAGACTGTATTGTATAGTTACTATATAATTAACATAATTATTATAAGCATGGTCATTTAGAATAATACTTAGTAATAAATGAGCATATACTATATAAGAAAATCCTGTTAGGGTGAACAGGAAAACGTTGTGTGTGTTTGTGTGTGTATGTGTGTGCATGTGTGTAGGTGCATGTAAAGGACAGATGTTGATGTAGGGTGTCTTCCTTGGTTGCTTTCTGCCATGTTTCTTGAGTTGGGGGGGGGTCTGTCTACATATTAAGGGAATTTATTGTAATGACTTACAGTCTGTAGTTCATCTAACCCAACAATGGGCAGTGTGGATGGGAAGTCCAAGAATCTAGTAGTTGCTCAGTCCCATGAGGCTAGTTGTTTCAGCTGGTCTTCTGTAGAAGTAGGTTCCAACGGATGTGCTGGCAGGTAAGTGCAAGCAGGCAAAGAAGAATCTTCCTTCTGCCAATGTCCTTATGTAGGCCTCCCGCAGAAGGTGTGGCTCTGCTTGCCTCAGTCTCCTGGGATTAAAGGTGTGTACTACCTTGCCTGGGCCTAAGCTTTTCATGGCCACTACGCTCAAGATCTCCATGCCAAGATTCAGGTCCGAAACTTGTGTCTTCCGGCCTCAAGATCCGGATCACAGGTGAGCCCTCATTTCCGGATTGTGGTTCATTCCAGACATAATCAAGTAATCAAGTTGACAACTAGGAACAGCCATCACAGGGCCTCTCACTGAACCTGGAGCTCACCAGTTCACCCAGACCCACTGCCCAGCAAACCCCAAGGATCCTTCCTGTCTCCATCTCCCCAACACTGGGATTACAGGCATGCTCAGCTCTTTACACGGGATCTGTGCCACAGTCCCCGTGTGACCAGTACTTCACCACAACAGCCACTTCCCCAGCCCCAGCAAGTTCTTCTAGTCTTTGGAACCATTCCCAATAAGCCAGAGTGTCCTTGCTGACTTGGCTGAGCCTCTGCATGTAAGAGAAGCTTTTTTCCCTTCACATCCAGGCGCTCTTCTCAAGGTCCTGTCACCCAGTCAGCATCCTGTTCAGTCTATATCCCAGCTCTCTGACCCTGAGAAGAACATTTAGTTTTTAAAAGACAATAAGAAAAAGAATGTGAAAGCAATTGGAATCAGAATTAAGCAACTGGCAGGGAGAAGCCCAGGTTAAACTGTTAGGAACATTTGTACACCTGTGAAAGAGAGGTGGCTTGTCTCACAAGAGCGAGGAAAATGCATGTCACCCATCGCGTGTCTTTGTGCTAATGTAGGTGACAGGGCCTTGATGTTCTTTTTCTCTCTTCCTGACCAGAGTTTTCATTTCTCTTGTTCCAGTTCATGCCGGCAAGGATGGGCAGCCTAATTACTTTTTTTGGCCTGGCTTTAATTGAGTCCCTTTCTCCCTTGCTTAAGCTCAGCATTACATAATTGTTTGCATATATTTTTTTAACCTTCTCAGCTGTTTTCAGTCAGGGAATTTCTACTGACATTGACAGCAAAAGGTCCATTTTCCTACATTTTAAAGCATAAGTGACCTTGTTTAAAATTAGTTAATCAGCAACACTTGATGTAGAGCTATAAAAATGCTATTAGCATAGGCAAATCATTAATCATTTCTATATTGTAATTGCATTTGACCCACACCACTTCATAAACCTGGCTTTCGAGGAGAACTAAGTGATTGGGGGCACCGTCTGAATACTGAAGGATGGTTTATTTTAATATATTAACCTTGAGGTAATTTTTAAGTGACAAACTTGCAGGTTTATTCTTTCTTTGTCATTTACATGATGTAAGAGGATCATCACTTTTTCTCAACAGTGCTTCTAGTTTCTTTTCCGTTGCTATGACAAAACACCCTGGCCAAAAAGCAGTTTAGGGGAGGAAATGGTATAGTCCGCTACTGAGGGGAAATCAAGGCAGGAACCAAGCATCTGGTCACATCACATCTACTACAGTCAAGAGCAGAGGGAGGAATGGATCTCTGCTTTCTTGCTTACTGCTTACTTCTCTGCTAACCCTCTCTACTCACACAGCTCATGACTCCCAACAAAGGAATGATGTCGCCCACAGTGGAGTGGGTCTTCCTACGTCAATTAACAATGTAGTCGACCCTCTACTCTCACCATGCACATGCACACAGGCCACACTGAGCTAGATCACTCCTCGTTGAGACTCTCTTCTCAGGTTATTCTGAGTTGTGCCAATTGACAGCAAAATGTAACAGTGCACTGGTTGTGCCTAGTGTGACGCACACTGGAATGTGAGTATTTCAGAGTCCATTTAGTTTAATGTGAAAAGAACAGGCCTTGAAATCAGAGAATATAGGAGTTGAATCCAGTATCTGTTATGCCATGCTTTAGGACAAGTTAGTTAACCCCTTGCCTTGTCAGAGTCCTCATATTTAATATATGAGTTTACAACCCCCATACTCACTATAGAGCTGGAGGACTAGGAGGTATGCTTCAAGACTGTGTTATAGATATCACTGGTGTTGTATCCATGGAATCTCAAACAACATGGCTACCTAAACAGTGGCATCACCCGTTGGCAAGGCAACATGGATGGGGGAAGTCACACAGGATCTCATCCCTAGATCAAGATTTATAGGCAATTAAAGACTGCTGAGGAAGAGAGAACTAATCTCCAGAGATGAGCCCCCTAAATGGCTATCCAATACCAAGTGATCAGCCCTAGAGACATATACATACAAGCCACACTAAATGGCCTCAGAAGATTACATTTATACATGTATTCACATATATACCTAACAATTAAACAAGGCCTGGGAAGAACGATTTACCTCAGCTCACAGTTTCAGAGAAGCTCAGTTCATCATGGAGAGGAAGGAATGGTGGAGTTTGGGGCCATGTTGGCATAGACTCCTGTCAGGAGCAGACCACGAATTGCAGAGACCAGGTGTGTCTCTCAGTTCAGAGCTGTATCCTTTGAAGAGTCTGTGGCCTGGAAAAATAGCATCCCCAGGTAGAAAACAAGTGTCCCAAATATGAACCCACCAGGGACGTTACAAGATCAAGCTACAGTAACCTGGACAGTGGCCATCTTTCCTGAATTATAAAGAAGGGTAGTTTAAGGGAAGGTGAGCTGGAATAATTAGAAAACAGGACTTTGGTGATCGGTCAAATCATGGCTTTCTCTCTCTCTCTCTCTCTCTCTCTCTCTCTCTCTCTCTCTCTCTCTCCTCTCTTTTTCTCTCTTCCTTTCATGTATGTTTGTGTTTCTTTCCCCCCAAATGGGCTACAAGCACCCCCACAAAATGTTGACAAGCTTTGTTCATTTGGGGCTTCCCACTGATGCTCACAGCATTGGGTTTTGTGCAGGATGTCATGAGCATTTGTGTGCAGAGGACCATGCCCAGCTGGTCCGTTTTCAGATCACACTGTCACAGTGTCACTCAGCAGGTATCCCGATTAGCTTTTAGGTTATCTTCAGGCCCCTTTCTCACACTGGGTTATCACTATCATTATCTCTCAGACTGAGAAATTGGTTTCAGCAAATGAGTTTGCTACCTTTCATTCAGCTCTCTGCCGCTCCAGCATTAACCAGAAGCTACACTGTCTGGAAGGGAAAAATAGAAAAATAAAAGGTTTTAGGGGGTATTCTACTGAAACTATCACAGTGGCCATGGCTCACTTTTAGAAGGTGCTGAATAGTCATGGAAATAGAAATCGCCTTTTTCAGAACTCTTGGAAAATTAATATTTTAATTCAACTTTATAGATGGGTTGTTAGTGTGACGTCATATGTAATAGAAGTGTAATAATTAGTGTGACGTCATATGTAATAGAAGAGATGAGGTATCTGCTGACTTCCCTTCCAAGAACTGTGATGTTATCATTTGAAACAGATCTATGGGGTGAAATGTAATTAGCATAGTCAATCATACTCTACGGGCTTCAAAAATTACTGTGGGAGAGCATCAGTCTGGACCCTGTGTAGGATCCAAGCGTCCTGCTGTTCCTAGATGTTTGCGTCTCATTGTCATCACTGTGTTTTCACATCAGTGTTCTGAACAGCTGAGACAAAGGATGCGCTTTCTCTTCCTACCCAAGCAAGTATTTGTGACAGAAAACTTTTGTAGATAATTCATGCACATGCAATAAAAAATTTTAAATATATTTTATGCATACGCATGTCTTGCCTGCATGTGTATTTGTGCTCCATGTGCATGTCTGGTACCCATGGGATGCCAGAAGAGGGTGTCTCACCTTTTGGGACTGGAGGTACAGATGGTTGTGAGTCACCAAGTGGGTTCTGGGAATTCAGCCTGGATCTTCTGAACGAACAACCAGTGCACTTAACCACGAGCCATCCCTCTGGCTCCCTCGGGTAATGATCTAATAACTTCAGATCTCTCTGAATCTACTTCAACATTATAAAAAAATATCCCTTTCATTTGTATTGAAAGTGATATTTGTTTTATTTTACTTCATTTTTGGTTTCTTTTATGCATGTGGCATATATGTGTGCATGCTTGTGTGTGTGTGTACATGTATGTGTGCATGTGTGCACGCATGGGGAGGCCAGTGGTTGATGTCAGGTGTCTTTCTGTATCTCCACTTAAAAAATTATTTTACTTTATGCATATGGATGCTTTGCCTGCATTTATACCTGTGTGCTATGTATGGGTCTTGTCTTAGTTAGGGTTTTACTGTTGTGAAAAGACACCATGATCAAGGCAACTCTTATAATTGAGTTAATTATAACTCTTATAATTAACTCTTTTAATTGAGGCTGGGTTACAGGTTCAGAGGTTCAGTCCATTATCATCAAGGCAGGAGCATGGCAGCATCCAGGCAGGCATGGTGCAGGAGGAGCCGAGAGTTCTACATCTTCATCTGAAGGCTGCTAGCAGAATACTGGCTTCCAGGCAGCTAGGACTAGGGTATTAAAACCCATGCCCACAGTGGCACACCTACTCCAACAAGGCCACACCTCCAAATAGTGTCACTCCCTGGGCCAAGCATATATAAACCATCACAGGCCTCTTACCCAGTGAGACCAGAAGAGGATGTCAGATCTCCTGGGACTGGAGTTACAGAGGTTTGTGAGCTACTCTGTGGGTGCTGGGCATAGAATCCAGAATCCCTGGAAGAGCATCCAGTGCTCTTAACCATGGATCTGTCTCTCCAGCCCTTCCATGCTATATTTTGAGGCAGAATTTTTTACTGGACCTCACCAGTTTGGCTAGATTGGTTGGCCAATGAGCTCCCAGAATCCTCCTGTGTCCATCCTCCAAACACTGGGGATGTGGATGCTGAAAGTCCAAACTCAGATCCTCGTGCTTGTATTGCAAGCACTTGGCACAGTAAATCATATCTCCAGGCCCTCATTAGGGCAGAGTCTTTCCCAGACTAGCCTCCCATTTGCTGTCCTTCTACCTTTGCCTGGTGAATTCAGGGCTTGTAGGTATATGTCGCCACCTCCAGCTAAGCCATCCATTTCAAACAACAAGGTTATCCTTTCCCCTACTGCAAGGCACACATTCTCTCAGGTAGAAGGTTCCAAGGGTCGGAACAGCATCTAGAAAACGCCCTCCTTTGTAGGATCCATGTATAAACGGGGTTAAGCTTCTTTGTGTCTGCACAGTTAAAATGAAGAACAAAGGCTGACAAAATGCAGTTTCATTGCCAAGTTCTTGGCCTTAAAAGACTTACAAAGATGGGCACATGTTCTGAGCCCAGTGAGGATCACAGGCTATAGAGAAAAATGAAGCTGTCAACCGTGGACAGTGATTTCGTTCCACAGAGCCTTCTGCCCTTTTCCAAAGACATCCAGTGGCCTTTGGCAAAGCTCTCGGCTACTTGCTTTTCCTCACCCTCTTGTTGTAATAATTGACTTGGTGTTTTGGCCTCAGTGCTTTCTCTGTACCAGCTGCAATCTTCACCTACACAATAGCCAACACCTATACTAAGCAATATATCCATGGTCATAGAGTTCTTCAGTGGCCGAGCTAGGGCTTGAACTATGTGGGTGGCCTCAAGGAGTCTACTTTATTTTATTTGTTTTTAGGAGACTATACTTTTGATGACTGTTCCCCACAGTCTCATAGCTGACATTCTGCAATCGAACTGACCCGCAAACAGGACAATTTATAACGCCAGCTCGGCAATATGCCAGTCTGAAAACTCAAACTTAATTGCTTTACCTCAGACCTCATTTTCCTTGTCGGGGTCTCTGGTTTTGTTCCTGTCTTTGAAACAGGGTCTTATGCGTCTCCAGCCGGCTTTGAACTCATTGTTCAAAGGCAGAGGATGACATTAAACTTCTGACCTTTTTGCCTTCACCTCCTGAGTGCTGGGATGGATAAGCACACACCACCACGTTCAGTGATGTCATCCATTTAAAAACGACAATTTCACCCCTTCTCCAGTCCAAGCCTGGTTTCATGGGGTTTTGGGGTTTCATGAAGTCCTCAGAGCTTCGTGCATACTAACTAGGTAATCCCTCTACCAACAGAGAGGTACCCAGCTCAGATCTGGAGTTCCACAACTATTTCCGCTCTCCTAAGCCACAGTCCCTGCTTAATGCAGCTTTGGAATATATATCTTGCACAGTTTTTTTTTTTTTTTCAGAGCTAATGTTGGAAGTGCCTAACCTCCCAAGGATTGCCTACTCTAACCAGCCCGGGAATTACCATATCTGCTTCTGTTCTCCAGCGTTTACAGCAGCGAGTGTTGATATATAGAAAGAACAAACGGCATCAGGAAACTGGGGGTTGTGATAGATAGTCACAGGCATGGAAATATTTTGCCCACTTTCCCAACTCTCCATCACATCAGCTTCTTTGGTTTTCTTTCTGCAAGTATCCTCTCTTGTGTTTGCCGTGTTAGCCTTGAATTCTCTCTGTTCAGCCCAGTTCTCACATAGTCTTCTCCTACTTCTCTCTGGCCTGAAACCACCAAGTTTTTAAGACAGCGGGCCATTCCCAAGCTCTATCTGCAAGGAAAACATCCATATTTTATGGCCCCATGTATCTGATTTGCAACTTTCAGGGTACAGCTTTTGTCTGTGAAATGGCGACCATAGCATCCATCCCAGAGACATCCTAGGAAGTGCACAGAACGCTATACCAGAGAGCACTCTGAGAGCAATAGCACACAGAACAAACATTGGGCATTATTAGCACAAAAAGCACAACCGTGTCTCTAAAATACAGAAGTGGAAGTGATTTCTACTCTATCATAAACCAGCCCAGGAAATACAGCACTTTGCTTCTGTTCTCCAGCATTTACGGCAGCAAGTGTGCATATACAGAGCAGAAAGAACAGACGACATCAGGGATCAGGAGGTTGTGATGGCCACAGGCATTTGATACATACCTTTGGAGGCTCTCAGCGTCTATGTCATGTGTTCTTCAAGGGACTGGGAATAATTATGTTTTTTGTTTGTTTGTTTGTTTTGTTTTGTTTTAATTTTTTATTAGGTATTTTCCTCATTTACATTTCCAATGCTATCCCAAAAGTCCCCCATACCCTCCCCCCCCCTCCTCCACCCACCCACTCCCACTTCTTGGCCCTGGCGTTCCCCCTGTACTGAGGCATATAAAGTTTGCATGACCAATGAGCCTCTCTTCCCAATGATGGCCGACTAGGCCATCTTCTGATACATATGCAGCTAGAGACACAAGCTCCAGGGGGTACTGGTTAGTTCATATTGTTGTTCCACCTATAGGGTTGCAGATCTCTTTAGCTCCTTGGATACTTTCTCTAACTCCTCCATTGGGGGCCCTGTGATCCATCCAATAGCTGACTGTGAGCATCCACCTCTGTGTTTGCTAGGCCCTGGCATAGTCTCACAAGAGACAGCTATATCAGGATCCTTTCAGCAAAATCTTGCTAGTGTATGCAATGGTGTCTGCATTTGGAGGCTGATTATGGGATGGATCCCTGGATATGGTAGTCTCTAGATGGTCCATCCTTTTGTCTCAGCTCTAAACGTTGTCTCTGTAACTCCTTCCATGGGTGTTTTGTTCCCAATTCTAAGAAGGGGCAAAGTGTCCACACTTTGGTCTTCGTTCTTCTTGAGTTTCTGTGCTTTGTGGCAGATATTACAAACTGGTGCACATTTAGGTGGTGTTTATTGTAGGTCAAGTTCTTGAATCAGACTCTGAACCAAGGATTTGGGCCCAAGAAAGTACTCTCAGCATGACAGAGCACTCTTGCAATCCCCACCCTTGGGAGGAGGAGGGAGGCAGATCACACATCATCCTAGACTGTATGCTGCCTGGACTACACAGGCATTGTCATAAGCAATGTGCTCTCAACAGATGTTGCTAAAGGGATCAGAAAGCAGAGTAGACGGAGAGGGAATCCCAGCAAGAGTGTCTGGGGGAGTCCCAGGCTCAGTCTGTCGCCACAGAGAGGATCACAGCACCATAGATAGCTCAGTAGGTATCCTGCCTGGAGTTAGATGAGTGTATCTCAGTGTCCAGGAAGAAGGTGGAGCCTAAGTTCCAGACTCTTCCCTGCCCAAGACCCAGGAACACTCTTAGGTCACAGGATCAAATATTAGCAACAAAGCACATGGAAATTGAGGACTGTGCCAAGAGCTGGCAAACTGCACTCAGGATTCCATCTGGGGACCAACCAGCTCCACTACAGACAGGATACAGGTCCTCTAATTTGCCATAGCCCCTATTCCTAATACCTACCTATGCTAGTCAGTTCTTTTGTCAACTTGGCCTAAGATTGAGAGTCATTTTGGGGAGGAAAAAAAAAAAACAAACTCAATTGAGAAAGTGCCTCCTCCCCATCAGATTGGCCTATAGGCAGGCCTGTGGAGCATTTTCTTAATTAATGATTGATGCGGGAGTGCCCAGTCCCTGAGTAGGTGGTCCAGGATGATATAAGAAAGCAAACTGAACAAGCTACAAGAAACAATCCAGTCAGCAGCATCCTTCCCACCCCCCAGGCCTCTGCTCTGTCCTTGTCTCCAGGTTCCTGGCTTGGCTTACTGTGATAATGGTCTGTGACCTGTAAACCAAATAAACCCTTTCCCTTCCAAATTGTTCTTGGTCATGGTGTTTTAGCACAGTAATAGGATCCCCAACCAAGGCATAGACTCACAGTATCCCAAGTTCTCTAAACTCTTGTTCAATTACAGTTCTGGGGTTTCCCTAATTGGAGGTTGTGGGGGTTGGGGTGTGGCACTATACTTGGAAATGAGAGCTGCCTCTAGGTTGACTGAGTTGTACTTTATCCAAAAGTCTACTGTCCACGTCTGAGAATGGAGTGTACAGTGAGGATTATGGAACTCTTCTTTTGCAAGATTCCCTTCATCTCCCCCTTTACAGTTAATCATTTATTTGACCTGACTGATAATGGCATAATTTGTGTGATAGAAGATTAATGAGACGATGCAATGTTAGTTCTGGAAAGATGGAGCCCACTGGACCCTTTCCTTAACATTATGTATTATGAGAAGAAGTTCCAAGAAGCCGTGAGCCTCAGAAGATCACTGTGATAATCATGATCATGGAGCTGGTATGGCCCCTGACTCAGTACAGCTTCTTTGCCTAGGGCTCTGTGTTCTCTGGTGCTTCTGCCCAGGGGTCGCTACGAAGCTGATTCCACAGAGAGAGGCAGTTAGATGAACTTATTACAGTGAGCTCCCAGTGTAAATGCTTAATTGTGGTTATAACCTCCAGAAATATCTTGTTCTACTAAAGCTGATGGGCTTTGAGGGATGGCAGCCACAGGTTATTACACAGAAAATGGAGGGCATTAGACATAATTCTCTCTAGGATGCTCTTCTAATATCTCCTAAATGTGTTTTATATCTTTAACATTTTCCACAAACTCACTGCAAAAGGTCTAGTTTGGTTTTAGTCCATTGGAGCTGAAGATTGATGTAACCAAGGCAACTGGCTTATACCTCACATTTAAAAACTGTAAATGGTTCCATAATGATAACCTTTGGATCTGTCCCAGCCATCATTTTGCTGGGACATCTCTAGAAACATGGACCTATAGACCCAATGAGACAGTGACCAAACTTAAGTAACAGCATCGTGCTAGGCAGAAAGAAAGTCACAAAGTTTTTAAGAAACAGCAAAAATGGTAGGATGGCTCAGAGATTCTGATTTAGGTCAGAGGGATGGATGGCTTGAGGTGCTTCTTAGCTTTCAAGATGGAAGCAAGAAATGTGGCCTGGGTGCTTGTTGAATGAGTCCTCAAGAGCAGAAAAAAAAATGGTCAGCCTATCGAAGGGTTATCTTTAAAACCTGAATGAGATATTACAACTCCCTCACTGACTCTGGTGGTGGAGATCTGGGGTACCAGAATTCCCTTTAATTACCAGTTAAGAATAAGTCTGTTTCATAAAACATCGCTTTAGATACAATGGGCTAGGGTTGGCCGGTTTTTTTTTTTCCCCTCACCTGGCTCAAGCACAGCTGTGGGTAGACCAGAAGACCAGATTGTTACTGGACTGTAAGAGAAGAAGTCTGGTTGTGGACCAGTCACTTGCCAAGGAGTCAACTGGAGGAGGCACCAGAGTGGGTAATGTAGAGGTCATAGTCTAGTTGAGGAGGGATATCAGTAGAAGTTGCATCAGTGAACCCAATGTGGTGGCACTTGAGAGGTAAAAACAGAAAGATTATGAGTTCAGAAAGAAATTGCTTGTATCATCATAAAGAACAGAATTTATTATTTATTATTGAGTATAATTGCCTATTTATTGTGATTGTTTCCAAGCACACACAGTCTTCCTAAACACATTCTTTCCAGTCTTGGGAGAGTGGGGGACAAAACATAATAAAACAAACAAACCAAATTTTGAAAAAGTAAGATGAAAGATTTATTTCTTCAGTGAGCATAGAGTCCTGACCTGATTCCTGGAGTCAGTGGGTCCCCATTGATTGGGTGGAATTGTGTTTGATTTTTGTTCTGCTCCGCTCCTACATATGCCTACCATATATGTAAAAACCTTGTATATTTTCAATTTAAGAATAATATTCATTTGCCTCTGAGGCCACATGAGGAAAATAATTTAATATAACACAAAAGAAAGAAAAAACTCTGAACTCAGGACAAAGGAACCTGGACCTGGACAAAAGGTGAAACTTAGAGATTAAAATATGAGGGCCCAGGTTGTCTGATGGGATGAAACTGTAGATGGTTGTGGCTGGGGGCAGGGTGGAAACCTGGAAAGGTACCATGGGAAATCTGAGAGAGAGGTAGAGACAGGACTCTGTCTTGACAGACCTGTCCTGGTCTGGGAACAGGCTAAAAGCAGCAGCTAGCTTCTGGTCTGAAATGAATGAGAGCCACACTCAAACTGTTAGGAAGTCAAGGGCTGTTCTTCCACCTGTATTCATGGTTGACATCTGATGGTGTCATTTGATTCACATCAAACTCTGTGACAAATGATGGCAGATATAACTTCTTTGGTTCCTAAACAATACACGTGTGACGCTGACATATGGTTTCCCTCCCTTCTCCTCTAGAAAGCAGTATTCTTCTAGCTACAGGGGGTGCAGACGATTGTATGCTACTAAGGCTGTCCCTGAGTATCCTGGGATTTCTCTTCCTGTCCTTTGCTTTCTACTAGCCACCTCACTCCTTCTGTTGGCCTGCCTTCCTCTATCCCCAACTCTCTCATCTATCTATCTATCTATCTATCTATCTATCTATCTATCTATCTATCTCTATATATCTATCATATATGTGTGTGTGTATATATATATATACACACACACACATAGACATAGATATACATGTATGTGCAGGTGCACATGCATCTCTTACAGGTCTCTACTATTACCAGGTCTCTCCCTTTCTGGAAAGTCCAAATGGTCTGGTGTGGCTCGCCCTGAACTTTGAGTATCTGTGTGACTCCATCTCCCCAGTGCAGTGATTATATATGCACACTACCAGACCAGGCCTTTCTAACCTGGGCTCCTGAGGATCAAACTTGAATCCTTTCTTGCAAGGCAAACAGGCCACTAACTGAGCCAACTCCCCAGTATTTTAGTTTTATTTTAAAATAGGGCTTCACTCTGTAACCTGGCCTAGAATTGCCTTGACTTCATGGCAGTCCTCCTGCATCAACATCCTAGATGCTGGGATTCTGAAATGAACCATCACATCCAGCTGCTGGGACACGTTAGGGCAAAGGAGCTGGTATAAGGACAGTGTGCGAAACCCCTCTCTTTGTTCTGCCCCATTGACCATTCTGATGGGGAAACCATCAGATGAAGCCGAGTACATATAGACATACCAGTTATAGAAGGGTTAAGCAATTTTAGCTGAGATGTCTAGGAAGGAAGGTGAAGAGCCCTTTCTCCCTCCCCACATGATGGTGGGAAGGAATGCCCTTTGTAATTCCTGGCAGGAGGCACAGGCAGACCACTTCCTTCTGTTAATGAGCCTATTATTTCCAGGCACATACAGGCCTCCTAAACACATTCTTTCCAGTCTGGGGTTGGGGGTGGGGATGGGACAAAACACAGTAAAATAAACAACCAAATTAAAAACAAAACACCTAAGGAAGAAAGATTTATTTCTTCAGTGAGCATAGAGTCCTGACCCATCAGTGGGTCTCCATTGATTGGGTGAAATTGTGTTTGATTTTTGTTCTGCTCCGCTCCTACATCTAGCAGAATAATCGCTGTAATGGTCTTTAATGACTAATTTCTTTTTCATTACATAAAAGGCTCTGGGTTGCATTGAATTCTTTCAGTTTAGCAATGGGCAGCTGTTTTAACTGTTCTCTGTGTCTGCAGCCCCTCCAACTGCAAATGTTTCCTAAGCGTTGTGTGCGACATGCGAGGCCCAGAGCTAGGGCTCTCTGCTGTTCATCCTCTCATTCCTCAGCGTCTCCCCACTGCCCGTCTCTTTCCACAGAGAGCTGGTTTTCAGTTGACTTTCAAACTGGGTCAAGATGTCCTGACTCATCTCTGCTACTCTTGGTGACCTGTGATGCAGGAGACCCAGTGAGAGTTTAGAGAGGAACTCTTCCCACCCTGTGGTTGGCACAGGGGTTACTGCCTAAATTCCCACTGGAGCAGACAGGTGATGTAGAAAGGGTGAGTAGGGGTGGGGTGGGGAGGGGAGGAGGAGTGTAGATTTCATGGCCAGCTCCATTAGTGCTGCTTCTTAATTCAGGTTTGCTGGGGAATACCTGTAATTCCAGCACTAGGGAAACAGGGGCCAGGAGAGTACAAGTTCAAAACCAGCCCAAACTACATGGTGAGATCGTGTCAAGAAGAAGAAGAAGAAGAAGAAGAAGAAGAAGAAGAAGAAGAAGAAGAAGAAGAAGAAGAAGAAGAAGAAGAAGAAGAAGAAGAAGACGAGGAGGAGGAGGAGGAGGAGGAGGAGGAGGAGGAGGTGGAGGAGGAGGAGGAGGAGGATAGAAAGAAGAGTGGATGAATGTCGAGAATCAAAAACAGAGACGGGGAGGAAGAACGAGGAAGAGGAGGAAGAAATGAAGAGAAGAAAATGTTTCAACATGACATTTACCTATGCCTTTTTCAGCCCCCATTACCTCCTTCTGCCTCCCTCTTTCCTCTTCTATTATCTGCTTCCTCTTCCTAAACAATCCCCCTTATCTGTATACATCCTTTTTCTTTTAATCTGATTCCTCACATGAAATAAAATTTACCTGTGCCTTAGAATATGGTCTTTTTGCTTAACACAATGATTCCCAGCTCCACCCATTTTCCCGTAAACAACACAATTTTGCTCTTATTTATGTCTGAATAAGATTCCATTAGTATGTATTTTCTTTATCCATCCACCCAGCAATGGTTGGTTTCACAGCTCATAGTGTAAGTATTACCGCAGAACCATGTCTGTGCTTGCTTTGACTTTGTCAGGCATCTACCAAGATGAAGGCTCTGTTCTCTCAGTGATGCGTATCTCCATCAGCCTCCCTTGGCTCTGCACTTGCCATTAACTCATTGTGTTTGTGACTTTCATCTTTCTGGATAAGTAGTAGAATTATACCATTGAAGCCAGTGGCAGGAAGAGCTTATTGCTGTAGACCAAAGCTGTAAGAATGTATGGTTTGGGGACATAAGAACAAAAGTACCCAATCTCCTCCAATAGCGGGGTAGATACATCTACTTAAAGCAAGAGCTAAAACATGGTTGTGCAGGCCTTTAATCTCAGTGCTCAGGAGCAGAGGCAGGTGTATCTCTGTGAGTTCCAGGACAGCCAACACTACATAGTAAGTTCTTTTCTCAAAAACATCAACAAACCAACAACAACAACAAAAGTACACAACATTGTTTGCAGCAGTCTTATTCCTAAAAGCCAAAATTCAAAGTAAATAGCCCTTATTTGAATGCTGGCTCCCTAAATTACCACTTTAGCCCCACCACTACCTCCTTTGACAAAATTGCAATGAGAACTAACTATCCGGACAATCTCTGCAGTGTCCTTGATCAAACAGGGTGAATTGGGACATTTACTGAGATTCCAAAGTTTGGTTTCCACTTCCATTTTAGTGTAAGGGCATGCCTTGGTTAAGGCTGGGTAAGAATATGGTAGAACAGGTAGTGGAGAGATGGCTCAGCAGTTTAGAGCACCCACCACTCTTCCAGGAGATCAGTGTGGTTTCCAGGACCTACAAGACTGTGCACGACTAAATACAATTCCAGTGCCAAGGCACCAGGTGCTTTCTTCTGGCTCTCACAGGCACCACTTATACATGTGGTGCACAGACATACATGGAGGCAGAGTATCGGTACACAGGAAATAAAATGTATTTCTTTTTAATTCTTAAAAAACTATGATGTAGGGGCTGGAGAGATTGTTTCAGTGGCTAAGAGAGTTTGCTGCTCTAACATTGGATCAGAGTTAACTTAGCACATACATAGGTATGCACGCACACAGACACACACACTCACAAACACACATAGACACACCCACACAGACACAGAGACACAAAGCAGACACACACACACACAGACACATACTCATACACACACAGAAACACACACTCATACACACACACACACCTTTTAAAAGAATATTTAAAAGTAATATAATGTAACATGTGAGTGTTGATAGACACAGCAAAACAAAGTTGGTGGTTTATAAAGGCCAGTGACACAACTTACTGTTTGAAGATTTCTACTGAAGTTCTTCCCAAGATCTTTTAGGATGAATAAGAATGTGGTTCTGTTAGCAGCTAAGTGATGCAGGTGCCCCCAGCGCCGACTCCTACGTTAGCGTTGGCATTAGTGTGGCTTCAGAGTATCCTATGCATTAGTTTCAGCTAATATCTTTCTAGTGAAACAGAAGCTGAACGTGTGCAAGGCCCTGGCTTTGAGTTTCATCACCAGAAATATACAAACCTGTGTGTCCTCACATGTGTATGTATGTGTGTGCACACAAGTGCATGCATGGGTGTGTGTATGTGTATGTGTGCATGTGTATGTGTGTGTATTTACAAATGCCTCATGCATGCTAAGGAAAGGACTCTGTCACCAAACCATGTCCCCAGCCAAAGACCAGGTTTCAGTAAGGTAAGATACACATAAAATGTGCATGTGCTAAATACTCTGTTTAATTCAGTAATGAGGAAACAGTAAGATGTTATAATGATTTCAAAGGGCCACATAAAGAGCAGACTCAGATAATTAATTCCTAAGAGAATTCTCAAGTAGTTAAAAGCAGACTTATCTTCAAAGTGATTCTCTCTACCTATCTATTTCTATAACAGAATTATTAAAAGTTCAAAGCTGAAACCAAAGAAACAATAAGGGTAAACATTTTTTTAAAAAAAATTTTAATGTTAAAAATAATTTATGTGAGGATAAATAAAGTAAAAAAAATTTTTTTTTGCAGAATGTAAAAAAAAAAAAAATGCTCAAAGCTGGGTGTGGAGATTCATTCATGTAATCCCAGTACTTGGGAATTAGAGGCTGCAAGATCACCAAGGATGCAAAGCCAGCCTGGGTTATAGCGGGTTCCGACATAGCTTGGGTTACAGAATGAGACCCTGCCTCAAGAGACAGAACAAGAGGTTAATAGTAAATGAAGCAACACAAGTTCAAAGACAATGAAAGGCAGGGGCGACTTGGGTGGGAGAGTTAGAGAGAATTCCCATCATCCAAAGTCTGCTTACACATTTTCTCTCTATATATTTACACGTGCACATGTTCATAAATTAACACTAGGCAGGGTGTACAGAAATGTGTGGAGGTTGCTGTAGGCCACCAATGCCATGTTTTCAAGGATGCTAAACTGTTGACGTGGAAGGACCTCTCAAGGGTAATCTATTTTAAGAATAAAACCCTGGGCTATATAGGAATGGGTCATCACTGCTGTCTGCAAGGGAGACGTATGTTGAGGGACAATCCTGTCCTCCTAAAGTGCAGAAATGACCCTGTCTCCATCACCTCCTCTTATGCCCTGATTCCAGCTCTGCTCCTGACAGCTTGCTTCATCCTGTAATTACAAAGAATCTCACATGAGAGCCACTCCTCAGACCACCACCGGAATATCAAGATGCCATTCTCGGGCCGTTTGTCTTGTGAGGTTTCTCTCCCAGGCAGGGAGAAAAGCTGCAAGTGGGTGTCTGATCAACAGCCAGGAAGAAGAGCAGAGAACTCTGGATTTCACAAAAAGAGCAAAGATTCATTAGCAGCACAGTCCTGCACGCGAGACGAAGCCACGCATCCGTCCACGAGGACAATGAAGCTGCGTAGGTCAAGGACTAGACACCGCATTCAGATCTCTGAAAATCCATTAGACAAAATCTTGAGAAACATTTAAAATCTGTAATATTCCATCACTGGTGAGTTTTAAAAGTTGTTTTATTGCTGCTAAATGGTGCTGGAGAAACAGTAAAAGCCTAGTTCTTGGCAACATGACTCCATCAACAAACAAACAAACAAAAAAACCAAAAAACAAAAAACAAAAATAAACAGAAAAAAACAAACAAGCAAAAAAGACAAACCCAAACTTTGAAAACATAACAATAATCCCTTTTTAAAACCTGCTATGAGAATTTCCTATTTTCATCTTTTGTTCCTGTTATCTCCTCAGGAAGAGTGTGTCTTCAAGATTCTTGTTTCAACAAGCTTTGTCTTGGAACTGTAACCTACTAAAATTTTTCTCTATTCCGAATCCTTTCAGAAATTAAATTTCCTATTTTTTATTGTTTTGTATTTTTTAAACAAAATTTAAATTTAAATATATTTTGATCATATTCTTCCCCTCCCCCAAGTCCTCCAGATCTTCTCCCCTACTCCCTCCCCCACCCAACTTTAAGTTATTTCTCATAAAAGCAAAAACCCAATACAACAACAACCTCCCCCCAAACCAAGAAAACCAAAATAAAACAACACCCAAAAACAAAAACAAAAAACACCAAACTGTAACCAAATAAAAGCACATACAAAACAAAACAACAACAAACTAAACCCGTAGAGTCCATTAATGTAGGTCAACTAAACGTGAGGCCTACCCTAGAGTGGTTGATACACCCAGGGTTATTCCATTGGAGAAAATGGATTTTCTCTCTCCCTGCAGGTATAAATGACAGTTCTGTTATTCACCTTTACCCCAATGGCAAGGTTTCCATTCATTCATTTTAAAAAAATATAAGAAGGCAAAATACGATAAAATCCAAATGTTCACATCAAAGTTGGACAAGACAAACCAACAGGAGGAAAAGAGCCCAAGAGAAGGCACAAGAATCAGAGACCCACTCATGAACCCCATAAAAACACTAAGCTGGAAGTCATGATTTACACAGAGAGGAACTGGTGCAGATCTGTGCATGCTGTGAGTTTGTATGAGCATTGCTCATGTTGATTTAGAGGGCCTGGTTTTCTTGGTGTCTTTTTTCTTTCTTTCTTTCTTTTTTTTCTTTTTCTTTTTCTTTTTCTTCTTTTTCTTTTTCTTCTTTTTCTTTTTCTTTTTCCTTTTCTTTTTCTTTTCCTTTTCCTTTTTCTTTTCTTTTTTTTTTTTTTAGCTTTGTCTTAATTTATATGTATGTTTTCTTGCATGTATGTCTGTGCACCACATATGTACTTGGTGCTCATGGAGGTCCGAGGAGGGGGTTAGATCCTCTGAAGCAGGGGTTTTAAGTGGTTGTGAGATGCCATGTGGGAGCTCGGAACCAAATGCCAGGTCCTATGCGAGAGAAACAAGTGCTTTCAATCACAGACCCACTCTCTAGTCCTGTTACTTTTTTTTTTTTTAATTACATTTATTTATTGTGTGTACACGAGTGTCTGTGTGCACAAATATGTGCCATGGCATGCATGTGGCGGTCAGAGGACAACTTACAGGAGTCACCTCTTTCCTTCCTCCACGTATGTCCCAGGGATCCAAGGCAGATTGCCCGGCTTGGCAGCAAGCACCTTTTACTGTCTCTGAGCCATCTTGCTGGCCCATTTTCAGCACTTTCAATGTATGCTTTCTTCTAGAAAAATTTTAGATAAACTTTATTAACTATAATTTGAATATAATAAAGCATACTCAAATTTACATATAGTTGGTGGATCTTGACAAGTGTGTAGATGTTATAATCGCCACCTCAATCAAGGAACAAAATATTTCCAAATTACTCCAAAATGGCCTACCATATACTTAACAGCTAATTCCCACACCATAGCACACTTTTGGTTTTTTTTATTTTCCGTATGATACTGGGTATCAAACCTAGGGCCTCAGAAATGCTAGGCAAATACTCCACCCTTCGCCCAATCTTCTTTGGCCTTTCTGTCAGTTTTGGATTAGCTTGATCTAAACTAGATTTCATCAGGGGAATAGTATATACTCTGATATTCATCTTACTTGGTTTGCCATAGTCTTCTGGTCTTATCTCTGCTGTTGCTGGGCATGGTGGCCTATGCCTTTAATCTCAGTACTCTGGAGGCAGAGGCAGGAGGATCTCTATGAGTTCAAGGCCAGCCTGATATATATAAGGAGTTTCAGGCCAGCCAAGGTTATACAGAGAGATCCTGTCTCAAAAAAAAAAAGGAAAAACTGAGAGAAAAAAGAAAAGAAAGAAAAAGAAAAAAGAAAGGGAAAGAAAAGAGAAAGGAAAAAAAGAAAAGAAAGATATAATCTCTGCTGTTGTGTATAGAATTACCCCTCACTATTACTAGATTATATTACATTTTTCTAGTACACTTTGATTAGTTGATTCTTGTACTTTATGTTGGAAATTTTGGATATTTCCAATAATTGCTAACACAAAATTAATAGGAACATTTGTGTCCATTGTTTGTGTGAACATATGCTTTCTTTTAAAAGCCAACCTGGGCTGTGGAGATAGCTCTGTTGGTAACTGTACTTGTTGCTCTTATGGAGAGCTGGGGTTCAGTTCCCAACATGTTATATGGTGGTTCACAAATATTCATAACACCAGTTCCAGGGATCCAACAGCCACTTCTGACCTTCACAGGCAGTAAGCATGCACGTGGTGTACATACGTACTTGAAGGCAAAAGACTCATACATATAAAATAAATAAAAACATAAATATCGATTCGTTTGTTGTTACATTTAAGGTGCACAGCATACCTTGATGTGCCTAGATATGGCCGAATAGTTGTTACTGTGAACGAATTACAAATCTCTCATCCCCTGTATTTGGCTTCCTTTGTGTGTCTGGCAAAAGCACTCAGCTTGTTGCAGCTTTTCAGTGTACAATAATATAACAATTTCAGCAATGACCTTCATATCCTCAATTCAGTGTCTAGACTGATGCAGCCCACGTCATTGTGTTGGTACGCTTTGATTGGCATCTTCCCATTTCCTCCCCCTCCTTGCTTCTGGTCTTCACTCTTATAACTTCTGTTTCTCTATTGGCTTCCCAATGTCCCTCCCCCACAAAGAACCCTATTTAGAGGGAGCCTTTACTAAGGCTTCTAAGATAGGCCCAGCACCAATCGCTGGTCTGACACACACACCAACTGTGGCTTTGGAGAAGCACCAGTCACATGGTTTCTGTTGTGTCCTAGAGGAGGCACATCCCTTTTCTTAGCAAGAATGGCCACAGAATGGGTGTGGTCATCTAGAATCTGCAGAAGTGGATCCTGGCTGAGGGAAAGTCTGATGGAGCCCAGGCAGTTTATCCTGAGTGGTGATGGGAGCAAGGTCTCCTGAAGCAGGAAGTTGGCACTTCTAAAGCAATGGTGGTTGCAACAGTTCCTTAAAACTGGGGAGGAGCTTCTTTGGAGAGAGGAGAGCATCTTCAAGGCAGATGACCGGTCAGCCATTGAGGCAGCCATGGGGGATGGGGATGGTGAGGGGAGGTGGTCTGTCACTCGAGGGCCCTGCACCCACTCTGGACAGCTCTCTCATTTGTAAAACAAATAAAAACATACAAGTGTACTTAGCATAAAGACCTAGGAAATTAGCATCCTTAACAAAAATTGACAGTGTTTAGTCCTTAGGCAACTACTACTTAGGAAAAGCTTGGTCCCTCTGACCTACCATGTGAAGAGTGACTAAAGACTTCCCCATTCTTGCTCAGGTGTTTGTTGGACTTTCCCATGTGTCACCTGATGTGTACTCTAAAGGAGGCGCAACAGAACTTTCACACATTCCTTGGATCCAATTCTCTCCATTGTGACTCACAGAAAGTGTTGAATATGGGGAAGGACAGACAGCAGGCCTGGATTGAGTATGAGGAAGGACAGACAGCAGGCCTGTCTACATCCCTCACGTTCCTGAGATTTGTGTTTAGGTGAGATATGTCACAATTCTTTATTTTTAAATTTTAATTAAAGTATTACATCTCCATCTTCCCTTTCTTCTCTCCAACCCCTTCCATGTGACCCTCATTCTCTCTAATTGGTAACCTCCTTTTTTATCATTTTTCTACACAATATACACACACATGTATACACACACACATATATACACAGAAATATACATATACATGTACATATATACAGAAATATACATGTACATATAAATACATATATACTATCTATCTATTTATCTGCATATATATGTATATATGTATGTATATATATATATATACACACACACACACACACATATATATATATATATATACACACACACACATATATATATATCCTCTAAGATCTGTGACCTTACTAGCCTAGAGTAGTTGGCTAGGTTTACAATACTAGGCAAGGTTTTCCTTCTGCTGAACAGGCATTAAGTTTAATTAGACAACTGTTGGCTCTCACTAAGTGCCACTGTTAAAACTTGGTGTGTATATACAATTAGAATAGTATTCAGCTGTAAAGAAGAATGGAACCATGACATTAACAGGTGGATGGGTAGGGGCTAGAAAATACATTGCTGAGGTACCCCAGACTCAAACCGTCAAAGGCTACGTATCTCAGTCACCTGTGGCCCCAGCTCTACATCTTCAGAAGTGAGTGTATATGCTGAAGTATTGGAAGAAACCAGGAAAGTAAAAAGGACCCACGGGATGCTACCAGAGAGGGGAGAGCAGATATAGGTGATATGAGAAGTGAGAAAACAGGGAGGGGGATATAGTTGTCTTGGGAAAGGGAAGTCAAAACAAAAGTAGAGGGAAGGGGGAGTGGCAAATAGCACACACAATGAATCATATTAACTTATATTTACCTAAAATAATGTATAATACACATACACACATATATGTATACACACATATATGCATATATATGTATATACATACATATATGTGTAGTATATGAGCATATATGTATATATATACATATATGTACATATTTGAGTATATACACACATACCTACATATCTATACACACATATATATATATATTTGAGTATGAGTATATATGTATATGAGTATGTTTATATGAATATATACATATACTTATGTATACAGATGCACATATATATACATATACACATACATATGTATGAAGAACCTTCATTTGAGTTATGGTTCAGGGTAGTCTAAGTGACTTCTGTTACCCTTGGCTGTCTTCCAGAGATTGAACGCATTGACTTTTTAAAGATTACAGAGACATATAATTTAATTTGTCCTATGTATGTACTGTATGAATGCACAAGTACTCAAACATACACACTCATGTGGCTGAGGGACAGATGTGTGTCTATAAGAGCACTACAGGACTGCCCTCAGGCCTCCTTTGACCCTGTTCAGCCCCTCCAGCTGTGCAGCCATTCTACCGGTCCTCCATCTTTACCAACACCTGCATTGTCAGACATTTTACTTTTGTTCCTCTAGTGAATGCATAGTGAGGTCTTGTTGTGGTTCCATTTGCATTTCCTATGTTCTAATCTATGTTTTGAGCTTGTTTTCATATTAATACAAGCAGTAGGAAGAAGCTGGGTGATGGAAGGCCACACACATGTTAGGGGGCCACACACAGAAGCTGAGCTAGGGTGGTGGCACTGCACGATGGCCTAGCATCCGCCAAGCCACTTCTCCATTTGCTTTTTCAAACAATAATTTATGTTATGTGTATTAGTGTTGTGTGTGCATCACATGCATCTCTGATACACATGAAGGCCAGAAGGGATTTGGTAGTTGTGATCTGCCTTGTGAGTTCTGGGAATGGAACCCAGGTCCTCTAGAAGAACAGTCAGAGATTATAACTATGAGGCATCTCTCCGGTCCTTCTCTTTGGATTCTAAACACCACTTTTATGTGTATAACAATTGAGTGAACTGAAGCAAAAGTAGATAATTACTTTATTTTAAAAGTTGCCTAAAATATACTTATTAATATCAACAAATTGAGGTAAATCTTTCTAATCCTATAATAGCAGTAGATGCATGGCGTTCAACTTATATTTAAGCTCTTCAATAGTGTGGTCTTTAGGTAACACAGTAAGATATAATATATTGTACTGTGCTTGATTCTGAGGACAGGTATATATTCTCCTGGTTAGCTTTACTTGTCAACTTGATACAACCAAGGGTTATTTGAGAGTCCCCATACAACTGAGGCATTGTTTCCATCAGCGTGGCCTGTGGGGAACTCTCTTAACCAATAATTGATGTAAAGAGACTTAGCCCACAAAGGGTGATAAAAGTCACTGGGCAAATGAGCCTGAGATGTATAAGAAAGGCACCTAACTATGAATGATCCTGGGAGTAAGCCAGTAAACTTTATCCCTTGGTCTCTGCTTAGGTTCTTGTCTATAGGTTCCTGCCTTGACTTCCATCAATGGGGGCGCTGGGGCAGAGGAGGCTGTAATTCAGAAGAGTAAGGTGAAATTAACCCTTTATTTCCCAAGTAACTTTTAGAGGTCAGAGTATTTTGTTACAGCAACAGAAAAGCCAAGCAGGACATGCATGTATTCTAAAATGCAGATGTGAAATTTAACTTTGTTTTACACCATCTAAAGACTTCAGATTGTCCCCTTGCCTGGTGCCTCTCAGGGTAACAAGTTTGTGTTTATCTTTTCATGTTTTGCTTCTTGGTGAAATGATAGGAAATCTGGCTTCTGAATTCTCTTAGTAAACAACATATGGTGTTTATGTCCAGAAAATTAGAAGCCAAATCAATATAATTTTATATATATATATATATATATATATATATATATATATATATATACACACACACACACACACATTCCCCCTCCCCCTCCCCCTCCCCCTCCCCTCCCCCTCCCCCTCCTCCTTCTCCTTCCAGCATTAGGGAGCAAATGAGCCTCAGGTTCATGGCTTTCCTACTGAGCTACACCCCTGGCTCCTGTATTACCTCCTTTTTAACAGACTCCCGTAATTGCTTCATGTGCTCTTGAAGCTTCTGATAAGAATCATGCAATTTGCAGGCCTATTGAAGTTCAGCGTGGAACAAATGAATAGCCGCATTGTGATTTCCTGTTCCCTGGTTGTTCAGTTTCAACATTTATGTTCTGGTGGCTTTCTGCCTTCAACAGTGGCTCAAGCAGCTAGCAAATTACCTAAAGCAAGTATCTCCATATCCATCCTTCATGCTGAAAGACATCCTTCAGATATTCTGGACATCCTGTGCACATCCCACCATACTTCCAATTCATCCTCCCGCAAGGGTAAGCACTATCTTGACTGTAGGGTATTTGTCTCCTATATTTTTTTTCCTGAGTTTAACCTCCATGTTCCCTCTTCTCTTCTTCTTTGCAATTACTTGTTTTCAATTTCTTTGATTTGGTTTAATCATTTTGAGGCAGGGTCTTTGCTGGGCGATGGACTGTGAGAGGAAGCCTGGTAAGGTCAATCTAAGGCTAGAAGCCCCAGAGACCCTTCATGGTCGGTAGGAGCTTCACCTGCTCCCGCACTAGGCCCCTGTCACGGAGTAACAGTCCCCTTAGAGAGATTTGTGGCCATCAGTCACGTAGGGGCAATGCCCCAAGCCCTTCCACATGTAGATGAGGCATCCCTAACATCTCAGACCAATCTAATAGGAAGCATCTACTGTCAGACTCCAACCCAATCCAAACTGTTTATAAGATCCTATCCAGAAACAATAAAGGTGTGTGAGAATTACTCTGTCACCGGAGAGCATCCGTCATAAGAGCTGTAACACTGCCAGGGAAGAAAACTGCACTCCTGAAACTTTTGACACAGAAGCACCCCTGTACTACCCTTGCTGGTTAGCCAGCCTTCTGCCCTGCTTCGCTTGGCCCAACGAAGCCAGGGCAGCATCTTGGAGCAATTGCAATGACAGCAGTTGTGGTGGCAACAGTGATAGCAGCAGCAGCAACCAGCAGCAGCAGCGGAGGCAGCAGAGGCAATTCCCCCCTCCCTGCTCGATGCCTTTCCCCTTTGCTTGAACCTTCCAACCTGGCCCGGCTAGAGATCTCCAGGGATAGCCTCCAGTACACAGGCCTACAGGCTTCATGTGGTTTGGGCTGGCCTTGAACAGTTCCTTTTGCATTTGCCTCCTGGATGCTGGTACATATAGTCAAATACCCCCATGCCTACTTTCTTGAAGCTACTTGTTATAGATCCACACATGCTCCAGATAATTTCCCCTGTGCTTTCTCGTGAGTGGGGTATGCCCATTGATTATACTTCCCTTTAAAACAGTCCATCTGCCCTCCTTACTTCTGTAAATTAGTATTCCCATGTTAAGGCCTCTTCAGTTTCAAGTTTTAGCAAGACTACTTCGTGAGTGGTGGTGTGTATCTCACCAGGAGGAAAGCCTGTGGTGTGTTTCCCTCTCTTTCTATTCCCTGAACAGCTATGCATGTTCAATGACCACACAGATCTCCAAGGACCACAAGGTGGCAAAGTTGTCCTCATAGCCTCCCTCTTCTCTTTGTAGAATCTTCATCCTTTCTACTCTTTGCTTTGATAGTGATTGTCCTGGCTAATTTTCTACTGCTGTCTGAGGGATAGAGTCCATAATGGTAGAGTGAAGAAACAGCTGAGAGCTCACACATTTATTCACAACTGGGAGAGAGAAAAGAAGGGAGGGAGGGAGGGAGGGAGGGAGGGAGGGAGGGAGGAAGGGAGGGAGAGACAGAGAGAGAGGAGAGAACTGGGAATCTCAGGAGTCTTTTGTAAACTCAGATTCCAGTGCCCTACTCAAGTGACGTGCCTCCTCCAATAAGGCCACACCTCCCAATCCTTCCCAAACAGTTCAAACCAGCTGGGGAACAAGCATTCAAATGTATGAGCTTATGTGACAATTCTCTTCAAACCACCACAGTGATTAAAGTTGTATAAAAAGGGTAATCTTTCTTTTATTTATTAATTTTTAAGGCAAATCAATGATTCAGTGATTTCTCTGAAATTCCCTATCAGCTTTGTAGATTTATTCCCCATGATAATGAATGAATGAATCAAGTAAAGATACTTGATATAAGTCTCTCGGAAAATACTACTCTCATTTGTGAGAGTTACCACATTTCATCTTTGGGACTCAAGAGAGCTCCAACTCCTCAAAAGACATATTTTTAACGTCACCCTCTGCTGGCAAACTCATGGCCATCCGCTTAGCCTTCCAAATGCAGGAATTACAGATTCGAGGCACCTACCATGCCCAGCTTTGAAGTCTTTTCAACAAGAATATGAATGTAAAGAAGGCCAAGAAGTGACACACACCTTTAACCCCAGTACTCAGGAGACAGAGGCAGGCAGATCCCTGTAAGTTTGAGGCCAGCCTAGTCTACAGAGTGAGTTTCAGGGCAGCCAGGGTTACCCAGAGAAACCCTGTCTTGAGAAACAGACAGACAGACAGACAGAAGAACAAAAAGAATAATATGAATGTTAGAAAAGGTCAGGAAAGATTTGGGTGGCTCACTTTTTGCTACAAGTCCAATTGTACTTCAATATCGTTAGTCTCTGAAGCATGGGTGAGAGGACTCACCAAAGACAGGCAGTGTTAGAATGCAAGCCACAGGAGGTGTCTGATACTTCAAAGGAAATTGAGACCAATAGGCCTAACCCATCATTCTTGCTGTCAGGTAACCACTGGTGGCTTGAAGACAAGTTACTTTCCATTCTGGATGCTGCATGGGTGGCCACTGACAAGAAGTCAGCCTCTGGAACACTCAGGTGTCTCCATTTATGTCCTTATCTTTCATCCTTTCTTGAAGCTTCCATTACTATACTGTTGAAAGACTTTAGAATAGAGAAGTTTTAGAACCGTTTAGAAGATTTTCCGGTGGTTGAGTAAAGGACCTATAATTTCAACTTAGTTAATTATTTTGTGTCTTGTTATTTGTTTACTTGTTTGTTTGTTTATATGTCTGTGTCTCTGCAGATGTGTGCTCCCATGCACAGACAGAGACCAGAAGAAGACGTTGGATTGCTCGAAGCTGGGATTACAGGCATTCCCCTGGGAATGTTTTGTGGGGTCTGAAATTTGAGCTCCAGTCGTCCTGATTATGCAGCAAGCATAACACCTAAATCATCTTAGCACCTAAGTCATCTCTCCAGCCTTGATAAATCATTTTAATCATGACAAGCGAGCAGTATCATAAGCATCTATAGAGTGATCATGTCGAGCTCACAGACCCTCGCATGCTGTCATATTTGCTTCAGACCACTTAACCTTTTTTTTACTTCATTTAAGAAAGAACCTCATTGTGTAGCCCAAGCAGGCCTTGAACTTGAGATCCTCTGCTTCCCTCGTGCTTGGAGTTATACCCAGCTAAGAAGTTGAAACAAATTCTTTTCCCTACTGTGAGAGAGTGGACTCAGAGCCCCGCAAATGCTAGGCAAGCACCTTACCACAGAGCTATATCCCCAGTCCTTTACAATTATTTTTAAAACCTGAACATATGGTTTCTTTTTGCACTATGTCTGTCTTCTGACCTCTTTAGTGCAGAGGCGGCCATCACTCACACGTGGGTGGGTATCTTTCTTCATCATGTTTTGTGCATATGCCTTGTAGTTATTTATATGAGAAAAGTATTTAGAATTGTGTGGTTTTCGAGGTTTATAAGAACATCACACTGTGGGACCAGGGAGCCATGGATCTGGAGGAGCAGGCCTGGAGCAAGAGTGGGGTCAAGGCTTGTCCAAAACCCAGAAATCTTGCCCTGGGATCAGCAGGAGTAGGATTGCTACCCCTCTGCCCTGGGCCTGCATGTCCAACATACATAGCCCTGTGCTCCCACATTTGGCTCACCAGAGAAGGTCATGTAGCTGGTAGCTAGGTTAATTTCCTCCCCCCTTATAAGGACATGTCCAGAAGCACCTAGAATTTCTCTTCATGCACGTGAAGCATCTCTAGCACCCTGACCCTGGTCAGTGATGTACACTCACCCCGTAGTCCCCACTCAGCCACCAAAGGTATAAATAGCCTTTGTTCCCCAAATAAACTGAACCAGTTTCCCGATGCATGTTCTTTGCCCAAGCACTCACCGATAACCAAGAAGCTTCCTGCACCCACCCACTTTGCTAAGCTTCCCTCCCTCCGGTCCAGCCCAGTGTGAGATCTCGGCCTGGCTCCTCAGAGGGAGAAGCAGGCACAGGGTGGTATCATACCACACGAAGTCTTACCTACCGACTTGCTTTTCTCACTGAACATTTTGTTTAGGGACACTCTGTTGATATACCAAGTTTACTAGTGTTCATTAGCAGGTAGTCCGTCAATGGAGTGTAGCTTGGTTCCTTTGTCCAATCCCTTAATTATTAACATGTATGCTTCCAATCTTCCCTGCTATCACATAATGTTCCCAATAACATCTTTAAATATTCATCAGGGAGAAATTTTCTAGGGATCAATGCGGATCAGAATTTATAGAACATCCTGTCTTCAAATGTTTGTTTTTGATACAGGATCTCATGTAACCCAAGCTAGCCTCCAATCCTAATCCTCCTGCTTCTACCTCTGTCCTGGGTACTAAGATTACAAGAGGGTGCCACCAAGACCAATGAGATTACAGGAGGGTACCACCAAGACCAATGAGATTACAGGAGGGTGCCACCAAGACC
Source organism: Mus caroli (assembly GCF_978045245.1). Taxonomy (NCBI): domain Eukaryota; kingdom Metazoa; phylum Chordata; class Mammalia; order Rodentia; family Muridae; genus Mus; species Mus caroli. Next base: position 104,456,120 of record NW_028227266.1, read on the forward strand.
AATGAGATTACAGGAGGGTGCCACCAAGACCAATGAGATTACAGGAGGGTGCCACCAAGACCAATGAGATTACAGGAGGGTGATATCAAGGCCAACATACCTTCAACTTTAATAACAATTCAACTCATTCATTCATTCATGATAAACACATTCATCAATAATAATTGAGGACCCACATGTGCCATGACTATTAGGCAGAAGACTATGGAGAAGTTAAGTGATTTTGAGTATCTGTCATTAAGGAGAGCAAAAAAGCTTAATTAATTCAACAATTTTTCAAGTACAAGCAGAGAAGAGGGAAGAATGCCTCCATTTTTGCTTTTACATTTTATTGATTTATTTTTAAGTTTTCCTTTACTTTTATTTTATGTATATGGGTGTTTTGCCTTCATATATGTTTAAACATCTATGCATACTGTGCCAATGAGGGCAAAAGAAGGTGTTGCCTACTCTGGGGCTAGAATTACAGATGATTGTAAGCACTGTGTGGGAGCTGGGAATTGAACCTCGATCCTCTGGAAGAGCAACCAGTGCTCTTAACTGCTGAGCTATGTCTCCAGCCTTCCAGTTCCTTCAAATTCTTTAAATATTTTTATTTTACTTTAAATTGTGTGTGTATATGTATGTGAGTATGTGTGTCTGTGTTTCTATGGGTATGTGTGGGTATGTGTGGGTATGATCAGAGGACAACTTTAGAATCCTTTATCTCATCCCATCTTTACAGGAGTCTAACCAGAGGTTGGACCCGTGTCCCTAGGCAGTGCAACAAGAGCCTTTACCCATTGCTTGGTCCCTTTAAATTCTAACAGGTAGTTATTGTTAGACCAAGCCAGGAAGTTGCTCCTTGGTTATGAAGGACGTGGAGAGGAGAGGCCTGGGAACATGGTCAAGCAGGAGGTGTGTCTGAAACAATTGCTCCTCCCCACCCTTCCTCCTCCCAGATAACAGTGAAGCTTGAGGTTGAGCTCAGAGAAATGAGAGGAAGTTAGTTACCGTGCCTGGCTGGCTCAGGGAAGGATCCTCTGCGACCACGTTGGTTGTCCATCTGGGCTAGTGTGCAGTTATTTTAAGGAACTCTGCCAACTTGCACAGATGCTGCCTCATTTGCCAGCTCCCACGTCTGGCTTGTTGGCTGGTTTTGCTCTTCCTTCTAGGTCATGTGGGCAGTCTTATCTTCAGTATTGTTTTGGCTATTATGCCCTATTTTTTCCTTCATCCTTCTTAAAAGGAGACCATTTCCACAGAGCCACATTCAAGCAGTAAAAACATAAGATTTATCCATATGATATGGAACTCATTCCCTAGAAATCATATCTAGTTTGCTTTCCCGTTGCTGTGCTAAAGCAATGACCAAATGCGTCTTGGGGAAGGAAGGGTTTATTTCAGCTCACAGTCCTTCACCGGGGGAAGTTAGGACAGGAACCTGTACAAGCAGAGGTTGGAAGAGCAGAACAGCTCTTGACACTGTGGTGTGGCAGCCAGGAAGCGGGAGGGAGGTGGAAAGGGAGGGAGCGAAGGGGGTTGGGGGGGAGAGAGAGGGAGCGGTGGGGGAGAGGGAGAATTAACAGGCTCCCCTTATTTTCCTTTTTTATTCCATCTACACTGGAGCCTAGGGGATGGTGACACCCACAGTCAGGGTGGCTGTTTCTTCCGTAGTCAATCTAACTGGGAAGGTGCGGTGCAGACACACCGGCAGGTGCACCTGGCTAATCTAGACATTTCTCAACCCAATCAAGTTGACAATGAAGCCGAACTAACACAAAGCCTTAAGGAGAGAGTCCAGAAAGGGTGATCCAGTCTCAATGATTCAACCACAAGGGTAGCCAAAAGACACCAACTCACTGCTCCAGCTACTGGATTAATAGGTCACCCTTAAGTGCTGAAAGCATGCCCAGGACTGATATTTATCACCAAATGCATGCCAGAGCTTTGGCCCACTTGGCACGCAGCCCACAGCCTCTGCCTTGCTTTCCTGGTTGCGCTGCTAATTTGCATCCCACGCATCAGCAACTCTAAAGTGTGATGAGAATTCTGGCTGGATCGAGAGTGATTTATCTGTCTCCACAGGAGTGACCATCTCACTGGCAAGGCAGCAGCACTTTTGTATCCTTGCCAAGGTTCACCACCAGGGAGAGATAATTAAAGCCAGGCATGAAGCGCTGAGGTCTTTTAAAGCCTTCTGTAATGTTACCTCTGCCTCAGGATTTGAAGGGGAATTCAAAGGTCACCCTCTAAAAAGTCAGAGAGCATCAAAACCAGCCACCTTTAAAGCACTTCTACTCATAACCCCCCCGAGAGACGGCTTATCATAATTCAAGGAACACCTGCCCATCTCTCTTCACATTCTCCTAATAAATTTCTTTTGCCCCCAGACAAAGATATCCTCTGTCACCCTGCCAAGTCCTTACCTACATCCTGGATCTACATTAGTAAAAGAGCACAGATGGGTATTAATTGCTGGCATCAGAGAGCTTAGCCTTCTTGGATATGGGGAAAATAGCTACTTTATGGGTTAGGTCTTTCCTGGAATCCACAGTCAGGCAGGGTACACAGCTAAGTTGAATCTAAGATTTTAAACTAAGGAGGAAGAATCCTGTTTTAAAGCTATATGTTCTGTTTTCTGAGAAATCCTGTCCCTGGGAGACTAAGGACAGGACAGTGAGGTCACTGGACCTGACAGAAGAGGGCAAGAGGTGGAACTGTCGTGGAGAAAACAAGAGAGGGGTGTGATGTGGTACTCAATATGGCTGAATGAAAATTCCAAACAAAGAGGTTTGGAAGTCAATCTCACTTCTGGGTGTGTGACACAGTATTGTGAGCAAATTTGGAGGCAGCGTCACCAGGCCAGCCAGTTACATTTCCTTTGCCATCCGTGGGACAGTACATGGGCAAATCAGAACCATTTCAAGGGACTGATATCGGATGTCTTTGTTTTTGTCATCTGTGTTCATTCAACTCTAAGTTTTCTGGTATATTCTGTTTGGAAGATGCAAGGAGAATTCTGCATCTGTCACTCCAGGGCTCCCTCTTCAGTGAACCAAACACTGAGATGTTCAGTCTTGGTTCCACAGGGCTTGGTTCCACAGGGCTTGGGGAAGAGGAGAGGACTTTGGTAGCCAGAGTGAATAGTGGAACTTTCTTGGAGGCATGTGGAAAGTGGCGGGGAGAGGCAGTGATGGGCGGGCAGACCAGAAGTGGCCTCTGGAATCTAACAGTGGGAGGAGAGTCGGCCGGGCGGATGCTACCACCTTGAGTTTCTCTGTGTCTGTTAGCCTGTTCTTCAGCTCCTGGTTCTTTTACTGCAGGCGCCTCATCTCAGCGCAGGTTGGCCCTTGAGTGTTGTAAAAAGAGATGTTCTCGTGGAAAGAAGCAGTGAGTTGTGTTCAAACGCCCAGCTCCCCAGCCCAGCCTTTGCCTGCAGGAGCACAATTGGCAGTTGGAGAATGGAGAATGGAATCCTGAACCAAGGATTTGTATGCTGCCTAGTAAGTGGGCTCTAGAAGCTGGAAATGAGGAGATGAGTGAAACTCTTCGGCGACCTCTGAGTACATCCTTTGAAATAAAAATACAAAAGGCTCCTAAAATCAGAGAGCGTGTGGTTGGCTCTTCCATAAAAAGGGGTGGCTTCCTTTACCATCAGAGAGGAACATGAAAGGAAGAGGAAAATAATGGAGAAAAGACATATCTACTGCATGTGTACATGCATGCAGGGGGGATGGGGGTGAAGTCAGGGGTTGGGGTGGGGCCGCGCAGGCGCCTGTGCAAGCCAAAGCGCCTATTCAGATGTCATTCCTTAGGTATGATCTACAATTTTTGAAGACAGGGCCTCTCATTGGCCTGGGACTTGCCAAGTAAGCTAGGTTGGCTGACCAGTGATTCCCCAGGGGTCCATCTCTTTCTGCCTCTCCAACACTGAGACTACAAATGTATATTTTACATGTGTGCGGATGCTCAATCTCACTCAGGCACGCTATCTCCCTCACCTCAACATATCTATTTTTAAAAGGTGTTTGCAAGCAGATAGTGTCCTGTTACGGGAGGAGGAGCACTCTGAAGCGAGTTTGCTGCAGTACCCCTATTTAGATGGAGAGCGGAGGAAAGGTCTACACAACCCTTCTATCACCACAGTGTAGTGCTGACCCTCAGAGGCCCTGATGATTATGGCAAAGCTTTGAATGGAGTCATCTGGGATAGTCCCAGAGTGACAGAGCAGATCCTGTTACTCCTTTAGAAGCCTGTACTGTCCTCCCGCCGCCCCTCCCCCTTCATATCCTGCAGCTCTATCCAGCAAGTACTGGTAGATATTCTTAGCTAACAAAAATGAGTATTGGATGGGCACAGAGTTCTTGTGCCAATCATGTTTCAGGGCCACCTATTAGCATTTGGTTAAGATTGAGGTTACCCTGGGCAGAGAGGAGCCAGGTGCTACACCCTAGAATCTGAAGGACTTGTGTTCTGGTCCTAGTGCAGTCAATCAAAGAATACTTGGATAAGGGCATTGCAATGCCAGGACTAGAGGTGTGTTGAGATGGTCATCTGTAGCCTGTAGTTCTCAAGCATAAGGAGTTGCCAGAGTCACCTAGGGGGCTTTTAAAACAGCAGCATCAGAACCTTCTAGAACTTGAACTGTCAACAAGAAGCTAGCCTTCCTCTGACTGTCAACTAGGTTTAAAACTTCAGATAAGCAAATTGAGGCTACGTTATCCTGTAGCTGACGCTATCCCGTAACTGATGTCTTCTTTCTTATGGAGGTCCTGGGTTTTTGGAGTACATTGGCGATGGAAGTTTGCTTTGGGGTCTTCCAGAGCACACACGCTTCTCAGCTTCCTGGTCTGACTGTATTGTCTAGTGGTCATGATAAGCCTCATGATCCAAGACCATATCATAGATGGGTCCATGCCACCTCTAGTTTCATAAGAACATATTGCAATTTGTTCCCTTGCCAGTTCTATTACTTGGCCAGGCAAGATCAACTAAGGAGGCAAGGTTGTTTGCTTTCAAAGGGGAGTTCTCCAAGGTGGAGGATATAATGGTAGCATTGGAGGTGGTGATGGTGACCATCTCAGAGATGCTGGAGATAAACACGATAAAGGAAAATAGCATTTATAATCTCAGAGAGTACCTGAGGTAGCAGGGAATGCCTGGGGCTGGTTTGCCATTGATCTTCCTGGCTTGACAGGTGCATGAGTCAGCTACTTTCAAAAGGCTAAGAACAGAGTGAACATATATAAATCAAGGTTTTATAAATTAAATATTTCCATTTAACTCACACTATAATTTCAGAGGCATTAAATCTTTATTCAGATGACCTTTCACTGTCAGAGATGGACTATTTCAGCCTTAAGTTAGCACTGCCTACTGCGTCTGGAACACACAGTTATTTTGTAAAAGGACTCCTAAGGATTACTGGAATTTATACTTAAGTAATCATTTCATAAAAAGCAATTTCTGTGCCTGAAAATGCATTCAGTATTCCTATGTTTCATCAGATGACATTTTTTCATTGAACATTCCAGGAGAAATATGCTAGACCATCCTCAGACCACAAAGTTTAAGAGGGGAAAACATTTAAAGGCATTAAGAGACAAGTTATCTCTAGGTTCCATTTTTTCCTTTGGTATGTCAGCAGATCATTCAGTTAGGAAATGAAAATAAATGATAAAAATATGATATTCTAGACATTAAAATCGGTAAAACACCATTTACTTCCTACAAGGAAAAAAAATTCTCTCTGGAGCTTAAAGTTCTTAGGGAAAATGGGCTCATAAAGACATAAATCATATCATAAATTCTAATGTAAATTCAATAAGATAACTTGACACAATAAACCTGTATACAACTGAGCCCCAAAACTAACATTATTTTATTTTCTGTGTTCTTTGGGTGAGACAAGGTCTCATGTAGTCCAGGCTGGCCTTAACCTTAGAATGTAGTCATGGATGAATAAAGGATATAGCATGAAGTCAAGGATGGCTTGAACCATTCATTCAGCTGCTCCTGCTTCCTGGGTTGTGATGGGCTTACAGTCATGTGCACCTCACATAGTGTCTAAATCACTCTACAAACTGAGCTAGTTCCCCAAGCTATCCTCTGTCTTTTTTAGTAATTGTTGTCATTAACATCGGCTTTTTTTTGTTGTTGTTGTTATTGAGTAACAGTCTATGCCTAATGCTTTCTTGTACCCACCACAGTCTCATGTGGTCTCCTTGTTTCTATTTTAGAAAACAAGATACTAAGGTCCAAGAGGTTTTGAGCAGTTCATCCAAGAATGAATGCTCTAAGACCCAGACTCTGGAATCCTGTCCCTAGCAGCTCAGATCCTCCCACTGGGATGCCCTGCCCCCTAGTGGATTTCTGCTCATTTTGCCCATTCCCATCACCCAAGAAGAAAAGGCATTTTCTTTTCTTTCCTTTTCCTTTTCCTTTTCCTTTTCCTTTCCCCTTTCCTTTCCTTTTTTTCTTTTCTTTTCTTTTCTTTTCTTTTCTTTTCTTTTCTTTTCTTTTCTTTCTTCCTTTCTTTTTTAATTACACATTATTTGTTGTGCCTGTTTAATCTTAAACATTTAAAAATATGAAAGTGTTTTCTGCCACATCTTCTCCAGTATTGAAAGATATGATTATTTCTAAGAGGACAACTGGAAAGCTCTAAGGAGGTTCTGAACACATTCCAAGAACACACTCCTGCCGTTGAATTCAACATGGCTTCTCTGTTCTCTGCAGCTAATTGTGTGTTTCCAGCATCTCTCCCCAGATCACATATATAGGCTTGAGACACGTCAGATCGAGTTAGGATGGCACTGAGATTCTTTGAGTACTCTCCTGGGCTCCCTAAAGAGACTGGAAATATATTTAGGGCAAGAAAGATATTCAAAGAGATCTGAATTTGTTTTTCTCTGAGCTTACCTTAATTCCTCTGCCTTAAGTAATTTTCTAATGAATCTCTCTCACTTTGGTACTGTTAAAAACCATCACAGTATTAAAATGCATAATTGAATGGCCTTGGTTTAATTAGGAAGGACTTGGGTTAATATTAGATTAGACTGCAGAAAGCAACATGGATAGATTTTTAAAAGTGAATTAGGCTGTTATTTAAGCCATTGTTCATCCAAATCAGAATGAGAAGGAAAGGGAGGAGGGGGAGAAGGAGAGGGGAAGAAGGAGGAGGAGGAAGAACAGGAGGAAGAAGAGGAGGAAGAAAAGGAGAAGAGGAGGTAGAAGAGGAGGAGGAGAAGAAAAGAAGGAGAAGGATACAGAGAAGGAGAAGAAAAAAAGAAGCAGCCACCACCCTGGGTGTAATAGCATCAGGACGAGGGCTGACTGGTGAGTGACAATGCTCTATGTCCAGCCAGTGGGCCACGCTGAGGAAGGCTAGGGAAACCTGGGGGCTTCATCTTTATTAGAGAGCTAGTTTTTAAAAACTTGGTATCTTTTTATTTGCGAGAAACTACCACTATGATAAAAGATAACCAACAAAGACAGGGTTGTGTGCAATCTTCCATAAATGGCAGAGTTGTACAAGGTTTCCTAAGAACATGACATCTCTTCCTGACCTACCTTAAGACTGTTTACTTCCACCGGGCTTGGATCTCAGGATATGGAAGAAAATAGTCAAACCCAACAAAATAAAGCAATTTTTAAGACAAACACTCTTCTAAGCATCACGTGAACACATGACACTGAGCGTGGAACAATGATGTGACAAAAGTGCCTTCTTGGTGGAAAAATATGCTAGGTGAACATCACGGGCTGCACAGTAGATCACAGACGGCTGTCATGGTGTCCAGCACATTACAGATGGCATCAGCTAGTGAGCTTCGCTAATCATAGTCCATATAGTATGTAAATAATGACTATCAAATTAGGTATTTCAGTTGGAAGTCTTCCAATGTGTTTGTGATGCATGTGTGTGTGTGTGTGTGTGTGTGTGTGAAAACACTTGGGTGAAATCATCTATTCATATATATTTTTTAAACTTAAGTCCTAATATTTATTGGAATTAGTCCACAAAGCTTCCTGTGAGGATAGAGAACCCCAACCGTCCTGAGCTATGTTAAAAACAAAACAAAATTATCAAGACCCAGCACCCTATCCCATAAGTCTCACCCTTCTCCGCCACACCACCGTCTTTATCACTCGCTCGCACAAACACCGCACTATTGATTTATGATGTGGCGAGCACTGTCAAACTGAATCAATTAACATTTCCCGGCCATTTTCATTCCCACCAGTAGACCACTCTCAGCTGCTAGAGACACATGAACTAAAGGCCATGGGTTTAGTTCTATTTTTCAAGCCACCTGGGTACAACCACCTGCTACAAACAAGAGAACTGTAAAGGTCAGGCTGTAATCTAAAAGCCATCTCTAGTATAACTGCAAACTCTGCACAATGATGTCCCCTGGAATTAAATGACTTTAACAGTTCTAGAACAAGATGAATGAGTTAACTTTTATTTTTTTTTAACAGTCATGTATCTGCTAAGGAAGATCTGTGGGTGCAAACCACAGGAATCCAGCTAACATTGTAGAGATCGGGACTTGGCTGTTGAAAGCTTTGTCTCTTTAAGACCAGCATTACCTTGTGCTCATGACTTTCAAGTCCCTCGAGTTGTAGCTCTGGGCTTTGCACTCTATTTAAGACTGGCAGGAGTGGAGCCCTTTCTAGGCCTCTGCTACCCTCTCAACTCCCCTCCACATGCCCTGAATAAACTCTATTCTACACAATACATACAGGCCTTAAAAACAGTACAGAAGAATAAATATTCAGTTGTTCTTCTACTAAATGAAGGACTAGTTTTTTGAGTCCCTCTCTAATAACAAAATCTGAGGCTACTCAAGGATCTTCTACAAGATGGCGTAGTATTTACATAGAACCACAAACAACAGGAAGAGCCGAGTTTGATCCACAGCACCTGAGTGACAAGCCAGCCGCTGCTACATATCTGTAACTTCAGGTACTGACTAGGGCTGATGGTAAGGGCAATGGGGCTGCTAGCCAGCCAGCCTGGAGGAAACAAAAGGTGAGCTCCAGGTTCAGTGAGAGATGGACAGTGATACCAGAAGATGCTCGGTGTTGTCCTTCAGCTTCTGCAAGCGTGTGTGTGAGCGCCGCTGTGCACCTGTGCATGCAAACCACTCATGAAACAGTCACCAGGAAACCGTGCACCTGGTCACTTTGAGAAGGCTGGGCTGACTGCATGACAGGCTTCAAAATGCCAGTTCAGGGAGACAAGGCCTAAATCTCTGTTTCCAAGAACTGGGCAAGTCCAGGCCTCAGAAGCTGCCCCACCACCTGGCCTGAGGCAAGGGCAATGGCTCTAGAGTTTCCAACTTCCCCAGCAACAGATTCCAGCCAGCGCCCCAGGCCCCACAGTGTTTCTGGAATGTCCCCAGAGATGGATCAAGATGAAGGTCATCTACCCCAGAGCTCCTGTAATGGGCTTTAAATTATCAGGCCTGCGAGCTCACTTTGGGGTCTATTTTTGTAGGTGGTAGACCTCAGCATGCTGGACTTCTGCAGAATCAACCACTCTCTGCATTTACATACTGTTTGAGTCTGGGGTATTATTCTCAGCGAATCATGGGCCCTTACAACGTAAAAACGCCACACATTCTAATCAGTATCGTTGTGTTTGCGACCCACTACTTTTGACCTGCCAGATAGATGACCTTAGTAATGTTGTTTGTTTGTTTACATTTTATTAATTTATTTAATTAGTCACTTGATATCCCAATAGCAGCCCCTCTCCCCCCAGTTTCCCCTCCCCTTCTCCTCTAAGAAGGGCAAGACCCCCCACTGGGTATCATTTTCCCCCAACACATCAAATCATTGTAGGACTAGGAACTTATCCCTACACTGGGGGTCCTGCCTGGCCACTTCAAGATCCATATTCTCCCACTGCTAGGAGTCTCAGCTAGAGTTGCCCCCATATACACTCTGGGGTCTCCCCTACACCCCCCAACTCAGGTTTCTGGCATGTCCTAGAGATTCCCCCCTCCCCACCACCAATTACTCTTCATTCTCTCTCCCCTGCTCTCCCTACACCTGCCCTCCATCCTTCTCCCTGCTCTCCCTACACCTGCCCACCCCCCCCCCCACTGCTTTTTGGCTGCTTCACCATCCTAACTCTGCTTTCAGAGTTTCAAGTCTTACTTCAATCTAGAAGTTGCCTTTTCGTTGTGGGACACCCCGGAGCTCACTCTTTGCTTCCTGGCCCTTTGTATAAAGGTAAGGATGAAGCTGATTCCCTGACTACAGAGGCGACTTAACAGAGTTATACATTACATTATCAAAACAATGCTGCTCTCTGCTTTTAAAAGCGATTGGAGCCATCTTGCAGAACTGCTTGGCATATCCCACCCCCGTGCATGTTCTTCACATGGTAATTAAACCCGCAGGGCTTGTGTATGCCTTGCAATCTCTGATGTTATGTTATTTGTGCTTCCATCTGACCTGGGGAGGCTTTCAATGATGTGGTAAGCAGCATTTATTTTACTGTTTTACCATCTTGGGACTGCCAAGGGCTTTAAAAATGAACAATGCCACATCTAAGGCTTTTGAACATTTCATTGACATTTCCCATAATCCCTAAAATCAAGCTATTGTGGAAAGAGCACATCAAACTATAAAGACTCAAATATTTAAGCTACAAAATGGAGATTATAAATAATCATCTCCCTATCATATTCTACAAAACAAGTAAGTCCCTTTTTAAACTTTTTAATATAAAATTTACTCCATACCTCTAATATTTTTTTAAAAGGCCCACTAACTAGATAATAAAAAGAACCAGATATTTCATTCCAGGAGAAGTTTTGAGTCTACATTTTCCCAGGATGCTGCTTCACTGATACCAGACCAATTGATTGTTCCTGGACCTCACCTATTGACACCAAGACAGAAACTTCCACCCCTGCCCCCTCCTCCATGCCCACCTCAGTTATCAACATCTCCAGCTCTCCACCTGTATCAGATACCCAATCAAAGGAAGACACTGAGGAGGTAACTTCTGATGCGTCTGAAGGACTGTAATCCTGTGTGGTTTCATCCTTTGCTGTTCGATACCCAAGGCATATGGGGGATATAAAACCACTAAAAAACGGATGTCTGTATAACATTTCATATAAAAATGCTATTTGACTGACTGCATTAATTCCATCGAGAGACCTAATATTTTTCTCATTATATGTTAGCCACCTTATGTTTTTCTACCTGTCAATCTCCCCCTGCTCTGGTATGAGGATTTTGCTGTACATGCATTAAAATGGGTAGTTAATGCTCTCTCACAGCCTAAGAGATTTATCGCTACACTTATCTTAGATGATGAGATTTATGCCAGCCTCAGCTGCCACCTTGATACAACAGGTACATGCTACTCATCATGTAAATTCTTTAACTCAAAATATTTTTTGACATTAATTACTGAAGGGAAAAAATTGGAGGATTGACTGAGAGAGTCAATGCTCTAGAAGAATCTATGCTTTATATAGGCTCCAAATTCAAAATATTAAGACTCATCTGAGCACTGCCTGCCATTCTAACTCTAACTGGACTTGTGTTACATCTCTGCCTTTTATTGGTTCAAAAATATTTTGAGAACAGATTCAGACTGTCTTGAGGGATGTATAAAATACTTTTCTGCTCTCAGTTGATATAGATACTGAATGAATTCACAGATTAGTACCATTGGTCATGTTAAATTAGAAGTTTGTTCAGCTGAGGAAACAAACACCCAGTTCTCTTCTTCAATTAAAAACTTTGTTAGAGATAATTCTTTTTGGAGCTTCCTTATTAATTTAGAAATTACTATTGAAATAATTGTCTTACTTCTATTTCTGCTTCCAGTCATTTTCAGATATTTAGGAGCTGCCCAGAGAAAAATCCATATGCTTTATTTTAACAAATTGAAAGGGGGGGGAGATGCCGAGAGCCATGCAGGAGGAACGACAGATGGCTTTAGAACTCAGGGATTGCAGCCCCCAGGTTACCACAGCCGCATGGGTGGGTCTCAGTGTGGCACAGTCCCGAGGACCATGTGTCCTGAGGACTTCATGCTGTTAATGGAGTTCTGCTCTGCTTGCTGCCCTCACATCCCTCTTAATCTAGAAATATATGAAAACTTTAAGGGGGCTTCCAGTCCCTCGCTGGGCAGTATCTCTGGCACTCACAATACTAATGCTTGATCTCTCTCAGGCATTGCTGCTGGAGCAGGTTATGATTCTATCACTGCCCTAGAGAAGAACTTAGAGATGTAGATGAGATGTAGATTGTAAGCAGTGACCACCACCCTTAGAAAACATTTGGAGAGATAAAGTTGTTAGTGAAGTTAGGTTGAGATGTTTTCACTACTGGCTCTAATGTAAAACCTCTTAGGGAACAATATGAAGTTCAGAAAGGCACACTCTTATTAGTTAAGCTAGGGAACCTTTACAGTCAGGGAACAAGAACAATGGCAGCACTGGCTGACGTGACTCTCACCAAGGCTGGACCGGTGATGATGGACCTCTTATACCCACTTTTGCCCTCAGCTTCCTGGTATGATTTAATGAGAATGGCTGATGAGTAGATATGCATTTTGAGGATTTTAAAGTAGATATGACTACTTTTTATATAAATGTTTACATTTGTGATTCTTCTACGATTTTTATAAGATTAATTTTAAATATAAATAATAAAATAATTACTTCTTTCTTTGTAACTGCACATTGCTGCCTGCCAGTAAGAGGAAGCTGGCTGAGTAAACTATCTTGCTTGCTTACATTTTGTTAATCTGTAACAAATTGCTTGGTTATGAATGTATGAGGGTTTTTGAGGATAATCTGTTTTCTTTTACCTGTACTGTGTAATGTTGTTTCTTGTATAGGTCTTGGAAAACACATTGTTTTTCCATAGTCATTCACTAGAAGAAAACTAAAACATAATCACATTATAATTTCATACTGCTTAAAAGATTTTGCTGGGATGCATAAGTGATGGAAGAAAGAATAAAAAATGGTGTGCAGCCAGGCGGTGGTGGCGCACGCCTTTAATCCCAGCACTTGGGAGGCAGAGGCAGGTGGATTTCTGAGTTCGAGGCCAGCCTGATCTACAAAGTGAGTTCCAGGACAGCCAGAGCTATACAGAGAAACCCTGTCTCGAAAAAACCAAAAAAAAAAAAAAAAAAAAAAAAAAAATGGTGTGCCTGGAACATTGTTTCTCCCAACTATCAACTCTCTGTGTGTTTGTGTGTGTGTGTGTGTGTGTGTGTGTGTTGTAAGTATAAATTTTCTCTCTCTCCTTCTCCCAAGGAGTTAAAAGAGTCCATACTTTTCCCGCTGGCCACAGAGAATGCCAGCTCCAGTAAGCTAAGCTTTGCTCCCTCAGAAAAAAGTCTGCTGAGTAAGTTCCCTAGTCACCGACTGCCTTTGGCAGCAGTCCCTGCAGGTATCTGCATCTGTCCCTGTCAGTGGCTTTAAGCACTGATCCCCAGTGGCTGCCTGCCTCAGCTTATCCACCACATGGATGCCAAAGCTGGTCATTGGCTGTCGAGTTCTCCCACTATTAATGTGTGGGATTTAATGTGTGATTTAAGCTTTAGTAATGTTTCTTCTACGAATGTGGCTGCTCTTGCATTTGGGGCATAGATGTTTAGAATTGAGAAGTCCTCCCGATGGATTTTTCCTTTGATGAGTATGAAGTAACCTTCCCTGTCTCTTTTGATTACTTTTGTTTGAAAGTCCATTTTATTAGATATTAGAATGGTTGGTTTCTTGCATCTGTTTGCTTGGAAAACCATTTTCCAGCCCTTTACTTTGAGGTAATGTCTACCTTTGTTGCTAAGATATGTTTCTTCTGTACAGCAAAATGATGGATCCTGTTTTTGCATCCATTCTGTTAGCCTGTGTCTCTTTATTGGGGAATCGAGTCCATTGATGTTGAAAGATGTTAAAGACCAATGATTGTTAATTCCTGCTATTTTGATATTGATGATAGTAGTCTCTCTGTGTGATTCTATTCTTTTGGTTTTAATGGCATGAAATTATTTATTTCTTGTGTGTTTTAAAAAGTGAGGTTTTTTTGTTTTGTTTTGTTTTGTTTTTTTGCCTCATTGGATTAGAGTTTTTTTTTTTTTTTTTTCTAGTATTCTCTGTAGGGCTGGATTAGTTGAAAGATATTGTTTAAATTTGGTTTTGTTGGTATGGAATATCTTGGTTTCTTCATCTATGGTAATTGAAAGTTTAGCTGGGCATAGTAGTCTGGGCTGACATCTGTGGTCTCTTAGGGCCTGTAAGACATCTGCCCAGGCCCTTCTAGCTCTTAGAGTCTCTGTTAAGAAGTCAAGTGTTATTCTGATAGGTCTGCCTACACATCCAAGTAACACATAATACTTGACCTTTTCCCCTTGCAGCTTTTAATATTCTTTCTCTGTTCTGTATGTTTAGTGTTTTGATTATTATGTGGCAAGAGGATTTCTTTCTCTGGTCCAATATATTTAATGTATAAGCTTCTTGTACATTTATAGGCATCTCATTATTTAGATTACAGAAATTTTTCTCTTATGATTTTTTTAAAGATTTATTTATTTATTATATGTAAGTAGCTTCCCTCAGACACACCAGAAGAGGGCATCAGATCTCATTTCGGGTGGTTGTGAGCCACCATGTGGTTGCTGGGATTTGAACCCAGGACCTTTGGAAGAGTAGTCAGTACTCTTAACCGCTGAGCCATCTCTCCAGCCCCTTCTCTTATGATTTTGTTGAAGATGTTTTCTGGGCCTTTGAGTTGAGAATCTTCTCCTTCTTCTATTTTTATTATTTTTGGTTTGGTCTTTTCATAGTGTTCCAAATTTCTTGAATGTTTTGTGGCATGAACTTTTTAGATTTTGCATTTTCTTTGACTGATGTATCATTTTTTTTTCCATTTTATTTTCTAAGTGTAAGATCTCTCTCCCACCTCTTGTAGTCTTTTGGTGATAATTGTGTCTACAGTTCCTGTTCTCTTTCCTAGGTTTTCCACCCCCATGTTTCCCTCAATTTGTGTTTTCTTCATTGCTTCTATTTCCATTTTAAATTCTTGGACAGTTGTATTCATATCCTTCACCTGCTTGATTTTATTTTCCAGTATCTCTTTATATTCATTCATTTCCTCTTTAAATAAGACCTTTATCTGTTTGAGTCTATTTTCCTGTATTTCTTTAAGGGATTTATTCATTTCCTTTTCAAAGGGTTCTATCATCTTTGCAAGATTGGATTTAAAATCATCTTCTTGTACTTCAATTTTGTTAGGATATCCAGGGCTTATTGTAGCAGGATAATCAGGCTCTAGTGGTACCATATTGCCCTGGCTTTTGTGGTACCATATTGCCCTGGCTTTTGTTGATTGTGTTCTTACACTGCCCTTTAGCCATCTGGTGTTGGCTAGATGATCCTGATACCAGCAGGCCTCCTCCAGAAGGCTGGGGGAGCTATGGGCCAGACAATGAAGGTCAGGAGATCTGACTCTGTTGGCTGTGCCTCAGGCATACCCGACTGTCAAGTGATTGGTGGGGCAAATTGGTTGTTCTTGGATCCTAGTAGTAAAAGCCAAGAAGATATTGGACACATGAGCCCAGAGACCAGGCAAAGGTATTTGTGAAAAAATTAGCATGGGCCTAGCATGGTGGCACCGGAGAGTTCAAGGCTAGTCTGGACTACATAGTAAGACACTGATGTGTAGAAGTTTCATTTTATCCTGGAAGGAGGATGCGGAGGGGGGAGGGGCGGGGCGGGGCGGGGGGGGGGGTCATGAGACTCATGAAATAAACAGATCTTACAAGTCTCAGAAAGCTAAAACTTGGCAGATTTGCAAGGCTCTTCCCCTAGTTTGCATGAACAGTGAGCAATTGTCAGGGAAGCTGCCTTCGAGCTGCACAGAAAGCTCCAGGCTCAGCTTTCTGAGTCATTGCCCATGATGCTGTCGGCTTTGCAGGAATACAGCTTCCCGTGAGTCGACCGAGTTCTTGTAAGCTCCCACCTACAGTTTTGTAGGAACCCCCAGTAAACTCACTGGTTCATTAAGCTATCTGTGGATGAAATCATTTTTCTGGTGTGCTGTAGGTGCCCTGTCTTGGGGTTAGGGGAGACTTTCGTTCGCAACTCCCCAGGGAACCCACCACCCAATAGACCTCTTTAAAAAGAACTAAAAATGAGACAAAACATAAGCAACATACAGTAGCAGGACTAGCATCCTGATAACATTTAACATCACAGAACTGAAACAGTCAACTAAGGAGAAAGGATAGGGAACAAGAGCTGGAGAGGCAGTTCAGCCCTTAAAGGCTCGGCTCACAACCAAATATCGAGAGGTAGTACTTATAAAAAACAGGACAAGGTGCTGTAAGGGTATTATCAAACGGATCCTAAGTGGTAAGCATCTTAACTGCCAAACGGCTTGCCTGCAAATTCCATAGAAAAATGTTATTCCTGCTGTTTTACGTGTTCATAATGGCCCTCCCCCTCTGAGTTGAACTCAGGACTTTGATTATCATTAGGGAAGCTGCACCTTGCAGCTGAGCAAGAACTCTGGCTCTTTTGAATTTTCATTTTGAGAGAGGGTCTCACTAAGTTGCCCAGCTGGCCTTTGCTACATGGTCAAACATCCCTTGAGCTGGCAAATGTCCCACCTCAGCCTTCTGGGTAGCTGAGATTAAAGCATGTACTTCCGTGGCTGGCTCTTAACTAACGTCCTTGACAACCGAGCCGAAGAAGGAAATGTATACCATGAATAGATCTAAGAAGAAACTTTCCACGTTAACTAGTTGGATGAACTATGAGACCTGTGTAAACCATGCATTTATCTGATGGGATTAGCTGTGGTAATTTCAAAGATAAACTGAATTTTTCATGACAGTTCAACTCGCCGCTAATCCCAAGTGTGATTTCTCTGCTTTAAAAAGAATCACAGCGGTTGTTTCTATCTTTATCTTGTTCTCAGTTAACTTTGCAGTGCCGTTTCTAATGCACTGAAGAGAAGAACTGGTGGAGGAGGGGCAGAGGTGGAAAACAGTGGAAGCAAGAACTAGGAAGCATGGGTGTGTGTACCCCATGGCCACATCCCTGATATTGTTAGACGCAGACACCATCTCTGTCAATCCTACCACGGCCAGTATGAGAGCGCAAGCCTTCAGCATATGAACAACCTCCTTAAAAGTCTGACATTCCATCTCCTTTTTGGTATAAGTTGTTTTGTTTTGTTTTACATTGACAGTGAATCTCACTCTGTAGACTAGGCTGGCCTTGAACTTAGAGGAAAGCACATCTCACTTGGGAGATAGCACATTTCAAATACACATAGTTAAACATAGCGAGTGGCCAGAGAGTTGCGAGTGGATAGAGAGAGAGAGAGATCAGATGAACGCACTTGGGGAGGCAGGGCTTACTGCTGAAGAAATCAGTTCCAAGACTTCAGATGTGTGACTTAGTAATTGTGTAAAAATCCTGCATAAAGTTGCCCCCCCTTTTTTTTTTCTAAGACAGGGTTTCTCTGTATAACCCTGACTGTCCTGGAATGGAACTCACTCTGTAGGCCAGGCTAGACTCGAATTCAAGAAATCGGCCTGCCTCTGCCTCCCAAGTTCTGGGATTAAAGGCGTGCACCACCACCGCCAGGTTTAAAGTTGCCTATTTAAGAGATAGTTTTTCCCAGGCTGTAATTCACAAGCACAGGCTCCCATGATCTTGCAGTCCCCCCATCCAGGGGGCTGTGACGTTCACTGCATCGCAGCTGAAGCGGAAAAGGAAAGTGGAGACCATTCACCTCTTAATGACATTAACCTTAGAGTTAAACATAGAGTTTCAACTTGAACTTTGTGTAATAGCAAAAAACAAACAAAACAACAATGACGACAACAACAAAAACAAAACAGTCAAATGGGCCCACTTAGAAATAAAAGATGATACAGCAACTCTCAGAAAAAAAAAATCTCTTTCTGCACAAGGGGACATTTGGGGTTTGTTGCTTCAATATGTGTGGCTACTGGCTTGAGAATGGACCTTTGCTTGCTGGCTCTGTTAAATTTTACTCATAAGTGTTATACAAGATTATCCTCAGAGCCAAACTGCCACCATTTTCAGGACTTCTGGTACTGTATATGAGGAAAAGTTCATCACAGCTAGGCCTGTTGTCTGTCAGTGTTCCCTCACTGAAGGAAGGGGCAGGGTGGGCCATGGGACCCTCATATGAGTATTTACCTGGCCCTCCCAACCCTTACTGCATATTGAGTATATTGGGAGGGGGGGCTAAAGAATACAGGTAGGGAAGGGTAAGGGCAGGCCTTCAACTATACCGAGGTGTCATCCCTGCAGGGTGCATGTCTTCCACTCTGGCTACTTTAAGGTCACCTACGCTCCTGCATGTGACCCCTCACCCACTGCTTTCTAAACAAGCCTAGTAAACTCACCGGCTCCCCTCTGGGGAACTTTGGTGGAACTGAACCTCAGTTTGGTATTAAGACCTTAGGAAGAGGGAGGGGTAGGCATTGTTCATGCCTCTCTCAGGAAAGGAGTCTTTAGCAACAATTTAGCAAAACTGTAACAAGCAACTTAAATTTTTTATTTTTTTTTAAACATTACTAAATGAATCATCTGCATCAAAACAAAAATGTTTTATTGGAGTTTATTTAGTTTTTTGTACTTTTTAGAAAGATGTTTAAAGCATCTACATACACGGTGTAAGTGGGAAATATACATACAGTGTTAAATTCTTCCCTGGTAGTGTGTTGGCTTGTATTAGTTTCTATAGGTGTGGCAGATGTCCCTAGTCCTGGAAATCACACTTTTATCCTTAGTGTCATAAACCTGATAAAGGCCCAATTAAAATAATTTGACAATTATTGTTTTAAATGCCAGACACATAGATGTTGAAGAGGCCCTGAACAAGAACAAGCCAGCTCTGGAGACATTGGTTACCTTATGCAAAGAGTGACCTCCACAGCCAGTGATTTCAAGAATGGTTAATGCTGAGAAAGTGCAGGACTCCTAAGAATGCCACAGGGCTGTGACCACTCTTCTTGGTTGTCAACTTGACTATACCTGGAGTTGACTAAATTCCCAAAATGGCTGGGCGTATTTGTGAGGGATTTTTTCCTTAATTGTTTGAAGCAGGAAGATCCACTTCTAATCCAGATCTTTGAGGTGGAAAAACACATCTTTAATCCACCAGATCTTTTGAGATGAGAAGACCCCCCTCTAATCTGGGTCATGCCTTCTGCTGGTAGCTTATATAAAGGACACAGAGGAAGGAAGCCCCTTTCTTTGCCTGGTAGGTCTCAATCTCGATAGCAAGTCCATTCCTTCACTGGCATTATAACCTACTTCTTCAGGATTCCACCGTACACTGAAGAGGAGCTGAGACATCCACTCTCATTTAATGAACAATTACTGGATTCTTGAAACTTCCCTTGGTAAAGAGTCATTACTGGACCAGCTGGGCCACAGAACGTAATCCATTCTAATAACCCCCTTTATATGTATATATGTGTGTATTTATATGTGTGTGTAGTCATTCTATAAATTCTTTTCCTCTACAGAGCCCTAATACAAGAGGGTAATCATGAAAGACCTTCCTGAGGAGTTTACATTTGATTTGGGATATAAAATATGGGCAGATTTTGCATAGTAAAGAGAGTGGTATGAAGCAAATGAAAATGAATATGGAGGCTTTGTGCTTGGTTATAAAAAAACAAAACAAAACAGAGAAGGCCAGTGTGGGGTATTGAGTGGATCAGTGGGTGATTCGAGCTGTGGTGGGGAAACTAGGGGTCAATCATGCCTCAGTCTTTTTCCTCAAGCTGGGAAAATGTATGTGTGTGTGTCTGTGTGTGTGTGTCTGTGTGTGTGTCTATGTGTGTGTGTCTCTGTGTATATGTGTGTATCTCTGTGTATCAGTGTGTGCATACATGTGCACATGTGTGTGTTTGAGTGTATTTCTCTCTTTCTCTCCTTCTCTGTGTGTGTGTCTGTGTAGATGTGCATGTGTACGCATGTGTCTGTGTATGTGTTTCTGTGTGTGTGTGTCTCTCTCTGTGTGTATTGAGACTTACACTCACCCTCCTTTTCCCCTCTCCCAGAGCCACTTCTACCTCTATACCACACTCCCCAGGTCACACCCTTGTTTCTTCTTTTGTAACCCACTGAGTCTAGTTTGTGCTGACAGTCTGGTTTTTCCTAGTACTATTTCTCTATTGGAGAAGTGTTTAAAGCATTTACACAAGGTATGAGTCAGAAATACAATAGCAATGTTAAAATATCTTCTGGCTATTCACAGAAGCATAAGCAATAGTGTGTGTGTGGGGGGGGGACACATACTTAAAAAAATGGATTCTCCTTCCCCCAGAAACCATCAGCTATTCATAAGCTAAAGACTTGTAGCCTCAAAACGTGGATGCATTTCCAGAATACTATAAACAAGGTGTCTTATGATTCTACTCTTGTAGGTTATTTTTAGACAGGGTCTCACTATGTAGTCCTGGCTAGGTTAGAACTCAGAGAGATCCATGGCCCTGTGCTGGAGATTAAAGGCATGGGCCACCACTCCCGCACTATAGTTCTATTTACTAAAAGATCACTCTAGGACTAATCTTACCAATAGTAAAGCATTGTATAATTCTTTAAACTACTAAAAACTAAATAGCAATGTAATACATAAGAGGTTCAGAAGACCAAAATATACACAGGTAGCTGATATGTGGTAACTATGTCATTTTAAGTAAGAAAGGAAATTGGATCACTGTTGGAGTTTGTGGATAACTGGGCATCTCTCTAGACAAAAACAAACCAACCAACCAAACAACAACAAAAAAAACCCAATGGTCAAGTTATACTTCAGTAATTTAAGGAAACAAAATGAAACCATAAAAGACTCAGAGAAAATCATAAAAGAAACATAAAAATAATGTCTTCCCTATGGAGGTGCTGAAAGTTAAACATAGGATGATGGCGTTTCACCTTCATCCTGGAACAGTGGCATCGCTTGGCGACATCGCACCAGGGACAAATGATTGGGGGAAGGAGACTTCAAAGAAGAGAGATGGGAGAAGTACAGGGAACCATGGAGTTGGCCAGGCCTAGCTTCCTTCAGAGGCATGTGTCTCTGATTTCTCAGGTTAGTGTCTGTGGCTCTTGGGGAACAGTGTGCCTTCCAGTTCCTGAGAGATCAACACACTCCCTGGGGCAGTGAAGCCTTCAGGCGCCCTTGTGCTTCTCTGGATGAGCCCTTGGAAGTCACAGAAGCTTAGCAGCCTGACAAGACAATTGGTCTTAGACATTAATCTTGTGTACCCTGCATGGCTTGCAAACATCATCGTATCCTGGCAACTACAACAGTATTGATCCTGGCAATTGCCACTGTATTCTGTTTCTGATAAGGCTATAAAAAGTCTGATTGCTTTCAATAAAATTGCCACAGAGCTTGAGTGTTGCTGTGGACCCTTGCTTCATTCCTTTTGTGACCTTGGCCAAAGAAGGTACCAAAGATGCCCCAACAACTTCCAGATTTATAGTTTGAGGAGCCTAGTCATCGATAGTGCTGCCTACTGAGTTAAAAAAGAGTGAAAGGAATATTGGCAGGGATGCTTAAAAAACAATTCAGCTTTGGATTTAAACCTTTTGTGTTTCTTGAATACATTAAAAAAAAAAAACTTTTTTTTTTTTTCCTTCAGACAGGGCCTCATGTATGTAGCCCAGGCCAAGCCTGGATCTTTTGATTCTAGCACATCTGCCACTGAGCACTGAGGTTACAGTCGCAGGCCAATGTGCCTGACCCCATATTAAGAACAGTCACAAGCCACCATGCCTGACTCCATATAAAGAATGCTTAAAACTTAAAATGTCTGGGGCTGGAGAGATGACTCAGTGTTGTTGTTGGTATTCGGTTTTGATTTTTTGAGACAGGGTTTCTCTGTGTAGCCCTGGTTGGCCTGGAATTTGCTCTGTAGACCAGGCTGGCCTCGAAACTCACAGAGATCCACCTGCCTCTGCCTCCCAAGTGCTGGGATTAAAGGTCCGCACCACTATGCACATCTGGCTCAGAGGGGGCTCAGAGGTTTATAGTACTTGTTCTTGCAGAGGACTTGGGTTTGAGTCCCAGCATCCATGTGGTGGCTCACACTCATCTTTAACATGTGATTCCAGTTCCAAGGGATCTGATGCCTCCTTCTGACCTCCACAGGCACTGGCATGAATATGGTGCAGAAAAACACACACAGCTAAAGCATCCATACATAGAAACCTAAAAAAGTTTTAAAAGAAGAAAAATCAATTACATTCAAAGTATTTATGACTTGATTCTGAGATTCCAGGGGGTTGACCTTTAAGTCTCAAGCAGGCCAGACAATCAAACACCAAGCTACATCTAAGGCTTTGACAAAGGGTTTAAGTAGACATTTTCCAGAGATGATGAACGAACGACTGGGCAACAGGTACATGAGGAGATGCTCAATGTCATTAGTCCTCGGGGAACTGCAAATGAAACCAAAAGGAGATGTCACTTTGTACCCACCAAGATGCTCTAATAATGGAAAATGGATGATGTCATTGCTAGAAAGGACACAGAGGGATCAGGAGCCCCACACTGTGCTGGTGGGGATGTAAGGCTGTGTGCACTTTGGAAAATAATTTAGCAGTTTCTCAGAATGCAAAGGCTGAGGGGCCGAGGGATAGCTCACAGCTTCAGGCTTTTCTTTTTTGGTGAAACAGATAATAGCTATTATAGTTCTGTAAAAATATATTAAAAACAACCGCTTTCTCCCTCTCCTCTTTGGTGCTGGGGAGGCAACACTTATAAAAAAAAGTATTTTCTTAAGCGGCTTGCTTAATGTTGCGAGCTGTCCAGCGGCTCACAAGGACGGGTACACCTGAATAGCAGGCAGGTGCTGAAAGAGAGGGAAACTAGGCGATGAGAGGAAGATGGAACCAAGACAGGGTTCTGATCAAGGTTCAAATGTTTAATGGCGGACACGCTTTGGGGGGGGGGGTCCATTCCCGCCAATCCATCCTTGGAGCCTGGAACCAGTTGCAGGTGATGACTTGCAGAATAGGGTGTAGTCTCCAGAATAGCTCTGGGGCCTCTCAGCAGGTAGCAATATCTTGAAGGGGAACAGCGGCAGTGGCAGAACAATACAGTGCTCCAGGGAGGAAGGCTCCACCCTAGATAATCTCTTTAGTGGCAGCAAGGTCAAGTTCTGGCTTAGCCTGCTTCAGGCTTATGGGAGGCTACAGTTTAAGGTTCCAGAGGGTTAGTCAATGATCACCTTGGCAGGGATCAATCTTAGCAGCTGGCAGGCAGGAGCAGAGAGTTACAGCCTGATCAACAGGCAGCAGCAAGAGAGAGACACTGGGCCTGGTCTAGGCTTTTTAAACCTCAAAGCCAGTGACACACCTCCCCCAATAAAGCCACACCTTCTAGTCCTCTAAATAGTCCACCCACTAGGGACTAGATATTCAAATATACAGCCCTTTGGGAGCCATTCTCATTCGAACCAGCACAGTAGCAAAAGCAAGAAAATTAGAACACAACTCCAGCAAAGACCCATTCTTTTTACCATGATGCACCCAGGTAATTCCAGCACCCAGGAAGTTGGGGCAGGGGGATGTATTTCAGCTAGCCTGAAATACAGAATGAGACCCTGCTTTTAAAAATAGAATGAATAAAGAATTAAAACCAGCCAATCTTGACACTTTGAAAAATGGTTTTAACTTGATTTTTTTGGACAGTCTTATACATGTATAATGTGATTACTGTAATACCTCCACCGTTAATTAACCAGCACTTTCAAATATTTTTTTTCCAAGACTCACTGAGTTTAGGCAGTGAGTTTGGGGCTATCCATTGGAGTCTGGTGGGCACTCAGTAGGGAGTCAACTGAAGAAAGTGTTTCTCTCCTAGAATACATTAGAAGCCAAGTCTTTATCACAGAGAGGTAGGGTGCATACACTTCCCCAACCAATGGTTGACTTAAAATGCCAGGTGTTGCGTAGGTTCACTGCAAGATTTACTCCTGCCGTGAAGCCATGACAGCTTTGGCTCTGCCATACCGAGATAACTTGTGTGTGTACATACAAAATATGCATGCATGCATGCATGCATGCATACATACATACATACAAACATACATTTTTTTTTTTTTTTTGGACAGAGGATCTCTCTTTATAGACAGGCTAGCCTCTAACAAATCCATCTACCTCTCCTGAGTAACGAGATTAAAGGTTCGTGTCACCCCAATTGTGCACTTTTTAAACCGACGAACTTTATGACACATAGCTTCTCACTCAATGAAGTTGAAATCCAACTTAGTGGGGGAGCTAGCTTTTCTAAGTACGTGGGTAAGTTTACTTAGAGCCATTGGTCCCAGAGTTAGTGAAGAAAAACACCTCCTGCTTGGGGCAGCGAGGTCACGCCTCCTTCCCTTGTTACCTAGCAACCGGCTTCCTACTGAACGCTTCCTCAAGCCTCTGTCCGTCACTTCCGATCTCAACAGGAAGTGAGGTCAACCGGGAGGCTTTCCCGGGAGTTCAGCGTTCGCCGCAGGTGAAGTCGTCTTCCTGGACGGGCACTGTCCCTGTCCCTGTCCAGGGCTGGTGCAAAGGCCCTGGGATCCGGGGACTCGAGCCCGCGCGGGCCCAGGGCGGCAGGGGAGGAGCCGGCAGCGAGGCTGCTGGGTGTCCGGAGTCCCGAGTGTGTTTGCTCTCCCAGTTGTTCACCCCCAGCTCTAGATCTCGGACGTTTCTGCGCTCCTGCCCCAACTACCCCGGTCCCGTGTCTGAAAGAAGACCCCTCACAGAAAACATTCTCCTGGCCGGCTTCCGTTCACGCCCAAGCCCCTCGGAGCTCTGCCAAGACCTCCCTGGGATCTTTCAGCGACTTTTGAGTTGCCAGAGGCCTGGGGTAAATGTTTTCCTGAGTGCTCAACTATGGGGTAGGGAGACAGTTCCTGCAAAATGTGGGGTTAGGTAACTTGGGGCAGTGTGCATTTCGGCTTACTTTTCTTGAATGTCTCTGGCGGGGTTTCTTGTTGCAAACTGGAGGAGTTTGCCTTGGTTTAGGAGGAGGGAGATATCACTGCGAGGTTGCAAGGCCCAGTTGATGCTAATTTTATAGATCTGATTGACCCTCCCAGGACTTTAAATGATCCGTTTGTATCATGTGATTCGTTCTTTTAAGCGTTTAGCGTGTTTCTTACTTGCAAGTAAACTAGTTTTCTCGGACAAGGACCGAGGCATCCGGTACTTTTGCGACTTTCATAGTATCAGACAGTGAATGCAAGTTTTTAACATTTTTAGCTTAATGTTGAAGGGATCGCGTTGGGCATGGTGGGATCTCAGCCCTTGGGAGGTGGAGGCTAGAGGCTCTGGAGTTCAAACTCACTTCTCGGGCTACATAGAGAGTTCCATGCCAAGCCTGGGTTACACAGACCTTATCTCAAAAATATAAAATGTTGAAGGCATGTGTGTAATTAAACATAGTTTAGCGGCTGGAAAGAATGACATGAAGTAGCACCATCTTTTTAGATAAAAGTAATAAAATCTATTTAGATAAATTTTTCTGAATTTGAGACTGATTTGAGACTCACATCCACACACTTAGTAGGTAACAGTACAGATGTCTTTTAGGAACAGGCCAAATAATGGCGATTTCACTGTTTCTTTGTTTCTTTCCATTTTAATATTCTCTCTCCCGCGCCATCCTTTTACACAGGTGTTCTGTGTTAAGCTGCTGATCCAGAGGTGCTGGGCACTATGGGAAATCAGCTGGCTGGTATCGCTCCTTCCCAGATCCTGTCTGTAGAGAGTTATTTCTCAGACATCCATGACTTTGAGTATGATAAGAGCCTGGGAAGCACTCGGTTTTTTAAAGTCGCTCGAGCCAAGCACCGGGAAGGCCTGGTGGTTGTGAAGGTCTTCGCAATTCAGGACCCCACGTTACCCTTAACTAGTTATAAACAGGAGCTGGAGGAACTGAAAATCAGGCTCCACTCCGCCCAGAACTGCCTCCCCTTCCAGAAAGCGGCTGAAAAGGCGTCCGAGAAAGCAGCCATGCTGTTCCGGCAGTATGTGAGAGACAACCTCTACGATCGCATCAGTACCCGCCCGTTCCTGAACAACATCGAGAAGCGCTGGATCGCCTTCCAGATCCTCACAGCCGTGGACCAAGCGCACAAATCTGGAGTCCGCCACGGAGACATCAAGACAGAGAATGTGATGGTCACCAGTTGGAACTGGGTCCTCCTAACCGACTTCGCCAGTTTTAAGCCCACGTATCTTCCCGAGGACAACCCAGCGGATTTCAACTATTTTTTTGACACCTCGAGGAGGAGGACTTGCTACATTGCTCCCGAGCGCTTCGTTGACGGTGGGATGTTCGCCACCGAGTTAGAGTACATGAGAGACCCCTCAACCCCGCTTGTCGACCTGAATAGCAATCAGAGAGCACGGGGAGAGCTGAAGAGAGCCATGGACATCTTTTCGGCAGGTGCGTGAGTCAGTCAGATCAGCTAACTTGCATAGCTTTTTTTTTTACTGCCAAACAGAAACGTGGCTTTGTGTAAATTGCCTGCTTTTCAAAGATTTCTTGCTGTGCCCTCTTAGACGGTTTCAGACAGATACACGATGTCCTCATTGGACATGCAGAAGTGGTGAGAAAATTCGAAATATTTCTTACTCATTCAAACATTCAGAACACACACTACGCAATGCTGGCGGCATGGGAGGAGGCTACCTGTCAGGTTGAAGATAGAGAAAAAGTATGTCTCCCCGGGTGTTTGCCGTGGTGGGGATAAGCACAAGTTGCTGTTATAGAAGCACACAGTTAAGTAAGCCTCTGTGGGAGTGATAGGTGGAGAGGCAGTGTCAGAACAGGCCTCCGTTAGAGATGGCATTCAAACTGAGGCCGACAGAGGGACTAGCGTTTGCTGGGGTAGTTGGTTTCAGGCAGTGTGTGATGCTCCTACAAGGCATCTTTTTAGCGTTGGTATTTATTGCTGTGCATTCACTCAGAACGCTAGTTGAGTCACACGGAGGTTTTATTTGTGTGTATTCATAGAGGTCTGTGTGTGTGTGTGCACAGTGAGCAGTACCCAAGGAACCACGCCCAGTGTTGTCTTCGTACTGGTAAATTCTCTGTCCACTCTTACTTATTCTGAGGCAGGGTCTCTCCCTGGGCAGGGAGCTGGCCAGTCAGTGAACCCCAGAGATCATCCGAGCTCTGTCTTCAGCTCTGGACTTAGAAGCCTGGACCATCCCACACAGATTTTTTTTTTAATGTGGATTCTGGGGTTTTAATTCAGGGCCTGGGTCTTGCAAAGCAAGCACTTTTCTGACCGAGCAGATCCCCTGGTCCATATGAGTTTGTTTTGTTTTGTAAGCAGTTTTAAACTGTTTTTGACACCTATCAGACCACATCCTAGTATAGATTTTGAGCCAAGTATAAGGATTGCAGAGTAGCGCAGGGTAGCGTTTGCTTGGTTGGTGAGGTCTCATTACATTTTGTGAGCAAGTGCACACAGCTATGCTATGCAACAGTCCTTATCCCTTTGGCCCAAATGGCTCTGCTGGAGTCCTTCATGGCCTGCTTGTGGATCTCTCCGAGTGCCTGAGGGGCACACTTCTTGAAGCCCACTCCACAGATGCACTTATGACTGTTGACAGTGGATGTTGGGGCCACCACCACCTTGCAGATGGCAGAATGGCTCTTTTCTTGGCAATCATCTCTGCAGGAACCATTCAGCCAGGCCTAAGTAAAAGGGGCCCCGGTAAGGTTTTTTTTTTTTTTTTTGTTTTGTTTTTATGGTGTATGTGTGTATGTGTAAAATTTCCTTTTGATTTTCCTCTCAACACTGGGAAGGGAACACAGGCTCTCCCCTAACTAACAGTCAAACGCTGCATCCCTGAGCTACATCACAGCCCTTGCTACATTGCCCTGACTGATCTTTAGCTTTGCTTCTGCTTTGGCCTTCCGTGTACTTACAGGAATGTACCACCACCCTCACTTTTCCCAAGCTCCCTTGCCCCATTTATTATTTAGGAGTCATCTTGCCTACTTTTCTATTGCTGAGATAAAGCACCATGACCAGGTGGATTTTAAAAAGACAGTGTTTACCTTGGCCTTCCGTTTCAGAGGGTAGAGTATACATGTGTGTCTCTGTATGTTGGTTTCTTATCTGTTGAAGCTCGCTGGGTTCACACAGAGGTTTCCCTCAGGATTTTAATTCTGATTACTTCCCAGAGGTCTCACCTCTGACACCATTGTCAGATTAAGTTTTTGCCGTCATACCTTGTCATAGTGAGAATGGAGTTCAACACAGGAAGCCTTGGAGTACACTGAAATTTTGTCTAAACCATGGTGTTGAGAGTCCTTTTGTGGCTTAGCTGAGGTCTTGTCTAGATTGTGCGAAATCTATAGGCTCCAGAGAGTTTGTATTCTGTTGTCATGGGTAGGATGTCATACTGATGCTTTTAGATCTGGTTGGCTTACAGTGTTGCTCAGATCTTTCTTGCTTACATGTGATGGGTTAAATATTTTATATTACATTTATTTATTTATTTATTTATTTATTTTGACATAACCTTTTATTTACACACACACACACACACACACACACACTGCAAGGGAGTGTTTGGAGATCAGAGGACAGCTTGTGGGAATGAATGGGTTCTCTCCTTCCAGAATGTGCGACTTGGAGATTGAACCCAGGTCATCAGACTTGGTGGCAAGTGCCTTTCCCCTCTGATGTATCTTATTGGCCTCAGAACTTGATTTTTTTTTTTTCTTTTCCTTAAAAATAGCTCTTGTTTGAAGTCCTTTACTTTGAAACCAACATTGTATAACTAGGAATTAACACATTTACTGAAGGCTTATTATGTATCAGAATTAGCTTAGTTGATGGAGACTTTTCCGTGCACACAATGAGGGGAAACATAGAGTTTGCATTGTAGTGAGGACAGCGATAATGGACAGGCAGCGGAAGGCGGTGCTGTGCAGAAAGTAGTGGTGAGAGAAAGGATGAGGAGCTTGCAGTCTGGTTTGCTTTTGACTTTTCTGAGACAGGGTCTCTGTGGAGTCCTAGCTGTCTTGGAAACTCTGTAGATCAGGCTGGCCTCGAACTCACTGAGATCCACTTGCCAATGATGTTTTCCAGCGACTGAGATCAAGGCTGTGTGCTGCCGTGCTCAGTGGCTCTAGCAGTTTTAAATAGGCATTAAAGGATTTACTGCTGGGTGACAGAGGCCTAACTAACATTCACTAGTACTTAGGGTGAGTACCCGTCAAGTACAAAGGCTGTAAAGTAATTATTTAAGGGTCTCTATATGAGATTTGGCAACTGCATGTCATATAATGACTCAATAAAATTGCTTTGTACGGAAAAAAAATTGTTTTGTGCTTTTTGGGAATGTAGGTACTTAATTTCTTGATTGAAGATTATGTTAGTTTAATTATTTCTCCTTTTTTTTTCTAGTTTACTCCCACATTTTTTAGCACTTGGTATATGTTTGTAATATTTAACACTACAAATGAAAATCTTCTGTCTTCCTTTCTAGGACGGGAGCTTGGCTGAGGCGGGATTTTTACCTCTTTGTGCTGGTAGCACCTATTACGGGCGGGCAGCACCTACTGCTTATTTAGTGATGGGCAGCTGGCTAGCTGCTGGCTAGCAGTTCTTATGAACGGAGTGCTCTATTTGTACCAGGGTTTCTTATGGGTGTTAAGCTCCTTGTTGGTGTGTGTGTTTTAAGAAAGAGGAAAGGGAGTGATTGGCGTCATGCTTCCCCACTGCTGACCAAGCCCTTAGACCTACATTGCAGTACACATTAAATTCAGTTCATTTGGGGTTTTGCACTTGGAGTATTCCGACTTTTCTGAATTCTAATAAGCATCACATGGCCTCCTCGTCTCATTCTAACGGAACTGTGTCTGATTTTCCAGGTTGCGTGATTGCAGAGCTCTTTACGGAAGGCGTGCCTTTGTTTGATCTCTCTCAGCTGCTGGCGTATAGAAACGGACATTTTTTCCCTGAACAAGTGCTAAACAAAATTGAAGATCGCAGTATCAGAGACTTGGTAACTATGCTACAAATACGCGCCATAGAGTTTTACCTGACTGTGTCCTAGCTGGCCTGGAATTCACTCTGTTAGCTCACTCAGGGCAGACCTCCTGCCTCAGCCTTCTGAGTGCTGGGATGACAGGCAAGACATCCAGTCTGTCCTCCACAACAAATCTGGAATAAAACCTATTACCAATAAATACACTTTTGATACTTTATTTTAAAAAAATGCACTATTTTTTCCCTCTCAGGCATAAAGCCCATCTGACATTAAAAAAGAAAAGGAGAAAGACAAGTCCACTATCTATTGTTCTGTGATAATCATGACCCTCTGTTTTGGGCGGATTGGAAGTGCACTATACCTGTGGGCTTGCATGGCTTTGGAGAGGCTGGCCTAGAGAGAACTTGATCGTGAGGAATGAAGCAGACAGACATCTGCCGTGGAGAGAGGGAGGCATCGGCTTTAGCAGAGCACAGTAACGGTGTTTTCCCATCAAGGCAGACATGGGCTGTTCTGAAGAGAGCCCCGCAGTCACATGGTTATGGTAGCACAGGGCTGAGGGACTGTGTGTGAGGCCATCCGATCAAATGCCTGTCCCTGTGTGAGGACATCTTTTAAAAGTGACTGACCCTGTGATAGTGACTCTGGGTCACGTAAGAGGTTGTGGTGTCTTAGAGTACTCTGCACTATTTTTGTTTAAGATTGTGTGTGTGTGTGTGTGCGCACATGTATGTGAGTGCAAAGGCCAGAGGTATTAGATCCCCTGGAAGGGTTGTGAGCCACTTGATGTGGGTGCTGGGAGCTGGCACGTTCTCTTCAGTGCTGAGTCTCTCCACCCTACTATTTTATATCATTGAAGTGCTGGGATCTAACACAGGACCTCACGCGGCGCTGCCAGCTTTTATTCCTTGAGCTACATTACCCTTTGATTCTCCTCTCAGCTAAACTCCTCTCAACTCAACCGAACGACACTTAAGCCGTGTGCTAATCCTTTGGATTTGTGGGAGTGTACTTTAAACCAGAACTCATAATTGGGGCTCTGAAAATTATCTCAGGAGTTCTGCAATTTCCTCCAGACTCATGTGTTACTTTGTGTGTGCAATTGTGTCTATTTATTTTCCTCTGAAGGTTTGTTGCTTTTTAACAACAAACATTGAAAAACAGGCATGACCTCTTACTTACCAGGATATCTGTGGACATTCGTGTGTGACATCCACTGCCTTGTAGGGCGATGGGTGACATAATTAGTTTGTAGTTCTAAAAAAAGGTCAAAGAGATAGCAAATCCCTTAGATCTCATGATTCACTCTTGTCACTTTCATCTGGTTTCACTTGGTGTGTGTGTGTGTGTGTGCCCATGTGCTTGCATACAGACAAGATTGTATGCAGTCCAACTGGCCTTAAACTTGTTATTAGTCAAGAAGGCTGGCCAGGTAGCTGGGCGTGGTGGCGCACACCTTTAGTCCCAGCACTCGGGAGGCAGAGGCAGGCGGATTTCTGAGTTCGAGGCCAGCCTGGTCTACAAACTGAGTGCCAGGACAGCCAGGGCTACACAGAGAAACCCTGTCTCGAAAAAACAAAAAAAAAACAAACAAACAAAAAAAGAAGGCTGGCCAGGGTGCTGGGGTTCAGGTGGGGTTCATCTGGCTTGCGTGTCATGTTCTAAAGTGGACCCTTTGCTCCTTTCATGTAGGTAACTCAGATGATTAGTCGTGAGCCCGAGAAGCGTTTGGAAGCTGAGGAATACCTGAAGCAGCAGCGTGGCAACGCCTTCCCGGAGAGATTTTATACTTTCCTTCAGCCTTACATGGCCCAGTTCGCCAAGGAAACCTTTCTCTCTGCAGATGAGCGGATTTTGGTGATACGGAAAGATTTGGGCAACATTATTCACAACCTCTGTGGACATGATCTGCCAGAAAAAGCAGAAGGGGAGGCCAGGGCCAGCGGGCTGGTTGTCCTGGTGTCCGTGATAACGTCCTGCCTGCAGACCCTGAAGTCCTGCGACTCCAAACTGGCCGCCTTGGAGCTCATTCTGCATCTGGCCCCAAGGCTGAGCGTCGAGATCCTTCTGGATCGCATCACGCCCTACCTGCTGCATTTCAGCAACGACTCTGTCCCGAGAGTGCGGGCTGAAGCCCTGAGGACACTCACCAAAGTCCTTGCCCTTGTCCAAGAGGTTCCTCGCAACGATGTCAATATCTACCCAGAGTATATTCTCCCCGGCATAGCCCACCTGGCCCAGGATGACGCTACCATCGTCAGACTGGCCTACGCTGGTAAGAGCTCCTTGTCTAGTTACAGGCTGCCCTTGTTTCTCAAGTACTGACTGCCATACCCCTTGGCTTCCTGATTTCTTTAGGAATTGAGTGTGTGAATGTCTTAGTCAGGGTTTCTCTTCCTGCACAATCATCACAACCAAGAGGCAAGCTGGGGAGGAAAGGGTTTATTCAGCTTACACTTCCACACTGCTGTTCTCATCACAAAAGGAAGTCGGGACGGGAACTCAAGCAGGTCTGAAAGCAGGAGCTGATGCAGAGCCATGGAGGGATGTTCTTTACTGGCTTGCTTCCCCTGGCTTGCTCAGTCTGCTCTCTTATAGACCCCAAGACTACCAGCCCAGAGATGGTGCCACCCACAAGGGGCCCTCCCCCCTTGATCACTAATTGAGAAAATGCCTTACAGCTGGATCTCATGGAGGCATTTCCTCAACTGAAGCTCCTTTCTCTGTGATAACTCCAGCTGTGTCAAGTTGACACAAAACCTGCCAGTACAGGGAAGTTTATTTTTGAATTATGAATACATATGTGTATATATTAATATTGATAGCTAATTATTCCTGGGGCTGGATTTTGTATATTCCTTTGCATTTAAAGTGACTAGGATTATTAGTGAGGAGGTGCACAGTGTGGATCCTGACAGCTTGGCCTGGAATAGTTCATTTAGCTGGCAGAGACTAATGTTTACAGGAACCTGCTCCTGATCCAGACTGGTAGCCTTTGCAGAGTTTCCCTGAGCAAACACTCTTATTTCAGGGCAGAACATTCGGTTACAATTGAAAAAGATCATGGTGTTGACAGAAGCTCTGAGTTAGGTCCCTGTTCCCCTTGCTTTAGTGCTCAGGATTTGTGGCATCTTGATGAGTGTGTGTGTGCCATGGACACCTACCTTTTCTACTTCGAATTCTCACCCACAAAACCCAGCAATAAAGACTCATGTTTTCAGCTCCTTGAACTAATTGTGAATACTTACTTCACCATGGGAAGTATCACTGAGACATTTACATAATCCATAATTTATATCTCTGATCTAACGGAAATGGACCTTCTGTTTGGAAGTCTTTGCACATAATGTAGAGCACACATGTGGTGATGACATTGCCACGGTTTCTAAAGCAACTTGCTTATTAGCTTGTTTATTATTTGCCTGTCATTATTAATACGTGAAAACGGGTCTGAGGATACTAATTTTATGTCTAGGCACAACCCCAGAGGCTTGGCGGTTGTTGGGCGGTTTCTTGCCATAAATGTATATTGTTCCTGGTCTTTCCTGTTTGTGTATTGTGGGGCATAAAGTGAGGCCTAGAAATTCGGGATCTTTAAGACATGTGATTTTATTATTTGTAATAGCCTGTTTCATTCATTTATTTGTTTATTCATTTTACATCCCAATTGCTGCCCCCCTCCCTATCCCCTCCTCATACAGTCCCTCCTCCATCCCCCCATCCTCCCATCCCCTTTTCCTCTGAGAGGGTGGAGGCCCTTCCTGGATATCTACCCTGGTATATCAAGTCTTTGCAGGGCTAGGTGCATCCTCTCCCACTGAGGCCAGACAAGACAGCCCAGTTCAGAAAAAGTATTCCACAGACAGATGGCAGCTTTTGGGATAGCCCCTGCTTTAGTAATTCAGGGCCCATATAAAGAGAGAGCCGCACATCTGCTACATATGTGCTGGGGTTGGGGGGCTAGGTCCAGCCTGTGTATGCGCTTTGGTTGGTGGTTCAGGCTCTGAGAGCCCCCAGGGTCCGGGGTAGTTGACTCTGTTGCTTTTCCTGTGGAGTTCCTGTCCCTTCTGGAGTCCTCAATCCTTCCCCCATCTCTTCCATTGGAGTCCCCAAGCTCCGTCCCTCCCATACTGTCTGTCTGAGTGTGGGTCTATGCATCTGTCTCAGTCAGCTGCTGGGTGGAGCCTCTTAGAGGACAGTTATGCTAGGCTCCTGTCTGCAAGCATAATAACGTATCATTAATCGTGTCAGGGACTGGTGCTTGCCCATGGGATGGGTCTCAAGTTGGGCCCATTATTGGTTGCCTTTTCCCTCTGTCTGCTCCATCCCTGTCCCTCCATTTCTTATAGGCAGGATAAATTTTGGGTTGAAAGTTTTGTGGGTGGTTTTGTCCCTGTTGCTCCACTGGGGGTCCTGCCTGACTATAGGAGGTGACCTCTTCAGGTTCCATATCCCCACTGCTGTGAGTCTCAGCTCAGGTCACCTCTACAGATGTTGGAGTAGATAGAATGGCAGTTAGAGAAGAGCGGGTAAGTGACAGCACATGTGACAGTAGAGGTTGGAGTGGGAACTGTGGGTAGTGAAGAGTGTTGGTCAGGCTTGTAGGTCATCAGAGAAAAGACAGTATACACAGTGTGGCCAGCACTCTCTCCCTTTGTCCTTGGGCACCTCAGGCTGTTATGTGAACAGTGGTCTAATGATGGCTGATTCAGGTTAGTAATGGCTTTTAAGATAATAAGACTCGAATGTGTCTGAGGTATCCAAGATTCAGGCTGTGCACACAGTGCGCTGGTAAGGGGCAGGCTCGATCCCAGGCCCCATGTGTCATTACTTTAGTGCTAATGTTTCTGTTTGTTTAGTAACTATCTCTAACTGGCAGGATACCTTTAAAGGCTAGCTCTGGGGTTAAGTGGGTTTTGCTCATTAGAAATACTTTATTTTAGACAGTTTCTGCAAATGTAGAATTTTTCTGTTGTTTAGAGATCATCCTAGATTATGAGATTATAATACAGGCTCTGATTAAGGGCAAACTTTCAAAATCCTGCTTTTCCTCTAGAATTTATGATTAATATTTAGATGTATAAAGACTTAGGGATTCCGGGCCTAATGGTGACCTGTAGTTACCAGCATTCTGGAGGCAGAAGCAGGAGGATCTCCAGTTTGAGGCCACTTGGATGCACAAGGAGCCTGTCTCAAGAAAGTTAAAGGAATTGGGGAGGAAAAGTTATAAGCAGCATGACAATTTGGGTCGTGATTATAACTTTTCTTCTGCTATCTTATAGAAAACATAGCTCTGTTGGCCGAGACGGCTCTGCGATTCCTGGAGCTGGTGCAGCTGAAAACTCTCAACATGGAGAACGAGCCCGATAGTGAGGAGGTAGATGAAGCCACGCGTCCTAACGGAGACTATGACACAGGTTGTGTTATTTCCCCTCTTAAAATCCCCATCATTCACCCCGAATCGCTAATGGTAACTTGTAAAAGCTGTCATTTGTGACTCTCTTGGAAAGTGAAGAGCAGAGGGCCTGAGGATGGGAAGGGCCCCTGGCACATTATCCTTTCTGTCTCACACACTGCTAACGAGACCGATCCACTTGTCCTTGACTCCACACTCCTGCAGCTGGTGTTGTGTGCGCAGTAAAGCTAGCCGAATTGGGAGGCTCTCATTAAATACTGGAGTCCCCATCGCTGAGGAACCTAACCCTTTTCTTCCTGCATGAGTAGTGCTGAGTAGCCTTTGTCATTAGTAATTAGTACCTCTGGTTTGCATATTAAAGTTCCTCATTTACTGTAAAGAAACACCTGTGATGGCAACCTCACAGAGGCCAGTGACCTATGTTTCTCTGTATCTTAAAAAAAAAAAAAAAAAAAAAAAAACTTTGAACAGCTTCTCAGCCAAAGACTCAGAAGTAGAACTGAATCCTCTCTGTGCTGGTTTAAGGTGGGATCTACTAGAGAAATCTAGTTTATACATTTGTATGCTGTGTCTGTCCTGAGCAAAGGAGGCTGCCTTTACCCCTTCATTCAGCTGAGCAGTGGTTAAGCACGTGCTCTGCTCCAGGAGCGAGGAACAGTAGGGAAATGGCAAGAACCTAGACCAGTGCTCTCAAACCTGGGCCTTAGCAAGGGAAAGACCGACAAATAAGGATGAGTGGATAAATAAGGATGAGTAGAGAGGAAGTCTGCGCAGACCATATAGAGAACTTATGATATATTCTATGGGTGGATATATCTGTTTATCTATATATCTATATATCTATAAATCTATCTATCTATCTATCTGTCCATCTATCCATCCATCCATCCATCCATCCATCTATCTATCTATCTATCTAATTAACTTACTCTAAAATGCTTTCTAAAAGCTACATGCTGGGCTGGAGAGATGGCTCAGTGATTAAGAGCACCAACTGCTCTTCCAAAGGTCCTGAGTTCAAATCCCAGCAACCACATGGTGGTTCACAACCATCCTTAATGAGATCTGATGCCCTCTTCTGGTGCATCTGAAGACAGCTACAGTGTACTTAGATATAATAATAAATAAATCTTAAAAAAAAAAAAAAAGCTACATGCTGAACCAGTCTGGCTCTTCAGTGGCCTTGTGGATGCTGATCTTTGGGGAGGTAATGAGCTCTGCTTTTCAGTGCTTCCTCCTGCATTTCATCTTGCGATCATGAACACAAGAGATGTTTTGTGAGATGGTAGCTGCTGTCACATTGTTTACTGTGGAGATGATTTTCAGTGTCTCACCTGCAGACCTGTAAACCATGGATTAGCTTAGCAATACAGGGTTGTGTAGAAGCCTCTGCGGTCATTCTGTTACTCCACTAAGAAAGAAGACAAGTCTGGCTGTGGCCAGGCCATACCTGTAATTTTATCACTTGGGAGGCCAAATAGAATTGTGAGTTCAAGGCTGACAGCCTGAGCTACATAGTGAGACGGTGTCTCAACCAGGATACCAAGATTCCAAATGCCCCATCTGCGTGTGTGGATAAAATCTCCCATCTGCCTGTGTGGGTGAAAACTGGTCCTTCTCTCTGCGTTTCAGAGCTCCAGGCCTTACATGAGATGGTCCAGCAGAAGGTGGTCACTTTGTTGAGCGACCCTGAGAATATCGTGAAACAGACGCTGATGGAGAATGGGATCACACGCTTGTGCGTTTTCTTCGGACGCCAGAAGGCCAACGACGTTCTGTTGTCCCACATGATCACTTTCCTAAATGATAAGAATGATTGGCACCTACGTGGAGCTTTCTTTGATAGCATAGTCGGTATGTCTGCGTTTCTCTTTAAGGTCATCTTTAAGATTATAAATTGCCCTCTCAAAGCCTTCCATTGGCTTGGGAGATAGGTAATGGTGTTATTAAGTTTTGTTTAATGAATGGGTTCCTAGGATTTCTGTCTGCCTTCCTGCTTCTTTACAGTGTAACTGATTAAGGAGCGACTTAATTAATCAGTGTGACAGGGATAAGAAGTAGCATGTGGTCGTTCAGAACAGAGACTTGGGAAAGTGCATGAGATTCTCAGAAGGGACTGAGGGAGTGTCAGCTCTTCCGGAAGTGGGAAGTGTGAGCCCGGTGGTGTAATGGGCAGAAGCAAACATTAGTCCGTTTAAAGCAGAGCCTGCAGTATGCGATTTCCATGATGCCCATCTGCTGGGCTAGGACAGCAGCTCATTGTTTGGTTTATATTTTCCGTATTTGTCAGTGTTCTACGGCAGACATCTATTTTTGAAAAATTTCAATTAACTGTATTTGCTTACTATGCTGGGGGTAATGCAGGTGTGCTGTGGTGTTTGTGGATCAAGGGGTAATCTTTGGGGGTTGGTCTTCTCTTTCCACCAAGTGGGAATTGGGGATTGCACTCAGGTCTCTGGCCTGGCATAGGGGACAGTATATAATAGTACTTCCCTAATTTTGCCTTATACTAAAAAAAAAAAATCTAAGCATTGTTTAGCATTATTAACAGTTCTTTGAAATTATAGTTCAATAGATTTATATCATTTTATTCCACTAAATACTTTGATCCAAATTCATTTGCTGTTTTAATTAAATCTTTTGAATATTTAATATTTGTGTTTGTTTCTGTTTTTGTATTTTAAGAAGCTCTTACTAACCAGCTTGGGCTGGCCTGGAGTTCTAAGTGTCCTTGGTGGCCTTGCGTCAGCCTCCCAGGTGCTGGGACCACCTGTTAGCTTTAATTCTGAATTGTTATGCAGGGAACCTTACCTATTATTTAAGTAAACAGGATGATTGGGTATTTAAGTCTGGTCATGCACTTCCCAGTGGCAGGCTTTGTTCTGAGAAACAGCTCTAGATGTCGGCCCTGTCACTCCGACGAGCGACCTCTCTACCTGTCATATTGCAGCTCACTGTCCACCATGTGGCTAGTACACGGTTCACTTACTTCTAACTAGTTTCTGTAGCTAGAAGTAGAAGATTTTACATAGAAAGTTTGGGTTCCACTACACAGAGAGACACTTTTTTTTTTTTTTTTTTTTGGTTTTTCGAGACAGGGTTTCTCTGTGTAGCCCTGGCTGTCCTGGAACTCACTCTGTAGACCAGGCTGGCCTCGAACTCAGAAATCCGCCTGCCTCTGCCTCCCGAGTGCTGGGATTAAAGGCGTGCGCCACCACGCCCTGCGAGAGACACTTTTATAGTTAGCTTTCTGCTTCTTTGAGAAAGAAAGACCATGACCAAAAGCAGCTTGAGGCGAGATGGGTTTATTTCATTGTAACAGCTGACAGTTCATCGCTGAGGGAAGTCAGGGCAGGAACTTGAGGCAGGAAACTGCAGGAGGAACTGAAGCAGAGGCCATGGAGGGACACTGCTTACTGCTTTGCTCCAGTAAGCTCAGCTTGCTTTCTTACATAGCTCAGAACCACCTGCTCACAGTGGGCTGGGCACTCCCACATCAATCATTAATCAAGAAAAGGACCACACACTACAGGCTAATCTGATGGGACAGTTCATCAGCTCATCACTTAAAGTTCCTTCTTCCCATATGACCCTATGTTTTGTCAACTTAACAAAGAACTAATGAGCACAGACGCTGTGTGTGTGTATTTCAGTTACTGAGTTAGAGAATATGAACACCACTTTCATGGGAAGCACTGTAGTTACTGCCCAGTCAATAAAGCATTCTTGCTATAAACAAAGAATATGCACATGTAGTTAAAATAGCTGGTGTATTTTATGTCATTTTTGATTCCATCAACTTGAGGTGCTACACACCCGTGCACTCCCAGTCAGAAACAGGCTTTACTGAGCCACTGCTTGCTAGAAGGGTAAAGTAGCAGGTTTTCCTGGATGGTTTTTGATTGCTAGCCAAGCTACAAAACCTCTTCCTGCTGTTGACATGTTTGTATTTCTTACATTAGCTTTTATCATGCTGGCTCTTTTTCTTGCATGAGGCTGCATTGGGTTTGGAGCACATAGAGAATTAACTCATTTTGAAGGCAAGTCATTTTCCCTGTGCTTATTTGATTTTTTTATGTTTTGGTTTTGGAAGGCCAGTCTCACAGTGCAGTTCAGCCTCCTCCTGAGCCTTGGGATGGTGCCTTGTGTGTGCCACCACACAGGGTGTGTGTACCACACAGGGTGCAGGATGCAGCCTCAGCTGTGTGTGCACCACACAGGGCGCAGGATGCATGTCAGCTGTGTGTGTACCACACAGGGCGCAGGATGCAGCCTCAGCTGACCAATGATGAGCCCCTGAATTCCCCTGCCTTTTCCATCCCAGAGCCAGGGTTATCTGAGAGATCTAAACCTGAGCCCTGTGCTTTCGTGACCGACTTTACCAAATCAAACCACCTCTGTAGCCCCAGATAGCCCTGAAAGAACTCTCTTGGAACTGGGCTGGGGGATTTTGTTTACTGTCACGTTTTCCTCCTTGGTCCTCAGGGGTACAAGTGCTGTTCTGTAGATTCTTCGCCTCCCTCTTTATTTTGCTAGATAGAGTTCTGAGGAAGGGCTGTCTCAGATATCTGACTTATTTTTGCTTTCTTAATATTATTGACAGTTTTAGGCATCTCTGTGTTTTCTGTAAGTTCTGGTGTCCCCAGATTTCTGGCTGATTGACTTTGGTGATGATTTCTTTTCGTTTATTTTGCTGGGAAGGAAGTGGGGTTCTGTTTTGGTTTGGATGAGTGGCTTTCTGTGCTAAGTGTCACATGCTGCTCAGCGGTGCTGTGCAGTCAGGTGCCGAGTGACGGTGACGCTGTCTTCCCTTTCAGGTGTGGCTGCCTATGTTGGCTGGCAGAGCTCCTCCATCCTCAAGCCCCTGCTCCAGCAAGGCCTCAGCGATGCTGAAGAGTTCGTCATTGTGAAAGCGCTCAATGCCCTGACCTGCATGTGCCAGTTAGGGCTGCTGCAGAAACCCCATGTCTACGAGTTCGCCAGTGACATTGGTAAGCTTCTGGTTTTGAGACTTAGCATGGGAGGTTTGGATACGGGAATAACGTCATATGATTTCATTCTGGTAAGAGTTAGAATGTGCACAAAAGAAAACGTACAGTATTTGTCTTTTTGTGTGTGTGTTAGCCCACTTGTTATTATTTTTTCTCAGCTTTTTCCACTTACCTGAAAATTTTATATTTTAATTTTTTTAACAGCTGACTAATATTCCATTGTGTAAATATACATTTCCATTATCCATTCTTCAGTGGACAGACCTCTAGGCTGTTTCCACTTTCTGGCTGTTATAAATAGCAGCAATGACCATGGCTTAGCAAGTGCTCCTGTAGTTGTGTGTGTAGATCCTTTGGGGATATGGCCAAGAGTGGGCTAGCTGGCTCTGGAGATAGGTTGATTCCCATAGCAGCTGAACCAGCTTGCACTCCCGGCAGCCATGACTGACTGCTCCCCTTCCCTCATCCTCGCCAGTCGTTTGTTGTTGTTGATCTTGGCCGTTTTAATTGAGGTAAGATAAAATCTCAGCATAGTTCTATTTCTGTTTCCCTGATGGCTAAGGATGCTGAGCGTGTCTTTGTGTTTCTCAGCCACGTGTGTTTTATCTTTTGAGAACTCTGTTTAGTTCTGTTCTCAGTTTTAATTGGATTATTTGTCCTCTTGATGGTCAGTGTTTTAGTTCCTTATATATTCTAGATACTTGTCTTAGTCAGGGTTTCTATTCCTGCACAAACATCATGACCAAGAAGCAAGTTGGGGAGGAAAGGGTTTATTCAGCTTACACTTCCATACTGCTGTTCATCACCAAAGGAAGTCAGGACTGGAACTCAAGCAGGTCAGAAAGCAGGAGCTGATGTAGAGGCCATGGAGGGATGTTCTTTACTGGCTTGCCTTCCCTGGCTTGCTCAGCCTGCTCTCTTATAGAACCTAAGACTACCAGCCCAGAGATGGTCCCACCCACAGGGGGCCTTTTCCCCCTTGATCACTAATTGAGAAAATGCCTTACAGTTGGATCTCATGGAGGCATCTCCTCAACTGAAGCTCCTTTCTCTATAACTCCAGATGTGTCAAGTTGACACAAAACTAGCCAGTACAATTGACCCCTTGTCAACTTGACACACAAACACATCACTAGTAAGCCTCAACCCTTACATTCTTACTCATCCCCAAGATCTAAATAACTTTAAAAGTCCCACAGTCTTTACATATTCTTAAAATTTCACTCTCTTTAAAATATCCATCTCTTTTAAAATTCAAAGTCTTTTTACAATTAAAAGTCTCTTAACTGTGGGCTCCACTAAAACAGTTTCTTCCTTCAAGAGGGAAATTATCAGGGCACAGTCACAATCAAAAGCAAAAATCAATCTCCAACTGTCCAATGTCTGGGATCCAACTCACGATCTTCTGGGCTCCTCCAAGGGCTTGGGTCACTTCTCCAGCCATGCCCTTTGTAGCACACGAGTTGTCCTCTAGGCTCCAGATGCCTGTACTCCACTGCTGCTGCTGCTCTTGGTGGTCATCTCATGGTACTGGCATCTCCAAAATACTGTGTGACCCCTTCAGTCCTGGGCCTTCAATTGCAGCTGAGGCTGCACCTTCACCAATGGCCTTCTATGGCCTTTCACAGTGCCGAGCCTTAGCCGCTCTTCGCGACCACTTCATGCCTTCAAAAC
Organism: Mus caroli; assembly: GCF_978045245.1. Classification (NCBI taxonomy): domain Eukaryota; kingdom Metazoa; phylum Chordata; class Mammalia; order Rodentia; family Muridae; genus Mus; species Mus caroli. The sequence continues at coordinate 104,498,251 of NW_028227266.1, forward strand.
CAGCACCACCTGGGTGACCCTTACATATTACCAAGTCCCGCTGAAGCAGGAGTACAACCTTGGCTATCTCTGAAACACAGCCTCTTTGTGCTTTCAGAAAACACTTCCCAGAAGATGTCACCTCAACGATGCTGGTCTCTTCTTAATCACTGCTAATTTCTTAGCTCCAGCTAACCAGCATCAATAGTCCCAGTAATGCAGTTTTTGCTTTAGTAGTTCTGGTATCTTGTTAATCACAGCTGATTCTTCAGCCCCAGCTAACCAGAACTACAAAATCTTCACAATCAAAACAGCAATGGCCCTGAAAAGAGTCTTTAATTTTCCCTCTGAAATTTCACAAACCAGACCTCCATCTTCTGCACTGTTCTCAACATTATCTTCCAAGCTCCTACACAACATCTGACAGAGCTCTTAACAATGAATGGATCTTCAAGCCCAAAGTTCCAAAGTCCTTCCACAGTCCTCCCCAAAACATGGTCAGGTTGTCACAGGAATACCCCACTCCCAGTACCAATTTGTCTTAGTCAGGGTTTCTATTTCTGCACAAACATCATGACCAAGAAGCAAGTTGGGGAGGAAAGGGTTTATTCAGCTTACACTTCCATACTGCTGTTCATCACCAAAGGAAGTCAGGACTGGAACTCAAGCAGGTCAGAAAGCAGGAGCTGATGTAGAGGCCATGGAGGGATGTTCTTTACTGGCTTGCTTCCCCTGGCTTGCTCAGCCTGCTCTCTTATAGAACCTAAGACTACCAGCCCAGAGATGGTCCCACCCACAGGGGGCCTTTTCCCCCTTGATCACTAATTGAGAAAATGCCTTCCGGTTGGATCTCATGGAGGCATCTCCTCAACTGAAGCTCCTTTCTCTGTGATAACTCCAGATGTGTCAAGTTGACACAAAACTAGCCAGTACACTTGCCAACACTTGCCTTCTGTCAGATGAATAATTGGTGGTGATAATTTCTACCTACCTTATGCCTACAGTGTGTGTGCCCTGAACACAGCAGAGTATGTGTGCCCTTAACCAGGCTGTTGGTGTCATTGTTGTCTTTGCACTGCTTTCTTGTTTATTCAGCTTCTCTGATTTTTACTGTAAGCTTTAACCCACCCTTATAAAGTAAGTGCTTAATAGGACACAGTAATGTTATCCAGTCCCTTGCACCCTTCTTACTCTTTTGCATCTTATTTTGTGATTTGATGATATTATATTTTTTAAGTGCTATGCTTTGATTCTTTAAAGCCCCAGAAATTTAATTTTCATCTACACAAAAAACCCTACACTTTAATTTCTCCTCTCGTGTTTTATGTTGTTATATGATTTATGTACTTTATATATTGTTTATCCTTAAGTAGATTATTAGCACTGAAGTTCCAGGCTGGCTTTGAACTCATGACCTCTTGCTTTGGCTTCAGTTCCCCCAGTGCCAGTATGCCAGGCATAAGCTGTCACACCGTTTTAGTATGGTGATTCCAAGACTGGAACAGCTATGGTGGTCTTGGGGGAGACTGTCATGATTTCCCTGGTTTTAAGAGCTCTGTTATTCCCGCTTAGATTATTCTTCATACTCTGCTTGCCTCATGCTTGTCTCCAGAGAATTGGGACATATTAGAGAGAAAAGATTGACTGCTACATTTTCTAAGAACTGTTCTCAACTCAGGCTTGAGTATTTGATGTACTCTGTCAGCTAATTGCTGCTATAATGACACAGTGTGTCAATCAACCACAGAGCCGCAGGAAACTCTGCCATGCACCTGTGGGCTGTGTGGGTGGCTCTGTGTGAGGCTGCGCGTCTCCTTTGTCTTTTGAACATGACCCATCTGTCTCATTGTGGGACCATGGTTGTCATGGCTGAGGCTGTCCCAGCTGTTCTCATGGGGTGACAGAGGCACAGGAGAGCAAGCCTGGCCATGCGACACATTCTCCTTGGTATTACATTTGATCACATCCATTGACTGTAAAGTAAGGGCTGTGAGAGGCATGTACCTCAGGTGCATAGGACACAGACGTGGGAAGCTCAGAATCAGCAATTCATCATGTGCAGCACCCATCCCCCGCCATGCCATGGCAGCACTGTGGGCTTTCTAGGGGTTCTCAGGCCTTTGCCGGCTCCTACTGTTCTTGGTTGTTGAGGTGTTGGGGTTGAACTCTGGGGCCCTGGGCATGTTAGATAGCACCCTACCACTGGACTCCATCTTTCCTTCTTTGGGTCAAAGGGAAGATGGACAGAGCTGTGGATGCTTTGTGAAATCATCAAAACCTTCATGGGTAATGAAATGATGGTCTGAGAACTTTGAAGAGAGATGTTATTATTTTACTTACTTTGTGTGTGAGTGTACATGTGCTTGTGTGCATGTGTGCATGCCTGTGTGCATACATATGTGTATGAGCACATGCCGCTGCATGCTTGTGGAGGTAGGAGGACCACTCTGTGGTTGGTTCTCTCTTCACTTTGCATGGCTCTCTCAGGTGGTCAGGCTTGGACCCAGGAGCCAATGCGGCTCAACCATCGTGGCGGCCTTGAAGAGAGGGACTTTGAACGTGTCTTTCTCTTTCCTTTTCATATAAGCACCGCGAGGATCTGGTGACAGTTATGTCTTTCTTCCCATGGACCTCTGATAAACAACCCTGAGTATCTTTGCATTCTTAGACCTCATGTTACTGCTGTGTTTTAAAAGTTTGAATTTTCTTCTAAATCAAATTAGTAAGACCTTGGTTAGTTGAAGTAAGCGATTTAGATTCAGTGCGTGAAAGAATTAAAAGGAATGAAGAGACTCAGTTTTCAGGGGTATCCTTCTGTTTTGAAGAGTGGACACGATGTGTTTACTTTTCCATTTTTTCATTCACGATGACCTGCAAACTTCTGAGTTATGTGCTAGACCTGACCAGATGCTGCACTTAAAGAATGTCAGACGGATCCCGTTGTTTTCTCAATGCTGTGGCGAGGAGAACAAACAACTCCCAGTGTCTCTCTGCCTCTTGTGTGGTAGCTGCTGCCCTGAATGTACGCAGTAAAGTGAAGCCATAATCCCTTAATGAGTGCTGCTGGGATGTTTATGTCTCTGTCCAGTCGTTTTAAATTCAGTGCTAAGCCAGACAGTGGTGGTGCACGCCTTTAATCCCTGCACTTGGGAGGAGAGGCAGGTGGATTTCTGAGTTCGAGGCCAGCCTGGTCTACAAAATGAGTTCCAGGACAGCCAGGGCTACACAGAGAAACCCTGTCTCGAAAAAAAACAAAAGGAAAAAAAAAAAAAGAATTGTAAATTCAGTGCTAAGATGACTATGTGCTAACACTCAGCTCTGAAAAACAGGAATGTAGAAATTTCCAACAGAAGTTTGGTTTTATGGAATGGCTGGTAAGTGTAATAAGGGAGTGTTAGAACTGTTCTGTTGAGTTCTGTGTCAGGCCAATATGTGCAGGAACCTTCTGGTACCACGGAGGCTTGGTCTTTATCACGCTATGGCAGTGTAAGGATTTGTGTGACTCCTGTTTGATCTGTTTCCTTTCCTTCCCTTTAGCTCCCTTCCTGTGTCACCCTAATCTGTGGATACGCTATGGCGCTGTGGGATTTATCACGGTGGTAGCTCATCAGATCAGTACTGCTGATGTCTACTGCAAGCTCATGCCGTATCTTGACCCGTATATTACACAGCCAGTGATACAGGTACACGTGTTCCAGCTTATGCCCAGTCCTTTCCCAGTATATCTCTGGAGTCCTGTATATTAAAAGAGCCTTAACATAAAAATACCTTTAAATTGGTCTGTGACATTTTTATACACCTTTCAAGCAATTAATGTTAATAAGCTGATTACCCTAGTAAGAGAGACACTGTCAGGAGACTTTATGTCACACTGTGCAGTATGCAGAAAGTCAGACTTCAGTTCCTTTGTGTAATCTTATACTATATCTGTTTTTATTTTTATTCATTTTTTAAGCTTTATTAATCTTAAAATTTTATGTATATGGGTGTTGTACAAGACCACATAGTGCCCAGGGAGGTCAAAAGAGGGTGCTAGGTCCCTTAGAACTGGAGTTGCAGTCAGTTGTGAACCTCCTTGTAAGTGCTGGGAATCGAACCCTGGTCCTCTGGAAGACCATCCAGCGCTCGCTTAACCCTCAGCCATCTCCCCAGCTCCTTGACCAGTTATTTATTTAGCTTATTAAACATAGTGTTGGTCATTGGTTTATATTTTTCAAGGCCGGGATCAAGAATTGAAGGGCTAATTAGTCACGTTTTTTAAGTCTTACCCTTCTTTATTTTAAAATCTGGACTTTTAAAGTTTTAATTTTGTGTTTATGTGTGTGTCCCTGTATGGGTTTGCACAGAGTGCAGTGCTCTCAGGGGACAGAATGGTCTTGGGTCCCCTGGAGCTAGAGTCACACGTGGCTGCGAGCACCCAGCATGGGTGCGAGGAACCCAACTCTGTCCTTTAGATCTGGGTGTGGTGGTACCCACTTACAGTGTCAGTTCCCAAGAGACTGAGGCAGGAGGATTGTGAGTTCATGCCCAGCCTGGGCTACGTAAAGAATCCAACATCATTGTGAATTATATAGTGAGATCCTGTCTAACAAAGCCAGGGACTAGGATATATCTCAGTGGTAGAGCATGTGCCTGCCTACATGTTCAAGCCACTGGCTTCTATCTCCAGCACTGGAAGGAAGACCAAGAGTTCTTTTGGTGACTGCTGGTAATATCCATCCTTTTTATTATGTGTGCATCGGCCAGAGAGTGCTTCTAGAGCCACTAAAAGAAGGAAGTTTTGAACTCTGAGGAAGGGTGTGGGTCTGTTGGGGAAACATGAAAACTGAAGGCAGCAAGTCCTGTGCGGTGCTTGCTAAGATGCCTGGCCAGAGCCTGTGTCTTAGGCCTGTGTCTTAGACCTACCGGCGGCTTGTAGGGCTGAGAAGTATTCCGACCCCTGCAGATCCAGGGGAGGCTGCTCTGACTTTCCAAAGCCTTTGCCTTTGGGTATTAATTATTAGCCTTCCTGTAGGGTGGACAGAGATAGGTACTTTACTGGTAATTCTGAAAAACAGGAAATACATAAGCCCTTTAAAATTGGCTTGTGGCCAGTTTTTTTCTCCTAAGAAACCATTATTTTCTTAGAAAATAAGTACTTTTGTTAACTTTCCCCAGGTTGTGCTTGCTGGGTTTGGAAGTAATTGTCGGAAGTATGCACTGTCGTCTTGACAGTTGTTTTTCCTTTTCTGATGTAGATTGAGAGGAAACTGGTCCTGCTTAGTGTGCTAAAGGAGCCGGTGAGCCGCTCCATATTTGACTATGCTCTGAGGTCGAAAGACATTGCCAGCTTGTTCAGACATCTCCACATGCGCCAGAAGAAGCGAAATGGCTCTCTTCTCGACTGCCCTCCGCCTGAGGACCCCATCATAGCACAACTTCTGAAGAAGCTGCTCTCACAGGTGTGTGCCTTCCTCAAGCCTCACGTGTCAACACGTTTGATGGCGAGTTGATGTAGCTATTTAGATGTTAAAAATGTTTTTGATTGGGTTATAATGTGACAAACAAAAAGAAATCTGTCAGTATGTTACGTATTCTCAGTGTCATCGAAGCAAAGGTAATAGGATTAATCTGAACACTAGTTAGGCTAAGGAGGCATGGAGGCTATCAGCCTGCTTTTGGGATTGCTGGGAGAATAGAAAGAGCCTTGGATTTAAGTACTGTTTTTGGCTTAGTTCTGTACTTCTCCAAAATACAATGAAGTTCAGCCAGAAGAAAGATTTCAGAACACAGACACATCTCAGTCCAGTTCATACTTCCTACTGTGTGCAAACAGCTGCAGTGTCTTGGGTTGGTTGAGTAAGCCCGCAGTTTACTGTTGTGTTTAAGTCTGAATTTGGATCAATTAACAAATCGTGTAAAAACCAGAAAGTAACCCCTTTACTTTATCTGGCATTGGTAGGGCCTCTTTTAAAAGACTAAATTTAGATTCATCTTCCTGTTTTATATGGGATGTGTGGGGCCTAGAATCAAAACTGGAATAAAAATGCTTCTAAATGAAGATGGATTGCTGGTCTCCATGAGCGTAGGAAGCCTGAGGAAGGCTCAGACGACCATCGTTAGCGCTGCCAGTGAATGCTCACCAGCCATGTCTCGCCTGAGAAAGGTACTCAGTTTTAGTGATTATTATTTTTTTAAAGACAGGGTCTCACCGTGTAGCTGGGCTGGCTTGAACTCACTATGTAGACCAGGATGGTCTCAAACTCCTAGAGCTCTCCCCCTGCTGTGGTTAAAGGCGTGTGCCACCGTCACACACAGCAGACAGAAGTTAGTGAGGTGTAAGTGTTTTCGTCTATTTTACTTGACCTTGAGTATTCACTGATGATGTTGCTGGGTTGAACTGGGATGCACCCTCCGTTTCTCTTAGCCTTTCTGCTCCCTTCTGATTCCTCAAGTGTCTCCATGGCTGTCACTCCCTCAATATCAGCTGCCATTATCCATCTCATGATAAAATCACTCAACTCTCTGACTTTGATGCCTCTGAAAGGCAGTGCTTGGTACAGTTATCCTTTTTATTACATTTGTCTGAGTGGAAACAAGAGGGACAAATTAGCCTATGTTAAGTTGTTGCTGTTGATAGCATTAGGAGGCTCCCAAGAGGGAGGAGACTTAGACTCCGTTCCAGGGACACTTGTCGCCAGCAGAAGTGAGAGCAGGCCAGCATCTGAGTGCTAGTACAAAGCACAAGCCACTAGCTTCCATTTTGTAAAAATAAACATGAATAGTTGTAGTCACCTGGTGCCATGGAGAATTGAGTGTACCTGGATGGAGAGCTGAGGATGAAATAAGATAAGGGGGCTAGAAATAATGAGCCAAGACAAAGTTCTGATCAAGGCTCAAAGTTTAATGTTCAGCTCTGAATATATAGGGAAAAACCCAAGGACCCATTCTTTGTTCTGGCTGGATTCTGTGGGGAAAACAAGGTCAGCGGGCATTCTGCTTCTGCAGGAAGCTGTGGATGTGGCAAGGCAGGAGAATTCCCCCTAGGTGGGCTCAGTCTACTAGGTCAGCAGAAGACGAACTGTAGCAAACAGTTAAGGTCTGGTTAGCCCATTCAAGGCTGGGGAAAGGACACATACAGTCTGCTGCAGTTTCCTGTGCTCTCTGTGTTCTGTGACTGTCCTTAAAGCTAGTCTGAGCATCTTACATTACCTGTGCGTTACAGGCAGAGACAGATGCAGTGTAGCTGCCAGTGCTCTCCGGGTGCAGTACGTTTTAAAGCCTGGCATTTTAACCTACGCCCATTACTGCCCTGCTGCCACACCCCTGCTCAGATTACAAAGCCAGAAGACCAAGATGACAAGCCTGTTTGAGTTTGATAGACACATGAAGAAGCCCATGTGTAGCAACTCTCAGGACACATGTACTCGTTTTCATTGGTTTTGGCCCTTACTGCATCATTTGCAAAGGCTTGGATCTGGGGGAGACTTTGGAGGTAGACTTTAAGTTCTCATTCCTAAGAAGAAAGAGCTGTAGCCTTCCTCAGTGAAAGCTCTGAACACCTCTATCTTGGGGCTCTGCCCTTCTTTGCACAGCTCTGTACTTGAGGTGTGTTACTCATAGAGTGGGCTTCTCTAGGACAGCCTGGTGCTGCTGCAGGGCACACATTCTGGGGCTGAGACAGCAGGCTTGAGCACGCCTTTGAACAGCAGTCATGTGGGACTTGTTCAGCAGGATACACCATCAGGAGGTGACACGGGCAGGAATGTTCTAGTTAGAGCTCCTCTCTAGGAGCTCTGCTCCACGTCCATTCAATCAGGGGCTGTACAGGACACAGGCTGGTTCATTCCACGCCTTCCTTAAAACAACCAAACAGAAAAACCATACAACTTAAACCTTTGACTGCATGCAAGTGCAGGTACAAGTGCAACATTGACCCAGCAGATAAGATGCATAATAAAACACAAGTTTTTCTACCGTCGCCCAGTTGGCAGCCATCTCGCCTTTCTTGGTTCCTTGTGAATTTGATGTTGGTGCTGAATTCCTTTACACAACATTGGGCTTGGTCTGTTGTATTGGAGTCGGTTTCATCCTTCCAGTGTGCCTTTCAAGCTTTGTAAGGACAGGTCCAGAGCACACTCCATACAGCCCGCTTAGCCCCACCAACACGAGGCTCTGTGGATGCTGCAGATGATGACCTCTGTTTCTCAAGGTCTTTCCCTCCCCTTTGGCAGGTAGAAGCACAGGCTGTTGTGGTGATTATTTGGTCTGCTGCTTTGCTGCTGTTCTTTTCCTCGCCTGGATGCATATATAGTTTAATTTTCAGCCAAAGACTTGAGGACATCCCCTCCCCCAACCCCCACCCTTCTTCTCCAAAGTGCTGGGTGCGTGGCTTTCTCCAGTCCTCGCCCCTTTTGCAGTAACGTTTGTAGCATTCATAAGCTCAGATCCTGAGTTTGTGCTGAGTTCCTTTTCCATGGCCGTGGCCTGGAAACTTTCCAGAAACGATTCTGATTCTGGAGAGCTGCAAGAGCAGGACTGGTCTCCGCCTTAGGGATTGAAGTCTGCTGCATGTTGAGTGCTGGGCGAGTAATTTTACTCTATCCTGCCGTCCACAGAAGCAGTGGCGTGCTGAGTGCAGGGCAGTGGATGCTATTACTTCATCAGCCAGAACCCTGCTAAGTGCGCCATGAGCACTGCTTTGTAACTTAGCCTTGGTTCAGACTGCATAGAGCCTGTAGGAGAGAACTGACCATGTTATGTCCGCTGCTCCCTAGGTGTGGTGTGTGTTCCCGTCTTATGGTTGTCTTTAACTGACCTCAGGGATGTCTTGTGGGCTGTGCTGCACAGCTTTTTCTCCTGTTTATAATGAATATTTTGAGTGTTTGGTTAGTTCGTTTTTTTGAATCAGGATGTCTTTGTAGCCCAGTAGATTGAATTTATAGTCTTTGGCCTTGAGTGCTGGGATTACAGGGTGAACCCCCATGTCTAGCCTGGGTGTTTGATTTTTAAATTTTGTCTATTATTTTTTATTTATGTGTGTGTTTCTGTTTGTTAATGATTGTATGTTTATGTGTGTGCAGGTGCTGTGGAGGCCAAAAGAGAGCACTAGGTTCCCTGGAACTGAAGTTAGAACACCACAAAAGTTGTGAGCTACCAGACGTGGGTGCTGGGAACTAAGCTTGGGTCCTCCTAAGAGCAGCAAGTGCTCTTCACAGCTGAGCCAGCTCTTATAATTGCTATATTAAAATTTTCTTTTCTTTGTATAGCAGATAGGGAATTTTCAGTCTGGACATTATAAAACTTCATAAAGGGCTAGAATGATGGCTCAGCAGTAATGGTTACCTATTGCTTTCTCAGAGGACTTGGATTCGATTCCCAGTTCCCACATGGGAGCTTAGAACCATTTGCAACTCTGGTTCCAAGAGATGTCCTCTTCTGCCTTGCATGGACATCAGGCATGCATGTGTTGCACATGCATTCAATATGCAGGCAAAACACTCACAAAAAAAAAATCTAAAAACTATTGTTTTTAAAATAACTTGACAAACGTCTTCATTCCAATAGTTTTCTGGGGTGTTTGTTTTGATTTTCTGTATTTCCCAGGTGAATAATGCGTGAAGTAGTTGTTAAACAGCAGACGTCTCACATGTTTTTATCGCATTTTTCTTGCCTTATTGGAGTCATAGAACCTATGATACAGTATGGTCAACAGAATTGGCGGTGTAAAGCGAATATGAAGAAAATACCCATGCAGAGTACTCCGGAAGAGCCGCCGGCCACCCTCTCCTCTTCCTGCATAGCCTTCTCATTTTTCAGTTTAAGTTGGAGTTGAACCTTCATCTGTCAGTCATCCTGCGACCTGTTGTTTCTTTCTTTGAAATCAACCCAAAATACCTGGTTTAATTTGATTTTAGGGGATGACTGAAGAAGAGGAAGATAAACTTCTGGCACTGAAGGACTTCATGATGAAATCAAATCGAGCCAAAGCTAATGCGGTAGACCAGAGCCACCTCCACGACAGCAGCCAGAAAGGTGTAATCGACTTGGCCGCCTTAGGCATCACTGGGAGACAAGTGGATCTTGTTAAAACCAAACAAGAACCAGACGAGAAGCGTGGTGAGTGCATCAGTGTGTGCATCTTGCTGCTATTAGCTGTTTTATACGGCTGGCTTTCAGTTAATTAATAGTAAATTCCCTTCCCACTTCCCCACTGAAATGCAGTGACTCCGCTCCTTAGTAGGTGGACACGGGAGAGGAAGAGTAGGGTAATGGGGCCACAGTTGAGAGCCCAGGGCACCTGCCTAGATCACAGCTCTGTGCCTAGTGAAGGCCAGTTCCCCAGCTCTCCACCTGTACAACCTTGCGCCTCTTGAGGAAGGGGTGAATCAAGTGCTGTCTTCTAATCCCTAAGCTGCTGACTCAAGTCCAGCCTGTGTAAAAGCAGACACAAGTTTCTAGATTATTAGTAAGTAATGCCCAATGAATTTAAGATAATGAAATACAAAAGAGTAGAGGCCAAAGAATCCTTAGTTATTTGGCAGCTAGATATCTGGAACTATCAGCTCGGGTACCACTGACATAGATTGTGTGAGGCTCATAAGATCCTGTGCACACTCTTTAATGCTGCTATAGTTCACTGTGGAGTGTATGCCTTTAAGATTCTCCCTGTTCCCATATCATATTTGAGGGTAGCAAATGAATTTTATTGAAGTAAGCTTTAGGATAAAGTATTTGCAACTTAATTACTAATGGCTTACAAACAAAGCTCCCATAAAGATCAGTAAGACAAAAAAACAAGCATCCCACAGGAAAAAGGGAGAAGGATTTAAGCATGGAGTTGGTAGGCAAAGTACTTATAAACTAAATGTAAGTAATTAAGTAAGTGCAAATGAAAACCGCCATTTCCTACCTGGATGAGCATAGATGGACAGTTCCGAGTGTCGGCACAGATGTAGGTGACTAAGCATTTCTATATGCTGAGGTTATAAGTTGAGCAGGCCTAGATCTTTATACCTGTATACAGGCATACCCGTATCTTCATACATGTGTACAGACACATAGAGCTGAATAAAATGGAGCTGCAAAGGAACACACAGAAGTAGGGTCCATTGTGTTCCGTTGTTAATAGAGAATAAACCATGTTGGTTTTACCTTCAGATTAACTTTCCCAAATATGTTTTCATAGCTAGGAAACATATGAAACAAGACTCCAATGTAAATGAAGAGTGGAAAAGCATGTTTGGGTCATTGGAGCCACCGAATATCCCACAGGCCCTGCCTAAAACCAGTGACCATGAGGTCGTTCAGCCTGGGAAGCCACCTCGCTCTGAGTCCTCTGCTGGTATCTGTGTCCCTTTGTCAACGTCTCCACAGGTACTGACTGTCATGCGGGCAGTCGTCATCCTCACGTCTGAGTTTTACTCTGCTGTTTTGTATGTAAAAGACTGTGTGCTATAGAGAAATCAAAATGGCTTCTGACTGGCTTATATTTTATAGCCAGGAGAAACCCAGTTACTTAAGTACTGAGAAGGTCACTCATCTGAGACACTGCCAACAAAGCAAACTGAAGCTGGGTTAAAGACCAAAACTAAGATCATACCTAGACTAGAGAACATTTTAAAACTTTTAAAATATTTTTATTCTTCCTTTAATGTAACAAAAAAGCAAAAATATTTGGGGGTGAATTTCCAAATTGTCTGTGCATGTTAAATATAATGGCTTGGATGTATTTGAAGTGAGTTTGTAATTTAAGACAGCTGTACCCCCACCAGTAATATTTAATTAAAAGATATTGACTTAGATCAGTTGAAATCCTACTTATTCTTTTAGCCTGCATTACTAGTATTTTTTAAAGGATGAGAAGTTGTATAATGGACAGATACAACATGGGAACATTTCCTTAAACCTACCTTGCTCTGACACAGAGACTGTCCTGTCTCAGGTTTCAGAAGCAGCACACATCCCGAGTAAGAAGCCTGTGATTCCGGTTGTGAGTAGCACGGTCCTGCCGTCCACTTACCAGATCCGGATCACCACGTGCAAGACTGAACTTCAGCAGCTCATACAGCAGAAGCGGGAGCAGTGCAACGCGGAGCGCATAGCCAAGCAGATGATGGAGAATGCCGAGTGGGAGAGCAAGCCACCTCCACCTGGTGAGGGCCGTGTTCCTGTCCCTTTGCCAGGAGTCCAGGCCCAAGTCAGATGAAGCATCCCTAATCCAAAAATCCAAAAACCCTCAGTGTAAAAGTTTAGGAGTTTTAGCATTTGTGATGACAGGCTTCGGTTAGGGAGGCATGTGAAAATCTCTGACACCCAAACCTCTGTGCTGACAGGAGCCTTGGGAAGGGCTCTTCAGCCTGCACTAGGCAGCGTGGACTTTAATAGACAGGGAGTGAGAGCAGCTCGGCTGTGAAGCCCAGAGCAAGAAGCAGTAGATAGAATCCTGCAGTCATTGTTTGTGGACCTTTGGTCTTAGCTTTGATTGCCACTTAATCCCATGCAGGCCAGTCACTTAATTGAGCCTCTCTGTGCTTCCTGTTTCCTGGCTGTTGCCAGGAAACTCTCATGGTGCTCTCCTTGAACATCTAGGAGATGTTGGCTTCTGGGGGTAAACCCCTGCTTTTAATTGTAGAGTTTGCTCTCTGGTTAATATTACTTAAGAAAAGGTAGGACATTCAGAAAACATGGAGACTTTTGGAAATAAGAATAACTGACAACACCAGCATTTAGCTAATTATGGACAGTTAAGAGTTTGATGCAATGATCTGGAGAGATGGCTCAGCAGTTAAAAGCACCCACGTGGTGGCTCACAACTATTCGTAACTTCAGTTTCAGCAGCTCCAACTTCTCTCTGACCTCCCTGGGCACCAGGCATGTGTTTGGTGTACAGACATGCAGCTAAAACACACATGCACGTTAAAACAAAACAAAACGAAACACCAAAACTAAAAGAATTCGGTAAAATAGTTCCTGTATTCGGTGGGGATGGCAAGGAAGTGGAGTGATTGTTGGTTTGGAGTGTGGTCCCCTTGTTCTAGCAGCTGCTTGTTGTACAGTGCGCCAGAGCTGCTCTTTGATTCTCTGTGTGTAGATTTTTAAAAAATTAATGAGTTTTAATATTTAAGCTGTAATAATATAAACGTATCTTTAACACTCTGAGAACTGCATGGTGTATTTACATTTAGTCTTTGCAAAGATCACAGGAATTCCCATGAGCTTTGATGTGGACTCGGCAAGTACTGGTTGAAGCCGCTTGAAGGTTTAAAGATTTAGAAAATATTTTGAAGTGCTCAGCAGAGCGTAGTCAGATGCTTCTATCGGAATGAGTCTCCTGGAATGTTCCAGCTATTTCTGTGATGGAAGCTAATGCCACTTACCTGCCAGATCTGCTTGAAAACATAACAAGATGACTGCACACAATCTTGTTTTATGATCCTCTCTTTATAGGTACATTTTATACATAAATGGAGTTACACATTTTATTCAGTAAGCACAGAAGTGCACAGTGACTGCTCAATTCTCGTTTTTTTCTTCTCTCCACACTTGAACAGTTGTATAAGATACTCAGCCAATCTGTAAAGCATGCAGACCTCATGGTACCTCAGACTGAGTGTATCCTTCTTAGCAGTTAGGTTCAGCCTGGGTTCCCACTTGGGTGACTTTGCAATCCAATGGGAAATGAGTTTTTAATGTTGAGTAAGTCACATTTGGCAGGAATCTAAATTTCATTTTTGCCCCTTGGTAAGCAGTTATTCTGAAGCGACATTGAACCCCTCGGATACAGTGGTAACCCCCACAGTAGGTCTGATCTTCAGCAGAGCTTCTTGGTTTATTTTAAAATCAAGTAATAGTAAATGTATAAAACGTTAAACTTCATTTACACAAGCTGAGTCTAACTGTTGAAGCTGGTTATACGCAGGGGCCTGTGCTGGGCACAGAAGGCATTCACTGCAGGATGAAACATGAGTTTTCGTCCCATAATGTGTATACACGAGAAAATATGCATAATAAAATACGGAGAATGATAGATGCCATTTAAAATGTACTAGGAAGTCTGTGTACATTCTGAGGCTGTAACTCCTCATTCTAGCGTGTTTGTACTGTAGAAGAAGTGAGTGCAGACAAAGAAGAAATTAGCATCTGGGTGTTTTGCTTCTTTGTTTTGTTTTGTTTTGTTTTGGTACAGGGTCTCTCTAAGTAGCCCCGGCTTCTCTGGAACTTGCTCTAAAGACCAGGCTGGCCTTTTCTGCCTCTTGAGTGCTGGGACGAAAGGCATGTGCCACCATGCCCAGCTGACATCTGGGTGGTCATGTGGCCTGGGGCAGTGTGGGACCCACACATGTTATTTATGTACATAGCTACCCACTTGAGTGAAGTGATCTGTCCCCATGGTATAGCTGAGAAGTTGAAAGCTCTGTGAAGTTCATCCATTGCCTGGGTCTCTAATGTCTCAGGCTGGGGTTTTGCAACTTTCTTGCTTAGAAAGTGGCCTTCAAGCTGTTTGTCTAAGCTAGGATGGTCACACCCCATGCCTCTATATCATCAGTCAAGGTTTTTCTGAGGAATAAGTGACTGTCTCTCAGACACTGAAAAGGGCCCAGAGGTAGAGTCTTTGAAGCTGTTTGAGCAGTACTTAATTGCTACCCTGGTATCTTAGTCAGTACTATGTCATGGTCCAGTAGACCCCTCTGGATGGGCTAGCCTGGGGACTGTTGATTAGTTCTTATGAGTGCCCTGAAGTTAGTAGTTGAGGATTGTAGCTAGAGGGTGATGCGATATTGTATCTCTCAGCCACAGTTTAAAATCCTTTTGCTTTTTCTCAGGGTGGCGTCCTAAAGGGCTGCTAGTTGCACATCTTCATGAGCACAAATCTGCTGTGAATCGCATCAGAGTCTCTGATGAACACTTACTTTTTGCAACATGTTCAAATGATGGCACAGTGAAGATCTGGAACAGTCAGAAGATGGAGGGGAAGACCACCACAACGCGGTAAGGTGGTAACGGGCCAGCCAATCCAGCGACGTCAGCAGTGCTTGCAGACTGCTTTCTCTGTATCAGAGCTGCTTAGGGCTGTGCGGACCAGAGGCTGGCCATCTGGGGGGACGTGAGACAGCAGAAGCTGTAAATGAGTGAAGTATTGAGACAATCCTGTTAGATGGCAGGGGCTGGGGAGCATGGGTGGGGGCTGGACTTGTCAGTAAACTGTCCATAAGACACGCCTTACAGAGAAACATGGATTCAAAGAATGAATTGCAAGAAGGGAGAAAGAGCCACATGGGAATGTTGAATGTTCTCGGCAGAGTCCTGGGGCGAGTGGGGTGGGGTGGGGTGGAGACCTGACAGAAAGTTTTGTGTAACCTGAGCAGAACAAGCAAGCAGGAGAGAAGTGGAAGGGTCCAGTTTTGTAGCCTTTTAGGGCTCTTGTGAGGACTTGGACTTTGAGAGAGAGGGGGGTCTTTGGAAGGTTGTGACAGAGGAGAGCTGAGATCTCGGATGCCATAGGAATGGCTCTGGCTGAGTTGACGACAGGGTGAAGGTGGTAAGGCAACAGAGTGGGAATGCCCGTCACTGTGATTGCAGGGATTGGGCGTGGTACCGGCTAGGGTGGCAGCAGCGTGGACAGTGTGAGTGACCAAATTGTGGGTGTGTGTTGATAGCTGAGTAGGTGTGACACGAGTTTTCAATTAGCAATAGTTGCGCCTCGGATAAGCCTCATTGGCTGTGATACTGCGCAAAGCTGGGTGTGACACGAGTGACAATACCATGGGCCAGCCGGCTGCATCGGGGCAGCAGGACTCCATTGCTCTGGAACCTTGTCATTTGTGACCAGTGTCCTTGAGAGTCTGCGTGCCCAGAATGTGAATGTGATAAGCATGGTTGTTACGAGGTTTGGGTGAAGTCATATGCCTGTTCCTCCCTGGTTTGAGGTTTTCTTCCTCCTCTGTCTGCCCCGGTCTCTGTCACTCATGCCTAAGTCTTCCATCTTCCCTTTGCTCTCTGCCTAATTGGTTCTTCAGGAAGACCTACTATAAATCAGAGTGAATCTCATCTACATTGAAAAGGTGTAGGCAATGCTCTGCTGCTCTTCTTGTTATCAGTTCATTGAGCATGATTAACTAAAGTGAGATCAAATCAAATACCCGTGGCTCTAAAGTAACATCATAAACGTCTGCTTTGGATTTACCAGCCCAGTAGGATGGGGGTTAGCTGTGTATCTGCTTAAAGGGCTCTGTGCTTTCACATTATACCTGTTTCTGTGTTCATTCTCTCTTGGCATTGCATTAAGTAGAATATAAATGAAAAGCCAGTAGAAGAAACATAGGTGTATGTAGCAATTTTATTTTATTTTTTTACTTTTTGTTTTGTATAGATTTTTTTTTTTTAAACCAACATTTTGTAGGAATTTCAAACCTCCAAGAAAGTTGTTTGATCCTAACAATACTTACCCTGGACTTATAACACAGCACATTAAAATACTTCATGACAGTAGTTGACCAGCGGGAAGAGAGAAGATTATAATATTAAACTAGAGTTTTATGTGTTTAAATTAATTTAGCGTTATTTAATTTTAAAAAAGGTATTAACTATATTTCTCTGTAACTTCTTAATAGCTTAGAAACTTTAAGTAAAATTCAAAAACAAGGAAATTAAAATGCTATTCTAAAAAATTATTGACTACAAAAGAAGGCAGCAGTGGAAAGTACCCAGTTAAGGCCAGGAATAAATGGAAACATGTCAGACATAGGTTGTCCCTATCAGCAACCACGGGGGCTGATCAGGAGGCAAAAGGAAGGAAGGAAGGAAGGAAGAAAGAAAGAGAGAAAGAGAGAAAGAGAGAAAGAGAGAGACAGTCGGGGTCACTTCCTGCTACTCAGAAAGAGACGTATTAAATTCAAAGGCAGGAATGAGTGGAAAGGATCTGAAAGACCAACCTCACAGCCCAGGGAGTGGTAAGGAAGAGGAGCTCAGAGGAACTCTCCTGGGAACAGACAGTTTCCCATAAAAGCTCAATCCATCGGGAAGGCAGGACAGTTATAAACACCAGCACCTAACAAAATACGTGAAGCAAAAATTGACAGCTTAACCGCAATGGCAGGAGACTCTAAGATCCCATTTTCAGTGTGGATAGAACCAGTAATATAAGAACAGCACAGAAATAGAGGCCATAAACAGTCACTGAGAAGCCATCTTAGCTGACAGAGAGCAACACTAGAATGCAGGTTTTTTGACATGTACATGGAATATTTTCCAGACTACACCATGCATTAGCTCATAAAAGAAGCATCAATAAATGTAAAAACACTGAAGTGTATAAAGTATATCTTCCAACTGTAGTGGAAAGAAATCAGGTATTGGCAGCAGAGAGGGAGCTGAGACTCCCAGGGATGTGGGGATGAAGCACCGTGTGGCTGACAGCTAGCAGTTCAAAGGAAAGACCTTGAGCCTAATGAAAATGAAAACACAGTGTCCTGACAGGTGCGGGCAGGGCCACAGGCGTGTTAGGACATGTCTACCTATAGGTGTTAATCTGTATAGATCTGAGACCAGCAGTTCAGCTCTAATAAATAGCAAGAGGAGACTCGACCTAACCCAGAGGAAGAGGAAGGAAAAGACTAAAGAGGAAATAGGCGAGATAGTGGGAACACAGGAATGAACATGAGATAGTGGGAACACAGGAATGAACGTGAGATAGTGGGAACACAGGAATGAACGTGAGATAGTGGGAACACAGGAATGAACGTGAGATAGTGGGAACCCGGGAATGAACGTGAAAACAGGAAGCTGTTTCTGTGAAGAGGAGCGAAGCTGGAAACATGTTATGAGAGCAACGTTTGTTTTAAATGAAAACAGACTAATTACCCAAAGCAGAATTTTGAAAGGGGATATTATTGTCAAAAATAAAAAAGACTACTGTAAATCGTTATGTGCCAAAAAATAGAACAGAATGGGCAACTTTGTAGCAAGACACAGCTGCTGAAAGTGATTGAAGAAGAAATAGACGCCTAAACAACATAGATTGAGAGAGTCAGTCAGTGAATCTCACAGAGAAAGACCCTGCTGAAGGCTTCATGGTGAACTCCACTCAACATTTAAAGAATTATAATCATCTTTCAAAAGGGCTTCCAAGAAATAAGGAGGCACTTCTGAACTCAGTCCGAGAGCAGGTGTTACCTTGACGTTATAGTCATGTTAATCTCCTGGGACTTACAAAGACTTGTGTCATCATCAGTATAGATGTGAAAATCCTCATAAACTCACTAAATTGACTGTAGTCTGAAAAGTATTACACACAAGAGCAAGTGCAGATCCTCCAGGGGTGCAGGGCTAGTTCAGCATACAGCATAGAGGGTAGAAGCTGCACAGTCTCTGCAAAGTCTGGGGATGCATCTGACGACGTCCACTGGTTAATGGTTAAAACCAACTCAGTAAATGAGTAATGGAGAGATAAGGCCATCTCCACAAGCCACGCTGACACTTACTGGTGGAGATTGCAGGCATTCTAAGTGAGGAGTGAAGGAGGAATGGGCATGTTTGCTGGTTCTATTGAGCAATGTACTGGAGGGTCTAGCCGGGGTATTTAGGCAACATGTGTGCTTGCGCATGTAATATATATACAAATAGGAAAAAGTAAAACTTTCTGTTAGTAGTCAGCACGATCTAGTATAAGAAAAAACTTTAAATGGTGAGGTAAAATAGAAGATCTTTATACAAAGATCAGTTGCATTTTTTTACACTAGCAATGAGTAGACTAAATGTACTTTGTAGCTATTAATGTACATTTAAGCTATTAGTAGGAAGAATCGAGCCAGAGAGGAGTGATAGGTTAGAATATCAAATGTTGTATTTTTGTTTACAAGGATGTATACATATGTACAAGTGATGTGAGGAGTAAGGCAGAGGTTAAGTGGACAGAGGCGGGCGCCCTTTCCATCAGGTGCTCAGAGCGCACACAGCAGGTGAGGAAGGATGAGGGATGGCTTGAGAGTTAGCATGTGTGTGGGACTGAATATTGTGATGGAAGTCTGCCAGTGTGGATGGTTCTGTGGGCCTCTCCTCTGATCCTCTTGAGGTAAGGTACTCTCTGTGGATGCGGAACCAAGGCACAGGTCATGACAGAGGTCGCACAGGTAACAGAAATTTGCTTCTGAAGTCAGAGCTTTCTCAGAACTGACGGATATGGGATTAAGGTGTTTGTTGCACTCGTTGGAGAACTGATTGGTTCAGGACTTGGGGGCAGGCAGCTCAGGCTCTGTAATAGGACAGAAGTGCTTGAAGATGGACATTTGAAAAAAGGAGGTTTGTATGCCAACTCTTAGAGATCCTGGGGATGAAATGGGCCTCAGTAATAACTTTGTTAATAACTGTAGGGTAGCAGCATTGACTGTGGCTGTTTCAGAAATGGTCCCGTATTTCTTTCATTCAGGTCTATTCTCACGTACAGCCGAATTGGAGGACGAGTCAAGACACTAACGTTTTGCCAAGGCTCCCACTA
This sequence comes from Mus caroli, assembly GCF_978045245.1. Lineage (NCBI taxonomy): Eukaryota > Metazoa > Chordata > Mammalia > Rodentia > Muridae > Mus > Mus caroli. Next base: position 104,517,704 of record NW_028227266.1, read on the forward strand.
CTTGGCCATAGCATCTGATAATGGTGCTGTCCAGCTTCTTGGAATTGAGGCGTCTAAGTTACCCAAGTCTCCTAAAATTCACCCTCTACAAAGCAGGTACCATCTGCCATCTTTTTCACTCTACATATAGTGCACTGTGCGCTAGCTTCCCCCTCCCGCACTGTAGTGTGGTGTGGGCCATCTGGAGCACTGTTGTACGATCCCTCTTGTAAGCCCTGAAGTGCAGGAAACTGCTTCTGACCCAGAACACTCAGATGTGCTTAGCTTTAGAGGGCAGAGCCTTTGCATATTAATTCCTGCAGTTTGTTAGAGTGCACAGGGGCAGCCCTGGACCCCATCACCTTAGTCTGGAATCTTCCTGAGTGACACAGCTGTGAGCTAGATTGTCTGCCTACCAGAGCACAGCCAGCGTTCATCAGTCAAGAAACCCATGTCCCAGTGTTTGGCCCTAAAATATCTATTTGGTAATATATTTGAGATGAAGATTTGCTTATCATTCTACAATAAAATGTTGACTGGTTTTGTTTATGAATAAATTAATAGTTATTTAAAGATTAACCATAATGTAAAATAAGTTAAGTAAGCACTGCCATCCACCCCAGCCAATGTTATGCCTAAAGATTGCAGAGACAAATAACTACTGTGTGTTAATAACTCTTTTTGCTTAAAAAAGTGTGGGGTTTGTAGAGGTCAGGGGACAACTTTCAGGAGTCAGTTCTTCCTTCTCCCGTAGGTTCTGGAGAACAAACTTGGGGTGTCAGGCTTGGGTGGCAACTCCTCTTACCCACTGAGTCATCTTGCCAGTCTTACATTGTGTTCTCTGAGAATCTATACTCTACTGGGAGATAAAGAGATGTTAACAGACAGTGTGAGTGCAGTATGGTCCTGTTCCATTTTACCTGGAAGGCATGAGCCAAGTTGCAATGGACAAAGACTGGAGAGATGGCTGATCTGGTAAACTACTTGCCTTGCAGACTCAAGGGGAACTGAGTTCAGATCTCTAGAACACAAATAAAAGTGCATGCCTGTGATCCTAGCACTGAGAGATGGAGGCGGGGCAAGAGGATCCCTGGACACTTGTAGGCTGCTAGCCTGCCTGTGTACTGAACACAGTTCCAGGCCAGCGAGAGACCCTGTCTCAAACAGAATGTGGAAGGTGCCTGAGAACAAACACCCAAGGTTGTCTTCTGACCTGTAGGTGCACACTCTGTATACAAATGCTTACACACGAGTGTGTGCACGCGTGCACACACACACGCACACACACACACACACATATGTTCAGGGAGGATAACTAAAGGCAAGTGAGTCTGTTAAAGCAGGATGGTTGAGAAGTGCATGCTGGGAAGTGATAGTGCACCACCCAGAAAAACCAGACCGGACGTAAAGGCGGTAAAAGGTAAAAGGCGGCCTCGAGGCCCTTATGTAGCTTAGGGTAAGGAGGAGAATCTGCTGGGGCACCTAGGAGATTTTTGTTGTTTTGCTTTGCTTTTGCATTTTAAAAAATGTGTGTATTTTCAACATAGTCAGCATTATATTTGAGTGGCTTTAGCCCAGGACATTTTACTGATGGCTTTTAACAACGAATAGCCACCAGTTTCCTTGAGCTTGTTTCAGCAGAGGATGTCTGTTTATACTTTTGAGTGTTTAAATTATTGGTGGAGTGTACTGTGTGACGATTGTGCCCTCGGGTCACACGATGGACAGGAAGAGAAGGCACACTCTGCATTGCTGTCTCAGCTGACAACAATTTCACTGTATATGCTATTCTTTAAGCAATCTTTTATTTCCTAGGTTGGGAGACCTTGCTAGAATGTTTAGATTTTACTATGCCCGACTGTAGTGTGTTCCAAAGAAACCTGGCCTTAAGTTACTCATTGTTTGTAGCATTCAGCCATGTTAACTGTGATCATGCTTCATAAGCATTAGATCTGGCCTGGAGAATGGCTCAGCAGTTAATTACAGAGGACCAGGATCAGTCCCCAGCATGCATGTCAGGTTAGCCAGAACTGCCTGTGCCTCCAATTCCAGGAGATCTGATGACCTCACTGACTTCTGAGACCACTGCACTCACATACATAAAACCACACATACAAATACACACACACTTTCAGATACATACACACAATTGTAAAAATAATAACTTAAAATATTTTGATATTTTTAAAATCACCCTTCTGTTTGGAAGTTTGAAACAGGTCTGCAAATTATAGCCTACAATATAGTCAGAAAGTAAGAATGCTTTTTGCATTTTTAAGAATGAAGAATATGGCAGCAGAGGTGTATATAACTCAAGACTAAAATACGTTACCAGGTGACTTTAAAGTCATGTCCTTTTTTCTCTCCCTCCCTTTCCTCTCACCTCGTCATGGTTTGAGGCACTCAGATCAAGTTTTCATGTGTGTTAGACAAGGGCCAGCTGCTGAGTCACGCCCTCAGCCTAGGCCAGTCTTTGTAGTTGTACAAGTGCCCAGGCTGAACAAACAACAAACACCCAGTGTGGCACAGCTAGGCCATGGAGTAGAACCCAGCAATATGAGTTGTGAATGCGAATTATTAGCTCATGGCATGAGCATTGACAAATCTGAAGCAGGGTTTGCTGATGAAACATGTCAGACTCAGAAGCCATCTGTCACTTTATTCCAACCATATGACATACCAGAAAGGAACAGAATTGGCCTTTGCCACTGGTGAAGCCAGATAGAGTTAGATCACTAACAGGCTGCATGGGCTATTTTGGAGGATGCCAGACATTTGTGTGCAGTTTTGTGAAGGAAGATGCATAGCTAGCTATATATCTGTAATAATCCTTGGATTTCATACAATGCTAATTTTACTAGTATTGCAACAAGGCTGATTTCTTAGTTTTGATAAATATTATAGTTGTATAAGATGGCAATATGAAGAAAAACTGAATAAAAAGTGTATAGAAACATTTTACAGCTTTTCTGTAGCTGGAATTATCTTTTAAAAAAAAATCCAGCTATAATTGTCTCATTGAGGTCACATAATTTCTATATATTTATTTTTTAGACCGGGTCTCAGCTCTGGCTGTCCTGGATCAGGTTATCTGTACACTCACAGAAATCATACTCTACTGTATGTGCCTCTCAAGTGCTAGGATTAAAGACCATGCCGCTCCAACTGGCCACATTTTCCTTTTTAGCCAAGGATAGATTGTCAGTTTGTCCTAAGTGGAAACCAGCGCTCCATTTTCAGTGCCTGGAAAAGCCTGAGTGTTTGCTTTTGTGTCCCTGTAGGATGCTGGATCAGAAGGAAGATGGCTGTGTGGTGGACATGCATCACTTCAACTCCGGGGCCCAGTCTGTTCTTGCCTATGCCACGGTGAATGGCTCTCTGGTTGGATGGGATCTCAGGTCTTCAAGCAACGCGTGGACATTAAAGCATGACTTAAAGTCAGGCCTCATCACTTCCTTTGCTGTGGACATCCACCAGTGCTGGCTGTGCATAGGTAAGCCAGCCGCAGTGTCGGATGCCAACACCTGCAAGCAGCATCTTGTGAAGGCCAGCCTTTCCTGATTCCTTACTGAGGGCTTCCCATCTCCTCTGGGTTCATAGCTACTGTGCTGTAGAGTGCCTGACAGTTTATTTTTTATTAGGGAGGCTTATGCAAGGCTCAGAGTATGGCCCAGTGCTTACCTCATATGCTTAAGGCCTTGGCCGTCCTCTCTAGACCCACACTCAAAGTAGTATCAAAGCTAGTTGAGCATCATCAAAGTTGAGCAGGGTGTGGTAGTCACGTGATTGGCAGGTAAAGGCAAGAGAGATGATCAGGAGTGAGGGGCACTCGGCTCCCTAGTGAGTTCCAGGCTAGCTTGGGTACACGAGACTGTATTAAACAACCACAAAGCATTGTGAGAAAGGGTAAAATCAGCATCGTAAACAGAAGTCTCTTAGTGTTCTCAGTGAGCCTTCGTCTTACAGTCATTGAAGCAATTAAGAGTTGCTGGTGGTCTCCGTGCCGTTGGGGAAGCTCCCACTTAAGGAAAACAGCCATTTGAGTGACAACAGTTTTAAAGTCCAGGAACCTCAGGCAAGCTCCTTAACTCTGAGCCTCAGGATCTTCATCTTCTAACAGGACTAATTCCTTCAAAGGCTGCTCTGGAGATTCAGTGACCTGAAAGCCTCTGTCACCGGCCTAGTGGGAAAGTGGAGCAACGGACTTCTGCTCCCCTAAGGCTGGGCATGCCTGCTATCTCGTCTCCCCTAAGGCTGGATGTACTGCTATCTCCCATCTATTTTAGTGTTTTTAAAGCGTTTCTGAGTTCTGAAAAGTATATAATCTTATGTGACCCTTGTCACAAACAGAATACAAGCAATTCTTCTGAAAATTGGCTCAACAAGGTTTTTAATTTTTTAAAAAATATATTGCTTATTCTTTGATAATTTCATACATTATGCAAGGTATTTTGAACATACACACTCCTCACTTCTCCCTGTCCACTCCCAACAACCCTTCCCAACTTTGTGTTCCTTAAAAGAAAAAAGAAAAACTGAGTCCAGTTTGCGCTGCCCATTTGCGTGGGTCTAGGCATGCACTGCAGTATGGCGGCCTGCCTGAGGCAGCACACTTGAAGCACACTGATTCTCCTTCCCCAGCATTGTCACTGCTCAGATCTGCTCACTTATGGGTAGGGACGGTGACCCGGACCCCATGCTAGACTGCCAACTAAGTTCTCCTGTGTAGGCAACCACAGCTACTGTGTGCTCAGGAGTCTGTCAGTCCTGCTGTAGCCAGAAGAGTCTGTGTTGCCCTGGTCCTCCCAACTGCTAACAGTCTTCCCACCCCTGTGGCTCCTACGGGGAGCACTGTCTACTGTGTGAGTGTGTGTCTCAGTACTCTGTAACAGCAGGTTTCACACCCATTTTCTTCTCTCTTGAAGACGCCCCTCCCTCCCCACACCACGGCCTCTCTGTAGTTTCCCTGACTCGAAGGTACTCCAGGTTTAACAGGAATCTAAGGATTTGACGTGTGTGAGTGAGGACGTGTGACGTGTGTCTTTTGGGATCTGTTACTTACATAGGATGTTTCTAGTTCCATGCATTTACCTCCACATTTCCTAATTCCAGTTTTCTCTACAGCTGAGTCAAAATTCATCGTGTAAGGTACCACGTTTTCTCTGTCCATTCAAGAGTTAGTGGACACTAACTAAGCTGTGTCCATTTCCTAGCTACTGTGAGCGGAGCAGCAGGAAACACGGATAAGCAGGTGTCTGTGTCGGATAGTGTAGCATCCTTTGGGCATTTGCCCAGGATTAGTGTAGCTGAGTCCTAATGGAAGATCTAGTTCTCGCCCTCTGAGGAGCCTCCACACTGACTTCAGAGTGGCCGTTCCATTTGTACTCCCGGCAGCAATGAACCAGGGCCTCCCCTCTGCCTCAGCCTCAGTAGCATTCATTAATTGTCTAACCAGGGTAAAACCACTCATCCAGTGTCTGTCTCCATTGTATCTTGCCCTTTGCAGACATGGAAGTGCACAGTGCATGTTTTTTTCACTAAACATGCAGTTTATAAGGCTTTCCATTGTCTTCATGTATGCAGAGTTTTAAGTTATTTTTCACTTTCTAATAGATAATTTGTGTACTGCACAGCCATTATCTAACTGGATGGTTGAATTGTTTCTGGTTTGGGGCTTTTCTGAATAAATTTGCTATAAACATTTACAAGTAGGTTTTTTGTAGGAACTAATAATTTGATTTTTCTCAGGTGTATACTGGTGAGTGGGATTACTGATTTAAGAAAATTCTAGTTTTAATTGCAGTACCACTACTGTGTTCTAGTGGATACAGTGTGATATTTTGATACATGCTTATGTTGATGAATGATTAAATCAGGTAATTATGAAATCTGTCACCTTACATATTTTGTGGTAAAGATATTTAAAATCTGCAGTAATTGAAATACATAATACATTAATTATACTGACAGTTCTGTATGTCGTCAGTTACAGTGACAATTCTGTCACTAAAGCATATTCCTTATAAGAAACTACATCGCTTGCCCTAAGCACTGCTCATCTCCTTTTTCTCCCTTCCCTTTCTTCAAAAGTCACATTTTTCCCACAGTGTTTTGTGTGTGGTTTTTTTTTTTTTTCTTTTGTATTTAAAACAGGGTCTTAATGCATCCAGGCTGGTTTCAAAGTACCCAAGAGTGACCTTGAACTTCTGGCCCTCCTGCCTCTATCTCCCAGCATTTGGCTCCTGTGGTACTGGAGATGGAACCAGGACTTTGTATCCTAGGCAAGCATTCTACCAACTGAGCTACATCCCAGGCCCCTCCCTTACAGAGTGTTTTGAGCCTGCTCCTTGGAAATACCATAGTTTCTTCTCCCCGTATACCCAGAAGAGTGAAGGGTTTCTGTTCTTGAGTTTAGATTTTTGGATTCCTTAGTTTATACTGCATCATCATTAAATACCTACCTTTTCCTGTATTCATTTTAACATATTGGAAGATGGCAGCATCCAGAGCAGTTCTAACATTGGATAGTGTGTAGCTAGCAGGTGTGCAAAGGAAAAAGATGTCATGGGCACCCTGAGCAGCTTTGAGGAGGCAGTGGTGCCACTGTGGCTATGGTCGTCTTGTCATGGAGTATGGCAAAGGGACATGGAGAGATCCAACTGCCCTCTGTCCATCTCTCCTGTGGAATTGGAGAGCAACCCAAACACGTGTTCCTGCTCTGCTCAGCTGCTCGGTCTTTTCCTTAGGGTCCATTCTTTATTAGCAGTAAAATACCATGGGGAGGTCGTGTGGGTGCTCAGCCCATTTTCTGCTGTGGTTGGGCACCCATACCTGTGTACAGAGAGTTTTGGAACCGAGGAGACATGGAGATGACTGGAAGCTAATGACACACACAGAACTGTTTTCTCTGTGGGTATCAGGGATGCTCTATGCTCTTCAGGCAGTCTGAATGCTCCGGCTCACCACGTTCAGCCTCATCCTCTCAAACACATCTGGTTTTGTGGGTGCCTTTGGCAGTTAATAACAATGTCAGTATTTAATGAATTATTCATTTTAAATTTGCATTCATTAGACAGTACTGTAATTGCATTATGATAAGCATGTTATTGCTGTCATTTGGCCACTGTGGGTGCTGTTTGAAGCTGGGGCTACAGCCTCATGGGAGCAAAGCCTTTTTTCCTCCCCTTTCTTGGCAATACTGGGATCATGCACAACCCCAAGTGCTTTACTGCTGAGCTGTACCCACAATCCTGGTTTTAGTTTTTATCTTGAAGCACAGCTTCACCAAGTTGCCCAGGCTTGAATTTGCTCTTTAGTACAGGTAGGCCTCAGCCTCCAGAGCGGCTGAGATTTACAGGCCTCTGACAGTGGGCCTGGCAACAAAGCCTTTTCAGAAGTGACAAAGGCAATTCTAAAATCCATTTATCCGGGGCTGGGTATGTTTGTGCATCTCTTAATCTTAGGTGGATCTCTGGGATTTTGAGGCCAGCCAAGGTGACATAATGAGACCCCACCTTAAACAAAGACCTAAAGAAAATATATTCATCCAGAGGTGACACTGTTTGCCATTGTTGTAAATGGAGCGCTGTGTGCTTTGCTTCCATGTTAATGGTTTTGTGCCTTTTCAATTTGAGGCACGAGCAGCGGTGCCATGGCGTGTTGGGACATGAGGTTCCAGTTGCCAATCTCCAGTCACTGTCATCCCTCCAGAGCTCGCATCCGGCGCCTCTCCATGCACCCCCTGTACCAGTCCTGGGTAATCGCAGGTAAGGTGAGGGCTGGCATTCGGGGTGGGAATTGCATTGTATGATGCCGCTGAGACTCTTGCTCCCCGGGAGCTTTTGCTTTCCCTCTGACCCGTGTGCTGGATTCTGTTTTAATGTGGAAGCTGCTCACCATTGTGTTTTAAGTTTGAAACCCATGCCATCAGCCCTTCCTTCTGCTCTACTCCCTTCTTCCACTGTCTCTTATCTTTCACTTCACTTCTTTCAAGCTCCTGTCCCTATTTTTTGTTAAAACCACCAGGGTCTTCCTAGAAATGTAAGAAGAGATGTGAACTCTCTCAGTTGCCATTCTTTCTGACCCGCACCTACGTCTCTCACAGTCCCTTCCTTTCCTTCACCAGCCACTCAGTGTGCTGGTACCTGAGCTATCTTTTTAATGTGTATAGGTGTGTTGCCTACATGCCTGTCTGTGCACTATGTGTGTGCGGTACCCTTGGAGGGCGGATGAGGGTGTCATATCACCAGGAGCTGGAGTTAGGAACTATTGTAAGCTGCCTTATGGATGCTTAGAATCAAACCTGAGTCCTCTGGAAAAGCAGCCAGTGCTCTTCATTGTTGAGCCATCTCTCCAGCCACTGGGACATATCTTTGAAATTAAATTTTTTTATCTGTCAAGTATGGTTGAAAATACCTTATAATTCAAGAATTGAAGTGAAACATCAAACACAGTCTGGCAGGACAACTTAGCTTGATAGATAGTAGCTTTTGATAATCTTAGGTAATTCTTTGGTCCTCTTCTTTCTCATGCATAGCTTACACTGTGGAATCCAGATAGAATCAAAGCAGGGGAAGGAGAAGGGCAGCCAGCACAACTGCCCCACACCTCTCCTACTTCCTGGCCACTCTTCTTCCTCCTCCTGGTGGACTGAGACTGAGCTAATAATAAACCCTGGCATCACTCAGCTAGGAGCATAGCAATGGAAAACCTGACCATATACCAAATAACAGCCAGTTCTACCTTGGTTCTACCTGTGGGCTCTTCCATCCAGTCAGGCTTCTAACAAGACAAGCTTGTCCAAGGAGAGGCTCTCTCTAAAGGCTCCATTAAAAAGAGAGGCTGGCATCGCATAAGATGTGTTGAGTGTCAGGAGGTGTTTGGAAGGTCTGGTTTATTGGAGTTTACAAAGACATTGAATGGAAAAGCCCCCCTGGAGAGGAACAGTGATTTGTGGGGGTGAGGGGTAGTGGGACAGAGAACTTTCTGGGGTCATTTCCCCTTGTTTTTGAGGCAGGGTCACGGTTGTCTCTGTTGCTGAGCTATGTCTTCTAGGCTAGATGCCTTAGAGCTTCCCAGTGATTCTCTCGTCTTCACTGACCACTGGTTGTAACTATGTGGGGATTCCAGATGTGCGCCGCTACATCTGGCTTTTTACTTGGATTTAGGGATCAGACTTGGGCCATTGGGCTTGTGTAACAAGCACTTTACCAACTGAGCCATTTTCTAATCCCAGGCAGTGATTTTTGCAGTATAGAGTTAGGCTGTACTAGGTGATCTTTCTCCCCTTCCAAGGCTGTTCATACTTGGTGACTTATGAGCTGTGTCCTGTGGGTGGGACCGCTGTGATCGCAGAGCCACACCAAAGGCTCTGGTAAGACTTCCCTGCTTGCCTCTTCCTGCTTCTCTTCCTACACTGTTTGGCCAATGTCCTCTCTTTAGGACAGGAGCAGAGCACCTAGACCCATTGCTGTTGGTCACGAGTCTGCCTCCCTCTTGCAGGCATGCTTTTGATTGCATTTAGGGCCCACCTGATATTCCTGAATAATTTACCCCTTTCAAGGTCTTTAATTATATCTTTGAAAATCACTGTCTTTTAAGACAACATTTACAGGTTCTCAGGAATAGGACCTTGAACTATTTGGGGACCATTTTCTTATTTTCTGATTGCTAATGGGCAAACACATGTAGGAGCCAAGTAGTACAAGAGCCTAGAGTGCAATTCATGCAGGCCAAACTTGAGTGCATGTCATGTGCTAGACACTGCCGGAGCTTTTCCTCCCACCCCCTTGTCTGGTCTGCTCCAGCCTCACAACTGCTTCTGTCCCTGCTGCTCGGTTACATTTGTCTATTTAGTGTCCCTACCAGAGCGAAAATTCCTCGAAGTAGGGATTCACTTGCTCTGTTTGCCATCTTTTTCCCAATGCCCAGGACAGTGCCAGTGAATAGTGCCAGCTAAGTCCTGGTATTGTTGCGGCCCCCACCAGCATCATTACCCAATGCACAGATGTGTCAGGGCCATGCTCTCTGCTTTTCTCGCTGGCCTCTCCTCCCTCTCACACATATCCTTCCACCAAACACCCTGAGCTTTTGTGCATGTATTTCTTGCCTACTCAGTGTATTCTGCTGAGATCGGCCACCTGCTGCAGCATCTGCCCAGCTTTTTGGGGCCTGGCTAGAACGTTTAGACTCAGCTCACGAGATCCGCTGCTTCTTCCTCAGCCTGAATGCAGGAGGAGCTCGGCGCTTGCTCTCTTTCTTGTCATCATGCTGTTGCCTGCATCTTGTCTTTTTCCTTTCTCCATCTGTACTGTGCATTCCTGAGGGCAAAGCTGTATGATTGCCTTTCTACCCCATAGTCTCTTCAGGACCTGCCTGGGGGGCAGCATACATATCAACTGTTAGGCCATCAAGAACACTTTTTAACTCACCCAGTTTGGTGATAAGTCATGCTGTTATTTTAAGAGTATTAGCATTTCCTGCAGGATGAAAATAGATACAGGCGGCCTTGCCTTTGCTACAGAGATATGACAGAAGAGCTAACTGTTCTTGCCTTTGTCTCTCAGCTGTTCAGGGCAACAATGAAGTCTCCATGTGGGACATGGAGACTGGCGACAGGAGACTGACTCTCTGGGCCAGCAGCGCACCGCCACTGTCTGAGTTACAGGTATGTCACCTGTGTTTATTGCAAAGGACAATAGTTACCTCTGTCGTAAGCATGTTCAGGCATTTTATCCGGCATGATCTCTCATGAATTTTATTACATATTTAGTTATATCTAATTTGTGTTCTTAATAGCACAGTCATGTGACCAGTGCTGTATGTTTTCGCTTGCAGGGTCTGCTCCATTGGCTGTTTGAGATTTCACATTGGAGCTCCTTAGATGCAAATTAGGCAAAGCCTATTAATGAAGACTGCAGTCCTCTTACATATGCAGGGGTTCCCCTGCCTTAGGATTTTTGCCTTTGCATGGCGGTGTGAAAAGCCATATACATTCACTGAAAGATATTCTTTGAATTTTGATCTTTTCCCAAGCTCTGGTTCTCCTGTGAATCTGTGTGTAGCACTGAGCCATAGCTCCTGGTCAGACCAGGAGGGTAAACAACTAGGTTTAGAGTTAGTGTTGGGCCAGAACCCCCCCTCCCCCCTCCCCCACACACCTTTCTTAGGTCTCATACAAAGAAGCCCTGAAGTAATGGTTTTTATACTGTTTGTGACAGGATCAGAGTGTGTGGCCCAAGCTGACCTTGAGCTGGTGACTCTGGCCTCTTCCAGAGCACTGGAACTACTGGTGTGCACCACCATGCTTGGCCTGAAGGGACCCTGGAGACAGAGCTCAGGGCCTTGCTCATGCTGTGTAAACACTCTGGCCTGAGCTACGCCTCCAGGCCTTCAAGCCAGTAGATGCTAAAGTTCCCCCACAGATGAGAGTCCATTTCCACAGGTTATGTGCCCTGATGGACGAAGTGCTTGTATAGCTACTGACAGTTCACTCACTTCTACTAAAAATGATGTTGTCATTTGTCTTTTATGTGACCACGTGTTTCTGTCTTTCAAGCCTTCACCGCACAGCGTCCATGGCATCTACTGCAGCCCTGCAGATGGAAACCCTATCCTGCTGACTGCTGGCTCGGACATGAAAATAAGGTGCAGTGTGATGAAGAGTGCCTCGGGTTGAAACATGGCAGCTATGACATTGTGCCATTGATCCTAGAGAAATGAATCTCTTCCTGGTACACTGGAGACTTTATTACCATTTATTCCCTCTCCCCTAGGTTCTGGGACTTGGTTTCCCCAGAGAGGTCCTATGTTGTTGCGGGAAGTACAGGTTCCCCACCTGTCTCCTACTACAAGAAGATAATAGAAGGCACCGAGGTTGTCCAGGTGTGGACCTTTGTTTCTTCTCACGTTTGTAGGCACAAAAATAGCTTTGATCAAGATTGATAGGTCAAGATTTCTTTGAAATTAAGACATGTATTTGGCTTTCCTTTCTTCTGGGTGGGACGAGTGGGCATGGAGACAGGGTGTGGCCACAGCTCAGTCACTGTCCTGCGCCTCCCTCTGAGTTCCAGGGCTACAGGTGTGTGTGCCATGGCACCTCCCTCACCGCTGTCACAGTGTAGAGAGGATGAGGAGATACATCAAGGAAGCACCTACGGCTTTCCTTTTGCAGAGGGGACATTTGGGGACAGGGAAGTCATTTGTCTAGGGACACTGAGGTCCTAGGATGGCCATGGCCCTTCAAAGCATGTGTTATTGATAGAAAATATCAGGTGTTCTACCCAGAGCAGGCATCCCATCAGGGTTTAAAAATGCCAGAATATCAATATGCATGCAGACTATACTGAGCCATTTCTAAGTGTCTGTGCCTGCAGTCTGATGACTGGAAACCCAGGCCACTGTGGACTCTGACTCTGTGACATAATGACCTTAGACAAGGCGTTAACTCCCTAGTCGTGGGAATGCTGTTGAGAGATAGAATGAGGTACAGGTTTAACCTCAGGCCTTTGTTTTTGACTTCTACCCACTAAACAGGAAATTCAGAATAAGCAGAAGGTCGGACCGAGTGATGACACCCCTCGGAGGGGCCCGGAGTCTCTGCCTGTGGGACATCATGACATCATCACAGACATTGCCACCTTCCAGACCACTCAGGGCTTCATTGTGACTGCTTCTAGAGACGGAATTGTGAAGGTGTGGAAATAAATCCTGCCGACTTGTATAAAATGCTGTAAAATTAGAAATGTACCATAGCTCAGGACAGAAAGGACTTGTAGAGAAGAAACGTGGTTTTTGAAGTGACTGTTACTGTTTCATGGCTGAACAAATCCCAGCCACAGTGGGGGAGGATGTGGGCGTGGTGACTTTCTTCATGCGCATCTCTGAAGAACCGCCAGATAATAGCACAACCCGGGAGTGCTTGCTGCATATGGAACAGAACAGGTGAGAAGTGTAAAAAGGGACGATGATATGACCAGTTTATTTTCTATGGGTTGTAATGACTGTAAGCCATCATGTAAACACACTTTTGTTATTACAAATGCTATTCAAACTGCAAGTAAACTCTATTCAAGCATTCTGAGAGTTGGGATTGTTTTGGAGAAGTTCTTTAGGTAGTAAACAGGCAGGGGATGAACTCTGACCTGGGCTGTTGCTAGGCAGTGGAGAGGACTCCTGGGACTCTGCTCCTATACACTTTTGTCCCTCCTGTTGTACAGTTGATCTCCTCGGTGTCAGCTCAAGAGCAGTGTGGCTCTGCCTGGACACCACTGTTGCAGGATCTGCCAAAAATTCTCGTCAACTTCCATTTTCCAATGGTAATTATTTACTAAATGCTAGAAAAAGAATGCTCCAGGTAAAAACATTCCAAGCTTTGTAAGGCCCACAGTTGCTTTTCCAGTAAGGCAAAGCTTTTCAAGCTAACAGATTTCAATTTTTATGCAGTTAAATTCTCTTCACATTTCATTCTCTTAGAAAAGGGGTTATGGTTTTCAGAGTATGCCACTTTGAAATTAGTTACCTGAAGATAAACCTAGCTGACTAGATAATCCAAGTCTGAGGAATACCACTTGTTACGTATTTGGCACATTTCATCACTCTCTTGTTAATACCCCAGTTGGTTCCTGACAGTTTACATGTTCAGTCCAGAATTCAACACAGTTTCTGGATAGCTTAAATTGCAGAAGTGTGAGGAAATGCTTGTCATTCAGAAAGGTTCTGACTGGACCATGTAGACTTTGGAAGCGTGGCATGACCGCTGCCTGGTTGTACAGTTCCTATGCTGAGTTCATTCAGAGAGCTGCAGGAGCTGGGGAGTTGTCCATGGAGAACGGGTCTCGGGCATGGAGCTGTTGGATAAGCCATGCGTCTCAGGGTGCTGAGGATAAAGGGACATTTGACAGACAACTGCTCTTGTTCTCCATTTAGTGCCCATTGCTCACACCTGTCCCACAGATGACCCTCTTTGAAAGAAGGTTATTGGTGCAGTTACAACTGATGGCTTAGTGTAGAGATAATGGGAGCCAGATCCATTGGGGTCAGTTGTAATTGACAGTGTAAGACAAGATGCTCCAGTAATGCTAACTGTGCATCTTGCCACAAACTGACCTTACTAAATTTAGACTCGGCTTCACTTTTTCCGTTTCTACTATTTTAGAGACAGAAGTCAAACTTAGGAATTTGGTGTTTTAAATTCTTAATTTTTATGTGTGTGTCTGCACCTGTGTGTGCAGTACCCTGGGGGGCCAGACGAGGGCTGTTTGATCCCCTGGAGCTGGAGTTACAGGCAGCTGTGAGCCACTCAGCTAAACTCCAGCTCTCTGACTGCTGGCCCAGCTCTGGCATCTGGCAGTAAGAACTTTTAGCTTTTGATTTTTCGAAACAGGGTTTCTCTTTGTAGCCCTGGCTGTCCTGGAATTCAGAGATCCACCTGCCTCTGCCTCCTGAGTGCTGAGATTAAAGGTAGGAGCCACCACCTCCAGCCGGGAACTTTTTTTTTTTTTAATGAACTATTTGCAGCATTTTTCAGACCTCTAACCTGTTAAAAGGATTAAAAATATGACCCAAGATGCTAAAATAATTTTAATCACCAAGCAATTTTTACAAAAGGTACTATACTTACTAACACAGGGAAAAAAAAATACATTTTCAAAGTATCTCCAACAATAAGTAGAAAAGTTTCTACGCAACCAAAGTTAATTAGGAAAGTCCCTGCTGTTACAAATACCTCTTAAGTTCTGCCCCGCAGTTTCCTGTACTGAAACATACAGTGTTTCTGAGCCCCTAAGCACCGTGAGGATACAGGAAGCTGACCTGCACCTGAGTACTGACTGACTGTCACTCCTGGCTTTCATGCGTCCCAGAAGGCGCAGGAGGCTGTCTCCATGCAGTTGCCCCAGGAATGGCAGCACAAAGGGTTAAAAAAAAAAAGTTACTGCACATGGCTCATCCACCCAGATTTCCTGACCAGGGGTATAGAGAAGAAGATCTGAATACACTCTTCTGGCCTGCAGTGGTAGTAACCTACTTCCCACACACAGCTCCCTTTCCTTCTGAAGACAGTGACATTCTGCCCGACTGCGCCATTGGTAACTGGGGATCGAGCTGTAGACTGAGGTATGATTTGGGTGGTAGGCCTCAACACAGTGCCACTTTGATGTTTAGTTGAGCATACCCTACTCTAAGAAGAAAGATGGAGAAAGATTGGGACGGGGAGGCAAAGCCACCATAGAATACTTGAGGGGCTGGGCTCTGAGACTCAACCCAGATTTCAGGATTTTTCTTACATCCCAAAGCTCACTTCAGTTTCATTCCAAGCTCCACCAGTCCTGCTTTGAGCCGCTCACTGTAGCCCAACGCTTGCTGCCCGGTGGGGTAAAGGGACCAAGTCTAACTCATGACAGTATGTGTTGCTGCTACTCTTCCTGTCTAAGGAACATATAGATTACTAAAAAAATAATAAATGACCAAAGCAAGGAAGAAAGACCAAAAATCGACTGAAACAGCTTGGCAGGAAGTTCTATACAGCAAACCCAGTCCACGAGCCTGACTCGGGTTCCTGGAGAACTGGAGTTTCCCAGTGAGTTTAGGAGACAGAACTGGGAAGGGTCTCTCTCTGCTTCTAACCAGACCAGGCAAAACCAGTTTAGAAGGCCAGAGGCAACCTTCTGGCACAAGCCATCCCAGGCCAGCCAGTCTACCCAGACACTGCTGTGCTGAAATCAAAGTCCCAAAGGTCAGATTGCCAAAACCAATGTTCCCAAACCAGCATTCATTTCTAGGGTAAATGTTTGCTAACTCCACAACATTGAAGCCCTCTTATTAAACAGACGAGCCTTAAACCATAGCACATTAAAAGGGCGACTTTGCACATGGAAGACAGAGCAGAGGGTTGCAGTAAAGAGTTTACATTGGCCCATGTCCACATGCATACACTGTCAAAACAAGTCAACTTCAAAATTATGTCTCCATTCAACTTTCAAAATCTCTGTGTGTGTGTATGTGTGTGTGGTGGTGGTGGTGGTCTTCCATCTCCTCATAGTTAAGCTAGAATTGTCTGGAGTCGTCAAGTAAACATACAAAATAGATCTTAATCCCATGAGTGTAGGGGGTCAAGGCACCTGACTGCCTACAGCCACTGGCTTGTTCTTCCCTCCAGAGCAATCCTCGGATGCTGGTGAGCAGCCCAGTTAAGAACTCGGAGGTCAGGGGTGGATCTGGTGCTAAGTCAAGAGTCTGACCATGGCTAACTTGTTCAGGCACTTCGTTTACCGAGTTTGGAAGTAGCTTTCATTGCTTCTTTCCCCCGTTTAAAGGCATAGCGTGTGCTTCTGGAAAGACTTGGAATAGTAGCTCTGCCCCCTTTCAGCATACTTGAAAGGCGTTTTTTATCTTGAAAGAGCTTTGCTGCCTCTGCTGCGTGGTCTTTGAGGTTGGCTTTCTGTGGTCCTGGAACAAAGCTGCACAACAAAAAGAGAGAACAGCACACGTGAGGCCGAGCCCGACCAGCCCAACTGGCTCCATGGCAATCTTTCTTCCTAAGCCATTATCCCTGCTTCTTCATCCCACCCCTACAGGGTAAATGTAAGAAATGTTTTAAGTAGAGATTGATATTGGCCTATCATGGTGGTGATAATACAGGGGAGAAGAGGAAGGAGAGAGAACACTAAAGAATTTCAAAAAAGCCATATAGGAATATTTCGTAAGTGTATTTAATAAAGGTATGCATGTGCATACATATATGTGTGTACCTACATATATCTATGTGTTGTGTATATACATATACGTGTGTATGTGTGTACATAGATAGGTATGTGCGTATATCTATTTTTAACAGGTACACTACATGAGGTGATTGATGCTGTCCCTAAGAGCTATGATGCCCTCATCTAGCAAAACCTGCAGTGCCAGGCTTAGGAAACGCCTCCTTCAAGCTGTTGGCCAAGAGAATACAAGTTTGCATAGCAATGTGGGCTATTGCCCTTGCTCTTGGTTGCCTTTGAGAACCTGAAGGCAAAAGCCTGTTGCTGAGGACACTCTGGGCAGGGGCACTTAGAGGAATTTGACTGGACCTGATCTAGAAGCAGCCTGCATGAAGAGCTGCCAAGGGAGAGGAACAACTGGTAAGCCTACCCAGGGGAAGCCTATAAGCTGCAGTGACCTGACAGCAAGAGTGCACCCAAGGGTGCAATAGTAGCCCCTTTTGTTGGGCAGCTAACAGCTCTCTATTTGATCATGAGGCCTGCTCAGTGGGAGAGAATGTACACCTACTACTGTAAACCTGGCCAACTACCTACCCACGGCTGGAGAGCCATAGACTCTAGAGAGCCTTCTGCTGCCATCTTCCTAAGTGAATACAAATCCTAATTATTCTAAGTACCTGTCTTCGTATCCATAGACAAGTGTATCTTTCAAGCCCCACGGAAGAAGCTTCCTTTTGCAACAGACCTGTTCAAAATACAGACAATACATATCCCTGGGGTACCCGACCGCAAATGACAGATCTGCAATGCAGTCCCTATATCACTTAGGGAACACTGTGAAGGAGGGTGGAAAGATTTTAAGAACCAGAGGACCAGGATGCCTGCTGTTTCAGAGTCCCTTAGTCATGACAGGAAAAGCCTGCCCATGAACTCTCAACCTCATGCTTGCATGAGCCAGTCCAACATGCTGACATCACCAGTTGAATGAATACCAACAGGGATGGGCAAAAGTCACACGCTCCCATCCTTAGATGAAGAGCCAGCCACAGGTGGCAGTGGCTTCTGAGAGGGAGAAGCAACTTCTTCTAGGGACAAGCTCCTGCATAGGTTGTCCAGTTCTAAGTGGTCAGCCCTGGGTACATGTGGGCAATGCTAAATGGACCCAGAGGTTGTATATACGTGTGTGTGTGTGTATGTGTATGTGTTTGTGTGATATATATATATATATATGTGTGTGTGTGTGTGTGTGTGTGTGTGTGTGTGTATCACATATGAGTTTGGAAGGGAATATGGAAGGAGTCGGGCAGTTGAAGTGATGAAGATGCAGTATTCATGTATGAAGTTCTCTAAAATCTTAAATTTTCTTACATTTATACAATGCTTTTGGTCATATTCACCCACCACTACCCTCCTGTTTCCTTGAGTGCCCATCATCCCATTGTCTCCCTAACATAATGTCCTTTGTTTGTCATTAATAACCCTGCATTCAGTTAGTGCTGCCCGCATGCCCATGGGTGTGCATCATCCAATGGCCACTTTGATAAAGGAGCGCGACTCCCTGCAAAGGATGTCTTCTGAGTCTAAATAGCACTGTTCTCAGGCTTGGCTAGCTCATCTGTGGTTCTTCCCTGCCTTTTCCCGCTTGTTTCTTTGATTATATCCCATCCCTTAGGTGTAAGGACAGCACAGCTGCAGAGGTGGTAGTTTGGTTCCCAGCACCCACGTAGGGCAGCTTACCCAGCTCTAGGGCATCCAACACCGTTAGCCTCTGAAGCCGCCATACTCATGTGCACACACTCGCCATGGAGATATATACATATAATTAAAAATAAACCTTTTGAAAAATCATTAGATTGGCAACTACTTCTAAGCCCAACCCTGGCACCTTTTCCACAAAGGGTCAAACATGTTAAAAGCCTTTCTTTGTGCTGTTTTGTTTGGGGCTGGGGTGGTATGTGTGTTCCTGTGTGTGTGCATGCCCATGGGTGCTTGTGCAGAGGGCAGAGGACATGCCTGGTATTGGTCCTCAGGCACCATCAGCTTTGGTTTGAGACAGCTGGCTGGTAAAAAGTGGCCAGTGAGCTCCTGGTGTCCTTGCCCCTGCCTCTTACTGTGGGGCCTTGGGATCCAAATTCAGGCCCTCAGTGCTTACATGGCCAGTGCTTTATTTAAGTGCTGGGCCCATGCCTTAGCTTTGATGGTTATTCTTTCTACTGTTACAGATGGGCGTTTGTATTTGATAAAGCATTTAATAAGCATCTTAGTAAGGATCATTGACTGCCTGGGGTTTGTTCTGATTTGTCTTCTACTGTGTCTTGTTTGGGAGAATACTTTGCTGGCTGGTAACTCCAACAACAGGCATCACAACAGGAATTCGGATAAAATAATTCCGATTTTTTCAACTGGAGCCTAGCTCTAGTGAACCTTATAGAAAGCAAGATGTGGCATGTTCTAGATAAAACGGGAGTGGTACTGACTGTAGCTTTCCATTCCTTGTGGTCACAGATTCCTCCATCTGTGTAGATAATCGGGAGGCAGCCATGCTCTGCTTCCTGAGTAGAGGCAGTGGGATGAGTGGCCCAGATGAGCTTGCTTCTATTTCTAAATGTATGTGTGTGTGTGTGCACGTGCATACCCATATACATGCATACCCATATACATATCGTGCATCCAGAAAATGTACTTTAGAAAGCAAATGTGTTGTTCATGTGGCAGGGATGCCTGCCCATTTTTACCGCCCACCAATTTAGGCTCTGCCTGTCTCTGCTTTGGAGTCTGGCACAGCACATAGGCAGCTTTGTGTCTTCAGTAAAAGTAAATCTCGGAGCAGAGCTGAGTGCTTACACAAAGCCTTGCTATGGTCTCGCCCTCTGGCCATCTGTCTTGATTGCCTGTGGCGGGAGTCCACACCCTTTCTGCTACAGACCAGCTTCGGTATGTTTCCTCAAATCCACAGGTAATCCCGAGTCACGGCATTCTCGGGGTGGCATCTCATCTGTCTGGCCAGCCCCTGTGCCTAGCAGGCAGACTCCTCAATCCCATGATCCTCTCTGCCTTGCTCCACTTGAAAGGCCCAGGAGGGGAGCTTCAGAAGCAGTCCTTACTGCTCTCATCATCATCTTGGGTTACTTAGGGGAGGCCTGGGGAGTTCTGGGCGATTACACCACCAGGGAGTTCACGGACAGTGGTATACATTCCACATCTCAATTCCTTGGTGCCCCAGCCACTTGGCCACTTCAGATTCATAGGAGAAGCTGAGCCTCCTCTGTATCAAGGGCACCGCGGAGAAGGAGAGATTCCCTGTTTAAACGCCCCGAGGATTCTGTCTTCCCACTTGATCCTGTCTTCAAACAAAGCAGTTTCTAAAATTGCCTCTCGAGTGTGTCAGTTAGCGCAGACACCTGCCTTTGCAGTCGGAGCTGGCTGCAAATTTGTCAAGCCCGGTAGGATGAACACTTAAGCCTCTGCCTCAGAAGGCAGAAGAAAGCATTTTCTTCTATGGCTGTTCTACCCTCCCTCACCGTGACAGTTTTTCATTTTTCTTTGATGTTGGGCTCTGGCATGGAGACACACAGTATCTTCTGGTGACCCCATCCCATGGCTTGGCCTGCCAGCTTCTAGACAGATTCCCAGATGCTGGGCCCCTTTCGTCAGTTAGCTAGCTGCTGGGCACAGTGCCTCAGAATATCACCACCTTCCTGCTAGGATGGCTGGGTGGAGACAAGCAAAGACAAAGGCAGGGATGCCACTGCTTCCCAATACAGCGTGCCAGGCCACAAGCCCCTGTGAAGGGAATAGGAAAGGGAGGCCAGGGGAGCCGGAAGATGCTGTCACTGGAATGTAGAAACTGGGGAGGCAGCAGTAGGTGGATTTCAAGTGAACAGAGGCTCTGAGCCCCCAGTGAGGAATTTCTTTTTCCATCACTTAGAAAACCCAAAATTCAAAACTAACAGCAGTTACAGTGAGCTAAGCCTCGGTGCACAGCCCTCCAGAGTTCCTTGAAGCTGCCACACCTGTCTCAGCCCAAGTGTCAGTCCAGTCAACTCTAAACAGTGCCAGGCACCCGCAGCAGGGGGCGCCCTACTCCTCTTGGACTAGCTTCACGGCCGCTTTACGCTGGACTTCAGAAACATTTGCTGCTGGACAGTTCCCTTGCTCGCTTCATGGCTGGAGGGAAGCCAGAGCCTCCAGGCAGGAGCTTCTCAGGGGTCCTTAGCATCCTGGCTGGGAATGCCTGCCCAGTCCTGATGATCACACAGAGGGCACACACTCCAAGGGAGACACACCAAGCCTCCCTAATGCTAACGGTGTCTGTCTAAGCATGAGCCAGCCGCTTGGTCATGGCCTACAGCTGCGTGTTAGTGCAGTCCCTTACCAAAGAAGTGCTTCTAGCTACCTGATAGCTCCGTGGGCCAAGAGCTTGCCACACAACTTAAGGACTGGAATGGGATCCCCAGAACCCATTAAACTGGATTCTGCAGCCCTGTAAGTCCAGCATGGCAGGAGGTAAAGATGCTATCCCTGAAGCGAGCCTGCCAACCAGATTTGCTAGACCATCATGCTGCCTCAGAGAGGGGACTGTGACCCCCGTACAGGAGGAGATTGATCAAGGACGACACACATTCATGCACATCACACACAGAACGGGGAAGTGATTGATACCGTGGCCACAACCATCTTACATGCTATCCTTAACATTCTTTAGCAAACTTCTCTTAAAGACATTCTCTTCTACACACCAGGAAGCCCATCCAATCACGTCAGTGTATTGTCCATACTCAAATCTCCCCAGATGTTTCCAAGTCATGGCTATATTAGCCTTGTCTTTCTGTTCTAGGATCCAATTAAAGTTCAGAGATTAGCTTCCCTGTCTTTAGTTCTCTCACCCCAAAGTTCATTCTTATCCCTTCATCCATGATGCAAGACCTACAGTCTAACAGTTCCACACCCTGGGGTTGCCCAGCGATGATGGTCTCATCATTAACCTCTAGTCAAGCATTTCCGGCAAGAACTTCACACACGTGATGACTGTGTGTCCCACTCTGTCACCTCAGACTATACAGACTGCACATAACACCTGCACCTCGGAAGCCATGCAGCACCAGCTGTTGACACCCAATAACTTGAGGTAGGCTCCTGGATCCCACAGTGCACGCTAGAGACCCAACTCCCCAAAGCTGGACTCTGACCTCACAGGAGCTTATGCTCCTGTGCATACCATACTTACAGCGAGCGATACATTAGATAAATCACTCCGTGCTTCTTTCTGGACTTGCTGTCCGAGACTAGGCTCGGGGGACTCAGACCATCTCACCCTCTAGACATGACACTGGTAGGGGGCTATGTTTTGTTTTAACTGTGTTTTTGCTTCTCTGGAGGATCTCCATTGTCTTGGGCTGGGCTTGGTCTTTCCTCACCCGATCCCGAGTGTGTCTTGGGCACCAAGAAACCCCAGTTCCTTTGAGTACAGGATGCTGTTTAAAAAGCAAGATCTGCCCACTGGGCATAATTGCAGCCACTGGGCATGCTTACTGCTACTGGAGTGTCCCATTGGGTGCTTTGTTTCAACAACTGGACTTTTCATTTAAAAAAGGAAAAAACAACCTCTATTTGGTTATTGCCAGATCTATTTGGTCATTTAAAAACCATCTCTAGTTCCCTCAATTCATATTTTAAGATGGTGTAACAGATTTCTGACTGACTAAAGTGGGTGAGGGGAGAGAGAGAAAGAGGAAGACTTGAGAAATCAGGAGGGATTCACATCTCCCTAAAAGTCACCCCCAGCACATGGAACATACCTTCGAAACTGGCGTGGGGGCGGCTTCAGATCCCTAGAACTGAGTCTGTTGCACTTGGCTTTGAGGTTGACCGGTGGATACTTGTTTATCCCATCTAGAAAGAGAAAAGGCTCCGGTAAAGCTCTTCGTTAGTGTGTCTGTTCTGTACAGTATCACAGCAGTTGCCAATGTCCATCCAAAGATGGTCACAGGGCATGAGAAATGTCTCAGAGAAGTCCCCAGACCAAGTTTGGAAAAGAAGTCTCTAGTGAATATGTTGGTGAATTCAAACAACTTTTCATTAAAATGCCTGTAGCTCCTAACGTCGTCAGCCATTACGAAACATAACACAAGGCAGGCAGTCCTAATAATGCTCTTGCCTTTGATAGGAACTCATTAGAGTATATTTTTTATTTTTGTGGCATATCCAAGCACGAAGGGAACAGGGTAGTCCCTTTATGGTCTTTATGTTAGCAACACGCTACATGCCTTTGGGTTCAATTCACCGTCTCACTTCATTTGGAAGAGTATTAATTTTTCATAACAATAAAGCATGCTTTAATCCATTTGAAAATGCAAAGCTTTTTTTTTTAACAGAGAAAAATTTAAAATGTGTTATGCATGCCTGAAAGCATGAAGTCAAAAAAATTTGTTAAGCAAATACCCTTATGAAAAAGCCAGGCCTGGTGTCAAGTACTTACAATCCTGGCACTGGGGAGGTGACAAAAAGATAGGATTTACTGGTGATGCTGGGTTATACTGGCCAGCCAGCCTAGCCTGCTGGACAAGTTCTGCATCACTGGGAAGCTCTGTCTCCAAAGGACGGTGCCTGAGGAGTGACACCTGAGGCTGTCCTCTGGCTCACACATGTACATGTGGCACATGCATGCACACATGCTTACACTCGCGTGCGCACACACACATGCTTACACTCACGTGCACGCGCACACACACACAGAGCCTCTTGCTGGTTGAGTAGGGTTCTTCCAACTAATAGGCGTGTCCTGGACTGCAACAGGGCATTATCTTCAAAACTGCTCTTACAAGAAGGGTAGTATGCTCTACCGTATGGCCTTCAGGGTTTTTGTCTTACATAGGAGTTTCCTTTTGAGGTAGGGTCTTACTAAGTGGCTTGGGCTGGCTTTGGATTTACAGCAATCCTCCTGTCTCTGCCTCTCCAAAGCAAATGTCACAGGTGTGTGCTGGGCCCACCAGATCTGGTTTGGGGTTTTCTTTTCTTATTTGAACAGTTTGTAGAAGGTTGCTGACTCAGCAGCTTTGCCTCCCTTAGGGAATGTGCTGCTCTGACGTGGACCGTGTCCTGCTGTCTGCTTTGCGGTCGTGTGCCAAATGAGTCACAGACACTTTGAAGGCATTCGAAGCTTCAGAGGGCATCTGGCCAAGTCTATTCTTAAAGCCTGGCACCAGTGCAGCCAGTGGCTCAGAGTAGATGACCGGCAATGACCATTGTGTTGAATGGGCATGACCATGGGCCTGTGGTAGAAGTCACTTCCTGCAGCTGTGTTTTAAAGATGGTACTTTCTAGATATCACAGCTTTGGAAATGGGGTAGGTGGCCGTATCACACTCAGTGTTCAGAACACTTTCTGTGTCTCCTGTGAGTCCCACCTGCTCTTAGCTTAAAACATTTCTGCTTTTGTCCTAAGAGGGAAGGGCTGCCTCATCGGATCATGTGACTGGATGCCCAGGCATGGATGAGCAGGAAGAATTCTGAAATACCAGGAAGGAAGTTTCAGGGCAAGTCTTACCCCCTCCCCCCACACGTGTGGGCCATCAAGCAAGCTTCTTTCCGAGTTTACCAGAGACTTACCAAGTGGTCTTTTGGTCAACCCTTATGAAAGACTTCCTTCAGGGTGACCCCTTGCCCTGAGCTCCTCTTTGGAGTTTCTGTTCCAGAGTCTATGGAAATGAATCTCACTCTGGGGGGCTCACTATTCCCACACCCGTGTTTCCAAAACCTTGTATGTGTGTTTCCTGGGAGCTCCGGTAAGATACAAATTCTGATTTGGAACATCTGGGTGGGGCTGAAGCCTGCGTCTAACCAGCCTCAGCTGGTAGTTGGTGCTGGTCCTAGACTCACACTGAGTAGGATTTACCATCAACCCCACCAGAAGTCTCTCTACACTGCTCAGCACATCTGCAGCCTCAACCCACCTCGCTCTTCAATATGATGACAGTTTTAGGAATTAGCCAGGCACTCGCACAGGCCTTCTTCAACCTGTGCATGCCTGTCTCCTTATCTGCACTCCCTTGGACAAGAGTCAGCAGGCTCTGAAAACAGATATAGTTACCCACGGCCTGTCTACCTTCAGCCTCATATCTGGACATGGCTCCTTGGCCATCCCTGCTGCATCCAAAATGGACTGCAGATTTCTCAGGACTCCCAGCCAAGAAAAACAGCCCATGCTTGTCTCCTCCCAGGCACAGTTATTCTCGTGAGTGGATCCTACAAGGTCATGAAGTTGGGAGAAAGTTATACAAAGCCATGCCTTTCATTCTGACCGATAAAAACGATATCTCCTTAACACTCCCAGCTCATACTTTGGAACTTGTCCAAGCAAAGCCAAGAATTGTTTCTGTTTTTCTCTGGCTTCTCTCTCTCTCTCTCTCTCTCTCTCTCTCTCTCTCTCTCTCTGTGTTAGCTGCAGAAACCTCTTACCAAAGGGCAGCTTTCTAGGGTTACATGGCAAGGGAGCCCGAGTCCAGGCTGTGATTTCACACCCCCCCAGACTACACCTCTCTGTGTAGACAGATGTGTGGACAGCTGCTTGTTATGATTGCTTCTCCATAGGAACCAGAGACATAAAAAAAAAATGATGAGCCAGAAAATTAAATGCTTAGGAACCAGAGTGTCCTCCTTCCACCATCCATTATTACATATTTTCCTCTCTGACCCTGCAATGCCCTTGAAGACAAACAAGTGGTGTCCAAGCAAGCACGCAGCACATTGCCCTTCTGGGGAATTACGGAGCAGGATCTTATGTACAGGAACAGTTTTTTGACTTACGCCTGATGGAGTTTATAAAGGACTTCACAAACTTTACGCTGTATCCGTGGTCAGGTTTATGAATTCGGCCAAGCTGGATCAAGTGCTGGTCTATGGGGTGGCTGGCCAGGTCTTCCAGTTCTTTGTCATCCCAGTCAGGGCCCAAGGAAAAGACAAAGAGGGCATACCCATGACATTTGGCTCGTAGGGACTCTTTCTTTAAGGCTTCCGCATCTAGGTGGCTGGTTTCCCCAGCAGATATCACAAATATGACTTTGTTTCGTCTCAAATTGGGGGTGTTTAAAAAGACATTGTCCAGTGCCCACCCGAGGGCATGGCCAAGGAAAGCATCTCCATTCAGCTGCTGGACTGCCTGTTCCACGTGTCTCTTCATGAGGTGCTTACTGCTATAGGTGGTTAGGTTGAACTCAGTTCTAACCGGACTCCTCTGGGTGTTGGGTAGGAAGTCGAGGGGGGCATGGCTCAGTAGGGCCACCCTGTCTCCAGTGACAGATGTCTCTGGCTCTGAAGTGATTTCAAAGTGATCTAGCAGTGCCTCCAGAAAGTCTCTCATGTCTTCAAACTCTGCACTTCCCACATGCCGAGAGCCATCCAGTAGGAATGCAGTGTCCAGGTAGGACTGGATGGGGGGTGGTTTGGCTTGGTCACAAGAGGCATCCGGCTTGCATAGATCTGCAAACCAAGTCATTTAGAGTTACTAAGCAGATCGAGACAAAGAGTAGGAAGATTCTACCTCAGCTATTTTAGCATGCAGGAAATACATAGATTTTGCTCATAAAATAGATACAACTTTGACACCAAGAGAGTTTATGACCAAGATGTCCAGATCTGATACCAGGCTGTGAGTCCTTGACTCCATGCTACCAGTTTTTAAATTGTGTTCTATTGAAGTTTAATCTTGACTGTTGTGTGTATAAAGTTTGAAGTGAGCAATTCGTCCTCTGCTGTAAGAACACACTGTAAGAGAACTTCTAGTGGTGACAGTGTGCAGGCTAAACTACGGGCCTTAATCACGACACTAGCTGTGAAAAGCTCAGCTGCTTTCAAAATTAGGCTTTAAAAAGCAATGCATCTTTTATTTCAACTTAAGTAAGAGTTCATAACTTCATACCCCTTATAAAAAGTGTTCTTCCATAAAGTGAAGTCATTTTTATAAATATGCCTCTCTCATTATGCATGCATACCATAAGGAAAAAACAGAGAGTGGATTTTATTGAATGTGACCACAATGAATGAATGGGGGGATATGATAAATTAGAAATGAGAGGATTCTAGAATTCACTTCATCTATTTTCATGGAACCCACTGAAGCAGGGGAGTACATTCATAATGAATGCACTATATTTCTAGAAGTTTCTGTCAATGGTGTTTCTAACACTTACTTGTTTGTTTTATACATGGGTACACATAGCCCAGCATGTGTGTGGAGGCAAAGGAGGACTTTCAAGAGTCAGTTTCCTCCTTCCTCGTGAGTCCTAGGGATTGAACTCAAATCATCATGTTTGGAGACGGGCCACTTTACCCGATGAGCTAGATTGCAGTTTCTTATCATTAGAGATAAGGACACATGAGGTACAGGGTGGCCCCTTTACCTGAGAGCTGGGATGTCCATGTTCTGGTCTTATCACATAACAAACATGATATCACGTCTGAACAAGCCACCGCTAGGTCTCTGTATTACTGATTGCAACTAACGGGGAATCAGGCTGACCCAGATGCTGAGGGTTTGTCTAGTTTGTTAGTAGATGAGATGACTGAGGGTAAGAATGGGTTCCTTAGAAACCAAAGGGGAAGTTAGAAATGGAGTAACAAGCATACAGATGGAAATTAGATATCAGCATGGGCCATAAATACCAACTATTAAGTGAACAATCTAATGGCTAGCATGTGGATCCTGTGGGTGTAGCAAACTTTCCATCTTCATGCTTGTTCATGGACTCAATAAAGATGGCTCAGCTGAAGTCCCTTACTGAAGTTTAGTGACATTTTATGACTCTGAATAGTGGTCAGATGACGGAATAGTCACCTGTGTGCAGAGCCGTTTCTTAAATCAGGGACAGCAGGCTGCCCATTTGCTCTGTTCTGTGGTGTTTTTAATTGCAGGAAATGACTGCCAAAATATCTTCCATTATATGCCTGTGAGACAAAGCAAGGGTTTAAGCCAAGGCTCAGAGCCAAATGCCTATCCCCTGTCACATATGTGCAGTTAATGACTGTGCAACACATCAGCACACTGTTGGAGCTGACATGTCCAGGGGCGCAGCTAAGAGCGTATAGGCTGGATCCTAGCACTTCACCAGTTTATGTGAAGGAGGGAGAGTGCTCGGATCCAAAACTCCCCAGTACAATCCACAGGGCTGGAGGGTGTGAGCAGAAAGCTTGAATCCAGGTCTGTAGAGGGGAACGGAAAAGGAATCAGGGAACGTCTGCTCCCTTCTCAGAATCACTCTCTCCAGGTGAGGTCATCTACACAGCAAACCCCAGCATCCTACTGCTGCACATGGAGAAGGTCTCAT
This sequence comes from Mus caroli, assembly GCF_978045245.1. Classification (NCBI taxonomy): domain Eukaryota; kingdom Metazoa; phylum Chordata; class Mammalia; order Rodentia; family Muridae; genus Mus; species Mus caroli. The sequence continues at coordinate 104,545,703 of NW_028227266.1, forward strand.
ACTGTCTTTCTCCAGGTCTAAAGAGAGAGTTTCAGGGAATAGAATGAGACTCTTAGTCTGCGAAAATTAAAGGCACTTTGGAGCCAGCTTCCCTGGGTTTGATCTGGTTGTGGGACCCTGAGGAGAATATCACATCTCTCTCAATTTCATCTCCCTCATCTGTACAATGTTTAATAATAGTTCGAACATTTCAGTGTGGTTATAAGCCTAGATGGACACAATTTATGTAAACCAATTAAAACCGTGCTGAGAGCGTAAGAAGCCCAGTAGCTTAAGTCTGAACTGTCACCACAAGAGCCGGCATCAGGCAGAATAATGAGAGCAGTAGACAGACTAGAGCAGACACGGGGTTGGGGGGGGGGGGACCTGCCTGCTGTCACGACTACCTGTAACCCCAGTGGCTCCCGCATGGTTACAGAACATCAGATGGAGGAGGAAAGAGGCTGTTTCCAGCTAGGCCAACAGACTGTGCACCACAGTCAATACTGCAAATCTTTTTGTTGTCTAACTCTTGGGAGCCCATGAAGACTCCTGGGTGAGGATGTCTGAGTTGCTGTCTTCCACTCCCACTGCACTGAAAAACAGTTCCCAACCAGGAAGGGAGGTGCCAGGTTGCTCCAAAGCCTTTGGGGGCAGGTGTGTGTGTGTGTGTGTGTGTGTGTGTGTGTGTGTGTGTGTGTGTATATACATTTGAGATTTAGAAAACATATAAAATTCTTTACAGCATGAAAAACTTGGCAAGGAGACAGGCTAAGGTTTTTGTTTTGCTTTTCAATTATTATTGTTTCCTGGAAGCTGCAGGAGTAGTAGAAGGGCCAGGAGTATAAGCTTCCTGCTGGGGTGCATTGGAAGGGCCCTGCAGGCTGAGCTGAGAAGTTCCATGTGTGGAAGATCCAGTGTGTGTCCTGAGCCCCAGTGAGGTCTGCCCTAGGCCGTGCCTATCCCTACAGTCAAGTTCCAGCTGCTCCTGCCAATGGTGACTCAACACATTGAGCAGGCCTGATCAAATTCACTTCTTCCCATGGGCCTCACCATAGCAGAAAGTGCACCGCTGGAGTCTCTCTAACGCTGGCCCTTCGTCAGACCCGGAGGGAACCACAATGACTTGGAACGTGCCAGTATCATCAATCTGGAAGAAGGCAGAAGCAAGAGAAAGAACTGCTTAGCGCGTTGGGATGGAGGAGCCTTCCAGCTCTATTTGAGAGCTGAGGTCAGGGGAGGGCAACCCCACAAGGATGCTGGGAGGTGGTCCGGCTTGTTCTAACTCTTGACTGTCAAAGGGGAATTCTATTACTTGATCTAATAGAATGTCCCAGTCAGTGGCACACAGTGGGTGGCATGGGTGAGCAGAGAGCATAAAGCATTTCCTATCCATATCACCCAGCCATCTGGGGGGAATTCTTCATCCTTATTCTTCATATAGAGCAACTGAAGCTCAGAGAAATATTAACACTGGCCAAGAGAGACTGCCTACACTCAAGTCAGTTATGGAAAAGACCCCCACACACACTCCTGCCCTCTACCCTCCCACTCCTGCACCTCACACCAAGTCCCAGGGAAGCAGGAAACCAAGGGCTGCTCTTTATAATGCAGGCAAAGTGACAACCAAAATTAGTGGTGACACTGTTTTAACATTCTCTTGTGAGCTAGGTATCAACAGAAGCAGGCTCAGGCCCAGGCCTAGGTGGCTTTCTTTCCTGAAACATCCCAGTCCCTCCACAGCAGCAGCACATCATAGCCCATCTAGGAAGCTAGAGGATGCAGTCTTGACTCTGCCCTAGCAGGAGAGACTCCGCACTGTTGGTGGTTTTGAGAGGCATCCACAGTGTTTCAAGTGAACCACACCTTTGGCTCACCTGAACAGTGATGAGTGACTGGTGAGCAAGCCTGGGCCCGCTCAGAGAGCACGAAGAGCAGATAAGGATTCTCCCACTGACCAAGATTAGCAAACTTGCCCATCAATTGGGAGATGACTGATAGGTGAAGAAAAGTTATAGTGATACTATCCTGTGGCTAAGATGGGTCAGACGATGTTTGTTTGTCTCCAGGGAATCATTCCTAGAGTATCAAGTAAAACAGCTCTCCTCTCTCCCTAGTGAGCCTCAATCCCATACTTAATCCATAGAGGTGTAATCACAGAGGTCCTGGTTACTTAGGGCTACACCATTTCTCTGACCAGAGCCAACTGGACCATGGTTGGGCATCTGAACTGTTCTTTTAGGGGTTGAGAATCGGAGTCCTGAGGGATGGAAGGCTGTCTAGAGCAGCAGTTCTCAACCTTTCTGGTGCTTCGACCCTTTTAATACAGCTCCTCATGTTGGGATGACCCTCAACCATAAAATTATCTCTGTTGCTACTTCACAGCTACATTTTTGCTACTGTTATGAAACATAATGTAAATACCCACTTAACAATAGTCTTAGACAACCACTGTAAAAGGATCATTCAACCCCCAAAGAGGTCTTGACTCACAGGTTGTGAACCAATGATCTAGAATTAACCATCTGCAGTTACACAGTGGGCTATATTCTATATTCTATATTCTATGTTCTATATTCTCCAACAGTGCGGAGTCTCTCCTGCTAGGGCAGAGTCAAGACTGCATCCTCTAGCTTCCTAGATGGGCTATGATATGCTGCCGCTGTGGAGGGACTGGGATGTTTCAGGAAAGAAAGCCACCTAGGCCTGGGCCTGAGCCTGCTTCTATGATACCTAGCTCACAAGAGAATGTTAAACAGTGTCACCACTAATTTTGGTTGTCAATTTGCTTATATTCTTGTGGCCCAAGGAATGAGGGAAAATAGAAGAATGGAGGAGGGCATCTCCCCAAGACTTAGCCCTATCTCTGCCCGTTTCTTTCTCCTTCTTTTTTTTTTTCTTTTATCTCACACAGAGCAGATGGAGGGGTCTGCGCTCATCAGCTTCCCCTCAAGCTGCCCACTGCTTTTCCTTGATATTCTTCCTGGGTTAGAGGTAAAGGCTTGGAGTGCCTGTGAGAACTGAAGGTGTAGGTTATATTTCTAGACCTGAGTCCGTGGAGAAAGGAGCAGAGTGCTCCATAGTTGGGTGAAGCAGCAGAAAATAAAAGCAAGCGTGATGTGTCCCAAGGGGACAGCCATGGAGGTTGGGCAGGGAGGGCACAGGAGCATGATGTGTCCCAAGGGGACAGTCATGGAGGTTGGGCAGGGAGGGGCACAGGAGCTGTAGTGACACCAATGGGACGTCGTGCAGTGGAACACAATCTCAGCCTCCTCTCGCCATCTTCAGTAGCATCTGTGTCACTCATGGACCGTGCAAATGTCTTCTTGTAAAGAGTGACAAGAAACCCGGCCAGTCAGCTCAGAGAGGGTGGGAGGGACATCCAGGGTAGGAGTGGGCCACAAGGATTTTTCTTGCTGCCCATCATGATTCAGAATAAGCCTGAGAAAATTTAGAAACCACATAAGCCAGCTTCATTGCTTTACAAGCAAGGAAAGCGAGCCCGGGATAGGCGTGGGGTCCAGAAGGCTTCTTCCCTCACAAGGACCAGCTTCCATGCTCTAGCTGCTTTTATGCCTTAGCTGTGCATCAGTGGGTCCTTACGTAATTAAGAGTGATGTTTCTCGGGAGATGGTCCAGGGAATGTTGTCATCTGCTAACTAGCTTTGTGTTCTATGTGTCTACAGTGTAACAACTTCCACATTTCTGGCAATGACCCTGCCTAATAATGGATGCTCACATTTAATCATGTATCCGCACAAGGATATAAAACGGGACACAGATCTTCCTTACAGATTCTAATGAGCTGCTCTATTAGGAAGAGTCCACTGATGACCTGCATACTCCCGACACCCCAGCGAGTAATCTCTTCATACAGTTTGAAAGATGTTGTTTTAGGGATCACTGATCCTATTGCTTAGCATGGGGGTGCTGTAGTATTAAAAAAAGAAAGAAAGAAAGAAAAAAACCCAGAAATCCCTGAACTGAATGTCAGCTGGGGATTTAAAATGGTAAGTTTCTGTATTTCTCTTATTGCTTATTTTCTTGAAAAAATGCAAAGATGCGCCAGCATGGCTGAGAGTACAGCTAACAAGGCTGCAGATGAAGTGTGGGCATCCCTGGGTAGTTGGGTGATTTTTCTCTCATAGTCATCACAGGGCTCCGTAAGATGGCACATAGAAAGAGATGGCATTCTACTAGACTGGAAAGTTGTCTGTCTTTATAATGCACAGAGAGGGTTGGGAAGGTCAGTTGTGCTAGCAAGACTTACGTCCACTTGACACGGCTAGCGCTCTGTGAGACATGGGACCCACAGTCGAGAAAATGCTCTCTCGAGGCAAGTTCGCAGGGGTATTGCCTTGATTGATGGCTGATGTGAGAAGGCCCATCCCACAAGGAGTGGTGCCACCCCTGGACAGGTAGATCTGGGTGCTCTAAGAAATCAGACAGAGCAACCCACAGGGAGCAAGACAGTAAGCAGCACTCCTCCATGGCCTCTGGGTCAACTCCTGCCTCCAGGTTCCTGCCGATGTCGTTTCTGCCCTGACTTCCTTCAATGATGGATTAGAATGTGAAACTGTAAACAGAATAAACGTGTTCCTTGCCAAGTTGCTTTTGGCCATGGTGTTTTGTCACAGCACTTGAAACCCCAAGGGTGATTGGGGCTTTAGAGACCCTGACACAACTGCACAGGTACCAGATTTTAGCTGGGCCTTTTCAGCTCTCAGGTGAATGGAGATCTAGAGAAGCCATGATACATGTGAGGGGCATTTAAAAATATGACCCTCAGGTACTGTGTTACTTGAGTTTAGGGTTCTGTTCTTAAAAGTAAAATAATGCCTAAGTATTCAGGGGGCAGGACAGGCAGATCTCTCAGAGTTCTAGGCCAGCCAGAGATAGAAAGTCCCTAAAACAAAACAACACCCCCCCAAACCCGCTCCCCCAAACCCCATCCCAAGACCAAAACAACCACAACAAAATCATAATGATAACAGCTAATGGTTTAAGTCCAGGGAAGACACAGGATGTAAAAATGGTCACAAGAAGCAAAAAGGCAGAAATAGAGCAAAGCGACTGAACTGTGTCAGGCATCCGGTTCTAACCTGTTGGCATGCTTGCCTCTGTTTAAAGATAACCATATCAGGCATCTGGTCCTAACCAGCTGGCATGGTAGCCTCTGTTTAAAGCCCCTTAGACAGCAAGCCTAGGCAGATATAAGCCTCAAGGGCAGATATAAGCTCCTCCTTTTACTCTCAGAGCCCAGAACAGCTCTGACAAACTCAGGGCTGAACATTTGACACTGTAATGAACCTGGGGCCGAGTCTGGCCTCAGATCCTTCACTTGCTGCTGCCCACATTTATGAAGTTTGTTGTTGTTTAAAAATAAATAATAAACAAATTAAGAATCTTTGAGTGGGACTGAATGTGGTGGTGGTGGTGGAGGAGGAAGAGGAGGAGGAGGAAGAGGAAGAGGAGGAGGAGGAGGAGGAGGAGGAGCAGGAGCAGGAGCAGGAGGAGGAACAGGAGCAGGAGGAGGAGCAGGAGGAGGAGCAGGAGGGGCAGCAGCAGCAGCTTTGTATGACCTTGACATGTGTCAGAGGACAGCACTCGGTGTTGGTCCTTGCCTTCCACCATATGTGAGGCAGGGGTTGTTCGCTGCTGTGCGTTTCAGGCTAGCCCATGAACTACAGAGGATTCTCTCTTTGCCCCATCCCTGTGTAGAAGTGCTGGGATTGCAGACTCACGACTGCACTGAGTTTACATGGATTCTGGAGACTCAAACACTGGACCCCAGGCAAAGTGCTTCACTCCTGGGCTGTCTTCTCTGCTCCACAAGACCCGATTTTTTGAAATCGAGCATTACTTAGAGAATCTCTAGGCAATTTAAGTAGAATCGAGAAACTGTCTTTGTGGATGTTAACAAGCAAAAGGTTGATAAACTCCAAACCCAAACACCTAACCCCAAACCACAATACCTTTCATACCCTGTACTTTCTGAGTGGGTGGAACACTGTTGGTTTAAGTACGCGTCACAAACACCACCAAGTGTTTTCGACAGGGTATGAAGTTGTCCTTTGTTTTATGACTAAACTTGCAAGGGTGCTCTCACCAAAATCACTTACAGAACTTCGAGGCTTTGTTTGCATGGCTTAGACCCAGCCTTTCCTAATCTACCTACGGTATCCTTTGGATGAATCAGTCCTGTTTTGTTTATATAATTCTGAGTCCACTGATGCTAATAGCCATCTCCTGTGCTACACCAGTCCCATTAGTATCAAACAGCATCAAGCTACTAAAAAGGGCAAAGCTAGTCGCCCTTGCGCTTGCTAGGATGTTCTGGGTCCCAAGGCACAGCGGTGAGACATTTACTCTTTACATGAACTGTCAAATGTTGAGACCTTTCCCATGTATTCCCTAATACCCTGGTACTGCTGTCTGGAGCTCTCTATAAACGGGGGAGCCCAACATCACACTGGGGCAGCACCCACTGGAGGATACTTTGTTGGGGCCAGTGTGACTTTTGCGATTAAGGATGGGAAGGGGTGGTTGTCTCCAACCCAGGTGGTTTACTGAGGGATGCGACATGCTAGGTTTAATCCTTAATGGAAGACGCTTTAGTTGGAATGGCTTTTCTTTTATAAACTGGGGACTTTTACATAAATGAAGTTAAAAAAAATCAGCCTGTTTATTTACTTTGCTTTCATGTGGCTGTGTGATACATGGATGTGTTCTTTTGTGTATTTGTACACACATGTGACATGCATGGGGAAGCCAAGGGCTGTCCAGATGTCTTTCTCAGTCACTCTCTACCTTGATTTTCGAGATAGATGAACCTAGGGCTCAGCCACTCCTTCAGGCTGGCTGGCCAGTAAGCTCCAGGTTGCCATCTTTCGCTGCACAGTGTTGGGTTTACAACTGTACACTTTCATGCTTAGCCATTGTGTGGATGCTAGGGACCTGAAATTCAGGTCCTAATGCACTTTACTGAGCTGTTTCCACACACCCATAGAAGAGGTTTTGAGACAGATTTTTCATATAGCCCCAAACAAGCCTTGAACTCACCAGGTAGGTAAGGAAGCCCCTGAACTTCTGGTTCTCATACTCTGCCTCCCAAGTGCTGGGATTACAGGGGTGTGCTAGCTTTTCAAAACCACACAGCAATGACTACTATCATGACCATCTCAAGGACACGCCTATCTGTTTACTACCCTCCTGATTTTAGTATCTTTGGAGGCAGAGGCCATGCAGTAAGCAGCTAGGAAAGCTGTGGCAAAGCAAACTTAGCATCAAACCCTAACATCACTACACTGCTCTGGCAACTGAGGAACCTGGGCCAGAAGTGGGCCTTGTCTAGGCTCAGCCTTTCATTTACAAAATGAGAAAGAAAAAAGAAAACCCTATCTTCATCTTTGCACAGTAGTTGTGAGAATTCAACAGGATAATGAACACTTCTCCAGTGCTTGGTAAATAGCAATGAAGCACCTACCCTTGCATTTCGCTAACTGGAATGACCTTGTTCTGAAGGCAAGAAAATATAGCTATATATTTTCTTATGATGTTTCTGAAGATTGGTGAAATACGGGAATAAAAAGGGCTTTATGCAGTGCTTACTGAAAAGGCGCGCTTGACCGAGGGCACGTTGCTGAACGCGATCACCACAGGTACAATGTCCAGGGCACTGAACTCCATGGCTGCTGTGGTAATGGTCTGGGCATCGGCCGACGGACCACTGCTAAAGAACGTGGCGATTCTTCTCACATGAGCCCCTGGAAGGGTTCTCTTGAAGATATTCCTGGAGATGAACCTCATGGCTTTGCCAATCTCCCTGCTGTCGGAGGATCTCTCATAAGGAAGAGCTTTAATCGCCCTGAGCAGCTGGTCCTTCCTGTAGGCATCTGAGAAGCGGATGAGGTGCCTGGTGTGGGAGTTGTAGGCTAGGATGGCAACTCGGGCACCCACGGGGCAGTTGGCCTCCCTAACCTTGACATCCCTAATTAAGGAGACCATCATCCCCTTCATCCGCTCAAAGTCCTGCTCTGTGACATCCCGGGACTGGTCCAGGACAAACACCAACTCAGTTGGATGCACTGGGCACTCAGGTTTTCCTGAAAGACAAAAAAAAAAAAAAAAACCAAAATCATGCTTCCTGTCATGTAGGATGTTTGCCTACAAGCAATACACAGAAAGCAAAATCATTTTAAATGCTAACTATTCAAATATTTAAGCATTAAATAATTAATAACCCAAATATTAAAACATATAAAATATTAAATGTTTACAGCTTGAATCATTAAAACGGCTGTTCTAAAAGCTGGCTATATGTTCCTCCAGGATAATCAGAAAAGAAAACAGTCTAAAATCAACATGATTTGGGATTAAACTTGTAAGTTAATTACCCAGTCCCTTCTAGATAGTAGAACCTGTTTGGAAATGTCCTTAACCCCGCAGAAGCCAGCTCAAAGGCATGGTCATTCACATCTGTACTTTAATCATGTTGAAACATAAGTCCATTTCACTTAATGAGGAAGAAACAAGGGAAAAGAACTTTCAAGGAATGGCTGTGGAGACTCCTCTTATAATTAAAAGCAAATGGAGGATAAGGGAGTAGGGATGTAGCCCAGTCAGTATGGTGCTCTTCTGGCATCTGCAAAGTCCTGGGTTTGATCCCGGGCATCACAGAAGACAGATATGGTAGCTTATGCCTGTACACACACACTTGAACAGTAGAGCCGGGAGGATCAGAAGTTCAAGGTCATCCTGGGCTACAGAGCTCCCTAGACAAAAGGGATGCCTCCATGGCCAGTTACAGTGCATGCTGATGCCAAATCCATGGCCAGTTACAGTGCATGCTGATGCCAAATCAGATCATCTCAGGGGAGATGGGACAAACTTATTAGCCTCCGAGTCTAATTAGTGGGATGAGTGGATTTTTCAAAAATCAAGTCATGTTAATCTTACAATTAAAAGGTGAATGAATCCTAACAAAGTGTGGACCTGGTGCTTCTCACTTTGTGTTTGGGTTACAGTACAAAACCAGCAATGATGCTGGTTATAATTTAGGGATACAGGGAAGAAGGGGTTAACAGTGCAGCCTGAAAACACAGAAAACCTTTTAGTTTTCAATGGGGAAAAAATATACTTAAGGGCTCACCTCAAACCCAGCATGCTCTTTCCAGGAGCCCAAGAGCTCTGGAGAGTTTGTGCTGATGGCTTCTGCCTAACACAAGGCAGGTGGCGTCTCCACCTCCACCAGCACCCACCCTACCATCTTGTTTCTCTGGCCGTATTAGTGACTGAGACTTATTTGAAAGTTATTTGCAATAAATGATTAGTCCATACTTCTTAGTGAACTTCTACACAGCTAGAACAGCCCCTCTGCATCGGATTTTTGCAGCCTCGCTGTCAAGTCTGTTTTTATCCACTTACCCACAAGAAAACCTAAGGAATCCACAACAGAGTGAAGACTAGAAAAACACCTAGCTTTACATCCCCTGTCATGACTCATGCTCTTTACCTGCTCCTTCCTCACCGCCAAAATTTATCCTTTCCTGTTCTCCCCTCTCCATGGGATGCTGCACCCACACATAGCTTTACTCACATACATATGACAGGCTGTGAGGGAGAACACATGATTTTCCTTTTGAGATGGATCAGAAGTCTGGTCAGTTTGATGCAGCTTCTAGCTATACCTCCTTTGCTTTTAACATGCTAATCTCTCCCTACCCCTGTGCTGCAGGGATACTTCTCTCTGTTACTTTCCAGGGAATGCCTAAGTCTGCTCTGTTCCACAGCTCTGGCATTTGTATTTCTTGCCTTACACTCAGAAAACTGTGGCTCCTTCAGTCCTGACTTCAAGTTCGCTGCTTCAGGGAAAAGCCCTGATCTAAAAAGTATTAACCTCTGCTCCTGACTTTATTCCATTACACTACAACCTGTGCTTTATTTCAGATTCTGAATTTATTCATTTGTTTTCTATCTGGACTCTCCATGAGAATGGAAATGTGTAATGGATTTTGTCTGCTGTCAACCCTGACCCCAGCTCAAAACAAGAGTCTAGATCACAGGAGGCTTTCAGTAAGTTCTTATTAAAGGACTGAGTTAGCACAGGTCAAAAGCTGGTAAATTCATATAAGAGAATATATATATATATATATATATATATATATATTCTCTTATATGAATTCTCTTATATGAATATATATATGTGTGTGTGTGTATACATATATATATATATATATATATATATATATATATACACATATACAAATGTATCATGTAATAAACATTGGTAAAATATACAAAAAAGGAGACTAAAAGCCACTGAGGTAGGTTGGCGGTTAACATTAAGCACGAACTACCTAGGCCTCAGCATCCTCTCCACCACACATCTCTCACTTGTTATCTGATTCTATTCTCATTCTGCCCTCTGCATCCTAATTACTGAACTACAGAGAAGACATGGCAGAGATGGGGGAAGAGAAAGGGAGAGGTGGAGTGGGAAGAGAGATTTGAGGAGAAATGAGAGAAAGAGGAGGGAGGAAGGATATTTTAAGAAATCAGGTAGGTGGACAGAGATGCATGTCATTAGCATATGCCTCACAACAAAAGGGCTTCCAGTTGGTTTGGAAAATTGTAGTGAAACACAGCTATAGCGGATGAGTCCTTCCAGGCCAAGTGTTTGCTCTCAGTGTGAACAAAGGAAGGCCAGGTCCAATTCTATCATCGCCATGCTTGATCTTGGCTTCCGGATGGGAGACACCCTGGAGTTTGAGTAAAGCCTGCTGGAAATGAAGGTCACTCACCATGTCTTCCAGCTGGGGAGAAAGAACAAGAGAGATTGGGTTATCACTTGGTAGGACACCAGGGCTCTAAACTGCTCAGGAAAATCACTGACCAGCAGTGGGACCATGTTCACTCAATACTCAAGGCCACAGGCAGTCTGGAGAAAACAGACCGTGACCTGCATCCTGGTACAGCAGGGTTCCATCCAGAGTGGGGGTGGGGGAGGAGGGACAACAGGTAGCCATAAAACAGCATCCTGCAGCCAGCTGTGGGACATGGAGACCCTCTGTCTGAGAGGGACCATGGTGTCGTAGCAGCTGAGCTCAATTTGGGAAGTTAGAGGGTCCTGGCCCCTCTTTATAACTTCTTACATATCTATAGATGTCAACTATATGCACATATACACACATGCATGCATACATACATCCTGTGTATGTGTTGGTTGTTTGGTTGTTTTTTTGTGAAGGGAGAATGGGGACCAAGCCCAGGGCCTGTGTCACTTCCTCATGATTAGCTAAAGACTGTGACACTCTGTGGCAACCTCAGCCCCAAAGGCCCGAATCTTATTTTTGCTTTTGTTTTTTGCAGTGCTGAGGATTGAGCCCAGGCTTTTGCCTAAGCTAGGCAAGTGATCCACCAGTGACCTACATCCTAAGCTCACGTATGTACACATGCACATATGTGTGTGCACGGAAAATTGTATTTGTCTATATGAGTGTGTCTATTTGTACACATATATCTGCATGGGCTGAGTCTCTCTTATCTGAAAGGCTGGGACTGCTAGTATTCCTGATTTCAGATTTTTTTTCAGTTTAGGATGTTTATAAATATACATAACGAGACCTCCTGGGGACAGACCAGAGTTTATAAACTGAAGGCGAGTTCAGACACTGTATTTAGTGTGCCCATGTTTTGGCTGCAGCTTGTCACATTGAGGGCAGATGTGACCTTTTCCGCATGTGACATTATGTCGGCAATCAAAATGTTTGGGCGTCTGGGAGGGGTCCCCCTGCGAATGGATGTATTTGTGTATCATATAATTAAAAGTGATAGATACACTCTGGAAGAAATAAACATTGGCTGGACCACACTGCATAGCCACAAGCCACGGGTAGTGGTTTTATATTTCAAATACTTGAATGCAAAATTTAGCTTCTTAGTGATACTCTTTACCTTTGTATCCAGCTAGGCTGCTGAATGGTGCAGGGGACACCTCCACCATGGCAGATTGTCCTACTGGGTAGTGCTGCTTCAGGCCACTAATTTACAGAGGCCCCTTCCCCTGCAAGGCCAGGCCCAGAAGAAGCCCTGACCATATTACATGGCTATGTGCCTTTATAAAATCAACGTTATTAACTTCCTTTGGGTTCTAATTCATACTTCTGAAACAACTTTGTGTACTTTGGGCCAGATATGCTGGGTGGAACCCTCACATAATGAAGGAGCAGGCCCCACTCTTGGTTCCGACACTTGTCGTTACTAGTCACTTGGCTCATGTGTCAGGGAGAAACCTACCGTGCAAATTCAACCTCAAAATGACCTATCTCCATGGGTTCATGGTACAGGTGTGAATTCCCACCTGTGATCCCTTCTGCTATGGGAAAGGCAGAGTCCTGAGCAGCTTGACTCAATGGCTTCTAGAGCCATTAAGATTCTGTATGTCTGGGCCAGGAAAGATAGCTCAGTGGTCAAGAGCACTTGCTTTTCTTGGAGAGGATTTCCAGCTACACAGTAGCTTGCAACCATCTGTAACTCCAGTCTAAGGGATCTGATGCCCTCTTCTGGCTTCCGTATGCATGTGTTACACATATACTAAGGTACATACATACACATATCATATACAAAGCAAATAGTGTTTGCTTTTTAAGTTCTGTGTTTCTAAGAGTATCACCTTCTATAGAAATGGGGTCTGCTTTATCTGGGTTTTCTCCCAAAAATGTCTTAAAGAAACTTTTAACTCTTCCTTTCAGTTGCTGTATTTACTCAGGAAGTATTATACTTATTTAAACCAATATTCAATACAATGTAGGTGTGTGTAAATACAGAATTATAACATCAGTTGATACTTACAACACTAAGGGTTACACCCTGTTGTGAGGGTCTTAAATTCAGAAGCGCGTTTGCCAAATCTGAATACCTTTTGGATTTTTACATTTTTGAGAGAGAGAAAATTATAGGCAGAATAAGTGTTACTATAAATTTTCCCATCAATCATTCCAGGAAAAGAGTAACAGAGCACAGCACAAAGCCGGGGCTCCCACCCCCGAGGCCACATTAACACAGCTGCCTCTTTCCACTGCAGACCTCAGTCCTGTTGGTTACTGTCTGACACTAACAGACTCTCAAACTCGACTGATCTGACCATCGGGTGTGTTCTGACCCTCATCTGCCCCAGGTTTAAAGCCTACAGTGTACATAACTGAACCACACTGGGAACAGGTTCCAGCACACACACACACACACACACACACTGGCACCAGAGAGGGGAGATGATATACTAGGCACCACTACCTCCCCATGGACTCAAAATTTACTTCTGGCATCTCTAATGTTGGCAAATTGCATCTGTTCTGAGAGCGCATTTGGCTAACTTCCTTCTAGGAGGCTGATAGACTGGGAGTGGGGTAGGGGGATCGTTTTATGCAGAGTACTTACGACTGTGGTCCCGCACGTACTGAATGAGGTCACATGTCTGCAGTTCAAAAATAAAACATGGAGAATTAACCACATCTCTGGGTCATGAAGTTTAAAAATAAAGTTGATGGCATGCTCAAAGCACCGTGATGCAAAGGAGATACATACGGAAAATGAAGCCAGTCCTCGGGCCCCTTTCATACCCTAGGAAAGGAAATAAGCAAAATCTGTCTTATGGCTGCAGACTTACGCCTCAGTAGGCCAGGATGTATACCCACACTTCCCTGCGAACCCCTTGAAAAGGGTTTACTCCTTTGAAGTTAAAGGAGAAAAGAACACAGTTAGGACACACATTGCCTCGTGAAAGATGGCACTAGGGGTGTGCACACAAACCTTCAAGGCCACTTTCCCCAAATCCTGGCAGAGATGCCCAGAACCTGATGGAGCTGCCCACCTGAGGGATGCCCAGAACCTGATGGAGCTGCCCACCTGACAGATGCCCAGAACCTGATGGAGCTGCCCACCTGACAGATGTCCACAGAGCCCTGGAGCAGGTGTTCAGCTTGCCACTAGCAAAGGTTGAGCCATCTGTTCCCAGCTGCCTCCCAAGTCTTGGAAGCTCCCACCTGATATTATATCTCCGCTGTGATACAACAGCCCAAGATGAACCTAGGTCATTCCTATCCAGGGCTGATGGACAAAGGGGTCAGCTCAGCCTCAGACACCTGAAAAGCTCACTCAGCATCTCTCCCCAAATGAGCGAATATACACATGTGTATGTCCGGGCAGGGTGGGGAGGGGGCAGGGCAGGAAGGGGTGGGATGGGGTCGGGAGAGGTTGAGGAGTGGGAAGAACAAAGCTGACTTAGCTTTTTATTATTATTATTTTTTTTTACAGTCCCATCTTAGAACAGAAAGTCTTGGCTTCTCTCAAAAAGAAACATTGAGAGAAAAGTGCCATGGTGCCCTATACAATCTCCAGGTGTGTTCCACAGGAACACACCTTCAATCACACACACTGCACACTCATCATTTCATGCATGTGTGCATGCACATACACATGTGCACACACACACCCCCACACACACATAACACACATATACACATGTGCACACACACACACACACGCACACTTTATTCACTGAATGAATGTAGGATGGAAGCCGTGACTGGACGGATAACCAAACCCACTCATGCAGAGTGCAGAAGCTCAGGCTGCGGAGACTTCTCAGTGGGTAAGGGTAGAGTCAGCAGCCTGATGACCTGAGGTCAGTCACTAGGACACACGTGATAGAAGGAGAGAACTGACCCTTGAACTCATTCTCTGAAACCTGCAATGTGTCATCTCCCAAATAAACCAACCTATAAATGTAAAAGAAAATATTTTGGAAGAGAACCTCATTTTGGCTTGATTTTTCACTTTCACCCTATATTTCTTCCTTCCTGAGGGAGATATTTAATTTGCCCCATTTTCTAGAACACACAGGGAATAGTGAAATATGTCACCAGGCAGCAAAGGCAGAAGGTGTGTGCACCTGAAAAGTGGCAGGTCTGTGCCCTGAGCTCTAAAGTATAAAGATTTCACAGGAAATATTCCCACTTACCTTCCGTCCAGAGGGTCCTGGCTCCCCGGGGGACCCCGGCTCTCCTGGAATCCCAGCAGATACCTCAAAGCAGAATTAAGTCACCTTAAAACCATATTTTATATATGTGTGAATGGCTTAAATTCAAACTTGAAATATTGACACTATTTCAAAAGTAGAAGTACCAAAGCAAAAAAATAAATCCATTTTCATTTTAGAAAATGGATAGATTTCTAAAATACATGAAGGGACAGCAATCCATTTGTTCTTAAAAAAAACTACTTGTTAATTTTTTCTGCTACTTTTCTTGTTCTTTTGGCATTAAGATATCCTTTTTAAAGACTGGTATGTACCATACTTTTTGCTGATGCCTCTATTTTTGGTTTTGTTTCTTTTATAGAAGGTCTTCCTGTATGGCTCTGAGTGGCCTCCAAGTCATAATCCTCCTGCCTCTGCTTCCCAAATTCTGGGATGACAGGTATGTACTACCGTGTTTGTATCCCTGCTATGTTTTAAATTATTTATACACACACACACACACACACATAAATTTCTGTAACTAAATATTCTTATACACAAAATAACTTTTCATGGTATTTCACGGCTTTGTGGATATACCATGATTTATTCAATTGGTTCCTTGCTATTGGCATTTAAGTTTGATGTTGCTAACAATGATATTATACATAAATATATACATATATGTATACATGTATGTATATGTTTGTATGTATGTACACACATATATATAATTCTGATTATTATTGAAGATTACTAAGACTAGAATTTTGAATTTTATTGGATCAAAGTAGTGTGGATTTCTTAAGAACATGAAGGTAACTAAATTGAAAAAAAAAAACACATACAAAATTATGATCACATGCTGGGCTACAAAATCTAAGAACAAAACAGAACCAAACCCATAAAATTAGCAACAACAAAACAGTCAATGGTTGGCTGGAAATCTCCGTCATGGGAAGGGCATGATGGCAACAGTGGCATAGAAACAACAGTTATCTTGTTTACCGTACGTAAGAATTTTTCTATGTACATTTAACAATACAGTTTGTCCTAGAAAAAGCTAGGACTTAGGGTTGTTTGGTGTGTTTGTTGTTTAAGAAACAACATTGTTTTAATCATTCAAAATGCCACAGGAGAGGAGGGCTAGAGAGATGTTTTGGTGGTTAGAATCACGGCTTACTTTCCCACAGGCCCCAAATTTGGTCCCTAACACCCATGTCAAGAGGTTCACACCTACAACGCCAGCTCCAGGGGATCCAGTTCCCTCCCTGGAGGCACCTGCATTCAAAGGCACATACCCACAGGCAGACAGACAGACACACACATACACACACACATTTTTTTAATGCGTCAGGATTTGTAAATCCTTTACAGTAATAAATGAAGTTATTTAAAAATTAATCTATAAAAGCACCACCTGTGGGGAAGCTAATAATCACTAATATCCTTCCAGTGCCCAATTGATATTGACAGTATTAAAAAACATAACTTAATGACCTCACTTTATTTAAAAGTTATGTTTACCTTCAAGAGGAAGAAAAGGAGACCACTTGAGTACCTTTGTCCCTTTCTAATATTTTCATAATAGATTTTACAATAAAAATGAACAGTACAAGGAAAAGAAATAAAGGGAGCCTCATCGTTGTGGAGCCTGGAACGCAGATGTATAGGTGTTGTGTGGAGCCGACCTGGCAGAGCCGAGGAGTCTGAGCCCTGAGCCAGCAGTAGGTACACCCAAGAACCAGTGTGTTTGGTATCACACATTCCCAGGAAGCTCAGGCTTTGTCAGGGTCAGAGGTCTCCAGAAGCAGAGGTGAAGAGGCTAAATACGGAGGACTAGTGGGGAAATTTTCACCAGGTAGTTAGACACACTTTTCCCCACTAGGAAAAAGCAAAGGTAAATCAGAGGTAGGGTTCTCGGCAGAGCTGAAGACAAATATTACCACACTGAACCAGGAGAACAAACCAAAATGTACACATTGAGTCTGAGCTTCCCGCTCTCATTGCCAGTGTCCTCTAAACTGGCATCAGGATCTGAACCCTCTAAAAAAGGGTAGATGGTGTTTCCAGAAGGAAATCTAGTTCAAAGAAGATAGAACACCAATAGTGAAGGGTTGCTAAGCACAGGTCCAGCAGATGGCCATCAGTGAAATTCGTAACTGGCAAATCGGTCCTGACTTCAGGGTTTCCTACCAGATTCTTTGTACTCAATGCTCAGTGTAAATGCACTGCTGTTCTTGAGATCCATGGGAGATGAACGTCAAGACAGAAGGCAAACCTGGAGGAAACTGGGTTGAACAAAGAAGACCTAAAAATATTCACTCATATCCTCAGAGAGATGAGATGCCTCAGTCGTGAAACAAGAACAGTACACTACAGAGAAAGAACAGTCAGATTTTAGCAACCAACTTTTCAAAGGTCAAGTATGGGACATAAATTAAAAATAGACTCAAGATACTTTCCCAGAAAGGAGAACATCAAAGAGAGGTTGTACCTATAAAATAAATACCATACGAAGTAAACTCAGGGACTCTGTCGTTATACTGGATGATAGATGTTTCAATATACAGAGCAGAGAGCTCTGCAGGGGAAGGTCAAAAGTCAGCAAAAGAACAGAATGGAAGGGGACATATTTTCAGGGTCAAGGGACCTGCTAATTCTCAGGAAAGTGGGGAAAAAAATGGACCATATGTCCAGTAACCAAACCCATGGCAGATCTAAGAGGTGATCCAGCAGGGTTCCAGAGAGAAAACACTAGTTTATAGGGCTCTGAATTCCTACAAAGGAAAAAAACCCGCCAGAAATAATGGAAAACATAATCACTTAAAAAGTTCCAAGGAAGGAATTCCAACCCAGAGCTGTACACTCGCCACACTATTGCCACATCTGGAGGCAATAGAAGTCATTTTCAGATGGTCACTGTATCATCAAACCTTCCAGGAGCCTGTATCCTCTGATCAGCTTGTTAGGGTTTACATGGGAAACTCCCCTCACACCGGCTTGTGTTCTGAACTCTCGGTGTCCAGACGCTGGCCCTCTCTGGGATGTTTTAGAAGCTCTAGGAAGAGGAGCTTAGCTGGAGGAATAACTCACCCAAAGATATGCTTTAAAACCTAGACTGTCTCCAGTCTGTTCCGTTTTATTTCTCTGCTCCCCACCATTGTAGTGTTTTGCCCATGAGCCCCAAAACCATGAACCAAATGACCATGGACCGGATCCTCAGATGCTGAGAGCCAGACTAATCCTTCTTTTCTCCTTAGTGTGTTTGTGTCAAATACTTTACCACAGTGATAAGAAAAGTAATGAATACAAGGTTCCTGGCAGTTTTTTCCATGGTGGGAAATCTAGGGTGCGTGGGAGTGGAAGGGAGATAGAGAAACCTGGCAGGGGAAGAGAAGAGGAGACCTCACAGCCAGATAGATGCACTGTCCCTGCAGAACGGTATCTATTGGATACCAGGCAACAGGAAAAACAGATAGGGCTGCTGAGGACGTGCCTGTTGCATATGCAAATGTCTTCAGAGAGTGCAAGGAGACTTTCAATTCCAAGACACTCTCCTTGGATGAATGAAGCTTTCAGAGACAAAGGAAGCAAGAGGAAGGTGGAAAAGAGGATGGGATTGACTGCCAATTTCTCTTCTGTGCTGGTGATGGGGGTTGGGGTGGGGGAGGTGAGGATATGTCAGACAAGCACTCTACCAGTGAGCCATGACCATAGCCTGGGATCGCCATTTTAAATTTATTTTTTAAGGTGAAAGATAAAATCCATTTTAAAGTAAGAAAATGTAAGATGCTGCCTGACTCTTTCAACACAAGTGCCTGCTGGGAGAAGTTTTCCTACCCCACATGCTAGCGTATGGAGACATAGCTAGTTGCTCTAACTAGGGAAGGAGGCTGGGTAGAACTGGAATTCAGTGGAAGGCTCCATGGATGCAGTTAAACGCTCAACACCACCCACGGGCAGCCTCCCCACGAAGGCTCTGCAGCTCCAGATGGCCAAAGTCCCACATCCCTGCTTGAAACCTGTTCAAAGATTTTGGGTTTTTTTTTTTTTTTTGGTTCTTTTTAAAAATATACATACAAATATACATATATGCACAGCAAAAACAGGTTTACAGATTTTAAAATCTGAAACTCAGTGAACTCAAGCTAAGAATAGAATAATTCCAAGAGACCTGAAAAGACATTCATAATTTAAGGCTAAATCTTTCCAGAGAAAACAGCTGCTCTTCCAGGGGAAAACCTGGACATTTTCAGTGTTTAAATTTCCATTTCAAATCCAAATATTACTCATGTTAAGGAGGGGGACAGAGCAGTTAGAGGGAGAGAAATTAGTAAGTTATAACAGCCCAACAGGAGAACAACAAAGGGGGAACCAAAACGCATCCCCAGAGGCCAGGACACCAACCCACACGTCTCCCATCAGTTAAGTGTACTAAAAACTGATGAATGGGACTGTTGTAGGGAGGACCCCGACAAATGGCTGAACTTGTTAGCATGCTGCTGGTGTACAAGTTAAACCGCTCCATTAACGAGCCAAGGGAAGTGATCCAGAGATGTCTCTATGCCGGTGACATCTGGATTAACTTGAAAGCCTTTCCCAATTATTTTCCTAATTATATTCGTCTTCGTCATTGCTGAGGGTAAAAATGATAAAGGCTTGCCATCTGAAAACACATACAAGAGTTAGAGCTGGAAGCAGCCCCCTTGCGAGCAGCCTGGAGAAGGAGGTGCCCCTGGTGAAGCTTACAACCTCCAAACATGAGCCCTACCCGTAAAGTTCAGCTTGTAGAGAAAACTAGATCACAGTAAAATTCACTATGAAGACACATCAGAAAGCTGTCTCAAGTACATGTTTTCCTAAAAGGTTTTTTTTTTTTGTGTGTTTTTGTTTTATTTTTCCCCTAAGATCTTGGTCATGGACAGGATTGTAGACCAGTTTTTCCAGTCAAGATTATTCAGAAGGGTAAGAGGCAAAGACTTTTGAGAGACACTTGTCTTCAGAGTGTCCTGTCATAACACAATCTCCTTTACCCACACTCTAAAGTGTACAGTCAACAACTGCAAAGGTTCCATCCTTTTTTCTTATCCTGCTGTTATCTGAGACATGGGCTCACTTTGTAGCTCAGGCTAGCCTTGAACTTGAGATTCTTCTATGTTTTCCTAGTACTGGTAAAAGGAACGCGCTGCCACATTTTTAACCATCTGGAACCCAAGGTGAGCTGACTCCTGTGACACATGATGACGAGTTGTGTTTACGTGACATAAAGAGTCAGGTGATACTTGACTCTCCTATAATTCAGTTTAACATCCAGACATCTCACAAAGCTCAGGAGAAACCTGGCAAGCGAGGCCAGGACCTTTTAATAGACACCTTATTAAAAGTAGCTCCACGAAAGCTTTGAGAATCAAAGCAAGATGTTAGTGGATATCAGTTTTCTAGGAAGGCTGGATAAACTGAATGTAATTTGTCAGTGCAAAAACCTTTGGATTACACAAGTTCCTTTAATAAAAATCTTACTTCCAAGGGTTAAGAAAGGCACACTGGCAACAGAATGGGTCAATGTGTTCATTAAAACAGTTCTTGGCCTTCTTGGTGGCCTTGGGAGATGAGAATGAAGTGGTGTGTATCTGTAATCCCTGGGGCCTGCTGGCCAGCCAGTCGAACTGAGTGGGTAGGTATCAGGTTCAGTGAGAGGCCCTGGCTTAGACACTAAGATGGAAGGAGTAGAGAGATGCTTGCTCTTGCTTGGGACCTGGACTTGGTTCCTGAACAGCTCAGGACCGTGACCCACTTGTAACTCCAGTTCCAGGAGATTTGATGTGCTCCTTTGGTTTCTGTGGGCAACAGGCATTCACGAGTACACTTTGATACATGTGGGAAAACACTCACACACAATGTTTTCTTTTTTATTATTATTAAATATTAACAAAAAGATGGCAAATAATTGAAAAAGACACTTAACATTGGTATCTGACCTTTGTATGTATACAAACATACATGATCATGAACTGAGCATGTGCACTTGTATGTGTGCACACACATACACTCATCATACACATGAACACAATCAACAAACCAACTAGTATCTTTCCTCTTTCTCTCCTCTCCTACACAGATATGTACACACACACACACACACACACACACACGAGTCAAAGTTATCCTCTGGATAGCTTACCGTTTTGCCTCTGGCTCCCTTGGGACCAGCTTCTCCTGGATCACCAGGGTCCCCGATATCACCCTAAATGAATACACTCTGATTAAAATCATTACCAAAATCAAATACGTATGTCACAAAGGCATGTCTATGTTTGTAAACGGATTCCGATGTAAAGTCTTATACCTTTTGTCTTTTAGTTAAAACGAAGTCTGTGTTGATTTCTCCCCAGCACACCCCGTCACTCACTGGCTCAGGGTTCAGCCCTCCAGGAGAACCAAGGGCTCCTTTTGGTTTTGGTCTTCTGACCTTATTGCAGGGCCTAACATTGAGTTCAGTAAAACTTTCCGGAGAAACGGAAGGCACTGAGGTAGAGATTAGCATCGTTGGCTTGTGACCTAACAGGTAGTTTTTCTAAATATTCCCGGGGCGGGGGTGGTGGTGGTGGTGGTGGATCAAGTCAGGCTCAATCTCACCATCTGAGTTTCTTTTCTTTAAGCCAATAGTTCTTAACCTGTGGGTCACAAACCCCTGGGGAAGTCAAACAAACCTTTCACAGGGTCAAGTAAGACCACCAGAAACCACAGATATTTACATTTTGATTCATAACAGAAAAGGACAGTTATGAAAGTAGCCATGAAAATGATTTTATGGTTGTGGAACTGTATTGAAGAACCACAGCCTTAGGAAGGTCGAGAACCACCGCTTAAGCTGTGATAAAAATCAGGGAAGGAGCATGTTTGAGGAGAAAACTTTTTAAAGGATTATCTTATTCCCTTTATCTGTAAAAAATAAAAGCTTGACATATTTTAAAAGTTCTTACTCCTAAACAAACAAACCAATCCCATAATCAGCCACCAAACCCAGACACTATTATATATACCAGCAAGATTTTGCTGAAAGGACCCTGATACAGCTGTCTCTTGTGAGGCTATGCCAGTGCCTGGCAAACACAGAAGTGGATGCCCACAGTCAGCTATTGGATGGAATACAGGGCTCCCAATGGAGGAGCTAGAGAAAGTACCCAAGGAGCCTGCAACCCTATAGGTGGAACAACAATATGAACTAGCCAGTACCCCCAGAGCTCATGTCTCTAGCTGCATATGTAGCAGAAGATGGCCTAGTCGGCCATCACTGGGAAGAGAGGCCCCTTGGTCTTACAAACTTTATATGTCCCAGTACAGGGGAAAGCCAGGGCCAAGGAGTGGGAGTGGGTAGGTAGGGGAGCAGGGCAGGGGAAAGATATAGGGGACTTTTGGGATTGCATTTGAAATGTAAATAAAGAAAATATCTAATTAAAAAAGGCTAAAACAACAACAACAAAACTTGGTGAGGGCAACCTGTTTCTTTCCTGTGCTACCCCACACTGAGGTAGAATATTGTTTCTCATTAACTGTCCTAGGGAACATCCCCTGTACCTGGAGCATCCTGACTCTCTCAAGGCTGTGAAGAGTGGACGTACCTTCAGTCCACTCTCTCCGGGGAATCCTTCTTGCCCCTGCCATCAACAGTGGAGGAAATTAATACATACACACTTGGCCCAAGGAAATTTATATTGACTTTAATGCCACAATCTTCCTTGTTTAGCTTTCACACTGTGCATCAAGGAAGGCGTGAGCCCACTGGAAACTAGACAGCATTCTCAGAGGAACAAATCCCAGTTCTAAATTCTGTTACTCATGGGCTACACATACAGGATAGCAATCTAAGATGAGAGCTAGGAAGTACTGAAGGAGAAAGGGAAGGGGTAATTGTAAATGGCCTGTGTTTATCTGAGTGCATGCAACAGAAGAGAGCGCCACTCTGCTGTGTGTCTCTCAGTGACAAATGGCCTTTCTCAGATGAGTTTCAATGGGGAAATATAAAAAGTCCAGACAGAGTCCAGACTTCACTATTCATCTTAAGGTCCTTTGTTTACCTTACTTCAGTCAAAGACTCATTGAAGAGGTTTCCTACCCTCACCTGATGAGAAATGTGTATTTAAAATAAACCATCTTTTCTTTCTGTATGAGCGTGGTGTATGTGTGAGTGAGCATATGTGTTTGTATGAGCATGTGTGTGTGTATATAAACATGTGTGTGTGTGTATGAGCATGTGGTGTGTGTGTTTTATGTGTGTGTGTGTGTTTTATGTGTGTGTGTGTATGTATGTGAAGGAGTGCCAGTAGAGTCCAGAGGAGGACAGCATTTGTCTTCTCTAACACACCTGCCATCTTTACTTTTGAGGCTGGGTCCTTCCTAGAACCTGGAACTCACCATTTTGGCTAGGCTAGCCATGAGCTCCCAGGACCCAGGCATGTCTACCCCACCCTGCTAAGATGAGGTTAAAAGCCTTATACTATGTCGAGCAATTACATGGGTGCTGGGGATTTGAATTCAGGTCCTCTTGCTTTTGTGGAAAATACTCTTGCTGAGCTATCCCTCGGTCCCTAAACTGTATTTTCTTTCAACGTTTTAAAGCTTTTGATGAACACCTATTAGTGACCAGTGTTAAGGGCACACTTTAAATTTACACATGTAGATTGCATCAACCAAACCCCTGATCTTCTTCCCACTTCTCAAATTCTAATTATCACTCATCTACAAAAAAGAAAGCTTTATTATGATGTAAAATAAAATCCTCAAACACAAAAAATTCAAAAGGCAAAAAGAAAAATTACCCAAATCTTCCTACCTCTAGCAGTAACACATCCCATGTCCTAATTAACTTATAGCTTTGTAAAAAAAAATGCACGTTAGGCACGGTGGGGCAAAAGTTCTTCTAAGTATATTCTGAGCTTATACTTTAAATTTCTATGTACAAATTTTAAATGGAGGTCTGGGAAGATGGCTTCATGCACTCACTACGTGTTCAGTCTGGAAGCAGGAGAATCTGACCCCTGGCAGCCTGGCACCGTTGGGCAGAGGCAGGTGATCCCAGGGGATCAGTGGCCAGCCAGCTCAGCCCAACAGAGAGCTCCAAGCTCAATGAGAGACCCTGACTGGAGCAGGTTAAAGGAGGCTTCTCACCTCACCCCCATGTTAACCTCTGACATATAGCCACATGAACATATGTGCGCTCATGCACTCCCCGTGTTCACACACATTTTTATAACAAACTTCATATGTATTCAATTTATAGAGAGTCTAACATCATAAGCTATTTAATATATCCTTTTCTGTGGGATATTAATGCTTTCAATTATCCTATATTCTGAGGACATTACCAAAACACCTCATTGTTTTAGTTTCAATTTTCAAAAATTCTTTAGCAAGAGAGGCTTTTCCTCCTGATACCATCTTGGACCATCCCCTGTGGCACTCCACTAGCGGTATACTGGTCCCTTCTCCTAGTCCCAAAGTGGCAAATCCACATGGCTCAGATTGGGATTATGAATTCCTAATGGTGTTTGTGTTTGTTTCAGAAAAAAAAAACTACATTTTCTGAACATTTTGTAATAATAATTGGATATTTTTCATGATGATTGTATGTACATGGATAAACATGTGCTGTGTGGGTTTGTGCACGCATGTGTGTGTGTGTGTGTGTGTAGACAAAGGCAGAGGAGAATCTTGAGTGTTGGGCTTCAGGTTTTTATTTTCAGACAGGGCCTCTGGCTGGCCTAGAACTTTACCGAGTGGTTCTGACGAGCTGGCCAGGAACTCCAGGAGCTGTCTCTGCTTCCCTTCTCAGCACCTCTGGGATTACAAATGCCTACTATCACAGCGGGCTATTTACGTGGATTCTGGGGGCTGAATTCTAGTACTCGTGCTTGCAAGGCAAGTGTCTTCACTTACCGAACCATCTTCCCAGCCACTCATGATGATATTTTAAAGTGACTATTATTAGCATATCAAAACCAACTGGGCTTCAGTCAACTTACTCAGTTTTCAGGCATTTACATATCCAGTAACGAGACAATCATTCATTATTTTTATTTTTAAGATACTGTTTGGACAAATGCA
Source organism: Mus caroli (assembly GCF_978045245.1). Classification (NCBI taxonomy): domain Eukaryota; kingdom Metazoa; phylum Chordata; class Mammalia; order Rodentia; family Muridae; genus Mus; species Mus caroli. The sequence goes on from NW_028227266.1 coordinate 104,570,805, forward strand.
TTAAGAAAAATGCTATTAAAAATGTTCTCACCAATAGCTGAAGCAATCATACAATAGAAGACAAAATGTGGACGGCTCCTAGGCGGAGTTACACACAGGACTGCTAAAATTAGGGGCAGTTCAAGCTGGAACATACCAGGCTCCACCCACCCATCACAGAAAAGCACCGATGATTCTTTTTCAACTTTCAATTTTCACCTGCTCCTAGAATCCTGGTGTGATTCTCTACTATACAGCCCACAGGACATCAGTAAGTGAACCATTAAAGTAGATTTTGAATGGTACTGGACCCCTTTATACATTGCCTACTTTCTCTTAAACATGGCGAGCCAAGCAAGCAAACAAAAGCAAATGGAATAGGTCCAGCATCCGTGGGTGCAACTTACCTTTGTCCCTTTGCGGCCAATGCTACCATATCCCGGGCTGCCGTCGTCACCCTGTAAGCAAAGCAGGGTAATCACACACACCCAGACTACAGAGAGAGGTGGGCTTATTTACAGGACATGAGGGATAGATTTTGGAGTCTTTTGGGAACCACTAGGAAGCAGGGTCCTCTAGCAGGGTGGGTACCAGGGACACTGGCGAGGGTACTAAAAGCCCCTGTAACTGACAATTACAGCTACTCTTCTACATGATGTTATGAAAAATCAAGAGAATATGCTGGACATGCGGCCATCTTTCAGGAAAAGCAGGCAGCATTATTAGTCAACTCTTCAGAAAGCATCTGTATGTTAATACTTCAGCCCTAATCTATCTTTAGCTCACTGAACAAACAAGACCTGCCAACTGCATGCTTGTTAGAAGCCCTGGGAAAGGGGGGAAGGGTGGAATGATTTCTGATAAAGAGATCCTGCAGATCCGAGGAGTCACGGGAGGATGCTCTATAGAGAAAGAGCTTAGTCTGTTTTACCATCTCCAGAGCATCATGCCCATGGTGTCTGCTGCCTTGGAAACACTAACCAAGGAAACAATCAGAAACGACTGTGATGCCTCTCACAATTACAGCTGGGACACCCACAATAAAGCTAGACAGAGATGGGGTCTTTAAAGCTCTTCTGGGCATTCCCCAGAGACGTAGTGCAGACATCTATTTGCTGTGAAGTGAATATTGTCAGCCCATAGGTCATGTGTTTGAACACTTGGTCTCTGGCTGGTGGTACTTTGCACAGGGAGGGGCCATGGAGGAAGTGGGCCATTAGGAGTAGACCTTGAGGTTTTATTGTCCAGCCTACTTCCTGCTCATTCCCTGCTGCCTGGCTGCAGATGCCATGTGACCAGGGACCCATGTCACTGCCTCCCCTGACATGATGGATCGTACTCCCTTGAACCCTAAGCCAACATAAAGCTTTCCTTTACCGTTACTTCTTGTCAGGCATTTGGTCACAGCACAGAGAAAAAAATAACTGATACACTACTGAAGTAAAAGGTTCCAAAGAGCAGATCAAAAGTGAAGACAGACCCACCTGCAGGCCCCGAGGACCTGGAAAGCCAGCGGCTCCCTTTTCTCCCAGGTCTCCAGGTTCTCCCTGTCCAACAGACAATGAGACGGGCCCTAAATTGCTTGCTTTGTTTATCTGAGACAGGGTCTCACTCGAGTCCCAGGCTAGCTTTGACTCTGTGGAAGTCTTCCCTCCCCAGCCCTTCAGCAGTAGGACGGCAGGTACGAACCACCACGTCCAACTCTCATTAGGTTGTTTGTATAAGGGCAAATCAGAAATGATGGCCGCAGGCACTGTTTAACTAGGTCACAATAGGTCACAGCAATGGGTTTGTATCCATACAAATGACTGTGAGGAATGACTGTGGCTGGCCAAAGGGGTCTCCTCCATCCACCACCCAAGTCTCGGCAAGTTGGATTTATTATCGAGGGGAGTTCACTATCTCAGCCACTCAGTGCCTTGAAAATGCCCCCATCTTGGTCTAGGAAGGAGTATCTCTGTTAAAAATATTAACAAGGTTGTTTCTCATGATGGCCTGTGCAAACCACCTAGCTCTGAGGATGGCAGATTTACTAGGCTTGAGACCTGAGTGTAGATCAGTCTAGGAAGGTCTCCGACAAGGAGAGCATCTCCCATGGCTTATGAGCCGATATCAGTAGTGCCTTGGGGGCAACCTCAGCTACTTGGGAAAATGAACATGGACTTGGGAAGGAAAGAGAACTCCCTTTTTAAGGAAATAAAACATTCAATTTGACATAGCTTTAGAGGTACAAAACCCCACAGTTTTCCCTCCTCCATTCCTGACTTGCTAATTGTAGCCATTCATGCTCAGCACGACAACCAACCAATATGGATTCGCTGTCATCACCAAAACCAGTTCTTCAGTCTCTCCTTTCTTTTTACCTAGTGTTTGTTGTTGGTTGCAGGTCCCCAGGAGTTTACTCAATGTGACACACTATAGATTCTTCCAGACTGGGGTCTTTTGTTTCTGAATGACCTTGATAGCTCTGAGGAGCACTGATCAGGCATTTGGTGGGATGGCTCCCCACTAGGTCTTGTCTGGTACTTTATTTATTAGACTGGGTCTATGGGCTCTGAGGAAGAAGAGCATAGGGACACAGCATCGTTCTTCTTACATTTTATCAAGGGAAGACTAAGCAACGTGGCTTTACTTCCGTGGCCACTGCCCCTGAGTGCCTAGTTGCTGTCACATTGGTAAAGCCTGCTCACTGTTAAGGTTGGTGGTCAGCTCACTTGGAAGAACAGAAAGCTCATTCAGTGTGAGTGAGTGAGAACTGTGCACGTGGATTCTGAAGTCTGGTGGTGACACAGGATTGGAGGGGATGATGGAGGTCATCAACCCCAGGACTCACTTGCTCGGAGTGCTCTTAGGAGCCATGCGTCTCACAAGCATCCAGGACTTGTATGAAAGCCAACTCTCAGCCTCCTCTGAATGCATTTCACAGTAGACTCCAACAATAAGGGCTAGAGGACTTCCCAGCTAACCCAAGTTTGAGAACATCCACTTTACAGCAGGAAAGCAGGGAAGTTGTGGCTTGCCCAGGGCCAAATGAGCTGTCACTCAGTCACTGGTAGAGCTCAGCATGGAGCCCAGGATTGCTGAGTATAAATGAACTAGAGGGTGGGCTGGGCCGGTGTGCATCTCAGTCAATAGTGACGCCAGAAATCCACCCATTCAGGGCTTGGACTTTCACTGGGGCACTTATCATGCCCCTAGTTCTAGCCACCCTACTTAGGAGTTCCACTTAATGCCCAGGGCTTCTTCCCTTGATGCCCAGGGCTTCCCTGCCCATGTCTCTCTCCTTGTTCTCACTTCTCACTTAGCTCTGCATTCCATCCATCTCTGTGCCTCTCTTTCAGTCCTATGTATTAAGCCCTAGAGAGTACCTTCATTTCATATGCATTATGTACGCATCCATGGAAACACACCCACATCCATTCCCACACACATTCCCCCCCACACACACCTCTACCCACACACCTACCCCCCACACCCTACCCACACACCTATACACACATAGCCAAACACACACATCCAAACCTACACACACATCTATACTCACACCCCTACACATATACACATACAACCCTACACACACATGTGCACGCAAGCACACACACACACACACACACACACACACACACACACAAACACACACACACTACTTTGCATGGTTCCCATTTCAAACAGTCACTTTCTGACCATTCTTGTCACACCACATGCCCCAGAGCCCTACTTAAGGTACTTGTCCTGTCTACCTTCACATCACACTATACACGCCAGCACACTGCCTTCACATCACTCTCCAGTCCCCTCCAGCACAGGCCCTTGCTGGCACTTCTCCAGTGCAAAGGCAGAGCCTCCTGCCTCCAATTCACTCTATGGAGAAATCCCTCCACTCTGCCGTGAGAAGCTTCTCTACTCCCTCTCGAGTTTTCATCCCCGTTCTCTTCTCTACTCACAAACACACAGCTCCCCACCTTCCACTGAAAACGTACTCCTCCCTCCAAGAATTTCTAGACCATAGCTTGGTCTGGAGGAGAGGCTTAAAAGCAGAGGTCCTTTTCTCTCCTTTACATGAGGAATTCCTTGACCAAGTGGATGGCTGCTCTGTCCCTGTCTCTGCACTGACACGCGCTCGCTCAATGCTCTTCCCCTTCTCCTCTCCAGGGCTGCACTCTTGGGCCTAATCTTTGGAACCTGTTAGCCACCAAGATGTGGTGGTTCTTTCCTGACTCCCTGCCTAAATTCTTCTCTACCCCTTTCCATCTCCCTTTCTTTTCCTTCTTTCCCAATCAGTGTCTTCTGTTCTCTCTCTTGCTCCCAATAAACGGGCCTCACTGAAAGTCCTTTTAATCTGAATGATTCGGAAGCCTGCAATCTCCAGGCAGGCCCGGCCCTTGCCTCTGGCCCCAGAGCAAACGTTTCACTTCGTTCATCTACTCACTCTCCCTCACAGCCATCTGCTTTTGTGGCAGGGTCAGCAGTCACACGGGAATCCCTGGATCCTCTAGTCCTTCCCCTCTGCCTCAGTTCTCTGAGAGAAGAGCATTATGGAACCAGCACATGTTAGTTTCCATCCTGTTGAGTTCTCCAGGCCCGGCTGGTTTTGGAGGCAATGAGAGTAAGCAATTAATCTCCTTGTTCCCAAGCTCTCAGCCTTCAAAACAAATTAACGAACAAACAAACAAACAAACAAACCAGTCTACACTGGGCTGTCTACTTAACATCTCCCAAGAGTCTGGTTTTGTCTATACAATCCCTTCAAAACAATTAGTGCTGTACCAGTGACAGAAGACTCAGCCACACAGACTACATTGAGCTTTACATAACTGGCAGTCAGAAACTCTTTCATGCAAATAATAATTATTCTCATAACTCCTCCTAGGATGCTCTAAGCCCCGTGCTTTCCTGCTCATTGCTAACTTTAGTTGCAACCCCCTCCTCATACCATTTCCACTCTGCTTCTCCAAAGTCTTTACATCCTAAAGGCCCCTTCAAGTCTGGACCTTCTTTAATGTCTCTTTTTCCAACACAGAAATATTCCTGGCAGTGCTTTATTTAAACCTCAATTTTAGCCTCTTTTTTCCCCCCTGTCTCTCTTATGCTATAGATCACCGTCTTCAGCATGTTCTAAATTCTTTGGGCCTGATTTTGTGCCCTGGGTATCATTGCTACTAGAATTGCATTCATTCATGAACACCCACAAAGTTCTTGTTACAGGCCAGGCCTTGCTCTCCTGAACCTGACTTTAAAGTTCAACAACAGAAACCTGCATCTTAAAAGTCTTTAGCAAGGTTCATGTGAGAAAGAAAGAGAAGAGATGTAGGGAGGAAGGAATGATGCCAAGAGGGTGGGGGTGGGGGTATGAAATCTTTGCCAAAGCATCCTTCCTGCCCTGAGATCCTACAGTTGGATGGGGTGTAGCCCCTCGTGCGATTATGCTGAGCTATAGCCCCTGACCTCATCTCGGTCCACACCCAGGTCCTTAGAGAGTGCTGGCTCTCCAAGAATCCAGCCAGTGCTTACAGGCAACAAGATATGTTTTCCTCTGTGTTGAAAGGGCTCTGGCTGATCCAGCTAGCCACAGCTCTCTCGGGTAGCACAGACTTTAACGTTGGAGGGGCTGTAATAAAGAGTATGACCTACTTTGTTTCCTTGGCTTCCCAAATGGCCTTGGCTCCCAGCTTGTCCTCCGGGTCCTGGAGGCCCCTGGAATGAAACAAGAATGGCAGATATAGCAGGATGAGGTATGACTCTCCCCCAACAGTTTTACGCGTCTTCTACGGAAAATGAAGTGCAGATGGAAGGAGAGTTACAGGCTAAGCTGATCCTACTCTGGGAAATAAAATATTGGAGCTGTCAAATAAAGACTAGTAAATAAAAGAAAATTAATAAAGCAACCCTGGCCAGATGTGGCCTAAATGATTATGCTTTCTTTGTGAGTCTCTGTGTCCACACGAGCCGAGGTTCCCACTGCTTAGCTCAGGGAACAGATGCCGCTGAAATGTCTAGTATTTAAAGCAAGCTTTCCAAAGGACAGTGGCCTTTCTACCAGCACCAAGGACTGGTGCATCTTCATTTGCAAAGTGTGGAATGCACATTAGAAAGCTCAAAGAGTTTCACTAAAACCAACTAGCGTCGTGACAAAGTGTCTTAAGGAGCACAGGATAAGGATTCTGAAGTTAATGTCAGAGACTACTAGAAAATGGAACTGCCATCTTTGTGTCCTAGAACAGGGCCCACTACCAGAGAACTCATAAACACTTGTCAAATTAGTAGAAGGGATGAGTGCGTAGACCATCCGACCTAAATCACGTGGGATAGGGAGGCAGAACAGCTAACTCATGGGTTTACAGGCTGTTCTAAGCCTGGCAGAGCTCTTCTCCACACAGGAGCCACATCCAGGGCACAGGATCCCCCGTCTGAATCCAGGGGGTGGGTTCAGTGGGTAGTGGTGCTTGCCATCAAGCTCAGGGATCCAAGTTCAATTTCTGGAATGTACATGGTAGAGGAGAACCAGTTCTTCTAACTGGCTCTCTGACTTTTACACATGGACTATGGTGTGTACATGTGTGCATACTCTGACACTAATAAAAAGGTATAAAAAATGCTGTTTGGTTAGGCAATGTAGATACAACATTATAGTAATAAAAATAATTATACAGCCCTCTCTGTGCCCATAATAGTCCCAAGCATCTACAGCTATCAAACCACTGAATTTTTATAATGTCCAAGGAGGTGGTTGCTATCACTGCTCTTTTGCTGAAGATGTGTCCATTGTCGAGTCAATTGTCCAAGGTCCCATAGATAAGATGTAAAGGTATACGCCTGGAATCAGACTCAGGCAGCCTGGCTCCAGATTCGATGTCTATGGCTACTATGCCTCCATCTATGAAGACAACAGAAATCCTACACTAGTCTCCGCATTTGTGTGGAACGATTCTAGCCCTTCCTCCGGAGACTCTCCTCGACTCTTCCATCCCCATTCTGTCAACATTTTTTTAAAAAAAACAAAGTTTCAAGGCAACCCTTGAACTCCTATGCTTCTACTCCTCTACCTCCCTCTTTTCCATTAATTAATTTATTCACCTTACATTTCAATATCAGCTCCCTTCTCTTCCCAGTGCCTGCTCACACAGATCCTCTCTACCCCTCTCCTGAGAACCAGGAGACCCTCGTTATCACCCTCACCCCTACTTCTTTTTAAAAAATACTATTTATTTGCATATTTTGTCCTTTGACAATTTCATACATTTGTGTGCATGATGTACTCAGGCTACTCTCATCCCCATCCCTCATGTCTCCCTCCCACCTCTCAATTCCTCCCCGCCACAGGCCCCTTTCCCTGGTTCCCTTTCTGTTTCAGGACCTGCTGAGTTTAAGCAGCACCACTGGAGTGGCTGTGGATGGGAAGATCTCCAGTAGAGTCTGGGGGTTCACCCTACCTCCACCCCTCGAGTGCTGGTCCTGGGGAGAAGCACCCCAATGCTTGGCTAATTCTAACCTTTCTTAATGGTGTGTGTGCTGCCAGTGTTATTTAGCTAGGAACATACATTTTCAAAGAACAAGTTCAGCTCTATAATTAGTATTTTGGACCTAGTTTCCCATTATGTTTCCTTGCATTTTGGAGATTTTAGAGAAATTCTTAAGGGCAACAACAACAACAAAAGGACAAAAGAAGATGTTATTCCTTTCAAAGATGTCTTTCTGGGCATAGCACATCAGCTTGATTTTTTAGTTTTTTTTTTTTTGTAGTCATAACCACATATGGCTGGGTTGGTGCTTTTCATTTATGCAGAACACCGAGTGCTGTGTAAGTTAATAAGCCTCTGGTATGCCATCATTACAAATTACATCCCCTTCCAAGATGTAAGTCCCAAGGAGAGCTTTCAAGTCTGCAGTAAGAAAACACATCGTTCCACTGAAGGGTTCCTCCTGTGCCATAAAACAATACAAGACCTATGGAGAGGGGTCCGTACAGCCAATAGAGAACTGCACTCTCTGTGTGTCTGGCTGTGTTTGTCTCTGTAGATTTCCTTCAGAAACAGCAGTCTAGAGATCCCATTCATCATGTCCCAAACACAGAAAATTCCACTTGTCTTTGAAACTCCATTTTAACAGCTGACAAGAAGGGTGTTTCATAAAAAGCAAGCAGAGAAAGAAAAGCAGGGTTTTCAGCCAGAAAAATGGAACGGCTGGTGGAGGGGTGTGGTGCCTTTGACCAGCTGGCAATGCCAAGGGCTGGGTGATTTATGACTGGGTCACTTCTTGCCAAAGCGAGATTAAAGGGACCCATGGATGAAGGTGCCCCACAGGGCACATGGAAAAACTACTCCAGTAACAGCCTTGGATACCACTTTGGACCCCAGATCTTTGGATTTCAATTCATCTACATACCCACATCAATATTTGATATCAACAGATGAGATATAGATCGATATGTGTTTTCCTTTGTACTGACTGAGTTTTTTTTTTTTAAATAAAAATCTCCATTTGTGGTGCCAGCCAGCTTCTAATGATTCAAAGATGTGAATGCAGCAGGAGAGGTTTTGCTTTATATATATATATATATATATATATATATATATATATATCATTGGTTTAGTTCTGCTATGAAATTATGAAGTTTCCATGCATTCGAAAAGAGCACTTTCATCAAAACCAGGAACAAACATCGTCAGGAGCAGATATTAATGTACTTTAAAGCAGTTTGCCATGGCTTACAAGTTTATGCAAATAGCCTCTTAAATATTCTCATGATGAGCACAACGACTTAAACGTTGGGCCTCTGCCCGGGTTTAGCTAATTCATGTTAAGTAATGCATTCCCCTTGGTACTGCTATTAGCAGAGGGTGAAAGTCCCAACTGGGTCTCATTCATTCATTTACTGCTTGATTCATTCCATAAAGGAATTGAGCTCTGTTGTACCAGCGACTGTAGATCCAGCATACTCGCAAGGCACTAACATAAATGGAGCTTGCAGCATGTAAAAAGAGACCTACAGATACATACATACTATGGTGGCTAGAGGCAGGGAACAGATCACACAGGGCCTTGCTACTCACTGTGTGGTCCAGATCTGCAGCATCAGTATAAGGAGGAGACTGACTGAACATGCAGCATCCCAAGCTTCAACCTAGACCTACTAGATCAGGACCGGCATCCTAACACGCTCTTAGCACATTCAGAACAAGGAGTAGTGTGGACATTGGACATTCCAAAACCTGGTGTTAGCTAGGAAGAATTCAGGATTATCAACACCCCAGCTTCGCCTGCAGAGGTTCTAAGAGTTTTGAGGACAGTCCCAGGTGGCAAAATGTTTTAGTCCCTCCAGGAAACTTGGTTTTAGATACCTTGAAGCTGGAGTTACAGGAGGTTATGAACTTTAGTCCTCTGGAAGAACTAGCAAGCACTCTTAGCTACTAACCCTCTGCTCTAGCTCCCCCTGGAGGTAGGGTAGGCAACTCCAAGTGACTTGTGTGTGGGGATAATTCTATCTACATAAGCACAGAGAGGGAATCGTTAACCTTGGCTGAGAAGCTGAGGCAAGGAGGTCTAGAGAGGATCTTCTGGCTCTACTACAGTCTATATGGTGCAGAGGCAGGGGGTGGGGGAGCACGGGGGGGGGGGGTAGGACCAGGAGACAAGCAGCTGCCGCTTCTCACACTCAAGTCAAACTTAATACTGTTGGCCTGCAGGCAATGTGTAATTCACCTTTAGGGAAGAAACCACTAAAGCATCCTTCTTCAAGCCAAGGTCGAAGCTGGATGGATGTAGTTGCTTTCTCCTTACGTACCTGGGGACCTTTCATTCCCAGGCTTCCTTTTTCTCCTTTCTCACCGACCTCTCCTCTCGGACCCTACATGCATAGAATCAAAGGGTTAGTTTCTCCTTCAGTGAGAACCCTTGAACATTAAACTTTTGCACTACACAAGTCAAATGCTAGGCCAAGGTAACATAGAAACTAGGCAGAGAACCAGACGCACTGTAGCTACTGTGAGGGTCTCTGAGCTCCTCATCTGTGTAGGATCACCGAAGATCAGTCTGAAACTGAAGTGCTGAGCCTATCTAGCCAAAGGAGCTAGGGCCTGGAGGAAGCACCCCAAAGCTGAGATATGTTCAGTACTGCCAATTGTCCTCAGCCTCATTGTACTCTGAAGCCATATGACTTTTATGTGGGGGAAAAATGTTTCCCTTAATAATATAAATCTAAAACCAGAACATTTAAATCCACTTTATATTCAATAACCACAACAAAGATGGGTCATAAAGAAGACACATCACATAGCAAGATGAAGTTTAGATAGTTCTGGTTCTGGAATACTCTATTGCCTGTGTGCTACGGCTTCCATAGGACTCAATGAAACTCCATGCACCATATTTGGTATTTTGCTTCATTTTAAATTGGGCTGTAAATAAGAAGGTCTATAAACCGAAAGAACAAATGCTGGATGTGACTCTCGTAGCATGAAATAAAAGCAGTCAATTTATTGAGATGCTTCCCAACGATCCCAAGGCAAATATTTCTCACTTTAAAGTAAAAAAATCGAGCCTTCCACAGCTGGCAGAAAATGACAAATAAAAGCCATCAAGCTGGAGAGAGAGAGAGAGAGAGAGAGAGAGAGAGAGAGAGAGAGAGAGAGAGAGAGAGAGAGAGAGAGAGAGAGAGAGAGAGAGCTGGCTGAAGGGAAGGCTGTTCACCATGCTGAAACCTTGGTGACAAGGGCACAAAGCATCTCTTCTGATGTTTGGATGTATTTTGCCCAACCTCCATACACAAACTGCCGATATATAATGCCTTTATTTTTAAGTACTTGCTTTAAAACTTTGAAAAATAGAACCAATGACTGTCTTGCCTAAGCCAAACAGTACACTTGTTTTTCATACATTCAATGCTAATTTTAGAGAGGAAAAATAAAATACTGTTTTCATGGTCTGGTTTCTACCCAACCCCTGGCCCTCAGTCCCCACCCCCCCACCTCTCCCTTTCTCTCCCCCTGGAGGCTTAACCCAGAGCTTGTGCATGCTAAGCCAGCATTCTACCACCAGGCTGCCTTCTAGCCCAGCTGCTTCCTTCCCTCTCAGCATTCGCTCCCTCCCTGTCTCACTGTTGATTTAGGCTATGCTTTACCCCCTCTGGCACATTATCTCCTCCCTTCTCACATGATCAGTGCAAAGCGCCAGCTATGGCTTGCTCCTTGTAAAGGAAAAAAACGTGCCAGAGGCAGGTCCCCAGAGAAGCAAGCTGGAAAGGACAGGCAGGGTGCCACGCTATAGATCACCCACTGAAGCCTCCAGCTGCACTTAGAACAAATCTTTCCTTGAGTTGAGCCAATGTTTCAGCGCCATGGACATTCCGGGGATAGAACACTGAGCTATTCCCATGTTAAATGGACCACAATCACACACATTCGAGTCTCAACGTTTTCCTTGGCTCAAGGTCTCCTGGATTATCCTAAGGATCCTGAACCCAGCACACGGGGCGGTTGCCCAACATGTTCCTCTCTTTCTACTTCTTGACAGGGACAGAACTCTTAGAGACCAAGTTCTGTACAAGTCAAGACTCAATGTTACTTGTTTGCTTTATTAACCTGAACACACTTCCAAGCAGGGCATGTGAAGGGTTCTGTCCAGGATATAGATCACCCACACACAGACTCTTATGCACATCTGTACGTTTTCTGTGGATACCTGTGGGCCTCTAAGTCCTGGCGAACCTGCAAGTCCATCTGGGCCCGGGGTTCCTGGATTTCCCTGTGATGAGAAAGAACCAACCTATGAATCCAGTAGCCCTATCTCTTCATGTGCAAGATTAGAAACTTTTCCCCAGTGGCAATGAAAGGAAGGTCTTCACAAAAAAAACAAAAAAACAAAAAAACAAAAAACAAAAACAAAAACAAAAAAAAAAAAACCCGAAGATTTCTTTCATCTTTAACATTGTAGAGTTTCACTATATGGTCTGACTATGTGGCTGAGGATGGGTTTAGCACCAACCCTCACTGTGCTTTTAATCTGAGCATGTGTGCTCTGAAAAATGGTAAACCATGGCTGCTCTTTCTTAAAGACTGCATTCCTAAGGCACAGTGTAGGTAGGATGTTATCACTGGTGTGTGCCACCCAGGGATACCACACAGCTCTCTGTTTCAGTTTCCAGGGGACCCAGACTATCCAGTTTGTGTTAAACTTTCCTTGTGTTCTTTGGGTTCACACGTGATTTTCACACGAATTGTAAGTTGGAGAGGCTAACAGAGCACAAATCCAAGAAAGGTTACTTAGAGTTTATATTCGAAAGCCAAACAAAATAAAAATTAACCGTTGGATTAAATAATGTCTTTGATTATTTTTATGTTTAAACATTTTTTAATATCTTTGTAAAATTTTAATAAAGTGACCCAATTTTCATTCCATTTTGAATTCTTAAAACTCTAGTCAATATTTTTCTAACAATTTATTCTACAACCAATGTCATCAAAAACCAAAAGTTTAAGATAGACGGGAAGAGATGTTACCGTATTTATTCTAAATGACTGAACATGAGTCAGTTATGAAGCTAAGAAAAAAATAATCACTGACCTGTGGGCCTACGTGTCCTCTTCGGCCATGAACTACCTAAAACAAAAGGGAGAAAAATAGATGTCTTAGTTTAGAGAAGATGGTGTGTGGGTGTGGGTGTGTATGTGTGTAGGTATGTGTGTGTGTGTACATATGTATGTATGCATGTATGCATGTATGTGATTTAAATTGGTAACAGATACCTGAAGGCATGGGCATAGATAACTCCCACACCGTGCTTAACGCATTCAGTTACTCAGTGAAGTGTCATAGGCTGTCTCTGAACTCCTGAATAGGGCGACAGGTCATTGAAATCATGGACAACCCGAAGCCAGCGATACACGGAGAACAGGTCTTATGTAGCCAGCAATCTACCTCCACCAGACTTGACCAGAGCTGCTCTCGGCTGCAGCACTAACTGATCTGAACTAACTTTCTTATTTTCCTGCAAGCACTGCAGAGTCAGTCAGGAATCAGGGACGGGCCAGCAGGGGGTGGGGTGGGGGTGGGGGCGGCAGGATGCCAGAGGAAAAACTGAAGATCGACTCCAGGAACTTCAGAATAAATCCTCTAAGCTCAGAAGTTAAAGAGCCAAACTAGTTTGATTTTTAAAGCCAAGCAATGTGATTAGCTGTCAGAGGCCAGTCATCTCAAGTATTCAAAACTGACTTGATTCATTGTATCAATAAAATACCTACTCCAAATAACATTGCTAAAGAGAAAAGGGAGATTTTCACTCTACATAGAGTTAGGGTTTAAGGTGCCCTTTTAATCAATAGGCAATGACATATCCTATCTGACTTGATCATTTAGTGAACTCAGAATAAAACTCACATCTGGGTTCACAAAATTCAACAGCCGCAAGACAATATCTTGCTGCAAACTCATGAAAAATGTTTGGACAGGCCAGTATTGCTAAGTGTATTTCAGAATCTGTTGTCATCTAAGAAGTAAAGGAGTGTGCACGGGGAAATGTCTCATTTCTTTCAAACAAGAATAAACCATCTTCAAGGCCCAAATTCTCTGTCAGAGGAAAAAAGGAAGTCATGTTCAAAGGGCTGGAAAGATGGCTCAGAGTCCAAGAGCATTTGCTGGTCTTACAGAGGACCCAGCCCCCACATCAGGCAGCTCACAGCTGCCTACAACTCCAGTTCTAGGGGTCAAACATCCCTTTCTGGCATTGACAGGCATCTGCATACATGTGGTACACATACGTTCACACACTCACACATATGCATGCACTTTTTATAAGTTTAATAAGAATCTGTTCCTTTTTTACACAATAAACTGTTACCATTCAGGATAACTCATTGTCAGTCTGAAAGACATCCACCAGCAGATCATTTCATTCAGGAAACCATGTGCTAGACTTTAAAAGTTAATAGATGTGGGACTCCCCCGACCAGTACACACACATACCCTGAGTCTTTGACCTCAGGAAACCCATACTCTTCAGAGGGAGGAGGGATAAATACTACAAGCATTTACAAGGCAGAGCACAGCACATGCCCAAGGATGGGAAGACAGTTTCAAAGACAGAGATTACATCCAGTTGGCCAGATGTGAAATTCTCCCAGAGGAAGAGATTTGGAGATTGGCTTCGGGGATATATGTTCAACTCTTTCCATCAGGGACGCAGCCTGGGTAATAAAGTAAAGGCAGGAAAACTGGAGGCCTGGTAGACACTGGCAACAGGGATAAGAGATGAGAAGGGAGCTGTGGGGTCACTAGGCTGACAGGCTTGTCCCACACTCAGCAGTAGTAGCCCCTGGGGGCTGTGGTGCAGTTAACACACATGGTTGGACCAGGTTTCCAGTGAGTACAGTTAGTTGGTGTAGAGGAGAGGAGAAGAATGTTATATTCTAGCAAAACAAAAAAAATCACCTGTAGATTTTTAAGGGCTGCAGAACAGAGCTTCACACAGAGGATTTTTTGACATTTGCTCCTGTTTGGTTTTTGTATGTATTGTGTATATGGATGCACATATGTGTGGGCACACAGATACCAGAGGACATCCCTTAGGTGTCATTTACCTTGCGTTTTGAGACAGGGTCTTTCCATTGGCCTGAAGCTCACCAATAAGGCTGGGCTGGATATCAGGCCCACAAGTACCAGCCTTGCCTTCCCAGTGCTGGGAGCGAAAGGGTCCAGCACCACACCTGGCTGTGTTCTGTGGACTCTGCCTCAGTTCCTCAGGGTTGCCTGCAAGCACCACCTGGCCCATCTCTCCCACTCTGCTCCCATGGGACCTTAAGATCTGATTTTGAGGGGCTGGAGAGATGGCTCAGTGGTTAAAAGCACTGACTGTTCTTCTAGAGGTCCTGAGTGCAAAGTCCAGCAATACCATCTCTAATGGGATCCGATGCCCTCTTCTGGTGTGTCTGAAGACAGCTACAGTGTGTACTCATATACATAAAATAAATAAAATCTAAAAAACAACTACAACAAAAAACCAAAACCAAAAAAAAAACAAAAAAAGAAAGATCTGATTTTGAAAAAGTTCAATGACATGAGTCACCATATCTCTGCTGTTCCTGCTCTGTCCAAGGCTTGGGAGCTGGCATGGTGGACAAAAACTGACTCCTGTCCCTAGTCAAGGAGGTTTAGGCCCTAATAGGAGAGACCAAGCTTGACATCTAAGGTTATGTAAGTGACAGGAACAAACCCAGAAGTGGCCACTCAGGACTCATGCTGCTAGAAACTACAAAGTCATGGGAGAGAGACCTTGGCAGATATGAGACACGGAAAGCAGGCAAGGAATTAGGACAAGCGATTTTGCAGCTTTTGTCTAACACTTTCAAGTGGTTTACATGGGAAAGATAATCCCGGGCTATTAGAAGGGTACGCTCAAAGGCTGACTGGGGTCTGGTCACACACCCAGAGATCCTGACTCCTCTTTAAAGTAAATGTGAGTAGATACAGCAAGGAAGGAAAGCACCCTCAGGGGACCAGAGGGAAAACAAGGCTGTAAGACAGACTCACTAGTTCCATAGTTCCCACAGCCTGGCTTTCTGGGTACTTATGAGAACTATCTGGGTAGATATGACTAATTTGGGTCAGAAAGTCACTAGCAAATAGGCAGGGTGTTAACGGCAGCTACCCATGAATCCTAAGTGTTACTGGCAGGCTCATGCCCAACATTGCTGCCTTGGAGTTCTCTAGGAGGCCTGTAAAGAGGTACCTAGAAGGATGAATGGACAATACCATAAAAACAATCTGGGCCAAACTAGGATGAAAGCCTGCGTTTGTTCGAGGCTACAGTTGCTTCTCATTACCTCTGGCAGCGGATTCCAATTCTCAGGACAGTCTGGTTCAGAGAGCACCAACTCTTCCCATTTCCCCCCAGTGCCCCAGGGCTGTGCTTTCTGGCTGCTTCTCCTGCCCATGGTCCAGGCTAGTATCTTGGCTTTACTTGGGTAAGAGCTTGTTCACTGGGCAGGCCTGTCTCCCTTTCCATCAGTTGCCTTAAAATAGAAGAGGGGTTTACCACCTCTTCTTCCTTTCCAGGAAGCATCTAACAAAGCCTGGGGACATCTCTTGTCAGGGATGTTGTTGGCACCCAGTGAGCTGAGGTCAGGGGAGACATGAGTGTCTGTCTGTGCATGACACAGCCATTCCCTATAAGCAATGCTTCAAACAAAGTGGAGAGACTTTGCTACGGTTTACTCCAAGGTTCTTATTTGCTGAAGAGAACGCTTGTTTGAGTTCTTAGCTCTAGGGCTCAGGCTCATTGATGGTGTTCAGTGTTTGTCAAGTGAATAGAGATGAGATTGGGTTAGCTGGAACCCCTTTCCCTGCTTGCCATCCTCAGCCCCCACTACTGGCCACTCTCTAACCACTTGTCAATTCAGCAGCATATTGCACTAAGGATTCCTCAATGTTCTTCACGCAGATACATATTTTGTGGGTAAAGTGCTGGTAATGGAACAGAGAGTTTTGGACATGAGACAAGGACACAGCCTCAGAGTTACACCCTCAGTCCAGTGTCTACCTATCCTTTACATAGGATATTTTATAAATGGCTTATTTTTTTCTTAAAGAAGAATAACTTCTTGCGATGATTAAAAAAATAAATCCTTACTTAATATTTGAATACAGATCAAGCAAAAACGTCAAATCATCCCAAATCCTCCCTAAAGATATAAACATTAGCAGGGTGGGAGAGATGACTCAGAGCACTTGCTGCTCATATAGAGGACCCAGGTTCAGTTCCCAACACCCACATGGTAGCTCACAACGACCTGTAGATACAGGGAAGACGATCCTTCTTCACCTCTGAGGATATCAGGCATAGGTGCACATACATACATACATACATACATACAGACAACACTCAAACACTTAAAAAGTATCTAGAAAAACAAAGTAGTCATTAGCTTTTGATAGTCACGATTCCTGCCCTGATGAGATTTTTCTGGTAGCATTCTACACAATGGTACTTTTATTGGAAAGGGGGGGGGGGTCACATGATTATCCATTTAAAATTTCAGTGTTGAACTGGAGAGTTGGGTCAGTGCTTGTTGCTCTCCCACAGGATCCAGGTTCAGTTCCCAGCACTCACATGGCAGCTTACAGCCATTTGTACCTCTAGTCCTAGGGGATCCAATGCCCTCTGTTGACATCCCTGGGCACTGCATGAAAGGGTGCAGAGACATACAAAATACTCATATGTATTAAAAAGAAATAAAATCTTACAAATATAAGTATTACATTTAGCTTCTCCTGATTAGGAAAGTAAAAATAAGGAACCAGGAGCCCAGTGGTGCCATCTTGGCTACCCTGCCAATCTCACTTCCTTTTGCCTTCCTGTGCTCCTTGAGGTCTACCAGTTGGCACTGTTGTCCTGTCAATTCTTGAAGCTTTTACTCAGAGCAAAAATTTGGGCTTAGGTTCTTTCAGACTTGAATGGTTTGCCAGAGTCTCTCTTTCTGCCCAGTCACTCTTCTAATGGGAAAGAGGCGGGAGGGGGGTTAACTTGCCATTTGGACCTGATTATCCCCACTTTCCTTTATGGTTTGATTAGTTAATCATTGGATTCATTGGCAACAAAGATTGGCCATCTTTGGAAGGGACCCTGTAGACTGAAAACCTCTGGGGAGGTGGGGTGATACATGGAGACACTGTCTAAAACTACCTTGGGGTCAAGAGAAGTCTTATATCTTCCACCAACTTTTGGCATTTGGGGGATATCCTTGGGATTCACTTGAAGCCCTCCAGGTCCCAGTGTATCTGCCATAATCTCCACTGACTCCCTGTCCCCTCGCTGTTCACAGCCTCCCTGGCCTCAGTTTCTGGTCACCAGTGATCCAAACAAAATACAATACAGTGTCACTCCATTCTCTATTGTGTCCTCTGCTCAGTGGGATGTACGGGGCTGTCCACTGATCCTCTCAGAATCGACATTTCAAATCTGCAGAGCTGTGTTTACCAGTTCTTTCTGGATGGTGAAGTGACTGAGAGAAATCTGATCTTGACTTCATAGCTAAGCAGCAGGTGAACTTCCTCTCTGTAGTCCACATGCAAAGCTAGTTGTCTGGTGTCAGTCCTTGTCTGTGGCTGGAAGGTGGGCTCACCGAGGCTTTTTACTTTATTTTGCTGAGTTGTACAAAAGAGGACTATAGCTGAGGCTGTACCCCTGCTTTGTCATTTGTCAATAGTCCTGCTTTGACTCCTGCATGACCCAGAGGCACCCATCACCAATGTGGGGACCTCCTCCTTGGAAGCTGTGTGGCATGATAGGACCTCTAGGGGTAGGGGGGCACAAAACAATAAATACACATTCCTTCACACCAGGACTTCCTGGGTTGATATTTTTAACACTGAAAATGTTTTGCAGGGGGATGTAAGCCTGCAAGAATGCCCTTCCAGAAAGCTAAGAGCAGAGGATAAATACTCCCTCATCTGCATATGCATCAAAGCAACATTAGCAAAGCAAAGTCGGTTGCTAACAATCTCACTCTGTGCAGTTTGAATGTAATCTCAGCTCCTATTTCCATTTCTATCTGCATGAAGAACATGGGTGTGCTTCCAGATGCAAGAACACTTTCCTGGCGGAGTCTAATAGCTAGTTTCATAAACTACTTCTGCCCAGAAAACACAATACCTCCCCGACTGCCACCTACTCAACTAGTTTTTATTTGTGCTCAATTTTAAGACATTTTTCATTTTGAGGAACGGGGTGAGCAGGCTGGATAGCTAAACAAAGAATGGAAAAGAAAATGCTGGGAAATGAGACAAAATTGGTATAATTTAGACTCTAACGCAGGTGTGGAAGTGAATTCCTTCAAATAATCTCTTATTGGATAAAGGCTTTCTATTTGGAATCTCTGTGCTTTTCTAAGCAGTCACACATGGAATGTTTTAAAGTGTGTATTTAAACAAAGCCAATAAAATATACTAAGAACAAAATAAAACTGCCCCTCCCCCCAGTGGATTGCACAATGTGCTGGCTAGTTTTTGTCAACTTGACACAAATCTGGGAAGAGGCTATTTTAATTGAGGAAATGCCTCCATAAGATTGGCCTGCAGGCAAGTCTGTGGGGAATTGTCTTGATTCGTGATTGATGTAGGAGGACCCAGCTCTGGTGCCACCACTGCTGGACAGGGGGTACTAGGTAAGAAAGCAGGCTAAGCAAGCGAAGAGGAGCAATTCAGTAAGCAGCATGCCTCCTTGGATTCTGCTTCAGGTCAGTGTCTGCCTTGAGTTCCTGCCCTGACTTGCCTTAGTCATGGTGTGTGAGTTGTGAGTTGAGATAAACTGTATCTTCCCCAAGTTGCCTTTGGTCGTGGTGTTGTATTCTACCACAGTACCAGTGAAAAACTGTAACATAAAAACAAAAAGACTAGGCCTTTAGGCCCAGGCTTGAGAATGTGACCTTTGTGACTCAAGGCTCCAAGGCATGTTAATCATAAAACAGATAGTGACATTCCTCTACCTACCTGCTTCCTGGGTTCAGGGAGTATTTGTTCAAAAAAAAAAAAAAAAAAAAAAAAGGTCACCCTGACAGTTCCTGGAACCCGCTATGCAAATGTGCTATTGTTAGAGGCTCATAGAAACTGTCTTGAGAAATAACTACACAATTATCAGGTATTTTTTTTCCTTGTGACTTTCCACTTCCCCACTTCCTTGTGACTCTTAACTGGTATTTTTGGTATTTTTCAATAACGCCCTCCCCACCCCCCTTGAGTTATAGATTTTTCCTTTAAATACCCCCTTCCCCAGCTACTTGGGGTCCACAGTCCTCTACCCCTGAGTGTGGGCCCGTACGACTGTGGGCCCCAGAGCGCGCCTGAAATAAAAGTCCTCTTGCAGTTTACATCAAGGCCAGTTTTTTTTTTTTTTTTTTTTTTTTAATGCTTAAGAATTTTTATTTTAGACAATGAGTTACATTTTCTCCTTTTAGGTTTGGAAAAGTCTTATATGGATGAGCTTGGGGGCCTGAAGAGAAAGTTCCCTTTAGCGGGCAGAGAACAGCCTTTCAGTGTCTAAGTCTTTTGATTTCAAGAGAAAAAAAAAATCACTTCATCTTTGTACCAAAGAGAACACCAGACAGGCAATTTCCCCTTTCTTTACCCCTTCTCTGGGGTAAAGAAAAGATGAATTATTATTATTATTTTTTTACCTCTTTTTTTGATTTTTAATATTTTTATTACATATTTTCCTCAATTACATTTCCAATGCTATCCCAAAAGTCCCCCATAGCGCCCCCCACTTCCCTACCCACCCATTCCCATTCTTTTGGCCCTGGCATTCCCCTATATTGGGGCATATAAAGTTTGCAAGTCCAATGGGCCTCTCTTTCCATTGATGCATACACTAGCAAGATTTTGCTGAAAGGACCCAAATATAGCTGTCTCTTGTGAGACGATGCCGGGGCCTAGCAAACACAGGAGTGGATGTTCACAGTCAGCTATTGGATGTATCACAGGGCTCCCAATGGAGAAGCTAGAGAAAGTACCCAAGGAGCTAAAGGGATCTGCAACCCTATTGTTGGAACAACATGATGTACTAACCAGAAGGCCAGTTTTTGTGAGTGATTTGGGGTGTCGCCTCTCCTGAGTCAGAATGTGGGGGAGTCCTCACTTTGTGGGTCTTTCACCAGAATCCCTAAGGTATTCAACAACCTGGTCTAACCCTTGGTTATATGCCAACATCAGACCTCTTTCTCTTTTGACTTCTTTTATTTCCAATTTTTAGTTTTTGAGAATTTCATATATGAGTTCACCATATTTAACATTATTTTTACCCCTCCATCTCTCCCTACCCTAAGACATGACAAGGATGCTATATCCTTTAAAATCGCAACACATGACTGCATAAATAAGAACTGTGCATTGACATTAGTGGTAGTCCTGCTGATATAGATGAAGAACTTTAGGCTGTCAATCAATGGCTGCTGAGGGAGGGAGAATCAGTTTTCTTCCCAACTTTCTTAATAGTCATAATACTTAGCAGACAGTAAAGCCTGGATACTAAGTAACATCATTGACAACTTCAGTTAAGTCAGCAAGTAGGCCAAACATTGACCACTTTCCTCTCATTGACAAACACTCTGTTTTCTCTGCATGGTAGTCTTTCCTTGTAGGTAATTTCCCATGCAGTAAGCACTTTCTTACTTAGGCTTCAAGGGCTTTACCAGGCCAGTTCCATTCTGAGAGCTCAGTGTCTGTAGATAGAATCCCTAGACATCGACAATCCCACCAACTCCACACAATCAGTCACTTTCATCTCAGCTATGGGATCCATGTGTCTAGAAGCTCCTTGCCTCAAAGGGCTCTTACCATCTTTCTTCTTGAGCCTGGTGTTCCAGGAGAGCCTGGCCAGCCTCTTCTGCCCTGCCAGAGGAACAAATGAATATGTGATGACAACATTACATCACTGACAGGTTCCGTTTTAATATCAGTCCATGTACCAGAAGGGCTCATGTGAGGGCTGGAGTCATCTCTCCCTGAACTGTGATACTGTCTTCCATCAGTCATAATCACACTCCTATGTGGGTCATCATAGGGATCAGCAGCACAACTCCAACAACATGGCTTCGGGCTTCAATGGCTCATTGCCACTAATTCATGTTTGAGACATGGGTCAGAATACTCAGATTATCCCTACCCTGCCACTTAGCATAGCTTGAATGTGGCTGGCAAGACACTACTGGTTGGAGCTTTTGTGTGGTGTGCATTTGGCTGTGTATGTGTAGATTTGGGTGGGGGGTCTGTATATGTATTCAGGTGCATATGGGGGCTGAGAGATTGGCACATGGTCTTTCTCAATCTCGCAATTGTTCTTCACCTTATTGTTTTAAGACAGGATCTCTAACTGTAGCTGAATTTACAAATTTAGCGGTACTTGCTGTTCAAAGAGCAGAGGACCTTTTTGCCTACTGTGAGATTACAGGTCTATGCCACAACAGCTGGCTTTTAGAGTAGGTCCTGGGGATCTGAACTCGGGTCCTCCTGCTTTCGAATGGAGCACTTTGCCAAGTTAATCATCTCCCCAGACCCCAGCTGGGATTCCTACCTTTAGACTGCTTCTTTGCCTACATTGTGTAGATTAATATCTGCTCATGAATAAAGCCTCAAAATTCCCCCAAGTGCAAAAGTATGGGATGATTGATTAGCCAAGAAAACACAAAAGTAAGCTCTTCACCATATTCTGCAAGTGAGAAAAATCAAGGTTTATATGGAGGCAGGGGCCCGGTGTATGAAGCAGGTCATGGACAAAGCCGGAGGAGAAAGGAGCTTGGCTGACTCCTTCCTACCACATCAGGCTTCTTCCCTACAGGGAGTTAGCAAGGGAGCTTGCTCACTTAAAGGCATCAGAGACACACATTATCCATATAATTTGTTAAATACTAAGTAATAGGATAAGGGGACTAAACTGTGGTCTGTGAGATTTCAGACCCCCCCCCCCCTTGGAGATTTGTCTTGTGGGAGGAGCCATCCATCACCAGCTCTTATCTTTCCATAGCAGGCTAATAGGGTTGCATCTTCCTAGCATGTGTGGATAGCACAATAGCATCCCTGGATACTGGGATGGCCAACAACTGTGGTAGTCCTTTAAAAAAGTCTTTCTATTAAATCAACAAGTCCTTCCCTTCAAGCTAGAGCTTAGATGTTTGCATTTATGAAGACCTTGTGAGTGTGGCTTGGTGCAGCCAGTTGACAAACAATGCTCCTAATGTCCAGAAGTTCAGGTGGTTCTAATGTCTTGCAGCAAGAAATAAGCAGGAACGAAAGATTTGTTCTCTTTTGCTTCCCATAATAGTTCCTTTTCTTTGTCCTAGGCATATTCTCTTATTGCAAATCCCTCTCAGGTGTTTTATATTCTAAGACTCCTAGCCTCTCAGCCATTACACTAGCAAATTTACTTCCAAATGACCACATAATTACTTGTCTTCCGAGGTCTCCTTTCAAGCCCTTGGGTCCTTGTATGCTACTGTCACGTCCAGGAGTTCCCTAAAAAGAGGGGGGAAAAAAGATGAACAGGATTTTAATAGAGTGTGAATTCAATATAGAAAGCAGAACAGGGTTAAAGTGAAAGGTTGCTCACGAGTATTTGATTTGCCTCCTTGGCCTGTTGTTAGCAGACTCAGAGTGGATACCTAAGGTAAGTACATGGGGAGAAAGCAAGGGCTCGCTACAGGAGCTGTGGCCAAGGAAGGCAAGAGGACAGAACTTGTGTCCTACCATAGGGCCGGAGCCTGCCCTTCTCTCAGCTTTTCCTGTTTTCCTGGAGTTCCAGGCAAATATGCACTTGAGAACTGGTAGGATTCCTCTTTTCTTCTTGGGAGAAGTTAAACACTCGTGACACAGTCATCACACCCATACACAAACTCCAACCAGTGCGGAAGACTACATGCCTGTCACGCTGCATAAGCAGTAGCAGCTGCTGGGGAGGGGAGACATTGGGGCAGCTGCCTCTGAGTTGCCAAGGAGCTCTAGGATATAGATTTGGCCGAGTCTTCCTCCCTCTTTCCCTTGCTGGGGTAGCCTTCAGGTGCCCCTAAGTTACCTGTGCCCCAGTAAATAACCCCCCTTATTTATGTCCTCATAATAAACTGGAATAAACTCACTGGCTCACTAGGCTAGACTTGGATGCAATCATTTCTTTGGTCTGGCATCTGGTGTGGGTGGGAGATGTTTGCTAGTATTGCCCTGGGAGAAGTCACAGAACACCCAGCAACCTGTTTGTCCCCAAGTTCTAATCTCTTACGCTCGTGCCTGGTTTTTAGAAAACCCTGAACTCTGGAAGTTCTTTTTAAAATATTCACCCCAACATCCCGGCAGCAGCTTGCAGGAAATAGCACCATTGTGGGATACAGTCCTCAGCAGGCAAAACTATAAATCCTCTAACTTGGGGACCACAGGCGAACTGTGCATGCATGGTGATGAGACCATCCATTGAGCCCGTCAAGCCAATTGATGCTCCAATAGGCTGTGAAGGAACGGCAGTAATGCAGCCCTGCAAAGTGCCAGCTGCCAGTGTGCCCTGGATTACCTCCAATCAATCAATAAGCAATTCGCAATCACCAACAGGGATAAGGCACTGTTCCAGACACTCAGTAAGCCTATTTATTTATTTATTTATTAAATAGTATTTGGACTCGGACTTAAGTACCTTATAAGATAATAGGGAGAAATAGAGAGGAACCTGGACTTATTATATGATTGTTATATGCTTATATGCATATAAAATATGCTTGATTCTCTGCCAAACCAGGATAATTTTCTACATTTTCTTTTCTTTTTTCTTTCTTCCTTTTTTTTTTTTTTTTTGGTTGTTTGAGACAGGGTTTCTCTGTGTAGCCCTGGTTGTCCTGGAACTCATTTTGTAGACCAGGCTGGCCTCGAACTCAGAAATCTGCCTGCCTCTGCCTCCCAAGTGCTGGGATTAAAGGCGTGTGCCACCACCGCCCGGCCATTTTCTACATTTTCATTTCCTCCTCAAGCTTACGTCCACATCTCTTAAATTATCACCAAACTAGCGCCTAAATGAAACAACTGGAAAGCTATTATTTTAGTGAGAATGAGGAGGAGGAGGAGGAGACCACCCGCAGGATCTGTTTATTCACTTATTAAAGCTGAGACAGGCTCTCTATGTAGCCTTGGCTGGTCTGGGAACTCTTCTGTGTAGACCAGGATGGCCCTAAGTCAGAAATCTGCCTGCCTCTGCCTCCTGAGTGCTGAGATAAATGTGTGTACAACCAAGCCCTGCTCAAGTACAGAACTTTATTCCACTGGACACATAAGGCCTTTAGTTTGAAGAATAACATAAAAGGAATTGCACACCAGGACTTCAGAACAGAACCTCCGACCTCTGTATGTGTACAAGTTGCTTGCTCAGTGTCAGTATGAACTATTTAACACAAATTTACAACCAAACATGGACTTCTAGTAACCGTGTATTGTCAGGTGATGAACTCGTTGTAAATCAGAGCGAGGTTTATTCAGCTTTCTCCTGGTATTGTATGAAAATTTAAAAGGTTACCATCAAAAGCTGTGTGTGTGTGTGTATATGTGTGTGTGTGTGTGTGTGTATACATACCTGTAATCCTAGTACTTGGGAGGCAGAGGCAGGAAGATTCAGAACTCAAGGCCAGCCTTAAAACAAACAAACAAGCAAACAAAAATCATCTAGTCTAAATGGGAAATTCCAAATCCTTGTTTAGATATTTTCCCAGGAATTTGTGTTACTTGCATGAATTCCTGAGCAAAATCCGATCCTATGTGTGGTCTATTTATTCTGTCAATGTTGCTCTTCCCAACTTTTCCTGAAATAGCAACTCGCTAAAACCACATACACAAAGTACAGAGGGCTGTTTTAAATCTGAGCCGCACTTTTCCAAACAGGTGAGAAAGGACGGCTAGACACCGGGACCCATCTAAGGTCAGTGTGACTGATACCGCCAGAGGTTCTGGTGGGACCAACTGTTAGCCATCTTGACATCATACACCATCGCTCTCAAAACTGAAAATCCCTTCTGAGTATTCAAGTTCTGTAGACAAAGGTGAAAACACTAACTCTGTGTGGTACATGTGTGGAGGTCAGGGGACAACCTGGCAGAGTCAGTTCTGCCCACACCTGTATGTGGTTCTGAATTGAACCTGGAGCGTCAAATAACTTTACCCACTGAACCATGGAGTCCACCTGATTTGAAAAGTATGCTATATAGTCACACTGTCCATGGCAGACAATTAAGAGAATTTCTGATGAAAAATTATCGATGCCTCAAATGAGCTTGCCGTCATCCTATCAAGCAAGCTAAAATGCTCACGATCTAGAGCCACCATTTCTTGCTTACCCTTTTGTGAAAGGACACCCGTACTGTTTCCTGAAGCTACACGACATACCTTGAAGTTATTTGAAATTATCAGGAGATGCCGACTGGCAAACAGCATCATCCTCAAGTGAAGACTCCAATTTAAACTCTTCATTTTTCTGTGTGCATGTGCAGGCAACTGTTTGGGCACGTGTGTTATAACACACGTGTGGGACTAAGAGGGTAATTTGCTGGAATCAGTTCACTCTGCCTACCAGGTGGGTCTCAGGGATTGAATTTGGGCCCTCAAGCTTGATGATAAAGGCCTTTCCCCACAGAGCCAGCCATCAGCCCTCTGCTCTTGAAATATGGCTATTTGCCACGCATGCAGCATGTTTACAGCATTGACACATATGGCACTAAGTCTCCACTCTCATCAACATCTTGTGTACCCAAGAGGGTATCAGACAAATGTCCCTTCAATGCTCAGTTCCCCACCCCCACTCCCAGCATTTTTTAAACAGTTTTCATCAACTGTAGGTGTTCTAATCAACACACAGAACACTAACCTTGTCCATACATTAGGAGAGTAGAGCTCACTTCAAGCTTTTGATAAAAGTGTACTGGCTGAGCAGGCCAGGGGAAGCAATCCAGTAAGCAGCACCCATCCACGGCCTCTGCTTCAGCTCCTGCCTCCAGGGTCCTGCCCTATGTGAGTTCCTGTCCTGACTTCCTTTGGTGATGAACAGCAGTGTGGAAGTGTAAGCTGACTAAACCCTTTCCTCCCCAACTTGCTTCTTGGTCATAGTGTTTCACTGCAGCAATAGAGTTCTGACTAAGACAGTTTGGGAACTGTAAAGATTATGCTTAATATAAGCATACGTGTCACCATCCAGAAATTCTGTTCCTAAGCTATATACTTGATGTAATGCAGATCCCAAAGGGCATACAAAAGAGCATTCACAGCAGTACTGTATTAGTATAAACATCACACACACCTGTCAATAACAGAATGGATAAATGTATAATAAATACCCAAATGCAATACTATACAATAGTGATCTTGAGTGATGTGTGTTATAGACATGAATGCATCTCCCAACCATGAAGTGGAGCAAAAGCAGCCAGAAACAAAAGAGCACATATACAATGATCTTATTCACATGAAGCTCAGGGGCAGTTAAACCTGATGGCCAGTGCTAGTTTGGTGATGACCCCAGGGGAGGGTGTGAGTGGCTGGGCATATATACAAGGGGTGTCACAGGATTTTCTCTGTCCAATCACATTAGTGCAGAGGAAGTCTGTGATTGGGCAGGGAAAAGGGAGGCAGAGCTAGGAGTTGCAGAGAGAGACAAGAGACAGAAAGACAGATAGGTCTCAGGAGGAG
Organism: Mus caroli; assembly: GCF_978045245.1. Lineage (NCBI taxonomy): Eukaryota > Metazoa > Chordata > Mammalia > Rodentia > Muridae > Mus > Mus caroli. The sequence goes on from NW_028227266.1 coordinate 104,597,967, forward strand.
AGAGGAGAATGTAGGCCAATGTGGTGTTATCAAAAGATTAGAATAATTGGGTTAAAGCTTTATCATTATCAAATGGCTCTGTTAATTGTTTATTGGCATCTTGTAAATTGTGATTTTATTGATACATAAATCGAATTGGTTAACTATAAGCTTAAAAGTCTTGATTTTCCTGGGTTATTGTGCTATCAAATCACGAGGATGGCAGATCTATTTGGTTACTAGAGTGTGGGACTGCCGGTTACAGGGGATTATAGCAGAGAGGGAACTAGTGGCTCATGGAACTAGTGAGCCAGATGCTGTGGGGCTGGGGAGTCGGTGGGGCTAGCTTGAGAGAGTTGGCAGCAGCAGGAGTATGGAAGCATGGTCTGACCCCTGGGAGAGTTGACAGGACCTTTTTTATTATTCTCCGCAAATAATTTGGGCGTGTTTTATTTCTTTACCCAAGTGATGAGCACACAGGTACCTTCCAGTGAGCAAGCCCACACTTTTACAGCTGGGCGCTATACTGATGCATGTCACAACTCACCAGAAAGGTCAACAAACATTTTCATTTCTTAAAAAGGCCCTAGTTCATGGCTATTCTTAGAGTCGCTGATTGTGAGCATGCTGAAGGGAAGCCCACGGCACTGACTTCCACTGGTGTGGTGTATTCATACATGGATGTGTGTTGTGCCTGCTTGGCTGGATTGTAGCCTTACATGAGCAGGTACCTTCACATCCTGATGGTTGCCTGATAGAATCCTCCCCAAGTCCTTGGCTTGGGAAGATGAGGCTGCTATTCTCAACAGAACTAGAATCTTGGGAGAACAGAAAAAAAGGGGACTTTTTGTTTTTGTTTTTTTTTTTCCTTCTGTGCTCTGTATTTTGAGGTGCTCAGGAAATTAATTGAGTGACTAGAATTCCTTCCTAACTCTGAGGTACAAGAATGAACATGGCGGGTATAGAGGCAAAGAGACTGCATTTAATTTCTCCAGTTAAGACTTCAAAGTTGTAAGCTCAGGAGTATGCCCATAGTGCCTTAAAATGGAACATCTCTCCGCTATGGAAGGAAGCCCTGCGATACGCAGCCCACAGGGCCCACGCACTTACCGGATCTCCTCGCAGTCCCTTTGCTCCACGGTCACCAGATGCCCCTCTCCTGCCTGGGTTTCCCTAAAGTTAAACACAGACCAGAACAAAGAACAAGATGGGAGGTTTTAATAAACTTAATAAGCATAAAGAAAGGGTTTAGACTCTCTCTGGTTTGAATAATTAAATATTTTCCCACTGAGGTTGTTTTAAATCTGGAATAAGGAACTAAAAAGTAAAAGTTCTTGGCATCAAATAAGTGACCCCATGGTGACCTCTGTTATTTACACCCTCTGAACTCTGTTCCCGGTACATCTGTTACCTTGCTTGACTATCAGTCTTCCACAAAGGATTTTTTTTTTTAATCTTTTGTTTTAAAGAGGCAGTGGAAATTCGAAGTTCATGCCATTTGCCTAAGGACATCTCACAACTAGAAAGTGGATTTCAAAATCAACTGCTCATACCATGAGGAGCAAGCAGAAGCCTAAGGGGGGAGTGGCTGCCTCTGTGTCCCAGATGGAAAGGAAGGAGAGGCGTGTTCTCTCACCAGCTGCCTCACACCATGACCTCGGCCAATGCACGCCCCCATTCTTAATGTGGTAGCTCCTTCCATGGCCCCAATACCTTTTCCTCCTTGTATCTGGTCATTTCTCACATTAACTGTGAACTGAGATCCAAGCATAGTGGGCACTATTTCTCTCTCTCTCTCTCTCTCTCTCTCTCTCTCTCTCTCTCTCTCTCTCTCTCTGTGTGTGTGTGTGTGTGTGAGTCTGTGTATCTTGTTTTACACAGGGCCTCATTATGTAACCTTGGCTGGCTTGGAACTCACTATGCAGACCAAGTTGCCCACAAACACGGAGAGCTGCCCATCCTTTGCCTCCTGAGGAGTGTGCTAAGATCTAGGGTGGATGCTACCATGCCAGGCCCCTCCCCTAGACTGAGGACTGTGTGGCTCAATGGGACTCAAGAGAAAGAGAAAGGAGTGTTGCTGGAAGAGGTAAATGACCTCAAGGCGCCATGAGAGGCCTTCTGTGTTTCTAGTTGCCCTCCACAGAAAAGCCATGGTCCATGTGCCAAGAAACATGTGTACACTGTACAGACCTGAGTCGAGGGTAGCCATGCTCAGCCCTGAATAGCAGAACCCATCAGACACGTGAAAATTAACGTTCACCACTGTATGTGATGGCTTCATGAATACTTGTCCCTAAGTTAGTCAGTCTATAGCTATAGCCGATGAGCAAGTCTAAGGCAGTTGTTTTACTTATTTATTTATTTATTTATTTATTTATAAACCATGCAGGCTCATAGTTTCTGTGTTTTGAATCTTTACCTGAGATCCCTCGTCACCCCTTTCTCCTCTTCTTCCAGGAATCCCACCGTCACCCTAGAAAATGGAGAAGGGAAAGCTCAAATTCTCATCTTCTCCATGAGAGTCAGCTGAGGAGGGCGTCTGCAGCAGGAGGCAAGCGTTGTACCTGTTCTCCATCTAATCCATCAAGCCCATCTTCCCCGACTTCACCCTGCAGAGACAGATGGGATTAGAACACAGAGCACATCTGTCAGATACACCACCACCAAAACCCAAAACAGTCTCAGGGGTTATGCGGCAGGCAACAGCCTCTGTTAGGCAATGCCTGGGTAATGCTGAAAATTAATTTCAGTAATAGAAGCTGTCATAATAAACAGGGCCTGTCTGACAATGAGAGGCAGAGGTAAGATGTAAATCAAGACACCTTTGAGTTCATAGTTCCCCAGTCAGCATGCCAAATACCAACAAAATGACGGACAGCAAACGCCAGAAGGAATGATGGGCAAGGGGAGCCTCACTCACTGCTGCTGAGATTGCAAACTGCTGTGGTCACTATGGAAACCCACGTGGAGAACTATCAAAAGGGTAAAAATTAAAATCTACCATATGACCCAGCCACACCCCCTTGGTAGGGCCTGGACATCATACTCTATAGTTACTAGCTCGGCCATGCTCAGGGCTGCTCAATCCACAATAGCTAGGAAATGGAAACAACCTAAATGTCCGGTAGCTGACAAATAATGAAACTGTGGCACATACACACTATAGAATACTAGTCAGCTAGAAAGACAAATGGCATCATGAACTGCACGGGAAAATGACAGAGCTAGAAAAGACTGTAGTGAGGGAGGGAACCTGGACCCAGAAAGGCAAATGCTGCGTGCCCTCTCTCATTGGAGGTCCTCACCCCGAATCTTCAGATGTGAGTGAATAGCCTGGAGTGACTACAGAACCCAGGGGAGTAAACGGGACATTGCCAGGATAGGGAGGTTGGGGAGCAGGAGGGCAATAGCAGGGCCTCAGCGATCTGATTAGGGAAATGGGAAAGGGGGGCTCCTTGGGGGAGGGGAGGCAAATACAGAAGGTGGGAGGAGGGCAAGGAAGAGAGCTGGGCACAAGGTACCTGATAGCAGAAATGGGTAAAGGGAGGGTTTTTAGGGAGGGGTAAGGAAGGAAATCCAGGAGGAGGAGGGAAGTGGGCAAAATACGAATAAGGATGTCTGCTAAGGCTGTAAGGAATATTATTAACTATTTGTCAAAATGATCCTATAATATATGTAATTCAGTGTGTAAATATAAATATATAGTTTTGGTGAACTTTTCTCATCTGGGCTGACACTAGTCTCTGCGAGAGCCAAAACCCACCAAAATATAAGCCCAATACCAGACATAAGAAGCCCTTTTTTGAATTGTTGGCCAGGAGATCCTCAAAACATACAGCCTATTGCTATTGTCCTCGCCTGCCCCACAGAGGTGGAAGGTAAGTCCCTATTGCTGAGGACACCATCCATCTCAGACCCAGAGCCCAGAGATGCAGAACTGGAATGACCTGAGTGCCTCCTCCCTAAGGACTAGCCTTCATGGTTCCAGAACACATCGTGTAAGCTTCCAAAGACGGGAGACAACCAACATCCTTGCCAGCTATGATGCCCATGAGCCACCATGACCAGCATGGCACAAGAATTCTAAGGGTGCAGTAGTGGCATGTACACCTTGGTGGTAACCAACAGCTCTCTAACTGTACTTAAGATCTGCTCAACAAGAATGAAGACATGGTACTTGAGACCTAGGCAGCCTCTCAGTGCTAGTGAAGTCATGGATCTTGGTGGAGAATCCACAATTTTACTAACCTAGCAACTCCCAAACAATACTCTAAACATTTATCCTCATGCCCCAGGTAAGTGTACTCCTCACACCTCCCATATATCAAAGAAACTTCCTTGCGGCAACAGAGGCAGCAGACAGAGGCTACTACATAAAGTCACAACCAATCAAAACACAGAGTTTTGAAGCACAGACATAATGGATACACCTACAAAACACTTAAGGCCTTAGGAACATTGTGGGAGAAGGGAAAGGAGGATTGTGAAAGCCAGGAGATCAGAGGATTTGCTGTGAGATTGTGTCTCCTAGTAACACCAGAAGCTATACTCATAAAATCTCACCAACATGACTCCATAAACATGAGTTACACAAGGATAACAGTAATAGAAATGTCAGGATGAATGGAAAGAGCCCGAAATCCTACACAAAGAACTATAGTCAACTAAGAACACAAGCAGGAGAAATCGTGTTCCCCAGAGAAGAGTATAGTAAACTGGTCATCCAACATTAAACGGTCAACTCTGAAAACACATATACAAGGAATATTATACAGACTGAGCAGGCTGTATTTATATGCATGTACATATAGGCTTGCAACAACAATTAACAACAACAACAACAACAAAAAAGAGGCCATGGATTTGAAAGAGAAAGAGGAGCATTATATGAGAGGGTTTGGATGGAAGAAAGGGAAGAGAGAAATACTGTAATAATCTCAAAAAACAAAACAAAACAAAACCTTAAATAAAATAGCTGGTACCAAAAATAAATAAATAAATAAATAAATAAATAAATAAATAAATAAATAAATAAAATGCAGGGCCTGGTGCCATTACCTCTTCTCCACTGAGTCCTCTGGTTCCCTGAAAATGGAAAGGACAGCAGTGTGAGTGTGGGAAATGCAATGGGCTGCCAGGATGACAGACATCACAGAGCTGCGGCGTAGGTAGGGCTTATAGAGTCCTTACCTTAGGCCCTTTGGCACCGAAGCATCCCTTCGTGCCTTGCTCTCCCATTGGCCCAGAGGCTCCTCTTTCTCCCTGAGGAAAAGCAGAAAAGCACACATCCAGATGAGTGTGTGCTAGTGTGATCTGGGATCTGTCCTGGACACCTGACAAGTGGTTTTATTTTATTTTGGTTTTGTTTTTTAAGAAAACATCTGTCTGCTCATGACTTACATTCCGGGACTCCAGCCTATGAAAACAAAGAGTGGAAGTAAATCCGATCTACAGCGATGACAACCCTTTGCTCTGGACGCCACCCGCACACTGCCGGCATGGAGCTTCCCCTTCCCCAGGTGGCCACCACATTGCTCCCTTTAAATCTCCTTACTTCACTCTGCCCTAGGCTAAGATTCAGGACTCTTTGCCCGGTCCCTGTGACTTTAAGACTTTGACCCATGACCTCGGTCTGAGCATCATCACCCATGATGCTGCCTGGTCCTGCTCCTTTGCTCACCCTCACTCACTGTCCATAGCTAGACACCAGTGCATCTTCTTCAGGGGACTTCTACACTGTCCAGCCACACTGACCACCTGCCATTCTGCCAACCCCCAACCCCAACCCTTTGACTCCATTACTGTTTTGAACACATGGGTCCCCTTTGGGGGAGAATAATATTTCCCACATGCTTTAGCCGGAGGAACTCCTTGTTATCCTCTGTGTGTCTGCCCAAGTGTTACCCATTGTTTTGTAACATTTTCTTCTCAGGGTCAACTCCAACCGGGTTGGCCTTCAAGCCACTAGGTTTCTATTCTTGCTCACTATCGTCAACTCCCTGGGCCTCCAGCACAGTCATGGGTAGAACAGCTGGACACACTTCCCTTGTTTGTCTTCTCACTAGTGTGGAAAGGTCCCTAAGTTATTTTTGTTCTGTATCTATTTTTTTTCTCATTTCTGGGGTGCTCACACTGCTAGGGTGCATATGCATTGGATATGTGCATCAGTGGGTTTTTTTTTTTTTTTTTTGGAAACAATGAAGTGATCAGTAAGAAGCTTAAATATGTACTGTCAGACGAATGCATAACTGGGTGCATAAAAGGAAAAAAAGAAGAAAGGGAGAAAAGGGAGATGGGGAAGAGGGAGGATGGAGAGCGGGAGGAGGAAGAGAGGAGGGAGGGAGAAGAGAGGGGAGGAGAGGGCTGGAGAGACCACTCAGTGGTTAAGAGCACTGAGTGCTCTTCCAGAGGTCCTGAGTTCAATTCCCAGCAACCACATGGTGGCTCACAACCATCTGTAATGGGATCTTATGCCCTCTTCTGGAGGGTCTGAAAAGTGCAACATTGTACTCAGGTACATAAATAAATATTTTAAAAAGAGAGAGGGGAGGAGGGAGGGAGGAGAGAGAGGGAAGACAGAAAGGGAGAGGGAGGGGGAGGAGAGAGGGGAGGGGGAGGAGGGAGGGGAGGAGGAAGGAAGGAGGGAAAGGTTTCTGATAAATTATGTGGTGCATTGGTTTAATTACTAAATGACCTGGGCAAATGGCAGGGGTGTGACTCCTAAGGCAGCGAAAATACCTTTCACACCAAGTTAACTGTGCAGCATACGTGGGTAAGTCAGAGTAAGGCGGTAACATAACCACCTCTAAGAAGCAGTGTTTCCCAGGCACAAGGAGGGTCAGGAAAGACCCAAGACGCTGCATCTGAATCCTCAGAGTGTGCTCTTTGTTTCCTTCTTATGTTTGTAGGGATAGGCGAGCTGTAAAGGGTCTTGACTTACAGCAATGCCCTCCTCTCCGAGGTAGCCATCACTGCCTTTGAATCCTGGGGGTCCCTGAAAAAAAAGGAAAGAGGAGAGAACATGAGCACTCCACAGACTGGGAAATGAGAGTCCGTAGGGCAGATCCACTGCTTGGAGGTTACACTTCATGTGCAACGGGAGAGTTTGAAAATGCCCCTGGCTCTCTGAACCTCAAGCTAGTGGCGTTTATACAAACAAAAAGAAAGGAAATCTCCACACAAGTTTCCAGATATTCATGTGGGGGGACAACTGTGGATGTGTGAGAGCATGTGTGTGAATGCATGCATGCATATGAATATGTGCATGTATGTATGTATGCGGGGTGGTAGCTCGTATGTGTATGCATGAGTGTGAACACATACGTGTGCACACATGTGTACACCTGTGATAGTGCACTGACCTTCACTGTCTTCAGGAATACCAACAGAGTCGACATTCCTCTCTAGACAAATATATTTGTTCTTAGCAGACTGGAATTCTCATTCTAGTCTCATCAAAATAACCCTTTCTTTTTGGGGGACCTACTGCTATACATAGAAAACCAAGCCACACACATTTCTTTCTATTCTGGTTCTTGATATATTTTTAAATTCTAGTATCCTCCTTCCATGAGGTGTAAGCATTCCAGAAACAAAGGTTTCTCAGTGGCAGAGCTCTGGTGGTGGTGGTGTTAGTGGGAGCAATACGGCACAGTGGTCACAAATCCAACCCATATGTACAGTAGCAGTATTAAGATCATTAAATGCATCCCATCGTGAGTCTGGACATATTTGAACATGTCCTAATGCCTGAAATAGAATTCTTATGCAAGGATATATAATGTTCCCTGCTTAGATAGTATATGAATTAGTGTTATGAACAAACAAAACTAGACTTCTATGTCCAGGGATGGCAACACTGTCACATTCATTGCTATGGCAGTGGTTTTCTGCAGACTATATACAAGATTGACTTGATTTGAATGTCACTGCCAAGATCAAAAGGAAAAGCTGAAGTGGGTTACTGGTGTGGAAAAAAGCATTCATCATTCAGTGTGAGGATCGCTGGGTTCTACTGCACTACCATCTCTGGCTGAGCACTGGGCTCATCATACGTCCTGATGACTGTGTCTCTTAAAACTCCTTGAAGAACTTCCAAACCATTCTAATCAAGAAGACCAAGGGAAATGGCAACTATCGAATCTGACGTGGGAAGAAGGGTATTACAGTAAATGGACAGCATCCTCTGGAGGCTCCGTCTAGCAGGCAAAACCTCTCTATTTCTACCCCAGCTCATATCTGAAAGGCGTGTTGCAGTTCAAATGGTGCGAGCTGTAAGTCTGAGATAAATTCACCTTTTTTCCTGCTGAGCCTGGATCCCCCATGGCGCCGTCCCCTCCTGTGCACTTGCAGAGCAGACAGCAGCAGGTCCTCTCTGCAACATTGATCTTGGGGGAACAGGACGATAATTATTCGGTAGCATTGATCCCCAAATCCTATACATGATCTCCGCTGTGGGGTCCGCAGTGGCAGAAGCCCTCTTATCAACGTTAAGAGGTCTACTCCCACTTTTGAGTCCTGCCGTCTACCCTGTGAGGAATTCCTGATCAACCCACAAGTGCTCCACCTCTATAGACGGCATCACTTCAGCCACGACCAGTTCACTGCATACTAACTATTAAGGGAATTGCCTCTTGTCAACACACCTCACCCTAGCTTTTGCTCATCGTTGATCACCCTGCATAGTCTGCCCCACGTGCTTTGTTCAGTAAAATGAAGGCATGCTGTACTCTCATGGCTCCATTTATAAAATCTCAGCTTGTTTGTAGCATCAGACTGGGTACTTTGAAACACTGCTTGGAACAGCGTGCCCTGGAAACACATCTAGGAGAGTTTGGATGTGACTTTGGAAATGTCAGTGGCACGCCAACATTTTAGAACCATATGCTACAGAGGGTGTGAGCGTGAGAATATTCTCTTTATGTGATGACCAAAACAAAATTATTTTGTATTTTAAAAATAACATGGTAAAGACACATCTTCTCTAGGCGTGAGACGGTAAAAACAGAACAAGAGCGTGACAGTCTGGCAGAGAGGGGATAGCCCAGGAAAATCCCTCGCTCACTCATAAAGCCCACCAGCTAGGCCCATGAGGTCTAGCTCCTCCCACACTCCCAAGCAGCCTTTGTTGCTCTGCTTGACAACCGCAGTAATTGGGCTGCCATTCACAAGCTGTGCTGGAGGGAGAGAGTACACTTTGAACATCAGAAGCACCATGAGCTGTGATGCTCAGAGCCGCACGGATCCTGAGAACCTGCCGGCCCAGGAAACAGCACGGACCTGTCCATTTCTCAGGTTCATCTTGGTCCACTAGACTCGTGGGTTGATCTGGCCAGCACAGGTGGTGCTGTTTAAGTGTTTATTCTTCCTCTTGCCACTTCGTTTGTCCCAGGAGTGTCTGTCAAACATACTTTGCCCCACTGTACTATATAATCCTTCAAACACCATGTTCTTAGAATGTTCACTAAATTCATAAAGGCCCATCTCATCTTTACTTAAAAGGTCAGCATTAGTTCAAATTCATACTCAGCAAAATTAAACCTGTATACAAGAAAACCAAAGGCTTAAACTTTTGGAACTAAGACTCCAGCCCAGTGGGGGGGGGGGGGCATTTGCTTAAACCCTCCACTCCAGCCTCTTTCTGAGTCACTTACTAGTTGCCTTGACAGCTGACTCCCAAGGTTCCTCATTCCAATTGTGAACTGTGTCCTGTATTCAAATCCTTTCCCAAATTCAATGTAGAGGAGGTCCGCCAGGTCACTGGAATCGGCAGCTCCATCCACAGCAATGGTTATGAGGGCATTCAGGCCTGTTCAACACATTCTCCAGGTGAAGTGGGCTTGCGTCTCTTAAATCATTCGGCAGACTCAAACCACTAGCCTTAGTCCACAGCTGCTCTCCATGGTCTATGTCCTCTAATCCCATGATGCAATGCTAGTAAATAATGGCACAGTACTAAATGAATTAAGCTGGGGGTGCAAAAATGGCAGGATTTCAGAGCTTATTGATTGAAGTGAGCCAGCGAGTTAACCAAAGACCCATCCACATGGCTTGCCCAAGTGCTTTGGAATCCATACATCAAGAAAGTGAATGTTCTACTTTTTAAAAAATGCTTTGTGGAAGGAAGGTTATTAGAGCCACAATGTCAGAATCACCTTGGAGCTTCCTCAGACGTACAGACTTTCCTGAGATAGACACCCACATTGAGTAGCATCTTTCAATAAAACAAAGAGTTGCAGGAGAAGATGATCAGTTTAAAAAGAAATAGGGGATCTTAGACCTTAGTCCATATTTACTGAACCTGAATGTGTATTTAAACAAACCTCCCAGGCAGAGCAGTCGCCTAGCATGTGCGATGCCTGGATTCAAGGCCCAGCTTTGTGTACAAAAACAAACATGTAAACAGAAACAGAAATGTGCGTTTAAGGGCAAGGGAGATGACTCAGCAGTTTAGAGCACTTGCTGCTTTTGCAGAGGGCCTGGGTTTGGTTCTCAGCACCTATATGGTGCCTTGACACCGACTGTAACACACGCAGTTCCTCTTCTGGTCCCTGAAGGCCCCTGCACACAGGTGGGACACATAAACAAAAAGCAGGCACACACACAAATACAAGGAAGGTGGGGGATTCCAATGCCCTTATAAGGAACTGTTGCTCTAGTTGTAACTTTAAGTGGAAACAAATGTTGTTCACTGAGAGCAGCAGCTCATAAGCCTTGGAATTTTATAGATCAGAATATCTCAAATAAACGTGACGGCTTAGGGTAGGGCTGTTTACCAGTGACTGGTTTTGAAAACCAAGTATTAAGGAGTCTGGCAGCCATTCTACATAACAGCTATATTAGCTTTCTTTCATAACTGTGGGGTGCTGGGAGACAGTTAAATGATTTACATGCATTATCTTATTTGCATCCTATTAGGCACACAGATATGATTCAAATCATATTTTACTTTACAGACAAGAGGACCGAGGCTTAGAGAACTGAGGCTCTTGACTTGCTGGTCTCCTTAGGCTTTCATCCAGAGCCTAATTCCAAAGTCTTACACTCAAGGACACTTTAGCAAAAACGTACAGAAGACATAACCATGGAACCAAGGAAACCCCTGCATGTTCTCATTCTCCTGCAAATGCAGGTGACATGATCTGGATGAAATTTGGAGAGGTAAATACCAAAGCAGATAAGGAAATACTCAAGCGCTTTCTCATAGTCAAGGTCCCTTCTTAGGTAAGTCTGAACCGTGTCTTTTGAATGAAGAGAGTAAGGGAGTGAGGTTGGGGGTGGGGTGGGGTGGGGTGGGGTGGGGGCTGTGCAGTAGTGGCTTCGATTGGATTGGAGGAGAGGCTGATACAGTGGTTAGCTGAAGGAAAGGAAGGAAGAAAGGGCTAAATTGGATGGCCAGCTTGTTCTGGTTTGCCTGAGACTTTCCTGGTGTTAGTCCTGTAAAATTCCTGCCCTGTCCCAGACAAACTAGAATAACCGGCTGGTGACCCTTCTAAACTAAGAAGGGGGACAGAGAAGAATGAGTCTGTAGGTGGGCTGGGACAGCAATGCCATGCAGCTGAGTTAGGCATGACCTATGAGGAAGGCATGCTTATGGATCTATTTATAAAAGAATTGCCACATCTGGTTTCCCTTACAAACTTCAGGAAGTGTGAAAATGTGAGCGTTACAAGATCCGGGGGATCATGACATGTAGGAAATATGCATAGAACTATTATTTATGGGTATGATTCTCAGAATTGGAGTATTCAATCACGCTCCCTCCAGACTCATTCACTACATGAGTCACAGGCTTGAGTGCAATATCTTCAGTTGCTAAAAATGAATCAAGGAAGAAAAAAATCTTCAAAAGTGGTGAGAAGGAAGAACCACTTTATGAGGAAATTCCAGCGCATTTGACTTTTAAAACTTAACAGATTCAAACCCCAAACTACATGCATAAATTATAGAGCTACACACTGCTATCAGTTCTTTCTCATCTTGTCTTGTTGCATGATGACTGACTGGTCTTTATGATAGTATGTGATCTTGAACTAAAGCAGCCTAGGTCAAGAGATCATCAATGAATATACATATATATATATACACACACACACATATATATACATACATATATATACACACATATATATATACACACACACATATATATACACGTATATATGAATATATATATATTACATACATGTATAATACACACACATATGCATCTAGGGACAGGGGTACTTCTTGTCCATGTTGAGGTCTATGTGATATTACTGCCATCATTCCTTTATCCCTTTCTCAAAGATTCTAAATTTCTAAGGAATATATATGTGTGAATATATATATATGTGTGTGTGTGTGTGTATCTTCTGAAATTGATACAGATTTTCTATGTCTTTCCTAGGAGATGGAGAAAGAATGGTCTTAGAATTCTAGACATTCTGAAATGCTTCCCAGAAGAGGCTTTTAACACCATTGGCAAGAGATAATATCTCCCTCCCCTATACACACACTCACACATGCAAAGGACTGAAATAATTAAAATCTCAAGGATGACAACAAAATTGTTCTCTCAAACCAGGTGCCTCAAAGCCTCGTCCTCAATGTTAATTGAAATCTGTCTAGAGTTCATAAACAAGGACCAAGATTTGATAGGATAAAGAGAAGGCAGCTTCAGCCGGTAGAGGGTTAAATAAAAGCCTTCTCTATACGACTGTAAATCTAGAGAACTCTGTAATTTGTTTAAGGTTAAGGAGAGAACTGAGCAGAAACCACAGATTCTGGAGAGGCAGGTGTACTAGAGCAGGCTCCCAGAAGTGGAGCCTAAGAAGGTAAGGGTTTGGACACAATGTGTTGAAAAGTCCTCAGAAGAAAGGGGGTGAAGGAAAGATTGCTCATGCAGAACATGAACAATCCCCTAGCTTTGAACTTGACCTTGGAGAGTTCTGGAGTATAAATCACAGCCCTGGTGTCACTTGAAACCAAGATCCAATTCTTTGTACAGCCCAAGGGTGAAATGGGGAGTAACTTTCCAATGGTAATTCTTCAGAGAACATAGCTCTGAGTGATTGACAGGTGGGTGATCCTGTTGGCAGCGGAGAAGCAGTACCCACTTATGGAAGGCTGGTCCTGCTCCAGTCAAGTCAGGACACATGGTTGCTTTTGCCTCTACTGACCCATATTTTGATTGGACCCAACAAGAAGTCAGACTGGCTGATGGTTCTAAATGCCAGATGCCTGGCTCCAGAGCTTTGAGGCTACACAAGCATCATGGTTGGTCCTTCTGTGCTCTGAAGGAAGGAACTAATTATAAAACCCCAACACCCAAGGCCACTTGCCCAAAAACAAAAAGCTTGCAAGTCTGGAAATGGTTAGTGTTAGAAGGAGTCTTCCAATGATCACATTTCTTGGTCAAGGAGACTCTTCCTGTCACTCGCATGTGACAAAGTAGCAATCCTAAACAATGCAGGATGAGATAGGAAGGCACATCCTCCAGGAAATGTTTTGAAGAGCAAATCCTAAGAGGAGGTGAAGCAAGGGCCATAGTTTATGTCTTGTTTTAGACCCAAGGACCAGGAGAGGCAGTGAGAGACCAAAGTGTTCTAAAAAGGACCTTTGCTCTACCAAGCCCATTCAACAGAGAAGAACTGGGCTTGACTGGAGTTGATAAGAAATTCAGGGGTCAGTAAGGTACCTGGAAATAAAGCAGCCAGAGTTGACTTCTGAGATTATAAAATTAGTAAGCAGCCAGGCATAGTGGTGCATGTCTGTGATCCTAACACACAAGAGGCTGGAAGAGGGCTGCCCTGAGCTTGAGACCCATTTGGGTTACACCTCCAGGCTAGCCTGGGCTACAAAATAAAACCCTACTTAAATAAGGAAACACTTAACCCTGTCCCTGCCCATCCCCCACATTCAGTACCTTCCTTCCTGAGTTCATCAGACTTCTGCTCAAGTTTCTCAACGCCATCATCCAATCCATCTGAAAATAGAAGGACCACCTAGGGTAGGTTTTAGAACAATGAGGAGAAAAAAAATAGTTAGCCATAAGTTCACTGAAAACTGCAGACTGACACACAAACTAAAGCCACATTACCTTCCCACGAGCAGCTGACTTATTCTGAAACGTATCCCACAGAGAACTCAGCAGGTTGGTGTTGAGACGAGATGGGCCATTCACGGTCACACCCTGCAGGCTGCTTAGTATGTTCTCACTGTAGATCTCAAACTTGGAAGGGTATCTTTCCATAGTGTTCGTCACTTGAAAAGCTATGCTCACCTGAGTCTCTGTGCCCACTTCACAGCTTACCCCATTGAGGGAGCTGATGGCACGCAAGAGGTCTTGGAGGTAGGATCCCATCCAAGGCTGACCTTCAAGCAGAGTCTGCCCTCTCTGCAGGCTTGATATATCAAATCCAACCACGACATCCACAAAGCAATCTAGGATCCAAGGGAAAGCGAATCTTGTTAGACTAATACTATATTAATGTGACTCTGGCACATGTCAGGGTCTAGGGACCAAGAAGTCTTATTTCCATTGTAGCCATAAAGTGGAAAGCAGGGGAGACATGGATCAGGAAAGAGCCACACACCCATTTTTCTATAAGCTATAGAAGCATAAACATATCTTTCAGTTGGCATAAAATCTGGACGATTCTCTGACAATGAAAGTGCTAAATGATTCTATTCTAGTCATTATAAATACACTGTAATATGTTCTGTCTCTAAAGTATCCCTAAGGCACCCTGTGGATATGATAATATTCTAAAACATATACAGCACTGCCTAACAACTGAGGTCACTGACAAATGTTAAATTATAATAGGAGCAAGAGAAAAGTAAAAACATTTGAACAGAGAAAAGTCATTTAGAACCTTAGAAAGTCACAGAAAAGTTTTGATCAATTTTCTTTCTAGAAGCATGGGTCAATTTGGATTGCCTTTAACATCCACACAGAGAGGAAGTCAATGTTCAAAGAAAAAAATCATTTAGATCTTGCTTTAAGGCCTACAGGTGAAGAAGAGACTAATAATCCAATTATCCATCTTGTCCATGTCAAAGTTGGCACTGCCTTTGGGAGTTCAGCCAGTTGGGGAGCAAGGCACTGCCATCCGGGGTTCTAGAGACTTAGAGCAGAGATGTGTAGCATTTAAAGGTCTTTGTTGTTGCCTTATGAACTCCAGGGAAATTTCAACACTGAAGACATTTGGATGGGCTTGGTATTTTAAGCTGAGTGCCCTAACGGCAGTTAACTCAAGAAGGATAAAAATCTTACAGCACATACGCTCTTCTCTCAAGAATGTCTAAGCTGCTAAACTCACTCGAACCTTAGCCTGCCTTCTCAACACATGTGGCTTGCTTGGTAAAGTAAAAAGAAGTACTTGGCTTAAATCAGTTTTCAGACCTGATTTCGTTTTTTTTTTTTACTTGTGTGTGTGCGTGTGTGTGTCCAAGTGTGTCTGTGTGTGTCTCTGTTTGTGTCTGTGTGTGTGTCTGCATATGTGTGTGTACATGTGTGTATGTCTGTGTGTCTGTATGTGTCTGCATGTGTATGTGTGTCCATGTGTGTTCAGGGACACCTCTTCATGCCATCTCCCACACACATTGATCAGTTGAATATTTTTAAGTCTCTGAAGCAACCACCACAAAACCAAATTCAATGCTTAAAACAAAGATTGGTGACTTAAGTCTTTTTTTAAGACAAGATCTGAGTGTGGAAAAAGGAAAGCCTTACTTGGTCACCAATTTCACCCAGAGATTTAATGTTGTCAAAAAGTCTAGACGGCTGGCCTTCTACTTCGCTGTCTTTGACCCTCTTCTTGGCTACTCAGAAAACAAGATGGAGGCAGAGACAGGAAGCATCAGAAGTCATCATCTGACTTTTCCAGAACTTTCATGTGCACTTCTCCTTAGACCTACAGTACTTTAACCCATTAACAGAAAACCAGGTGACAAAGCCAGCCCACTGCCAATTTGGAAAGGCATATACACCAGCAGAGACACTGTAATGATACCAGCAGGCCCTGGAGTCGTTCCCTACAGAGACTGAGCCTTTAAAACATTTCATCTAGATGCCAAAAACACAATCTAAGTTCCTCAAGTTTAATTAAAGTTGGCAAACGATTCCACAATATGATCAAAGGGAGACAAGTTGGTGAGGAAGTCCAGGCCAAGCAGATACATGCCTAAGTGCAGTGCCGGACAAGGCGAAGCAGGAAAGAGAGTGCTTGTGCGTTGGTCCCAAAGGCTCTAAGGACAGATGTGCCTAGGATATTTGGGGGACTCCACTAAGGACATGCTTCAGAGGGAATCTGCCAGTGGTGAGTCAAATCCACTGGAGGCAGGGGTAGTTTGAGAAGTGAGCAGGGAGAAGATAATGTTGATTTTCAAACAGAGGTCACGAAGAGTTAAACTAGGGTCACAGGGCTGAGAATAGGAAAGGAGCCATGAAAGCAAAGGAAATTAAGATATCAGCCACAGGGGGGCAATGGGGTTGGGGTGGAGATGGGATAGCAAAGGGAAGCATGAGGAGGCGGCCATGCTGCCCGAGGCGGTGGTCTTCCATCAGCCACGTGGAAATCAGGGGTGAGCTTGGAGGTGGGGAGATGAAGCTTCAGTCCTCCTATGCTGGGCAAATCTCTTACCCTCTTGGAAGATTTCTTTCCTTGACCACAAAAATTGATTATATGCCTCAAAAATACAAACGAATACATTGGATAAGAGAGGGCCTGGCTGCCACAATCACCAGACCCTTTTATTTGTTAAAGGCCTTTAGAATTGATGGTAGTGTATTCTCACTATTAATACTGAGGAGCCCTGGGAGCCAGAGGGATCGGGGACAGCAGAGAGCAGTCCACAGAATCAACAAAGCAGGGCGCCTAGGGGCTCACAGAAACCACCGAAAGGGCAGCTATGGAGCCTGCATGGGTCTGCTCCAGGCCCTCTGCATATGTGCTGTGCTGTGGTTGTTCAGCTTGGGAATTTTGTGTGACTCCTACCCATGAGAGTAGGGATCTCTCTGACTCTTCTGCCTGCTTGTGGGACCTTTTTCCTTTTCCTGGGTGGCCTCATCCAGCCTCGAGATGAGGGTTTATTCCTAGTCTTATTGCATATTGTTATGCCATTTTTTGATTTATATCCCTGGAAGGGGGGTATCCCTTCTTTTTCTGAAGGGAAATGGAGGAGTAGATCTGGGGGCGAAGGGGAGGGAGGGGGGACTGAGAGGAGAGGAGGGAGGGAAGTCTGTGGTCAGAATGTGACATGAGAGAATAAATTAAAGAGAGGAAAAGGAACACCGTTGAGGGCCACCTAGGTGGCTCAGTGGGAAGGGGACTTCTGCCAAGCCTGATAATCCAAGTTCAATTCCCACAACCCATACAGGGGAAGGAGACAAATGACTCCTGTTGTCCTCTGTCCTCCACAGGCTTGCTGTGCCATGTGTGACCCCTTCCAAATACTCACAATAAATAAATAAAGGCAGGGGGAAAAACTCAAGAAACACTGTTGACAGGCTGAGGTTCATTAATCAGATTAGGCGACTGTGGTCTTGAAGAAAACATCTCAGTGGGAAAAGTGGACTTGTTGGCAGTTGTTGGGTGAAAGAGGAAAGACAACATTTATACGGGGCATTTCCACACAGCTGCTAATGCTTTGGGTCACTGTGCACAATGGGAGACACTTAAGCACGCTCAGCTTTGTATGGGAAAACGAAGACTCAAATAGTAATCGTGTCTCCAACTTTAGGCACATTTCATTCGCAAGTAGATGAGATGGGGCTGGGGTGTAGCCCAGTGATACTTCACTGCCATGCATGCATGCAGTCAATCCCTGCATCCAAACCTAAACGGGAAACCAACCAACAAACAAGCCAAACAAGTGTACAGATTGAAGCCTGGATGACTTTGAAACACACCAATCCGCTGCCTGACCCCTGTGGTTGGGAGGATTTTATCATTTCAGAAAGGACATCCCATAATAAACTCGGGCATGCCCTTGGAGCTTTATCAGTGAACATTCCAGACTCATCAGCCTTCAGCTCGCAGCTTGGCTACAAAAGCCTCAAATTCTTGTTTGCTGGACTAATGACTCTGAGTTTATCTTAATACACACTACTTTAGCTTTTTGTATTCATGATTGTTTTCTTCATTTAAAAAGAAAACATTAAAAATATGTATTTATTATGGGGCACCACGTGGGGATGAGGTTAGAAGATGGCTTGCTGCAGCCATTTTCCTCCATACACCATGGGGGTTCCAGAACAGAGCTCAGCTGTCAGGATTGGGGGCAAGTGCTCCTCCTGGCCCAGCCATCTTGTTGGTATAACAACTACTTCTTTTAAAAATAGCTCACTACTTGGAGCTAATAATTCCCTTTTTTAAAAAAAAAATCTTTCTCAAGCACTCAAGTAGAAATTAAACTGTTCTAAGATAATTTTCAACCTAATAATTTAAAATCAGTATCTCTTGTGAAATAGAAAATTAATGTCAAGGATTTGGCTGGAATAATCAGACACATTCCAAAGTTGGAAGAGGGTCTAAAGCAAGATTGCAGAAAGACAGTAGTCCCTAACCAACTTCATGACATTCAACCTTTGACCCACCCACTGGGCTCTTACAAAAGATGGAAGACTGGGGCTTGGGAAAGTACACTTGGAGAGAGCTATTGAGGTACTCTGAGTTTCCTCACATACGAGAAGCTATTTCCTTAGTCCAAGAGGAAGGGAATTCTCTTCCTTTTGAACTTACTTGAAACTCAAGTAGCTTCGAGTAACTTAAAAATTAGCTTTGAGTTAACTTAAGTCTGGAGATTGGAGGGATGAGACCCAGGGTCGCATGTGCTTTCTGTGAAAGGGGAGCCCATTTCCAGGACTGTGAATTCTAGTGTTTATGAGGACAGCTGATTTACCACTGTGGCCCATGGAACTGCTCTGAATAAGCAGTAAAAAGGAACTGTTTCTGGGTTCAAGAGGAAGGGCAGACACCATCCAGAATCCAGACATACCAATCACTTCTCAAAGGAGCATCAGTACACACATTTCCCTAAAATTGGCTTTGGAAGGGATAATAGGATGGAAGATCTGAATGGATGCTTCCCCTCCAGGACTCAGCATTGTGTGTGGGTCACTGTCAGAACACCAGAATCTGACCAGTGCCATCGAATGAAACAGTTCTGTCCCTCTCACCCTTCTCTTTTCCCCAGAACATTCGAGAGTGGCCAGAGACCAGCGTCAGCAAGAGAGGAGGGACAAGGCCTGAGAAAAGGGGTAGAGCAAAAGTAAGGAACAGGAACAATGGGGAAGATGTCAACCATGTCACTTGCGACAGGTAAGCAGCTCGTGGAAGGCTAGAAAGTAAAAATAACCTTGGGTGGAACTTAAAGTTTCTGGAGTTACAGTGGAGTAGGCATATTTATCACCAAGAAGAGGCTCAGTCCTTCCAATGAGGTGGCTAAGGGGAAAATCCAGCCCTTAGGGATGCATTTAATGAGTTAGTGGTAGGCAAAACACGGAGGTGTCATGGCTGGTCTTACCTGTCTACTTGACTATATCTAGAATTGACTAAAACCCAAACTGCTGGGTATAGAAGAATTTTTTTCTTAATTGAATCATTTGAACTGGGCAAACCCACTTTAATCCTAGCCTTCTGAGGTAGAAAGAAGCGCCTAGACCACACCTTCTGGAGGCAGCCTAGGTACAGAACATGGAAGAAAGAAAGTCTCTCTCCTCTCTCTCTCTCTTCCCCTCCATCCCCCATCTCTTTGCCTTGCCTAGCAAATCCTTTCCTTCCCTGGCATTAGAACCTAGTCCTTCAGGACCCCAGCATATCCTGAAGACTAGCTGAGACATCCAGCCTCAAGGACTGGACATGAACAACTATCGGATTCTTGGACTTCGTCAGTAGACAGACATCGTCGGACTAGCTGGACCACAGCTTGTAAGTCACTCTAACAAATCCCCTTTCTATATAAAGAGAGAGATTTATTCTATCAGTTCTGTTCCTTTAGAGAATCCTGACTAATACAGAGGGACTTCAGAATTCCTCAGCAGGACAGGCCAATTCAGAGTCAGGTGTGAGTATGGATCATCTCCGGAGAGCCTCACCATGTTTCTTTCAACCAGGTGATGCTCATGCCCATTCCACAAAGGAAAACATTCAACGCTGAGAAGCAACCTGTCCAAGAACAGATGGCATGGAACAGCGATGTGTAGTCACGCTTTCTGTCTCAGCTGCCTCTAAATGGTCCGGTGGCTTTCCTTTCCTGGGTGGGAGTCCTGTGGTTCATGTTTACTGTGAGGACTCAAAATAATCACCAATTTTCCACCTACCAGGAAAGTGTCAAAATGATCTCTCTCTCTCTCTCTCTCTCTCTCTCTCTCTCTGTGTGTGTACATGTGTGCATATATGTGTATGTCTCCATGTACCTAGAGGCCAGAGGTCAACCTCTTTGTCATTCATTCCCTTGGGTACCACAGATTTTATTTTTTGATACAAAGTTTCACATGGCCTGGAACTAATTTACTAGGCTAGGCTCACTTTCCAGCAAGCCCCAGGGGTCTTCCTGTCAGTGTCTTTCCAGGCGTGGGATTACAGCCATGCATCGCCACATCTGGATGTTTTACATGGGTCTCGGGGGCGGGGTCAAGCTCAAGTCCTTGTGATTGCACACAAGAACTTCACTGACTGACTGAGCTCTCCAGACCCCAAATGTGGCCATTCTTAAGAAGATAATTATTAATTTCTGTGGTAAATTTTCAGAGTAAAGGTATAAACCTAGAGATGATCCCTCCCCACACCATCTATATGGTGTCATTGCTCACACTGTAAGCCTATTGCCAGGCAACCAAAATCCATCAGACAGATCATTTTCTCTATGACATATTCTTCAATCTCAGAAAGCAGCTGGATTGTGAACAATGACCTCTCTCTCTCTCCCTCTTGCATCTTCTAAAGTCAGGCATCTCTATTCACAGAAGAGCCATGCTCCCCCTGGGAGACAGTGTGAATAGAAGCCACAGGGTCTCTATTTCTCTGTTTCTCATTCCACGGTTCACAAAACATACACCCTTCATATCTGTGAAAAAAGTTCAAATTGAAATCCAGAGGCACAAATCTAAATTCTCTCTGCCGTGCCGCCCCCCTCCCCCCAGAGGGGAGGTAAACAGTCGGAGGAAAATGTCAGCGGAGGCAGTGGGGAAATCAAAATGAAGAACTCAATACTTAACTGCTCTCGCCACCTGAGGTACAGATGTTCCGAACGATCCTTTTCTTCACCTTTTTTAGCTCATCGAAGTTATGCACAGTCAGTTTTTTCTCCGCCATCCCCGTGATCTGGACCAACTGCTGGTCGTCCACATCCCCGATGCCCACCGAGTAGATGTCCACGCCTTTGTGTCTCAGCTCCTCAGCGGCCTGAGCTACCTCGTCTTGGGACCGGCCATCTGTGAGGACCAGCAGCACCTGGGGGGTACCTGCGCTGATCCTGCTGCCCGTGTCTGGCTGAAAGAAATACTTCACCTTTCTGAGAGCATCTCCGATGTGGGTGTATCCAAAGATCTGCTGGATGCCCTCAATCTGGGTGGATATCTCCCTCTCCCCGGTGAACGTCCCCAGAAGAAACTCTGACCTGTAGCTGTCGCTGAACTGTGCCACACCTATGCGGACTCTGTTGAGGCTGACATGGAAGTCTTGAACGACCGACACCAAAAACCCCTTCATCTTCTGGAAGTCGTCCGGATGGATGCTGTTTGAACCATCCATGAGGAATACAAGGTCAACCTTTTCAATTTCACAATCTACAGAGAGGAAAGGAAATGAGATAAGACCAGGCGACTGTGCTTTAACCCGCCAGGAGTGAACATCTGCAGCTCTGCAAAGAGAGCAGTTTGAAAGTGGTTTCTTATCTTATGCTACTCTGTGGTCACATTAATTGGAGAATAAATAAATACAAGTGATCCTTTCATAAAGGCAGCGGGACTTATGCACCGCTAACCCATCCTTGTCCTGTTGCTCTTGGCTCTGTCCCTTTGGTCGTCTGCCATTTTCTGTTTTGACATGCCAGAGGACTGACAATTGAGCTTCTCTCGGCATCTGCAATCGTGTCCTAACCTTTCCAGAAGGCCGGGACGGTAGTAGCACAGCAAACAACATTAACACATATCCACACAGAGATTCAAATAGAAGCAGGTGATCTGTATTATTGACTTGGCTTCTCTGGTCCAGTTGGTCCAATAAAATTTTTTTTTCTGGTTTATTGGGGAAAATTGTTAAAAAGCATGCTTTCTGATCTCCATCTGGCCTTCCTCTCTTATCAGCTTCCTCTCTCTGGTGTACGGAGGCACAAATACCAGCTTAAGAAAGAGAGTATTTTCAAACACATAATGCAATATAGTCAGAGATAATTCTGTTTCATTATTGTAGCAAATTCAAAACAAACAGAACAAAGGAGGCTGCTGCCAATAGATAAGTCATGCCTAGCACACACTTATCTGTATCCTTTAACATTATGCTAAGCCCTGCCACTGAAATTCCAGGGTTCCCAACACTGACCCAACTTAATTTTTTAAATTACGTGTGTATGTGTGTGTGTGTGTGTGTGTGTGTGTGTGTGTAGGGTGTGTGTGTACATTAGTGCATAGGTGTGTGGTTATGTACACGCATTCATGAAGGCCAGAGTGGGACATCAGGGTCTCCCTGAAATTGCAGCTAGGCTGCTGCCAGTGAGCACCAGTGACCCTCCTGTCTCGGCTCTCCATGGAGCTAGGCTTACAGGCACAACTGGCTTTTTACATGGGGCTGGGCTCTGAACTCAGGTTCTCACACTTGTTCCGCCATCATTCTCACTCTCTAAGCACCGCCTGAGCCTCAAGCTAATGCTCAGTGTAGTTTCAGGAAAGGGTAAAGGTGGCAGATTTCCTACAGTCCGGATAAGGGAGGGGAAAACAGATATGGCAAATAAATCCTTCAGGGACTGATGAGCTCATCACAATGCCCTGCTCCTGGCCCACACTTCACAGCTTTTCTTGCTTCATGGGGAAAGTTTCAGTCAAAAGGTGAACAGAGAAGGATAGATAAAATTTTAGGCATTGGTCAACAAAGGAAGCTAAGAGTGGTCCTCGTTTCTAGTAAAAACAGAGGTTGTTAGCTTGCCAGAGAAAAAGCTAGTGGCTACTTTCTAAGGAATAAAGCTCACAACAAACAAACAAGACAAAACCAGAAAAGCTAAAACATTTTGAAAAAGAACTACACCCACATGTGGACCAACAGTGATTGCTCTATAGTAAAAATACTTTATTTCTTATTATTTTTTTAGAACACAAAATTGCTTATATGATTTCCCACCAACTAGTCTTCCTTTTTGGAAACAAATTCTGTCTCTTTTGAGGAAGACTGTGATGGTTTGTATATGCTTGGCCCAGGGCGTGGCACTATTAGGAGGTGTAGCCTTGTTGGAGTAGGTGTGTCACTGTGGGCATGGACTTTAATAACTTCATCCTAGTTGCCTGGAAGTCAGTCTTTTGTAACTGCCTTTGAACAAGAGTTGGAACTCTCAGCTCCTCCTGCACCATGCCTGCCTGGATGCTGCTATGCTCCTGCCTTGATGATAATGGACTGAACCTCTGGACCTGTAAGCCAACCCCAATTAAATGTCATCCTTAGAAGAGTTGCCTTGGTCATGGTGTCTGTTCACAACAGTAAAACACTAACGAAGACAAAAGACCTTAGGGAAAAAAGTCTAAGAATTTTCTTTCACTTTTGGGGGGTGGGAAGGATGTGAGTAGGGTCATACTACATAGGAGGTCTAGCCTGATCTAGGATGGCCTCAAACTGCCTTAGCCTCCTCCAAGTGCTAGGACCGTAGGTATGCAGCACCATGCCTAGCAAGATAAAAAGTGTAAAATGGCAGCTGAATGAATGAGCAATGGTTGAGTGTGCACATGCACACACACAGTCACACCATGATGAGTGTGCACACACACACACAGAGTCACAACATCCCTACCTGCCTGAAAGGAAAGATAAACACAGCAGTGGTGGCTGCCCTCTATCACAGAGACCCAATACCTAAGTCTACATTTTTGGTGAATTTGTTTGGTCTGGAGGAGGGAGTATCTTTAGGCAATGGTGACCGCCCTTAGGAGGAGGCAGAGTGTGACTTTGGGGAGAAAGACATCTAAGTGGACCTGTGTTCTAATGAAGTATTTTCAAAAACAGTGGAGTTCCCAGTGTTAGAAGGTGGAGGAAGAAGTGTTTTCAGAAGTTTTTCTGTTGGGGAAGAAGGCAAATGAAATATCCTTGAAAGCCTGTCCAACTCTGGGATCCTACGAATGGAAAAGGCACTTCATAATGTTGGCTCCTTCTCTCCTCCCAGGAAAACTTGTTCCTAAGTGTGACTGATTGGTATCTCACACATTTGCAACCCCCCACCCCCACCCCGAATAATTAGGAGAAACTTAGCTGACAGTCCTTACCAACTTTTGAAGAGTTACAGACACTGGCTGACACATCGGAAAATATCCCCTTCAGGCCTCCGAAGGTCTCTACAAAGTAGTACTTGTCACTTGACCCTGCCATGGCCAAGAGCTCCCAGCTGTTGGCACCGGCAATCCCCACAGCCAGGACTAGAATGCCTTTGTCTCTCAGGGCCTTGGCGGTGGCGTTGAGCTTCTCTGCATCATGAGATTCCCCGTCGGTAATCACAATGAGGACTTGGGGGACTCCCTTGTGCAGACGGCTGCCCCGGGCTTCGGTGAACATGTGATCGGAGAAGGCCAGGGCCTCAGCAGTGTAAGTATTTCCACCCATGGGATGGTCATTCTGGAGCACTGAAATCACCTCCAGCTTCGTGCCTAGTTCATCCAGGTAAAACAGCACTTCGGGGTCATCAGCATACTTCAGGGCTCCAAACCGGACCTGATTCTTGCCCACGTCAGCTTTTTTCACCAAGCCAATCATGAAGTCCTTCATGATGTTATATTCTTGATAGTCAATGCTGCCGGAGCTATCGATGACAAACACCACATCCAAAACTTCAATCCGCTTGCATTCTGAAAAGGAAGGGAAACAAATGACTGAGATTCAGTGTGGGAAGTCCCCCAACTCCCATGGCCTTCTTCTCTCTGTAGGAACATGCTATGTATGCATCAGGGTTTTAACTCTCTGGGTCACAGAGATACCTGCTCTATTGTGCTGGCAGTATAGTGTTCAACTGAGATTTCAGAACAAGAGAACTGTGGAGTGAAATCTAGTACAAAGGTAGAGAAGAAGGAATGAGAAGGAATGGCCGTCCTAAGACCATCAGGAATACAGCCTCCACAAAAAGGAGAAAATCCTAACTGTATAAAATTCCTGTATAATTGGTCCCTTCCACATATGCTTCTATTTATACAAGTTTATTTTTAAGTTATTGGGATCTTGAGATTTTATTAGTATCCCATGGGGAAATAACAAACAATAACAACCACTAGAATTTGATAACATTACAGTTTTGGTTTAGGATTTTTTTTTCTAGACAGGGTTTCTCTGTATATCCCTGGTTGTCCTGGAACTCACTCTGTAGACCAGGCTGGCCTCGAACTCAGAAATCCGCCTGCCTCTGCCTCCCAAGTGCTAGGTTTAAAGGCATGCGCCACCATTGTCCGGCAATACTCCGATTTTATCATGGTTCTATGTTGACTGATTTCTGAGCCTACATTTCTTCCATTTTGACTTTCTTGAAACATTTACTGCCATTATTAGGACGCATCATAAAAAGTAGGTCAGTTCTCATTTAGCTCAAGTATGCTGTCCTAACGTGACATTCCCGTGAACTTGTTAAGCTTGAGGTCAGCACCGTGGCAAAGTAGAACAGGAAAGACCTAATTTCTAATTCATCTACTGGCGCACAGCCCACCATGAGTTTAACTCATCCTTTCTGGAGAAGTCGAGTTCCGAGATGGTCATGTGGGCTTTATGCTGGTGGTACACACACTCTCTTGAGGTCTTAAGAAAAGTGCAATCCAGATATTTGTTAGCTCATCCGTTCTGGAGAAACGGGACCTTGAGAAAGTTCTCCCCCAGTGCCCAGCTGGCTTTCACAGTTCCTTCTTTTGCGCTTAGCCACTTGCCAGCCATGTGGTGGACTGCTGAAAACACAAGGGCCAATGTCCTCAACGCTGACTGGAGGCCATGTGTACAGAGCCAAAAATCGGATTCCCAAGAAAGGCTGACTCCATGGAAGAACTAGGTCCCTTCAGCCATCCGCTGGCTGTGAAGGTCGCTTGGATTATTCAGGGACTTGGGAGTGGGGGTAGGGGAGGGTTGTTTAGCACTGGAGCCCTTCAGAGAGCTTGTGCTTATTATGGATGGTATTGCCAGGAAACAAAAAACAGATGTCGACCTTCTACCAAATGCAGAAGATCAACCACCAAACCCTACAGAAGGGGTTGCGCTAGCACGACAAGACAATGTGTCTTCCCCACCTTAAAAGTCTGCAAACACATCTTTCTAGAGTGAATTTTCAGAATGCTTCAGTCATTAATCCCAGGGGTCACAGAACAATTTAGCGGCTTATGTTTGCCGGCCTTCCATCTGTATGGATTTTTTTTGGGGGGGGGGGGGAGGGGGTGAGATGCTGGGGTTCAGCCCATGACCTTGAGAGTGCTCTAGCACTGAGCTGCTCCTTCAGCCTGGAGCTTTGGTCTGCCCGCTTGCAGCACTCTGCAGCATTATAGGAAGAGTGGCAAGTACCTATTGCCCGAGTTCACGCCCTACTGTCATGTTTTGTACAATTTAACAGACAGTTCTCACAAACATTTCATTGGAGAAAATTGATGCTAAGCCATAACCTGAGTCTTTCTGCTCATGAGGCTACGAGGTTCCTCTGTCAACTGCCTCAGCAGCTCATGGGTGTTCTAATGACACACGGCACATAAGGCCCCTCATTGGAAAGCAGGGCCAACCATAGTGGGGCTTGAGTTCTAACATTGCCCACGGGGACGCATTGAAACTAGACCTACGGCTGAAGTGATGGCCTTGCGTAGCTCCCTCCTCCGCTCTGTTTTGCTTTCCTTCCTCCCCTTCCTGGAAGCACTTCTTCAATAGACTCAAGAGCTCCTGACAAAGCCCTTCCCCTTCTAGGGAACCTGACATAAGACCTGGTGACATCACAGTTCTTAAAGGAGTAATTAATCACATAAGGACTATGATTCGTCTGCAAATGGGAATGCTGTGGGCCCAAATCATTCTTTTTGTGGATTTATTTTTATATGGGATATTGGGGGTGGTGGTGGAGGAGGCACTGAGCCAAGATCTTACTCTGTATCCCACACTAGCCTGAGACTTATGTAGTCCAGGCTGGCCTTGAACTCATGGCCACTTTCCTTGTCTCAGAGCTTGCATACTGTGAGTACAACTACAAGCCACCTTCCCCAGCTCTTAACTCCAAAGGTCAAAGGCACTAAAACAAACATTTCAAGTAAGAAGCTTACAACACCCAAAGACAACTCTATTTAATGCAACAGTAAGGATGGGGTTGCCCACGCTCACCTTCACGGGGACTGCAGATCCCCAGAACGAGGTCATCTTCGATATGCTGCAGAATGTCAAAATTCTCAACATAGAAAACCATCTCTGGCTTTCCACTGATCTCCTCGAGCTGGGTGACATTGGAGCCAAATACTCCCACAGAATAGATTATCACACCTTCTTTGCGAAGGGCTAGCGCTGGGTCCCTTACTATGTCCTGAGCCTCGCCATCCGTGATGAGAATGAGGAACTTCCTGACATTGGGCCTGGCCCCCTTGTCGGGACTGAAGTACTGAGACACAAAGGTCAGGGCACTGCCCGTCAAGGTTGTTTCTCCAATGTGAGTCATTCGGTCGATGGCGTTGGCGATGTCACTTTGAGACATGAACGTGTTGAGCTGAAACTCCTCCTTGTTTTCGTGGCTGAACTGGACCACGCCAATTTGCACCCGGTCAGCCCCGATCTGGGATTTGCTCACCAGGTTCTTCATAAACATCTTCATCTTGCTGAAGTTTTCAGGTCCGATGCTGCCAGAGCTGTCCACCAGAAACATGATGTCCGCTTTCATGTCTCTGCAGGCTGCGTGGGAGAAATTAGGATGGTTATGTACATCACTGCATATTAAAAAAAATTAAGAATTCACAGGAAAACCCATGTCACAAATAATTCTGTGTTCAAGCCCAGTGTGTGCATCATAAAGATAGTTAGGCAAAGAAAGAATCACCAGCAATAAAAGCCAAGACTATTCTGTTCCTTGCTAATTGGCTTAAGCATCTCAATTTCAGTGCTATCTGAGGCCAGGTCATTTTTACTGTAGCAGTACTCTGAATTGTCTATCTGTAAGATGGTTAGCAAACATCCTGGCTTCTAAGAGAGATCCCCACTTAAGATGCCAGAAATGTATCTACAAGTTACCAAATACTCTCAGGCAGTAAAAGCCATGGCTGTAAAATTACTGATACAGCGCTCCAGAGAAATTTAGACAAGTTCATTTATAAAATGAAACGTTCATCAGATAGCCATGCCCCTCTCAGAACACTTTTGATTGTATTATACATCTGACACCTAATAATACACTTAGCAGGAGTCTGTGGGGAGAGGTCAATTAGTTCTCATTTGAGCGAAACCCTCCAAATATCTCTGCCATTCTTCAGATATTAATTTATACTATAATGGGGTGTTGCTTTGTTCTGGAGAGAAAATACCACACAGGTCAACAATCTCAACTTAGAAATGTGGGTCATCCATCTAGACTAACAGCGAGCATCCCTCTGTAAACTGCTGTCCGAAGGTCAAGCCATGTCACCTCCTACCTTCTTCAGCACAGATCTCCTGAACCACTTGGTTCCTTATGTTCCTCAAGGCATCGAACTCATGGACGTAGTAAACTCGCTTTTCCTCTCCCGCTATCTCCCGTAGCTGCGTTTGGTTGGCTTCCTTGACTCCGATCGCGTGCACTCTGATGTTTTCCTCTCTCAGCTTATGGGCAGGCCCCAGGACGCTGTCCCGAGACATGCCATTGGTCAGAACCACCAGGTGACATGGCACTTTGCTTCCTCGCTCCTTCTTTGCTCTTTGCAGCAGCTTCAGTGTGAAGTTCAAAGCCGCCCCCGTGTTGGTATTCCCGCCCATCTGCCTGATGTTCTCGATGGCCTTTCCCAAGTCAGGCTTGTTACTATACTTAGAGATCTCAAATTCCAAGTCCCAGGTGTCGGCGTACTGCACGGCCCCTACTCGCACCTTGTGGGGAGCAATGTTGAACATGCCCACCACCTCTGACAGGAAGGTCTTCATTTCATGGAAGTCTGTGGGCTGGGTGCTCCCTGAACCATCAATGAGTAGATAGATATCGGCTTCCTCTGTGTCCACGCAGGCTGAAATGGAACCAAAAAGTTGAATGTGGCATCTGGGGCAAATGTGAGAGAGACATGAGTACAGATGGGAAGGATGCCTATCATAAGCATCTACAGAAGGAAGATGGAAGTGACTTCCTGGCACCAAAGACTTGCTTTCCTAGCTAGGCTTGCTTTTCCTAGCTTGCTTTCCTGGTGGGGGCTCAGCATCAGTTGGATGGAATGAGTTGTTTCTGATAGCTGGAGACTATAACCTTAATTCTTTGCCATAAATAAGGATAAGTGTATGTATAAGAATATTAGAAATTTCCCTTTGCAGCTTGTTTTTCTCCTTGAGTAAATAATATTTGGAGGGAAAGTAAGATAACATGGAATAGAGGGCATGTAGCAGGATACTGTGAGCATGTGAGTTCTCTTGCCTAGAAAATTATTCACGTCTTGCTTACCCTTAGTCCTGAGCTCCAGTGGGGATGTGGTTAGTGACCTTGAGTGTAGGACACTGTGACACAGTAAATAAGCTATACATAATTGCTGCATAATGTATACAAATATGTTTGCATATACATAGATATGAAAATATGTGTATAGCACCTATGGGTACATATGTACAAAGTAAACACAGTGTACATGCAAATATATAATCTATTCTCTCTCAAAATGTGCAGGCAATATATTGTTAATCTGTCTTCGATACGAATCATGTTGCTAATTTATTCTCTAATTTGGACTTGGGGTTAAAGGAAGAGAAAGGTAAGAATGGAAGTACAGGGAGGACCAGGGGAGCTGGAGAGGCAAAGAATGAAAGCCAGTGAAAGAGGCAGACTAGGAAATGATTCCAGGCTGTGTTGAAGTAACTGGTCCAATTAAAGCCACACCAAGGAGGAAACCCTTCCCCCAGGCTCACGCTACAGTAGATTTAGTGTCCTCTGAGCTGGACTTCCTAGTATCCAGCTAATCTTAAACTTCAGAATTATCATTCTGCCTACCCCCTTCAGTGCCCCCAAGTCCCTTCTATATATAAAACACTCAAAAGACAAGAATAAAGAAGGCTCTAGAATGGCCTTCTCCCAGTGAGGCTTTACCAGATTTGAGGGTCTCAGTCCGTTCTGAGAAGACAGAGACAGTGTGTGTGATTTGGTTCCGCAGTTTCTTCAGGAATGTCTGGTTGTGGGTGGCCAGCTCAGAGAAGTTGGCCAGTTTGGAGGTGAACTGCTCCGCAGGGTGGGATGCGATCTTCTCTAGCTCGTCTGGGTTAGCCCCCTCTATGCCCATGGTAAAGATGGTCACTCCCTCCCGCCGGAGGTTGACAGCTGCCTTGGTCACGTTGTCTTCTGAAGCTCTGTGGGTCACCAGCACAGCAATCTGAGGGACCCCTTGGTTCTTCCGACTGCCCCTCTGTGCACTGAAGATTTCCTTCCTAGTCTTTCTGAGGGCAGCTCCAGTGTAGGCCTGCCCTACTTGAGGGGACAGATCCTGTATGCGCTGCAAGACCTCTGTCTTGTTGTTACCCGTGCTCAGAGAGCTGATCACCCTTGTCTCATTGCTATAGGTCACCAGGCCAACCCTCATGCAATTTTCCTTTATGTCCAGGGCAGAGACGCTTTCGCCCAGGAATGCTTTAAGATGATCTAGGTCCTCCTGGCTGCCGTTAATGGCCATATCCAACAGGAACACCACATCAGCCACAGAAGGGCCTTGGCAGGCTGTGTGGGGAAAAAGAAATGAGTTAGCATAGTTATCACAAGAGGATTAGCACCACCTCTACTGAGCATCATAAGAGATATAGAATATACACTGGAGCTCAGCTATGTAAAGGAGGTATGATGTGGATATATATATATATATATATATATATATATATATATATATATGTATATTTATATATACACACATATACATATATAATTTTATAAAATAAAATACCTCATAGAGTTGGCATAGATATTAAATAAATGATATACTTAATATGGAGCCAGGTTCATTCAACAAACACTAATTAAATGTGAAAATCATTTAGGTACCACCTTTATTATATTCAGCAGCCCAAACCTAAATATTGCAAAGGAACGCTAAAGGGAGCATCTTCAATTATTTGGGAAAGACACTAATAGAAAAGATCCGTATCTCCAAAAGTTGCCACAGGAAAGCATTCTGTATTATCAGTTGGCCATCTCAAGCTGATTTAACCAAGGGAACAGACTGTGGAGAACACAGAGGCTAATGCAGAATCCAACAGCAGAATAAACAATGTGGGCTCCAGGCTACCTGACTAGAAACCAGGGGACTTCCCCCAGCTCTGGCCACATGTGGCTGTTTGGCACTGCGGCAGAGCATACCACTTAAATTCTTTGCTTCAGAATAGGATTTGAATAACCAGAGGTTGGCTTTGGCCTTGGCATTCTGTGGTTACACTATGTGCTTCTCCAGAACCAAATTTGTTTTCACTAAGCCAGTAATAAAACCACAGCAAGAACAACCTAGGGCGGTGGCTGAAAGGGACCTGGGTGGCAAGGATTTTTTTTTTTTTCAGAATTTTTAAATCCAGGGTTAAATAGGCCATGAAAAAACCCAAGGCTGATGGGATTCATTTTTCTTTCTTTCTCTTTTTTTAATGGCCACAATCTCTGTATCTTCTTGAACATGTAGAGATATTTAATACCTGAAAAAGCCACCCAATGGAAGAAAGGAGTATTCATAGGACTTTAATTCTCTTCCCATCTTCATTTTTCAAAATCATTTTGACATTGGTCCTATGCACAGAGCCTAGCTCACTGTCCTGGTAAATCTTGTTATCATGTTGACACACTTAGAAGAATTGCTTCCATCAAATTGGCCTGTGGGCCTGTGTCTGGAGCCTTTCCTTGATTGCTAATTGATGGAGGAGGACTTGGCCCACTGTGGGCAACACCATCCCTAGGCAAGTGCGAGTATATAAGAAAGGTAGATGAGTAAGCTTGAGGGAGCCAGCTAGCAAGCGATATCCTTCCAGGTGCTACTTCAGTCCTTGACTGAATCTCCGTCCTAACATCCCTCCGCAACAGACTGTAAACCTATAAGCTAAAATAAACCCTTTTCTCCCTACTTTGTGTTTGGCCAGTGTCTTATCACAACAATACAAAGAAAATTAGACCACCCACCTTCTACAATAATGTCATCTGCCATTCCTTCCCTGTACTGAGTCACATCCTTGATGATCTCTGTCATGTTTGGGGCAAATACGCTGAGGTCTCTGGCAGTTCTGAGATTGAAATGGAACTGAGAGGTAGCCATCGCCTTCAGGTTTTCCTCAGAAGCCTTCTGCACCCCCACAGAGATGAT
The DNA here is from genome assembly GCF_978045245.1 of Mus caroli. Lineage (NCBI taxonomy): Eukaryota > Metazoa > Chordata > Mammalia > Rodentia > Muridae > Mus > Mus caroli. The sequence continues at coordinate 104,630,602 of NW_028227266.1, forward strand.
TTTCACCCCATCTTCCCGCAGGGCCTTCGAAGCCTCTTCCACATCATCCTCAGACTCTGCTGAAGCCAGCACCACCAGGATTGGAGGGTACTGTCTCTTGTCTCTTCCATTTGTGGAAGCAGAGAAATAGGTCCTGTGAGCCTCCTGCAGGGCGTTCCCTATCTTCAGGGAGCCACCGATGAACCCGAAGTTCTTCTTCAGGTGGTTCAGCATGGGGTTCCTGTTCTTGAAGGTGCCCAGGTGGAACTCATTGTGGAGAGCATCGCTGTACTGGGCCAGGGCCACGCGGTACTTGTTGGCCTCTATGGGGAGGCTGCTGATCATCTTGTGGATGAAAGTTTTCACAAGGGGAAAGGACTTAAGCCCTAGGTGATCGGAGCTGTCCACCAGAAACACCACGTCTGCATACTCGGGGCCTATAGAATCAATCATAACACAGCAAAAGTTTTATACATTTTCTGCCATGTTTAATGCCAACTACACACATCCACACACATAAAGAGTAAGTGTCTTCTTTGAAAAAAATTTTAATACCTTCCTGACAAATTGAACAGGTTAGTTTAACACCATATAATTGCTCTGGAAAAGGAGTGTTTGTTTCTTGGTGCGCGTGCTTTAGACAGCTTCCCATTTGAAAGCTTTGCAACCATGAGCACATTTTGCAAGCAATTAGCTAACTGGGAATAGGTAAACTTATCAAAGCAAAACAGCAAAAAATAAAAAGGCAGTTTATTCTTTAATGGGCAATTTCCTCCTGTATTCTCTATGGAATTTTAGAGGTGGGCACATGCACACATGTGCACACACACAAACACACATGCACATACCCACACATGCACACATACATCAAAACATTGAACATGTTCATTTGAATCAGACGCCATCACATTGATTTTAGAACTCTGAAACCTGAGCATCTTTCACTGATTCTCACTTAAGTGATGCCTCGGGTTATCTGATGAATTTGCAAACATTATTTTTGTATTACAAAGTGTTGAGTTAATGAAGCTTGAGACATCATGAATATACAGGATTGGCTTAGTCTGCAGGAAAGTTACTTCTACTACATTCAGTATGTTATATGAATGAGTATCATGATTGATAAATTCATCTTCTCATACACAAGATGTGATGGTAGCAAACAACTTGAAGTGAGAAATAGGATTACAATCTTAGTTTTTATTAAAGCATATTTTATGCTGGAACACAAAAACCTTTCTGAACTTTAAACAATTAATTTGCAAGCTGTGGGCGTGTCTCTGGAGTCTTTCCTCGATTGCTGATCAATGGAAGAGGACTTGGAATTGGCCTTTCATTCATATATATATATATATATATATATATATATATATATATATATAATGTGTGTGTGTGTATGAATGAATAAAAGAATGATATAGTCTCATGTTTGCCAGGCTGGCTTTGAACTCTTGATCTCCTGCCATCACTTCCCAAGTGCTAGAATTACGGGTATGTTCCTATCACCATGCTAGGCTCTGCAATTCTATTTTTTTACCTTATAGAAAATCATAGTCTAAACTAGACTCTCTTACTGACAGCTTTTTGTCTGGTCTGTGAGCTTTCAGCACTTTGTCATCAAGGAAGACAGGTAAGTGGCACGTGCTTGTGTGTGTGTTATCTGAGAAAATGCAGTGCAGTTGGGTTATATGATAGGAAGCCTGCCTGTCATCAGCTTTTTCTATGAGCTTTATTAAGTTATCCAACATTCATTAGCCCCAGTCTCCTCTGCTTTAAAACATGTAGGTTCAATTAGCAAATACCCAGGTTATCTCCTCACTTCCTCTTATTACAAATGATTACTAGATAAATCCCTATCAAGTCATACTAGCTCCTGGGTTTTTTGTTTGTTTGGTTGTTTGGTTTGGTTTGGTTTTTTTTTTCTTTTTGTTTTTGTTTTTTTTGTTTTTTTTTTCCTTTTCTTTTTCTGCTGTTGCTAAGAAAGCAGGCCTGGCTTCCATCATTCGGCCTCTGGGAGCATCTGACCAGAGCTCGAAGGATAAATTGGTTCTTTCTCATCTTTCAAGTGACCTCATCCCCAGCAATCTGAGACTCTTGACTTGATTACAGCGCCAGAAACATTCGGGGGAAGAATGAGCAGAGGGCCAGGCCAGTAGGACCTTCTTCCAAGGGAAGGCTGGTTGGTCCAGCGAACCCTGCTCAGGGAGGATTGTTATATGGCCATAGTGACCTTTGTCTTCATGCATAAACACCTACATCTTGTGTAGGAAAGACACATGGTTGATTATCAGTGAGATAGTCCAGGTCCTTTATCATGTCTAAGCTATGAAATGTGTGTGTGTGTGTGTGCGCGCGCGTGCGCGCACAGGAGTGGAGACCAACTCTTCTTAAGCTTTTAAGCTTAAGGCTCAGAGAGACAGCAGATGATATTTTGGGGGCAAAGTCTAGTTTATCTCCACAAAACTTGTTTCAAGATTAGAATCCTAGAGGAAGCTATAAAGCCAGTATAGGTAGTCCTGGACCTGAGTCGGCCAGCACCTATACCAAAGCAGGGCTAGAGGAGAGAGTGGAGGGTGTTTTGAACTTCATTTTACTGGACATGAGTTACTGACCACAATTACTGTCAGTGAGAGCTAGGAGCTCTCGCCGGGGTAAACACAGACATGCTTTTATAAGCATATGTCAAACAAGCTGCAGCGGCAGGCAACAAATCCACACATTTAGCTAAAGCGACATTTTTAGTCAAGTCAATTAAAAACAGAGACATTCTGAAATTTCCAGTGCTTAACCTAACAGAATTCCCAAGGAATCCCAGAATAGGTTGAATTGAGGACAAAAGGATTGTGTTCTTATATTTTATCAGTAGCCCAGGGTTTCCAAGGAATGCAGGGTAACCAAAAAAAGATAAAACTTTGTCCCCACATCCTCACTGGCACTGAAAGTGAAGCAAACGCCCTAACGTCAGCAGCTCACACTCGTTCGCTAGCTAGTGCGTATAAGAAGAACTATGAAAAGGAAGTGCTTCCCTTTCTTCTTACCAGAATCTTGGTTCACACACACGTGGAAACAAATCATCGTCAGGCACAAAACCAGCAGCATTTTCAGATTGTAGGCTGAAGAATCCCCAACCTGAAAGCTGAAGGGCAAACATGGAAAATCATGTCAGTGTTATTTGTGCATCAGAACTCACGAAGGTGACAGCAGACAAAATTATACAGTAAACTCCGTGTGGTGAAGGGCATTGCAGAGCGAAGGCTCACAGGCCTTCTAAACTGTGAGGCGCCTTGGAGGAAAGGGAGGCTCCCTCACAGGCACGCTTTCCTGGTTGTCAGATGCTGAGAAAACACGAGATGTTGGGCAGTTAATGGAAGTGGCCAGATGTGCTGTGTTCCAATTAGTCTTTCCCTATGTCCAGCAGCACCCTATCTACTCGCCACCATGACACGTGGAATTCATTGCGATGAGTTCTAAGACTGCTGGTTAGATAGGCAATGACTGCCATGTCTTTATTCATATTTTTAATTTTGGAACAGGGTCTCACTATGTAGCTCAGGCTGACCTTGAACTCAGAGATCTCCCTGTCTCTGCCTCAGAATGCTGAGATTACATGCCCAGGTATAATCTCTCTCCTATATTCTTTTTTTTTTAATTCTCAACTTTAAACTTTATTATATATTTAAAAGTATGCATATTTAAAATACCACACACCTAAGTTAACCAGACCCAAAGACTATGCAACTCAGTGACCTTTTACACAGTTAGAGTAGACATTTGGAACAACAGTTTTACAGCTTCTCACTGGATTTTATACTTTCACTATTGAATGCATTTTATATGCTTATCTACCATCAAACCCAAAAGTCCATGACAGAATTATAACTAGAAAAACAATTAGCCTCATATCTTTTTATAACTGGTGTTTATAATGCCCATTCAGTCCGTCTTTGTCCCCTAACAGTTGCCTTCCTTGTTCTCTTCATGGTATGTGGCATCCACATGTACATGTGTCTGCACATACACACATACTATTGGTTAGATTCTGCATACAAGGAGAGCCTGAGGTTTCTAAGACTGTGACTTCGCTTAAAATTACGCATTCCAAGTCCATTCATTTTCCTGTGAACTTTGTGATTTCGTTTTTCTACAGGTCTGAATAGTATTTCTATTGTAAATATATTGTATGTACTTAATTTTTATTATCCATTCATCTGTTAATGGACAATTAGGTGGATTCTAATGATTTTCACTTTATTCTTAAACCAAAGAGGAGGAGGAGGAGGAGGAGGAGGAGGAGGAGGAGGAGGAGGAGGAGGAGAAAATAGAGCTGTGTATGGAAGATGGACTCTCATGCTTTAGAATGGGGAATTCAATTTGTGTCCATCTGCCTGGATCCCCACAAAGCAAGGGTCTCACAGTTCCAGCTCAGCCTAAAGCATTTCCGTCTACCCTGGAATGCCTATCATGGAGTTAGAGAGAATATGAGATGTATTACAAATAAATATAAACACACGGAGCTTTTCCCATCATTTCTCCACTAAGTAAAGAGCAAGCTGGTCTGTTTTTGAGACACTATTATTATCTCCATGTCCAGCCTAATTGCTACGCAAATATATATTCATCTATGGCCCCTCCACTCCACTTTAAGGTTGCTCTCAAACTTAGCATTTGCATAGTCAGAAAACAGACTTTTGACTGAGGAATTCTATCCCTATTTCCCTGCCTGTTCCATTGTCCCTTTGATATTCTCCAATTTGAGACTTTGTTCCAGTCCTTCATAAGAGTCTAGACAATTCACATTTTGGAAGCTATGTCAGTCGTCAGTCATAGGCAAGTGGAAATGAATGGGCTGGAACTGGACTCCTAAGAGGCCATTTTAGCAAACCTTTTTTCAGTCAAAGGAGCTAAACCTTAAAATAGAAAGCCCAAAGCAAATATCATCTGCATATGCATTTTTCTACTAGTTTGTATAAGCAAATTCTGTGTGTGTGTGTGTGTGCGTGTGTGTGTGTGTGTGTGTGTGTGTGAGAGAGAGAGAGAGAAGAAGAGAAGGATAAGGAGGATAAGGAGGAGGGAGGAGGGAAAGGAGGAGGAGGAAGAAGAGGAGGAGGAGATGGAGAGGAGGAGAGGAAGAAGGAGGAGGAGGAGAAGAGGAGGAAGAGAAGAGGAGGAGGAAGAAGAGGGGGAGGAAGAGGAAGAGGAGGGAGAGATGAAGAAGAAGAAGAAGAAGAAGAAGAAGAAGAAGAAGAAGAAGAAGAAGAAGAAGAAGAAGAAGAAGAAGAAGAAGAAGAAGAAACAAGCAATAGAAATGATCTTTAAGTCCAAGCTTGTGTTAGCAGGGCTGGGCTGGGCAGTAGCTCAGGGGTGAAGGGTTTGCCCCTATCTTCAGTCCCAAGTAAAAAAGCACAGAAGGCAAAAATAATGGGCTTACTTTTATTGTACCAAAATATACACAAGTGCCCATGATTTAAATGTTGGTCTACTACCATATATGAGCAGATTCTCTCCTGGGTATTTTGAAAATATCTGATTGCTTAAAGACATACAATGAGTGAGAGACTTGAAGTCATTAGGATAAAATTTAAACTCACAGCACATTTCCCCTTAATACCATACGTATCACTCTAATGCTGATTGCCTCTGATAATACAAACAAAAGTGGGGGTCTCTATAATCTGTGCTCTGCTGGGTCACATCCACTCAGAATTCTAGGTTTTTGTAAATTCCTGCTGTGAAGGTAAGTGTGCCTCCTTTACAGCTGCAAAGCCAGCTCAGTCAACCAAGCATTGGCTCTAAGACTGGCCAGAGCATTCAGAACTTGACCACGTGATCTTCTTGAGGTTGATGGGAATCAGGGTCTGTAGAGTGACTTCTACCCCACACGAGCCAACTCATAATCCAGGCCATATCTACAAAGCAGCTATTTTAGAGCCCAGGGGAATGTAGAAACAACTTTGGCAACATTGAGATAAATGTCATGTGTTTTATTTTTAAACGGGGCAGGCAGGACATATCAGCGCTAGGCACTGGCGTTTTCTTCAGAAGTGAGGGAGTACATTATCAGCTGCTTTACTGGAAGAAACATTGGGTCTTTGCCAAGGTGTTAAAGATAAAAATCTGTCTATTGATTAACCCTTAATGGTGCTACCACTCCCTCCAGACTCAAAGGAAGAAAGGGAGGTGTTCTATGTGAGACTAGGTCTATGTTAAGATGCTGCAGTCTGAGTCTCCATCCACATGATGAGGGTGAATGAATGGATATAGATTTGGTGACCATAAAGAGAACACCACATGCAAGCGAGGTTAACAGTTAACATCATGATTCCTAGAATCTCATAAAGATGATCACACTGGAGCGAGGTTATCAGGTGACCTGTCACTTTGCAAAATCAATACTTTTTCTGTGTTGAGGTGTTTGGCAGAGAGGAGAAAATAAAAAGTGCAATGCTTTGTGACTGAAGCTCGGCTCCTGTCCAAACTGTTACATGATATGGGACAATGCCACCCTTCTTCCCTAGGTGCCTAATCTAAAGCATCGGTCCTCTGTCTCTTCCATCCAGAAGGTCCGCAGTTCAGTGTTCCTTAACCTAATCCCTATAATCCAACAATGAAAACGAAATAAAAAGCCAAAAGCAGTGGCAGGCCTGGTAGCATAGGCCAAGCTCACCTCCTTCACACACTATAGTAGAAAGATCCCAAGTTCAAGGCCTGCCCAGACCCCAGAGTCCACTTAAGGCCAGCTAGAGCAACTTAACAAGAAACTTGTATCAAACATAAATCAAAGGGAAGGGAGGTTAGGGATGTAGCTCACTGGTAGAACACTCCAGTCCCACAGCAAACACATTGACTGACAGGCAGGTAGACATCAGCAGAGATAACAAAACCTGCTGGAACCCTTTAGGACTTAACTGAATCAAGCATCTTTAAGAAGAAAATCCACCAGGTCGTATCTGACCACTTAGAAACTGGAAACACAGGAGTTCAAGAGAAGCAAGAGCACAAAACATTCTGATCAGAAATCAGTAAACTAAAAAAATGATTTAAAATTTTAGTTGAGCTTTGAAGAGACAAATCTCAGATCTGGTCAATTTAAAACAAAACAAAACAAACAAACAAACAAACAAACAAAAAACACACAAAAAACAAAAAAACAAAAAAACAAAAGACAATATTTTCTTCATCATAAGGTTTTCTCTTAAGAGAAACTATTTATCAGAGCTGACCTGCTAGGATTTTTTTTCCCAAGCCTAATCATCAGGGAAAAAGGAAATATCCAACCTTGGCTCCATATGCCTCCCTCGTGTTAGCTATCCACATGGGAGCCAGTAAGGACCCAACACCACCCACTCCTCCCTAAGGAGGTAGGGCTAAGTAATACAGGTTAAATTCACCATCTGGAGGCTCAAGCTCTCTATCACAGGACTGCAGAATATCCTCTCCTGCTCCATCAACCACCAAATTACTGAATGCATATTTACAGAAATTAATTTTACCCAGTGCCATATATCCCACTAGCAAGAAAACGTTACAGGTCAAAACAGAAAGGTCAAAACCACAAATTTCAGAGACTCAACAAGCATTTGAACCAGACTCAGATACAACAGGGACAGTGCAGTGAGCCCAGGAATTTGCAAGTGTAGATAGCAGAGAAGAAAAGCTGAGCCATGCACCACACTCTTCAACTCCAGTGAAGGCGCAGAAGCCTCTGCCGGGAAACAGAACACTTCGTGGGAACAGAGTGCTGGATCGGGCTAATTAGACTGGTCCTGCGGGAGGAGAGAATCTCTGAGCATGCAGTTATCTCTGCAGAAACCCCCCAACTGCAAAGGCCAAATGACAAGAGGAGAAGAGAAAGAAGAGGAGTAGGAGGAGGGGGGAAGAGGATAAGGAAGAGGAAGAGGAGGATTACATGACTACAGAAGGGAAAACACCAGAACAAGGAACAGAAAACTATTTAAAGTGATGGCGAGGATGTCCCCCAGATTGGTGACAGAGTAAATAAGGGACAGCACCGGAAGTACAGAGAACATACCAAGCATAATGAATGCCAAACGCCACACTAGAATGCTATTTCTTAACTTTCAGAAAAACTAAAGGTAAAGAGGTTACCTTGAAAGGAACCTAAGGGGTAATTTTTTTTCACCCATAAAGGAAGAAAGATTAAAACACTCCTGAAACTTTCTTGCAAACCATGTCCTGGCCAGGGTTATGGCTGCTGTGATAAAACACCACGACTAAAGAAACTTGGGGAAGAAGGGGTTTATTCATCTTAAGCTTCCGAATCACGGTTCATGACTGAAGGAAGTCAAGACAGGAACTCAGGCAGGGCAGGGACCTGGAGGCAGAAGCTGATGCAGTGGCTATGGAGGGATGCCACTTACTGGTTTGTTCCCCAGGCCTTGCTCAGCCTACTTTCTTATAGAACCCAGGACCACCAGCCCAAGGGTGGCCCCATACACAATGGGCTGGGCCCTCCCTGATCAACCACTAATAAAGAAAATGCCTTACAGTCTTGCTATATGTTATGCAGGCATTTTCTCAATTAAGGCTTCCTCCTCTCAGATGACTTCAGCTTATATCGATTTGACATAAAACTAGTCAGTACACCACGGGAGCAGGACGAGAGCAAGGTAAAAATATCTCAAGAGTTGGGAGGACCATTCTGCAAAGTTGTCCTTCAAGGATGGAGAAGAGGGGCAGAGAGATGCCTGGGTGGGTAAGAGTTCTTGATGCACAAACATGGTGAGCCGAGTTTAAATCTCAGCACTAAACACACTCTCCCCACCCCCACCCCCCAAAAAAAATATGAAGGAGAAGTGGGAAAAAAGACATAACAAGAAAAGGATCGACTTTTTAAATAAATGATCTGGGGAAATGAGCCATCCACATGGTAAACAATGAAATTGGACCTTTAGCACACAGAACTCAACTTGAAATGATAGATCCTATTAGCAGACCTGAAGCCACAAAGCTAGAAGAAACCGTGGGGGAAGTTATCATGACGGTGGCCTGGGCAATGGTGCTTGGCAACCATATCAAAAGTTCAGCCTTCAAAAGCAAAAACAAATTAATTGCAGTGCACTGAACTGAAGCTGCAGCCAAAAGAGTGCAGAGACTGCTTTCAAAGAGAGGGGAAGTATTGCCAGCCATATACTTGTAAGGAGTTAAGACAAGAATAACAAATGCACAGCTCACTATCTGAGAGCCTAGAGACTGCTGGTAACAGCAGAACAGACAACCTGGTTATAAAATGTGCCAATCGGACCAGGTACTGGATAGACAATTTTCTCCAGATAATAAAAATGGCCACCAGGTACATGATTTAAAAAAACAAAAACAAAACAAAAAACAAAATCACCAATCTTCAGGAAAATGCAAATCCGAACTCAAGGAGATGTCACCTCCCACCTATTAGTGTGGCTGTCACCAAAATAAGAGGTGAGTGATGGTCACAGTGACCAAAGAAACCATATACAGGGTTGGTGGGAACACACATCAGTACAGCCATTGTGGAAAGCAGTACAGGGGCCCGCAAAGAAGTTAAACATAGAACCCCAGTAATGCCTCCTTGGGGAATACACCCCAGGGAGTGAGAGCACCCCGTGGGCACAACATCTTCAAGCCCATGCTTACTGAAGCATTGTTCATAACAGTGTAAGATATGGGAGCAACTTAGGCAGCTGCTGAGGGGTGATTTTTTTTTTAAGTGTGATGGATTTATATATAACGTTATATGTATAAGAAAACTACTTTTCAGAGGAAGGGAGATTCTGTCATTGGGTGGTGATATTAAAAGAAATAAGCCAGACACAGAAAGAAAAGATGCATGGTCTCATTTATAGGAGGAATCTTAAAACAAAAGATTTTAAGGGGGGAGAAGAGGAGGAGGAGGAGGAAGGCTGCTGGGGGAGAGGAGGAAACAGGGAAGCCCATGTCAAAGACTAAATCCACACATGCGTAGAATGGGTAAGTCTAGATGTTCAATATACAACTCGAGGACTGTGGCTAACTTACTGGGGAGTTTTTACCTTCTCGACACACATAATGGTTAACCTTGTAAGACTGTATGTGTGTTAATTATCAATCATTTCTCTATATGTGAAAATGCAAACAAAAGCTTTCAGACAAGAAGTGCGGGAAGGAATCTGTTGTTGGCGGTAAAGGATTAGTTATCAGTTTCCACTTTGAAGCCATAGTAAAAAAATTTCTACAGCCGGTGAATGGCACAGTTCCAAGCTACACAAAGAAAAAGCCAGCACTAGAGAATTGCCCGGACAGATGGCGGTTTGCTCAAAATAATAATGATGTATTGATTCCATATGCTCAGATGTGTTTATGCATACTTATGTAAATGTAAACATGGACAATGGTAGTGTTAAAATAGAGAAAGGAGTCAGGATTGCTTTGTCTGCATAAGGCATTTCCTTACTTAGGAAGCAGCGCAGTGTTACCAGAAAGCAATTTGGGTCGGCTGTAAATAAATTTTACAAACTTTAGGGTAACCATTAAAAATGATTAGAGTAAAAGTATCCACACCTCATGATGACATGTGAGCACACACACAAAATAAATGAATACAATTTTCTAAAACGTCAATTTGAGAATATAAATCGCTGGCCACTTTTTTCTTGCCTTTGAAAGTTTCATCAGAAACACTGGAATCCCAATGAGGAAATCAGAAGAAGCCACTATAAACAGGAAAAATGCATATGCAAACAATACAAGTTGCATACACTCGGGTAATTATAAAACTTTCATCCGAACTTCCCTCGTGGTGACATCTTAAGCTGCACGCTCCAGGCATCTGCTGATGTATGGGGTATGTGATGTGCAGTACTCCGGAGACCTGATAGCCAGCCACTCAAGACTCAAAAGCAACACTGTGTCAGATTAGAGACAGCCTCACAGCTTAGTATATGGCGGGCACCTTTCGCTTAATTGAGTTCATGTAAAAGCCACTTTATTTGCACTTCTTGTTACAAAGTAAAACTAGTTTTATTTCTTTTTCATTTATTTGTGCATGTGAAGGGAGATGCACTATACACTATCACAAAGGTGCTGGTCAGGGGACAGCTTGCAGCAGTTGGTTCTCTCCTTCCACCATGAGGGTCCTGGAAACTGGACATCAGGCAAGTGCCTTTGCCTGCTGAGCCATCTTGGGAGCCCCAAATCAACTTTAAAAGATCACCATGTCTGCATGTGAATAGCAATTTTTCTTTGAAATAATTTTTTCTCATCATAATGTATATACCTTTTTCCTCTTGTGAAATATCCATGCAGGGAAAAGTGTAGAATTTATCTCTGGAGTTTAAGAAAGGGAAAGGCACATGTGTTCACCAGGATGAAGAGCCCACCCCTGGGAAGCTTCCATTAGGCTTCCACCCCCTCCATGCTTCTCCCTCTCCAGTTAGTACCACCCAAAATTTTGCTAATCATTTTTTTAAAAATCACTTTATGCTTGTGCTTTGAAACAACATACGTTAACACTGTCTGACCAATGACCTCTTCTTTATCTTTTTGGTTTTGGAAAAATCTCAAGTTTACAAAAAAGCCACAAGATAAAGCAATGAAGTGTGTGTGTGTGTGTGTGTGTGTGTGTGTGTGTGTGTGTGTGTGTGTGTAGGCCAGAAGTCAATGTCAACAGTGGGTGTCTTCCACAATGGCACTCAACCTTGTGAGAGTCTGCCAGCGAGTGGGGCTCACTGACTGACTAGATTGGCTACCCAGCAGGGGTTCCTCTCCCTCTGCCACTCTCACTTCTTCCCCATCTCCCCTCTCTCCACTCTCCTGCCTATCCGCCCTCCCCAGCTCTGCCCTCTCTCTCCTCTCTCCCCCTCCCACCTTTTCCCCCTCTCCTCCTCCCTCTCAGTCCTGAGATTAAGGCTTGAATCACTGCTTCCTGGCTTTTATATGGGGTCTAGAGATCAGAATTTAGGTCTTTATGTTTTTATATCAAGCACTTCTATCTCCCTGGTCCAGGACCATGATTGGATATATAACTGCCTATTCTTCATCTAGACATCCAGCTGTTAGTGTTTTCTTTATATCTCAGTAGGTGGAGAGAGAAATGTCTGTAAATCATGTAAAAATGTACTAAGCTTTGGTCTTCGACTGTAAATGAACAGGCTTATACTGTGCATGCTCTTTTACATCCTTTTTCATTATTGTGAATTTTGGGATTGATTTATATTACAAATGCTACAATCGCTCATTTTACATTTTTGCATGTTGGTCTCTGTATTTACACCAAATAGCTTGTTAATCCTTTTCCAGCATGAGAGATATTTGCCTAAGCTTGATACTTTTCTATTAAAACAACACCAGTTTGTGCTGTTAGGTATGTGTCTACCAGTGGCAGAGGGAGTCTGGGGTAGGTGTCTTCAGGTTTATGATAGGCCTTCGAGCTGGCTCTCTGACAGTGCTGTCCTCCCTCCCTGCAACAGGTGCCAGAGTTTCAGTGCTCCGAATCCTCTCTGACACCTATCAGGACTTTAAAGTTATGACAATTAGGGATGCAACAGTAGCTCTTTGCTTATTAATTTATATTTTCATAGCTTTCATTTGATCAATTTTATATACAATTGAATCTTTGGGTTTTGGAAATAGATGATGCTGATGAATCATTTTTAATCAAGTATGATGATGTATTAGAAATGCATTTCAAAATAACACAAAAGTACAATATCAAGTTACTTTAAAATAGAAAAAAATCACACAGGCATTTAGTGCTTTCAAATATGGTAACAGGAATAAAGCAGGAAGTACTCAAGTAAAATGAAGGCTCGGAGCTGAGACTGAGAGTACTTCTATCAAGACTCAGGTATTTGCTGCAGTCTTTGTCCCAGTCTGAATGGAAAACCTGTCCCTGGATAATACAGCAACATCAGTCACAACTGCCAAAACCCAGACGCAACAGTGGTGTCTGGTAAAAGAGCTATGGAATTGGGGGCCTTTTGGTAAGAGAACATTATTCATCACGGAAAAACAAACAAACAAACAAACAAAAAACTAGAGATGGGGTCATGAAAAGACACAGAGGAAACAAATGTTCATTTCTAACAAGAAAAAGCCCACTAAAAAAAGCAGCCTAGTGTGCTATTCTAACTGTATCATGTTCTGGGAAATTACGAGGTGATTGAAAGGTCAGTGGCCACCAGGGAGGAGCAGCTAATGGCAAACGGGATGACTGTAGAGCGTGTCTTAGGGTTGTTGAGTTTCGTGATATTGTGAGAGCAGACAAATGCCACTCTAAACTTGGCTAGACCCATGGAATGTAAGACCCAAGAGTGAGTCCTAGTGTAAACTATGGCTTCTGAGTGATGAGGTGCCATGGTAGCTGGAGTCATCAGTTGTAACAGATGCTCTGAAGCAATCCTGGGAAAGGTCTGTGCCTGAACCAGAAAGGTCTTCCAGAGACCCCTGTACCCTCAGCTCAACTTGATGGAATTCTAAACTGCCTTGAAACATAAACTATTTTTTTTAAGCATGGGGATAGTAAACCTAAGGTCAAAAGAGTGGTTTTGTAGATGTGTGGTCTAGGAGCATGGGAACTCATCATTAAAACCCCAGTTTTAATGAGTAGATGTTTGTGGCTTATTAATAAACAGCATCTTACAAAGACCCATGGGTGAGAATGTGGGATGGGTGGGGGGTGAAGATCAATCCAATTCTGTATATCCAAGACTCAATAAACGTATGTGGATATGATACACACATTGAAAAAATAAATATTGTTAGGACAAAGAAAAGGACCAGTAGTGAAGCCAGTGTCTCACTGAATGTGAAGTTTGTTTGAAGGGTCCTGAAACTCACAGTGTTAGCTGCAAAGTGAACAGCAAAGCAAGGAACAGATTTTTGACCCAAAACAACAAAAAAGCAACTTTCTCCAGGTCTGTACTTCATGGCACCAAGCAGGATCCAGCTAAAGAGACAGGAGAAAAAATATTTTCTACAACAAAATCCTACCAAGGAGCCACCCAGGTCCCTGGCTGGGCACTCGCAGACATTCAGCAGAACCAAGACCCAGATCATGGTGAGGTCTCAGGTGAGCTTCTGCCAGCCAGGACTACGTCTCCCAGCCCACTGCAGGTATAGGGTGGGCACTGCCACCCACAGAAATACAGAAGAGTCTCGCATAGGTTGCCCTTCCAACTGGTTTCTCTCTAACTAGCTGGAAAGATCTCACCCTCAAGCACCAAGGTTGGAGGTTCAGGGCTCCTCTCGGCATGGGATTCTGAGTGGCTTCATGGACAGGGATGGCCAGCAAGGGCATCCATGTGCCTGTGTAAGAACGTAACTTATAGGTGGACCAGCATGCATGAGAGGGGGCAGTTTCTGGTACAAGGGGTACCACTCAAACCAACGTAGCCTCCAGGACCCATGATGGTAAAGATGGCATGAAATACAGAAGTGTGAGCAGGTCTCTAGAGGAGAACAAATTCCTGAGGTGCCATAGTGGGAGGGGATAGCAGTGGACTCCGCTGAACCCAGGTCTTGAACAAGCTTTGCTGGGGTCTCACTCCAACTGCACTGGAATCCTGCTGTGAGACTTTGGGGCTCTGCAGTTAAATCTCACAGGTTCTGGCAGCAGGCTGCCTAGCTACACTCCTGATTCTGTGACCAGCAAACTACACACCTAATTTTATAGGTCAATGCTAATTGGCACTGAGTGTGTGTGTGTGTGTGTGTGTGTGTGTGTGTGTGTGTGTGTGTTTACAGAGAGGCCAGAGGCCAGTCCTGGGTGTCTTCCCCCATTGGTCGCCATCGTATTTGAGACTGAACCTAGAGTTCACTGATTCAGCTAGACTGGCTAACAAGTGAGCTCTGGGCTTCCTCCAGTCTCTGACTCCTTGGTGCTGGGATGGTTGGCTCATATTACTGTACCAGATTTTAAAAATAATAATAAAAGGTTACTGGGGATGCTAACTTGGTTCCTTGTGCTTTTGTGGCAAGCACTTTACCAACTAAGCTGTGTCCCCAGCCACAGATGACATTTTTATCCTTGTCATTGTTCTATTTACAATGGGACAATTTATTATAAGTGATCCAGAAATGATGCTGGCTGAGAACATCCCAGAAGGAAGCCAGACTCCCAGGTTTTCCCTACATGCTTGCTAACCTCAGCACACACACAGGCTTGCCCAGGTCCTTCTGTTTACACCTCTCCAGGTCATTTCATAGTCACTATTTCCCTGGCTCCCTAAAGCATGTATGTGAAGCTCATAGGAATTTCCACCCCTTCTCACAGAGGAACATATGAGGCTCGGCAAGGCTGAGTGTTTCCAGTCGCAGAGGCCCCAATCCAATGCTCCCTCCACTGTGCCATTGCTGCCCGCAAGGCAAAGCTCAGTCCAATGCCCTGTGCTCCATAGACAAAGGAATCTTAACTAATGTGTTTGAAAGCCCTGGGTATTCTATGTTTGTAGCTAATTTATTTTACTTGAAATTGTTTCTTTAAGGAGTCCTCTGCATCAATGAAGGGAAACCAACTGAGGCAGTCTCTCTGCCTACAGCTGATACCGTTGAGAATGAAAGAGGTGCTCTCTCTCTCTCTCTCCAATTTGCTTTTTTTTCTGTGTCACCCAATGGAAAACAGCCAAACTGATTCAATTCGCAAAAGCCAACAATGACATCAGCTGGTCTGAAATCCGCTCCAACAAAATCCAGGAGGACCAGAGAAGTAATAAAAGACATTGGTCACTGATAAAATATTTATTAATTATAGCTAAATCAAAAGCATGACTGGATTAGTATAGAAGGAAATATGGTCAAGGTTTAACTGGTCCGATTTATCAGCTTAGCAATTAAGCGCAAAATAGACATTCAAACATCTGCTAATCGACTTTATAAGATTCAAATTCAGAAAAGCAAAATATCAGTAAAAAGGATCCCACAGAGAGAAACCTCATAAGGCTGGTGTGGACTTTCTTTATCAGCCAACATATTGAATAATATCAGCAATAATAAGTTGGGAGTGCAGAAGTAAGGACAACATATTTCAACCTTGCATTGAGCAAAATTATCATGGAATGATATGTAAGATCCCTTGGCTTGAGCAACCATGGTGGGTGGGACACAGGGCCATTTCTGAAACAAGAAAGAGAAAAGCCAGGGATATAGGTCAGCTGGCAGAGTGCTTGCCTAGAAAGCACAAAGTCTAGGGTATGTGCTGCAGGATCCCACAAAACCTGGTGTTACTACACCTGTGATCTCGGAACTTGGGAGGTAGAGACAGGAGGATCTGTAGTGAAAGGTCATCCTTGGTTAGGACAGTGGTCCTCAACCTTCCTGATACTGCCACCCTTTAGCACAGTTCCTCATGCTGTGTGACTCACCCCAATCACAAAAGAAGTTTTGTTGCTACTGCATATTGCGATTTTGCTACTGTTATGAATTATAATGTAAATATCTGATATGTGACCCCTGTGAAAGGGTCAACTGACCCCCAAGGGATCACATCCCACAGGTTGAAAACCACCGGGTTAGACAGAGATTTCTAGGCATCATGGCCTGCATGAGACTCTGTCTCTAAAGAGAAAAGAAAATGAAAAGAACAGCAAACACTCAATACTTACTTATGTGACAGACATTGTTCTAGGGGCCACACAATCCTCAACAATCCAATGAGGTATTAAAAATTGTCCAACCTGTCTTTCAGACGAGACTGAACCCAAAGGTTAAGTAGCTTGCCAGAAGCCATGTTGCTATCAATGGTCTCACCTCAGTCAAACATGAGCAGAGCGTCTCCAGCCTTGTTTGCCTATGCTGCAGGAAGCAGGAGACCTACAATCTAATTCTGAGCTGTAGCACAGGCACACGGTAATGATTCACTACTGTCTTAGTCAGGGTTTCTATTCTTGCACAAACATCATGACCAAGAAGCAAGTTGGGGAGGAAAGGGTTTATTCAGCTTACACTTCCATACTGCTGTTCATCACTAAAGGAAGTCAGGACTGGAACTCAAGCAGGTCAAGAAGCAGGAGCTGATGCAGAGGCCTTGGAGGGATGTTCTTTACTGGCTTGCTTCCCCTGGCTTGCTCAGCCTGCTCTCTTATAGAACCAAGATTACCAGCCCAGAGATGGTCCCACCCACAAGGGGCCTTTCCCCCTTGATCTCTAATTGAGAAAATGCCTTACAGTTGGATCTCATGGAGGCATTTCCTCAAATGAAGCTCCTTTCTCTGTGATAACTCCAGCTGTGTCAAGTTGACACAAAACTAGCCAGTACAACTACTAAATTCTTCATAGCCAAAAGCACTGGCCACTCATTGGCTAGTATCCCTTTCAGCATGATGCCCGGGGTCAGAGGTAATCTCTCTTTTTCTTTTCTCCATGTTCCTGAGTTTTGCTGATGGTTTCAGGTTTTAGTAAATTGGTCTAGGATTCAGTCATTTTTCAATACATTTAATATTTCCATCCTAATCTAAGACATCATTTATTTACTTAAATTTTAGCAAACTACGCCTCGATTCCTGGTTCTACTCTTGATTCTTGATAAACTATAGATTATTCTAGAATGCTTTATCTTAAGATTTAAAAAGGGAGCCCACCCCACACTCACTGAAACTCCTAAACCCATCCTTTGGCCATGCCCTCACAGAGCCTAGTGTTACTAATCCTCTCTCCCCACCCCCTTCCTACCAGCCCATGCCACCCCAGCTTCACTGAGCCTGCCAGTCCTTATGTGAGACAATCTTGCTGTCCTTCAGAGCCTCCCTCACTTCCCTCCACTGACAGTTCTTCCCTAGAGGGACCTGCGGCTAGCATCCTGTTGTGGTCTGAATGTCCCATTGGCATATGTGTCCATGGGTCCCCAGCTGATGTTGCTTTGTGGGGGCGGGAAGGGGGGCTGTGGAACCTTTATGAGGAAGTAGATCACTGTGGATACGCCTTGAAACTTCCTAGCCCAGCCACACTTCCTGCAACTTCCTGCTTTCCAGGTACAGATGCCATGTGCTCAGCCAGCCTCCTGCACCGGCACCCACGTCTGCTCTGCCTCCCACTCTGTCTTCCCCACCACCATCGAACACTCTGGAACAAGGACCCAAAATAAACTGTTTCTTCCTTAAGCTGCTTTCACTGGGGTATCTTATCCAGCCACTGAAAAGCAGCTAAGACACATCTCTACTGAGAATAGCTCCCCCGTTCCCTTCTCCCACTCAGCCACCATCACTGTCTTATTTCTGTTTAGAGAATGTGTCTTCATCTGAGAGGCTACAAGGCAATGTGTTTCCTCATTTATGTTCTTGATCACCTGTAAAATAAAATCATGTGAGAGCATAGGCCTACAATCCCAATACTTGGGAGGCTGAGGCAGGAGAATTATCAGAAGCTAAAAACTAGCTGGGGTTGTAGTGTGGGTTCCAGGACAGCCTGCACTACCAAACGAGAGTCTATGAAAACAAACAAAACTGCAGCAAAAGCAAAGAACAAGACGATGACCTGGTCACATGGCACAGTGGCTGGAAGCACAAGGCTGATGGCCTGAGTTCAGTCCCTGTCACCCACTGCCTGAGAGTTACTATTGCTGCGATGAAACACAACAGGAGAGTACTGACTCCTGAGCTGCCCGGTGACTTCCACATGCATCTTGTCTCAGGCGCATGCATGTCTGTATACACACACACACACACACACACACCACAAACAAGCATCATACATACATAACATACCCCATACATTAAATATATTTTTAAATTATTTGTAAGAAGGGAAGAAGAAGAAGAAGAAGAAGAAGAAGAAGAAGAAGAAGAAGAAGAAGAAGAAGAAGCCGCCACTCTTCCAGGACATCTGTAGATACATGAGAATCTCTCATGTGCTAGAAAGGAACCACCCCAAGGTGATACCAGGGCAAAAAGGGAAAACCTGCAAAAGCAAGGACCCCTGGAGGAGGGGGCAGGATGCAACACAAAGAGATGTGGCACGCAGACAGGAGGCAGTGAGAGCCTCTGAATGCAGCTGTAAAATACATGAAAGGTGCTTAGAGGGACTGCGGGATGCACAGCAATCACACACAGCAACCTTCACAGGACATAAAACTACTGGAACCCAAAGAATATAAAACAGAGTTTGAAAGCAAACATCAAAACACCGACCCATACAAAGTATATCCACTGGAACTAGATCGAGTGTGGGAAATATCCTCCTTCATACAAGAAGTTTAAAGCCAACAACTGTGTTGCCAGAGGACAGCAAAGACAGAGTTTTGTAATTATCTAACAGAGAGGGAACAGCATGAAGAGAGCGCTGGCACAGGCCTAATGGAAAATCTGGAGACAATATAGGAAAGAGGAGGTGACTTTTGAAGAGGTTGTGAGTGGGAATGTTTTAGAATTGAGAGTACAAATTGTCAGGGCTGGAGAGATGGCTCAGCCATTAAAGGCTGGGCTCATAACCAAAATGTCAAGAAAATACAAATGGTTCTGAGGTGGTAAAAAGGGAATCTTCTGTGCAGACGATTTATTCATATCAACAAATGTCCGAGAATAATTAAATATCTTCTGTCATAGAAACATTTTATATGGAGATCATTTATGATTAGAAATAAACATTAAAAAAATTACTGATTAGAAAAGTAAACCGAGGCAAGATAGACTGAACGAGCGGAAAGATGGCCATGATGCAAGAAGGCTCCCCTCGCCCTGGAGCCTGGTACAAACTCTCGCCAGCAATGAAGCAAGACTCTCACCAAATTAAGAACTGCTTCTAACCAACTTCCCTCCCCCTCCCTTCCATTCCCCTCCCCCTCTCCCTCTCCAGAGCCATAAACCTGTGGTTTTCTAGGAATCTCTCTAAACCCCATTTATTTACAAGGAAAGGGCCCAACTCGTGCACTTCCCCACCCCACCCCCATCCTGGCTGCCAGGTTGAGGTTGTCAGACCATCCATTCGAGGCTTGTGTGAAGCTCAGCCCGCAAGTCTCCAGTCTCCACTAACATGAACAAGAAGGGGAGGCAGACAGGGTCTTCGGCAATGTTTCCAGATCTAACTCAAAAGCCAACAAATGCTGTCGTCTACGGCTAGTGTTACGACAATCAGCTGCAGCTCTTCTGAGGAGCCCACGTCTACGCGGACATTTGCCTTACTCTCCGCAAGCCCATCTTAGAAAAGACCACGCCCATGCTCCCGGATACAGCTTCTATTCTTTATAAATTCCTTCTTTCTATAAAACTGTAACATGCCGGGCGTGGTAGTGCACACCTTTAATCCCAGCACTTGGGAGGCAGAGGTAGGCGGATTTCTGAGTTGGAGGCCAGCCTGGTCTACAAAGTGAGTTCCAGGACAGCCAGGACTATACAGAGAAACCCTGTCTCGAAAAACCAAAACCAAACCAAACAAAACAAAACTGTAACGCCACTTCACACTGTCCAACCTGGGGATTCTTTCCTTTGTTGGAGCCAGGAACCCAGACTTGGCCTAAGTCAGGATCCTTAAAAGGTTAAGGGAGCCCTGGGCTGCTGAATCAGACAACTTGAAACTGACAGAAACTGCTTCTAGATTTTTTTTTTTTTTACCTAAATCACTACTAAAGGATATATTTGAATAAGAAAAAAATTAAAACCAGTAAGAAAAAAGAATGGAACACAGGAAACAATAGAAAAGGAATTTGAAAGCATAGTGATAAATCTAAGAACCAGTTGGAACCATCTAAGAACTAATTGGAAAAATTAAAATTCGGAGTGCTTTAAAATAAAGGAGAAAGCAATTAAGAAAGACAACTTTGGCACTTGTATATTGCCTAGATGCTAGGGTGAAGCTGTGCTAATGTCACAGGACAGACATTTGAAAGGCAACATATTCAAAGGTATCCCCCAAATATTGAGAAGAAATTCTCAAGAAGAAAACAGTAAAGTGTAGACCAAAAAGGAGAAAGGGAGTTATCAGAATATATGAAGTATTTTGACAAACCTGTAGAAGCCACTGGTCCCAACACAAATGGTTGACAGCATGAAGTTCACAGTTGAGGATAAATAATCTAAGTGGCTAGTAGGTACAGGAAAGGCCCCACTCCTTACAGTTAAGAGGGAAATGTGTAATAACACACCAGGCTCTAAGATCATCTATGCTAGGATCATCATGTAAGAGACTCTCCTGAGCCCAGCTTGCCCTGAAGAAACACAAGTCAGCTCCACGAAGAGAGCTCAGGAGAGATGCTGGACTAGTTACGAGGTGGCTCAGCCGTCCTCAGCCCAGGTGTGAGGCATGTAACTGAAAGAGATCTCAATGGCTATGACCTTGGCCACCGGCTGACCAAGACTCCACACGAGACTTTGGGCAGCAGCCTAGCCCAGCCACAGAACCATAAGAAATAACAGTTACCTTAGGCCACTACTTTTTGAAATGGATTGCTCTACAAATATAGGTAACTGGTATATACAGAAGAACTCCATATCTGGTGTCTTGAGATGCTGAGCTGGAGGCATCCACAGATCATTGAGTGGGGACATTCCAGAGGCAGAGATAGATGCAATATTGGAGCCGAGTATGTTATCATTGTTTATATGAGTGTGTTGGGCTGCTCTGGTCTAACAGCCCCCCGGAAATGCAAACCCAGTACACACATCCCTGGACCTAAGGAACTCAGTGTGTTAGGAGTGAAGCACGTGGACCTGACATAATACGATGTGGGTGGATGGGGGCGGGAAAGAGGGTAGGGCTGAGGCATCTCAATGCTTTACAGGGAGAGCTGGTGGGAATTCTGAAATTCTACTTCCATGTTGTAGTTGCCCCAGTAAAACCCGAGTAGTGTCAAACACAGGCTCTCCCAGGGGGAAATAAAGACCCAGGCAATGGAGATCGGGAGGGGAAGTTACAAGGCCTTGACTTGAAATCAAGGACTAGGCAAACTGCTTCGCCTTGGCAAAAGCACAATTGGGTAATTTGTGTATTAGTCTCAGAAAGACACAGCTCGGACTTTACATCAGTGGTTCTCAACCTTCCTAATACTGAGACTTTTGAATACAGTTCCTCTTGTTGTGGTGACCCCTAACCATAAAATTATTTTCTATGCTACTTCATAACTCTAATTGTGTTACTGTTATGATTCATAATGTAAATGCTGGTGTTTTCTGATGGTCTTAAGTGACCCCCCGTGCAAGGGTCATTCGACCCCCAAAGGGGTCACAACCCACAGGTTGAGAACTGCTGCTTTATATATTTCTTCAAACATGGTTCCAACAAAACAAATGAAAACAGGATGCAAAGTTCAACATGTAAGTTCATTCATTTGGTATTTTTCGAAGGTCACATTTTGTCCTAAGCACACACTGGCACACAGGTTAGTTGCCTGTGCAGAAGAGAAGGTGTGGTTGTGCTCTGGCTCCTTTGACTCCACCCTAGCCTATAAAGAACACCCACCACTCTCGTCTTGTGGATGCTAATACTGAAACTATGAAGAATTCTGCTCTCTGAGCCATATTAGGAAAGCAGCAGAATTTGGATTCAAATTCTTTCCTTTTCTCTTCAGGACCACCCCTGCCTTCCGGAAGGTTCTGCAGAGATGTGAAAAACCCCTGGAAAGTTAAGGGTGCAGCTGGGAAGTGGGAGCTGGGAGGTTCCAAGTCCCCTTTGAATGGGAGGGTTTTGAGCTAAGTCTTATGGAACGTGTAAGTTTGTTGTATGAGTAGCTCTGGCCAGGGTGTGCATGTCTAGCAGCATCCAGGTGACGCTCATGTGGTCTAGAGACCATACTTTGACCATCACGCTTCTAATTTACTGAGCTGTCCCTCCACCATTAAAGCACACACACAAAAAATAACCCATAAAAGTAACCCGAGCCCCATCTACAGCCCTGTGTCAGAGAAAACCATGGATGGCGAAGGGCCTGTGGCATCCACATGCAGCAGGTTACGGTGCGTTCAGTAGGAGTGAAGTAAGTAGAAAAGAAGGACGTTGTCCCTGTTGGTGACAGAGTCTCTGCACTGGAGATCATTTTCTACCCTTACAGAACACGTGGCACCATCTGAAGACATCTAGGAAGGGAGAGAGGCAAAGGACGATGGTAAAACTCTTCAGGACAGTCGCACAGGACAGTGTCCTGCAACAAAGCATCACTGTGTGCAAATGCCAATGACTGATAAACGACTCAGGCTGAGAAACCAGAGCATCCTGAGCACAGAGGCTTCCTCCAGGGGACAGAGTGTGCTTTGGATGGAAAGAGATTCGTGCTAGGGAATTGGCTCAGCCAATCACAAGGCTAGCAGGTGCCAAATTTCCCAATCGGAAATGGCAACTGGAACTGAAGTTCAGCCTCCACTGCAGGGGCCATCTGCACGGAGGATTTCTTTCTCTTTGGGGGCACCTCTGGCTTTTTCTTAGAGTTTCACTGGCTGACTCTGCCACCATCTCCTGAGTTAAATATTAATCACTTCTGAAAATTATCATGGCAATCATCTGATTCTCGGAAAAGCAGTGAGGCAGAGTTTACACTTGTTTAAAGATGAGGAAATAAAATACAAAGACATCAGAGACTCCGCGCTAGATGCGAGCTTCAGGACACTTGCTATCTGCGCGTTGACTTACCGTGCGCAGGCGCAGTGTGGAAACAGTCTTGCTCTTTTTCTCCTCACCCAACTGAGTAGGTCACTGTGGGTTTTATCAATTTTCACCTAACAGGCCAGATGCTGAGGTACAGAGCTGCAAGACGGGTTACCCAGAACTAGATAAAGAGCTTACCTACAAGGCTAAAGATCCCGGATGTGGACTGAGGCGGCCTGGCTCCTGGCTCCATACCCTAACCTGTGGTCCTCACTCTGGAGCCAACTTCCCTCTCACCAGAAATCTGGCCCCTCCCCGGGGAGCATGATTTGACTGATCTGAAAGGTCTGGAGGATGGATTGGTTTTAACCCAAAAGGTTTAGGTAGAGCTTTGATTGGGAACAAACAGGTGCTGCCTGGTTTTGCTGATCGGGAAATCAGCCTGCCGCAGCCTGGAAAGCCAATCTAACGCACATGTCCGCTTTGCTAACTGACGTTTTTAATAGATCACAGCCTTCCCTGATCACGAATGAGCCATCAACAGTTGCTATTACATCACAGCGGCACACTTGAGCGGCTGTGGCACTAAATTGCTTGCTATATGGATCTTTCCAGAAACATAGCCAATGTGTCCTTACTCCACTGCCCTCTAAGTGTGGTCCTCTGGTCAGCCTCATCAGCGTGGTCGGGAAGCTTCGAGAAGCACAGACTCCAGCATACACCCTCCCCCAGAATCTGCAGTGTAACCAAGCCCCAGGTGGCCTACATCCATGCCAAGGCTTGTGGAGTCGTGCCCTGTGCCCATCTGGCTACTGCCACCTTCTCTAGCCTCAAGGTTTATTTTTATTACATTGTTTGTTTGTTTATTGTGTGCATGTTTGTGTGGGGACACATAAGTGTGTGCACACATCATGACATGCATGTAGAGGTCAGAGGTCAGCTTTCAGAGGTTGATTCTAGCCTTCCACGGTGTGGGTTTCAGATAACTGAATTCAGGTCATCGATCTTGGTGGCCAATGCCTTTTCTCTCCCAATTCTCTCACCGACCGCTTGCGGTCATCTTTATCCCTTTCCTCACTCCTAGTTGGTTCGTCGTCAGTAAGTAAGGTCCTTTGTCTGGGCTGGCCCTCCTAGTGTTTTATCATTTTTTTCTCAAGAATAGCATTCAAATCGTTGACTGAACATTCACCGGAGTAATTTTCTCTTTGATGTCTATCCCTCCATGGAATTGGAAGCCTCATGGGTTTGGGGTGTAAAATAGCCCTAAACTCTGTAAATCATCTGGCATGCTGATGCATGCTTACAATCCCGGAGCTGGAAGCAGGGGGATCAAGAGTTCAAGGTCATACTTGGCTCTGTGGGGAATTTGGGGCCGGCCTGGGCTACATGAAATCCCATGTCAAAAGCAAACAAAGCATAAACCTGGGCTAGGGAGGTGGCTCAGGATGCTTGCCAGGAAAGCACAAGGACCCAAGTTCAAATCTCCTACACCCACATAAAAGCAGCCACACCAGCACACAGCTGAGACCCCAGTGCTGGGCCGCTGAAAGCAGCAGAGACAGGCAGGCCCCAGCAGCTCCCTGGCCAATCAAATGGCTCAAAAAATAAGGCAAAGCAATAGGGGAAGACATCTTAAGTTGATCTCTGGCTTTTACATATGCACATGTGGGCAAGTGCACTCCTAGACACACATGTGACTACATGTACAACATACATGTACATATGCATACCCATCTATAGCACACAGACACATACATGCACATGTACAATACAGGTGTGCACATATATAAACAATACCCATGCAATACACACATAGCCACATGTACAGCACACATGTTCAATATAGACACATGTATGACACATGTACAACACACATGCACAAACCTGTATAAAACACATTCATACACGTACAACATACATAGATCCATGTGTACAACACACACACATAGAAGTGGAAACCACACTGACTTAGCAAGTAGGAAACAACCCAAAGAAGAAAGTTAATAAATGAGTTATTAGTTATAATAATAAGTAAGTTATTAGGAGGTTCTTAGACGAAGGCGGGACGGTGCCGGGGAGCCTGGACTGATAAGCAGGAGGCTTTAATCCCCTCCCTTTGCATTCTAGGGCGGGTAAAAAAGTACTACTCAATCACACAGAAATCTTCAAGGGCTTTGGGAAACCTCTGCAGAGCAAGGATCCAATTTCACCAGCTGTTCACTAAGTGAAATAGCCATCTATATCAGGAATTTAATTAGAAAGCCCAGAATGTGATCCCGCCTGAGAAAGTTACATTGCAGGCAGCTGCTTTGCCCCAAGAGACCAAAGGAAAGCTGGCTGCACTCTACGCTCCTCTCCCTCTTGATGAGAGCTCTCTCTGATTGATTCTGTTCAAAGTGCCCTTGTGGGGACCACTTTTGAATGGCTAACGTATTGTATGGAGATTAAGTACCCGAACAGCTCCTGGCAATTGATCTGTAGTGTCTTTCAAAACAGGACAGAAATCAGATGGCTTAGGCTGAGTGCCCTCAGGTCCCTGTACCACGATTACTCATGGAGAGCTCATCCTGATGACTTTGACTTAGAAAGAAACGAGCATCAAGAAGATACGAGGAGCCGGGCGGTGGTGGCGCATGCCTTTAATCCCAGCACTTGGGAGGCAGAGGCAGGTGGATTTCTGAGTTCGAGGCCAGCCTGGTCTACAAAGTGAGTTCCAGGACAGCCAGAGCTATACAGAGAAACCCTGTCTCGAAAAACCAAAAAAAAAAAAAAAAAAAAAAGAAGATACGAGGAGAGGAGATGGGGCAGGTGGTGAAGTGCTTGCCACAGAAACACGAGGACCTGTGTTCTGACCAGGTCCAGCACCCATGGGGAAAAAGCTGGACTCCACAGTGTATGTCTAAAGTCTCAGTACTGGGCAGGTGAAGACAGGAGGAGTCCTGTAGTTCCTTGGCCAGTCAGGCTAGCCAAACTGCTGGGAGCTAGGTTCAACAAGGGACTCTGTGTCAATAAATAAATAAATAGGGGAAGAGCCACTGAGGAAGACATTCTAGTGTAGACATCTGGTCCCTACACCTGCATACACAGAGAGAGACAGAGAGACAGAGAGAGAGAGATAGTCAGAGAGACAGAGAACTTGTCTGGAAAGTAATTGGAACAATATTACTGTCATGGGAAGGGTGCCTAAACAGAGAGTGATCTAAGGGGTATCCTAAGTGCATTTTAGTAAACCCTCTCTCCTGCTGATACAGGAGAGTGAGTGTGATTTAAAGGAACTCCTGGAAGATTGTGAAACAGAACACTGAGAGAGCCTAGATCTCCACCTCACCTAATTCCCAGAGGCTCATCTTTCCCCATCTGTAAAATGAAATCAGCGTTGGCTCACACCTTCATCCCACCACCTACCATGCATTCTCTCATTCACACCTTCATCCCATCACCTACCATGCATTCTCTCATTCAAGTGATTTTTTAAAATTGATTATTTGGAAATCTCACATCATGTGCCCCAATCACACTCATCTCCCAGTGTTACTATCTTCATCCCCCTTCCCCCCATGACCTTCCCCAAACCACCACCCCCCCAAAAAAAGAAAAAAACTAAGCAAATCATGTCGTGTGGTCTATATACTCACTGGGGCATGGTTAAATTCCTAATGGCTACCTCCCCATGGGAGGATGAGTCTTTCTCCCCTTGTATCTGACCCTCATCAGCTGAGGAGAGCCATGTGGGTGGAACAGGGTGGGGCTAGTTCTCCAGCATCCACAACACTGCCTACTGCAGTGCTGTGGATGGGTAAGGGGCAGGGCCAGCTCTCCCATGCTCTTGGCACTGTGCATGTACTAAATGGCATGCTAGGTAGAAGATACCCAATAAAAGAAACCAGTAGGGCTCTGCCCTCATGACGCTTGCAATTAACTGAAGAAACAGGGTGTTTGTGTTGGGCTCCACTAAATATAAAATTAGAACCACAGTGTATACAGAGAAGGGGTTCCTCTAGATACCCCACAACTAACCCATTCCAAATGCCAGTCCCCAACTAAGCCCATGTCATCATCACTTCTAGCTGGATTACTACAGTAGTGTGCATACACACACACACACACACACACACACACACACACACACCATCAAATCCACACACAATAATCAATTTTTTGAAGATTATGACTCAGGTCAAAAAGTCCCTGGTGACCTTTCATCATGCTCAGACTAAAGGGCGGTTCTGGAAGGCTCTTGAGGGTCCGCAGTTCTGAAAGGCTCTTGAGGGTCTGCACAGTACAGGCCACATGATCCTGACCTCATCTGCTGGGCTTTTCCTTCCACTCCTCCACTGCAGCCACGCTGGCCTTCCTGCTCCCTGAGCAAGCCAGTGTGTAGTGAGTAAGAGGTCTTGTCACACAGATAAGCACTGGAGAAGCCAGGAAAGTTAAACATACATGCATGTTTCCTCAAAGGAAAGAAATGTTTGCCTGTCTTCTACCCAGAACTCCCAGGGGGTTGGGGGGACATGTAGTTTACAACCTGGTGATCTTTTGCTATGAACAGGGCCTGGCTTCACTTGAATCCTCCAGAATATTATGTTTGTTTATCCCAGACTTTCCCCTACTAAATCTTGAGTGTTGCTTCTCAGTCCAGAAGCCCCATCCTTCTGAGAGAGGTCACTTGTACTTTGCAACCGCCTAGGTGGCTTCCATGTTATCTTAGGGCCAGGCCAATCCTGACTCCCACAGACATTGTGTTTACCTCAGTCATTCTCCCTAGACCCCCATGTTGAGCATTGGTTTTGAGTCAACAGAACCCATCTTTATGGAAGAAGCCATATGTGCTTTGTAAAGGGTTTCAATGTAAACATGTCTTAATTGATAATTAATAATTATCAATTATTAATTGATTATTAATAATTATCAATTATTAATAATCAATTATTAATAATCAATTGATAATTGATAATAAAAAATCTGATTTTTTCCAGAATTGTGCTTAAATATGGCTAAAATAAATCACCAAGTGTCAGACCCCAGAAGTTTGACCCAGCACTGGTTAACTAAGTTGGGCTGAACTGAGTTTCATTTCCCTGGAACTGAATCATCTCCCTGCTTGAGGGGGGACCCCCCCAGAATAATGAACCTGGATATGGCCCCAGAGAGCTTCATTTGCTCACACATTCAGTCAAAGATGTTGAGATACTGATACTTAGGGACTTTGATCTCTGCTCAAATGTTGCCTTCCCAGAGTCTTTCTTGTCCATTTAGAGTCACCTCGCCAAGCCACATAGTCAACTACCAGTCCCTTAATCTATCCTTTACCTAAGGTGGTTAATTCCACTTCAAAGCTAGTCCTTGACTTGCTATTGTTTGTTTCCTATCTGGAAGTAGGACTCTGTCCATATCATTTTTAATTATCTACAATAGACTTTGGACATAAAAGGATGCCAAATAAATGTTTATTGTTACTCTGCACTGTGATGATATACGTCTTGACACACTAAGAATTACTTATTTCAGGGTGATCAGGGACGGCTTGCTTGCAGAACACAATGCTGAAAGAATGGTTTGAGCTTACCAGGCCAAGAGGAGTGTGGTGTTGGCTGGGGACCAGGGATTGCTCAAAGGCTCTGAGGTGGGAAGGAAAACAGTGTAGTGAAGAAACTAGAAGATGAGCTGTGGAGATGACTCAGTTGGTCAAGTACTTCCATGTGAGCATTAGAAGCTGAGCTCAATCTTCAGAGACCTGGAAAAAGAATAATAAAACAAACAAGCAAAAGACCTGGGTACGGTAGCCTGAACTTAATAATTGCAGGGCTAGAGATGGGCAGATCCCCGGGGCTTACTGGCCGCCAACTTGCCAAGTTGTAAGCCAATGAGAAATGATTTCATAGAAAAACAAAGAAGGATGAGTGTTGTGTTTTATAAAAGAAGGAAAAGGAGCCAAGGATATGTTTGGTGAATAGCTCCTGAGACAATACTTGAGGCTGTCCTCTGGCCTCTACATACATGCATACACTCAGTATAGCTGGACACGCACACACACACACACTCACACACATGAGGGTATCAAAGGTCATCTATACAAGCAGAACATAGAGAAAACTGCTAGGGAATTTTTATTGCTGTGATGAAACACCAGGACCAAAACCAACTTGGGGAAGAAAGGGTGCGATTTGCTTTGCCTCCCAGTGTCCATCACTGACAGGAGTCAAGGCAGGAACCTGGAGGCAGGAACTGATGCAGAGGCCATGGAGGAGTGCTGCTTACTGGCTTGCTCCAACAGCTTGCTCAGCCTTTCTTATGCCCCCAGGACAACTAGTCCAGCAGTGACACAAAGAACCGCCACACCCACCCACATACCAATCATCAAATCAAGAGAATGTACCTCTGTCATGCCTACAGGCCAGTCTGGTGGGGGCATTTTCTCATCCAAGGTCCTTTCTTTGAAAATGACTCTACTTGTGTCAAGTTGACATAAAATTAGCCAACACAGCCCTGAATGAAGCTGGATACCAGGAAGTGACCAGACTGCTCACAGCTGCTTGGGAGCCATTCATGCTTTGTCAAATCTTTATTCCTAGCTTATGAACGGATTTTAACTGGGAAAGTTAGGGAAAGAACCAATCACCTTTACTTACCAAAGAAAATCTGAAAAGATTTATTAAGTCCCTGCCTTAAGCCAAACAATAAAATGAGACAAGATTCCTGGAAATATTAAGCATAGTCAATTTCCATGGCAGAGACTCAAGCACACACTAGGCAAGTGAACTGGTTCTATCACTGAACTGCATCCCAGGCCCTGAGCTGCTGAGCTCTGTGGCTTCTCACCCATCACCAACCACTCTGGAGCTTTACGTCCAGACTGCATTGATCATTCTTCCTGCCCCCCCCCATCTCCTAAAAACAACAAACAAGGAAACAAACAAACAAACAAACAAAAAAGCCCCACTTATTGAAAACTCCCCTTACCATGAAAGAATGATGCCTGAACTGTAATTCTGCTCATGCAAGAATGGAACTCCAGTGTCAGCAGGAAGCTACTAGGCTTGTGAATATTTTCCACTTCTCCCTGCAAGGGGGACAAGTAGTGGCCAAGGCCGAGAGCTAGCTGCCTCCTGGATTCAAATCTTCCCCACTGACCAGCCATGGTCTTAAGAACAGCTGTTCCTTGAGAGCCTTCTATACCTGTCATAAATCATCAGTTGACCTAGTTTCTTTATTTGGGAGTGAGGGGTAATACTGGACCATATAGGGCTTTGGAGGCTCTGCGTTCACTGTCAGAAAACTCCATGGGTAGAAGACTTGAAGATCTCCTTTCTGAAGACCTGAAAACCCCAGCTCCTTCTCCTAGGGATGGTCCTAGCCATCCCTTCTCACTGAACCTCTACATCTCAGCAAACTGTCTTTTCCCGGGGAGTTCAGCCGGTACCAGGGTGGGGATATCATAGACGCCTTCTGGTAGATCCAGTGTACTACACAGCCAACCCCTGCTGCTCTGGCTGACTGTGGTGACAGCAGCGGAGGCTACATCTACAGAAGCTCGCTCTCTCCATAAAAAATAGAATGACTAGAGGCTGGGGAGATGGTTCTGTGGATAAAATGCTTGCTACGTAGATGGGCGTAGCTGTAGACCCATGTAAAAGCTGAACAGGCAATAGCGTGCTTGCAATCCCAGAACTCAGGAAACAGAAACAAGGAATTCCTGGTAGTTATTGGCCAAAACTAACTCAATAAATCGACAGGAGAACAACTGAGAACACTCAATCCCAACTTCAGACCTCTACACACATGTGTACACACACATGTATGCATATACATTCATGTGTCTGCATACATGCAAGCACACATACATTCATGTGTCTGCATACATGCAAGCACACATACGTGCGCACGCACACACACACACACACACACACACGCAAAGGAGAGAAGCAGAATAGTGGAAAAGCCTGTTGGATCATCAAAGAAGAGGTAAGTTAGCAGATACTTGAAAATCTACAGGTTTAGGGAGCAACTATTTAAAGTATTCTGCACCACAGAATAAATATTTATGGATTTATCTAGTCTGGTCTATCAAGGAAAACTGTTCTGAGAACCTAATATAAATGTCATTAGTCATTAATTTACCTATATTCCTTATAGTGACCATTCATTGCAAGTGATTGCGTGTCCCGTAATTATTAGATCTATGGACATGGTGGGGTTGGGGGTTGCAAAGTTTGTGGTACCCCTGGCTCTGCCAGCTTGAAAACAGTCTAGTTACAGATCCTAAGGTAAGTGCACCAAGGCAGTAACTTGACAAATATAACTAAAAGCCCTTAAATCCTGACACCTCCCTGGGGGCTCATATCTCAGTGTCTGCCTCAGTTGCGTTCTTAACTTGGCCATCCACTACACACATCTGGGTTTGTTTTTGCCTTCTTCACCAAGTGGTAGCAACCTGGGGATTCATTTACTGTGCATCCCCAGGCAGTCAAATCACCTTCAAAGTGCTGAACACTGTAGGAGCACCCTGGCAACAGTCCCCGGGAGACCCAACAATTAGATGCCTAATGGCCCTGCTTCAGGATGATGGCAGTAATCAGGGAGAAAGCCAAGCAGCCTCCTCAGTGGGGAGAGGCTTATTAAGGCGAAAACTCTTAGAAATAGCTCCATTTCTGCTCCGATCCAGGGAATGCAGGGGCTGACAGCTGGGAGGAAGGATCATTTGGAGGAAACGGTGGAAGAGCTATGGCAGGACTTGCTTTTCCAAAAGCCCACGCTAGGATTGAAAAGACATCAGAAAAGCCAGGTGTGTTAGCTGGATTACCAATGCCTTTCTGCCTCTGGGCTTTCACCCAGTCGTTCTATACCAATATGGGCCTTCAGCTTCCACCTCCTAGAACATGGCCTCATGCATCTCAAAGTGTCACAGGGTCAACTTAAGCATCTTTCTATCTTGGTGACTCCAAAGTGACTATTCCTGAGCACCAGCTATGTGCATGCCAGAGACCGCAAACCCATAATTTCATCAACTCCTCTCACTCTTCCTAGCTTGGGTATTGTTTCCATTAGCCTCTTATCAATGGGTAATAGTTCAAAGAGTGTCTGTGAGCTGCCAGTGGTTCTCAGCTAGTAAAGGACCTGATGTTAGCTCATTTATTCATCTGCAGATATTAGTAGAGCGTCTACTGAGTGACCAGAGCTGAGGCTGGCCTGGAGAACACATGCTCGCGCGCCCACACACACATCACACACATCAAAGCAACCAGTTTACTGGAGAGCCATCTGATTACTAAACGGCCTGGTAGCTCTTCCCAGTAGATATAATCTGACAATGCTTCTCTTAGGAATGGATGTTGATGGTGCTTATCCTAACAATGGAGGACGGAAGCATTTAGCCAAGGCCTGGAATCTAGAGAATAGTACTGTCCTGGGCAGAGGAAATCTCAAGTGCAAATGGCAGAGGTGGGAGAGAGTAAAGTCTCCCTACAGACCTTGAGGAAGGGACTGGAGGGAGAGATTCAGGCATAAGACAGACAGGAAAAGTAGAACTCAGATTAGGTGATGAGAAGACTTTAACCAGAATCAGGATGGGTTTTAGCCAAAGCCACTGGAGTATTTTAAACAGAGAAAAGTACAAGCAGATGGTTTAGGAAGATTCCCTGGGTTGAAATATGGAGGCTGCCTTGGAGGACCGAGAAGGCAGGTGGGGAGGGAGAATAGGAAGCCGGTGTTAGGTGAGTAAGAGAGAGGGCGCTGTTGGAACAGGGAATCACTAAATGAGGGGCTCGGGAAGGTTTGCTAAGATCTGTGGGATCCAGTTAAACTGTTGGGAATTAAAGTCAGAAACTGATGAGCTGGGGTCGTTCATGAGGGTTGGGGGAAAGGACAGGGCTTCAGGGCTGCTTTCTAGAGTGGCCACAGAGTGGTACCATTCGTGGGAAGAGGGGAAGGGATTGAATACTGTGTGGGACTCCTTGGGGGCTGCAGCATATGTGCAGTTCAAGTTCCTTGTGGACAGTCAGAGATCCAGAATGGGGTGCTCAGGAGAGGTCTGGGGGTGCAGATAAGAAAGTCACACTTAACAAACGACGGCTACCACAGAGGGGACTGGAATGTCGTGCCAGAAGGTGGAGGCGCCAGCTTCACCTTCATGAGCACATCCGAACCACCTCTATGAACAACAGAATGTGGTTTTGTGGTATTTCTCTAGTTATGGGGTTACAGCAAGCTCCCCTCTGCTCTGAGGTCACACTGAATCCTCACTGCCTCCCTCCACATTTCAGGACAGTTTCCTGAAACGGGAATTTAGGAGCAAAGTCAGGATCAAGAATCCAACCACGCCAGACACAATGAAACAGCTAGCCACAGAATTCTGTTCTCTAGTCTGGAAACAAGGATTCCATTCTTAATATTTGACTCCAATGGTATTGAAAAGGTGGCTATAGATCAGTAGAGCTGAGCTATCTGAACCTTCCATGTGCACTGAAATAGCAGCAAGAGTTTCCCCAAAAGCAGGCGCTGAACAAGAGCTCACATGGCCCTGTGTCCTAGTTCACTTTCTGTTTCTGTGATAATACACTCTGATCAAAAACAACTTAAACGATGATGGGATTTATTTATTTGGTTTGCACTTCCAGGTCATAGTTCTTTACTGAAGGAAGTCAGAGCCGGCATTGAAGCAAGAACTATGGGGAAACACTGCTTCCCAGTTTGGTCAATGACTTATACTCAGATAGCATCCCTAGATAGCCCAAGTGTCTGGCCCCTCTCCCCCCACCATGCCTAGGGATTGGTGATACCTCCAGTGGATCCTTCCAGATCAACCATACATCAAGATAAATGATCACAGAGTTGGCCAATCCTACAGAGGCAATTCTTTGGCTTAGGTTACTATCGATTCTGTTGACATTGACAATAAAAACCAACCAGGACAACAGATTGTTTGGGAAGTGACTCCTAAAAGCATGGAAGTAGAAAAAGAAGATGGAGGAGGGAAGGAAACCAACATTAAATACGGGCAATTTGCCACCGTGTGTGACCGGAACTCTCTGCCCTTGGCCCCCTCAGCAAAATGGATAGGTCAGCCCCAGGGAGTCGTTCACAAAGATGGGGTGTTCCCTCACCAACTTTAACCTGATATTAGGTACAGCATCACTTCCAGGATTGTTAGCTCATCAACCTGCCCCACGTGAGTCAGACAGACACCCAAGGCAGAGAAAACACTCAGGCAGAACTGAAGCGCTCCAAGTAAGAAGCCTGTAGAATGCACTGGATGCAAATGAAGAGAACACGGCCAGGACCCTAACATCATCTGCCAGCCAGCACAGCAAGGCTGGACCCTGAGATCTGGACGCTGCTTTAAAGCCTGTCATTGTGACATTCTAAATACAAACTGCCCCCAAGAAAATACAGAGGTGAATGGACTGTGCGCTCACCTATACAAGCTATCTTGAGGTGAGGCAGGAGTATCCAAAAGATGTTTGTGGGCCATTTGATGTTCCGTGTGATTTTTTTTCCCTCACTGAACAATAATCAAACATGATGATGTTCTATGAACTTCAAAGTTCAGCTGTGTCAGGACTCACACAATGGAGACTCCGGGTCAGAATTTCTTGCCAAGCACTAATCAAGTTGTTTTTTTTAAGGACCCAATGAATGATTAGCTTATGAATTTTCAAGCCAACACAAATGCCTTTGTCCACGAATCCTGGCAAAACCTTCCCCACTCTCAAGTTTGGAGTGCATAGCGCACACACAACTCAACAACACACATGGAAGTCAACACAGAGCCCCTTACTAAAAACGCTTAAGTAGCTGCGGGTACATTTGACGCCTAGTGAGCCCAACAACTTTCACGTCCAATTACATAAAGTAAGTTCATTTTTGATGCTCTCTTTTTCTTCTCTTTCTTCTACCATTCGTACACTTGGAGAAAAACTTTTCTTGCCAAAAGTAAAGCAGACCACGTCCATAGACTTGTTATTTGGAGCCATAAAAAGGGCTTAATTCTTAGCATCATCTCGGCTAATCAAGAGCCCCCAAAGGCGAGGTTCAGAGTCACAAAGATAAGTTGGCAGCATCTTGCTTTGGCGAGACCAACCTTCAGCGTGAATGGTGGGTGTTTATATTTTCCTTTATCCTGCTAGGAGCTTGAAAGTTTATAGTTTTTCCCTGAGACTGTACAGCTTAAGGATTTTTCAGAACATCATGAAGTTTTGCACATTCCTGAATTTCCTAAGAGCATCTGCCCCAGCTTGCAAAGAGACATGTACTCCAGCCAGAGTTTTGAAATCCTAACAGCCGTTTATATGCAAAATATTTGAGTACCTACTAAGTGACAAGGAACCGTGGGAAGCATTAAGGATAAGAAAACCACGGGGTGCCTTTTCCTTTGGCATAGGGTTTGTATTGGCTAAGCAGTATCCTTTTCTGCCCTTGGATATCTTTTCCAAATTATCCCTCCTGCCAGAGCTGTGAGCTCGCTCCAAGACCAGAGTTAGCAGGAGGGCAAGAAACTGGCAGAGTGACTGGGGGAAGACTATTATGTCTTTACTAGGTGTGCCTTTTAAATAGCCACTATGTAGCAAAGGGCCTCTGCATCTTCACTCTCTTTCCCTTGAGAAGCTTGAGGTTGCTATGGAAAACTGATTTAAAATTTTGAAAATGTAGGTATACGTTATGGATTTTAAAAAATGTACTCTGACATTTTGCACCTCAATAGATATTCTGAATGCCGCTGCTATACTCCATACTTAGGGAAGAATTTTATTCTATCTATCTATCTATCTATCTATCTATCTATCTATCTATCTATCTATCTATCTATATCTATTCATTCATTCATTCATTCATTCATTCATTCATTCAGACAGTATCCCATGTAGCCCTAGCTGGCCTCAAACGCATATGTAGCAGAGGTTAACCTGGAACTCCAGATCCTCCTGCCTCTGCCTTCCAAGGACAGGATCTCAGGTGTTCATCACCACACCAAGGCAGTTCTCCATTTTAGCAGTCATTCCCTTCTGCTGACAGTCAGGGGAGGGGCTGGGGAAATGGCTTAGAGGCTAAAGTGTTTGCAGAGTTAGCCTGAAGTCAGGCACTCTAGAACACAGGACTGTAGTCTCAGTGCTGGAGAGGCAGAGACTGGGCTGGTGGGGATGATCCTTGAGGCTTGCCGCAGGTCAGTCTAGCTGAATGGGAGAGCTCACGTTTGCTGGGGGACTTGTCTCAAAACTAGACAGAGAGGGCAGTTGAGGGAGCCACCTGACATCAACCTACATACACAGTGGGGGGAGGTAGGGGAAGGGAATGGAGTGTGGGGTGTGGACTAGAAAGATATTTTCAGCATCACAGAACCATGATCCACAGAGTGAAAAACAATAAACATGCTTTATCGTTTTACTTTCTGTGTTTCACTTGAATGTAAGTCTGTGCAGCACATGTGTTGCCAGCAGAGACTAGGAGAGGTTTACAGATGGTTGCGCACTGGCATGTGGGTGCTGAGCCCAGGTCCTTTGCTAGATCCTTTGCTAGAGCAGCCAGCGGTCTTAAGCACTGAGTCACCTCTCCAGCCCCTTTAGCATGATTTTTAAAGTCACCTACCTGTGGGGAGAATTTGATTTCTCTGGGAAAGTTTTCTTAAACCATAAAGTTTAAGATATGAGGACTTGTGAGTCCAATACAGATACCCTCTCCCCCACCCTCTCACCTCCCTCCTGGCAGCATCTCTTCCAGGATGGCTGCATGCCTGGGTGACAGGCCTTTTTGTAAGTGATCTTCATGAACTGGAACACTTCCAGGAAAAAGAGAGAGACTGCACCCAGCAAGTTTCTGCTCATCGTGGGTTACACTCCACGGAAACAAGTTGTTCACTGGGCTGGCAACACTGCATATCATTGAGTTTAACACTGACCGAGTCGTCCCAACCAAACAGTAGTGTCTGCCTGATTGCTCTCCTGCTGTTCCCCTTTGGGAGAGCGCCCTGGTGCTTGGAGTTTCCCTGAGGCTGTTGCACACAGGACGGGTGAGAAAAGCAAGGCTCTAAGAGGTCAAGGTTGGGGTTCATCAGGTACATCTGTCACTCAAGACCAGGTCTGTTGGAAGGAAAGTTAGGTCACTCCCTACTGTAAAAACCAACAGTCACAGCAAGCAGAGAAGTCAAGAGAGGCCCAGGGATGTGGGTTAGTAGTTACCAAACAAGCCTAGCGACCTGAGTTCAGTCCCCAGGAAGGCACTGTGGGAGGAGAAGACGGACTTCAGTAAGTTGTCCTCTGACCTCCATCTATATGCCATGGCTTCTGTGTGGCTCCCATCCACATAAACACATAAAATAAATAAAATGTAATAAGAAATTAAAAAATATTTTGTCCAACATTTAATCAGCACTGGAAAGTCATGTTTGTAGTACATATGAGAGAGTAATCAGGCTCAGAGTGGTGGTGTTTAGCTTTCATCTCAGTCTTCAGGAGGCAGGAGGATTTCTATGAGTGTGAGGCCAACTCAATCAATACAGTAGTGAGTTTCAGGTTGGCCAGGGCTACAGACTCTGTTTCCAAAGGAACAAATAACAAGGCAGGTCAAATCGACAACAACAAAGGAGAGAGAGTAAAAGCCAGGAAAGTATAATGGTCACCATACTTATTTTTGGGGACAGCCACGTGAGGGTCAGTTGCTTTCAAATGCACAACCATTAGCTTGGCCCTTAGTTACTTACCTTGTAATATAGTTAACAACATCATTTTTAGTTTTTGAGACATTCTGAGCCAGGGCATATATACTGAAGGTTTAACCTCCATTTTTAAGAGCTTTATATTAGCGGGACTGTGTAGCACACGGAGTCTACAGATGAATGGATGCTGTGCTTGACTCTAGTCACAGCTCTTGAAGCCTGGTCCTTGTTTGGTGACTTAGTTAGCTTCTGCCAGCACTGTCCACACAAATACACATTCCCTGCATTCATATTGCAAACACTAAAACTTTCAAGCATCTAGACTCTCCAAAGGGATTAAGACAAGAAAACTGTACTTCACATTTAACAACAGTATCCTTGTAGAATTATATCGCTAGAAGACTTAGCAAAACCAAAAGATTTTTTTTTCCCGAGGCAAAGGTTTATCCCCTAATGAATGCTTAACAAAAACTTTGTGAATATAATACAATTTGGTTTTTTTGTTTTTTGTTTTTTTTTTTTGGTTTTTTCGAGACAGGGTTTCTCTGTGTAGCCCTGGCTGTCCTGGCACTCACTTTGTAGACCAGGCTGGCCTCGAACTCAGAAATCTGCCTGCCTCTGCCTCCCGAGTGCTGGGATTAAAGGTGTGCGCCACCACGCCCGGCTACACAATTTGATTTTATGGCACAGCATTTAAATATACCAACCTTGTAAGTGGGAAAGAACCCTTCATCCAGGTTCTCTCCTCCTTTCCTTCCTCCCTTCATCCCTGTTACATTCCATTAGTAGGAAGATGTGTCTGTGGGTGTGCATCTGTTTGAGTGTAAGTGTGTTTATTTGTGTGTGTGTGACTGTCTGTGTCTCTATGTGTGTGTGTGTGTATGTATGTATGTATCTGTCTATCTGCCTGTGTCTGTGTGTCTATATGTGCCTCTGGGTGTGTGTGTGTGTGTATGTATGTATGTATGTATGTATGTATGTATCTGTCTATCTGCCTGTGTCTGTGTCTGTGTGTCTATATTTGCCTCTGGGTGTATGTGTGTGTATGTATATATGTATCTGTCTATCTGCCTGTGTCTGTATCTGTGTGTCTATATGTGCCTCTGGGTGTGTGTGTGTGTGGTGTGTGTGTGTGTGTGTGTGTATGTATGTATGTATGTATCTGTCTATCTGCCTGTGTCTGTGTCTGTGTGTCTATATGTGCCTCTGGGTGTGTGTGTGTGTGTGCGAGCACATGCAGAGGTCAGAGAACAGCTTGAGGGAGCCTGTTCTCTCCTGTCTTGTGGGTCTCAGGGATAGAACTCAGGTCTCCAAGCTTGGAGGGAAGTGTCTTTACCCACTGAGCCATCCCACTGCTCCCTCTCTGCATGTCCGATGTTATGAAAGGGTGGAAGGAAATGACAGTTTTTCGTCGAATGATGCAAACCTCTAAGGCTTTTTATTTCAAACCGCTATTTTAGGTTTCTGGACTTTTGTGCTCATGGCCCTGATTGTGAAGATCCTGAACAAAAAGCATAACAGTGTAACTGCACCCTGGCGTACTTGGGATTTGGTATTAAAAGCAATACCTCACGGCCAGTGAACTGACTCCGTGAGTAAAGTATTTGTGGCACAAACACAAGGGCCTGCATCCATGTGAAACCCTGGCACATCTGTGAGCGCACCTCCGTAAGTCCAGTGGTGGAGAGCAGACAGCAGGACCCACAGGCCTCACTGGAGCAGCAAACCCTAGGTTTAGAGAGAGACCCCCTCTCAAAAGTGGAGAAAGATGGAGGAAAACACCAGACACCAGTCTCTGGCTTCCACAGGCACACGCATGCCAACTGTACCCCCATGTACACGAACACACACATTTTTAAGGTGAATTATGAGAAAAAAAAAACTTGTAAGTAGCCTGAGGTGACAGGTGAAAATGGTTGGCTTCGCTCTTGACCAGAAACCGTACAGACTCATAATAAGATTTCAAGAGGTGAAATCTTTATGTTCGCTTTAAGAGCACCCAGGAAGTTACCAAGGCCATCAAGGGTGTGTATATGTGAAAAGCCACCAAGTATCTGAAAGATGTCACCTTAAAGAAGCAATGGGGGGGGGCGGTAAGAGAGTGGTTCAGCAGCCACAGGCAAGCACTGTTCTTCTAGAGGACCCAAGTGGAGAGAAAGCTCAGTGGTTAGAGAGAGCTTACTGCTCCTACAGAGGGCCAGAGTTCAGTTCCTGGTAGTCAGGGCCAGTGACTCTCAACTGTCTGTGACTTCAGCTCCAGAGGATCTGACACTTTAGACACACAGAGCGACACCCAGGTGCACACACACAATTAAAAGTTAAATAAGTGACTTAAAAATACGAGCAATGTGTGCCGCCTTAATAGTACAAGCCTGCAAATAGGTAGATGTCCCAGGCCCAGCCATGCAGATTCAAGGTGTCTGAATGAGTGCTACACATTTAGCTGAACCTGCTTAACACTGCAGAGTGTATCTGAAAAGGAGTGGGATGTGGCTTCTCTGGTCATGGAGCATCTCCAGATGAACCAAATACCCATGATGCCAAACCACACTTAACAGAGCTCATAGCAGGACGGTCCCATACAGCTCAGCATCCCCTGCCGCATGGACGTGAGACTCCAAAGGAACGAACTGGACCTACACCAGAAGAGGAGGCTGAATAGAAGGGAGAGATGCTCCAGAAGAAACCGAGGAAGCCAAAGCTTATGCATGGGAATAAATGCAAAGAATAAACAAAACTAAAAGTGGTACCCATCAACTAGGTCCTTTAAAATGGGCAGCACGTGGCTCTAGCCAGGGCTCCGCCACTAAGAGCTTGTACTAAGCTCTCCCTGGACTAAATTGTTTCCCCAGCACCTGCATTGAGCAGCTCACAGCCACTTGTCACCCTGGCTGCAGGAGATCTGAAGCAATCCTCTGGTATTGGCACGCACACATTCCCCTTACACACACACACAGACACACTTTAAAAATAAATAAATCTTTAAAAATTAAATTGGTACTGTGACTCTTGGACTCTCTAGCAGGAGGGAAAACCACACCCTTAAGAGCAGCTTTCTATACGATCACGGTGAGCTACCACTACTCCGCAATTAAAAACAATGATTTTATGAAATTCTTAGGCAAATGGATGGATCTGGAGGATATCATCCTGAGTGAGGTAACCCAATCACAAAAGACCACACATGATATGTACTCACTGATAAGTGGATATTAACCCCGAAACTTAGACTACCCAAGTCACAATTTGCAAAACACATGAAACTCAGAAGAAGTAAGACCAAAATATGGATATTTCGTTCCTTCTTAGAATGGGGAACAAAATATTCACAGAAGGAGTTACAGAGACAAAGTTCGGCACTGAGACAGAAGAAATGACCATCCAGAGACTGCCTCACCCGGGTATCCATCCCATAAACAGCCATCAAAACCAGACACTCTTGCATATGCCAGTAAGATTTTGCTGATATAGCTTTCTCTTGTGAGGCTATGCCAGTGCCTGGCAAATACAGAAGTGGATGCTCACAGTCATTTATAGGATGGAACACAGGGCCCCTAAAGAAGGAGCTAGAGAAGGTACCCAAGGAGCTAAAGGGGTCTGCAACCCTATAGGAGGATCAACAATATGAACTAACCAGTACCCCACAGAACTGTGTCTCTAGTTGCATATGTAGCAGAGGATGGCCTAATCGGCCATCAATGGGAGGAGAGGCCCTTGGTCTTGGGAAGATCATATGCCCCAGTACAGGGTAATGGTCAGTAAGCAGGAGTGGGTGGGTTGGGGAGCATGGTGTGGGGGGTTATAGGGAACTTTTGGGATAGCATTTGAAATGTAAATGAAGAAAATATCTAATAAAAATTACATTTAAAAAAAGAAAAAAAAAAAGAACAGCTTTCTAGTGTTCTGTCTTGAGTCTTAGGTAATCAGCAACACCCCAACTTCTCAATGACACCCGGTTCTCCCTGTTGACTCCCTGGCATTCACAAAAGTCCTCTTCAAACATCTCCGTACTGGTAATTTCTAAAAAGGATCCACAAGAAATCCTATCACAAGAGGCCACAAAGAAACAAACTGTTACTTCCTAGTTCCAGGGTTTTCCCTTCCTCTTCTGGCCTCTGGTCGAAATTACGTCCAAGGTTGGTTACGAGCCAGGCAGTCTGGGCTCCACTCATAGTAGAATGTCACTGGGAATTGATGTTTGAAAAGACACACTTTGCCTGCCTCCCTCATGCCCTGCACCACCAACAAAACCCTGACGTTATCTTTAATAGTTTGGTGTGACACTGGGCAGGGAAACATAGATGCTGTGTACCTGCAGGCTTGCAAAGGCTTTGCCTGGTTAAGTGACCCTGTGTGCCTGCCACGCTCCAGGCCCCATGCTGGATGTGGGAACAAAGAATTGGGCAAGGCACCTCTCATTCCAGGAGAACCCCGAGTATGTGGTGGGGGAACTCCCAACCCAAATCAGGGAATGACTAGCTCATACTGCTGATTCTCCAACACCCTGAGGAAGAAGTCGGAGGAGGAGGAGGAGGAGGAGGAGGAGGAGGAGGAGGAGGAGGAAGAGGAGGAGGAGAACGAGAAAGAGGAAAAGGAGAAGGAGAAACAACTAAACAGAGCCCATAGAATTCAGCTCACTCTGGGGTGAATGAAACCCTCCAAAGAGGCACTGTCAAGACCTTTAAATGCAGTGTTTTTCTTCACCTTGGTCCTTCTCGTAGCCTCTCTCAACTGGCTGATCCCCTGCCTCCCCTCACTGACCATTTACTAACTCTGTTCTGTTTCTTTCTCAGCGGACATTGGCTGCTGAACTTACCTCAGGGAAACTTCTACCCAGCCTGGGTGGATTTGAGTAGTGTACACCCAGAGCGCACCGTCCCCAGCACAGGATAGCTTAGCAGCTGGAGAGCAGGGGAGCCTGGATGTGACTCTGAGCGCGGCAAGGAAGCCTCTGGCCTCTGGGGTCCTGCAGGCTGCAGCTCCCACGCCCCAGGCTCCGCAGATGAATGCTGCTCTCCCCGCCCTGGTGGCCCCCAGGGCTCCGCGTGCTGCTCAAGCCTTGGGAAGGTGACAGAAGAGGGAGGGGGTGGATTTTGGAAGCTGGCACTATCCCGCCTGTTTCTCTGCAACGTGGACCGCCCCCAAACTCCTGGGCTGCAGACCCTGGGGGAAAGTGGAGGGTGGGGACTTTGGGGCGTGCTTGGAGCTTGCCTTCACTCTCTGCGCTGGAGCGCACCAAAGCAATCTCTCTACTTCTAGTACTAACCGCTCAGGAGACTTTTGGGTAGAGGAATGGGGTGCAGTGAGGTAGTCTAAGAGGTTTCGAATGGTAGAGACTTCTCCCTTTTCCCTGTCCTAAAACTAGTCACTCTATTCGCTTTCTTTTCATTCATCCAGCCTTGTGCAGTGTAGCACAGACATCTGACCACCTGCTGTGCACCTTGAGTAGGTGCCCAGGCCACAAAACCATTGAAATTGCAACATCTGCTCACTGTCATTGCAGAGACACACTTGGAGACAGTAGGGGAAAGGTAGGAAACTCAGAAAAGGCAATTCTAGCTCAAGTTTTGGAGATCAGTAGAAACACTTCATTCTCAAATAAATTCTAAAGATTAAGCTAGAATCCAAGAGTCCCAAACACACG
This sequence comes from Mus caroli, assembly GCF_978045245.1. Taxonomy (NCBI): domain Eukaryota; kingdom Metazoa; phylum Chordata; class Mammalia; order Rodentia; family Muridae; genus Mus; species Mus caroli. Next base: position 104,674,341 of record NW_028227266.1, read on the forward strand.
AACGCAAGGAAGGACAAAGGGGGTCATGAGTCCCCTTCGGGAGAACCGGAACTCTGCTTCTCGGAACTTGCTGTGTGGTCATCTTGGGGCAGGGAAGGTATGAAGAGGAGGTAAGCTTGGGGGGGGGGGGAGAGGGCTGAAACCCGCAGCCTAATTCTGGAATAGGTTCTACCTGTTCCATTTTGGCAACACAGTGTCAGCTTCACGGAGGACAAGTTCAAGATAGAAGTGGTTTGCCACAGAGAATGACTTACGTCTCTGCCAGACTATCCACCAGCTGCAACTTTGGCCACACCTTACTTTTTTTCTTTTTCTTTCTTTCTTTTTTCCCTTAAAGTTATACTTATATATTATGTGTGCATGTCTCTGTGTATGTGTGTGTGTGTGTGTGTGTGTGTGTAGGGGGGTGGGGGAGAGAGAGAGAGAGAGAGAGAGAGAGAGAGAGAGAGAGAGAGAGAGAAAGAGAGGCTGAGTGCAGCTTTATGGAGTTGATTCTCTTCTACCTTGAGTCCCAGGAAATGGGACCAGCAAATGTCTTAATCCACTACAGTCTTTTATAAAGAATTATTTATTATATTTTATGTCTGTGAGTACACTGTAGCTGTCTTCAGTCACACCAGTGTGAACCACCATGTGGTTGCTGGGAATTGAACTCAGGACCTCTGGAAGAACAGCCAGTGCTCTTAACCACTGAGCCATCTCTCCAGCCCATTCCACTATACTCTTTAGTCGGGCCATCGGGCTCTTTCTTAATGGTATATAAAGACATGAGCTAATGTCCCTCACTGCGTGTCCTGGATCAATCACAGACTTTGTGTTCTTCTCAGAGATTCCGCACGAGGATAGGTATCTTCAAAATGGTGGTTCTGTACCTCCTGTGGTTGGTCAAGAGGGCAGCTGAGAGGACACTGAATTTGCACCATTAGCAGGTGTCTCATGATTAAAATCAAGCAGTCCTTACCTTTATAGTCTTCTATAGTTATTATTTGTAACAGTGTACTTTAGAACCTGAAGACACTCCCCTGACTTTGAAGTCCGTGTGGAAAGAGTTGAGATTTCTGAGTGGCAGTTTCTCATCAATCACCAGCCCATCCAAAGTCACTTGCCAAAGTGTCCTACACACTCCAATGTTGCCCATCCAGTAATTTTCTCATAAAAAGCCCAGTGTGCCAGGAGGGTTTCTGGAAGTCAAGAGCCTGAGACTCATGGCTCTGCCAGGATGTAATGAACCCCAGGCTCAGCTCATGGCAGGCACGTGAATCTCTTTGACATACAGTTCTGAAGCATCTCAATGCTCTGGATCCTAGGATGTCTAAACTGACTGCACACTGCTTCAAACTGAGACTAGCATTCAAAGAATGGGGTTCCCTCTCCCCATTTAGGTCAGAATGACAGGAAGAAAAGAGGATCTTGAGCTGTGTAAAAGAAATTAGTTGCCTAAAGTAACCCCAAGTTTTCACTGTTGTGCAACCCATGATTTCTGGACAAGACACATGATGGGCCATTAGCCAGCGGGTCTCTGCTGTACTTCCGGGGCCTTTTCAGGAACATCTGTCACTAAAGGCAAAGTGTGGGTGCCATGTGTGTTTGGATGCACTTTTGAAATCGGTGTCAGTCTCATCCAACAAGACATAAATCACAGCAGCGGTCAAGTTGCTCCTCCACACACAGCAGAGGACTCAAGAACCACCCAGTCCATTCATAAATCAAAGTTGTGGGGAAGCTAGCTACCATTCACCTGGAGTAGGGGTGGGGGTCTCATATTGACTTTAGAACTGTCTTCAGACCTCAACCCAGCTGGATCTACCCTCCTTTAAGCCCACAAGCCACCCAGGTCTCCTTCCCTTGGATCTCCCAGGGTCCAATCTTCCTCCCTCTCAGCTCACAGGACCCCTGCCAATCCATCCTTCACCCTGGCAAACATCTTCATAAGCTGTCTCGCTTACCAATCACTCTGCTGCCCTTAATGATCCAAGCTGTGAGCTTTGGCTCACTGCTGCTACCTAGCATGGTGAGAGAGTACTGATAGCCGGGGGGTGGGGGGGGGGACTATATTTAAATTTTGAAATAAAGTATCTACCAAGTATACATAGCTTTTGTATATCATAAAGTCAAAAGAAAATAAGAGGTTGGACCACCATAAGCCAGTAACTGTCTATACATTAAATACAGTATATTAAATTAAATATAAAATTCCTACAGGACAAGCATTGTGAAGAGTAGAATCATTTATAGTACTACTCTATCTTCACATTTGCATATATACATGCATCATTCTTAATGGCCTTTTAAAGCTATGCATCATATGAAATCTGTGCACATTCACATATATACACGCATCATTCTTAATGGCCTTTTAAAGCTATACATCATATGAAATCTGTCCATGTCAACTATTTTAGTGTGTCTTCAGACACATGTGACTTTAGAAAGACTAGAACATTTCTCAAAAGGAGCCCCCTGCCTGCTGGTTGTCAGTACTCAATTTTTCATAGCCCCAAGCCCTTGGCTACCAGCCACCTGCTTGCTGCCTCTAAAGACTTGTATATTCCAGGTATTTCAGAAAAAAAGAAAGAAAGAAAGAAACAAAGAAAGAAACAAAGAGAGAGAGAAAGAAAGAAAGCGTATGTGACTCTATAGCTGGCATCTTCCCCTCCGTGTGTGTTTCTTCTGGTTTACCCACGTTGTGGCATGTATTGGTACTTGATTCCTTTTGTGGGCAAATAAGACCTTCTGTGGGGCTGTTACACACTTTCAACCAGTAGACATTTGGGGTGTTCCCACGTTTTTCTTATTAAGACTGCTACTGTAAACACGCTTCTCTGTGCGCAGTCTTTGTGTAGGCACATGTTTACTTTTGGGAACGTACCTAGGAGGCCGTGACTGGGCTGTCTGAGACGGGAACTTTGTGGTCTTCCTTTACAGAAACAGCTAGACTTTTGCCAAGGGGCCACATCGGCATCGTCCCCACCAGCAGCTCGAGAGGGCTTTGCTTTTGTCACATCCTTGCCCATGGGTGTTAACTGACATTTTAATGACAGTCATTGTAGGGTTGTTTAGCATTGACTTTCTCTGGCGGTGCTAAGGAAATTTTCATGTGCTATTTGGAGACTTGGTCCATTTCAGTTTCTTTCTAGATTTATTTGTTTGTTTGTATATTTACTATTTTACCTTGCCAGTGCATTTTGTCTGCATGTATATAGGTGTGTGTGAGAGAGTGTGTGTGTATGTGTATGTCGGGTGCCTATGGAGGTCAGAAGACAGAGTCAGATGACCTGAACTGGAGCTACAGATGTTGTGAATGACCGTGTAAGCTCTGGGAGCCAATTCCTGGTCCTCCGCAAGAGCAACAATTACTCTTAACCATTGAGCCATCTCCCCGCCTAACTTGGTCCCTTAGGGTAATGAGGCTGGCTGTGTAGCATCAAGTTCTAGAGGCTCCCTCCATCGCTTGCACTCCTTTCCCTGAATGGTCCATCAGCGTTCTCTACCACTATGTGCTCTTCTTACTTTCACGCCAGTGTCCCTTTGAAGTGCATGTTTTCCATTTGACGAGGGCCGATTGTCTAAGTTGTTTCTTTTGTTGCTTACCATTTTCATGTTGTGAGTAATAATCCATTGTCAAATTGAGGTAATGAACCTTTCATGCACATGTGCGTGCATGCGTGCAAACACACACACACATACACACACACACACTTAAACTTAAATGATATATTCAAGGCCAGACTTGATTGCACTTGCCTGTACCCTCGGCATTTAGAAAGAGCAGTCTGAGGTCACACTCAGCTACATAGTAAGTCTGAAGCTCAAATAATAATAAATTTAAATCAGATATCTTACTGGAGTCTTAGGATTTATTGGTTTGTTAAGTATCTACTATGTGGTAACTACTAGAAACCCAGGATTTACTGTGGAAGAGAAAAAACACAATCAGCCATAGATTCCACCTTTGGAGCCTAAGGACCAGTGTTGACGATGAATATATCAGCTACTCATTAGTTTAATAAAGGGCTTTGTGCACTGCGAAATATGGCTGAGGCCCCTGGTAAGAGCTGGATGCTTGAGATAAGCATTTGACTTGGAGTTGAATGAGACCGGTAGAGAGGAGAAGGACAGTAAGACAGAATGAGACAATTATGGGAGCCACTGACACCAGGAAGGGCATGATACCCAGTGAGGTAAGAAGAAGTGGAGGCTGTGTGGGCACCCCTGTCACCTGAGACAATGAGCACAGAGGGAGAGAGAGGTCTGGGCAAGAAGGTGGCAGGAGTCGGGTGTGGTGACGCACACCTTTAATCCCAGCACTCCGGAGGCAGAGGCAGGCAGATTTCTGAGTTCAAGGCCAGCCTGGTCTACAGAGTGAGTTCCAGGACAGGCAGGGCTACACAGAGAAACCCTGTCTCGAAAACAACAACAACAACAACAAGTGGCAGGAAGGAGTTCTATCTTGGATACTGCAAGTTTCAGCTGTCTGGGAGCCGTTCAGGTGTCTGCTGAGTAGCCAGGTGGAGAGGGATAGGTCCGGGTTTGGGGGCCAGCCCTGAACTGGAGACATGGATTTGGTTTAATCGTGAAATGGGTAACTAAAGTCACAGGTGTATAAAGTGGTGGAGAGACATTCATTGGCTCAACAACACTCAGTCATTCATTGAAGAACTACACTGAGAGATCCAGTCTGCTGGAGGCACTGTCGCAACCCCTGATGATACATACCAGGGAACAAAGTAAGGAAAACTGCTCTCTTGGGGCTCTGGGGGGAGGGGCTGGTATTGGAACCTTGCTGGAAGGCGGGGGAGATAACTGGTTTGGTTCGTTTCTGATGCTAGGAACTGAGCCCCTTGGCTCTGGAGAGCTTTAAAGACACACAGGAGGTAAGCTTCAGAGACAGCTGGCAGGAAAGAGTTGCAGGCAGAGAGAATAGTCCATGCAAAGACCCTACACGTGGCAGGAGCATCTCTGTGCACCGGGACAAAAAGACAAAGCCAGTGTGGCTAAGGCAGGAGAGTGACAAAGCAGATGGGGGGGTGGGGCGGGGTGTGACATGAAATCAGACAGGTGATGGAGAGAGGAGGTAGGTTGTGAGGAGAAATGGAAGTTTGGAACCAAGCAAAACAGTGTGACCTCTCTTGATGAGGTGTCTGTAAGACAAAGATAGATCACAGAGTTCTGGGAAATAACCGCCATTTATGGGATGAGGCAAAGAGGGGAAGTAGGAAGGGTGGTGCGGGTCAAATACAGGTCATCTTAAGGATGCTTAAAACTGGACTCCGGCACATGACAACTCCTGGTGAAGAAGTGGCTGGTGAGGGAGAGACCAGGAAACAGCCCAGCCCAGAGTCCACTGTCCGACAGCTTGTAGGAAGAATCTTAGAGCATGTAGTTGAGAAGCAGGGAGAGTTCCGGGGCAGCCTCTGATTGGCTATACATGGGATGCTCAGACAGGGCAGTGAGCCCAAGGTTAGGTGGCTTTTGGACCATTCACCACAGGAGATCCTCCCACCTGCTGCCAACCCTTGTTTTAAGATAGAGGTGACATGACACTTAATCCCTGTCAACTTGACCAGATTTAGAGTCACCCTGGAAATGCCTCTGGATACACCTCAAAGGGTATTTCCAGAAAGGTTTAACTGAACTTGGAAGTCCTGCCCTGAACAGACTATAGTCCCAGACTGAATAAAAAGAAGCAAGCAAGCTGAAGCCCAGCCCTCATCCCTCTCTGCTTCCTTGACTGTAGATGTGATGTGACAAGCCACCTCACCCTCCTGCCACCATGCCTTCCCCTGTCAACCACAACAAACCCCTCCTCATCTGATAAAAAAAACAAAAGCAAACTCGATGCTTTGTTACAGCAATAAGAAGAATAACTAATACAGACAGGATCGAGTTCTTATTGTGGACAGGAGAGCTAGAGAGGTCAACTGAGGTGAGAGAGAGAGAGAGAGAGAGAGAGAGAGAGAGAGAGAGAGAGAGAGAGAGAGAGAGTAAATATCACTAGTTATCACTCCTTTTACTTAGGGGCCTTCCGAGACTATATAGAGTGTATTGGATACTGATTTTTCACCAACCTTGCAATAATCCAACTTTAATTTCATGCAGCCAATCCTCAGACTGCACGTCCCAGTTTGCACCAAGAGCACAAACAATGACTTACAGCGCATGCTGAGTCGCTGGGAGCAAGTCATTTTCCAATCCGGAGGTTGTTTCCCTATGCAGTCACGTAACCAGCAAGAAGCTAGAACCCCTGAGCCAAATTTCCTCACTCTGCAATCTATTCCACTTCTATGATTTACTAGAGATCAATTCACTTTTATAGGCCATGAGGGGGTCATTAGGATTCAAGAGGAAATTTCTAAATTCCCTTCTTGGGGCTGAATGGCAAGTACTCTGTACTTAAAGGAACAGAAGACAAACAGAACGCAGGAGAGGGTAGAATTTCGCAGCCCTTCCGTAACAGAATCTCCCTGTAGTCAACCAAACTATGACTCTCCAGGACAAGCGAGGGAGGGATGACTGGACTTTGTAAATCCGACCGATTTATTTAGTTCATGGCAACTTTCTTCTTAATTATTTGGCCACTGGGGGTGGCGGGGGGGGGGGGGCAGAGGGGACTCAACCGTTTCCCCTTGGTTTGATTTCAGAGGCATAACAAAGTACTAGAAAGCCCAGGATGTTAACAGAGATGTAAAGATGAGTTCCCTCCATGTAGTAGATAGGTTTACAGATAAAAGAATGCTTGCCCTGGCATACGGGTATGCACACGCACACACAATAAGGCCATCCAAGCAAAGTCGCACGGCTACTAAACTTCAAACCAAGACTGAAACTCAGGAAATGAAGCAAAAAAAAAAAAAAAACAACATATGGAGGTAAGAGATATGATAAAGCAGGCTAGTAGTATATAGTATATGAGTGATGGATTTTACTTCCAAAGAGAGTTGTAATCTATCTCTGTTTTGTACAATTCAGCTAAAGAGCTCTACTGTCTCTCCTGTGCTCCGCACAGGGACTGTCTCATTTCCCCCTAACTCCCACCCGAAAGCTGAACCCAAGGCGAAGACTTGTGCGCCCACAGACGATACCTCTAGGGGAGAGGAGAAGCGAGATAGGAAAGGGAGGACAGCCAATACAGGAAGTGTGATCAAGAGACCACCGGTCAGTGAACAGCTGGAGCCCAGTCCCACTGGAGAATTCTGGGAAACTGCAAAATAGACTCAGTTCTACTTCTCTGCCAAACCCTGCTGTGCTATTGGCTGAGAGCTCAGAAGGTTGAGTTCTCTGGCAGTCAGTGTGGCCAGTCCTGGGAGCAGGCAGCTCAGTTTGCAGATATGGAATCCAGCGTGGAGAGAGGAGAAGGGGGCACGGTGACAACAACTGCTGCAGATAATGTTCCAGTCTGTGTGCCTGGGCAAGCCCGTGGGACTGTGGAACAGCAAAACAGCAAGGGAAATTATGACACAATTGAGATTTGCATTACCCAGACCAAGCAGAATGCAGCGTGCAAACTCTTCTTGAGGTTGTGTGCAAGGAAGCACTAAGCCTAGTCTGCTGTCCGCTCTTCCGAGCGTTGGTCTGATCCAAACTACACTCTGTGTGCATCTGTTGGGTCTGCGGCAACACCCCACTCAGCGTTGCTGACCCGACTGGTCCCCCAGTGCTCATGATGGAGGCAGGCTAACATTTATCAACCCTTGTGAGGTACTTATTTGTTTACTTAAGAGAAATTGACATGGCAGAGGTAACCCTCTGCCAGTCAGAGACGTTGAGTCATGTATGTGGGGCTGGTTAGAATTGTGTTAAAACAAAAACCAACACTTGCTGATACCTAGTTTAATTAAAAATTATTGAAAAGTACATCAAAGGTTGGTTTAGAATGTGGTTAGCCTTAACCTGACAAGCGCCATTTTTCTGGATAAATCTTCAAGGATTTGCTATTTCAATGGCTTATCCAGCTCACATTACAAGACCCTCTGACTCAGAAGTAGCATAGAATCTGTGAAGAAAGGTTAAACTCTAACTGCAGTGCTTCAGCTACACATACTTTCTCTTCACAAAGAGGCAGGTTACTCTTGCAGACTGCATTTTTCACAGTTTTCCTAGTGCTGAAACAGAAGAAAACAATTTTTAAAAGTTAACTCCTGTGATCATCTCGTCAAGGCCCTCGCTCCTCGGTTTATATGTGAGCTCCTTTCCCTCCATGGTCATGGGTCTTCCCTCTGCACTTGTGGCCTGGTCTCCTCTTCTGAAAGGCTGCTGGATTAGAGTCTACCCTGATGCCCCATTTTAATTTTACCTCATTTTTTAAAAGCAAGCTCTCGCTACATAGCCCTGGCTACCTATGCAGACCAGCCTGGCCTCAAAATCACAGCAATCCACCTGACTCTGCCTCCCATGTGCTGAAATTAAAAGTGTGCACCACCACAGTTACATCATTTTTATTCCCTTTAAGTAGAGTTGGTTTTCTTTCAGCTTTATTGGAGAGTCGTTGACACACAGAACTGTATACATTTGAAGTATATGTGATTTGGTGTATGCATTATGAGATGGTTACATTATCAGGCACACTAATGCATACATCACTTCAGATAGGTATCTCTCTGTGTGAGAATGCTCATGATCATTCTTCCATGTATAAAATTTCATGTGTGATATACAGCACCGCTAGGTGTAGCTGCCGTGCAGTTACACGCTGAACCTTCAGAACATATTCCTGTTACAATTCTTTGTACCCTTTGACCTACATTTTGCCTCACCCACCTTCCTCAGGCCCCAGAGGTCACCATTCCACTCTGCTTCCCAGTCTGGCATGTCCCCCCACATCCCACAGATAAATGATAAATGTTAGCCAGCTCCCTCTAGTTTTCTTTCCTCAGCATAGAGCAAAGTATCTACAAGCTGGAGCTTCCGATTCTGCGGTTCTGAAGGGTGCGTAAGGAAACCCCTTGGTACTCTGCATGGCCCCTGTCTTAGTCAGGGTTTCTCTTCCTGCACAAACATCATGACCAAGAAGCAGCTGGGGAGGAAAGGGTTTATTCCGCTTACACTTTACATACTGCTATTCATCACCAAGGAAGTCAGGACTGGAACTCAAGCAGGTCAGGAAGCAGGAGCTGATGCAGAGGCCATGGAGGGATGTTTCTTATTGGCTTGCTTCCCCTGGCTTCTTCAGCCTGCTCTCTTATAGAACCCAAGACTATAAGACCAAACCCAGGGATGGTCCCACCCACAAGGGGCCTCTTCCCGTTGATCACTAATTGAGAAAACGCTCCACAACTGGATCTCATGGAGGCATTTCCCCAACTGAAGCTCCTTTCTCTATAACTCCAGCTGTGTCAAGTTGACACAGAAAACCAATCAGCACAGCCCCCTGAAAAGCAATCTTTATTTACTTTTTTCTTTTTATGTGTGAATTATGCATTTATGTTTGCATACATGTCTATGCACCAAGTGCATGCATGGCACCTGCGGAGGCCAGAAGGGGGCACCATATATTCTGAGTGGGAGTTGCAGATGGTTGTGAGCCACCATGTGGGTGCTGGGAATCGAACACTCTCCAGCTCCACTTGGAGGCAAATTTTATTTGCTGTTTTTCTATCACTTTCTAAATACTCATGATTTCAAACTAAGGCATGTTATGTTTCTATCATAAGTGCAGATATCGTATATTTTGAGGCTATGGTTTCACATTGAAACAATGAAACTTTAGAATATCAACTTAGATATGAGATCACTGAGCAGCATGCTCTCCCCTGGAGGCATGCACCTGCTGTCTAAGTGTAACACACACACACACACACACACACACACACACACACACACCCGCAGCCTGAAGCAGGCTGATCCAGACCTTGACCTTGCTGCCACTAAGATCACCTAGGGTGGAGCCTTCCTGCCTAGAAGACTCTATTGTTCAGCCACTGCTGCTGTGGTCCTTCAAGACACTGCTACCTGCTGAGCTATTCCAGAGACTACACCCTATCCTGCCGCTGGTTCCAGATTCCAAGAATGGATTAGCGGGGGATGGGCCTCCCCCCTCCCCCTTATAAGCACAGTTTTCTATTAAACATTAGAGCTTTATCAGGAACCTTGATTTAGCTCCATTTTTCTCTCGACCGCCTAGTTCCCCTCTCTTTTCAGCCCCAGCTTGCCTCCCAGGTGAGTCTTGGGTTAGCTTCCAACATGTAAGTGTTCAAGGAACCAGAAGATAGCAGCCATGACATGGGCTTTAGGATACAAGGACCAGTGTGGAAAGCCACACCCCCAACTTCCCCAATCACACAACCTTGCAGTCATTCCCAAAGCATGAGAAGGAAAATATTGAAACTGGAGAGAAACTTGTTTAGATGAGTAGATACTCAAAAGAACTCTGATAAGGTTCACTGGAATTGTTAAGACTGTTCTGCTGAGTCAGAGGTGGAGGCCAGGCCCTGAAGAAGGGAGCATTTGCTCCGCGGTAGGAGATGGGTTATCTGAACTTCCTGAACTAAATTCCAGGCTTCCAGGGAAACGGCAAATCTTTATCATTAAAAAGAATCACCAGGCAGTCAGGATTTCCAAAGGATGTGATTCATCCACTTGGTAACAACTCGATTAGAGCAGGGGTTCTCAGCCTTCCTAATGCCCCTTTAATGCAGTGTCTCATGTTGGGGTGACCCCAAACACAAAATTATTTTCATTGCTACTTCATAACTGTGATTTTGCTACCGTTACTAATTGTAATATAAATATCTTATGTGCAGACCACTGTGAAGGGCTCATTTGACACCCCCCCAGGGGGTCATGACCCACAGGTTTGAGAATCACTGAATTAGAGTCTTTTGGTGGGGAGGGTCTATACTGTGCTTGCTAGGCGGGTGCTCTACCATCGAGCTGAATCCCCAGCCCTTCTAGCAGCTTTGCTAGGTTACTTGATAATAGGCTGGAGTGAGCTAAGGAAGAGAATTGAAGCATTGAAATTTTCAGTGACTATTATTATAGGATTGACATCTGTATCTTATTATAGTGGTCATCATTTCTCCAATCAGCCATTTTCTGTAAGGAACATTATTGATTCTCTCTCTCTCTCTCTCTCTCTCTCTCTCTCTTTGTGTGTGTGTGTGTGTGTGTGTGTGTGTGTGTGTGTGTGTGTGTGTGTAACTTGGGATTTATTTCAGGAAAACCCTTTTAAATAGTGTGCATGCCTATCCCCAGATGAAACCAGCCCTACCAAACTCATTCTACCTCAAATGCTATTTCCATTCTATGGCATTTTCTGTTGGACTTAGTACTAGATACAGAATTCTTCCTGTATTCTTACAGAATTCTTCCTCTGCTCTCTAAAAGCTTTGAAGATAGTCAAAAGTGTTATGACATGTCACCCACATTCTGGGAGCCTTGGGACAGAATTGCAGATGACTGGTTGGGAGGCCATCTGCATCCTCTGGTGGGAGTCCCATGAGCCTCCCTGCCCTCTCTTTCCAAGAAAGGAAAACCCAGCTGTGATGACCTCTGGCTAGCAAGCTCAACTGAGTTTTAGCTCAAAGGAGAATCTTGAACAACAGGAAGCATTATGGGAAGGTGAGAGAGCCCACAATTCCCACTGATGTCTTATGGAAAGTCCCCCTCCACCAGGGAGACGATCACTTGGCTATCAGTGGTGCACCACGTGGTATAATATTCATTTTCTAATACTGGAACATTCTCCCTATTTGTGCCCAAACTCATGGATGATTTTTTTTAAATAAAATTCAAATGTATCTAGTCTAACTCCTTTTTTTTCCACTTAAAATAATGTCATCTGGAGGAGGCAAGAAAGGTCACCAGAGTTTGTGGCAGAGCAAGGATCTTCTGTGATTTCTACATGAGACTTGCCTTCTTGGAAATTATTTAATTTCCCATTATCAAGCTCTTGCCTTGAAAGGTAAAGATTTAGTTATCATTTTTCTAATTTTGATTAAATATTTTATGTAAACTAATATATTTAAAATATTTCAACTTTGAAAACACACAAATAAATAGAAATGTCTTACAGTCATATGTTTGTACTAAGTTTGCAAAGTCTGGCATATGTTTTATTGTTTTCAAAATTCATATTTTCTAATAGAGGAATGAAGTTTCTCTGTGTCTCTAAACCATGTTTTCTTTATGTAACCACACGTTCATAGATATTGAGGTTGAATCCATTTCTACTGTGAATAGTGCAGCAACAAACATGGATGTGTAAGCAAGAAGGAAATCCTACTATGTCTGTGTATTTATTATCTATGGCTATGGAATAACCCCCCACACACCCCGAACAGGAAGACTTGGTATAACTATACTCAGTTATTTCACTCATAAAACTTTAATCTGGGCAGGACTCTGCAGGGCTAATCATCCTCTGACCCCATTGCATCAGGAGGGCTGCAGGACCTGCTGTCACAACAATCCACAGATGGCTTGACTGACAGCTGGGAGTTCAGGGCCCCATGTCTCTCCATTCTGGCCTTGCATCGAGTGCCTCTCAGCCTTGGCACTGTGATCAATTCAAAGAAGAAATATCCCAAGAGACAAAGAAGCTGGCAGCTTTTTGAGGTCTGGATCTAGAAAACCCAGTTTCACATCTGCCATAATTTACTGTCCAATACCTCACCAAGCCCACATTCGAAATAATGAGCTCTATGTCTCATTTCCCAATGAGTGTGATTAGAGATTTTGTAGGGCTGGGCTTTAAACCATCTCTTAACCCCAGTGAGAGTCTGAGACTGATCAGTGATGGCAGCTCCTATCAGTACTAAAACCATTTCAGTGAGAGACAAGGAAAAGGACCAGTCCTGTGCTGTCTTAAAATATATGAATTACAATTCACGGAAGGACTAACAAGTAATGATGGAACTCAAAATGGGGGTGGGACCTCGACTTTTGTCAATTAAAAGAAGCAGAGATGGCTATGAGAAACTTCTGTAAATGTGTGAGAAAGAGAGGGCACATTGACATGTTTATTCCACAGTTTAGTGTATGTGTGTGTGTGTGTGTGTGTGTGTGTGTGTGTGTGTGTGAGAGAGAGAGAGAGAGAGAGAGAGAGCATTGCCTGCCATGCTTGTTCCCAGCACACCTATGGAGTCAGATAAAATTTAAAGAGTCAGTTCTCTTTCCACCATGTGGATCCTAATGTAACAGGCCCCCAGACCTTAGCACAACTGACATCATGTTAGAGGCACCATTCTGACCTTAAAACCCAACACATAGGTCCCAACACCTGCCAAACTGAGAACAGAGATCTAAGCCATCAAAGACCTGGTCCACAGCTCCAGGATCCAGGAAGTCCCATGATGGACTACCCTTGCTTCTTGGCTTCTGTAGTTGGCTTCTTGCTAACTGTTCCTACTAACTGAAGTGTGTCAAGCAGGACAACGTAAGAGTATCTCCGTTGTTTGGGCTAATTTAGACCTATTTTAGGATTCCTTTAGGAGAGCCCTTAACACAAGACAGCCAGTCTTGGCTTGAGCATCTTCCCAAGCAAGGAAGCTCACTTCCTTTCCTTGTTTCCATGGAGGTAGTTTTAGATGCAATTACTATTTAAAGCAGTAGCATTGAATAAAGCAGAGTTCCTGGTGATGACGTGATACAGGTAGACCTCATCTAACAGGGCAAAGGTCTTAATAAGATGACCCCTTCTAGGAGGAAGAAGATATACTCCCAAGTGACTCGGAATAAATGTGAACTCCATCAGCTCTTCTCAAAGTCTCAGTGTTGCTGCCTAACACAGATTATGGATTTGCCATCTCAGCACACACACAGAGAGAGAGAGAGAGAAAGAGAGAGAGAGAGAGAGAGAGAGAGAGAGAGAGAGAGAGAGAGAGAGAGAGATTGGGGAGAGAAAAAAACAGGAGTTCTCTATAATAAATACTAAATGCTGTATTTTTATAAAGGATAATATTTCAAAAAGACTATGTAAGTTCATCTAACAGGAAAACAGGAAGGAATAGAGAAAATGTTCCCAAATGTGCTTTTAAATGAATTCTCTGCTTTTCAGGAATAATCGTCCCTAGGCTACTGGGGAAATAACATTTCATCAGGCAGCACCCACTGCAAGCGGACACCAGGCAGGCTGATCTACACATGGGAATGCAAAAACACTGGTTAGCATTTCAAATGCAATTATTCACACATTTTCTGGGAATTCTTTTTTTTTTTTTTTTTTTTTGAGCTATGAATAATTTGTCCCTTTCTCTCTGAATTTTGGCTCTGAGTTCATGTTTTCTTTTTCCTGGGGGACTTTCTAGTTAGATTTCAGAAAGATAAACTATCTTTGGAAACCATGGCAAAGGCTCATTTCTCGTCTTCCTGCTCCTGTAGAGAAGTTCCTTTGTCTAGGGGGAGAAAGAGGTTGCCACTCCTATGGCCATCCATTTGTTTTTCCTTTGTAGCAGAGCAGTTGTTAGCTGTCCAGAATTGTCCTCCAGTGGAGACTTTCTGAAACTGAGCCAGTGTGATGAATTCGCTAACCAATCACCCTGAGCCATCCTCCATTTTGTATCCTACACGGTGGGAAACATGAGACCTAAGCTAACTGAGACCTTCTTCCTACTTTGTATCCAGATCATGCCAGGTAAACCCCAAAGTAGAGAGTATGAGCCACAGTGCACCAGCAACAGCACCATTTCCATGTCTGTTTAAAGAGAAAAAGACGGCCAGCTCCTTATCCCAAAGAAAAAGAAATAACATAGGTGTTCCTCAAAAAACTTAGAATAGAGACTCTATGATCCAATAATTCCACCTTGGGTGTATAGCCAAATGGTATGAAACCAGTATGCTGATGAGACATCCACATTCCTATGTTCAATGCAGCTCTACTCATAATGGTCAAAATATAAAATTAACCTAAGCGTCCATTAGTGGATGGCTGGGTTTATATGTGGATTTATATGTATATGTGTGTGTGTGTGTGTGTGTGTGTGTATGTGTATATATAGTATACACATTTAATCCCAAACAATGAGAGTAAAGTTAGTTTGTAGAAGGAAGCACCCATGTTTGAAAGTTATATCTAATTAAGTGGCAGACCAAGTGATGAATCAGAGAAAGAGTTGATAGACTAGGATAGGTCCAAATCTCATGAGAAGGGTGAAAAAAGAGAAGCTATTTAAAAGAAAGCAGTGCAGGGAGGGAAAAAAAAAGTTTTACTGGGATAGTTTTACATCCCAGGTTGAAGAGAGAATAAGCTAGATACAGGTGAAGACAGAACAAGCCAGAGAATGAGAAAGAGCCAGATTAGAACAGATTGCTAGAGTTAGTTTGAGGCCAAACAGAGCAAAAAGTCAAAGGCTGAGAGAGAAGCCAGATTGAATCAGTCAGCTTGGAGAGGAGTACAAGACAGAACAGCTGAGCTGAATCATCCAGCCAGAGTTCAGAAAGAACGAGAAAGCAGTGAGCTTATTCAGCAGTAAGTCTCAGAAGCTGAAAACATCCTAAGCTTAGATAAAACTGTACAGAGGCTAGAAACTTCCAGGAGAAGGCAGATGGAAGCAGTAAACCTCCAAGACGACAATTACATCAGAAGAGTAAAAGTGACTGTTACATGCACAGACAGACGGGCAGACACATAAAAATAGAGCTCTTTTAAAAGCAGAAAGTGATGGTTGATGGACAGGTGTAACCTTGGAGACGTTGGTGAAAGGATATTCAGTCAGATATAGGAATACATTAAGAGATCTGTCATGCATCATAAATATGATGACTGGTGTCGATTATTAATTTGACAGGGCCTAGGAACAACTCTTGGGGCCCACCCTGTGGAAGATTCTTTAGGTTAGGATTCTTGGGAGACTATTTTGATTAAGTTTAATTGAGATAAGAAGACCCATCCACTGTGGGTGGCACCATTCCCTACGCTGGGATTTCAGCCTGTATAAAAAGGGAGAAAGTGAGCTGAGCACACGCACTCAGCATTCCATTCTCTTCCTGACTGTGGGCATAGAACGACCAGCTCCTTCAAGTTCTTGCTGCCTTGACATCCCGGCCCTGCTGGTCTGTACCTTTAACAGTGAGCCAAAATACACCCTTCATTTCTTAAGTTGCCTTTGCCAGAATGTTCTATCACAGCAAAGGGAAAGTACGTATGGAGGAAGTCTGGCTAAATAAAATGTTATAACAGAATTTTGTTGTAAGTGGTAGGTTTAATAACGAAGGAAATATCTGCTTCAGCAGGGCAGATAATCACGCACAGCTAGCTCTTTTGGAAGTACTTTTAAATGATGAAAAGCACTCATTCACACAAAGACAATACATCCAGGAATGAGAACCAGCAAGGGAGAAATTTCTTGGAATGGTGATTTTCTTAGCAGAATGAAGAAAACTGCAAACTGTGTGTGTGGTGTGGTGTGTGTGTGTGTGTGTGTGTGTGTGTGTGTGTGTGTGTGTGTGGAGAGATGGGGGAGATTTAAAATCATTCTTTCTTCAAAACCTTTAGAAATCCTGGTATTTAAAGCAGCAGGCACCCTGAGAGAAGGGACTGAGGTGTGGAGACGATGGGGTGGAGGTGGGGAATCTTGCCTGCAGAGAGTGGTCAGGCTCTTGGTTTCATCTTCCTCTGCTTGAAGCTCCCTGCTCCTCCACTCTTTCCTCCTGTCAGCCATTTTCCTCTCAGCGTCTCAGTTTCCCATGAGACACATGGCTCCCAATTCTAAACACAGACAGTCATAAATCAGGGACTTTGGGATCAAGGTCCCTGTATGAGAAAGCCTTAAACCAACAGACTGAGCAACAGAACAAGACGAAAATGAGTATGTAAGTAAAGTCAAGGAAATCGCTGAGAAAGGGAACAAAACGAGCAGAGAATAAGAGACAGAGGACAGACAGACTTAGGAGGGTCAGTTTGGCAGACAGCACCTTCCTTAGAGGAGAAGAGAAAATTATCAAAAAAAGAAAAAATAGTTCTCGCTCTTTTTTTTTTTTTTTTTTGGTGAGCCAATTCAGCCCACGTAGAAAGGAAACAATAGAGTGATGAAATAGTTCCAGCAAGCCCAACAATAAGTTTTGGGGGTCACTTACAGGGGACTCAAAGCCAGCTATAGCACTGAAAAGCCTCATCCCAGCGTGGGCGGGGACTCACAAAAACTGCCTTGCTGGAGCGCCACTTGCCCCTCGGTGGTTATCTTCTCCTTATAGATCCCTCCTCTCAAATGAGGCCATCTTAGAGAGGGACAGAGCTTTGCTCTGTGTGCTTAAGAGGGCCAGGGGTCCTGAAAACTCGGCAGCCACCAAAGCCAGAGATTTTCAGGTCCTTGTGTCATGAATTTTAATAATAAAATCCATGGACCACAGAAACTGAGCTTTATTAAGCAGTCAACTAAGCTGGGCCAATCCGGGCTCACAGAGACTGAGCCACCAACTAAAGAGCATGTGGGGGCTGGACCTAGCCCCCCTACACATTTGTAGCAGATGGGTGTAGCTTAATCTTCATGTGGGTCCCTTAACAATTGGAGCAGGGGCTGTCTCTGACTCTGTTGCCTGCCATTGGATCCCCTTCCCCTAGCTGGGCTGTCTGGTTGAGCCTCAGTGGGAGAGGATACACTTAGTCCTGCTGTGACTGGATGTCCCAGGATGGGTTGGTACCCAAGTGGGAGAGGATAATGGGGGAGGGATTTGTGAGGGTGGGACTGGGAGGAGAGGAGAGGGGCTGTGGCTAGGATGTAAAATACATAAATGAATAGGGGAAAGAGAAAGGAACGTTTCATTGTAGGGAGCTATGGAGAGTACAGCAGAAGGGTCCTGAGAATGGACAACCGTGAACCTCGCTGCCCTGGAGTTAAGTTAGTTAGGGATGGAAGGCTGGAGAGCGAGCAGATCTGTGCACTTTCCATTTGGAGATGCTGAGCAGTTCCAGTCACATCCTTGGTGGGCTTTCCGGAAAGTGGAAGAGATAAAAAAACAACCAGACTCCTGCTCTGGTACCTCCAGACTCTGGTCATAGCATAACAAGGGACATTTTTAGCTTAGGAGCTTCTGGCTTCTCTTGCCTCCAGCTGTGGGGATACTGCTGGCAGGCCCAGGCTAGCAGATACTGCTGCTAATAGGGACATTCCTGCCTATTAGCTAAGAAAGGAGCTGGTTTGCTTTTAAATGGGGGTCTTTTTACTCTAAACTGCACACACACACACACACACACACACACACACACAGTCTCTTCTTCCTGTTCTCATCACCTAGAACTGGTATGTTTCATGGCATCTGAAATCTTGTAAAAAAAAAAAAAAGAATTTTTGTTTTAAAGTTTCCTGTCTTCTGAGCCTCTCACCTCCCAACCCCTACCAGGAGGGAATATTGCAATCTGCAAGAAACATCTGTGCAATGAAGTGAAATTTTTTTTCCAAACTA
Source organism: Mus caroli (assembly GCF_978045245.1). NCBI lineage: Eukaryota > Metazoa > Chordata > Mammalia > Rodentia > Muridae > Mus > Mus caroli. The sequence continues at coordinate 104,692,677 of NW_028227266.1, forward strand.
AAGGACATGGATTGCCAAATTTGAAAAAAGAAAGAAAGAAAGAAAGAAAGAAAGAAAGAAAGAAAGAAAGAAAAGAAAAGAAAGACTGTACTAGTTCTCTCTCTCTCTCTCTCTCTCTCTCTCTCTCTCTCTCTCTCTCTCTCTCTCTCTCTCTCTCTGCTTCGACAAGATACTTGATAAGCAGCAATTTAGGAAAGGAAAGGTTGATTTTGACTTCTAGCTAGGGGATGCAGTCCATGACAGGGGAGTTTAGGGGGGTAGCTGTCAAGCTGTGTCACCAGCCAGGAAGCCTGGAGTGTGAAAGCCGACACTCAGGGTGAGTTTCTCCACTTCAGTTAACCTAAGACAGATGAGATCTTGGTTCCCTTTGTGAACTAAATCCACTGAGTGAATTGAAGGGCACCATGGAAACGAGATGACAAACCCTTGAGGACTACGATGTAACTCAGTAATAGATTCCTTGCCTTTCATCCAGGAGGCTCTAGCTTTGATCCCCAGGGCCTAAAAGATAAAAGAAAATGTTTGAGATGCGTGGCATGGAGGGACAGAGAGTAAAGTGCCACCAGGGACTGGGGATAGGGCTAAGTGCAGCAAGCATGAGAACCTGAGTTTGGACTCCCAAAGTCCACATAAAAGTCAGGTTGGTGTGTCAGCTGCCTGTATTCTCAGCACCCAGGAGGCAGGATCCCAGAGCAAGCTAACCAGCTAGGCCAGCCGAAATTGGTGAGTGCTGGGTCCAGCAAGAGACTCTGCTGCAATACACATGACAACGATCATGGAAGAGACCCAGCACCAACTTCAGGCCACCACAGGTATGCACACACATGTGCATACACACCTGTACACATGTGTGTTAATACAGATACAAACATGGATGTTGATCATGTAGACATATCCAAAGAAGAAAGAAAGGGAGAAAGGGGGAGAGAGAGGGAATAAGGAAGAGAAAGGGTTGAAGGAAGGAGGGAGGGAGAGCAGAGAAGGGAGAAAAGCGGGAGGGAAGGAGGGAGGGGAGCGAGAGGGGAGGGAGGGAGGGAGGGAAGGAAGAAGGAAGGGAGAGAGGGAGGAGATTGATTGATTGATTGATTGAGAATATGAGAGTCTCCAGGTGGTCAGAAAGCATCTTCCACCCAGGTGACAATAGCAGACAGTGAATGTTGCTCCGATGTTTGGAAAACTAAATCACCTGCCCGGTGCTGGGAGACACCTTCAAAATGGAACATCATGGAGAGAGCACAGCCATCATCATCATCTTTAGGGACAAACCCCTGATCAGTATCCAATCCCCAGAGGTCAACACCAAACACACACTCATCAACAACACCGAATGAACCAGCGGGCTGTGTTCGTATGTATATGCATGTACTGATGACTGAAGAAGAGGTCTTGGATTCGAAAGGGGGTGGGGTACATGGAATGAGTTGGAGGGAGAGGGGGGTGGAAATGATGCGCATAAAGTACTCATCTAAGAAATTCTCAAAACAAAATAAAGCAATGCTCAAGTAAAATGTGCCACTCAACTCTGCTAATGACAGAAGTACCACATGATCAGCCCACCCTGAAGCTCTTCACACCCACTCCTTGGCCAGCCGTGAAGGTTATCTATCACTAGTGTCACAGAGAGAGTCATCAAGGCTTCTGCTGGGGCACTGTACCAAGTCAGAGCCTGGAGAAAGCGCTTTCCACAAGCCAAGTCTCACAAAACCAATTTCATAGATGAGAAAAATGGAGGTTCCGATAAGTCAAGCCACACATCCGGCATCCGATAACCAGCTCGCAGAACAAATCTTACTCTTTTGGTGATTCCAAATGGTGCTTTAGACACATCATTAAAGCCTTCTAGGGCATCACACAACAGAGAAAGATCATTAGTATTGAAAGTGCAGAGTGAGCCATTTATCACAGAAAATGTGTTCACCGGACAGAAATCCTGCTGGCCCAGCAGAAGGACTCTCACGCAGACTCGGCAGACATTGTAGAGCACAGCAAACACCACATGAGATGTGACAGGGCAGAGACACAGCTCAGTAGCTGGCTTCAGTGGATGCTGGGGAATGACCCTGGTTGACAGGTGTGGGGCTGGGCATGAGCTCAAAAAGAGACCGCTGATTTTAAGTGAGGACCAAAATGAGACGAAGCCACTGGTTGGAGACTCAGAAAGTAGTTGTAGATGCTAAAGAGACCATGGCGGTGTGTATAAGTGAAAGGAATTTTAGGGGAGATTAGTGCAAACCCATCAGTTGACTGATAACAATAAGGAAGACGTCACCCATAGAGCTTCGAATATGTTTGAGAATCTTCCATATGCCAGGCGCTGTGCTGGGCACTTTATCAAATCATTCCATGAGCTATATGCCAAGCTTTGGTCCCTACTTCAGGGGGGCATGGTGATTCCCTCAAGACAGGGAGAGCCTGATCCTGCAGATTTTTCTGTGTGTGGAAAAAAACCACAATCTTTGAAAGAACCAGGTCAATCCAGATCTAAATTCCTCTTAACTGGGTACTGGGAGACCTTCTTTTTCTGAGTCCTGGATCTGCTACATATGGAGATTGTGGCATCTTATTCTTGCTGGTCCACATTAAGTTAAGTGGAGTATAGGCTAGGGAGATGGCTCAATGGAAGAAGCGCTTGCTGCCAAGCCTGACGGCCTGAGTGCTACCCTCAGGACTCACAGAGTGGAAAGAGAACTGATTCCTACCCGTTGTCTTCTGACTCCACAATCAATGCCTGTGCATTCACAAAGGATCACATCCATGCACACACATGTATACAAACATACTAAATAAATAAATAAATAAATAAATAAATAAATAAATAAATAAATAAATGTTTATAGATTACGTGTTACAATATCTGGTACGTAGTGGGAACTCGGCAAATCTGGGGTTTTGTTTTCTTTTTCTCTTTCCCCTTGTGTAGAAACAGTGTCCACCTCCTCTTTTTGGTATCGGTCCTTTTAGTTGATAACCAGTGTATATCACATGAATCTAAGATGTACCCACCATATATTCATACACATAAGAGAGGGACTTGGAGCAAGAAGAACATTAAGAAACAATTCTAGTAAGCTTAAGAAACAGAGGAATCTCTCCTTTGCCTGAAACCCTAATATAGTAAATTGGATTCTGCTGGTGCTTAGCTGCACATTAGTATCATTGGGAGCTTTCAAAATGCCTGTGGTCAAGCTGTTCCCCAAGATGAGGTCCAGCTATCCATGGTTTAAAGAACCCCTCGAAGGGTTAGGCTTCTAGTAAGCTGTGAAGAGAGAGTCATTTAGCTGCTAATGAAATGGTTCTCCAAGGTCAGGCCTGGGGCCAGCCACATCAGCATCCTCTATGCGGATGTGCAGGCCACATCTAGACCTTCTGAATCAGAAACTCTGGCAGTAGGGCTGAGACCAGTGTGGGCCCAAGGCCTCCATGACAATCTGATACAGGAACAAGGAGCAGTGGTCTACCCACCTAGCCGTCTCTGCCCAAACCAATTGATGAGCGTATCCCTCTAATCTTACCATTTAAACGAGCCGCCTTGTACGTTCAATCATCTCAGCATCATTATACATTCTTAGGTGAATAACTGATACTCCTGTGACTAGTTCTTTTTTTTTTATTTTTAATATTTTTATTACATATTTTCCTTAATTACATTTCCAATGCTATCCCAAAAGTCCCCCATAGCGCCCCCCACTTCCCTACCCACCCATTCCCATTCTTTTGGCCCTGGCATTCCCCTATATTGGGGCATATAAAGTTTGCAAGTCCAATGGGCCTCTCTTTCCATTGATGGCCGACTAGGCCATCTTTCCATACATATGCAGCTAGAGACAAGAGCTCCGGGGTTCTGGTTAGTACATCATGTTGTTCCAACAATAGGGTTGCAGATCCCTTTAGCTCCTTGGGTACTTTCTCTAGCTTCTCCATTGGGAGCCCTGTGATACATCCAATAGCTGACTGTGAACATCCACTCCTGTGTTTGCTAGGCCCCGGCATCGTCTCACAAGAGACAGCTATATTTGGGTCCTTTCAGCAAAATCTTGCTAGTGTATGCAATGGTGTCAGCGTTTAGAAGCTGATTATGGGATGGATCCCTGGATACGGCAGTCTCTAAATGGTCCATCCTTTCATCACAGCTACGAACTTTGTCTCTGTAAATCCTTCCCTGGGTGTTTTGTTCCCAATTCTAAGAAGGTGCACAGTGTCCACACTTTGGTCTTCATTCTTCTTGAGTTTCATGCGTTTAGCAAATTGTATCTTATATCTTGGGTATCCTAAGTTTTGGGCTAATATCCACTTATCAGTGAATACATATTGTGTGAGTTCTTTTGTGATTGTGTTACTTCACTCAAGATGATGCCCTCCAGGTCCATCCATTTGGCTAGGAATTTCATAAATTCATTCTTTTTAATAGCTGAGTAGTACTCCATTGTGTAAATGTACCATAATTTCTGTATCCATTCCTCTGTTGAGGGACATCTGGGTTCTTTCCAGCTTCTGGCTATTATAAATAGGGCTGCTATGAACATAGTGGAGCATGTGTCCTTTTTACCGGTTGGGACATCTTCTGGATATATGCCCAGGAGAGGTATTGCTGGATCCTCCGGTAGTACTATGTCCAATTTTCTGAGGAACCGCCAGACTGATTTCCAGAGTGGTTGTACAAGCTTGCAATCCCACCAACAATGGAGGAGTGTTCCTCTTTCTCCACATCCTCGCCAGCATCTGCTGTCACCTGAATTTTTGATCTTAGCCATTCTGACTGGTGTGAGGTGGAATCTCAGGGTTGTTTTGATTTGCATTTCCCTGATGATTAAGGATGTTGAACATTTTTTCAGGTGTTTCTCTGCCATTCGGTATTCCTCAGGTGAGAATTCTTTGTTCAGTTCTGAGCCCCATTTTTTAATGGGGTTATTTGACTTTCTGGAGTCCACCTTCTTGAGTTCTTTATATATATTGGATATTAGTCCCTTATCTGATTTAGGATAGGTGAAGATCCTTTCCCAATCTGTTGGTGGTTTTTTTGTCTTATTGATGGTGTCTTTAGCCTTGCAGAAGCTTTGTAGTTTCATGAGGTCCCACTTGTCAATTCTCCATCTTACAGCACAAGCCATTACTGTTCTATTCAGGAATTTTTCCCCTGTGCCCATATCTTCAAGGCTTTTCCCCACTTTCTCCTCTATAAGTTTCAGTGTCTCTGGTTTTATGTGAAGTTCCTTGATCCACTTAGACTTGACCTTAGTACAAGGAGATAGGAATGGATCGATTCGCATTCTTCTACATGTTAACAACCAGTTGTGCCAGCACCATTTGTTGAAAATGCTGTCTTTCTTCCACTGGATGTTTTTAGCTCCCTTGTCGAAGATCAAGTGACCATAGGTGTGTGGGTTCATTTCTGGGTCTTCAATTCTATTCCATTGGTCTATTTGTCTGTCACTATACCACTACCATGCAGTTTTTATCACAATTGCTCTGTAATAGAGCTTTAGGTCCGGCATGGTGATTCCACCAGAGGTTCTTTTATCCTTGAGAAGAGTTTTTGCTATCCTAGGTTTTTTGTTATTCCAGATGAATTTGCAGATTGCACTTTCAAATTCGTTGAAGAATTGATTTGGAATTTTGATGGGGATTGCATTGAATCTGTAGATTGCTTTTGGCAAGATAGCCATTTTTACAATGTTGATCCTGCCAATCCATGAGCATGGGAGATCTTTCCATCTTCTGAGATCTTGTATAATTTCTTTCTTCAGAGACTTGAAGTTTTTATTATACAGATCTTTCACTTCCTTAGTTAGAGTCACGCCAAGATATTTTATATTATTTGTGACTATTGAGAAGGGTGTTGTTTCCCTAATTTCTTTCTCAGCCTGTTTATTCTTTGTGTAGAGAAAGGCCATTGATTTGTTTGAGTTAATTTTATATCCAGCTACTTCACCAAAGCTGTTTATCAGGCTTAGGAGTTCTCTGGTGGAATTTTTAGGGTCACTTATATATACTATCATATCATCTGCAAAGAGTGATATTTTGACTTCATCTTTTCCAATTTGTATCCCTTTGATCTCCTTTTGTTGTCGAATTGCTCTGGCTAGGACTTCAAGTACAATGTTGAATAGGTATGGAGAAAGTGGACAGCCTTGTCTAGTCCCTGATTTTAGAGGGATTGCTTCAAGCTTCTCACCATTTACTTTGATGTTGGCTACTGGTTTGCTGTAGATTGCTTTTATCATGTTTAGGTATGGGCCTTGAATTCCTGATCTTTCCAAGACTTTTATCATGAATGGGTGTTGGATCTTGTCAAATGCTTTCTCCGCATCTAACGAGATGACCATGTGGTTTTTGTCTTTGAGTTTGTTTATATACTGGATTACGTTGATGGATTTCCGTATATTGAACCATCCCTGCATCCCTGGGATGAAACCTACTTGGTCAGGATGGATGATTGTTTTGATGTGTTCTTGGATTCGGTTAGCAAGAACTTTATTGAGGATTTTTGCATCAATATTCATAAGGGATATTGGTCTGAAGTTTTCTATCTTTGTTGGGTCTTTTTGTGGTTTAGGTATCAGAGTAATTGTGGCTTCATAGAATGAGTTGGGTAGAGTACCTTCTGTTTCTATTTTGTGGAATAGTTTGTGAAGAACTGGGATTAGATCTTCTTTGAAGGTCTGATAGAACTCTGCACTAAACCCATCTGGTCCTGGGCTTTTTTTAGTTGGGAGACTATTAATGACTGCTTCTATTTCTTTGGGGGATATAGGGCTGTTTAGATCATTAACCTGATCTTGATTCAACTTTGGTACCTGGTATCTGTCTAGGAACTTCTCCATTTCATCCAGGTTCTCCAGTTTTGTTGAGTATAGCCTTTGGTAGAAGGATCTGATGGTGTTTTGGATGTCTTCAGGATCTGTTGTTATGTCTCCTTTTTCATTTCTGATTTTGTTAATTAGGATGCTTTCCCTGTGCCCTCTAGTGAGTCTGGCTAAGGGTTTATCTATCTTGTTGATTTTCTCAAAGAACCAGCTCCTTGATTGGTTGATTCTTTGAATAGTTTTTCTTGTTTCCACTTGGTTGATTTCACCCCTGAGTTTGATTATTTCCTGCCGTCTACTCCTCTTGGGTGAATTTGCTTCCTTTTGTTCTAGTGCTTTTAGGTGTGTTGTCAAGCTGCTAATGTGTGCTCTCTCTAGTGTCCTTTTGGAGGCACTCAGAGCTATGAGTTTTCCTCTTAGAAATGCTTTCATTGCGTCCCATAAGTTTGGGTATGTTGTGGCTTCATTTTCATTGAACTCTAAAAAGTCCTTAATTTCTTTCTTTATTCCTTCCTTGACCAAGGTATCATTGAGAAGAGTGTTGTTCAGTTTCCACGTGAAGGTTGGCTTTCTATTGTTTATTTTGTTATTGAAGATCAGCCTTAGTCCATGGTGATCTGATAGGATGCATGGGACAATTTCAATATTTTTATATCTGTTGAGGCCTGCTTTGTGACCAATTATGTGGTCAATTTTGGAGAAGGTACCATGAGGTGCTGAGAAGAAGGTATATCCTTTTGTTTTAGGATAGAATGTTCTGTAGATATCTGCCAGATCCATTTGATTCATAATTTCTCTTAGTTTCACTGTGTCCCTGTTTAGTTTCTGTTTCCATGATCTGTCCATTGGTGAAAGTGGTGTGTTGAAGTCTCCCACTATTATTGTATGAGGTGCAATGTGTGCTTTGAGATTTACTAAAGTTTCTTTAATGAATGTGGCTGCCTTTGTATTTGGAGCATAGATATTCAGGATTGATAGTTCCTCTTGGAGGATTTTACCTTTGATGAGTATGAAGTGTCCCTCCCTGTCTTTTTTAATGACTTTGGGTTGGAAGTCAATCTTATCAGATATTAGAATGGCTACTCCAGCTTGTTTCTTCATGCCATTTGCTTGGAAAATTGTTTTCCAGCCTTTCATTCTGAGATAGTGTCTATCCTTTTCTCTGAGATGAGTTTCCTGTAAGCAGCAAAATGTTGGGTCTTGTTTGTGTAGCCAGTTTGTTAGTCTATGTCTTTTTATCGGGGAGTTGAGTCCATTGATATTAAGAGATATTAAGGAAAAGTAATTGTTGTTTCCTGTTATTTTTGTTGTTAAAGTTGGCATTTTGTTCTTGTGGCTGTCTTCTTTTAGGTTTGTTGAGGGATTACCTTCTTGTTGTTTCTAGGGCGTGGTTCCTGTCCTTGTATTGTTTTTTTTCTGTTATTATCCTTTGAAGGGCTGGATTCGTGGAGAGATAATGTGTGAATTTGGTTTTGTCGTGGAATACTTTGGTTTCTCCATCTATGTTAATTGAGAGTTTGGCTGGGTATAGTAGCCTGGGCTGGAATTTGTGTTCTTTTAGTGTCTGTATAACATCCGTCCAGGATCTTCTGGCTTTCATAGTCTCTGGTGAAAAATCTGGTGTAATTCTGATAGGCTTGCCTTTATATGTTACTTGGCCTTTTTCTCTTACTGCTTTTAGTATTCTATCTTTATTTAGAGCATTTGTTGTTCTGATTATAATGTGTCGGGAGGTATTTCTTTTCTGGTCCAGTCTATTTGGAGTTCTGTAGGCTTCTTGTATGTTCATGGGCATCTCTTTCTTTAGATTTGGGAAGTTTTCTTCTATAATTTTGTTGAAGATGTTTGCTGGTCCTTTGAGTTGAAAATCTTCATTCTCATCCACTCCTATTATCCGTAGGTTTGGTCTTCTCATTGTGTCCTGTATTTCTTGGATGTTTTGAGTTAGGATCTTTTTGCATTTTACATTTTCCTTGATTGTTGTGCCGATGTTCTCTATGGAATCTTCTGCACCTGAGATTCTCTCTTCCATCTCTTGTATTCTGTTGCTGATGCTCGTATCTATGGTTCCAGATTTCTTTCCTAGGGTTTCTATCTCTAGTGTTGCCTCATTTTGGGTTTTCTTTATTGTGTCTACTTCCCTTTTTAGGTCTAGTATGGTTTTGTTCATTTCCATCATCTTTTTGGTTGTGTTTTCCTGTTTTTCTGTAAGGACTTCTACCTGTTTGATTATGTTATCCTGTTTTTCTTTAAGGATTTGTAACTCTTTAGCATTGTTCTCCTGCCATTCTTTAAGGGATTTTTGTGCTTCCTCTTTATTGTCTTCTGCCTGTTTAGCAGTGTTCTCCTGTATTTCTTTAAGTGTGTTATTAAAGTCCTTCTTGAAGTCCTCTATCATCATCAGGAGATATGCTTTTAAATCCGTGTCTAGCTTTTCCGGTGTGTTGGGGTGCCCTGGACTGGGCGAAGTGGGGGTGCTGGGTTCTGATGATGGTGAGTGGTCTTGGTTTCTGTTAGTAAGATTATTACGTTTACCTTTCGCCATCTGGTAATCTCTGGGGTTAGTTGTTATCGTTGTCACTGTTTAAAGATTGGAGCAGAAGCTGTGTTCCACTCACCAGCAGTCTCTAAATCCTGCTGCGGGGGTCGTGGGTAGCTGATGGTACCCCGGTGCTGGTCCAGCCGGAAGAGGCCTGTGGTCCTACTCAGGCCGTTTTTCTGCTTCCCTAACTAATGCAGTCTCTGGTTCCGCGTGCAATTGGATTGGAGCAGAAGCTGTGTTCCACTCTCCAGAAGTCTTAAGATCCTGTGGAAGGTGTTGTGGGTAGCTGGCGAGTGTCAGCAGACCCTGCGCCCCAGCTGCCCCGGTGCTTTTCTGACCGGAAGAGGGTTGTGGCCCTATGTAGGCCGGATTTCTCTCTCCCCAACCAGAGCAGTCTCAGGTCCCGCGTGATTGGACTGGAGCAGAAGCTGTGTTCCACTCACCAGAAGTCTTAAGATCCTGTGGTGGGTGTTGTGGGTAGCTGGCGAGTGTCAGTCGACCCTGCGCCCCAGCTGCCCTGGCGCTTTTCTGACCGGAAGAGGGTTGTGGCCCTATGTAGGCCGGATTTCTCTCTCCCCAACCAGAGCAGTCTCAGGTCCCGCGCAATTGGATTGGAGCAGAAGCTGTGTTCCACTCACCAGCAGTCCCAAAATCCTGCGGCGGGGGTCGTGGGTAACTGGCGGGTGTCAGGCAACCCTGCGCTCCCGCTACCCCAGCGCTGATCCGGCCGGATGAGGCCTGTGGTCCTACTCAGGCCGGTTTCTGCTTCCCTAACTAATGCAGTCTCAGGTCCCGCGCGCAACTGGATTGGAGCAGAAGCTGTGCTCCACTCACCAGAAGTCTTAAGATCCTGTGGCGGGTGTTGTGGGTAGCTGGCGAGTGTCAGCTGACCCTGCGCCCCAGCTGCCCCGGTGCTTTTCTGACCGGAAGAGGGTTGTGCTCCTGTGACTAGTTCTATCCCTCAAAATCCCCTATTTCTGCAGTAGGCAATTCCAACCTCAAAACAAGTCTAACCACATCCCTTTCCTATCCTCAGGGCCCCGCAGTGCTTCCAGAGTAGAATCTGCATAGTGTGCAAGGTTCTCCCAGTGCTCATCTCCCTACCTTCTTGTTCCATCCTCCTCCTTCTCCCCATCCTCCCCTCCTCCTTCTCCCCCTCCTCCTCACCTTCCTCCTCCCCCTTCCCCCTCCTCCTCCCCTATTCCTCCTCCTCACCTTATGCCCCATCCTCCTTCTCCCCTTCCTTATCTTTCCTCCTCCTCACCTTCCTGCCCCATCCTCCTCCTCGTCCCCACCCCTCCTCTTCTAAACATTGTGTTTATAGTTCAGACCCTTTCTGAGGACAAAGAGCTAGGAAAAACCACTCTCCTTGAATTCCTTTCAAATTTCTGCTTTCCCTGGTTGTATCCATTTGGACCAAAGGGCCCCTCCTGGGTGTTGGAGCTCCAGATGCAGTTTCCTGCTCCATGATCCCACAGTGCACTCTGCCGCCTTCACCATAGCATCTCCATGCTAAAATGCTACTATTCCTTCCTGATTCAGTCCTCGTTAGATCATGCTCCATGGTGGATGCTCACACACCATGCCATGCAGAACTGGAGAGCTCCAGGGTATGCCTGCTCCTCCACAGAACTTCAAGCAAACAATGTCCTCAGCCAGGACATCGCAGGGTCACATGATCACACTGGTCACTTAGGGATCTGGTTACAGTGCAGAGTCCAGCAGTGTAGACATGCATTTCTTCCAGGGTCCTATATGATGCTGACACTCTGGTCCATGGGCCACCAGATACGACTTGGGTGGTTAGAGTCATGAGCAGGATATTTGCAGGTTAATTCATCTCATGCTAGAAAAGGCCATCTTGTTTTGCAAGAATGCTACTAACTGGTCAGAGATGAGCTGTGCTGTTTATTAATCCGTTCTCATAACACTCATCATCCTGGAGTTTTATCTGTATTTTTTGGCTTGTTTGTTCGAAGGAGACCGTAATCAGTCCACTTGTGAGCCTGTGCCTGCACAGCTGCAGTCCCCGTCTGTGTTAGCCAGCTTTCTGCTGCTGGAATAAATATCCAAAGATAACGCAACTTTAAAAAATGAGCAGTTTATTGCGGGAAGGGTTGGTTTGTTAACAGCTGGCAGTGTTGCTTTGGGCCCTGTGACAGAGCAGGACATCGCAACAGGTGCCGAGTCAGAGGAGCCTGCTTACCCCAGAGCAGCTGTGAGGTAAAGAGGAAAAGGAGGAACCCAGTACCTCCAGGAGCACACCAATATCCCCTTCCAGGACTGGCCTAACATCCTTCCGCTAGAACACCACCTCCTGAAGATTCATCCACTTTGCTATGGTAACAACTGAGAACCATGCCAAAACCACATGGGTCTTTGGGGAATCCTCAAGACCCAAACCACAGCATCAGCACAAACAGTGAAAACGTCCTTATCAGCAGCCTTTGTGTGGAGGCCAAGAACTAAGGGCTTTTTTTTTTTTTTTTTTTTTTTAAAGGAGAAAAAAAATCTCAATGCAGAATCCATATTCTGTTTGGGAACCAAAAATCTTGGAAGAAGAAGAGAGGCCAACAGGATATAATCCACAAGACAAGGCCCCCTCATTTAATCCTTCTTGCATAATGACTCATCATTACTAGGTGTCTGCCAGGGAAGGCCTGGGTTCCTCGTGATTACTGTCATATTCTCATGGTGAGCAATGGAAAGCTACAGAAGAAGCGGAGACAGTGACAATGTCAAAGGTCTGGGGTCAGATTGCCACAGTTCCAGCAGCAGGTGAATGGTACTGACAGGTACTTGTAGACACGTGGGAAGGGGCTTCCATTTGAAGGAGCTGAGCAGGGCCTGCACAAGCTTCCAGCTAAACCAGGCGTTTTACCCCAAGGTTGACACTCAGATCAAAGAGTCAGCAATCACAGCTAGGCATGGCAAATGAGGTTTTCCAGAGACATCCCAGGGCTCTTAGTCATCTGTAATTCTGACCAGCTGTTCTAAATGCACCCTCTCATGTCATGTAAGGTTGCAGGGGCTTAACAGGTCATTTCTGGGAAGGAAAAAAAAAAACCTTCCTGGCAAAATGGGTTCTTAATATACAGACTGTTAATATACAGACCATGGTTCCTTTTCAGGAAATTCAAATTGCTTATACATTGTGGAATGTTCGAGAATTTTAAAAACTGTTTGCTGTTTCTTTTTAAAGAGGCAAAACAACAAACTGTTTTTTCAACAATGCAACTTGCTTTCTGCGGCACTGACCTCCCATGTCAGCCACACTGTCCCAGGCACAAGCCCTGCTGGATGCTGCCGCTGACATGAACACAGCTCTAATTTTGTGGGGTTTGTTGTCCCTCGTGCCACTCTCTGCCTTGTCTCTAACTCTTGTTTCTCTTCTGTGATGACTCTGCTCTGCCATCCCTTCACTTAGCTTGCCATCACTAAGTGCCAGGGACTGTCCTGGGAATGTGATGGGCCCAGCAGAGATGCTCCTGGCAGCATCATCAAGTGCATGGGCCCTTAGAACAGGGTGAGAGCCCAGAGGGAGTGGCCCAGGAACCACAAAGTATATACAGTAGGCGGGGTTACTCAGCCGCGATGGCTAATTTTCATTGTCAGCGTCACTGGGTTTAGAGTCACTATAACCCATCTGCAGGTGTGTCTGTGTTTCCAGAGAGCCTTAACTGAGGTGGGAAGACCCACCCTGAAGGCTGGTGCAGCCAGACTGTATGAGCTGGGGTCCCAGACTGACTCAAAAGGAGGCTGAGCAGCAGCATGGACCTCTCTCTGCTTATGACTGCAGATGGCAGGGGGTGGGGGAGAGGTGACCAGTTCCCTCAGCTCTTCCCACCATGTATGCCCCTCCATGATAAATGGTACCCTCAAAGTGTAAGCTACAGTAATCCCTCCCCCACACTCAAGGGAGTATACACAAATAGATGGCCAAATAAAATGGTTTAAATGGCCAAAATATATACTTAATCAGGAAGCTCTTCACAGTTACAGTGAAATGCCTGTCTAGTGAAATAATGTGTCCATTATCTCCCTCTTGCCTGTGTGCATGTGAGTGTGTAAGGGTATGTGTACACGTGAACTGTATGTGTGAGGGCCAGAGAACACTTCAGATGTCATTCCTTATTCCTTAGATGTTATCCATTTTATCTTTTCTTCTCTCTCTCTCTCTCTCTCTCTCTCTCTCTCTCTCTCTCTCTCTCTCTCTCTCTCTGTTGTTTTTGAGACAAGGTCTCTCACTGGCCTGGAGCTTACCAAATAGCCTAGGCTGGACGGCCATTGAGCTCTAGAAACCTGTCTGTCTGCCTCCCCGGTGCTGGGATCACGAGCATTTGCCGTGATGGCTGGCTTTTTTAACAGGGGCTCTAGGGCTTGAACTCAGATCCTCGTGCTTGCAAGGCAATCGACTTTGTGGCTGAGCTGTCTCTCCAGCCTGTCCCACTTGCTTCTTATACACATCAAGTTGTGCTGTGCTCTATGCAACCTTAAATGACTTCTCCCGTGTCTGTGACCACTCTGTGACTACACATGTGACCTGTGACCACTCAACTGTCTCTTGAATGGTACTAACTCCGGTGACTGATGCTTACTGCAAACTCCTCAGGGTGAATGAGATTTGATAGCTATTTTTTAAATTTCCTTTCTAATTCCTGACATGATCTTAAATGTATATAAGGATTTACTTACATTTTGCATTTGCTTTTTCCCCCATGACTTCGTTATTCTCTCTTAAACTATATATTACCAGTCATCTCAGCATGTATGAAGAATTTCTGCATTAAGCCCTTAAGAAGAAATACAATATCATGGTGCCCATTAGATGCCCCACCTCACCTCTTCCCTCGTGGAGTCTGGCATTTGGCTTAGGGGATATGGAGCAGACTCCTTTCCAATGCCCAGCTCCTGGGCAGGTTTCAGGTCTCTCGTCTATTTAGGCCATAGGCCTGCAGGGGCTAGAGAACTCATCACCAGTGCCTGTGTTGATCCGCTCCCCTGGAGTGCTACCTTTGCCCCTGCACTCCACCCCAGGCTGTGGAGCGAGGCAGAGGTGGGGGATGATGGGATATTCTGTTTATCTTCTTCCTTTATAGTCATTCTTTAGATGTCACAAAGTGTCCATTTTCCTGACACTGACTTCCCAGGCTCTCCTCTTTTACTAGAGACCTCAGTAGTCATAAAGGACCTGGGGCATTGCTTCTCTGGCTTTTAAATATATGCGTGATGCCACAGTGCATCTTCCTGCAGCTTCTTCTGGCTTGATATTCTCTTTGAGACTCATATGTGTTTATGAATGCAGCTCAAGTTATTGGTTTGACTGCCCTGAAATATCGTTATATGCATATGATACACTAGGATACATGGTTGCTTTTAACTCTGTCACAACATATAGTTTCCTATGGTTCCTGTGTATATGTGTGAAAGCTTTATATATCCACCTAGTGATGGAGCTGAAGGATATTTAGATATGGAACAGATATTGCTTCAGTGTTGCCCCGCGTTGTAACAATCTTCCACCAGCGGTGTGGTGTCTATTGGTTCATATTCTTGGACACCATTATCGCTATCAGATTTAAGGGTCTGCTGTAGCCTTCATGCTTCCATTAAGACACACTGACAAAAGTTCTTAGAGAAAAACAAAACTATTAAATAGACTTTGTTTTAGAAATTTCCAAAGCAATAACTGGCTACTTAAAATTAACCGACTGTGTTATTTTTCAATTATATGAAAGACAACGGTCACAGTAAGGAAAACTATGTGGAACAAATATGAAATTGTCCGTGTGTTATCCCACCAGCATATTCATTTTCACATGCTCATTGGTTTGGCATTTACTTGTTGCTTTAACCAAATCAAGTGATTTTTATTAGAATATAATAATTGTACAAAATAATGGGTTTCATTATGCCATTTCCAGACAGCATGTAAAAGACTCTGATAACATTCACCTCCTCTGAATCTCCTTTTATTCCCCTCTCCCCTCCAAATGTGCTTTACTTCCCATCCTCTTAATCCCCCAGTCCTGGAATTCCACATATGGGAGAAGACATATAAAGCCGGCTTATGTCGATCAACACGAACGCCTACGGTTCTGTCCATCTTCCCACAAGTCACATGACTTTACTCTCCTTTATGCCCCAACAGTACTCCACTGCCTGCGTTCTCCATGTTAAACTGACTGTGTAACTAATTCACTACTGCTTTGTCTTGTCCTGTATGTGTGTTTCCTAAGTAGGTTTAATGTGCTTTCCTGGGCTTGTATTCTAAAGGGTCTGAGTGAGACTACAGTTAATAAGAATGCACAGAATAAGTTTCTGGGTCAGACTTGGGTTTGTTGTTATTGTCTTGTTCTTTTTCCGTTTTAGAGTCTGTTTTGATACACTGTTTGAGAATAGCTCTGTTTCCAGATTCACGTGTTGACATGATTTCTTTGGCAGCAAAACTCAAGTCCACACAATGCAAAGCACACTAAAATAGAAAACAAGTGTTCCCAGCAGGGGCGGGCAGCTCACAAGGCAGCTTCTCCTCCCCTTTCTCTGTTATGAATTTGTTACTCTATAAATGTCCCGGTAAAGAAAACCCACTGACTATAGGTAACCGGTGCTAAATGCAATCTCAGGGTTCTACGGGAACCAGCGACGCCGAGTTTAGGGTTGTATAAATGAGTAAAAAAAAAAAAAAGACAATTGGGACATTCCAATTACAAATTGTTTTTACTCGAGGGTCTAATTTGAGATGTATATATGATGGCGATCGTGACAAACATCTTCTTTTGGCAGACACTCATCCAAACTGATCAAAGCGAGTGAGCCAAGCTGTCACAGGGAAGCCTGTTGCCTCTTCTTGCTCAGTGTTCCCATTCCTCCTGAGAGATGAAACCCGGTCCTAGTTTTGAAGGTCTGTTCCTTGATGTCTCTATCCTGAAGAGTCTCTCCCTCAGGTTTGGGACTGAGAAGCAAATTTAGTTTTAGTTCCTGCCCCTACCCTTCTAATAAATGATTGGCACTTTCTGGCTGGAACTACTGCCGCAGGGAGTCCCATCTGCCAGCGAGCACTCTTCTCTCCTGAAAGCTCATCTTGCATCTTCGCCATCTGTAAAGCATGAAAGACACCCTGCTCTTAGCATCACGATATTGGATGACAGTATTTCCTCCTGAGCCTACTCCTGTAGGTGCCAGGTATGAAACAAACACAAGAAACAACGATAATCCTTGGTATCTTCAACAGTCAAACTAAAAGTCCAACCTAGAGTCATCTAGGAGGTCCATGGAGAAAAAAAAAAAAAAAAAAAAAACGTGACCATTGGTAAAACTGTATAATGCAAAGGACTGCAGACACAAGTCTCTCTGGTCTACCCATGATTTGAAATTCCCTGCTTAGTGGCTTTAGCAGATAGGATTATTATATAATCCTTTGAAGGAGGGTAATGACTGTTTGCAACGTGTGGCTCTGCTCAGAATTCCTGTGGCCTCTTCATGGAATTCATTTACAGGACAACATTCCTCCCCTATCCCCATCCACCTGCTCCTGACCTCCCCCCCATGTAAGCTTTTGGTTGCTAATACCAGCACCTACTATCTATCCCTCAGAGGGCGCTGTTGAGCGATAGAGTGGCTCAATGAGTCCTTGAGATGAATGGCCTTGTCCTGTAGCAGCTCTGGGTCCATCCATCAGCGATCTGGGCGGGAGGAAGACCCAACCAACCTCCAGCCTCTGTTCAGGATAGCTCTGCCTCCTAACTTAGAAAAGCCTAACTCCGGGCCAGGCCCAGGCTTTGGCTGCCCTCTATAGGACAGTGCTGGGATAGCACTTCATTTGGTGTCTTCTTCCCTAGGATGCGATGGAGGCGTCGCCTGATGGACTCTCTTGTGACTACTCCACGAATGGATCTCATGAACATAGGTTGTCAACTCAGGGAGCGCCTCAGGGGAAGGTATCTAAGTACCTGTCTCCATGGGAGAGGTCATGTCCTTTTGCCCTGCATCTTGGAAAGTTTCTAAATTTCTAACCCTAAATTTTCGTAACAATTTAAAAGTCACTAAAAGTATGTAACTGCAACATCCTGTAAAAGCTGACATTTAAAAATAAAGCTTCTGTGGGGGCCAGAGAGATGACTCAGAAGGGAAAAGTCAAGCCCGCTTGACTTGAGGTCAGTCCCTGGAATCCATGTGTGAAAGCCCCGTGAGGAAGCATGGGTTTAGAATCCCAGCATTCCTACGGTGAAGTAGGAAGCAGAGACAGGAGAATATCCCAGAAGCTTGCAGGCAAAGCCAACCTGGGGTATGTACCACTCCTCCTCCTCCCCCTCCCCCTTCTTCTCCCCCTTCTCCTCCTCCTCCCCCTCCTCCCCCCTCCTCCTCTTCTTTCTCTTCTTCTTCCTCCTCTTCTTCTTCCTCCTCTTCCTCCTTCTTCTCCTCTTCCTCCTCCTCTTCCTCCTTCTCTTCCTCCTCCTCTTCCTTCTTCCCCCTCCTCCTCCTTCCCCCTCCTCCTCCAAACAAGGCAAAAAGATAGAGAAACCTGTGTCCTCTGACCTCTACCTCCCCACCCCACATAATACACTCATATACATACACATCATACACACTCAGACATACAACAATAACAAAGTTTAACATGTTTTTCAATGACACTTCTATATTTATTTTCTTTTATCAGACAGGGTATCATGTAGCCCAGACTGGCCATGAACTCCTGATCATCCTGCCTTGACCTCCAGAGGGCTTAAACCACAAACAGACACCACCATTGATGGCCATGTTTCTTTTTTAGCTTATCCAACAAAATCTAAATTCCATAGTGGTTGATATCAGCTGTCCATTGTATAAGATATGTTTATGTCAGATAACTTATAGTGTTCATTTCTCTCCTTAAACTTCTACCTCCATCCCTCTTCCAGTATAGGATTTCATTCCAACTTTAAATGATTCAAATACTTTAAACTTTAAATTATTTGCCCAATCATACCTTTCTGTTGGGGCTCTCTCTTTCTCTTTCTCTCTCTCTCTCTCTTTCTCTCTCTCTCTCTCTCTCTCTCTCTCTCTCTCTCTCTCTCTCTCTCTCTCTGTGTGTTTTAATTTCCTATGTCATAAGTCTAGGCATCAAATTTTTGTCAAGATGGGATATTATTAGAATTTACCACAAATGCCTATATATGTAAACTTTGCTCATTTTAGCAGGGAAAAGTAAACATTGTATTGGAGATGTATTAATTATATGGATAATTTGTGTAGTATTTCTAACTCTGGTCTGACCATTTCCACCCAATCTCCAAAGCATCTTAGGAAGATCTTATATCTGGGCCACAGCACCTTAATTGGATGCAGGATGGCTAAGAGACCTGTCATACTCATGGGGGGCTGGGGAAGGGGCAGGGCATTTATAAGAGATGGAAGAAGGCCTCCGAGATTCCTCACACATAAAACATGTTCTTTAAGACTAGCTCCTTAGACAGCCACACTCTGGCAAGTCTCTATGTGTCCACTAGAGACGATGTATGCACCCCAGAAGGGAAAATACCCACCTTAAACAAGCTCCTCATTAGCAGTGGTGGAGGACCACAGCAGCTGGGAGAGCTTTAGGGATTGTGCGCTAGGTTAACAATCAGGGACTCCTCGTGCCCAGTCTGGTGAGTTGTCCACACAAGCATCCATCAGCTCTGTCACTCATCACAGCTGCAGAAAGCTAGCACTCACTGAAGTTTCAGCCTAGGCCACATGCCGTTTGAAGCACATCACATACATTCATTGTTCACCTTAGGCTATGACATAAGCTCTGTTACTGTCTTTACTTTGCAGCCAAGGAAATGGAGGTTCAGAGAGGCAGAGTGGCATGCCCAACGTCAGATGCTCAGTGACTGAAGAAACATTCAAGTACTATTTCCTAAGTGGGCACAAAACCCTACCTCTCTAAGCTAGCTCCTCAGACAGTGTCTGTGGTTGGATTGATTTGACGATAGCTGCTCTCTCAGACTCAGTGCCTACCAACTCATGAAAGACAACGAAATCTCCCGCAAACCCAGACTACTTGTTGGTGTTTTCCCAGGAGCATGGGATCTTCTACATCGTAATATCTAGTTGAAGGACTCCTATTCAAAAAATCTGATTTGCACTCAGGATCTACAACAGTAGGCCGGTGGTTCTCAAGCATCAGCCTGTATGAGACTCCCTCACATGTTCTCAGTGACAGGTTTAGTTCAGCCTGTCTATGGTGGGATCTGAGAAACTGCATATCCAGTGAGTGCTAGATGGTGCTGATGTTGCTGGGATTAGATTGTACCAATTTGATGATTTTCAACAGTGGACTGCCCTGAGACATGCAGCAGGAATGATCTAGGCAGGATTCAGGCAGTGTTTTCCAAACTTGGACACATACCTGAACCACGAAGGGAGCTTTGTGAATAATATTAACTCCGTGTCTCACCCTCAAACAGTGATTTCATTTATCTGGGGTGTGGTTTTGTTCTCAATTAGAAGCCACTACAAATAGTGCTGCTATATGCATTCTAGTATGTATGAATATGTACAGATTGTTTTACACACCTACACACACATATGAATAGAAATTGTATTGGCTTTATAGAACTAACTTAGTTAAGGTTTCTATTTCTGTAATAATAAGCCATTACCCAAAACAACCTGGGGAGGAAAAGGTTTTTCATCTTAAACTTCCAGAAACCATAATGAAGGAAAAGCAGAGCAGGAACCCAGGGACAGGAACTAAAGCAGGGGCTGCTTACAGGCTTCCTCCTCATGGCTTCCTCAGCTTGCTTTCTCATCCCACCCAGGACCACCTGCCCAGGGTTGGCCCCGCCCACAATGGGCGGAGCCCTACCCATACCAATCACTACTTAAGAAAATGCCTCCATAGGTTTACCTACAGGCCAATCTGGTGGCAGCATTTTCTTCACTGGAGTTCTCTCTTTCTGAATGAACCTAGCCCGTGTCAAGTTGAAATTTAAAAACTAGCCAGTAGAACAATCTAGAACAAGTATAGAGCCATATATCTAACTTTGGTGTAATCCATACATATGTAGTATACAGTAATTTCCCTGCAGATCCTGGAGCACAGCAGGACTCTGGGCTGCTGTCCTAGAGACCTTTGTGGAGTTCTAATCTCCATTCCATACTTCATCTTGACCACAGATCCATAACTACTCCTTACCCCCACCCAGTAAGAAGCTGCCCTTGGCCCTCACGTAGATCTCAGAGTTGTATCACAAGAGCTTCATCCTCTCCAAAGCTGGAAGGCTTGGATTACAAAGGCAGAGCTGGAGTGTTCAGAGTCAGGAGGCTCCCCACCTGCCTGAGGATGCAGCTCCTGCCTTCCTAGAATGTTTTGGTCCTCATTTACATACACACACACACATACACACACACACACACACACACACACACACACACACACATACACACACACACACACACACACACACACACACACACACACACACACACACCTGCCTCCCAGCTCCCTGACTCCATAGGAATCCTCAGAGCTACTTTCTTCTCTGTTCTGAACACATCAGCTCCCTTCCTACCTTTCTGAGATTTTTATCTCCCTTGCCCTCTTATCTCAGGGTGTTCCCTGTGTTCCTAGATCAGCAGCATCTCTTTTATTTCCTTGCTATACTTCTTGCTTTACTTCTTGCCGTCATGCTTTTCAACCTCCTGGGAAAAGACCAGCCAGACAAGAGCACTTCAGGGCCTCCAATGAGGACGCTACAGACTACCTTGTTTGCTGTTCACTGGAGCTGGGGTCTCTGCGGAACAAGGCTCTTCCTTATCATTCACCATCAGTTCCCCGGAGGATAGGAGCAGGTACAACTGCTGCATCAGATCAGCAGCGCTTTCTGAATGGTTACCATGACTGTTCCCTAGGAGGAAGAAATGCTGCTCCTGAGATCCAGAGTCTCCAGACAGCTCACTCTCTCCTGCCTCGATTCTGTACACCTCGGGGATGAGTCTGGGATGAAGGAGAAAAGTAATCAAAGTGGTTAGCCAAGTCCTGTGTAAGATTAAGTGCAAATCTAGCCACATACCAGAACAGAAATCCATCTTATGCACGTGATAGGAATAGTCCTCGTGGGGTCTGTGGATGCAAGGGCGATTTTCTAATATCCAGAAGGAGAATTAGACACATAGTTGTCTCAGAGGTCTAGGATTCCACACCAATGTTGTTTTCATCACTAAAGTTTTATTGGGGACTTGGGGTTTTTGCTTTGCAAAGTCAGAATCATTCCTGCAGCTCTGACATGAGCTTCCTGAAAGGCAGGATGGTTTCTGTCACTTTTTTCTTCCAACCTGTAAGCTTTTCTTGGGCAGTAGCCAATCTGAGTTGCATTATATAGTTATCAATATGAGATAGTTTTAATAAAAGCAATGTATATGGTTGATTGCAATATAAAATGTGGACCTCCTGTATAATACAGATTGTGTTCTGCCTTCTGCTAGCCAGTGACATCATCACCAACACAACATTTAAAAAAAAAAAAAAAACCCTTGCTCAGCCCAAATCCTACATCCTGAAATGAAAATGCCATTCACTTCATATCCTTAGATTATGACCCACTAATGCTGGACCAGTTACCACTTCACATTCTCAAGGATTGTTTCCTGGGCAGTACTCCCCACATCTGAGAATGGATTTCTTAACTCACAATGCACTGTCTTCTGTGCCAGCATTCTCTGGGCCAGGGAAGGTGAGATTATCACACTTGGCTTGCAGGTCTCTGCCGGGATATTTGTTGATAGCACCTGGAGACAGTGGAATTCTTAGTCCAGTTTTTACCTTCCCACATAATGCCTATCACCCAAAAAGTCAACTCATCTTTTCCTGGAGATGGAAGTCTCTTTAAAAAAAAACAAATTAATCTTGTGAGGGACTTTGCAAAGTCGGCATGCTGGCATTGGAAGACCTTGTTCTTGCCAAGTCAATGAGATACAGCAATAATTGAATTAAAAGTTCCCATGCTTGGTGATTCAATTCAAGGACATTTCTGCATTCCTCCTGTTATCTATTCCCCCCTCATCCCACACCCAAGAAATGGAGGCTCTTCTTAATAGGTTCTGTTGGCCATTGAAGTTGTCTTCCCTGTTTCTACCTTGGGGTTGAAAGAAGGCACTGTTTTTGACTCAGTAGTAAATATATTGCCTGAACTCCATGGTTCCTAACTCTAAGCCGAGTCCTGGGATTGTGTGTGTGCCAGAACTCCCAAAATCCTGGTTAACCCTAGCAAGCTCCAAGCCACTGCAGATAACTACACAGCATGGGTTTTGCTCTGTCCTGATTCCTAGCACAGGCCAAGACTTGTTTGACACTTCTAAAAACTTAGCCTATTCCATACCTCTGTCTAAAATTACAATGCCAAGGTCAGAAGCTAAAGTAGCTACTCTCAGAGAGCCACAGTGGAGAGACACATTTCAAATCACTATGTGGTTGCATTTAAGCTAGATCTTGCAGAGAGGCTCTAGAAAATAGCTATACCTATAAATCATAAGAATTCAAGTCAGAACCAAGGCTGACAAGGTAGACCAGATGTCCTTGGGAAAAGTGGAGGTAGTGATAGTAGGGGTTTTATTTATTATAACAGTACACTTTGTTAAGGGTTTAGTAACTAAAGTGCAGCTTAATAGAAAAGAATATAGTCCTAGGGTCAGAATGTGAGGGGTTGAGTCTAGAATTTACCATGCATTAATTATGAACTTTTGAGAAATTTATTTAGTGTATTCAAACCTTAGTTATTCCTTTATAGAAAAGGGATCTGAATTCATCCCTTTGAGGGCTATGCTGAAGATTAACTGATGTAGCCAGTCAGAGAACCAAACACTTAGCAAATGTTCAGAAGTCAGGCTTAAAGGAAATCTTTCAAGTCTTTGAGGATCTCCTGCCTAGAACTGTACCCAACATGAACAGGCTTTTCTCTGAGATTCTCTCACTGACTCCTGTTCACATCCTACCACTCTCTACTAAAATGACATGCATTTGATTAAGTAGACTGATTGACTGCACACAGAGACATCAATAAAGCAACAAAGGAGAGAGGCTTGAGTGACTTACGTCTGATCGAGTGAACAAATGGCTTGATGAACTTGATGACATAGTCCAAATCTGGCCTGTGTACCCGGCCAAGCCGGACTAAGTGATGATCCAGGGGGTGGCTTGCTAATTCTTCTAACTCCATGTCATTGTGTATCGGACCAAAGGAAAATACAAATATGGAGTAGCCTTGGCACTTGGCTCTCAGAGATGCATTCCTTAAAACTTCTTTGTCTAAAGGGTTGGTTTCACCTGCAGTTACTATAAAGATAACTTTGTTTTTCCTCAGATTGGGGGTTCCTACAAAGACATTGTCAATTGTCCACTGAAGGGCATGCCCAATAAAAACATCGCCATTGAGCTGCTGAAGAGACTCTTGGAGATGATGCTTCATTTGGTGTACAGTGTTGTAAGTGACCAAATCGAATTCCAGGTAGACTGGGCATTCTTCAGTGTTTGGCAGATAGCCTGGGGGAGAGTAGGTCAGGACAGCCACTCTGTCTCCTAAGACAGAGGTCAGTGGAGCTGGGGCGATGTGAAAGTAATCCAGTACTGACGTTAGAAAAGTTCTCACTTCCTTAAACTCGTTACGTCCTCCTACTCGTTGAGAAGCATCTATGAGGAAAGCCACGTCCATGTAATATTCTTGAAGAGAAGCATCCCCAGGCTCATGAGCAAGACCCAGTTCTTCTCTACCATGACTTTCATGTTCTGCAACAGAATAACTTTAGTCACTAGTGGTGGAAGGGTTAACTTGAAACTCTAAGACATGAGTGTAAACACATGCCATGGGATGCTCCTACTCTTCATTCCCATACCATGACAGACACCACTAATCAATATATTAGCAGGCATCACTAATTAATCTCAGTACTTGTCCTGAAATACATTCTTCAAATCTGCCTTTACTTGGTGCAGAATTATTTCTATTTGACACATGGTGCCACATAAGAAACCTACTTGCTACCAACTTCATGTTTTTCTGAAATGACTGATTTGACTCCAAAACATCTCAATGTAAGAAGAGAAATATATGCCTAATTTTAGCTCTTCCTCATGGTTACAAATCCTGCAGCATGCATTCACATCTACTGACTATTTAATTACAAGGAGTAAACACAAGAGAAAGTACAGATGTCAAAGTTACAACTCATGTGCTGGCATATATGGTAGATAAAAGCAACATCCATAAAGCAACATCATGGGGCAGGTATAAGTCAGTACTGACTTTAGAACCTTGCTGATTGTAAGATATGACAATCTTTAAGACTTGGGTACTGTGAGTGGTGGCTATCAGCCCATGACTAGACAAGGAACTCACATCATGAGGAAGGTCAAACAGTATCAGTAAGCACTGCCTAAATCAGTTAACATTAATTTCTTTCCACAAAGCATTCTCAGAGAAGAAATTAATACCCCAATTTACACACTTGTCTGTCTGTCTGTCTGTCTGTCTGTCTGTCTCTCTCTCTCTCTCTCTGTGTGTGTGTGTGTAAAACTGTACTTGCTACGGGCATGCATGTGAAGAGGAATATTGGAATTCCAATAGATATTGGAACTGAGTGTCTTCCTTTATCACTCTCCCCATTACCTTTTTGAGACAGGGTTTCTCATTGAACCCAGCCCTTGCTTTCGCAGCTAGACGGACTGGCTGGCTCAAGAGCTCTGGGACCCACCTGTCTCCATGCCCTACTTCCACCTGACCTATACCCCAGCCCTGGTGTTACAGCTGAGTACTGACATGTGCAGCTTTTACATGAGTGCTGGGTCCCAACCTTCAAGGAAGGCTCCCTTTCCCCTGGCCCATCTCTCCATCCCTCTCAGTTTATATTCAGATGCAAGCTCCTTTGTTGCAGACCATCACTCCCAGTGATATTGCTTTAAATCTATAGGACTGTGAAAGCTTTCTACACTCCTGGGAGAGGCAGCCGGATGGGGAAATGGGGGAATCATCAGCTCTGTAAGACAAGAAGTAAATGGCCAGTGTCCTTTCTCTCTGAAAGAAGTGTGTTTGTAAGCACACTCGAACAATCAGTAGCTTTCTAACTGGGGAAAGACGTATTGATTTCTATTTCTGCTCAACCTGTTAGTAGAAGGTCTCACATTTAGTGTTCTATTTAGTCTCCAAACAGTAAATGAACCAACAATACTAGATTAATACTATAAAAGTTAGTATCAAGATAGGATGCAACAAACACACGATTAGTACAAATGATTTTTATTAATACTGGAAATGTTTTATTAGACAGGTTTTTGAATGTTCAAATGAACCTGGGGCAAATCCACACTACCCTTTTGTCTATTCTCGGATTTGACTTGCTAATCCCTTTTTAGAGTAATTTTTGAATCTATATTAACTAGGAATGGTGGTCTAGACCAGGTATGGTAGTATACTCTTGTAATCCCAGAACTCAGGAGACAGGCAGATCTCTGTAAGTTTAAGGTCAGTCTGGCCTACAAAGTGAGTCCCAGGCCAAAGCTATATAGTGAGATCCTGTCTCAAAAAAAAAAAAAAAAAAAAAATTCCAGTGGTTTAAGAAATTGCTCAGTAGTTAAGAGCTCATGTTGCTCTTGTAGAGGATCCAGGTTCAGTTCCAAGCACCCAAAGGGTAGCTCACAGCCATCAGTAACTCCAGTTCCAAAGAATCTAATACCCAATTCTGACTTCCACGGGCACCAGGCAGATATATTGTACACATATATACACACAGATAAAATACCCAGATACACAAATAAATGAATCTAACTTTAAAAAACAATGCAATGGTTGTATATAGTTTTCCTTTCAGGTAATTTCTTTGCCTGGTTTTTGGTGTTAAAATGACTTCAAAGAATGAGTTGGCAAATAGTCTTTCCTCTTCAATTCCCTAGAAAAGTTGGCATAGAATTGATATTCATGGCCAGGCAGTAATGGCGCACGCCTTTTATCCTGGCATTCAGAGACAGAGGCAAGCAGATTTCTGAATTCGAGGCCAGCCTGGTCTACAGAGTGCGTTCCAGGACAGCCAGGGCTACACAGAGAAAACCTGTCTCAAAGAAATATTTTTTAAAAGAATTGATATTCATCATTTCTTAGGAGGTTTGTTGAATTTGTGGTAAAATCATGGGAAAACTCCAAGTACAAATCCAATCATTCTGACAAGCTAGTTAGCTTATTTCTTCTTGTGGTGACTTTCATATTGTCAGACACTGTGTCTAATTTATATGTAAAAGTGGTTCATTGCGTCCTGTAACCCTTTTGAAAGCTGTAGAATACAGAAGATGCCTCCTCTCTCTGCTAACACTGGTTATTTGTGTCTACCTTTTCTGGAGAGTCTGATTCTATAGCTTTGTCAGTTTTATTGATCTCAGAGATCTGACTCTTGGCTTTACTGATTTTTATCATTTTTTTGTTCACTGGGTCCTTAAATGTTATTGCTTCCTTCAGCCCACTCTGGGGTTGCTTGTCTTTCTGTTTCTGGCTTCTTAAAATGGAAATTGAGGTGACTGATTGGAAGTTATTCATGTTTTTGTTTTTTCATCAGTATAAGCATTTGATATTAAAATTCTCTAATTATGCTTTAGTGGGGTCTTGGAAGATCTGGAATGTCTGTTTCATTTGTATTTCTCCCCAAATCCTTCCTGATTTCTTTATTGATCTCTGTTTCAGCCATGGATTGTTTTAAAGTGTTTTATTTACTTTTCTAAAGATTTAGGGATATTTCAAAGATCCTTCTGCTAATCATTTTGACTTTAGTTCTATTTGGGTCAGAAAATATTCTTGCTATGACTTGAATCCTTTAACATTCTCAAACATTGTCCCAACGCATGAACACAACATGGTCTATTTTGGCAAGTATTTCATGAGCATTACAAAAGAATGTACACGCTGCTCCTGGGTGGAATGTTCTGGAAGTGCCAAGAAGTTTACTTTAGCTGATAATGTTGCTTTACCATGCACTTGTTCTCTCTCTCTCTCTCTCTCTCTCTCTCTCTCTCTCTCTCTCTCTCTCTCTCTCTCAGATATTGAGGGAATATGGAGACTCACTGATTTTTTTATTCTAATTATTGAACGTTTTTTCATTTGAGTAATTTCCATTGCTATAGTTTCAAGTGGCCTGCTATTTTTTCCTGTTGTTAGATCGAGGCTGCCTGCCCTTAACCTCCTCGCTGGTGCACTGTTCCCCTAACACGATGGTCTTCCTCTCTACAGATGCTACTTGAGCACTGGAGAAGAGGCTCAGTGGGTAAAGGCTCCTGTTGTGCTGGCACCCAGGTAAAAGGTTGGCTGTGACTGCACCTGTAACCCCAGCACTGTGGGGTGCAGAGACAGGAGGTTTCTGGGGCTCACTGGCTGCCACCCTGGCTCCATCCCTGAGAGATCCTGAAAGAAGTCAGGCAAAGACTGATTGAGCAGGTGTTGAGCAGGTCACCAAGTGTCCTCCTCTGTGAGAGTGCGCTCATGTGGGCGGACACACGCGCACACACTCACCAGCGGCGTAGCTGGGAGAGCATCCACAGATCTCTGGAGTTCTCTCTGTGCAGCTCTCTCCCCTATCCTGTGAACCTTAGCTCCTGGTCTCCCTGTGCCTTCAGATCTCTTTCCTCATCTCTGAGAACTCATAAGGGTCCCCTAAAATTCTCTCACGCCACACAGAATCTTAGGTGAGGAAAGCAGAGGCTCTGCTACTCACCTCCTTTTCTCTATCTCCCAGGAGCTTCCTAAAGTCCAGTGTATTTCTTTTTTTATTTATTTATTTACATATTTTATGTATATCAGTACACTGTCACTGTCTTCAGACATACCAGAAGAGGGTATCAGATCCTATTACAGATGGTTATGAGCCATCATGTGGTTGTAGGAATTGAACTCAGGACCTCTGGAAGAGCAGTCAGTGCTCTTATCCACTGAGCCAGCTCTCCAGCCTATTGTCTTAACTGTTGTCTCATCTGTGTGGGATTTCTTTTCTGTTGGTTATGCTGGATTTGGCCCCTCTATTCTACCTGAGAGGCTCTGTTATAAAATACTGATCATTGTGTGTGTGTGTGTGTGTGTGTGTAGGGGGGTGATTGTTTCTCTCCAAGCATAAAGAACTGGTCACACGTGTACTAGGTTCATAGTACATTTATAGAAACCAACAGGATTTGGCACTTCATAAGCTTGCTTGGAATGTACAGGGGTCTCATTCCCCACCAGAAACCCAGTTTGAAGTTCTTAATGAGTACGTTCCAGATGAAAGTCCTGATTAAACTGCTGATCAGCAGATTAGAAGTGTGTCCTGTAGCGCTCTTTGCTGACAGTGCAAACCATCTCTGCAGGTCACAGCCACAGCACATGAGGGACTGACTGTACTGAGAGGAGAATGGGCTTTCTGCATTTTGGGAGTTCGCAGTTCTGGACCTGACTGACCATGATCTGTGTTATCAGCAACAGCTCTGGTTTCCAACGCTTGATTATCCATCTTTTTAGGGGCCAACCAGCAGACTTCCATAAACACAGAGGCCATGATTGCACAGATGCTACAGTAGGAGAGGAAGGACTGACTGACCGGAGTAGTAAAATGCCATTCCGTGCATGCCTAGAAATATCACTATCTCATTTTTAGTTTTATTTTTATAAATAAACTAAAATCTCATTTCCCTCCTCCAAGTATCCAACAACAAATCCTTTTCTAAAGAGGCACAAACCACCTACAAGGAACCCTTAAAAATAGGTTCCCTCTGAACTTAGATTTTCATGAAAAAAAAATCAAAGAAACTAAATATAGATGACCATGCTTTGAAAACTCAAAATTTAGTCCAACCCTAAGGTAGGATTGTTCTATTTTGGGTCTAAATTCATGTTATTTGGGAAGATTCAGGCTTCAGAAATATTTCTTCTTTAAGAAAACCTGGCAGGAGCCTAAATAAAACTTGCACACAGCTCGCCGCAATGCTCAACATTCTCTCCAAATGTCAGCATAACTAAATTCTTGCCTTCAGTTCTGTGGAAGAACTGAGTTAAAAGGGCAGAGGGGTGATAACTGGCTCACTGCCATGCATAAGACTTGGATGGAATGAGTGACGTGGTCAGGTTTCCTAGGAAGTACTCCCCAGAGAGAAGCCGAACTTTAATCAAAGATGTGCATCACTGAGCCAAGTGGGGGTGTGGAAGGGAAATTTAGGGAGCAGGGAGCATCATAGGGCATGAGACCTCTGGACAGGACGAGTGTGCTGAATCAGTATGGTTGTCTGTCATGACATTTGTGGAAAATCTCATCGACATTTGTGAGTTATCCAGTGGGCTGCCTTGGAATGTACCAGTGCCAAAATTAGCCATGGGATTTTCTTTTCTTTTTATCTCTTTTGGGGTTTATTGTTATTGTTGTCTTGCTTTTACATTGTTTATTTGCTTTTCAAGACAGTGTTTCTCGGTGTAGCCCTGGCTATCCTAGAACTTGATCTGTAGACCAGGCTGGCCTCAAACTCAGAGATCTGTCTGGCTCTGCCTCCCAAGTGCTGGGATTAAAAAGGATGTGCTATGAGGCTAATATATGTATTGAGTTCTATTCATGTGAATAATTTCTGACTTCCTTCTTTTTAAAAAATGTGTGTGTGTCCCTGCATGCATGTCTATGTACCACATGCATGCTTGGTGCTCAAAGAGGCCAGAAGGTGTAGGATCCCTTGTAACAGGAAGATTATGAATCACCATGTGATTCTGAGAACAAACCCCAAGTCCTCTGACAAGTCGGCCAGCGAGCTCTTAACCACTGAGCCAGCCCTTAGAGGTCCATATCGCTGGTATTGTTCAAGTTCACCGTTTTCCCAACATTTGAAAGCACTGGCGATGCTTTCTGTTTCTGCTTTCTGATACCACACCAAGTATTCCATCCACTTCAGGCCTTGGGGTCAGATCTCCACATATCTTCTCTCATCAAAACATCCTTTTAGCAGGAGACTGGGATTGCCGCTGCTCCCAATTCACACCTAAGCAGACCTAAGCTTGGAGACGTCCGGTGATTTAGCCAAGAAACGAAAGCCTAGAAGTAGAGACAGAATCTATCCCAAATCTGTCCCAATGGCTGACTCCTTCAGAAGGAGGAGTCGTCAAATATCAGGGTAGGGCAGAAATAGTGAAGTACACACTAACCAGGGCGAGAAAGGCTCAGGGACCTGATGAGAAGAAAGTCGTCTTCAGTCTATTGGCATTCTCTCTGACAGAGGCCATGAGGGAATATTTTCTTCTAAAACTATGTCATGACATAAATAAAATTGGCCTTCCTTTTCCTCCAGTGGGCATTGCAGAGCGGTGGTTATGGTCAGGTCATAGGAGCTGGAGCCTTATTTCTACCTGTTTTTAATTCTGTGACCCCGGCTCTTCTCCACCACTCCGTTCCTCTCTACAAAGCGCCATGCTAATACACGACAATTCCATGAGGTTTTTGAGAAGAAAAAAAAAATGGAATAGTTTGCAAAGCTCACAACAAATTAAAGTGTTCACAAATTTAATCTTTATAAGTAAACAAGAAGAAAACTCCTAGGGCTACGAAAATCCTCCCTGCAATGGTAAATTCTTCAGAACTTCGATAAGAAAAGAAAATGCAGCCTGTTGGCCTAACTTACAGACGCGCTCACTCAGGCCCCAGAAGTGACGAGCCCACTGTGTTCTCGCAGGCTTATCTGCAGAGAACTTGGCAGCACTTTATGAGCCTCTCCATCTCACACCCGCAGCCCAGGCCTCTCCTCCCCTCTGTCTGGTGAGGTCACTGGCCAGGGTCCCAGGGCTGGGCCAGGAAGGCAGGGGAGGCAGGCACAGCTTGTGCACACCACTGCATGCCATTAACATGTCATGGGGAAACAGAAACCCTTACATGCCCCGTGTTTTTCTGGGTGAGAACCTCTTCTCGTTTAAGTAGACAAAACTTGAAAACAGATTTCATTCTTTCCCCTGAAAATAGGACCAATGTTCTTCTTGGCCTTGATTTTTCTAGGTGGTTCTTAAATCGTCATAACATCACTTCTGAACCATTTTGTGCTCAGAAACAAGAGTCGGCAGAAAAGGCCTGCCTCCTGGGGAGAAGCACTGCCTCTTTGGAGAAGCACTGTACCCAAACCACCTGCAGACACATGCCCTTCGGTTTTAAATGAAGTTACTCTGTGCTTTATGTTTCTAGGTGGGTTTATTATAAGCAAGTTTTAAAAATTAAATAGGAAAAAAATTTTAAATACCAGAACTATATCACCAAAATTATTTGAAAGTAACTCTCCAAAATAATGATGCAATTTACGTTGTTTTCAGGTTTGGTAAATGAATGTACTTCACCGTTTATAAGTGACCACGGAGCCATCACCAACCACACACAGTCAGGTCTACGGTGCAGGTGACCAGAGGCTGATGCAATGCAGAACATGAGCTGATTGACATTCCAGGGATGGTTCGGAAGCCAAGTCTGCCATCCAATGCAGATTTAAGTTTAAGTGCATGTATGTGCAAGTTGAATATGTGGCAGCAAAAGTCAGAATCAAATGACATGTTCAAGAAGAGGTCCATAACTAAATATATCCATTTGTTGAAGGGACTTTATGAGAGTGTTTAGAAAAATCAGGATGGAGTTTATAGCAATTTGGACAATGTTAGACATGATACCATGTGAAAAAATAGAACATGCAGTTGAATAAATCCAGGGAGACAAAGGATGCATTCAACACTAAAAAAAAAGCTGTTTGATAAATGCTTTTGAAGGTTTATGTTCAAAATTTTATTATCATTTTATGGTTCCTTTGAGTTTTGTTTTTGTTTTTTTTAAATTAAGATCCTGGAGTAATGATGGGGCAGTAATGGGCAGATGGAGATGCTGCGGGCCTCCACTCACACCAGATGCCAGAATCCCTCTTCAGCTATTGCAAAAAACAAGTCTCCAGATACCGCAGTTACATCCTCAGACCCCACGTGGTATAAGGAAAACTAGCTCCGGCCAAGTTGTCCTCTAACCCTCTACATACACAATGGTTATTGCAACACACACACAGACACACACACAGACACAGAGACACACACACAGAGACACACACAGACACACACACACAGACACACACACACACACAGAGACACAGACACACACAGACACACACAGACAGAGACACATACACACACAGAGACACACACACAGACACACATACACACACACACACACACACACACTAAACAAAGAAACAAATGCACAAACATTTAAACATCATTTTGGGGGCTCCACTACCCCCAAATGATTGACTCGGTCCAGAATGGACACTTACAGGATTCGTTGCTAGTGAATCCCCAGGTGCTTCTGCCAGAAGGGAGGGGCCTCACTGTAAGAGTCACGTGAACAGTGGATCTCACACCAGAGACCATATAGAATCCATATAGCCTCATAGAGTGGGACTGGGGATGAGCCCAGTGCAAGCCGGAGCAGGCAGAAGCAGCTAAGTGAGAGGCTAGCTGGGGGAGACAGGCAGGGGTTGGGTATCTTGTGGAAGAGGGTGACAACCTGCTGCCAGCCAACAGGGCACAGGAAGTATAAAATTCTTAAATGCTTGAGATCACAGACTTTCCCTCAAGCCTCTCCATTCAAGGACAGAAAGGCCAGCCATCAGCTGCAAGAATTACATGATAAATGAGTGGTAGACACAGCATATGGAGGCACTCATCAAAGTTATCAACTAATTTGTACCATGCATCTGGAACTTACGAAGGCTTAGCTCTCAGTGACTAAAGGTTTGGAATCACAACTGACCCCAGAAGGAAAGCACATCATACAGTAAGTCCTTAGCAGGTTTTTGGCAACTGGCTACAAAAGATTTGAGAGAGAAGAGAAAGGCAGGGAGGGGCAGGGCAGGGTAAGGCATGGCAGTGATGGCAGTATGGGGAGAGACAGACAGACAGACATTTGAGACTCAGACTTATTTATAGGACTAAAGACATAAACATGACATCCCGGGGCCTGAGACACTATTCCCAGACTATCACTACCCACAATCCATTACAGGAATCCCCCCACACACACTTCAGAACTTTGGTGGGGTAATCGTTTACTTTTTATCCTCCTGATAGAAATGTGAACAGGTATTTCTTTAACCAAACTGAACCCCACAGTGGCTGCAAGGCCCTGAACTGTTCAGACATCTGGAAAGCCAAGTGAAAAATCTTTCTTTTCTTCTTAAATTGCTATTATTGTATCAGTAATGATGGTTGCAGCATCTCTCTCTCTCTCTCTCTCTCTCTCTCTCTCTCTCTCTCTCTCTCTCTCTCTCTCTCTCTCTCTCTCTCCCTCTCTCTCTCCCTCTCTCCTCTGCTTTCTCTGATCCATTTCTAAGACTTGGGAATGGTCACCTCTAACAAAGCCATCACACGCTACCCTTTCCCACGTTGACCCTCTGCCAAAATGCATCTCCCTCTTCTAAGCCAGGCGAGAATGGATTCCTGTGCCTTGAGGAAAATCATAATCCCGTACCATTAAGTGAACAAACAAAATCAACACTATCCTATTAAAAGAGCACCTAACTCTCTTGTGCAGGCTATGCCGACATGAGAGTTTAAAATTGCCTTAATGAAGTCACATACAGGCTTAATACATAGACATCACATGTTCAGGTTTACTGAGAATCTTCTTTTTAAAGCTAACACAGCTTATTTTTCAACTGAAGATTGATTAGCTTTTAAATTCTTTACTGTAGCTTTAAAAAAGCTAGTTTGGCTACTTTAAAAGTAAAGTTCAAATGCTTATATTTCTGAAATACTTATGGGGACACAAGTGTTAAATCTAAGAAAAAGAAGAGCTATCCAGGAAGCTTCAAAGAATCAATAATATGGTGTGAAGGCCACCTTTTTCCTTTTATATTTGCATATTCTAGTCATGCATCTGATGCATTGGATACAATACTTAAATGCAACATCCTGGCCAGATGGTTATTTTGGAAGATTCTAGATGCAGGGTTTGGATGGCTGAGTAGTCTGTTTGACATTTCACAGTTTTAAAAAAAAAATTTTTAACTATGTGTTTACTTTTATGTGTATGGGTATTTTGCCTGCATGTACGGCTGTGTATCATGTGGGTACAGTGCATGCAGATGCCAGATGAGGGCATCAGATCCTCTGCAAGTGAAATTGCAGATGGCTGTGAGCTGCCATGTGAGTACCAGGTATCAAGCTTGGGGCCTTTGCAAGAACAAGGAATGCTCCCTGCCGCTGAGCCACCTCTTCAGCCCCTCACATTTTCAAATGAAAATAAGATACCTTTATGTATCTTATGTGTTTATTATCTTACATATTAGTTGGTTTTAAAGCTATTAAAATGTTGACATTAAAATATTTAGAGTAAGCCATGGGGGAGTTGCACACTCTGCCATTTCTGGGTATCTCGAAAAAATAAAACTTAAACCTTGTGTAAGCACAAATCCTGGGGCAATGGCCAGGCCAAGTTTTGGAGGTTGTTTTGATCTCGTGTTTGCTCTGATATTCTTTATATTTTCGTGTTCTGAATAATGCCAACCTTCTGAATTGCACGCTCTAATTTCTTTAAGTCCATCATGGACATTTCTGAGACTTTGCTCAGTGATTCCCATGGCTGTACCTGTCATCCGCTACTTCTGTTGCTGTGATAATTGCCACTGAATCCACCATCCTTAATTGTTTCAGAGCCCAGCCTCAATTTATTGAATTCAATCCTAATATTAAAAGTCAAGGCTCTGGGTGACTGAAAAGATTCCCTCATGGGCCCATGTGCTTACCAGAAGTGAGACTCGCCATTGCTACAGATTCCCGGCCATTTCCATAGTGGCTCACTAACTTATGTGGCTCTAGCATCTGGCTTGGAACGTAAACCAAATGGTCGCCTCTGTGATCCTCCAACACAAAAGATGAGTCTTTCCCAGCGTTCAGCTCTTGATCAGCCAGGCTGTTTGTGCTCGCAGGAACCTCCCGCAGCTTAGCAGTCAATCTAGATGAAGAAAAGGCGGGTTTCAGCTGCATCCAGGTGAGTCAGAAAGATGCAAGTAAATTATCCAAACATTTTAATGTGTTTCTTTAGTTATTTATTAAAAGAAAACGGGGGGGTGTAGCTCAGTTGGTAGAGGGCTTGGTTTGCAAGCATTAAGACCTGAGTTTGGTCCCCCAAGAAGCCCCATGAAGAAGCTGACCATAGTGGCATTTGCTTGCAATGCAGGTACTAGGAGGAAAAGCTGAGTGGACTCCTGGGGTGCGCCAGTCTATCAGCACAGTGAGCTCAGCCAATCAGCACAGCTGGCTCAGTGAGTTCAGCCAATCAGCACAGCCGATTCAGTGAGCTCAGCCAATCAGCACAGCCGGCTCAGTGAGCTCAGCCAATCAGCACAGCCGACTCAGTGAGCTCAGCCAGTGAGAGACCCTGACTCCAAACAAAGGAGGATGACGCCCAAGGAACAGCAGCCAAGGTTGTCTTCTGGCCTCCCCATACACACATATACACAGCACCCCCACATATGAACGCCCATATGCATACACATACATACACAGGAAAAAGAAAAAAACTGGGTGCTGGAAAATTCTAAATTAACTTCAATCAATTAATTCGTCTCCATTTGATCTTCCTTTCCTCGAGTCCACTTATAACCTATGGAGTATTCCTTTGGGATGAGCCAAATCTGATTTGCATAGAGTTGTCAATAAATTATGAAGATGTCGTTCATCAAGCAGCCCCTGGAACATCCTTGTTATACCTCAGACTGATCCCAGTTACCATAGAAAATAGGCTTTTAATGGACAAAGCCCTGTTCTGCGAGGAACGAGGCTCCGGACAAGACCCTTGGAATGGGGCCAGCATTTAGATGGGCAGTTTAAGGGTTCTTCGTGATTTTAGAATTATGTCTTTATTTAGATGATAACAGAAAGCATACACAAGCATATTCTTGACAGTGTCACTTTTAATTTACTGTTTGCAGTTGCGTTTAATACCAGAGGTATTATTTAGCTGTGAGGCAGAATACATGAAGGCCAAATGATATCATGACATACAGGGTGTGTGTGTGTGTGTGTGTGTGTGTGTGTGTGTGTGTGTGTGTGTGAGTCCCTGGTAAGAAGCTAGGCTATCAGGCAACAACAGGGGCCAGTGAAGCCCAGACGCATCTGCAGCACGGTCATAGTGTACAAATTCAAATGTTCAGCTTTAGAAAACCAAAAGCACTCACCGCATGGCATTGTTATGTTCGATTATTTAGATTTGATGTGTAAAATTGATTGTGTTTAGTAGTTGCGAAAGAATCACTCATATTATGATATGTACAGATATTACAAAGAGTCTGTGGCTTATTCAAGGGAAGCTGCTCAACTGGACATTAATGTGGCCCTGTCTTCCCAAGGGCTTGGCTGCTGGACACGCCCTTGCTAACCTACTAAATAAACGGAATCTGGCATTAAAGAAGTGTGCACGTGTACGAATTCCAGTTGCTTCTGGATACCTGGAAGGAGCCGTACCTTCTCTGAGAAGCTGCCTTGCTTAATGCAGTCTGAGATAAGGGAGTAACAATGGGCCTAGGCCAGCTTTGGCCAGGGATCCAGTTCAGTGAAGCTCCAGCTAAAAGCGACCGAGAAGGGCGACGCTCACAGTATCTGAGGGGCCAGAGTCAACCACCTGTTCTATTTGTACTTAAGATACAACGTGAATGAAAATTGTTTGCATGTGCAATTGCGCTACGAGCTCCTCTGTAGGATGTGTTGAGGTTGAAATAATAACTCAGACACAGATCAAGAACTAGTGAGATTGGACAGTGGAGTGAGTGCCGCAGGACCTTAGAGAAGGTATAAAGGGCTCAGGAAGAGCTCTGTCTGCTGGTTTTGTTAAAAAGACATGGTCTTTCTAAGTAGCCCAGATTGGCCTTGAACTCACAATTCTCCTGCCTCCAACTCCAGAGGACTGGGGTTTTGGGAGTGTAACACCATGCCCAGCTAAGGCTGTGGACTGTGAACAGGGTGTGAGGTAAGAATTAGTTTCAAAGACGGGAGCCACTTTAG
Organism: Mus caroli; assembly: GCF_978045245.1. Lineage (NCBI taxonomy): Eukaryota > Metazoa > Chordata > Mammalia > Rodentia > Muridae > Mus > Mus caroli. The sequence continues at coordinate 104,730,047 of NW_028227266.1, forward strand.
TCAGGACCATTATTATGGGAAGGAAGGGGAGCCCAGGCAGATGACCAGAAACCAGGCAGGTGAAAGGGTGTAGCTCACATGGGTCAGCCCAGTACAAAAAGAACTCAGAGCCTGGGGTTCTGGGCAGTGACGTTAAGAATAAGCTGTGAACTTTTGTTTGTTTGTTTGTCAGGGTTAAAGTTTATCAGACCCCTTTGAGGAAACCATGCCTTTAAAGGCAAGATTTAATGAAATTCACAGTTTTATTAAAAAACAAAACTAAACTTCAAAGTGGAAAGCATACTGGTGTTTGATTGCTGCTGTGGAAGGTAGAAACTGTGAAGAGCCTATACCTCAGAGACCTTGTTAGATTCCTTTGCCTAATAGTCTGCCATCAGCCAGGCACACACCCATTGGTCAATTAACAAGCGCTTGTAAACAGAAGGGCCTGCTCAGCTCCACTACCCACCTGAGGCCATGAGGCAGCGTGTCTCCCCTCTCTAACTCAACAAGTCTGCAGTCATCCTTCAGCATTGGTGGTGGGTACTGATTAAATCCGCCTACGGAGGGAACAAAGTTATAGTTTGATTTCCAAACCAGAAATTGGGTTTCCTAGGCAAAGAGAAGCCCGACAGGAATCCTCTCAAGGCAATAAAACGTTAGTAACACATTTCAAGAGTGTTTGGCCAAGGTGAAAATGGAAAATACTGATAACAAGAAACGGCATTCACAACTTCAACTTCAGAGGATTCCGAGGGCCAGAGAGTGACAAGGGTCATGGGAATACGCTCAAGGTTAACCCCTCAGGGACGGGCTCATTGTAATGCAGGAACACCTGACTACTACATGCTCAGGCTAACATAATCTGAAAGACAATCTATTCTGATTCTCATTGGCTTTTTCTCCCAGACTTAAACTACCAGCTCAAACATAGGAAAGATGGTGTCTTATTACATGATATTATTTCTTTGCTTCTGCACCAATGAACACTGATTTCCTATGAGAAAAGGGGCCACAGAGAGGATCTTAACTTACTGCCAACACAATACATCTCTTTAAGCTCTTTCTGTGCAGTCTATAAGCTGCATAGTGTACCATGGACTGTAATTTTCCTCATGCAGGAAAACAAATTTTGATGAAAATTTGGGCCTTGGTTAGTGAAGATCTAAGACGCAAGCGCAAAAGCATCTCAAAGAATCTCTGCAGTTTCATTTCTCTGGTTCTGGGATACACTTTTATTTTCTATTTGTCTAAAATGAGACTGTGTCTCTGATTAGTTCCTTTGACAGTGGCTATGAGTAGAAGGAGGAATCATGTCACAGCTTTAAACAGAAAAAAAGCAAAAATGCCAGAACTGGAGCCTGCACTTTGGGAAAAGGTTCTCAAAGGATCAGAAAATGCAAGAGCAGTCATTTAAGTCCAACAGATGAAGTGCGTTCCTTCAGGAAGGCAGGGACAGTTGGGGGGTCCAAGTCTGTCAGCTTTGCTCAATTGCAAAGCCACTTCCCCAGCCCTGCAGACCTGAGTTACTCTGAGTCTCTTAAAACTTTCAACATTGTTAGCCATCTAGAGAGCACAAACGACAGTACTGTGTGGGGAACAACAGACAGCCCTGCCTCTGGGGCGAAAAGTCAACATTCTAAATTTTGAGCATTTGGAAGTCTCTTTCAGATGAGAAGTTGTCTGGGGGATAACCTGGATGTCTACTACACATCTGTTCTTCATATGTATGCACCAGAGTAACGTACGGTGGTGTACACCTGAAAGAATTACTATAAAATAAAATAAAATAAAATAAATAAAATAAAATAAAATAAAACGCTCTAATCCAGCTGAAAAGTTGGCATCAAAATGTATTTGAAAGCACTTATTTAAATTCCTTTTTATGGCATCCAAATGAGTCCACGTTAGATTTAAAGGCAATAATCTAACATTCCCAGGTAATGGCTTCGACGAGTGAGTATGAATTATGGGAGACACTTTCCTGCTATGGAGTGGGGACATTCCTTCAACACTAGGGAAACAGGGGGCTGAACCTCATTCTAAACCTGCAAGAATTCCAGAAAGAACAGGCTCTGCTCCATTTTCTGGAGTCTTCCAGAAGACAGTGCTATGATTTGGTAAATGTCCCCCAGAAGTCCAAGAGTGTAGACTTGAACTCATGGGCAGGGTTACTGAGAGATACCCTACTCTTTAGGAGGTAAGACCTAAAGTGAGGTTCCTAGGTCATCAGGGTACGCCCTTAGAAGAGCCTTGGGTCCCCTCCCCTTCTCATCTGCCTTGTTTCCTGGCTTCTGATGGAAGCAAATTTGCTTTCCCTCACACTCTGGCCATGATATGCCAAAGGCTCAAAGCACAGGCTTCCTGACTCTGGCCAGTAAACTCCACAACAATGACCAAAAATAAACCTTTCCCTTTTATAAGATAATTGCCTTGGGTATTTAATTCTGTATTAGGCAGAATAACACACAAGTTCCTCAACAAACTTCTTGGCTTTTCAGGCTTAGGTTATTTTTGTTCAGAGGGCTGGATGTCCATTCTGTGAACAGTAGAGTGATTATAGCATCCCTAGGTTTACCTACTTGACATTAACAGCACTTGTAAGTAGTAAGAATCAGAAAACTGTTCCAGGCATTTCTGGACAGGACACAGTGCTCTTTCTAAACCTTAGCAGGCTAACGCTGTTACTCTTTATCATTTCCGATGACACAGAGTCCACTGACCCTGCACTTTTATGCTCCAGCAACCATTGTCAAGTTCTTCAAAAACTTCCTAGTGTGCTTACTCTCAGTCTTTGAACTTAGCGCCTCATTGATCACTTCGTGGGCTGGCCTGTGTCCCAAGGGTAACACGTTACAGCATGCTGGACTGGAGCCAGGGTGCTTAAAGTGTGGTCTGTGAACCACAACACTGGCATTACTCAGGCGCCTGTGACCAATGGTCTCAGGCTCCACCCAAGCCCTTCTGAACAGGAGCTGCCTCCAGGTTTTTAGCATCCCTATGAGACATGATTGGTCAACACCACACCCTCACTCAGCTCTCCACTCGGTGCCAAGATTGGGAAATGAACTCATTTAAATGCTTACATCATACTTTCTAAGAGCTGCTAAGACTTCCTCTGGGTGATAAAACACAGTTCAGGAGACCACCAGCCACTCTGATGTTTTTACTCCATAGATTTGGGCAAGAGATGTTCTACCATAGCACAGTCTCATCATCTTACACCCAAGGCAGAAGCAGGATGCACTCAGGATATACACCCACTTTTGCCCCCAGTCACTACCTAATTTGTATATTTGGATTAGTTATAGATCTCATGATATTGATCTTAGATCATCAATATTATTACCAAAGGAAAATAACCGAATAATAACTTACGTCTGACCGAGTATATAAAGGGCTTCAGAAATTTCACAATATAATTCAGATCTGGTTTGTACATTCTCCCAAGCTGTATCAGATGGTGATCAAGTGGGTAGCTGGCTAATTCTTCCATCTCATCTCTTTGTGTGGAGCCCAGAGATATCACAAATATGACATAGCCTTGACATTTGGCCCTCAAAGCCACCGTCTTCACAAATTCCTTCTCCTCGTGGTTTTCTCCAGCTGAAATCACAATGATGACCTTGTGTTTTCTTGGATTGGGGGTCCCCAGGAAGAGACCTTCCATGGCCCACTGTAGGGCAAGGCCAATAGTAGCATCTCCATTGAGCTGTTGGAGGGAAGTGTAGATGTAGTTCTTCATGATTGATTGGTTGTCGTAGGTTGTAAAGGCAAACTCTGTCTTCACCCTGCCCTTCCTTCTGGAACTCTCTGAGGGAGAATAGCTCAGCAAAGCAACCCTGTCACCAGACTCTGAGGCTGAAGGGTTTGAAGTGATGTGGAAGCTGTCGATCACTGAGCTCACCAGCGCTTTCACAGCTTGGAAGTCATCGCTGGCGATGTTACGGGAATTGTCTAAGAGGAATGCAACATCCATGTAGGAATTCTCAGGAAAGAAAGGCTCTTCCGCACAGGTGTTTGGAAAACACTTGTCTAAAAATGCACAGAAAGATGATACATCATGGAATCAGCAGCAGCACAAGACACTGAGAGCTTCCAAGAAATAATGAACGTATCAATGCTTCTATTTCACACTTAAAATAACAAGAAATGGCCAAGGTTCCAGGACAATTGTGGCAACTAGCAACTAATGACAGGGGGTCTCTGATGAAAACAGATTTAGGTGGTATGTGTCTGAAATTCACAATCATGCCCAAACTCGCATAGAAAGTATTTTCAGTAGTTTAGAGACTCTTGATACAAACTATAGCACTGTTCCCGGAGAGACTTCACCAGTCAGGTAATTTTCAAAACCAGTTTTCACATTCCACAGAAACTCTATAAACACTAAAGACTGGAATCCTGACATAGTGTACCTTCCAAAACTGGAAAGTTGAAAATAGAACCTACCGTCATAAACAGAAACCTCTCTCTAAAGCCCAATCCAATAGCTCACTGGGAAAGCATTTAGCCTCCTGCACAGTCAGCTGTTCCCATCGATCTTACCATAGCAAAGTGTGCAGCGCCGAAGCTTCTCCAGTGGCTCATAGTCTCCAACTGGGGGGACTGGAATCACCTGAAACGTCCCAGTGTCATCAAACTGCAGTGAAAAAGAGAAGCAAATGTTGTTCGTGCAATTTAAACCTTTACTAGGAAATTATGTGCTAATCCCGAGGGAAAGCTTGAAAAATGCTCACAATCACTTTACCTTTGTATTGTAATCTTTTGGTTTATTCCCTCCCCCACCCCATGTGTATCACACACACACACACACCATCAGCATCCCTATTTCATGATAAGGATTTTTTTTAATGTGTTTGGATGCTTTGCACGTTTGTCTGTCTATGCACTGAATGCATGCCCCGTGCTCTTGATGCCAGAAGAAGGTGTTAGAATCTCCGGGAATCACAAATGGTTAAAAGTCCTCATGTGGATGCTGGATAGCAAACACAGGCCCTCTGAAAGAGCAGAGAGTGCTCTTAACTGCCAAAGCATCCCTCTACCCCAGTCTTAGCATCTCCTCTCCATCACTGCCAAGCTGGACTGAGTTTAACAATGGAATACACATAGCGTCAGCTTCTAACGTTGGGCCCTTCAGAAACTGTTTATTCATAGGTTTCCACCAGTCATTTTAGGTGGCGGTACCAGAACATTCCTACTGTACTCCATCAGAAAGGTTCATCTTCGTGATGCCTTCTGGACCTTCTCAATCCCAAACAACAATGAAGTTTCCTTCAAACGGCAATAGACCGAAGTCATTGAGCTTACTCACATTCTTACTATGACCCCTCTGTCCTCCATTGTCTCTCCTATGACTACCCCTCATTCTCTTTCCATCTGCTTCTTGATTACTGTTTTTGCTTTAATGTTCATCAAAATGGGCAACATGCAATGATCATTCATTCATCTTTGAGTCAATACCTCATTTGGGGCCCTTTATTTTTATGGTCCTATGCAAAGCAGATGCCTTTATTACAGTGGAAGGAACATATCATTCCCTGTTGGTGACAGGCAACCCCTCAACCCACAGCTTTGTTCAGAGTTTTTTTTTCTCCCTCCCTCAGATCACAGAGGGATGAGGAAAGCCACGCCCTCTGCCTTTCTGGAAAGTGCTGAGTGTCTGGATATACCTGTAATCATTTCAGCCTTAGAATGAGAGCTATATGTTACTACTCTAACTCTTATAAAACTGGACACTTTGGGTGTCACTCTACGGCTGACCATTTTTGGCCACATCTACTTGCTCTGTGAACCAAGGAATTGATTCATGGGATTAAACCACATGCTCTATGTTCATTCATTCATGCATCCAACAAACATGGGTTGAATGCCAACAATGTTATAGGTACAGTTTTGATGTTAGGGGTACTGAAATGAGCAGAACAGATAAAAATGTCTCTGTATTATGCTCTAGTGTGGTAGAGCCATCATAAACATAAAAATAAGTAAACTGTCTCTACTTTGAGAGATAATCATTTCCTTTCAAAACAGAGTTGGGTGGGAAGGATGGTAAATGCTAGGTACCATTTCAGTGAAATTTACCTAGAAACTGGGAGAGAAGGATAAACTGAAGAGGAGCAGCCAATGAGGTGAGAGAACACACAGGAAAATGAGATGCTGTGGACCTACTAACCTGGAAGGAGCACTCATTACCATGTTAATCAGAGCAGGTGTGATTACTCGTGAGCAATTGACTCTCCACAGGGTTGGATCTGCTGACCTTCCTCATAGGAGGAGGAGGTAGGGATGGTCACTAGACTCTCACCAGAGATTCCAGACACTTCTGCCTTCAATACCCACTCCAGTTGTATGTAATTCTGCCTATATGGTTGTGGGAGGTGCTAGCGTGTTCAGGAAGAGAAGCAGTGACTGAATGGGGTCCTCATCAATGCATTCACGAGGAGTGTTCATCCACACCTGCCTGAGACTGTTCAGTGATGCAGTGTTTTTGAGTGTCACCCACATTCCTCTAAGTAATTCTCCCACCTATGCACCATAAGTAAACCCTCACCCATGCGTCTATGTGTAACCCGTTCTATTAGTTACTGTTTTGTGGCTGTGATAAAGTACTAGGACCAAAAGCAACTTAGACAAAGAAGCTGAGTCTTTGGCCAATGGTTCCCGAGGGTTAGAGTGTGCAGAGGTGAAAAGACATGGCTGCCAGCAGGAAGGACGGCAGCCGGAACAAGAAGCTGCATTGATCACATCTCAACCCCATGCACAGCAAACAGCAAGCTACAGGTGGGGTAAGGCTACCGTCTTTCAAAGTCACTCCCCTGGCATGCTTCCTTCCAGCAAGGCTACACTTCCTAAAGGCTCCATGGCTCCCCAAACAGTGCCACCACCTGAGACCAAGGATTCAAATACTGAGCCTGTGGTAGACGTTGTCTTAATTCAAATCGCCACAGCCCTCACTCATCTGATCACCAATGAACCCATTGGTTCACTAAGCTACACTTGGGTAATTACTTTGGTTGGCCGCTGTGTTCGAGACATTTGTTCATGTAACATGTACTGAATCAGTGTGGGGGAAATGTTGCCAAGAATGGGCAGGGTCCACAGCTATCTTACATTGCTAATAGTGGTGTGGGTGGAGTGTGAGAACCACAGCAAGTGAGAATATTGTCGACTGAAAAAGAACACTTTGGGGGCAGCGACAGAAATAATCTGCAATTTGGATTTGTTCAAGAGAGAACATAAGAGCCAGGTTGTTGTCTGGGTCTGCTCTCGGCTCCCAGGATGGGGAAGCAAGATAATTTCATGAGTCCATGAATTCAATTTAAACAGCATATCACGAGGGGAGAGAAACAGATCAAAGAGAGAAAAAAAGGGGAAGGGGCACAAGGAAGGAAAGAGGGAGAAAAGGGAAAAGGTGGAGAGGAGGAGACGACAAAAAGAGGAGGATGGGGAAGGGGGAGGAAGGGGGAGGAAGGGGGAGGGGAGAAGGAGACTATGCAAGAAGAGGTGCTGCAGACAGAAACAATTTTCCCTAAGAAATCACTGTATGGGGAGCTACAAAATGGGCACATGACTAAAGTAAGAAGTTGGTCAGGGAAACCGCATTCTTCCTCTCTTGATTAGAACAATTTGACAGAAGGGGGTAAATGATCTATCGTAGACAGAGAGTCTCTAACAAGAATAAAACTGCAGCCCTTTAGGGGAATGTCCAAGTACTTAATAGCTGTTCATTCTATTCAGCTCACTGGAGGGAACTCCACAGAGCAGAGCAGCTTTCTAGAGACTCAATCCAAAACTTGCAACATTTTTATACATTTCTGGGACATCAAGGGGAATGCTGCAAATTCGGTTCCCAATCGAGGCAGATCAGAGATAAAAAAGACAAGATAATATTTTCAAATCAATTTGTCAAAAGAAGCCATTTCAAAATGGTGTGAAGAGTCTGAGGTGGCTTATAAGGATAAAAAGTGGCCAAAACGACATAAAAATATTTATCTTCACACAGAGATATACTGGTTACAACAGTGGGATGTTCTTTATCATATCAGTAAAAAGGAGTAATGATTTTGTGCTAATTATATGGGTGGTGTATATCTGTGTATATGTGTGTGCATCTGTGTGTGGGTGTGCATCTGTGTGTGGGTGTCTCTGTGGTGGGTATATCTGTGTGTGAGGGTGTCTCTGTGTGTGGGTGTGCATCTGTGTGAGGGTGTCTCTGTGTGTGGATGTGTCTCTGTGTGGGGGTGTGCATTTGTGTGTGGGTGTGTCAGAGGTGTGTGGGTATGGGTGCTTGAGGGCAAATGGCTTCAGGATCCAGAGGTACCTGATAACTGTCACTCTGGAGTGACAGTTGGGAGCTTCCTCACATAGGTGCCGTGGATTAGACTCAGGTCCTCTGCAAGAGCGCCACCTGCTCTTAACTTCTGAGCCATCACTCCAGTCTCTCATTGTGGCAAAATCTTTTAAACACACATAAAAATCCAAAATTGAAAAGTACATAGAGGGGGCTTAGGGAAGAGGAAGGAGGTCCAAGGAGTGGGGAAGAACATGGAGGCAAGGGAATACACGTGATGACTGCAGGAAGCATTGTTCCAGCAGGACACATGGCTAGCATTAATAGAAAGGGTGCTATGTGGTAAGAGAAGAGTGATAAAATATAGCTGCCTGGGTTAATGCTCTGCAGAGAGCAGCTAGGAGTGCTTCGATGCTGGGACCTCCACGGGGTCTGGAAGTGGTCCCCACAGAGACTATAAACTGAATTTGACATCCTTCAGATTTCTCCTATCCTAGAACTAGATGTGGCTCTCAGAGCAGAGGTCTTACTTGGTTTTTGTTTTTTTGTTTGTTTGTTTTTGTTTTTTGTTTTGTTTTGTTTTGTTTTTTTCAGAGAGCAAAATTATGGAGGCAGGGAAGCTTAGAAAGAGAAAACAGGAACCAGAAGACCTTGACTTCTGAGATCTTTCTTATCAGGAACTTTTGTGCCTCCTACTTCCATAAAGAATGTGTGTGTGTGTGTGTGTGTGTGTGTGTGTATCTGTGTGTCTGTCTGTGTGTATATCTGTGTATGTATACCTGTCTGTCTCTGTATGTGCCTATGTGTATCTGTGTGTGTCTGTGTGTGTATCTGTGTCTGTGTATGTATCTGTTTGCCTGTGTGTGCCTGTGTGTTTATGTGTATGTCTGTGTGAGTTTCTGTACCTGTGTTTGTGTCTGTGTGTGTATCTGTGTCTGTGTATGTATCTGTTTGCCTGTGTGTGTCTGTGAGTTTATGTGTATCTGTGTCTATTTTCCTCTCTCTGTGTGTGTGTGTGTGTGTGTGTGTGTGTGTGTGTGTGTGTGTGTGTGTGTGTGGTGTGAATCAGGAGCAAGCATACCCCTATCCCTTTATTATAGAGATGTATGTCTATGAAGAGATCTTTGTAGCTTCCTGAGCAATGAGATGGCTCCACCCAGCTCCAGAACCCAGTGTGTTTTGAATGTGAGGTACTCCCCATTAGCTCCTGTGTTTGAATGCTCTGTGCTGTTTTGTAAAGCTGTTGAATCTTTCGGAGGTGGAGCCTACCTGGAAGAAATGAGTCATTGGAGCCCAGCCTTGATGCTTGCAGGCTGAACATCACTTCCTGTCATCTCTCTTCTTCCCTACTGAAGTGCCTCATGCTTCTCCACCATACCTTCCCCACCATAAAACTGCATCCTTATTGGCCTGTAAGCCAAAATAAATAAACCCTTCCTCCCTTTGGTTGTTTCTTATCACATACAAGGAAGCTCTCTCTCTCTCTCTCTCTCTCTCTCTCTCTCTCTCTCTCTCTCTCTCACACACACACACACACACACACACACACACACACACACACACACACTCACAAGTAATCAGTACACTGAAAGTCACTGGACCGTAGATGAAAAGGGTCTGCAGATTTTGAGGATTTGGATGTTAATAGGTTGTTTTGTTTTGGTTAAGAAAGCAAGATGGAGGAACATTGATTTCTTTAACATCTGTGAGCCCCAAAATGAAAGAACATTTCTAGGGGGAAATACTAATATATATTAAATAAACCATAACATTTTAGGGGCTCACAGCTCCCCTGAGCTTTTTCCACTAAAGGTTAAGACTCATTGACTGATGAATCAACAGCAAGCAGGTGGCTGGCTATTCTGAGAAGTACTAGATGACAGAGGACCAGCAGAGCACCCATAGGGCCAGCAGAGGCTGACAGGGCCAGCAGAGCACCTACTCACATACTTTCATTTCAGATGGACCTGAGTTAATTATCTCAGAAAGGCACTGAGTAGGCTATGTAGAAGTGAATCTGTTCGTAGAACACTCCAGCTCTGAGTTTTAACATGGAGATGGCACACACATTCAAGTCAATGTTTCATGACTACATGAACATGTACACAAAGCTCTAGCTCCAGGGCCTGGCAAATGACAGCATCAAACAAACTGGCTGCTACTGACTCAGTAAGAACTGTAAGGGCAATCCAGCTCTGCCTCACGACTCCACACAACTCTCGTGTTGCCTTACCAACACAACTTAAAAATTAACAAGGGAGATTCTAGCCGGGCGTGGTGGCACACGCCTTTAATCCCAGCACTCAGGAGGCAGAGGCAGGCGGATTTCTGAGTTCGAGGCCAGCCTGGTCTACAAAGTGAGTTCTAGGACAGCCAGGGCTACACAGAGAAAACCTGTCTTGAAAAACAAAAACAAAAACAAAAAAACCAAGGGAGATTCTTACCCCAAAAGCCTCATCAAGAAACACTCTTTCGTTATAAGCAAAGACGGCAAGGCTGATATCGAGGGCACTCAACTCCATGGTGGCCGTGAGGACGGATGCTCTACTGGCTGCCTGGCCATTGCTGAAAAACACGGCCACTCTCCTGGTGTTGGTTCCCGCAGACGTCCGCTTGAAAACGTTGCGGGCCACAAACCTCATTGCATTGCCAATGTCCCTGGCCTTCCGGGGCACCTGGTATTTTATCTGGGAAAGAAGCTGTAGGAGCTGCTTCTTGCTATGGTAGTCAGAGCCACGGATGAGATAGCTGGTGTCTGAGTCATAGGAGACCACGGCAACCCGCGCTCCCACGGGACAGTTGTTCTCCCTGATGTTGAGGTCACTGACAATTGAAGTGATGGTGTCCCTTGTTTCATTAAATCTCCTTTCTGTGATACCAGAGGACTGGTCCAGAGCAAATACCAGCTCTGTTGGGTACACAGGACACTTTTCTGTGAAAATGAAAAGCAAAATTATTAAAAAGATTTCACTAGATCACAGTTATTCCCATACCCTTTACACCAGTGAAGTTGGTTCAGACAAACCAAGGTAAATCCCAGGTCTCAGTGGCTGTGTTTCATGTGTGTGTGTGTGTGTGTGTGTGTGTGTGTGAATGCATGATATATATAATGTCTAAACACATATACATATATGTATACACACACATATATATGTGTGTATATATAGTTTATATATAAGATTTATGCATTTTACTTAGTGTACTGGCTGGTTTTGTATATCAGTTTGACACAGGCTGGAGTTATCACAGAGAAAGGAGCTTCAGTTGAGGAAATGCCTCCATGAGATCCAGTTGTAAGGCATTGCCCATTGTGGGTGGTGCCATCCCTGGGTTGGTAGTCTTGGGTTCTATAAGAGAGCAAGCTGAGCAAGCCAGGGGAAGCAAACCAGTAAGTAACATCCCTCCATGGCCTCTGCATCAGCTCCTGCTTCCTGACCTGCTTGAGTTCCAGTCCTGACTTCCTTTGGTGATGAACAGCAGTGTGGAAATGTAAGCAGAATAAACCCTTTCCTCCCCAACTTGCTTTTTGGTCATGATGTTTGTGCAGGAATAGAAACCCTGACTAAGACACTTGGTAAAATGACAGGCAGAGATGTAGGTCAGAGGGAGGCAGGACATTGATCAAATCCAAGAAGCCAATGAAGATAGTCACAGAAAAGAGGAGTTAGAGCCCTTCTCCATGAACCTTCAACCCTTCCTGGCCCCACCAAGACAGTCAGGACCTACTCTGTAAAATAATGAGTTGGAAACCATGATGGTCCCTAGGCAGGACAATAGTGTGAGGGACTGTATGGTCACTGCAGACACTCAGGTAGAAAACATGACATGACAGGTATAGCTACCATCAAAAGAGGAATATCTACATAGAAGATGGAAGTCCCTTTTCCCTGGGGGAGGAGAGCTTTCTTCAAATTGGTCTTATCAAAATACAGTAGCTATTTAATCAAGAACAGTATGGCCAGAAGACTCACCTTTCCAACAGGCTGGAGAGAGAGAGAGAGAGAGAGAGAGAGAGATTGATTATAATTTTGAAACATGGACCCAAAAAATAATCTAAACAATAGAATCCTAACCAAATGAGAATTTGGGTTCTCGCTTCAAATGAAGCTAATTTCTAAGTTACAGGGAGACATGTTTAAAAGGACAGGGAGCTGTCCAGGCAACTGCATTTATTTGGGAGCATCTTTGACCATTGCCCCTTGTGAACCAGAGCAGGCCAGCATGAGCAGAATTGTAGCTGAAGTTGAAAGGCTGGTGGCTTGTAAAAGCAGAATAGATCCAGCTCTGATTAAATGGCCAGAGAGCTGAAATCCAATTTGCTTTGTCTCTCGTCTTAGAGCCTTCTGAGACTCATTCAACTACACAAGGCTAAAATATGGGGTCTGATTTTCTTTCCTGATGAAAGCCTTGGGATTCTCTATTTGTAGAACCACGGAGGGCAGGGATTTTTCAAATGAACTTTGTCTCTGATGAAAAATACAACTGCTTTTGTTCGTTTGTTTGTTTGTTTGTTTGTTTGTTTGTTTAACTTCCAGCAGTTTCCCCATGGATTTCTGTGAGCAGGGCAGCATCTGACCTCACTGTAAATCTCAGGCACACCAAGGAAAGTGCTGAAAAATCTTTAATAAACCATAGGCCTGACAGTTCCCATGTTCAGTTGACTCAATTTCTAGGAAGCAAATGAATCATTCTAGTCTTTTTTTTTTTTTAAAGTTCATTACCACTGGTGACAAGCTGCCTTCCATCCTGCCACATGAGCCCTTACACTAGCCATACTAACACCTTCTATTTGTCTTAATCCTGTGGTCCCTGAGATGCCCCCAGCCATCAGACAGCTGATAACATCAGATGAGTAATCTACAACCTTCTCCATATTCCAAGGCTGAAAACATCTATGTATTGACTTCGGATCCATGAGACATGCTAGGTGTGAGTCCATCAAAGCGGGGTGACTTTTGGAGAAATCACTTCATATTATTTAGTGAGTTTTTTTTCCTAAAATTCTTTTTACATGCCTCTGCTCAAAACACTATTTTCAGCCTCCAGTTCTATTATCAGCCACCTTCTGCCTGTCCCCTACACTCCTAGATTAATTTTATTCACAGGGGAGGGTCAAATTTTTCTGTCAACTCCCTTCTTTGAAGATTTGAGGTTCCATTCTGTGCAATTTGACCCTTGTTCTTTCTCATTTTCATGAGTTTGTCTCTTCAGTTTCTATCTCTCTAGTTTCGTGGCCTCGGGAACATCATTATGTCTATGATGTCGAGGATGACCCACACAAGTGACTTCAATATCTAAATAGTTAAATAATTAACCAACTAAATCTATATCCCTGGGTCCATCCCTTGAGTACTTTGCCATCCATCATTCTGCTCATAATTGTTACATTAATAATGATAATTCACATATGTATAATATTATCATAATAAAGCTAACTCATGTGCCCTTGAGCTGGTCTTATCTCTCATGTACATATTTTCTCTTCCAATATACATTACACATTATGAGCCCATGTTTTTATATATTTTCTTTTACCTTGGGTGTGAGATGTCCCCCCAATCCCAAGAGAATCCTCTTACAGAGGCTCCTCCACAAAGACCAGTCTTCTGATTCCACAGACCCACTCTACACCCAGTCCCAAGCTCTTGCTAACCACTGACGTCCTTGGCTATAACATCCAGATACTCACGGCTGTGGTTCCTCAGGAACTGGATCAGTTCACAGGGCTGGAAAGTTTAAGAGAGAGAGGATAAGGATGAGTATAGAGACCTTCTGGTGGGTGTGTATAGTTCCAGATGAACTGGGAGTGGTTTTGTTTTCATGAATAAGGAGATACATACGGGATATATAGGTTGCCCTGCTGTGCCTTTAGGACCCTAAGGGGGGAAAAGAGCAAGTTATTGATTTGTGAACTACAGTTTTTAGTAACAAAAATTTAAACCCCTCTTCCTTTCTTGGACGTAAAAATGTCGAAGGTGCTTAAAGTACTGTGGGGCCTGGTGGGTCAATTACACTGCAATATTTCTATTTATGTCAAGGTCGTGTATTATTTTTTGTTTGTATCAAGGATGTAATCCTCAGAATAAATTTCTCTAAAGGAATCTTTTTAAATTATTTTTTCCTTTCTTCTTCCTAATTGCAAGCAGCAGACTGTCTCCACGGGGCAGAACGAAGGAGATGGATATACTGAGCAGACAGAGGTAGATTAACTTACAAATCAAAACGCAAGAGGCAGTAAGCCTTAGTATATATAAAAGAACCAAAGCGCTTTAACCGCAAAAGGCAATAAGCCTTGGTATATATAAAAGAACCAAAGGCAATTGCATAGCAAATGAGATTTACACAAAAGAAGGGCATACATGCTAAACTCATAAATGACACAGACTGAGGAACAAAGGAATCCAAACAGCCGGGGAGGGAGTCTGCTGTGAGACTGTGTCTCCTCGTAATGTCAGACACTCCACCTATAAAGTCTCATTAACATGAGCGAACAAGGATGAGACCAATAGAATGCCAAAGGGAATAGGGGAAAGGCCCTGAGCCTCAGCCCTCCACAAAGAGTTATAGGCAACTGAGGGAAGCTGAAAGTGGGAGAGGTGGTCCTCCCCAGGGGGATAAGAAATCAATTGGCTGTTCAGTGCTAAATAGTCAGCTCCAAAAACATGCATACAGGTAGCATAATACAGACTGAACAGGCTATATTTAGGAACATATATATAATATATATGGTATATGTATACATACATATATGTATATACCATACACACACACATACACATATGGTATATACATATATGGTATATACATATATGTAGCAATATATATGTGTGTGTATATACATGTGTATATGTGTGTGTGTATATGTGTGTGTATATATATGTGTGTGTATATATATATATATATATATGCAATAACAATTAATGAACATAAAGGCCATAAATCTGAAAGTGAATGAGGAGAAGTATATGGGAGGGTATAAAGGGAAGAAAAGGAAGGAGAAATGTTGTAATTATATTAGAATCTCAGAAACAAAAATAAAGAAACAAATAGGTGAAATCAAGCAGAGATGACTTCTGGAGAGACATCAGCCCTCGCTCTCTTCCACTGGAGTTTTTTCCTTTGCCCCCCACCCCCTTCTTCTTCCCAGCATCGGGCTTCTCATTAGCAGTGGCGTTTAGTGTGTTTGCTAGTGTGTTTGTTTCAGGGAAAGGACGCTTTACATACTCAAACTCAAGCATTCCCTTGGGCACTTGCCGCTCTAAGATGCTTAAGCAGAAATGTCAGCAAAGTCAACCTCTATTCTAAATAACAACTAAATTACCTGTCTGATCATCCATCTCCCAACCATCAATCCATCCATCAATCCATCCATCAATCTATCCATCAATGCATTCATCAATCCATCCATCACCCATCCATCTAGCCATGTGACAATGGTTAAAGGTCTGCTAAGTGCTAGGATAGCCTATGGTACACTTCTGATTCAACCAGAACTATGCGCTGTCCGTGGTTCTGCCCAATGGAGCCATCACTAAGAGCCTTGAAAGCTTAGCCTCCTTTCAAGTTAGGACAGAAAACAGGAAAGAGTATATGACTACCCACACAGAGAAACAGTTTCTGGGTAACACATAGAGTTGGAGCTACATTTTTCAGGAGGTCAAAAGTAGGAAGAGTTTGTCCCAAGTTCAGGCTGCATCACTCACTGGCAGCTGACAACAATATGTAACTCCAGTTCTAGGGTATCCAAGGCCCCTCTGACCTCCACTGGCTTCCGCATGTACATGGTGTATGGTGCATAGGCAAACACAGAAACATGCACACACACACACACACACACATGTAGATACACAAGATAAATATTACAGTAACTTCAAGCAAGTTCTTAGCAAAGGCTAAGAACCAAGCACTGGAGACAAAGGCCACCCCTCAATTCAGACCAGTTGAGCCGAGCACAAGACTGAGATGTGGGACACCTTAAGTACACCCTAAAGCCTGGGGAAAAGATGAACCCAGACTAGAGAAGACTGGCCCACAGATTAGCTGCTTCTCCATTCCTCAATGTGTACAGCAGAGTATCATTTATACATTATTATTTTGTTGTACTATGGAGTCATTTATCCAAGAAACCACAGGCAAGTTTTGCTTTGCTAGATCCAAAGTTCAGGAATGCTTCGATGCCTAAAGCAAGATAAGCATTTTTTTTCATGCACTCTTTACAGAGTTGTTGTCTGGGTCTCCTGCATACAGTAGGTGCCAGCCTTATTTAGTTCTGCCCTGACTCTGCCTGGGAGGGGAGACACTGGATCACCAATCACTTGAGAAGAAATGGAACAGAGGCAGGTCGGCCTGCAGAGGCGTGTCTGGCTCTGCCTGGAAGTGCTTCCACGGATGACATTTCTCTTGTGATGGAACCAGAGTAGAAGTCGTGGTTACATTTCCAAATCTCTCTAGAGTCCAAATAAAGGCCCAAAAGGCAACAAGAGTGGTCCTGGCAAACTCTATCTGCCAACCTGCTTTACATGCTGGGATTCTGTCAGGAGACCTCTATGAAATGCAGGCAGACCTATGCCTATTACAAAGGCTACAGTGATAAGCCATAGTAATGGAATATCTGCATTGCTCTTGCAGTTTACAGAGTCTCCTCTTGGTCATCTGATCCCACAGCCACCTTCTCAGCTAGGACAGGGACATGTCATATTCATCTTAATAATAGACTGAGAGACACGGTGACTGGCTTCTTAGACACAGTGCTTCTGCCTTGAATTCTGCATTGGTTCCATTGGGTATACCAGAAACCACCACACATCAGTCCTTTCCCACTCATACTCACTCTCCGACCAGGAGGGCCTTGAGACCCCTGAAGTCCACTCCCGCCTTTCAAGCCTTGAGAGAGCTGAAAAGAAGAACACACAAAATGTAGTTGTACCCTTGGAGACTATCTCAGGTTTTAATATCGTATTTATTTTATATGTGTCAGTGTTTTGCCCATACCTGCGAACATAGACTGTGTGCATACAGTGCCCACAGTGGCAAGATGGCATCAGATGCCCTAGAACTGCAGTTACAGATTGTTGTGAGACATTATATAGGAGCTGAAAACTGAACCCAGAAACTCTGCAAGAGTAGCAAATGTTCTTAACCACTGAGACATCTCTCCAGCCCTACAACTATCTTAGTTTAAATAAGGTGTTATAGTTCTCAAAAAATTTAAAAGAGCATCTAGACTGAGGCACATATCTCTGTGTCAGGGTGCTTACCTAGAATATATGGGTCCCATCCTTAGTATCATAAATAATAATGGTGATAATGAATAACAATTTAATTAAAAATAAAATACAGCAGCTTATTCGTATCCATTAAATTCCTTGCCCATAATACAAGCCACTGACCCTTAATCATTGACGAACATCCATCTCCGTCTTGTCTCCTTTATTTAGTAGCATATCTGACTCTGACACTGGCCTTAAACTTAAATCTAAATTAGTCATAAGCTGGGATTGGTGCTAAGTGGGGGGGGGGGGGACAGGGCACACAAAGACTGTGTAGAAACCTCTTAATCTATACAGATCAAAGAATATGGGCTGCATAGATAACTCAGAGGGTCAGAGCACTTGCTGTTCTTACAGAGGAACCAGGTTTAGTTCCTGGCACCAAATGGTCTCTCACAACTATTTGTAACTCCAAAGGATCCAGTTCCCTTTTTGGACCTCCAAGGGCACATACTTGGTACATGTGCATATAGGCAAGCAAACATTCACATACATAAAATACAAATAAATAAATGTGTGTGTTTGTATTGTCTTATTTCAATGTGTTTGCTTCATTATATTATATTATAGCCCCTTAGAAACCTGCTTGTTTTCTCATGAGAGACAGAGAGAGGGTGGACCTGGATGGGAGGGTAAGTGGGGAGGAACTGAGAGGTGTAGAGGGAGAGGGAACTATAATCAGGATATATTATATGAAAAAAATCTATTTTCAGTCAAATTTTAAAAAATAATTTTTTTTTTTGGTTTTTCGAGGCAGGGTTTCTCTGTGTAGCCTTGGCTGTCCTAGAACTCACTCTGTAGACCAGGCTGGCCTCGAACTCAGAAATCCGCCTGCCTCTGCCTCCCGAGTGCTGGAATTAAAGGTGTGCGCCACCACGCCCGGCTTTAAAATAAATATTTTTAAATCAAGTAATTAAAAATAATTTTTCCACATCCAAAATGGTCCATGAGTGGACTATGTTTATTCCCCAGACTCACAGTGATAGAGAGATACAAACAAATTATTCTCAGCCTAGGGCAAAGGACCTGTTCAACTGCATCCCTTCCACACCCAGGGTAACAGAGGCATTGCCCTCAGACTTCAAAGTACAAGGATGCTTGTCTTAGCCAGCTGTACTTTAAAAAGGGTAGCCTTCTGCTCTGTGCTTTGCTGGTTGGAAAAACCTCACTAGCCTCCCTTAAACCAATACGCAGTTCCACCATCCTGTGGAATCATCAGGTAGCCCCTGGGACACCGGGAAGATATCTGCTTCAGTTCCAAGAGTGACCTGAAGTAACCATGTGTGTCACGAGGTTCAATTCTGATAGTCAGGAACTATAGGCCCTAACCAAGGTCACATGACTAGTTGGTGGCTTCCCAACCACCCAGGATGCCCTCAGAATGAATTAATCAAAAGTACACGTTTATCATCACAGTAAAAAAGCTGAGGTCTACAAAAGAAATGCGTATTCTTTCTGGAGTCATTGGCCACTTACAGTCAGTCCCTTGAATCCTTTGGGTCCAGGCCCCCCAGGAATTCCAGGATTGCCAGCGTCACCCTGATCACATACACCAAGATGTTAAAATCTTTGCTACGAAAGGATTAAAATATTCTCTGTAATCAATACATAAGCCAATCTTTTCATCATTATGCAATGAAGGCTCATACAACAATAAATACATCTTGGCATAAATTCAGAACTAAACTATTGGCACAGGTAGTTATTCGCAAAATTACTTCAAGCACTCTAATAATCCAAATATTTATATATAAATATCAACCCAGGGACCATCCACTTGCTAAAAGCAATGAGATCCTATGCTGGAAAACATGGTGTACTGACTACCTAAGGTATTAAAGAACAACTAGTTCTATGGGTTATTTCTGGGAAGTTGAGGTTAAAAAAAAATATTAATCTTGGAGTAAGGAGATGTTCCAGCTGCTAACGGTGCTATGGCTCCAGACTGAGGTCCTGAGTTCAATCTCCTAGAATCCATGTAAGAAGCCAGATGTAGAGGCACACATCTGGAATGCTAGCACTCCTGTGTTAACATCCCTCTCTTGCCACACACACTAAAGTTCTAAAGTTTAAGAATGCATTTAAAAGTCATGGAAGCATGCATAAAACCTGCTCAAACTCAAGCCAGAAAAAAAAGCCAGCATGGAGGTGGGAGGGATAGACAGGAAGTTCTACTACTACCCAAGGAGTTATTGGCAATTGATAGCTTTTCAGGGATGGAGAGTCAATTTTCTCTAAAGGTACCACCTAGGTATGCTGACTTCTGCCCACACATCTAAGAGTAGTGGGTAGCACAGGCTGTATCTGGTGCTTTGTTTTTAAGTGGGAGGTGGGGGGGTGGTGGTAGGTATAAAAGGGGAATGGATCTATGAGAAAATAGGGGAGGGGTTAATATTATCAACATATGCTATACAAAATTCTCAAAGAACTAACAAAAAAGGAAATAGCCTAAGATGAAAACAAAACAACAACAACAAACCCAGAGGTTTATTTAAAGAAATCCAATCTGACTTTGGTAGTAGTTATTTATTGATATCACATTGATCAATAAGTTATTACATTTCCCCCTTTATCAATAAATCAGAAAACTGATCCTCTGTAATGAGAACTCTTTTCTGAGGGTTATTTATGTTGCTTCTTCCTAACCTCTTGTGAGCCTCGGGTAATCCATCAGTGAAGAGCACTTTTCAAATGCTCTGAAGCTTGGCTGTTCTCCTGGAGTTGACTCATTCGTTATTTTACCTTAGGCCCAGTCGTCTCTTCTTGATTGAGACATTACAGGGACGAAGCTGGGCTGGGGTTTGGGAAATCATAGCATAGAACCCTATGATGTAATGAGGCAAACTCCTGTTGAAACCACAGGCTGGAGGCATACAGACAGATTATCTAATAGACAATGCGGACCTTGCAAGACGTTGGATCAAGAAGACAGTATAATTAGGTTCGACTTTGGGGGCAAAAATCTAGTGAACATGATGTTTATGGACAGTTGACGGAGAGAAGGTGGGAATAGGAGACCACTAAGAAGAAAGACGGGGTTTTCAGGAGAGGTAGCAAAGCCCAATGATGCTGGATTAGTAACAGAAACCGAGGCGGTGAATGAGACCACCAGGTGGGAGAACTAATCCAGACAGCTGCCTGGAGGTTAGGGTTCCAAGTAGGGATATGTATGGGTCACTGGGGCGAGAAGAAATTCCCATGCACCTCACCTTCTGCCCTGGGTCCCCAGGGAATCCTGTTGGGCCCTGAAATTTTCAGCAGAGAACATATGTAAATCATCAGACCACTTCCTCCACACCATCATTTTGATTTATCAATTGAGAAAATAATTTTTTGGCATATTTACCTTAACTCCTTTTCTTCCTGTCCGACCATAGCCTGGGATGCCATAATCTCCCTGCAAGTACATTGGTTAATTTCAGTTTCTCAAAAGCTATCTAGATGGGGAGACAGTGGGGCTAGGATTTAGCTATAGATGGTGGGGGGTTCTCAGTTCCTATTACCTCTTTTCCTTATAGTGGGGATTGAACCCAGAACCTCTTGTACACTAGACAAATGTTCTGCCACTGAGCTACAATTCCAGTCTCTCATTCCTAGTGTGTACCCTTTTACTACCTTGGCCAGCTCCACTCTACAGCCTCCACAGGAGGCAGGGGGTTAACTGATCTGGATTTCTGCATTCACCAATTTCTTACCTAGAAAATTAGGAGTTGATCTAATACACACACACACACGTGTGTGTGTGTGTGTGTGTGTGTGTGTGTGTGTGTGTGTGTGAGAGATGAATGAGGAATTCAGCCAAAGACATAAATGAGGCTAGAGAGACTGCTCAGTGGTTAAAAGCACTGGCTGATCTTGCAGAGCACCTGGGTTCAACTCCCAGTACCCACATGGTGGCTCACAACCATTTTTAGCTCCAGTTCCAGGAGATCTGATACATAATGGCCAGCACGTGATGCACATACATATAAGCAGCCGTTCATTATACTGACATATAAATTAAAATAAATACACCTTTTAAAAAATGAATCACAATATGTTCATCCTCATTGGTTTCAAAACAACTAATGAGTTAGCATTTTTGCCAACAGCAAAGAGGAAAAAGTTACAATAGCCATTGTTGGTATGGAGATCCTAAAACGTAGTTCTCAGCCTTCCTAATGCTGCGACCCTTTAATACAGTTCTTCATGTTGTGGAGATCCACAACCATAAAACTATTCATTGCTAGTTCCTAACTGTGATTGTGCTACTGTTACAAATCATAATGTAAATATCTCATATGCAGAATATCTGATATGTGACCTGTAGGGGTTGCAACCCACAGTTGAGAACTGTTGCCCTAAGACAATCAGGCTCCTGCACAGAACACATTGACCCATGTAGTGTTTAAATCTTTTTAAGAGTGCTCGAAACTATATCTCAAAGGCCTAGTTAAATACATATTTATCTGACCTAGCTATAAAAAATTCTTGAGCTTTCTACACAGAAATTAATTACAGCATTAGAGATATAGCTCAGTGGTAGAGCCCTTGCCTGGCACATAGGAACCCCGGGATTCTATCCCTAGCCCTTAACTCCTTCCAAAAGGATTCACTGGCGTGTTATTTATGACACTGAGAAACTGAAACAAATGAAATAGCTAATAATAAGAGATCATAAAAAACACAGCCTGTATCCAAGCCAGGTTCCTCTGCTTGTCTTCAATAAGCCGATTAAAAGAGTCAGCTTAATAGTGGGGAGCTCCGAAGGAGACTTATTCACTGAGGCCACAGACACAGTGAATCCCTCAGGGGAGTATTTTGAAACTACTGAAGTGACATTGCAGGGACACAATGACCTGGGAAAGAGCTGCTGGAGGGAGTGAACACTAGGTGATGACACGGTTTTTACCTGAGTGATGTGGTTTTTGTCTTTATTTTGGAATGTAAAGGCTAAAATACTTTAAAATGGCCAGAATATGGTAATGTTTCTTTCCATGGCTTCTCACATTTATGCCTAGGAATCCCCCTTCCCTTTTCTTTCTCTCTTTCTTTTTGAATATTCATGTTTTCAAACTGGATCACAAAAAGACAGTCACATTTCTGTTTGTTTGGTTTGAGGTGGGCTCTCTTGTAGTTCAGGATTTCACTCTCTGTTGTTGAGTTCAGATTTTTAACATTTTATATGTAAGATTCTGTGGCCTGGTGTATGCCTTTTGGTTCCTGCCTTCTTTTAATTTTTTTAGTTATATTTTTCATTTTCTTATGCTGTGCCTGCCTTCCTTAGTTTACGTAACTGCCTGCAGGTTCAATCATGTGGCATATGTGGCAGGACTTCCCTACTTTTAAGCCTGAATAGTATTCCATCGCATGGATATACCACAGTGTTTTTATGCTGTCCATGCACAAACGGACACTTGAGTTGACTCCATATCTTCCCTATACTTGGTAAATTTTCTACTATTTAACATCTACATATAATTTTATAATTAACTTAAAATGACTCTCCCTCTATGGGCTGTCCCTACACTGGGATTTTGGCTTAGGAGGAGCAACTAGGCCACACAAGCTATAAAAGGCAGTAGTCTGTTCCTTGACCCTCCTCTGCTTCTTATCATTCTAGGGTTTTGCAAGGAGAGAAAGATGCACTGTTTTGTGGTTCAACCAAAATGAATGTACATGCCCATGCTGATTGTTAAAATATTGAAACGCTCTGTTCTCATTCACCTGTTACTTCCTCTGCCTTTACCTCATCTCCTTCACACACACACACACACACACACACACACACACACACAAACACACACACAAACACCACCCCCATGCACACATCCAACAGGCCAGGTGCACAGGAAAGCAGCAACAGATGGAGAACTGGCCCACATCTTCCTACCCCAAGTGCTGGGCCCATGCTGCCCCCCCCATCTCCCTTGTCTCAGAACCAAGTACTCAAAGGTTCATACCTGCTTTCCTCGCTGTCCAGGGGGCCCCACCGGTCCTGGGCCTCCAGGAACTCCAGGTTCCCCCTAGACAAAGGGCAAAAGAGCTCAGCAAAGTCAAAGCCACCCTAGGCTGTTCTGTCTGCTGAGCGAGGGGACACAAGGTCCTCCTTGAGCAGTCAGCACTGGGTGAAAGGGATAGGGTGAAAGGGATAGGGTGAAAGACATAATATAGTCTACCCAGAGGATAGCATGACACACATAGCACAGCTCAGGGCTGAGCTCTGGGGACTTTTTAAGGCTGCATAGTATTCCTGTGTGTGTGTGTGTGTGTGTATACACATACCACAATGTTTCCTGCTTCCCTAGTGTCAATGGACTGAAGGAAAGGGAGGGTAGAAAGCTCCCACCAGGGGAAACTGGCTCTTTTGTATTTAATCATACAATATTTGCTTATTGTCCTGGAAAATGAATGACTGGATATGATAAATGTAGTCCTGCCCCCACTGAAGGTAGTGTGGTTAGAAAGAGAAAGAATGGGATGGGCAATTACCACCCTGAGTGAGAACAAAGAAGAGACTCAAAGGTCCAATGAGGTTTCCCCATGAGACAAAGAAGCTGAAGCCCAAAGGACTTTGTGTGTGCTGAGGAAGGAGCAAGGGAGACTAAGAGTGACTCTGGGAGAGGGGAAAGGTTGGCTCTGGAGAAGTGGGGTGTGGGATCAGGAAGGAACTGAACTGAGAAACCTTGGAATTGAATATGGGGAAATGCAAAAACCTTTGTGATCTTCTCCCCCATCCCAGGCCCAGGGTTGATGCCCAGATAACACTGTAAGTAAGTTGAAGGTAGATAGCATGATAACATGTGTGTATGTGTATATTGCAATGGCTGTCACAATCACATTAACACATCTCTTACCACACTGCTTGGTAATAGTCTTCTACTTGAGTTGGATTTTTCTTGTTGATATATGAGTGTATGTTCAGGTGTGTGTGTGTGTGTGTGTGTGTGTGTGTGTGTGTGTGTGTGTGTGTGTAGACATGTGCAGACATGCATGTGGAGGTCAGAGGTCAACATCAGGTGCCTTCCCCAGTCATTCTCGTTTTATTCTGTGAGACAGGCTCTCTCAGGAAACCTGGGGATCACCAATTCAGCTAAATGGACTGGACAACACCTCTATAACCAGCTTATTACATGAGTTCTAGAGGACCAAACTCAGGTCCCAGTGTTGTAGAGCAAGCCCTTTGTCAGCCAAGCCATCTCCCAAGCCCTAGCTTATTACGATTAAAGCTTGAAGACTTTCCCGGCAGAAGACTGACAACCTAGTTTTCTGAACTCAGTAGAAAAAGAAACCTTAGGTCCTTGGCTCAACTGTGAAAGAGTTGAGGTCTTGACAAGAGAAGAGAAAACCTCGAAGGGCACCGCTGTGGCCACATAGACCTCAGCCCCTGAAGAATGAAAGCAAAGGGTCCAGGTGGACCTGAGGTCAACCACTGACTCTCTGGCAGTCCCCACCACAGCTATCTTAGCCAGAGTGGGCCTGGGTGAGACCAAAAGAAGCACAAAGGTGAGTTCAAAAACATCTGTTCCACGCATCTCAGTGAATGAATTCATTCCTGCTCAGGGAATATAGGAACTGAAGAGATTTCTCAGCAGCATTTTGTGATGGGCATATAACTGCCTCTCCTTATAGTAGGGACAGCCTCCTAAAAAGAAGCCACAGGGAATTCTCTGCTCAAGGGATGGGAGAGAACACACTGGCAGGATGCAGGTGGGTTGAGCATGTGAGGAATTTTCACAGAGCTCAGGGGGAAAAATGTTGCCACTTTTGTTCTGGGTATTTGAAACCAACAAGAAATAGTGTTTACCTTTCTCCCCACAAATCCAGGTCTTCCGATACCCCCTCTGGGTCCTGCTGGCCCAGGAGAACCCTGAAAATAAAGAGTAAGAGATGAAAAAGCCACTGCTACAGAATTCCTGAAAACTCACCAGGAGCAAGTTATCAACTCACATCTTTCCCAACAGTCCCAGATCCCAGAAGGCTTAACAGGAGACACACGCAGTGAGCGAGGGGAGAGGGTAACCTAGGTAATAGACCACAGCTCTGCCTCCACCAGAAATTACTGGTCCATGTGAGACCTTGGGGGTCAAGGGGAGGCAAAAGGCTTGACTCAAGCAACATAAGTGAGAGGAAGTTCACTGTGGTGTTAGAATAAAACAGACCAATGCCACATGCAAGTCCCACAAAGCTACAGATACATCCATCATGATGTGCAGAGTGGATTTCAACTTTTTATTCTAAATCTGGGCATAAGCATCCTTCACTGTCCCTCTAGAAAGTTATAACTGAGCACATTCAGGCATGTCTTGCCTTCTGAGCTCTCACTGGCAGAACTGGAGGAAGAACTCAATAGAATCAAGCGCTCCATACAAGCCCCTCACCATCCAAACTCTCACTCCTTACTTGGGAAACTCATTCAAATGCTGAATTAGAAAACCTAGCTTAGGAATCAAACAGAACTGTGTAAGCATGGATCTTTGCCATGTCAAATGTTCGTGTTCAGTGGAGAGGCAGACACATGGCACAGCGAAAATTTAAAAGTGCAAGAAGAATAATTCATTTGTGTTAGACACGTCCATCATTTGGCAGCAATTTTAGATCTTCAAATGCTTCCTTGGGCTGAGGGAGTGGGTTTGTGCTTTCAGAGAGAAAGATCACCTAAGGGCTCTGAGCTGAGCGAAAACATGTATCCATAGAAACCAAAAACGATGAAATAAATGTCCCACAGATGGCATAAAATATTCTACATGCTTGGGCATTTTACAGTAAGAACAAACTAAAGGTTGCAAGTCATTGGCCCTGATGTCTCTGGGTCACTCACCTGAGGTCCCTGATACCCTTGACTTCCTTTGTCTCCTTTCCCACCACGATTTCCGCTTGATCCCTTTTTGTTGGAAAAACAAAAAACAAAACAACAACAAAAACTGATGTGCTGTGATGTCAGTGAAACTCACTCTCTTAATGGATGCTTTTGAAACATCCCCATGGAAACAGAGCAATGGTCTACACCTTCAAGCAACCTTACTCCTGTGAGATTAAGTCCTTTTTTAGAAGAATAACTGTGGACAAGCCCAGACATAGTGACACAGATCTTATTAAAGGATTCTCTGCCTTGGCAAACAAGTCTCATCCTTCTTCTACAGGGAGAAATAAAAATAGGTCAAAAGGGAAAAAATAAACCCATGAAGAAAGGGAGACACAAACAGCCATTGAATGTATTTCATTGATGGTTCACTGGACCAAGGTGCTTTTTCAATGTGTAGAATACAGGAAACGGTAGATTCAAGTAGGGGCTAAAAAACACATGGTCGCAGATGTCTGCTGGCTGAAAGTTTATCTCTCAGACATATTTTATGTGTGGGTCTCACAGAATTCTCTTGTCTAGCTTATAGAATTAAAATGGTCCCTGCCTAGCAGAAATCACCGAGTAAACCTCATGCCACTAGTGTCAAAAGATCCCAGAGCATCAAAATGACTGCTGTCTCACACCCAACCCCAAAAAGAGCTGAGTAGTGCCAGACAGATACCATGGTTACTCAACGTGGCAAATGTACTAGATGTCTGAAATAATCAAGAAAATCGAAATTCATTTACGGTTAAGAATCTGGAATTTTCTAGAAGAAAAATGAGATTCCTGAAAGACCTTAAAATGGGCATTTCTACATGAACTTTCAAAAGTCCAGGTTTAAAGTGAGCTCAACACATAGTGAGATTCACCAGTGACAACACCTGTGTGGGACAAAGCCACCCTTGTGGGATCATCATGGCTTCTTCCAGGCAGAGAATACAGAGCAGATGCCCTCACCTCTGACACCTGTGCCACTAGTGGCATTTGGGGACTGATGGAAGCCCAATGTAAAATAATAATAAATAATATATTATTGAGCTGTTTTTCCTTCTTACCAGAACCCAGTACTATGCAATGTGAGCACAGAGGACATTCTTCCCCTCTTGAGGGTCATTAATGAGCTGCAAATGTTGGACCAGGTTTGATGGAACAAAATCAAAATTCAGAATCATCTCCCACAATGAGAAATGCACAAGGCGATAGATGTCTGTAGATCACTATTTTATCAGTTATATAATTTTGAAATTTTTATTATTTAGTTTTTGTGCATGTGTGTCTGCACACTTAAGTGCAGGTACTCAAGGAGGACAGCAGAGGGCACCAGAGCCTCTGGAGCTGCAGTTACAGGCTCTTGTGAGCCACCCCACCTGGGTGCTGGACATCAAACTCTGGTCCATAGCAAAGTATTGGTGCTCTTAACCACAGAGCCATCTTTCTAGCCCCTCTGTTGTATGCTGTTCTACTGAGCTACCTGCCTTCTTACAACCAGAATGACTCCATGCTCTTTGCACACATTTATGAAATACCCAGCATACCTGTGAGCCTTGTAGTCCTTCAGGTCCCTGTGTACCTTGAGGTCCTGGGTCTCCTGCTTGCCCCTAATGAACAAGAGTTTTCAGTGTTTAGATTTTCTCTGCATGGTTCCCATACATAGATCATTTGTTTTGTCTGCTGGGCTCACCCCTTACACAGCCTGAGATCTTATTGTTCCAGCTGTCAGGAATGAACTCAAGTATGCTTCTAATTATCATAAAGATGGGGGGTGCATAGGACAATTGGCTCAAACAAGCTGTGGTGGTTTGAATGAGAATAGCCACAGAGGCTCACATATTTGAGTGTTTGGTTCCCACATGAGAGAACTGTTTGGGAAGGATTAGGAGATGTGGCCTTGTTGAAGGAACTGTGTCACTGGGGGGTGGGCTTTGAGGTTTCTAAAACCCACACCAGCCCTAGGCTCACCCTCTCTCTGCCTGCGGCCTTATGATCAGGAAGAAGTTCTTAGCTACTGTTCCAGTACCATGCTCCATACCATGATGATCATGGACCAACCTTCTGAAACTACAAGCAAGTCTCCAATTAAATGATTTCCTCTATAAGCTGCTTTTTTTTATGGTGTCTCTTTCACAGCAATAAAACAGTAAGACACACATTTTGTTTGAAACTGCCATAATGATATCAAATATTTAGCATGTTAATTAAAAACAAGTTTAAATGGAAAAAACAAAAAAACATGGAGGGAATACCTGGAATATATAGCTAATAATAATGACTTGAATAAAAGCTAAGAAGAAGCAAGAATTTCACTTTCTTTCATGCTGGTTCCCGATACACGTGAAAGACAATCGAGGGTGTAAGAGTCGAGGTTGCTCGTGTTCTGTTTGTTTGTTGGGAGGTGTTCCTGAGGGAGATTTTGCCATTGTTGAGCCTTTGCTATTTCTAGAAGCTGACTAGAGCTGCTTGTGTTCCTTACTAGTCAGTGGGGTTCATGCCCAGTGCTGGGCATCCTTACACCATCCTGTCGAATGCTATTTGCCCAGCACCATCTATGTAGGAGAGATGTTCATAGTCCTCTACCAGAAAGAACGAAAAATAAAAAGAATACTTACTGAGGGACCCTGGGGCCCCCTCCGGCCTTCCATTCCCTGAAACACCGAAGGCAAAGCATCAGTCAGTGTGCCCAGACAGAAGGACGGTCCCTGAGGCAAACCAGTCTCTCCTCTTCCTTGCTTGTAGAGAGTTCTCTGGGAGCCTTAGCAGAGCATGTTTTCCCATTGGGCGTTTTAATCACATTAACATTTAGGGGATTGATGACAACCCAATGTAAAAGTCACTACAGCTCCGCCCCAGTCTGATAATCTCTCATGGTTATCGAATGGGCTATCTGGAGGTCTAGATCGCCCTGAAGAACTGTTTTCTTCCCTGCAAACCCATGAAGCACTGTGTGCTGAGGAGAGGGAAAAGGGAAATTTCTAGATGTTGAGGTAAGTCACTCAGTGCATCATGCCCCCCCGCCCCTCCCATTATCCCTTGGGGTGTGGCTGCTTCTTTGTGTGATCTAGATGCTACTGATCAAGTTTATCATAATAAAGCCAGGCTGGTCCCTCAGCTCTGTCTGCACTTATCTGAGAAGCAGTTCATGTCAACTGTAAGCTCCAGGACAGAAGAAAGCCAGGAGGGACCCCAGTCCTAACTTATAGTTTCCAAACCTCAGCCATAAAAATCTGCTGGCATTACTCTCACTGAAGAAGGCGTGGAACACTCTCAACCACTAACTGATATTATATTGTGATAACCAGCCACAACTATTTTAAATAATTGCTTTTATTCAATTATTATGGAGGAATTATTTCAGAACTGCCATTTTTCTCCTGTAGCTCCTTAGGTTAAATCACCCAACTATCATCTCCATCAAGTATTAAATTTTTAAAATATCCTTTGGAGAGAAGTTACCATAGTAACTCATCAGCTGTCTGTTTCTGGATATGACTAGTTAATGCTCTTGGAGAAGGAAAACGGAGGAGATTGAAAAGCCATCGAAAGTGGATACTGTTGGCATAACTTCACATTCTGTCTCCATCAAAGAGCAAGGATGAGGGCTAGCATGGTGTCTTCCCAGGCAAATGCGTTTGCTGCTTTTGCAAAGGACCCACTCCAGGGGGCTCACAACTACCTGTAACTTAACCTCCTCTTCCGGCCTCCGTGGGCACCTGGATGCAAGTGCACACACATGCACACACAAGTGAAAAATAAGAGCAAGGATAATAAACTGGTCATGGTGGTACATGCCTATAATCACATCACTTGACAGGCCAAGGCACAAAGACCTTGAGTCCAAGACTAGCCTGGTTTACATAGTCAGTTCAATGCCAGCCTGAGCTACAGGATGATAGAGACCCTTCCTCACAAAAAGTGGGGGAGGGGTAGAGAAGAAAGATTGAAAGGAAGAATAATGTTTATTCTGTATAGTTGGTTTTTGTACAACATTGTCCTTAGAGGCTCGGCCTTAGAAATAATCACTCTCTCTTGCTTTTGGCCCCACTATTTAAAGCCTAAGTGGCCCAAAGAAAATGCACAGTAAGCCTCACACAGAGCATAAACTCTAAAGTAAGAACATCTGAGCTTGAAGCTCAGCTCAGTCACTTACTAGCTATTGTGACCTATGGCAAGTTGCCCAAGTCTCTGAGACTTGTTCATCTCTAATGTGGATATGATGATATAATCCACCTGGCAGGGGTCTTACAGGTTTCAACTAGATGAGCATTTGAAAGTGATGAGGTGAGTATCTGCTCCAAACCAGATGACACATTAGACATAGAAGTGTTATAAAGACTCTGCCTATGGCCACCAAAGGCCACCAAAGGCCATGGGTCTGGAATGTGGCTTCCTGTATGGTTGGGAGTGTGTTGAGCCATTGTTTTAGTAACAGCTGTTGTGATGATTACTCCATGTAAGTTGAAGTTCAGTCACACAGGGAGCCCATGCCTGGGTTGGGGTGTGTTGTTTACAATCCATTACCCACTTATGATGCTCTGAATCGCACGACAGCATTCTGGCCTACATTGGAGATGTGGGGGGAGGGCAGAAAAGGCCCAGGTTGCTTAATTATGAAGATGAATATGAATGTTGCTTTATTTAATTCGCAGGCAAAGAAATTGCAAAGCAAAGAAATAGGTAAAAGACAGGGACAAGACTGAGGTCCTTCAATCCTTATAGTGATTTAAAAGGCGCTGATTAGCAGGTCCAAGGATTAATCCCTACCCTGATCCCTAACAGCTTTGTTTTTAAAGTGCATGATTTATGTGTCAGCTACAAACCTATTTCAAACTAAAAATCCTTTTTTCTCTTGAGCCAACAGATATATTTATCTCTAAAATTTATAACACTTAGTTTATCTCACGGCTCTGATGTCCTCCCCCAATTACATCTTAATCCACTTGAGTCTGGAAGACACAATCCTAGGGAATGGTCCCAGAAGCTTGGGAAGCCCAGCCCCTCTGGCTTAGGATCTTTGCCATTCTGGATAAACAAAGGCAAGACAGACTAGGATGGAGCCTCTGTTCCCAGGGAAAAGGGCATCAGGCTGCTGACTTCAAGGGATGAGAACCATCCAACACTACTCAGAAAAGAAAGCCAAGGATTTTCATTCCCTCCAAACAAATTAAAGCCAAACCCAGCCAGGACTCTGAACATTCTTTTCTGTTATCACACCCATACTGAGTACGAGACAGAAGAGCTTTCAACACAAATGTCATCTCTGTGCACACCTATAATCCCAGCACACAGGAGGCAGGGGCAGAAGATTTTCTGTCAGTTTGAGGCTAGCCTGATCTACATGGTGGGTTCTAGGCCAGCCTGGTCTATTCATAGTGACTTCCAAGCCAGCCAGGGGTATGTAGAAGGACTCTTCTTTCCCCCATACCCCAGAAAAATAAATAATTATCATCTCTAACTTCAGTCATCCACAGAAGGTAATGCGGTTTCTTTGTTAGTCCTTAAAAATTGAAGAAACATCTAATGTCTTATTTGGGAGGAGGTAGGATTGATATCACAAGATGCTATAAGCTACCCCAGGGCCTCCATTGAGTTGGCTTTCAATGTTGGTCCTAATAGCCAGGGTTTGGGAGTCCATTCAGGAAGAAGCCACTCCTATGCTCCCTTTCCACTGTCAATGTGTCAAGACCTGGAGATTGTGTCCACCCAGTCCATAGTGTTCTGACATAGCTCCTGGAGATTGTGTCCACCCAGTCCATAGTGTTCTGACATAGCTCCTGGAGATTGTGTCCACCCAGTCCATAGTGTTCTAACAGCTCCCAGGTGCTAAGTTAGGAGACTGTGCATCTTCAAGTCCTGGGCTCCCTTCAAAGGCATTCAGAAACACCTTGAAAGTTAAAGGCAGAGGCAGACTAGAGAATGCTGTCTTTTAGTCACAGATGATTTTGCCTCCCACAGCCACCAGCTGTAGACGTTTGGCAGTATCTGGAAAGACATTTTTGGATGTTTACTAAGGGGTAAGCAGATGAGGAGAGCTTGGGGGTATTGCTAAGCATCTTACAAGGTGCAAGACAGTCCTTCCTAAGAAAGAATTCTCTCAGGCCTAAACAATGAGTGGAGTTGAGATTTTAGAGTGCCTGCAAATGTACTCTCCAGGCACAGGTCTGCGGTCTCTATCTATGTCTCTGTGGCCATCACAAGTGATAAGGAGGGAGAGAAATATCTGGGACATACTTACCCTGCTTCCTTTGGAGCTAGGACGGCCATGTGTCCCCTTCTGCCCAGTTATCCCCTAGAAACACAACAATTTCCCAAAGCCGTAAGTCAAGAGCAGGTTATAAGTCCTGAGTAGGTTATAAAGCTGTCAGCGTGAAATATCAAATGCCATCAAGATGGCAGAATAAGGGAGTCATGCTGGAAACCAGTCTGTAGAGGACAATGTTGGTGAAATGGCCAGCAAGGACCAAGATAGGAGTAGCAACATACCGTAAGTAAATGGTGACAAGTGAGGTATATCAGCACTTCCTAGACATTAATAACACCCCCCAAATGTATAGCCTACTTCCAACATACTTTATTTTCTTCTATCTATAGATGATGTGATGGGTGTTTGTTCATACACCTCCCTAAACTTACTTAGCTCAACAACAGAATCAGTCAACTTATCTATGTAACACAGATCCAATTACTTGTCGTCCTCGTTCTCCTTTCTCGCCCTTCTGGCCTTTGATGTCGCTGTCTTTTCCTGGGTCACCCTAGGAGATAATTTCAGAAATGATTAGAGTCCAGAAACGCCACCATGAGGGAGTTAACTCATCAGTTCGGACACAGAACCTTGCTATAGAGTCCATCCTGGCCTTGAGTTTGTGACTAAGGAGCCCAGGCTGGCCCTTAACTCACAGCTAGCCTCTTGCCTCGGCCTTTTGAGTTCTAGGATTACAGATATGTGCCCCACATCAGCCTTTCTTTTTCTTTTCCTTCCTTTTCTTTTTCTTTTTCTTTTTCTTTTTCTTTTTCTTTCTTGTGTGGTACATGGACTTAAAGCCAAGGCTTAGTATACATCAGGCAAAATTTCTGTCACTGACAGATTTTTTTGAGATGTTCAGGCTGCCTTGAACTTGAGATGCACCTGTATCAGCGACCTGCACAGCTGGAATTCAAGGACGGTGCCGCCCGGCTCTTTATTTAATGGTATAATATAAGTGTTAGGCAGGCTTCCACAGTCTCAACCTGGGGACATGACCCCTTTGGCAATCCTCCATCTCCAAATACATTTACATTACAATTCAGAACAGTAGCAAAATTACAGTTATGAGGTAGCAACAAAAATAACTTTATGGTTGAGGGTCACCACAACATGAGGCACTGTATTAAAGGATAGAAACCTTAGAAAGGTTGAGAGGCGCCGGGCTAATTCAAGCTAATGGATGAAATGTAAGAAAAATCTCCAACTTGAAACTCTTATCTGCTCCAGAGGAGGGGGTTGGTGACTGATGCAGTCTTCTAAGAGTGCATGCTGTGCACTAACTTTCCTGCAATGTGGCTTCACTGAGGCGCCGGCCCAACCCGTGCCAAGCCAGTCCCTTGGCTGTGGAATGAAAGCCTCCTATAATTGAGTCTGGAAGAGAGAATCTTACTAGGGTTGTAGGTCCATGGTAAAATGTTTGCCTAGCAGGCACCAGGACCTGGGTGTGAGTCCCAGTGCTGTTAAACCAACAAACAAGCAAACCATGAATAAATCAAGCTCTGGGCTGCACTTTCTATCTGACAAATAAAACAAAGGAAGTTTTCACTATAGAAAGTTGGAAGTCTCAACCCACTGTGAGAACTCAAGCAATGGAACTTTAGATCCCCGTTCTAAGCCTTTAAAATAATCGGTCCATGTCAGATTTGATTAGGTTTCCCCCCAACTAAGAAATCCCCAGGTCACAAACCTTCCTGCCCAGCTCCCAAGGCCAGCCCTTGCCGGCACTTCAGTGGAAATCACTTTGGAAAATGGGAGCTGAATTGTGCGGAGATAAAATTCAGAGCTAAGTAGGATCTGGTAACTTACGGGATCCCCTGGGAAGCCCTTCTCGCCATCTTCCCCAGGAGCGCCTCTGATGCCTGGGTGGCCCTGAAAAAGATGGATGGATGGATAGATGGAGAGACAGAACAAAACAAAATGTGCCTCTGTGTTATCTTGTATGTGGCTTTTATAATGGCCTTAAATGCCAAGCAATGCACATGGAGAGGATAGTCAATCAGATGAAATAATTCATGTTTTCCTGCCTCTCCCAGGTGCCCTTTTCCCAAGGTCACGTTTAAGCCACGGTCAGGCTGAAAAGTAGGAAACCTTCTCGTGGTCAAGTGCAGGGTTGTGCAATGGGACTTTCAGCTGGTGGGGGAAACTCCATGTTCCTTTTATCATTTTTGGCTATGTGGCACTTGGAACTGTAGCTAGTGGAACGGAAGGGTGGAATTTTTTATTTCAGTGAATTTAAATTTGAGCAGTCACGTATGGACATTGGCTGTCCTGGTTGGACTGTCCAGCAAGTTTAGCACTTCTGTTCTCCACAAGAAACCTCACCAGGGGTTTTCTACTGTCACCTCAAACAACTTTCCAGTGAAATTTACCCATACTAGGGTCCCTGGAGGCATTTAGACTGATTCCCCATTTCCTGCTGCCCTGTCTCTGAGCCAAGGTTACAGCGAGACAACAGAGGTTTCTAAGAACATCACAAAGACAGGCTTCTCTCTGAATAACCTGAGGGTGGCTCCTTGCACCAACATCCCCATTGCCTCATCCCTGGTTGGTCCCTGCATGCACCTAATAGATCATATGCCTGTTCTTTTTGTAACTGCTTTACTTCAAAGCTCACATCCCATCCAGCCTCAGTCACTACAGACCCAACCCGTAAGCCTTCCTTATATCCATGGCAACCCCAACAGTCCCTGCACTACTTCCAAATAGTATTTCTGAAACAGAAATTAAATTGCTGTTTAAACCCTTTCATGCATGTACATACACGTACACACACACACACACACACACACACACACACACACACACACAGCCTTATAGCTCACTGGACCTGTCTGAGTTTCTTCTTACAACCTATTGAAACCCATCTTCCTCCACCTGAACTCTGTTCCTTCCAGGCAGAGCAACTGTCAGTTTGGCCCCAGTCTCAACTGCTTGCTTACCCTTGGTCTAGAATGTTCCTTCTCCACATCCATGCCTTGCTAACTACAGTTCACTCCTGGTTTCAAAAAAACTTCCTTGACATCCTACCTCCAAGCTGACTGGGATCAAAAGGACCCCAAGTGGTCCCAGCCATTTCTGTGTACTATAGGACCCTTGAGGGTGAGGATGACATGTGGTCCATTCACATCTCTGGACCCCTGACAAATAACTCAGTGTCTGGTATGTTAGAGATGCTCACAAATATTGATACATAAACAGGTCAGGACATAAAGGCAGAGTCGGCTGGGGTCAGGACATAAAGGCAGAGTCAGCTGGGGTCAGGACATAAAGGTGGACTGGGCTGTTGGGATGAATTTAAAATAAACAAAATATTTCACTAGAATTTATAACTCCAAAGCCACCCAAATTAACTCTTTCATTTTCTTTGGTTTTGATGTTAGGAAAGAATATAAAGGCCCGTAGTGGCCAAACATGTTCACTTGCAGACCTCTGAAGAACAGAAAGAGCTCGCACAGTGACCTTTCCTATCTGGAAATTCCCAAAGATCACATAGTAGTCATGGTGACTTGAATGAGAAACTAGCTTGGCCCCATCCCAGCTAGTGGCACTTTTTCGGGAGGTTCTGAAATCCATAGAAGGTGGAGCCTTGCTGGAACACATCACTGGAGGCTGGCTTTGAGAGTTTATGGTCTATTTCCCATGCCCCCTCGCTTTCCTGTATATGAATGAATATGATCAGCCAGCTTCCCACTGGCTGCCATGCAGGCCTCCCCCACACCCATGAGGACCCAGTCCCTCTGGAACCATAAGCTAAAACAAAGCCTTTCTCCCTTACGTTGCTTTTAGCCAAGGAATTTTTATCACAGCATCAGAAAAAGAACAATACAGTAGTCCGTGTGCCCCAAACAGAAGAATGCCATCTTGTTTGTTGGCAATGGGCTTTCATTATGTGATTGGGATGGCTAATTTTGTCAACCTGATTGAGTTTAAGAAACATTCAGGACCCTATGAGGCACACCTTCCGGTTTGTCTCTGAGGGTTGCTGGCCAATCCCAAAAGGTTTAAGCTGAGAAGGGAAGACCCACCCTGACTGTGGATGCCACCTCCCCATGGGCTGGGGTCCTTGGCTATATAAAATAAGACTAAGAAAGGGCTGAGCATTGGTCGACCCCCTTCTGTTTCCTAGTCAGTACCACGCACCAGGACCCTCTAACCACCATGCTTTCCCCACCAAAACAGATTGTGTTCCTTCGAATGGTGAGACAAAACAGTTTCTCCCTTAAGCCCAGGGGCTTCTGGGTGGTACCAGGCATTTGGTCACAGCTAGAAGGTAACCAAGATGCTGGAGAAGTCAGCTGTCAATTTTATCCCCAACTGCTGGCACAGCTAACAAGGCGGGATCTGTCACCAGGGACAACTTAATTAGTGAAAAGTTACCTGATCGCCAAGGTCGCCTTTTTGTCCCTTTCCCCCACGAAATCCGTAAAATCCCTAAACAAACATAAGACAAAAAAATCTCACTTAGAACAATCAGCCTCAGAATGGCTTTATGCTAACTCAAAGAAGAAGAGACAGGCGGCTCACTTCTTCTCCATCCAGTCCGTCAAGCCCGTCCTCTCCATGTTCCCCCTAAGGGAAGACAAGAATCGGCAGTCAGTACAGCTGGTGGCAGTACTGAAGCAGCCAGGAGGTCTCTGACTTGTGCTTGCTAGGAAATGAATCCAAAGTAGGAGGTCAAACTTGCCTGAGAAGGAGATACAATACCTGAGCTCCTGAAAGTCCTTTGACTCCCTGCAAAAGATGAAACATCTGTCACTGCAGGGTTAGTCTTGAATGGAGATTCTGAGAGTATTGGCTTGCATTGTCTTTCTGATTACTTCTGCCCACACACCCAGATAAAGCTTACAAGTGGAATTAGATGAATGTTGGAGACTCAACTACTAACGTAAGAACCAACACGTCACACGGGGAGAGAGGAAAGAGAAAACAAGCAAGAAAATGGGGGCCGACAGGAAGTTGTCTCAGGGGAGAGAGAAGGATGCGCCAGCAGAGGCTTACCTTTTGACCTCGAGTCCCCGGGCATCCCATGACTCCTCTGTCTCCTTGAAGCCCAATTTCTCCTCGTCTTCCCTAAGAAGTGAATTTAAACATATATCCAAAGTTATACCAACTTGAGACAAAGCGATTCCTCCTGTGATCCTCCAGTTCCTCACAGGCTTTCCCTGTCAGCCTTCAGGAGTCCCTCAGGAGTCACAAATGGGTTGAGGGTGAGCTTGCCTGCTTTATTCTCTCATCAGACAGTGCAATCAAAGGCTCAGAAGTCACTCTGTCTCCTAGCCACAGTCCTAAGTCTTCAGCGGTCCCATGATATCATGCCCAGGGCCCTGATGCCACCCTGGAAAGCAGCTCAGTGCCCAGGGCTGGAGCTGAGCAGGAACAGAGGGGAAGACAAATTACTGCAAGAATGGAGTGCAAAGGCAGAAGAGACTGTCCTCAGGGAGAAGCATCAGTAGGTAATGTGCTTTCTCTGTATGAGGAAGGGTCCCAGTTTAACCTCAGAACCCACATTTTAGAAATGCAACAGCAGTGGAATGTATTTAATCCCAGCCCTGGGAACAAGGGTCAGAGACAATGGAACCCAGCTGTTCTTGCTGGCTGGCCTATCCAAATCCACAAACTTCATGCCAATGAGAAACCCCATCTTTAAAAACTGCTAATAAAGTGCTGGCAGTGCACATGTGTAACTCCAGCACTCAGGAGGCAGAGACAGGCAGATCTCTGAGTCTGAGGTCAGCCTGGTCTACGGAGCTCAAGGACAGCGAGGGCTACACAGAGAAACCATGTCTCAAAAAAAAAAAAAAAAAAAAAAAAACTGAAAAAAGTAAAAGAAAGTAGATTGCTCCTGAGAAACAACATCTGGGATTGACCTCTGGCACGTGCACACACACAAACCCCACACAGACAAACACACACACACACACACACACATACACAGACACACACATAGATACACATATACACACACACAAACAGACACACACACACACAGCCATTCCTCACAGTCTAGGTCTGTCCAAAGTCAGACTATCCACACAGGAAGAATATTTAAGGTCAATATATTTCTCATTAACCCTAGCTTTCCCAGGAAATATTTGGAAGTGACCAAGAGCCAGAGTTAAACGCATTAAGAGAAAACAACCATGAGCTATACATGAGTGTGGGAGCCTACTGTCTCTGGGACCTGGGACTGGACCAACATGTGAGGGATTATGTAGATTAAGTTATCTTCTGAATATGCCTCTGAGGAATATTCTTGTTTAGATTAAGTTTTTAAAAAAAGAAACAAACAAACAAACAAACAAAAAACAAATAAACAAACCCACCCTAAGATATCACACCATGAGATATCACTTCATGGGTGTGGTAAAAAAACAAAAAACAAAAAACAAAAAAACAAAAAACGAAAGCACCTGGGGAGGGGGGTACCTAGGGAGAGGAGGCTATCTGGAGAAAAGGCTATTTGGAGGGGTTTGGGGGGCGGGGGGGATGAGCAGGCTTCCTGACTGTGGATACAATGTAAGCAGATGTCTCATGGCATACCCACTGTGATGAACCATCCCCTCACATCAGAAGCCAGTGTAAATCCCTCCTTTCTTAAGATGCCTCTGTTTGGACATTTTTTTAGAAGAAGAAGAAAAATAGCTAACACAGCTTCCACATGAGGGAAGGGGTAAGTGAGGCTTCTTCTATCTGTCTTGCTTCCTTTACCCTGAAGATGGATGGGCCCTACACGACCTCAAGGGGTTGCCCACAGCCACGGGTGGCTGAGAGGACCTTAGGCATCACAATTTCCCATAGCCTGTACTTACAGCCTGCTATGGGCCCTCAGCAAGGCAGAGAGGTGACTCACCACACGCAAAGGCATGCTTAGACTGGCGTGGCAGTGTTGGAGACCGCACTGGGGTACAAAGTGAGCCAGGTAGTGTATTCCCTAAGCCATCCTTTCAAAGTATGCTAGGCTGGCCTTGAGTCCTAGAAAAATGATCAGAAAGCTAAATGCCCTGGTCAAGGTCTAGCTCATAGGTCAGTCCTTGGAAGTCTCATTCCAGAGTCTGAGCATTATAAACGGAGCACTCTGTTTGCCTAGCAAAGCCACCCAGAGGCTTCGGTCCCTCCACATTCTACTCAAGGGTGATAGGCCAAGTGACAGCTCTGGTTTTAGAGTAAAATATTGAGGCTTCCAAACCTCCAGGCAGCCTTTAGTCATGAAGTCATGCTCTTGGAGATGGCCTGTGCACTTCCTCTCTGTGGTAGAAGGACATGTGCTCCATCACTGGGCCTAAAAGGAGCTCCCTGGCAGATAAGCTATTCCATCCTGTCTAGAGACACAGGAGAATTCCAGACCCCAACACTGATGTGAAAACAACAACAATCCCATCCCTGGCAGGTGAGCCATTCCAGTCCACAGCTTCATGTTAATGGAGAGGAAGGAAGACAGCCCCTTCCTCCACAGCACTAGTTTAAAAAGAAAACACACACACACACACACACACACACACACACCCATAAAGCTTTTCACAACAAAGAAATCAATAAGTGTGGATTCACTGGGAGAAGGGGGGGAATGCTGACTTACAGGGTCTCCATCCTCTCCCCTGTGTCCTCTGCTACCTTTTGGACCTGAAGAACCCTAGGAGGAAAGAGAGAAGGCCATTGAACCATCCTCTGTCAGTACAGACTTGCAAAGTAAGTCATTAGGCATTCCAGGCTCACCCCCCCTCCCTTGAACATCAGATGGACTTTGGGCCACCAAAGCCACGGGTTGCAGAGAATCCAACATCTGCAGCTGGCCTTTTCTTGGCCTCATCTCTGATGAGGAGGAGATCCTCCTGGTGATGGATGAGGGTCCACTCTTATATCCATGGTCATCATTTTTAATACAGATTTTTATTGTTTTCTGTATGTGCTTGCTGGTTTTGTGTCAACTTGACACAAGCTAGACTCGTCAAAGAGGAGAGAGCCTCAACTGAGAAAAATGCCTTCCTAAGATCAGGCTGTAGACAAGCCTGGAGGGTGGTTTCTTAATTGCTGATTGATAGGGGAAGGCCCAGCCCATGTGGGTGATGCCACCCTGGGCTGGTGGTCCTAAGTAAGAAAGCAGGCTGAACAAGCCACAAGAAGCAAGGCAGTACGCAGCACCCCTCCCTGGTCCAGCCTATTTAAGTTTATGCCCCGACTTCCTTCAGTAGTAAACAGTAATATGAAAATATAAGCCAAAAAACCCTTCTCAAGTTGCTTTTCATCATGGTGTTTAATCACAGCACTAGCAACCATAAGACTATGTGCATGCGTGTGTGTTCGTATGTGTGTGTGTTTGTGTATGTGTATGTGAGTGTGTGTATGCATGTTTGTGTATGTATGTGTGT
The DNA here is from genome assembly GCF_978045245.1 of Mus caroli. NCBI lineage: Eukaryota > Metazoa > Chordata > Mammalia > Rodentia > Muridae > Mus > Mus caroli. The sequence goes on from NW_028227266.1 coordinate 104,771,019, forward strand.
TTGTGTGTGTGCATGTTTGTGTGTGTATGTGTGTTTGTGTGTGTATGCATGTTTGTGTGTATGCATTTTTGTATGTGTGTTTGTGTGTATGCATGTTTGTGTATGTGTGTTTGTGTGTATGCATGTTTGTGTGTATGCATGTTTGTGTGTGTGTGTACATGTTTGTGTGTGTATGTGTGTTTGTGTGTTTGTGTGTATGCATGTTTGTGTGTGTGCATGTTTGTGTGTGTATGTGTGTTTGTGTGTGTATGTGTGTTTGTGTGTGCATGTTTGTGTGTGTATGTGTGTTTGTGTGTGCATGTTTGTGTGTATATGTGTATTTGTGTCTGTATGCATGTTTGTGTGTGTATGCATGTTTGTGTGTATGCATGTTTGTGTGTATGCATGTTTGTGTGTATGCATGTTTGTGTGTATGCGTGTTTGTGTGTATGCATGTTTGTGTGTATGCATGTTTGTGTGTATGCATGTTTGTGTGTATGTGTGTTTGTGTGTATGCATGTTTGTGTGTATGCATGTTTGTGTGTATGTGTGTATGCATGTTTGTGTGTATGCATGTTTGTGTGTGTATGTGTGTTTGTGTGTATGCCTGTTTGTGTGTGTGTGTATGTTTGTGTGTGTATGTGTGTTTGTGTGTATGCATGTTTGTGTGTGTGTGTGCATGTTTGTGTATGTATGTTTGTGTGTGTATGTGAATTTGTGTGTGTATGCATGTTTATGTGTATGCATGTTTGTGTGTTATGTGTGTTTGTGTGTATGCATGTTTGTGTGTTATGTGTGTTTGTGTGTATGCATGTTTGTGTGTGTGTGTGTGTGTGTGTGTGCACTCACACAGATGTACATGGGTGCAGGAAGATGTGGAATTCAGAGGAGGGCCCTTGGAGCTGGAGTTACAGATGGTTAAAAGCATCCTGATGTGCATGTGGGAACTAAACTCAGATACCTGGGCAAGCACCTGAGCCACCTCTCCAGCTCCATCCGTGACAAATCAAAAACACCTACAAAGGGCTCATCTGACTCTCTTCTGCTTTGATAAGAGCCATCTTTAAACTAAGCCATGTTCTGCAGGCCACAGTTTAGCGGCTTTGTTTACTTGTAACAAAGGTCTGTTGAGATTTGCTTTCTGTCCCTCTAACACAGATCTTTCTGTGCCCTGGAGCACAACTCTACTGACATGCAAGAGGAGAGGGTTCAATAAACGGAATGTCACAATTCAGCAAAACACTCTGTATAAATTATCCTTCAACACAGATAGCCAGAGCAGAAATCCTCAGCAAGGATTATAATCCTTTGGTTTTGGATGGAAGAGAAGGCACAGTAGGTAAAGATGTTCATTGCCACGCCTGGTGACCTGTGTTCAATTCCCAAAACTCCCAAAGTGGAAGGAGAGACCAGGTTACTGCAAGTCATCCTCTGCCCTCCACAGGTGCACCGCTGCACAGTCATACCCCCCCAACCTCCAAAAAATAAATAATTTGAGTCTTTTTGAAATATTGAGGGGAAGAAATGAAGGCTAAAATTGTTAAAATGAAAATACTTTTATCACAAAAAGTCCTTATACTCTGACACCTCAAATCCATTTGAAAACATACATGCAGTGAATACAATATAAATGCACTGTTTAATTGTTACAGTGACTTTTGTGCCATTACTTTATGTGACATCTGTGTAGGACATCACCCAGCCAAGAACTGAAGCATTGCCAGTCCCAGGCACAGGGCCACCCCATCACAGGCACTCAGAACCCACTACCCTAGCCCACATCAGGGGTACACTGTTAACTCTTAGGATAATACTTTCTGGACTGTAAAGATATGTCACTGCTTAAATATGCATTCTCAGAATAGATAGCCTCACTTTAATAACCTATCTATATATTCTCATATATACATGTGTGTGTGTATAACCATACTTATATATTCTCCTGCTTCATCTTTTCTACTTTCTGTGGTCATTACAATGTAGGTAAAAATTCATTCATGTTTTTAAATGAATGTAGTTCATCTGTTTGCATTGACATAGTCTTCCATTGAAAATGCCATGACGCATTTTCCCATTCTATTGCTCTGTGATTGATCTTCTATAATCCCGTCTTTTATTTTTGCAGCTTGGTCTCGTTTACTGTTGGAAACCCACAACCCTCTCCACTATTTGGACACTTTCAGACTATCTAAAGCATATTTAGAAAGTCTAAGTTGCAAACCCCCAAAACAGCCTTACTAGAGATATGGAAGAGAAAGGGGGAGCCGTTCTCAGCGTCAGCATCCAGAGTGAGCCCTTCTGATCCCAGTCCTATACTGTGGAAATTACAGAAAATGCCCAAGGCAATCACATTCTATCGAGCAAAGGTTGCAAATTCAACTGTTGCGTTTCAGCCCCACTCATAACAAAGCAAGGCACATTAGAGAAAAAAGAACCACAACCAAACAGCACCTTCGAGGCTTGGAGTCCCCGGGTTCCATGAGGTCCTGGAATCCCCGGACATTTACAAAATGTACAGCAGCAAGCCCTTTCTGCGATGTTTCCCTAGAGAGAGAGAGAGAAACGTTAAAGGAAGCAAAGTGGGACGATCCACGATCATCGGGGATCTCTCACATAAGAACCCTGTTCAGACACATCATATGCTACCTACAAACTCAGGCCCTGCCTTTGGGAGAAGGCTGCAAGTAATAAGGGGCTTTATGACTTAGACTGTAGAGAGAGTACCAGGCCAACAAATGGTGTGGGCAGCATCCCCACTCAAGGAACAACCTCAGCTAACGGGAAGGGTACAAAGCACATACATGGCCACAGGTCAAGTTAACTGGAGACATTGATTCCTACTTGACAATCTTCTGGAATTTCTATTGTACAAATTATTGGGAGCTGTTTAATGGCATTAGAGGCTGGCTGATCTATTGATACCCTAGGTATTCATTCAGTGACAGGACAATGGGAGGGAGGGTAGGAAAAAAAACAAATTATGATGTTTTGAGTGCAAATCAAAACTTTAAGGTAGCAGGGTGGTCGGGTGTCAGAGGCAGGTAGAGTATTTTGACTTGAGGCTAGTCTTGTCTACATAGAGAGTTTCGGGAGAGTTGGAGATACAAGGTGAGACTCAGTTGATAGATAAATAGATAGATAGATAGATAGATAGATGATAGATAGATAGATAGATAGATAGATAGATAGATAGATAGATAGACAACCATTAATGTTGTATTGTCTCATACCTAGTAGGATGGCTACTCTTCAAGAAAGGATGCAGTGAGGGAGTAGACAATGGGAAATGACAGGAAGGAGAGAAGGAAATAGAGGAGGAAGGGAACAAATAGAGGAGGAAGGGGGGAAACTAAACACATCAAGTGTCCAGGAAGATGTGAAGAAATCAGAACTTGTAAAACATGAAAAAGAGTAGACATGTTCCTCGAAGCACTAAACACAGAGTTATCATATTCCACAATGCCATTTGTGGGTACACACACAAAAAAACTGAACACTGGATCCTGAAGAGATGTTTGCTCATGCACGTTTATCACAGTGTCATTCACCTTTGCTAGGGGGTGGAAGTGACCTAAAGTGTCAGGGAAAAGGAGAATGGATAAACATAGTGCTGCAAAGGAGGGAATCCTGTCACGGGCTACAGCATGGCCAAGCCTTGGGGACAATACGCTAAGCCACTCCCAAGCAGACAAATGCTGCCTGAGGCCAATATAAGGGATCTTAAGCAGAGAAACTTTTAGGTACAGAGTGGAGTAGGGGCACTGGGCTCTGTAGAGTTGGGGCAGAAAGGAGTCATACAGCTAGCTGAGGATTTACAGGCTCCAGTCTTGTAAAATGGAAACGTCCTAGAGGTTTGAACAACAGTGTGCACACGAGCTAGTGCACTGGTCAGCGTTGACTGTCAACTTGATAACATTTATAGTCACCATGGAGACAAACCTCTGGATCTATCTGAGAGATTTTTCTCAAAAGGTTACTTAAGGTAGGAAGACCCACACTACATATGGGCTGCTGGAGCACCATCTCACAGGCTGGATAAAAAGGAGGAATCTAATTACAGTAGCACCCAACTCTGCTTCTGCACTGTAGATGCAGTGTGACTGGCTGCCTAAGGTTCCGGCTGCCTAAGGTTCCAGCTGCCTAAGGTTCTGGCTGCCTGAGTTTTCCCCGGCATGAAGAGCTGTATCCTCCAACTGCAAGTCCCAATAAACCCTTCCTGCCTTAGCTGCATTTTCCGGTAGTTTGTTCATAACTACCAGACAAGAAACCAATACAATCACATACTGTATTCTTCAAATTGCTGAGATAAGAAATACTACATTTCTACCATAATAACAAAACCCAAATGTAGTTAATAAGAAGCTTTTTAAAACTAATATCCAAAGACACGTCAATTTCAATGCTTGAGAACACTGGGGAAAATATAAGGTGACAGACTTTTGTATGTTTTAACATCCTACATGTCATGCATTTAACCTAATAGCACAAACAGCAGCCGTCTAGAAAGACAGAGATTCTAAGCAGGTTCTTGTGCTTGAGGTAACGAATAACTCACCAGGTACTGTGAGAGCGTCTTGCCCAGGTCTAGCATTCCAATGGTCAGCTGAGTCCTGTAGTCAAATCCTTTTCCAAATTCAAAGCTGGAAAACTCATCGTGACCGAATGTGTTAAGGGACACCACCAAGAGAGCATCGAGTCCTAGTTAGTAAAGGTCGCCCCGTGAGTAACCCAGGGGCTCACCCACTCGGTAAACATTATTCAAAAGCAGAACATGGAAGAGCCAATCAGCAGAGGAAGCAGGATCCCCGATATACCAACAGCAGACTCACCTGCATTTCTGAAATCTTGTTAGACTCTTGTCTCTGACTTAGCATGAAATATGCCCCCCACACCCCCAAAAAAAATCCAAGAGAAATTATTGATAAATCAACTGAAAAATGCCAGCAGAAAATAGTGTTCAATATCTCACACGAATTCTGATGCAACTCTTGGGCATTCAGATGTGATTTTTAAGAAGTGCATTGTTTATCTTTGGGGTGGGGGTCTGAACTTTCTGGAATACCTATTAAAACCAGTGATCCCCCAGGGTCCCCAACTCTGGGTGTTTCCTATCTCAGATGAATGTATCAGTTCATTCACTCATTCACTGATTCATTAATTCCTCCACTACCTGCTGACTCATCCATCCTGTCATTACACAAGCATTTGCTTCTTGGAGCCTGTTGTGGGCTGATTATTGTAATCTCCAGCATGACAAGATGAGCGGGCCAGGCACACTCCTTCCTGTGTCAGCGTTCGTGAACTAATTGATAAGACCGACAGAATCAGAAAACTCAGAGTTCTCTGGGAGAGAGCACCAAGCAATGAAGCAAGCTTTGCTTGATGTAATACTCCTGACAGTCTAAGGGGACATGGGAGGACAGTCTCAGGGATATGGGAGGACAGTCTCAGGGGATATGGGAGGACAGTCTCAGGGGATATGGGAGGACAGTCTCAGGGGATATGGGAGGACAGTCTCAGGGGGTATGGGAGGATCCTTGGAGAAAGTGGTGGATGGCTAAGCTGACTCTGAAGATGAATAGAAGTTGGTCAAAGGAAAGAACCAGGCGCTCTTCCGGTCAGAAAAGCACCGGGGCAGCTAGGACGCAGGGTCGGCTGACACTCGCCAGCTACCCACAACACCCGCCACAGGATCTTAAGACTTCTGGTGAGTGGAACACAGCTTCTGCTCCAATCCAATTGCTCGCCGGACCTGAGACTGCATTAGTTAGGGAAGCAGAAACCGGCCTGAGTAGGGCCACAGGCCTCATCCGGCCGGATCAGCGCCGGGGTAGCTAGAGCACAGGGTTGCCTGATACCCGCCAGCTACCCACGACCCCCGCCACAGGATTTTGGGACTGCTAGTGAGTGGAACACAGCTTCTGCTCCAGTCCAATCACGCGGGACCTGAGACTGCTCTGGTTGGGGAGAGAGAAATCCGGCCTACATAGGGCCACAAGCCTCTTCCGGTCAGAAAAGCACCGGGGCAGCTAGGGCGCAGGGTCGGCTGACACTCGCCAGCTACCCACAACACCCGCCACAGGATCTTAAGACTTCTGGTGAGTGGAACACAGCTTCTGCTCCAATCCAATTGCGCGCGGGACCTGAGACTGCATTAGTTAGGGAAGCAGAAACCAGCCTGAGTAGGACCACAGGCCTCTTCCGGCTGGACCAGCACTGGGGTACCGCCAGCTACCCACGACCCCCGCCGCAGGATTTTGAGACTGCTGGTGAGTGGAACACAGCTTCTGCTCCAATCTTTAAACAGTGACAACGATAACAACTAACCCCAGAGAGTACCAGATGGCAAAAGGTAAACGTAATAATCTTACTAACAGAAGCCAAGACCACTCACCATCATCAGAACCCAGCACCCCCACTTCGCCCAGTCCAGGGCACCCCAACACACCGGAAAAGCTAGACACGGATCTAAAAGCATATCTCATGATGATGGTAGAGGACATCAAGAAGGACTTTAATAACTCACTTAAAGAATTACAGGAGAACGTGGCTAAAGAGTTACAAGTCCTTAAAGAAAAACAGGATAACACAATCAAACAGGTAGAAGTCCTTAAAGAAAAACAGGATAACACAATCAAACAGGTAGAAGTCCTTAAAGAAAAACAGGAAAACACATCCAAACAGATGATGGAAAGGAACAAAACCATACTAGACCTAAAAAGGGAAGTAGACACAATAAAGAAAACCCAAAACGAGGCAACACTAGAGATAGAAACCCTAGGAAAGAAATCTGGAACCATAGATACGAGCATCAGCAACAGAATACAAGAGATGGAAGAGAGAATCTCAGGTGCAGAAGATTCCATAGAGAACATCGGCACAACAATCAAGGAAAATGTAAAATGCAAAAAGATCCTAACTCAAAACATCCAAGAAATACAGGACACAATGAGAAGACCAAACCTACGGATAATAGGAGTGGATGAGAATGAAGATTTTCAACTCAAAGGACCAGCAAACATCTTCAACAAAATTATAGAAGAAAACTTCCCAAATCTAAAGAAAGAGATGCCCATGAACATACAAGAAGCCTACAGAACTCCAAATAGACTGGACCAGAAAAGAAATACCTCCCGACACATAATAATCAGAACAACAAATGCACTAAATAAAGATAGAATACTAAAAGCAGTAAGAGAAAAAGGCCAAGTAACATATAAAGGCAAGCCTATCAGAATTACACCAGATTTTTCACCAGAGACTATGAAAGCCAGAAGATCCTGGACGGATGTTATACAGACACTAAAAGAACACAAATTCCAGCCCAGGCTACTATACCCAGCCAAACTCTCAATTAACATAGATGGAGAAACCAAAGTATTCCACGACAAAACCAAATTCACACATTATCTCTCCACGAATCCAGCCCTTCAAAGGATAATAACAGAAAAAAACCAATACAAGGACGGGAACCACGCCCTAGAAACAACAAGAAGGTAATCCCTCAACAAACCTAAAAGAAGACAGCCACAAGAACAGAATGCCAACTTTAACAACAAAAATAACAGGAAACAACAATTACTTTTCCTTAATATCTCTTAATATCAATGGACTCAACTCCCCGATAAAAAGACATAGACTAACAAACTGGCTACACAAACAAGAACCAACATTTTGCTGCTTACAGGAAACTCATCTCAGAGAAAAAGATAGACACTACAACAGAATGAAAGGCTGGAAAACAATTTTCCAAGCAAATGGTATGAAGAAACAAGCTGGAGTAGCCATTCTAATATCTGATAAGATTGACTTCCAACCCAAAGTCATTAAAAAAGACAGGGAGGGACACTTCATACTCATCAAAGGTAAAATCCTCCAAGAGGAAATATCAATCCTGAATATCTATGCTCCAAATACAAAGGCAGCCACATTCATTAAAGAAACTTTAGTAAATCTCAAAGCACACATTGCACCTCATACAATAATAGTGGGAGACTTCAACACACCACTTTCACCAATGGACAGATCAAGAAAACAGAAACTAAACAGGGACACAGAGAAACTAAGAGAAATTATGAATCAAATGGATCTGGCAGATATCTACAGAACATTTTACCCTAAAACAAAAGGATACACCTTCTTCTCAGCACCTCATGGCACCTTCTCCAAAATTGACCACATAATTGGTCACAAAACAGGCCTCAACAGATACAAATATATTGAAATTGTCCCATGCATCCTATCAGATCACCATGGACTAAAGCTGATCTTCAATAACAAAATAAATAATAGAAAGCCAACCTTCACGTGGAAACTGAACAACACTCTTCTCAATGATATCTTGGTCAAGGAAGGAATAAAGAAAGAAATTAAGGACTTTTTAGAGTTCAATGAAAATGAAGCCACAACATACCCAAACTTATGGGACGAAATGAAAGCATTTCTAAGAGGAAAACTCATAGCTCTGAGTGCCTCCAAAAGGAAACTAGAGAGAGCACACATTAGCAGCTTGACAACATACCTAAAAGCACTAGAACAAAAGGAAGCAAATTCACCCAAGAGGAGTAGACGGCAGGAAATAATCAAACTCAGGGGTGAAATCAACCAAGTGGAAACAAGAAAAACTATTCAAAGAATCAACCAATCAAGGAGCTGGTTCTTTGAGAAAATCAACAAGATAGATAAACCCTTAGCCAGACTCACTAGAGGGCACAGGGAAAGCATCCTAATTAACAAAATCAGAAATGAAAAAGGAGACATAACAACAGATCCTGAAGACATCCAAAACACCATCAGATCCTTCTACCAAAGGCTATACTCAACAAAACTGGAGAACCTGGATGAAATGGAGAAGTTCCTAGACAGATACCAGGTACCAAAGTTGAATCAAGATCAGGTTAATGATCTAAACAGCCCTATATCCCCCAAAGAAATAGAAGCAGTCATTAATAGTCTCCCAACTAAAAAAAGCCCAGGACCAGATGGGTTTAGTGCAGAGTTCTATCAGACCTTCAAAGAAGAGCTAATCCCAGTTCTTCACAAACTATTCCACAAAATAGAAACAGAAGGTACTCTATCCAACTCATTCTATGAAGCCACAATTACTCTGATACCTAAACCACAAAAAGACCCAACAAAGATAGAAAACTTCAGACCAATATACCTTATGAATATTGATGCAAAAATCCTCAATAAAGTTCTTGCTAACCGAATCCAAGAACACATCAAAACAATCATCCATCCTGACCAAGTAGGTTTCATCCCAGGGATGCAGGGATGGTTCAATATACGGAAATCCATCAACGTAATCCAGTATATAAACAAACTCAAAGACAAAAACCACATGGTCATCTCGTTAGATGCGGAAAAAGCATTTGACAAGATCCAACACCCATTCATGATAAAAGTCTTGGAAAGATCAGGAATTCAAGGCCCATACCTAAACATGATAAAAGCAATCTACAGCAAACCAGTAGCCAACATCAAAGTAAATGGTGAGAAGCTTGAAGCAATCCCTCTAAAATCAGGGACTAGACAAGGCTGTCCACTTTCTCCATACCTATTCAACATTGTACTTGAAGTCCTAGCCAGAGCAATTCGACAACAAAAGGAGATCAAAGGGATACAAATTGGAAAAGATGAAGTCAAAATATCACTTTTTGCAGATGATATGATAGTATATATAAGTGACCCTAAAAATTCCACCAGAGAACTCCTAAGCCTGATAAACAGCTTTGGTGAAGTAGCTGGATATAAAATTAACTCAAACAAATCAATGGCCTTTCTCTACACAAAGAATAAACAGGCTGAGAAAGAAATTAGGGAAACAACACCCTTCTCAATAGTCACAAATAATATAAAATATCTTGGCGTGACTCTAACTAAGGAAGTGAAAGATCTGTATGATAAAAACTTCAAGTCTCTGAAGAAAGAAATTATAGAAGATCTCAGAAGATGGAAAGATCTCCCATGCTCATGGATTGGCAGGATCAACATTGTAAAAATGGCTATCTTGCCAAAAGCAATCTACAGATTCAATGCAATCCCCATCAAAATTCCAAATCAATTCTTCAACGAATTAGAAAGTGCAATCTGCAAATTCATCTGGAATAACAAAAAACCTAGGATAGCAAAAACTCTTCTCAAGGATAAAAGAACCTCTGGTGGAATCACCATGCCGGACCTAAAGCTTTACTACAGAGCAATTGTGATAAAAACTGCATGGTACTGGTATAGTGACAGACAAATAGACCAATGGAATAGAATTGAAGACCCAGAAATGAACCCACACACCTACGGTCACTTGATCTTCAACAAGGGAGCTAAAAACATCCAGTGGAAGAAAGACAGCATTTTCAACAAATGGTGCTGGCACAACTGGTTGTTAACATGTAGAAGAATGCGAATCGATCCATTCCTATCTCCTTGTACTAAGGTCAAGTCTAAGTGGATCAAGGAACTTCACATAAAACCAGAGACACTGAAACTTATAGAGGAGAAAGTGGGGAAAAGCCTTGAAGATATGGGCACAGGGGAAAAATTCCTGAATAGAACAGTAATGGCTTGTGCTGTAAGATCGAGAATTGACAAGTGGGACCTCATGAAACTACAAAGCTTCTGCAAGGCTAAAGACACCATCAATAAGACAAAAAAAACACCAACAGATTGGGAAAGGATCTTCACCTATCCTAAATCAGATAAGGGACTAATATCCAATATATATAAAGAACTCAAGAAGGTGGACTCCAGAAAGTCAAATAACCCCATTAAAAAATGGGGCTCAGAACTGAACAGAGAATTCTCACCTGAGGAATACCGAATGGCAGAGAAACACCTGAAAAAATGTTCAACATCCTTAATCATCAGGGAAATGCAAATCAAAACAACCCTGAGATTCCACCTCACACCAGTCAGAATGGCTAAGATCAAAAATTCAGGTGACAGCAGATGCTGGCGAGGATGTGGAGAAAGAGGAACACTCCTCCATTGTTGGTGGGATTGCAAGCTTGTACAACCACTCTGGAAATCAGTCTGGCGGTTCCTCAGAAAATTGGACATAGTACTACTACCGGAGGATCCAGCAATACCTCTCCTGGGGCATATATCCAGAAGATGTCCCAACCGGTAAAAAGGACACATGCTCCACTATGTTCATAGCAGCCCTATTTATAATAGCCAGAAGCTGGAAAGAACCCAGATGTCCCTCAACAGAGGAATGGATACAGAAATTATGGTACATTTACACAATGGAGTACTACTCAGCTATTAAAAAGAATGAATTTATGAAATTCCTAGCCAAATGGATGGACCTGGAGGGCATCATCTTGAGTGAGGTAACACAATCACAAAAGAACTCACACAATATGTATTCACTGATAAGTGGATATTAGCCCAAAACTTAGGATACCCAAGATATAAGATACAATTTGCTAAACGCATGAAACTCAAGAAGAATGAAGACCAAAGTGTGGACACTGTGCACCTTCTTAGAATTGGGAACAAAACACCCAGGGAAGGAGTTACAGAGACAAAGTTCGTAGCTGTGATGAAAGGATGGACCATTTAGAGACTGCCGTATCCAGGGATCCATCCCATAATTAGCTTCTAAACGCTGACACCATTGCATACACTAGCAAGATTTTGCTGAAAGGACCCAAATATAGCTGTCTCTTGTGAGACGATGCCGGGGCCTAGCAAACACAGGAGTGGATGTTCACAGTCAGCTATTGGATGTATCACAGGGCTCCCAATGGAGAAGCTAGAGAAAGTACCCAAGGAGCTAAAGGGATCTGCAACCCTATTGTTGGAACAACATGATGTACTAACCAGAACCCCGGAGCTCTTGTCTCTAGCTGCATATGTATCGAAAGATGGCCTAGTCGGCCATCAATGGAAAGAGTGGCCCATTGGACTTGCAAACTTTATATGCCCCAATATAGGGGAATGCCAGGGCCAAAAGAATGGGAATGGGTGGGTAGGGAAGTGGGGGGCACTATGGGGGACTTTTGGGATAGCATTGGAAATGTAATTGAGGAAAATATGTAATAAAAATATTAAAAATCAAAAAAATAAAAATAAATAAATTAAAAAAAAAAAAAGAAAGAACCAGGCATGGGTCAATGGAAGACTAAGAATGGAGGGGGATGTGTGGAGCTCTACTGGAGACTGAAAGGAACGAGGCTGTAAACACCTTGAAGAAGGAAAAGTGTTGTGTGCTGGAGCATCTGGAATGCACTGGGGCTGGAGCAGGAGCAGAAGCAAGATTCTGCAGCTTCGGGTGTCATATTAAAGAAGTTGCCACATTAGAAGATGCTGAAGGGATCTAAGGGAGGCAGATGGCACCACCCAGCAATAAGGCCGGAAGCATTATGATTCTAAGAGGGGTATCTAGGAAAACTGAATCCCCAAAGCCAGTCTGGTGCTCCTTCAAGGCAGTCTTAGACGATGAGTCATATTTGACAGCTAAGGGACTTCTCCTTTAGATGAAGATTCCTCTCGGCTTCTCCATCTCACCCTGGGCTCACCAAAGCTGGTGGATACAGAGGTAGGGTGAGAAGTGCTTGTGCTAGCCCACACTGCTACCTTCCACGGGGATAACCAGAAACAATGAAAGGCATCTTAGGTCAGACACCCTAGAAGCCCGATCTGAGAGGAGAAAGTGTGAGCAAGTGTGCAGGGGAGGGGGGTACAGGGGGGGGAGTCAGCAAAGAGAAAGCCATGAGCAGGGTTTTATCTCAGCCTTGGCTGCATCATGAGAGACTCTGAAGTATTAACTGTGCCAAAGTTGACCCACTTGAGGCAAGAGCATCAGACTTCTATATGCCTGCCTCATTGAAAGCCACAGTCACTGTGATGAGACTCCATCTAACCCCTCCTGTAATGGCTACTCTTCCTTGTCAACCTGATTGACTTAACAAGCACCAAGGGTGTTAATGAGCCACAGCCTTGGGTATATCCATGCAAATGTTTCTAGTTAGGTGGAAGACCTGCCCTCAATATAGACAGTTCCACCTCCTGGACTGGAGTCTTGGAGAAAAAAGAGAAAGCCAACGGATCTCCAGAATTCCTTTCTTTGCTTCCTATTCCACTGAGATATGTGCAAGCGACTGCCACCATGGAGCCATCTGCTACTATGAGCTGCCTCCACCATGCCTTTCCCGCCATGATAGACTGTATCCCCCTAAACACGAACCAAGAGAAACATCTCCTTCCTTAGCTACTTCCTATCAACAAACTACCCTCAGTCCAAGCATCTGGGGTTCATCAAGGGCACGCGTCTGAGGAAGGCTGCAAATGTAAATGGGTGGCTGTAGCATCGCATCATTAAGGGGAGAAAAATGGGGACCAATCAAAGCATATTACACACATCACCAGCAGTATCTTCTGCAAATGGCTATGCAGATCCCAAGATCTTAGAACACATAGGGCAGAGACCTGGTCCCATACTCCAAGCTCCACTGTGTGTATCTTCAATTCATTACCTGCTTCTCTGAGCCTGTCTGACTGCCGCTCCAGCAAGGTGATGCTTTCACCCTGGAGACCGTCTGAGAAGATGAGCAGAACCTACAGAAAGAGAGAAGGAAATGGGATGACATAACACAGAGGTATAACGGGGAACAAATGAACAGGCTTGCGGTGGAGAATGGAAGGTAGGCTGTATACCTGGCCCCTGGATGCAGATCTTTCCTCAAACATGTCCCAAAGTGACTGCAAGAACGGTGCATCCAGATGAGTTGGTCCACGGACTGTGACGTGCAACAAGCTGTCAAACACTGCTTTCTGATAAATCTGGAACTTGGCTGGGAACTCTTGATCACTGTTCACCTTAAAGGCCAGGCTCACCTGCGCCTCTGCACCTGCACCACAGCTCACCCCTCTGATAGAGGTGATGTCCTCCAAGATGCCCGGGAGGTAGGATTCTAAGCGGGGATGGCCCTGGAACAAAGGCTGGCCCTGACGGTGAGTGGAAATGTCGAACCCGACCACTACATCCACAAAGCAATCTGGAGACCAAAGAAACAAGGCTAGATTAATCAGCAAGCAGGAGCAAAGGACTGCAGAGGGGGTTGAAAATAGGAGAGATGATTTTGTCACACTCCAGGCAGTGTGCAGCACCCAGATGATGCCCAAGAAAATGAAGATACTGGCTAGTCTACCAACATAAAACAGGTTCCCTCTTGTCCCTTCATATGTTAAAAGTTTCAGTGCAAATTGTAGCTTTATGTATGTAGATAAGTTTTCTTGCTTTTAAAGATGACATATTCTGATTCATAAGAATATAACATTAAATAATTTGACCTGTCCTGGAGATTATTCAGTTTCTAGCAGTCATAAATGTAAAGTTTTACAAAGACAGGTGGATCATGTAGGTGAGTCAAATGGCCTCAGAGTGAAGACCGTTATCTGGAGAGCAGATGGAGCCGCATACCTGTCCACAGCCAGCAGCAACTGAGAGTGGCCAAGTAGTAAATGAGGCCCCATGTTGTTAGATCCATTTTTAAAGTAAAGCCTGAGAGCTGTACCATTTCCAGTTTGTAAGCACAGTCAACTAACAAGTACATTACCCCGGCTAGACAGAATGAGCAAGTCGCATGTTAGGTCCCTTCTGTTCCTTGCCAGTTGCTCCTTCTCGGACGGACTAAGGGACATGGTGGTGCTACTCCAGAGTAAGGACTCTGGCTAATTCCAGCCCCAGATCTTCTTTCATCTTACTTCCACACAAGTACCCAAGCAGGGCACGAAAAAACAGGGAGCACTTGGAAAGCCTGACACATGCTATAAAGGATGCAGTAGCCTCCAGCATCATGGCTCTGGAGATGGCAGTAGGGAGGATTACTGCCCATACACAAATTCCATATAGTGAAAAATGCCTGCTTCTGTGGTGTCTTCCCAACTCCTAGCCCCAGATGCACAGAACCTGAGTGCCCTGTGGCTCCTGCCAGCTGCCCCTGAAGAGTGACATCCCTGTAGGATGGAATACCATTCTACAATTTCCTGACCTCACACCCTGCCAAGCTGATTCCTCTACAACATCCAAGAGGCCTTTGCAACCATTTACATTTGTGGATTAAGTAATCTGTAAAGATAACTAAAATCTTTACTATGTTACAATCATGAAGATGTTATTCTTTAAAAGGGAAACAAACCAGGGCTAGACAGATGGCTCAGTAATTAAGATCACGTGTTGCTCTTGCAGAGGACCCAGAATCAGTTTCCAGTGCCCACAGGCTGGCTCACAACCATTTGCAACTCCAGTTCCAGGGGCTCTGACACCCTCTTCTGACTTTTGTGGACCACTGCAGCCACACCCACACAGTAGCTGCGTGCAGACAAGTTCCACAGGATTGGATGCCCTCTTCTAGTCCCTAAGGTCATTGAGATCACTGCATGCATATGGTCCACAGACATACAAGCAGGCAAAACATCCACATACAAAAGCAAAACCATAAAAATAACATTTTTACAAATCTACTCTATACATATTTATAAATATATATATATACATACACATATACACATAAACAGCGCACGCGCACACACACACACACGAGTCTGTTACTAGCTTAACACAATGTTGAAACAGTTAAAGTTTCAATACTGAATATTCATTTTCCTTACATCCTACCAGATGAAAGACACGCTCCTTCATTTCCTTGTACAAGGGACAGAGCTCCGTGTATGAAAGGAGCAGAAACTCTGGCTGTAGTGAGAAGACAGGGATGTCTACAGGACACAGCCAACCCTATCCCCTTGTGCTCTGTACCCAATCCTGCCACTGAGGAAGGTTGACTAATCGCAAGCTTCCAGGGAGAAGCAGCAATCGATGTCTCCTCTCAGCACACAGTGTTCTAAGTGGATTCCACAGGGGCTAGCCCACAGTATACCCTTATGAAACAAAAGCACAGGAAGCCTTGGTTGATAAAACCAAACAACAGCAAGACACTCACTGGCTTTCCCACAGCTCTGGCAAATTTCACGGACCATTCTCTTCTTCACATCCACATTCTTTAGCTTATTAAAGTCTTGGAAGGTAATTATTTTTTCTGAATTGCCTGTGATGGGCAGAAGCTGTTCCTTATAAACATCCCCTATGCCCAAAGCCAGGACACAGATGCCAAGGTCTTTCAGGACCTTTACCGCGTCTGTCACATCATAGCGTGGAGAACTAGATGTTATAACAACCAGAGTCTGAGGGACACCAGCGTTCCTTCTCCCGCCAACGGATGGATCAAACATGTCACTCACATGCTTGAGAGCAAAGTCAATGCGTGGCAACCCCTTGCTCTGGGCCACACTGTGGACCTGAGATTTCCACTGAGTCTTGTTCAGAGAGCTTTCCAACTCAATAATTTCCTGATACCGGCTCCCGTATTGAGCCATCCCGATCTTCATTCTTTGAGACTCAATGTCAAAATTATCAATTAAGTCTGACAAGAAAGTTGTCATGGTAACGAACTCTGAATCAGACACCATGTCAGAGCCATCACAAAGGAAAATCACATCAGCTTCCGGAAGGTTACAAGCTGGAACAGAAAGGAGAAGTATAAATTATTTCCTCATGCATCATTCTAAATTGTTCCATTACTGAGCTACTCAAATTGCTTTGCTAAATACTTAAATTGTTTTGCATTAGCAGGGAATTGAGATAAATTAACAGAGGAGAGACTCAGTGATTGGACTGCAAAGAGAAGGAAAAATATCAGGAAAGGGGAGGATAATAGACGTTTTTCAAAGTGTAATTATATTTGCATGAGGTATTGAGAAAGATACTGCAGGCTATTCAGAAAGGAAGTAGGTAATTTGAACAGATTGAATACTCCCATGAAGAGATATTTTGCAAGCCTGGAAGTCTCTGCAATGTCTGCAGATCAGAAGGGGCGAAGTAGCAATACCACAGTGTATTGTTGAAACTTCTGTTGTTGCTGATGTTGCCAGTTTACATGTGTATTAAATAGTATCATTTCCAAAATTCTTTGGGCATTCACTAACATCATAAATCCCAACCAGCTCATGACACATTCTAACTGTGCATGTATAGAAAGGGGAATTCAGAGTTGGGTAGATTCATAAAAGCACATAAAATAGACTTTTTTCTACTTCTGTTTTCTAATGTCTCAATATTAGACATGTATGAAACAAGTGTGCACTGCTCATAAACACAGGACCATCTCCCTGAAGCTCAGTATGAAATTCTCTAAAACCAAGGGATAACTTTCTCCAACTTCCAGTCAGACTCCCTGGCTCTGAACAGCAGAAGGGCAATCACAGATGGTAACCATTGGTTGCCCAGTGTCACACAATTCCCTGTGAAGCAGAGGGGCAGACACAGAGCCAAGCTGCTCAGACAAGCCTTCAAGAAAGATTAAGCTTCCTGCAGTGACTGGAGGCTCCAGCTGTCAGTTCCTTCAGGTCTGATTTCCATATAGAGATGTCTTGCAAATGACATCTTTCCCAGGGCAGTTCACACTCCCTCCTCACCCCATCCTTGCCATCTTAGCCTGATGCTGGGCAGCCATCCTGGGAAGTGCTTGCACCAGTGCTAAGTTTATAGCCTCACTGGACATGCACCACGGGCTGACTTCTGCCTACCCTGCCTTTCTTTTTATTTCACAAGTGTGATTCCTTAAAATGTGTGTACCCCAAACTCCATCTCAGCATCCACTTCTGAAAGGTATCATAGAAGACAAAGTAGCATGCATATTCCTAGGACAAAACCAGGGTTAGTGATGTGCTGGATTTGGCAGGGACCCAGTAATGAACAAGAGGCTGATGAACCCGCAGTCATTTGATGGGAGCAGATGAGAGAAGCTCACCACAATAAGCTATGCACTAAGTGCTGACACCAAGAGAAAGACAAGTATGCGAGTCTGGGAGCATGGGGCAAACAAAGCTAAACTTGTTAAGTAGACTGGCTACAGGCAAGTGATAAGCTGATCTCAGGGGTTAGAATGAAGTGCACAAAGAGGTGGAGAAATTTCAGAATAGGAAAGAAGACATGAAAAGGGCAGGGGCGGCAGATGAGATGGGATAAGTGCACAACGGTTGGAGAGAGTTAGAAAGCTTCCAAAATGCTGTAGACAGTGGTGTGACGTAGTCCAGTGTGTGTAAGATACATCATAAATTTTTGAGAGTGGCCCGCATGGCAACAGGACAGATGGGTGGAGGGGTGATACACACACTCAGACACACACAGAGAAGAATAGGTATACACATGCATATATCACACACCTAAAAGCTCAGACACCATCATGGAACAGACGGGAGAAAGATTGTAGGAGCCAGAGGTTGAAGAGGACTAGATAATACAGCATCTTGAGGATAGGAGAGTAGCTGTGACTGAGTCTTGCATGAGATCAATAGGTGAACATTCTGTCATGGAAGTGGGAGGGATCACCCATCTCCATCCCAACTGAGGAACTGTTTGCCGTGGGTAGCTTCTGGGGGACGTAGACTCGCTTTTCTTTAAGGGTGTCTCCAACAGCTAGCCCCACATCCACAAGTATCTGGGCAACCCAAAATGGAAAAGAAGACATGAAGCTGGGGGAATGGAGGTGAGAGGTGGGTCTGGGAGGGGTTGGAGGAAGGAGGGGGTGTGAATATGATCAACACACATCATAATCAAGTCTCAAAGAACAAAGTATTAAGCAATAGTTATGACGGCTTACTCTCTTGTGAATTATTACACAGAGTCTCTTGCAGAGGCAGGTAAATGTCTCTCAGTTTGTCAAAGTTGTCTACATGGATAGTGTTTTCTTTCTTCCCTGCCATGGTCTCCAGTTCATCTTGGTTGGCATTTCCTACACCCACTGCAAAGATGGTGATGCCTTTGTCTCTGAGTTCCCGTGCTGCCTCGTCGAGTTTATCTCGGTCGTGTGACACGCCGTCTGTGATGACAATCATCAGCTGCCTCACGTTCTGCTTCAGGCGGCTGCCGTGCTCTTCTGTGAACAGGATGTTGGAATGCTGAAGAGCCTTGGCCGTGTAGGTGTCCCCTCCAGTGTCCCTGGGCCTCCTCAGATGCTCAGCGATGGCCGATCCACTCGAGTAAGTGTTAAGATAGAAGAGGATCTCGGGATGGTTGGAGTATGTGAGCGCTCCAATCTGTACTCGGTCCCTACCAATGTCTGCCTTCTTCACCAAGTGGATGGTGAGATTCATCATGCTTTCTTGCTCACGTGGACCTATGCTGCCTGAGTGGTCCAGCACAAACACGATGTCTAAGAGTTCGATCCTCTTGCAATCTGAAAAAGAAATAAACACCAGGCACTCACAAACTCCAACCTACATACACTGAGTGAACATGGTCAACGTTTGCCATGAGCATTCTAGGTACATGGCGCCCCAACCTCATTGCCCATGTCTCATCTTTCTCATATGTGTATAGCTGTGTGCACGTGGAGGTCAAAAAGCAACCTCGGTTTTCACTCCTCAGAACGCCATCTACCTTGGTTCTGAAACAAGTTCCCTCACTCACTGGTCTAGAACTTGCCAAGTAGGTTAGGCTGGCTGGCCAGCAAGCCCCAAGGCTCTGTCTGTCTCTACCTCCTCAACATTGAAGTTACAGGCACATGTCTGAAAACTCTGGCTTTTTCAATGGAAGCTGGGGATCAAGCTCTGATCTTTATATTTTTGTGGCAATCACTTTGCCAGTTGAGCCCCTGTCTCACTTGGTTCTACAAGGTGGTTGCTGGCATTTTTACAGCTCAGCCAAGGGCAAGTTGCAGAGCAGGATTCTAAGGGCACACGCGCCCTTAACTAAGGGGCTTCATGGCTGATGGCCCTTGTACTGCACTATTCCATTCTGCTGCATCTCTGATCCAAGGGTGCCTCTGCTAATTAGCTTTCAGCATAAAAACAATGTCAGAAGCCAATTCAAGGACAATAATAACGGGAGACACGCTAGGGTTTGCAAAACAAAACACAGCCTGCTGTCTTGGAGAGTTCAGGAACTCATTGTGTAGGCTGGGGATTATATTCCACTCTCTATGGCTCCAGCTGTCTTCTGTAGCCCCAGTACACAAACCTCCCCAGATGTATCATGGAACTCCCCACTTAATGTGTGCTCCATCCTGGCCTCCAGAACTCATACTTAGGAATGAATGGATATGCGGATGGGAGAATGAAAGTGCCCATCTCTGTTTCCCTGGCCCCATGCCCTCTTCCATTTTCAAAGCCAACAGACCACTCTGGTGCTCCTTTAAAGTCTAGACTCTCATGGTAATTTTTTTCCTTTCCTTGATAACCTAGGCAGCTGCCCTCCAAAGTTCACTTCATCCTTGACTTCCTACCAGCCTGTTTTACCTCCAGTCTTTATTTCAGCCAGTGAGGCTTTCAATTATTCAAGTCGGTTGCTATATGAGGCAGTTTTACCTCATGCTCCAGACAGTGCTCTGCCAATGTTAGTATTTATCAAAATGAAGAGTCTAAAGTTGGAGGCTTGGTCCTTTAGTACACCTCTCAATGCTATCAAAACCTGAGAATCACTGCCACACGTAGAGAAAGAAGACTCCCATTAGGTCATTACTGGAAAGTCCCAAGATAACACCCAAAGCCCAGTTTGCAACAAGGTGTTTCATTTGTTAACTTTCTAAAAATTCTGAACACCCAGTTTTGAAGGATGAAACCCAATGGCTGTTTCTATGCTGCCAGGAGAACACGCAACAGACTTCCGATGGTTTCACTTGCTCCCTTAGCTGTTTTCAAAACAGATGAGGGCACATGACAGGCTTTGAAATGTGAGTCTTCAGGCCTCGTGCAGCTCAATAGCAAGCTCTAGTTCAAGAGAGGTTAAATCAGATAGCATCTGGGCTGGGATGCAGTTCAGTGGCCTAGCACTAGTGAGGCAGGAAGCTCAATTCCCAGCACTAAAAAAAAAGGGGGGGGGGTTGGCTCAAACTGAGTATTGCTCAATACTTTTTAAAAAGCACTATAATTTATGAGAGAATTGTGGTAACCTTAAGCCATCAGGGAGAAAGGCACACACTATAATTTCACAAGTGATAGTAAATGAAGAGACAAATGCCTAGCTGCCAGAAGACTACCAATCAATAAAAATGCACACTGTGTATTTAAAATATGAGGGATGTTCTTGGTAGAGCGGAGCTGTTGAGGTTACCATTTAATACAGCTAAAAGGGAGATGCACGGATGCTTCTAATTACTTCCTGCCCTGGATGGATTATAGAGGCATGAAAGCATTCTAATTGACTAAAAGTAGAAGTAAAAATATCTATGGAGACAGAACGAATTAATGGGAGGGGGGCAAGAAGGGAAGAGAAGAGAGGGTATGTGGGTATGGGAGAATATGCTCAATTCTATATTTTTTTTCAAATAAAGAGAGTTTTTTAAACCAAAGAAAAGGGAGCTGGAAGGGTGGCGAACACTGAGTGTTTTTCCAGAAGACTCAGGTTCCGTTTCCAGCACCCACATGGTAGCTCACAACCATCGGTAGCTCCAGTTCCAGGGGATCTGAAACCCTCTTCTGACCTCTGTGGGCACTGAGTGTGTGCGTGTGGTATACAGACATCCATGCAGACTAAGCAGCCATACCCATAAAAATATGGGTATGACTCAAAACTTAAAAACACTGAAGTCTAGGAAGTGGCTGAGACCAGAGTGCAGCCCTCTTAGTGTGAGGTAAGTCAATATCTCACATCCCGGAGGCTTAAAGGGAAGAGGGGGTGGGGGGTGAGGCACTTACCATGCAGAGCACACACTCGAAAGATGAGTTTACTCTCTATGGCCTTCAGATGGTCAAAGTTCTCAACATGGAAAACCAGGCTGCCATCTCCACTGATCTCCTCCAGCTGAGCCCTATTGGCACCATACACACCCACGGAGAAGATGGTCACACTTTTGCTCCTGAGAGCCATGGCTGGGCCCCCCACTTCATCCTGGGCTTTTCCATCTGTGAGGAGGATAAGGAACTTTCTGACCTGGGGGCGGCCCCCCTTGGAAAGGTCAAAGTATTCATTCACGAAGGTTAGTGCACCTCCTGTCAGAGTGTTTCTGTTGATGGGAGACATCCTATCTATGGCCGCATAAATTTCCTCCTGCGTGGAGTATTTATTAAGCTGGAATTCTTCCCTGTTATAGTCACTGAACTGAACAACACCGACTTGGGATCTGTCGGCGCCAATCTGAATCTTCCCCACCAGATTTTTCATGAAAGTTTTCATTGTCTCAAAATTTGTAGGCCCTATGCTTCCAGAACTGTCCACCAAAAACATGATGTCTGCCTTCATGTCTTCACATCCTGTTTGGGAGAAAAAGATCAGAAATCAGTGTGGTTCTTATGTTGGAGGACGCAGTAAGCAATCACAAATTAATTCACTTATGAGGAGAGTGTAGAATTGACCCAGCATGGCTGTTACATCAGACATTTTTACTTGTAACTTTGGTAGAAGAAACCTGACAAGAACCCTGCCTCAGAAACTCACTGAGGACAACCCAAGGAACTTTAAAAAGAAAATGCCAATCCCAAATGCCCATCCTTCATCCATACAATCACCCATTCATTCATTCATTCATTCACCCATTCATCCATCATTCATTCATCATTCACCCATTCACCACTCATTCATTCATAACTCTTAAGTACATAGAAATACCAAGCTTCAAGGTAATTAAATGTTAAAGCTGTAATGGTGATTTTTAAAAGTTAAACAGAGCCAGAGTAACCAATTCTCAACATTTCTGGGACTAATGTTTCATTTAGACACAGTTATGAAACTAATGCAAAAATCGTCATGAAAAACATAAATCTAAGTAATCCTACAGCAACGTTATGTTCTGGGATAATTTTAAATTATTTGATAAATAAGTCAACTCTAGAAATTGTAGTGAAAAGGTTTTGTTTTAGGATATTACATGCTTTAGTACACACATATATTCATTCACCAGGGACTATTCCTTCACACACACACACAGCCCTTATAGAATTTGGGTATACATACATATATACATATATATATGTATGTATACATATATGTGTGTGCATATGTATATATATATGTGTGTGTGCATATGTATATATATATATGTGTGTGTGCATATGTATATATATGTGTGTGTGCATATGTATATATATATATATATATATATATATATATATATGCATGTACAACTTCTATAAGCTTTGGAAAATGAGTGTTACTAGGGCTGGAGAGACAGCTCAGCAGTTTACAACACTTGTCTTTGCAGAGGACCCAGGTTTAACGTGCAGCACCCACAGAGTAGCTAACAGCCATCCATAACTCCAGCCCCAGTGGTTTTGATGCCCTCTTCTGACCTCTGCAAGCATAGCATCTACATGGTACACATATATGCAGACCAAACACTCATACACATAAAACTTTTTTTAAATCTTTAAAATTAAAACAATATGAATATGGCTTTACCAAAACCCCAAGGTAAAGCAAACTGCTAGCAACACTTGTGTGTGCGGCACATATCAAGGCTTAGATACTTTTATATGCATTTAACATTCACGGAAGCTACTCCCTTATTTCTACACGTGATAGGGCCTGCTTCTAGAATGCTAATTAATGTTTTCCCATTTTTTACCTGTTAATCAAGGGTCATCCAGGCAGATGTTTTCCCAGCAGAAGAATGCGTGCCCCAGCCTTCCTTGCAACAAGACATGACCCCTCCCCCTCCCCCCGACTAAATTTGAACCAGTAACCGAGAAACAGCAGCCCAGCCTCTTCTGGGTGCTACCATCAAAACAACTGAGTATGGCAAGCTCCCTTCAGGCCTCGCTGTCCACATTTGGAGGCGAGGAGTACCACTTCAGTTCCACCTAGGGTGGAAGCCCCTGCCTGTCCACTGGACCTGAACTGCCCAGCCTATTGCAGATGAGAAAAACGAGCAATACCATTCTGTAACCTTGGGCTTGAAGAGTTGCTGTTGGAGTACTTTAGTCCAGCACACAGACATACTGTGTCAGCCATCAGCATCGGCTGTGGGGCGTACTGATGTTCTCTGGTCCCTCAGGCCTAGCCTCCTTAGCATTCTAAGCACCACTCACTAGTTAGGATTCATTTCCTTGTCCATGCCTGGATACCTGAACTACAAACACCGTACCAGCCTCCTCACATCAGCCTAGAACCTTCTTCTCTGAAGAAGAATCTATGGTGTCCTCTATGTTGTGCCCCCCAAAGCTCTTCTCTTTTCCTGTAGTCAACCCAGGAGACACTGGGAACCCTTCCTTCTCATCTTCTTGTTCTTAGACCCCCAACTGTATATGACAACTGTGTTATGTTCACCAGCAGGGGAAAGAGGAAGATGAATCCCAGGACATGGGATTCTGCCCACAGTACTACACATTTGCTTCTTTGCTTTTCTTTCCAGTGGTTCAGGAAAAAAAAAATCACCTATATTTTGCATCCTTGTCCTTTCTTTCCAGTGAAAACCTCAGCCACCTACTATAATACCCAACTTTGGTTCTGTTGTTGTTGTTGGGTGTGTTTGCTTGCTTGCCTGCTTGCTTGCTTGCTTGCTTTGCAGGGCTGAGGCTCAAACCTTGGGCATATCCACTCCAAGCAAGTGTCCTACCACTGAGCTCCACTCCCATCCTCGCCTGACTTTTCTGCATCCCTTTCTGGGTTTCACTTTGTTTCTCTTACCTTTCTCAGAGCAGATGCGGTGAACGATTTCATTTTTTATGTTCTTCAGAGAATCGAAGTTCTGTCCGAAGTTAACCCTTTCGTCCTTCCCAGCGATCTGCCGTAGCTGTGTCTTGTTTGCCTCACCAATCCCGATGGCGTGGATGGTGATCTGCTCAGCCCGCAGTCTGTTGGCAGGTTCTAGAACGCTGTCGTTTGACTTCCCATCAGTCAGCACGATGAGGTAACAGGGGACTCTGTCGGTCCTCTCTGACTTTCCCTTCTTTATGAGAGGCAATATGAAATCCAGGGCTTTCCCAGTGAATGTAAGACCTCTGAGTTGCTTAATGTTAAAAACAGCCTTTTTCAAGTCAATGCCATCCGTGTAGCGAGAGACAGGAAATTCCACTTCATTCTTATGTGAATACTGCACAACTCCAACCCGGACTTTGTTGGGGCCGATAGGAAACATGTCTATCACAGATGACATAAATATCTGGATTTGCTCAAACTCTTTCTTACGGATGCTGGACGACCCATCAATGAGAAAATAGATGTCAGCCTCCTTTGTATCCACACAGCCTAAAAAGAAAACAAATGTGAGAGTGTGGGCAGTGAGCACTCTGTTAGTCACAGAGCATCTCGAGGGAACTTTGTCCCAGGCTTTGTAAGGGAACATGAGGCTGTAGAGAATCTAAAGAACAGGGCCTCAGAAGCAGGCAGTGATGATGCACGCCTTTAATCCCAGCACTCAAGAAGCAGAGACAGGCAGATCTCCCAGTTCAAGGCCAGCCTGGTTTACAGAACAAGTTCCAGAACAGCCAGGGCTACACAAAAAAGCCTGCCTCAAAAAAACAAAGCAAGCAAACAAACAAAAAAAACAAAAAACCCAAACAAACAAAAATAAGCCTCTGTGTTGGTATGGTGCCTGGATCTTTCTGTCCATTTTAACCTTTGAAATGTACCACCATCTTGGGAAAACACGGAAACACAGCAAGGCATAGTGATTTATCTAAGATCACACAGCCAGTAAACAAAGAGCACATTTTCAAACTGTAAGTTTCCCCATGCCATTATCTCCTTATGTAAATGAGCCAATCTTCTAAACACAGAGCAACTTGGCCATTTTAGAATTCTTGTTGTTGGCAGCTTTGGGGTAATTAGTGATTCCTGACACTGCTGTAGACTTTGAGCCACCATTCCTTAAGAAATAAATAAGTCCAACCCAGAGAATTACAACTATGGAGATCAATACACAAAGCTTTGGGGCCAAGATCACGGTCCTCTGCCAAGCACAGGTTGATCTGGGCTTGCAAACCTTGAGATAGAGCAAAGCGAACTGATACATAATAAAGAGCGGAGGGCTCGCCAGAGTAAGGCAGCAGTGGCCAGTGATGCTAAAGAGAGCATGTGGGGCGAGCGCAGCAGATCCCAAGGCTTCCCTGCCCTCTGCCCTCTCACCAGACACTGGACAACACTCGTCATCCGTCACTGATGCTCCTACTCCACCAACTTAGAGCCCAGCCAGGAACTCCCTTGCTGCCCGAGTGTGAGCAACTACATTAAGGGGTGAGGAGGTCACACATTTCTGCAATCCTAGTGCTGGAGAGGTAGAGTCAGGAAGATCCCTGGGGTGTGTTGGCCAGCCAGTCTAGATGAACCTGGGGGCTCCAGGTTCAGTGAGAAACCCAACCCCAAAATGTAAGGTGGAAACCAATTGAAGAAGACACGGCAGTGACCTCTGGTCGCTACATGCAGGCACACATAAGTATGTACACACACAGGAACACATGTAACTGTACAAAAAAAACCCACCCGTTATACTAAGGAGACTTTAAAATTAAATAAAAGTTAGAGTCAGCAAAATTGTTCAGTAAGTAATATAATAGCCATGCAAGCCCAACACCCTGAGTCCAATCCTCAGAATCCATAGTAGAAAACAAGAAGTAACTCAAACACTGTCCTCTCAATTCCACAGAGTGCCAGGCCACATGTGTGCTTGTACCTCAAATGCCTCCTACCCACACGATAAATACATTCTTAATTAAATAAAATCAAAAGTCATCTCATTTATAACTCACTGGCTGGTGGTAACTAACCCTCGAACGGCAGCTACAGAACATGTCCACCAGTTGGTTAGGCAGAGATGAAATCTGTTCCCTGACATAAGGCCTCACAGTTCAGTTAATCAGAGGTAGAGCTACCAATGTGTAGATTTGGCTTTTAAAATAGAGACGTTTGTTGTCAACTGGGTGGCACTAGACCTGTCAGTCACAAAACTGACTTTCTGATAGGATGCCACACCCCAACAGTCATTTTATTACAATTTAGTTTCTATCTTATCGTGTCTAGGAATAGAAAATGCTCTGGTCAGAGGACATGAATGGCCAGGCTCCTGGACACTGACATTTCTTGCCGTTACAGTATCTGGATAACGTAAATGTCCTTGGTTTATTAATGCTCTAAGAAACAGAGACAGAGCGACAAGCAAAGAGACATCATTAAAAAACAAGCCAAGTCCAGTGTTATCTGAAGGTGGGATTATAGATTATTTTTTTTCTTCTCTGTGTTTATCTACACTATAAAAAATGTTTTATGTATAATGTGTATGGCTTTATTACATCTTACTGAAGCACAATTGGTACATTATAAAATCGATCAATTGTTTAAGTATGTTGTTTAATGGATCTTGGCATATTTATAGCTATGCAACCATTATCCAGATTTCGTTTTTGTTGTTGTTGTTGTTGTTTTTTAATGTTCTCACAACCCTTAAAAGTCCCCTGACTGAGTTTTGCTCAATGCCCATTCCTGCCCCAACCCCAGACAACCATTCCCATTAGCTACGTAATAACAAGCGTCTTCTAGACATACCGGTTTTATCCAGCTCCATTTGTTCAGCACGGGTAGAAACTTGGTTCCAGATTTCATTGCGGATCTTCTTCAGGAAGTTCCCACTGTATGATTCCAAGTGACTGTAGGAGCTGTGTGTAGAAATGCTCTGCCTGGAAGGGTATGACACTATGTCTTCTAACTGCGTGTTGTTGGCCCCTTCGATGCCCATTGCAAACATAGTTACACCCTCCAAGCGCAGATCCAGTGCAGCCTCCCGTACCACATCATCTGATGCTCTGTGGGTGACCAGCACAGCAATCTGGGGGACCCCCTGGGCCTTCCTGCTGCCACTGGACTCTGAGAAGCCTTCTTTCCTCATCTGCTCAATGGCGGCCCCAACGTTAGATGCCCCAGTCTGGAGAGAAAGCTTCTGGATTTGCTGCTGGAATTCAGACTGGTTGGCACTTGACCTCAGGGACGAAATAGTCTGAGCCCTGTCGCTGAAGCTCATCAGCCCAAGCCGCATGCAGTTGTCCTTCACATCCACAGAGCTGGTGACATTCTCCAGGAAGTTCTGCAGGTCCCTCAGATTCTGTGTGGTCCCCACTGACTCGTCCACCAAGAATATAAGGTCGGCAAGGGAGTCTTTCTGGCAAGAGGTGGGAAAGGGAACTGTGGAAACAGAAAAGTTGTGAGGTTAGGAGAGACCACTGGCCCGGGATGAGAGGACTTCCAGGATGGTTGAGATGCTAATGCAAATGGACAGGGTTACCACAGACCCAGTCTGAATTGCTTCCCCTTATTAAACACAACAGGAGAATTCTGAATAAGACTGGCAAGGTCCTTGAGTTCAGAGGTTTTGTGTGTACACTTTCTTCTATACTTAGCCAGTTTCCTGCCACATGCTTATAGCCAGCACTGCTGCAGCCATCTTTGTGACCACCTCTACAGTAACCCTCGTCCACACCCAACTCTCATCAGCAAGGCAACCATCATGGCTGCCACCACCTTCATCACTTTCTCATGCTGACATGCAGGGATGGGTTGGCAGACATATTTCTGACCTGAACAAACTCACACTCGGTGGCCAGATTACTTTCTTTCAAGAGGTGACAACTGCTACAAAGACAGCAAAGCAGGTGGCTTGATTGGCTCTACTGGATGTGTGGTTGAGGAAGAGACTCTCACCCATGCAAGTTGTGAAGTCGGGACAGGCCTTTCTGAAAGGGTCCCATTTGGATGAAATGTGTAGGATTCGATCATAGGGAATTTGGAAGAAAGAAATTTTAGGAGAGAGAATAGCAAAAGGCAGAGACAAGCAAGACATACATAGTGGCTAGAGCCAATGGATGAAGGGAAGCCATGGTGATGAACTCAGAGGGAGATCTCAGATCTCCCAGATCTCCTAGGAGTCACATGACCTGTTTTAAATGTCTTAATGTTGGGTGGTGAACTGTGTACAGACAGCCTGGTCCCCGTTGAGCACAGGCCAAACTCCTACCTTCATGCCTCCTGGGCCCCTGGCTCCTGTTGAATCTACAGCCTCCCACAGCCCCCTGCAGAGAGGTGTGAGGCCATCAGTCTTGTAGGCGATGCCCTAAGTTCCTGGTATTGTCTGGACTCCACCCCCACAGTTACCTAGCAACAGCCAAGTAGCCCCAGCCCACTATAAAAGAAGCTGCTTGTCCCTTCCTCCCTCTCTTGCCTCTCTTATTCTCTTGCTCTTACTCTTGCTCCCTTCCCCCACCCCTCCCCCTCTCTCCACATGGTTATGGCCGGCCTCTCCTTCCCCACTCTCTCCCTCTCTCTGCCTTTCTTCAATAAATGCTTTAAAACCAAGAACTGCCTCTTCTCATCGGGATCCGCAGTGCTGGAGCAATGGAGTAGGTCTCCCTCTATAGAGCCATGTGTGTGTCTAACCTCCCACTGGGAAGCCTCCCTGCACTCCAGCTGCCAGCAGCATGCCAACCCACCCTCCAAACCAGCCACCTGAGCTAGCCAGACTCTCCTCTCTGCCCTTTTCCCTTTGGTTCCCAGGCCAGAGTCCACCCAAGGGTCCCCACTCTGTTCTCAGCTCTTCCTCAACATACATCAGCATCTGGGATGTCCAAGAGTGAGAACCTGTCATCCCTGACCTCCATGTGGCCCAGGAACACCAGAACGGGCTCTTCCAAGGTACCCAGCAGTGTCTGTGGTGCCTGAAAGTCAAAGCCAGACTCAGGCAGTTCTGTGAGGACCCCAGGCTGTGTGCGCCTTCCTTACCACCCCCAGAGTGGGGTCCTGAGGCTTCTCACAGCCCAATGCCCGCCCAGTGGCAACCTGGAGTCTGCCTTGCCCAGTGGCCCTAGTCCCGAGCAGACTCGGGATCCCATTTTTGTCCCACATCTTAAGTATCGCTCTAGGTGCTGAAGGAAATTAGGAACTTAAGGTTACAATAATACCTCTTCTAGGCCAGGCAAGGGGCAGGACAACAGCAATGAGATGGAGCAACAAGATCAGTTCTGATGAATGACTAGAGGCAGCAGAAAGCTTAATGACTGGACACAAACACAGACACAGAGGGAAACTCTTGGGCTTAGGGCTTGCACATCTGCATGAATGGGGTCATTGTGTCCTTCTGAGACAGTAGGAAGAGGGAGTTACAGTAGGACTTGAGAGTTCCACCTCAGACATGTTAGCATCCACTTAGCATTGAACATCCCAGAGTAGATGTCACACAGGCATCTGTTTGCAAGAATCTGGAGTCTCAGGCCAAGTACACCACATTCACAGCAAATACCTACTCCAAACACAAGTGGATGAATTGCATCTGTGGGAAGTGGGGTCAAGACACAAGCTTAGTCTTGCCAAACGCTACCATTGCCAAGCGACCCCAGAAGATGGAAAAACATGTCTTACTTATCTCTGCCCCTCTAGTGTGGGGCTCCTGGTGAGAACAGGAGTATTTGTAGAGAGTTAATTAAAACTAATTCAAATGAACTGTCCTCAGAATCCCACACTACTGAGTAAACTAAGTCCCAGCATGACCTACCCAATTCAGCATTTATTTGCCAACAGCCGTTAGTATCAATAGCAATAAATAAACATCACACAAGCCCCTTCACCCTTGTTAGTAGATATACACAATTCCCCTCACTTTACAAGGAAGGGAACAGAAGTCCACAGGTTAAGAACACTACCCAAATGCGGGAGAGCTAGCAGGCTATCCAACTCAGCTGCCACCCGGGCCAGATCCAGGGCTTTGAGTTAACCCACCCTAACATCTATCTCATCTATGAACTGCTGGAGCACGTGAAGGGGCGGATCCTACAGCTCCAAAACTGCACCTTTCATGATGAGATATTTTCTATGCTTTGTTTTGTTTAATTTGTTTTTTATTTTTTGATTTTTGTTTTTTGTTTGTTTTGCTTTTTTTGTTTTCTTTGGGGGAAAATTGCAAGGGAGAGAAGAGGATGTGAAGGAATAGGGAGATACAGAGGACTGGAGTGCATGATATGAGTCTCACAAAGAATCAACAAAAAGTTTAAAAGGGGGAGGAAGGAGAATAGAAGGGGGAAGAGGAGAATGAGGAAGAAGAGGAGAAGAAGAGGAGAAAGAAGAGGAGAAGGAAGAAGAGGAGGAGAAAGAGAAAGAAGAGGAGGAGGAAGAGAAACAAGAGGAGGAAGAAGAGAGGGGAGGAAGATGAGGAAGAGGAAGAAGAGGAAGGAGAGGAGGAAGAGGGGGGAGAGGAGGAGGAAGGAGAGGAGGAGGAAGAGGAGGAGAAAGAAGAGGAGGGGGAGGAGGAGGAGGATAAAACAAAAACTACCCACAGTCCTAAGCATCTAGGCCATAATTTAAAATCACTGTTAACACAGCCTTGCCTTGACTTCCAGAAGGCAAGGACCATTCCATCCTGTCTTATACTACAAGGAGTAGAAATATGATCAATACATGGGACCCTCTAAGAAAGAGTCAGAGCTCCACTGTTCCAAAGAGACCAGACTAAGAGATACCCGAAGAGTCAGAGAGCAGCCAGGGAAGTCTGCCAAGCTGGGGGTTGTGCTGCTGTACTTCAGAGGCATGGCCAGGCTTCTCACCAGAGCAGCATTCTTACTGCACACACACCTAGAGCTGTGACTGGCCCATTTGCCTCATCACCAGGACGGCGTGTGCAACCTCCTGTTTTGTTTTCCCTGTTTCTTACTGGTGCTTTCTAGGCCCATGTCCCCAGTGACTGGTGTTCTGCTTTGAAGACATCATAGAAAACTCACCTAAGACATAAGTACAGCATCCTTCAATAAGAAGGTATGAGCAAATGGAGCAATAGCATTCCTATTTTGGGCCAACGGAGTCAAGAATCAAAGTAAATGAAGAGAAGGCACTGTGTGTCTCTACATGAAATCCAGGGTTTCCCGGAGCAGAAGGGAAGGCAGTCCAGGCAGCTGGACGGAAGCTGGAAGGTAACAGAGATGGCTTCTGGAATGGAAATCAGAACTTACCTAACTAAGGACATGCTGCAGGGGCTGGGGACATACGCCCTAAAAGGACATACTTTGATAGCTGGGGTAAAGGCTGATCCTGAGTAGCTCTGAATACATAAACATCAGCATGGATGAAGGGGTCCCCAGAGATGTCCTTGGGGGTCCTCAGGAAAGGAAATGGGAAATTTTTCACATAGGCAAGGTAACAGCTGAGGTCTTGAATTATGTACATGAGGGAGATACTGAACCAATTCGATTTGAGATGTCCCCAATTGCTCTCATTTTTATCCCATAAGCCTTTGATAAATATTACTAGTATTTCTTCCGTTTAAACTCTGCTGGGAGACACTGTTACTTAATAGCAGTAGTTCAGAGTCTCACTAAAAAGCACTACTAATGCATTGCAAAAAATATATCCTAATATTAAATATATGGAAATGTGAAATATTTAGCTATAAATGTAAAAGCTATCACCATAGGATGACGGACCACATAGCTGGAACGGTAACAAGTGCCCTCTGTCTGGAGCAGGTACTGGATGGTACTCATTAGACACGAGCTTAGAAGAAATGGTGCAGGAGGGACTATGCTACAAGCCCAAGATTGCAGCCTACCATACTGCTGACCAGACAAGTCACCCCTATATTGCCTGTGTGACAAAGCTTGAACATGTGCAGACAAGCCTCTCGTCCCACAGTCCCCATTCTCACCAGGAGCTGTGATATGCTAGCTGATTGTCACTTATTGAATTACCGCCCATAAGCTTCACATCACCAGGACTATGAAGAAAAAGGAGCCGTCTAGATGGGTTTCAGAAATCTATGATAGCCTGATGTTCATTTACTCATAACGAGAAACAAGACACCAGCTCACTCTCTAGGTTCAAGGAAGACAGAGAAAAACACGAGCTGCCAACTCTGCCCCTATGGCACTGCCCACTCATGGTACAGGACAGGGACAAAGAGAGATGGAAAATCATGGGAAAGGTTGTTGTCATAAGATGTGCCCAAGGAATACTGGGACCCAAAATGAAAGCCTCCAAAGAGAGGAGTAATATGGGTTTGAGATTTAAATGATGGCTCTTTTCTGCCAAAAGGAGGCAAAGGAAGGCAACAGGATTGATGTCAGAGAAATGGCGCAGGCAGAGGCAAAGAAAAGGCTGGTGTGTGGAAATCCCACAACAGCTCAATACAGCTGGTGTCCTGAGACAACACAGATTGGAGCTGCCATAGTTAAGGGTGGATAGATACGGAGCCCATGGGGATTGGGTGCCTCCTCAAGGTCTTCCTACCTGTCTTATCAATGTGGTTGGCAGCTGTGGTTAGAGCTGCAGGTGTGGTTGGGGCTGCAGGTGTGGTTGGGGCTGCAGGTGTGGTTGGGACTACAGCTGTGATTAGGTCCACAGTTGTCCCTTCCCTGTACTGAGTCACATCCTTGATGATCCGTGTCATGTTTGGGGCAAACACGCCGAGGTCTCTGGCAGTCCTGAGATTGAAATGGAACTGAGAGGTGGCCATTGCCTTCAGGTTTTCCTCAGAAGCCTTCTGCACCCCCACAGAGATGATTTTCACCCCATCTTCCCGCAGGGCCTTCGAAGCCTCTTCCACATCATCCTCAGACTCTGCTGAAGCCAGCACCACCAGGATTGGGGGGAACTGTTTCTTATCTCTTGCACTTCTGGGAGCAGAGAAATAGGTCCTGTGAGCCTCCTGCAGGGCGTTCCCTATCTTCAGGGAGCCACCGATGAACCCGAAGTTCTTCTTCAGGTGGTTCAGCATGGGGTTCCTGTTCTTGAAAGTGCCCAGCTGGAACTCATTGTGGAGAGCATCGCTGTACTGGGCCAGGGCCACGCGGTACTTGTTGGCCTCTATGGGGAGGCTGCTGATCATCTTGTTGAGAAAAGTTCTCACAAATGGGAAGGACTTAATTCCCAGGTAATCGGAGCTGTCCACCAGAAACACCACATCTGCGTACTCGGGGCCTGGCCCTGCACAATAAGAAGACAGCAAGCAAACATTCGATCTATCTCCACCATCACAGTTTAAACCTCAGTCGTCACTTAAGACTATGTCCTTGTGTCAAAGCTTTATCATAATTCCAAAGACTGTTTTCGCTGGAAGTTCAAACAGAAGAAACTTCTTCTGCCTGACACGTCAAGAGTTCATTAGTAAAGTTACCCAACAGACCATTCATCCTCCAATCTATCTCTGAAGGTAATTAACTTTCTTTTCATTTCTGGAGCCCCAAACTATGATACTGTACTACAAAATTAATGAGACAGTAGCCCTCCAGAAGGTCACAATGTGGTTTGAGGATTAATACCTATTTTTGGATACCGCAGAGAATAAGCAGTTGTCTTGGGCCGGAGAACTTCAGAGGACATGAAGAGAGACTTTATGTGTATGGACTCTTTGGGGACCATGAACTAGGAGGATCGGGATCAGACGTGGGCATGAAGCAAAGAGAGGTCACCAATGCATCACCAGGTCTGGTCTGAAAGTGGCTGAACCATCCATTGCCACAGCTACGCCATGCAGAGGCAAAGGGATCAGCTTCGAAACTCCCCTATGGGCCCACCATTGACGCAGACCATCCCCCACATTTGGATAGAAGGAAAAATTACAGGTATGTCTTCTTTGGTAAAGGTGATCTGGGAAAGCCAAAGGCTGTAGTGCAGCTTCCTCCTTTGGTGTTGTTGGGGTTCACAAAGGTTGGGGTCCTGAACCATTACAGATTGAGGATGTTCAGACTGGGGCTACTCAGCGTGTATATTTCATATTGTAAATGGGAAAAGGGAAAAGGGCAGTGATTTAGTCACAGAAACACTTAGATTATGTTTTTCCATGTGGGGTTAGTTGTCTTCCACCAACTAAAGGGGAAGCATATATATATATATATTTATCATAGATCATATACCATATATTACATATTATATATTGCACATTATATATATATAATATATATTATATATATATACATATAAGAAAGCATATATTAGTAAAAGAGATGGATGGACAGATTGAGTCTTTATATACGCACCTAACAAAATCAAACTACTACCCTGTGCTATGATAGCCTCGTAATGACTGATGCCTGGTTGGCTGTCTGCTTTTATGTTGCTATCACACAAGCCAGGATGAATTGAGAACAGGGAATCTCAATTGAGAAAACACCTCCACCAGACTGGCCCATGAGCAACACTGCAATACATTCTCTCAATTGATGATTGATGTGGGAGGGCCCAGCTTACTGAAGGCAACAAATGTCACCCGCAAGCTGGCAGTCCTGGGTGCTATAAGAAAGCAGGTTGGGCAGGCCATGGGAAAGCCCTAAGCAGCTCTACTCCATGTCCTCTACATCAGCGCCTGTGTCTAGGTTCCCGCTCTGCATCTCTTCCCTGATTTCCCTCAGTGGCACACTGTGCTGTGGAATTGTAAATGCAAATAAACCTTTTCTCTCCAAGATGATGTTGGCCAATGGGGTTTTACCGCAGGACTAGAAACCCTAGTGAAGACACCTGAAACTATAGGAAAATGTCGGAATAGTGAATTAAAATTTTACTTCTGAAATAGTTTAGTATGCTGAGTTCTGCAAGCTTGGTGGAGCCCTTCCTCGTAGGAAAGCAAACACCTACTGGAAACTGCAGTAAGAGACAATTACCACAGCCATCTGCTCACTCCACACACCCAGCTTGCAAAGGAAGGAATGCTTTAACCTCTACCTACAGTGTTTGTTCTGGCGATCTCGTATTTAACTGTGGTGAAAAGTCCCCTGGGTGGAAACGGGATGCAAAAACACCCTTGGATGCTCATCTCCAAAGCTGAATTCTGCTCGCTTCTAAGTGCCTGCTCAGTTGTCTGCTGATTAGCATTTCTGCAACATTTCTAAAGATAAGGCTGAAACTATTCTATTCACAAATAGGCTTAGTGTATTCCCAGAGATGAGATACTAAGAGTTATGCAAATCAATGAATAAAGATTTTCTAGCCAGGGCTATATGATTTTTTTTTACCCAAAGCTTTCCCTACCTTTAAGGGATGAAGTCATTTTATCTCCTAAGGCTGCTGTTGTTATTATTCTTATCATCATTATTATTATTATTATTATTATTAAGTGATATATACTTTGATCTGTTAGTAAATAAAGTATTCCTTTATATTAAAGTTTGATAAAGCATAAAAATGTTCATTTTTCCCAAATAAAAATGAACAAAAACTATACTGGTACCTGGGCTCTGGTCTGCCAGGGTTTCAGTCCAGAGGATTAGGACAAACGCAATTAGCCGGAGCTTCATTCTCTTAACGGGGTTTCTTATTTTTATTCTGAAAAGAAAAATGCAATATGAATTATACAGAATAGTATACTGAAAAAGAAGTATTTTTAAAAAAAAAGAAAGAAAAGAGAAGTAGGCATCCAGCAAGTGCGTGGAAAACAGATGTTGATGTGAGTTGAGCCCTGAATGTGGCTGGGTATGGTAGCAATCCCTGTGACCAGGGCTGGGCATGGTGGCAATCCCTGTGACCAGGGCTGGGCATGGTGGCAATCCCTGTGACCAGGGCTGGGCATGGTAGCAATCCCTGCAACCAGGGCTGGGCATGGTGGCCATGCCTGCGACCAGGGCTGGGTATGGTGGTCATGCCTGCGATCCCATAATTTAGGAGTGGAAGGCAGCGGAATTCAGTGTTCACCTTCATTCTCAGCTACAGTGTGACTCCAAGCCAGCCTCAGCTGCACGAGACCTCCATTCTAGTTAGTTCAAATGGAATCTCATTGTGGTGTTGATTTGCATTCTCTTATGAAAACTTATCATATCTTTTCCCATATATGTTGGGCGCTTATAGATCTTCCTTGTAGAAACATTTATATCATGCCTACTTTTAGGCAGGCTTTTGTTGCCATGTAGCAGAAATTGCTTACACATCCTGATACCAGACGCTTAGCAGACAAATGACTTGCAAAGAGACTCCTCCCACCCTGTGTATTATATTTCACCTTAAGATGTACTTTAAAATAATAATGGTAATAAAAATATATTTTTTGAGACAGGGTTTCTCTATGTTACAAACAACTTGGGCTGTTCTGGAACTCACTTTGTAGACCAGGCTGGCCTGAAATTCACAGAGATCCACTTCTGCCTCCACAGTGCTAGACAAAAGGTATGTACCACCATGGTCTGGCAATAATTTAAGAAATTATTCTTAAATTTAAGGGGAAAAAATCCCTAGAATTAGAACTATCAGTACAGAGCTAGAGAGATTGCTCAGTCAGTTAAGAGCACTGACCGCTCTTCCAGAGGTCCAGAGTTCAATTCCCAGCAACCACATGGTGGTTCATAACCATCTGTAATGGGACCCAATGCCTTCTTCTGGTGTGTCTGAAGACAGTTACACTGTACTCAATATAAATTAAATAAATAAATCTTCCAGCTATAGGTTATCTCAGTACTTAGGGGTGGGTCAATCTCATACATTTTCAACACCCTCCCCTGAAAATTTTATGATCCTTTAATGCTAAGTTGGAAATAATTTAGTAGTGTAAACAAATTATATTTTAGAGGTTTTAATCTCTTTCTGGAGTAGAGATAGCCCAAACCAGACTGGGGACTCAAAAAGATGAGGAGTTTGAAAAGCTTCCAAGAGAACCAACTCAACCCATGTGCTTCCCAACTCTGAGAGCCTGATGGGAATTCAAACTAGCATGGCCTCTGGGAGGAGGGAACCCCATGTCCCTTGTGGAGAAATAGTTAAACCACACATCAGGCTATCAGGCGGGAGTAGTTTCCTTGGATACTGGGCAGCATTGCTCATTCTCACTGGGTAACTGTACTTCTTATTGTTACCAAGGAAACCAAGGTTTCCTTTTGTGTTCTCCATCTTGTTAAAATGGAACATAAGGACAGTTTTACTGGGGCTCAGGAGAAACACAACAGGACAGAGAAACCACAAATATTTGTGGCTTCCTGGAAGAGAGATGGAGAAGGGACAGAGAGAAAATCAAGAGCCAAAGGGTGGCAAAACTTTGGACAAAGAGCGAGAAAGACCAGGGAAAGCATGCTTAGAATTTTGGCCAGTATCTGAAAAAGATACCAAGAAAGGAAAAAGAAAAACGTGCTTAGAGCTGCGCGGATGGTCTGAGTTCAGAGGGGACCAGATTCTAGGAACTTTTGTTCCAGGAACCACATCAGGGACACAGGGTTAGAGAAACAGAGATGGCTGATTCAGAAAGGGAAAATACTCCCAAGAACAGAAGCAGGCTAGTGGGATGAGGAAGGATCCCAGAGCGCATTGGATCACAAGGCAGACTGTACTTTATAGGACTTTTATATGGCACTCTTCTCTCTGGTTTGTATTTAGAGGGCCTTCTTCAAGCATGCTCTGTTCATTAGATGACGCCCAGGGGAAGACCAGCTTCTAGCCTCCCTCTGCATACTGACTGAGCATGCTCTGTTTGACGCATGAAACCCAGATAGGGAATGGTCTCCAGCCCATTCCCCACCAACTGGCTTGTTCCTGTGTTAATCTTGACCGTTCCTTCTCCAGCCCCTATTCTCCTGTCACACATCTCCTGAGATGGTCTGTTTGGAAACGTGCAATTTGGGGTCCTGAGGCAATTTGGTAAATCGGGGAAAAAAATCTTAACAAAGTCTTTTTGTGTTTGTTTTGTTTTGTTTTAAGAACATGGTAAGGCTTGTGATATTCTAGCAGCATCAGACACTAAAAGAAACCAGAAATTATTTAATAAGTTATTAACACAACAAAGGTGTTGGGGTCTTGAGTCCTCTGGTTTGCAACTGCTTATGTAAACAGTTTATTGGAAGTTTACACAACTAAATCCTAACACTAAAACAGCTTATTAATTAGCTTCCTTTTTTTTCTTCCTTTCCTTTTGCAGCTAAAGGAACAAGAAGAGATGAATGAGAGTAGAAAATAAAAGTGAGGGTGCCCCTCCCATCAGTCACTGTCTCCTTTCTCACTGGATCTACCCTCCTCTCCTCCTGGCTCATCATCCATCACTCAGCATAAGAACCCCACACACAGACCAGGATCGAGCATGGACCAGAATAAGGAGCTCAAGCAAAAGGGCTAAGATCACAACTTCAGGAACCACACGCTCCAGCTGCTGAAGGCTCCAGACCACACATGGTTGCCATTCCAGAAAGCTGGGATCTGAGATCTATTGAAGTTGAACAGCAAATCCAAGGTCACATGGCCTCTGGTGCTTTGGCCCAGTTCTGGGGACATCTGGAATGCATATTTGGTTTTCCCATCAGTAGGGACAGTGAGGGGCCCAGCCTGATTCTCTTGTCTTTCCTTGGGTGCTTCATGGTCCTGTGGCCTTTGGTTCTCATGGTTTTCTTGTTTCTTCCCTGGATCCATTACTCAAAGAATGTGTGATCTCCTTCATATTCCCAAATCTATCAGCACACCCAGGCCCAAGCTTCTTGCACATCTATCGGACACTTAGCACATTCCGCCATGTCCTGGGACTCTGCACAGGCCTTTCTTAACCCATCTTTTCTTCCCGGTTTGAGCAGCTGCTGACGGCAGGGCTGGATGCCTCCTGTCCCACCACTGAAAGTTCTAATTGTCCAGCTCAGTGTCTGCTCAAAAAACCAGGTCCTCAAGAAAAAGTGGTTGAACTGGGTTAATTAGGAAGTGATAAGAGATTGCACCGGCCAGCCGTTGCCACTCAAGGCCCTATCAAACCTCCCACTGCAGCAAAACCAGGCACTTCTAGGACAAAAGACCATATCTTGAATGTCTCGAGGATAACAAAGGAATACTCTATACATGAAAAGTCAACTCTACAGTTTAAGCATCCTACACCAAGCCCAAGCACAGTGTTTAATCTTTATTGTCAACTTGACTGCATTAGAACCACCTAAGAACACATCTCTGGGCTTGCCTTTGAGAGTGTTTCTGAGAGGTTTAAATAAGAGTGGAAGACCGCCCGGATGTAGGCGGTGCTACTCTGTGAGCCGGGGTCCCAGGCCCAATAAAAAAGAAAAACTAAGCATCTGTCAAAGCTCAGTTGCTAAAGTGGTGGCTCTGCAAGCATGAGGACCTGAGTTCAAGTCCCAGCACCCACATAAAAAGCCAAATGTGTGTCTGTAATCCCAGTACTGGGGAGGCAGAGACAGGATTCACTGGCCAGCAAGCCTAGCTGTCATGTCTGCTCTCAACCAGCAAGAACAACATGACCACCAGTCCTTCTAACAGCAGTTTATTCAGCAAACTTCAGTCTTCATCTCTCTCGCTTCAACTTTATCCTTCCACTTTATCTCTCTCCCTAACCCGGGCCTCTTCACTCTTATATACACTCAGTTCCCATCCACTCACAGAAGGCCATGTCACCTCACCAAGCACGTAGCTTCAGCTAATCAGGGCGGCAGGGGCATGTCTCCACCAAATATGGATTCACCAGTAACATGGTGCACCTGCACAGCTCTCAGGATGGTCGTGGCTTATTTTCAGGTGTATGAGGAAGTCAGGTGCAAGTCATAAGACTTAGCTGCAGTCCCGGGCACCATCTTGGGACTGCTGCCACACCCGCTCCTCACACCTAGCCTCATTGGTAAGCTCCAGGCCAATGAGAGATCCTGTCTCAAAGGAAGTGGGCAACATTACTGAAGATAACACCAGGGGTTATTCTCCAGTCTCCACATATAACACACACACACACACACACACACACACACACACACACACTTTTAAAAATAGAACTATATAGACAAGTATGGCAGTGCACACCTTTAACCTCGGCAGTTAGACGACAGAGACAGTTGGATCTCTGTGTGTTCAGGCCAGCCTGGGCTATATAGTGACTTGCAGGACAACCAGAGCTATGTTTAAAAAAAAAAAAAAAAAGACAATATAGTCTGACTAACATTCATCTCTCCTGATATAGTCTGACTAACATTCATCTCTCCTGCCTAATTCCAGATGCAGTGCACCCAGTGGCCTCACTCTTCTGTCATCATGCATCTCTCACCATGATGAACTGCAACCCAAAACTGTGACTAAGAATAAATCCCTCCTTCCTTAAGTTGATTCTCGCCAGGTGTCTTACCATATCGACAAATGAAATAACTAGTACACCATTCTACCATATTGGACCATTCTTGAACCATCCCTAGGGGATAGGGCAACTCCAGCAGGGTACAGGGGTGCAGAAACAGTCCTAGCTTCACCTTTGCAATAAATGGAGGCCCATGGCTGGCTCAGAGTAGGAGAAATAGAAAGGAAGTTTTTCCTGCAACGTAGGACGATGAAAATGACAACCCAGTCTTTACATAAAGCAAGAACAGTGTATTTCCCAACCAAGTCCAACTCTTGTTTTAGACAAGGGTATCCTTT
The DNA here is from genome assembly GCF_978045245.1 of Mus caroli. Taxonomy (NCBI): domain Eukaryota; kingdom Metazoa; phylum Chordata; class Mammalia; order Rodentia; family Muridae; genus Mus; species Mus caroli. The sequence goes on from NW_028227266.1 coordinate 104,812,252, forward strand.
CTTCTCTGTGGTTTCACCAGACTTTGTGTAGTTCAAAAATATTTATATACACAAGCATACACACATAGGTACATATGTGCTCACGTAGACCCACACACATACTTCTGATACATTGCCCATTCAGCATACTTATCTTCAGAATCAACTATACTCTTGGCACTGTTGAAGGTGGTTTAGAGTTAGCAGGAGAAAGCAGACCAAAAGCTTGCAAGATTATTTCTGTTCTCTATGTTTACTCTCTGAAAGGCAAACTTTTCCAGAGCAGAGACCAAGTCTCTCTGATTCCAGTGCTTAGTGCAGAGCACTAAATAACACAGGAAGTAAGTGAGAAAGGTAGACAGCAGATAGGGATGTAAGAAGACAGCATGAGGTATCATCTCAAACGAGGGTATCAGCAAAACACTTGGAAAACAGCATAGAATTTGGAAAAGGCTTCAAGGAAGAGGCAGCATCTTGAGAGGATTTGAAAGACTCCTGGAGTAAATAAAAGGCAAAAGTGACAAAGATCAGAATGACAGCGAGCCCTGTTGGTAGCAATAAACAATAGAGGTATGCGTGTGTATGTGTGTGCACTTGAGTGTGTGTGCATGTGTGTGTATGCATGCATATATGTATTCATGTATGTGTATGTGTGTGCATTCGTGTGTGTGTGTGTGTGTGTGAGAGAGAGAGAGAGAGACAGAGACAGAGACAGAGAGAGAGACAGAGACAGAGAGAGAGACAGAGAGAGATCAGAGACTGGAGTCTTCTACATTGACAGCGACCAAGATGTTGGGGTCGGGGAGAAGGAGAGACTTGGAAGACAATGTAGGAAAGGCAGGGTTGAGAGGACTAGGTGGTAGGTGACTTTAGACACCCTAGGGAGCTTGGAAGGAACTTAACTTTATCCTGTTGGCAACTGTGAGCCAAAGATGGGCTTTGGCTGGGAGAAGAGTTGTACTGGAATGCTTGGGGTACATGAAGAGATTGATTGATTGATTGATTGATTGATTGATTGATTTTGCATCACATAGACCTTGAAGGAACCTTTGAGTTTACTTTCCAATACTGAAGTCATCTTATGCACAAAAAGGAGGAGATCAAGGATGGAGGACAGAGAGGAGCCAAGAGCTAGACAACACAGCCTGTTAGCGCAAGGAAACTGCCCCACAAGCTTGTCTCCTTTCTGCAGAAGGAGACAATATCTGATATTTCATTCTAAGAGCATACTCACCAGAACAGAGGGGATGAGCTCTGTGTATGCCTCTGTCTTCTAAGGCCAAGATGAATAAGGCTTAAAAGAAACTCTGCTATAGGTAAGTTAACAACTCTGCCGTCTGTCACTTGTTAGCCAGCTAGCCCCACAGTAGATAGATAATTCACGGAACTATTGCAGGCTTTCAGGCACAAAGAGTAACGTACATTAAAAAGCCTCCTTCCAACACCCTATGAGCCACTTAAGGAGTCAGAATAATTTGCAAAGAGATAAAATACAGGGACCCCCAAATGCCAAGCCATAAACTAAGGAATCTGCTTTGTAATAAAAGACAAAGACAGAATCCTACAAATGTTTTAAACTTTTTTGAAAAAAAATTTATGGGAAAAAATTTTTTTGGATGAGGCTTATTCTGGTTCCTTGAGTTTCCTGTGAAACCTTTGGATATACTTGTGGGAGGTAGTATGTTGAGGAATAAAGTATCCAACAAGATTTGGCTCTGCATACTCAGCATTCATAATTGTTAGCTAAATTATGGCTCCTTACTACTGAGCATCCAAGTTTTCCCCTCACTGTGTGTGCTTTTAAGTCCTTGATGCTACTTCACTCAAATGAATATATATCGTTTCTAGATTTATTTCCCAGTCAGCTGTCTTGATTAGCTTAGCTTTGGCTTTGTCATTTCTTTAATTTTCTTAGTTGTGAGAGGACAGAACAGCAGTACTTACACATCTCTTACTACATGGCCATCAACCCTCTTAATCCTTTGTCTCTATCCTCCCTAGGTGTGTACTTTTATTTACTAAAACCACAGAAGGATGAACTAATGGTAGGTATCTTACCCACATGGCCCACAGCTAGCACATGCCGTGATATTAACCTGAGTTAATATTTGGAGACAACGAATCTCTGAATAATCAAATTCAGACGATGGCTGCTGAATTTGATTATAGCTCACTCTTTGTAAATATATTTTTTTAAATCTCATCCCAATGCAAAGCTAAATATGTGAAGTCATCTTTACTCTCTCGTTTCTTCTACAACATAACCCTGCCCACCCATTAAGTAAATGGACTAGGGATCAGAAGTTAAGAATCACTGTCGGCTGACTGAGCACGTCATCCTAGCCAAATGCCTGTCATTTTTACCTCCCAGAATTACTCTGGGGTTGAAAGCTAGCAATTTACATAACTTCCTTCAAGGCCAGGTAAAAATATCACTATTACTCTATTTCATGCCTGAAGTACTTCTACTTGGGGAAGATTACCTGTTTTACTTGAATGCCCTTAAACCACCCAGTTACCTAGAAGGCTGGTATTAAGACGTTCTCTCCAACATCCCATTCATTGATATACACATTCATGAGCATGTGGGTATGTACACACACACACATACATACACACACACACTATATTCTCCAAAGAACTAAGAACTATTCTCATCTTGTATCAGTATTGCAGACTTGCAGTTTCCTGTCCAATATTCCAACATTCTTGGGTTTTCTCTCTATTAGGAGGAATCCTATAGAGGCCAGAGTGATGGTTGAGCAGCTAAGAGCCCTTGTTCCTCTTGCAAGGATGCCCACGGATGCAGCAGGCCTTTGCTACTTTATAAGTTCTTCTTTCTTTCACCATTCTCCACCCTTTTTCTACCCTTTCACCCCCCTAACACTAGATAGGAGAAAAAGAAGAATAGAAGGGAAAGGGGTGATGTTATCATTAAACCATTTCCTGCTGATTAGGGACATTGAATTCTTTGGGGCAAGTTTGATATTCGCCATCAGATTATCTAATTTCATTTTCTTGTTGTTTCTTCTTGCTCATGACTACTTAACCAACCATGACCAACAGCAATCAACAGCAAGCAACCAAGAACACAACAACAAAAACAACCCCATCTGTCAGGGACCTAGCATTTATATACCCTCTCAAAAGTTCCTAAAATTCCAAATGTCACACGATTGCAGAAACCATCGGCAGCTGGCAAAAATCACACATTTCCTAGAGCACGAGGCAAATCATAGTCAGCTGCTGTGGACAATCTGAGGCAACCCCACATCTTACACCTGGGATTAAAAACAAAAACATATTCTTATAATACTTGTTTTTTGAGGAAACTAAAACTCCGAAATTGTTACTACATACATGGCTATTCATAATCATCTGTAACTCCAGCTCCAAGGGATCTGATACCCTCTTCTAACCTCCATAAGCACTGCGCACACACACAATGCATTTACACACATGTAGACAAAACACTCACACACATAAAATATAAATAAACACGTAGGTAGATAAATAAATAAATAAATAAATAAATAAATAAATAAATCTTTAGGAAATAAAGGAAAAAGAAGACTGGAGACATGGCTCAGAGGTTAAGAGCACTGTCTGCTCTTCCAGAGGTCCTGAGTTCAAGTCCCAGCAACCACATTGTAGCTCATAGCATCTATAATGAGATCTGGTACCCTCTTCTGGCATGCAGACATACAGATAGACACAACACTGTATACATAATAAATAAATAAATCTTAAAAACAAAAAAAGGAAAAAGAAAGAAAACCTTATATTGATAGACAAGGTGACGAGCTAGGTTATGAAAACACACTGTAAACTCCCTGAAAGCTAGGGCTATCTTACAGATAGAGGAAGAGGGGCTGTAACCCAGCAAGAAAATAGAACTTTTCTCAGTGTGTTAGTTCTCTGATCTCTGTGGAAAAAAAAATATATAGTGATAGTACTCACATGAATACATAGTTAAACTTTTAGCAATACTCACATATAAATAATTAGTATGTAAATTATAGATTATGCTGTCCTATTAATCAAGAAGTCTGGCCAAACCTCTGACAATATACATTACAATTTACTCAAACTTATGTTTTAGTTTCCAAGTTGTTAAAAACTATTAGCCTGGACTGGATCGATGGCTCAGCAGTTAAAAGCACTGACTGCTCTTCCAGAGGTTCTGAGTTCAAGTCCCAACAACCACCTGGTGGCTCACAATCATCTGTAATGGGATCCAATACCCTCTTCTAATGTGTCAGAAGACAGCGTCAGAGTACTCGTATATAAAACAAATAAATCTTTTTTATATTTTTTATTAGGTATTTTCCTCAATTACATTTCCAATGCTATCCCAAAAGTCCCCCATACCCTCCCCCCCCACTCCCCTACCCACCCATTCCCACTTTTTGGCCCTGGCATTCCCCTGTACTGGGGCATATAAAGTTTGCATGTCCAATGGGCCGACTAGGCCATCTTTTGATACATATGCAGCTAGAGTCAAGAGCTCTGGGGTACTGGTTAGTTCATACTGTTGTTCCACCTCCTCCATTGGGGTCCCTGTGATCCATCAAATAAATCTTTTTTTTAAAAAAGAAAACAATTAGCCTAAAATTAGCTATACAACTATAATGTTAATAAATGTTAGCACATATTCAATAAATCTACTATGTGGAAAATTTTTATATGCTGTCTATTTCGGCTCAATTCTTCCTTTAGTTATGTAAAGTAACTATAATTACACCCATTTTACAAAGAGACAGAGGATGGAGCGCTTATCATAGCTTGCCCAAAGGCTTGCAGCCTCTCTTGACTACAAAGATATTTTCTAATGCACTACTTCATCCTCCTAAAATTCTGCTTCCTTCCAAGATAATAATCACTAGCCTATCACATCATTCCATGCTAAGAGAACAAACAGTCTTGAGGTATTACCTAGGACCATCAAATGAGCATATACTCATTTAAATCTTCAGAACAAACCATGTGCAGCCTAGATCTGAAAATTAATCATTGCAAACTGTGGTGGCTAGAATAGTTATGGCCCCCATGGACTCATGTGTTTGAATGCTTGATCCATGGGGAGTAGCACTACCAGGAGGTGTGGCTTTGTTGGAGTAGATGGATCCTTGCTGGAGGAAGTGGGTCACTAGAAAGGTGGACTTTGAGGTCTCCTAGTGCCCAAGTGTTAAACACTGTCCAGTGTTAAACACTCCCCTTCCGCTGCCTGAGGATCAAGATATAGAACTCGTTGGTTCCTCCAGTACCATATCTGCCTGCACACTGCCCTGCTTCCCGTCATGATGATAATGGGCTGAACCTCTGAAAATGTAACCCACCCCAATTGAATGGTTTCTTTTATAAAAGTTGCCTTGGTCATGGTGTTCCTTCACAGCGATAAAACCCTAACTAAGACACAAATCATCTTTGCAGGCTTCCAGGACTCCCAGAGAGGCCTCCTGATTTTACTGACATAACTAAAACTGGTTTTCAAGCAACCCTGACCAGTAGCTGGTCTTGTGTTGAGCATATCTCTGTTTCATCTGAGACAGTGATGGTCATTCAGTGTCATTGGCCTGTCATTGGTAGGGAATATCGGGGAAACACTTTGAAATAAAACTGGCAAGTGCTAAATCAGAACACCACACACTTACTGCATCCAAAGAGAGGGGAATCTGGGGGGAGACCTGCAAAGAAATTGGTACCAAAAAGAAGATGTAGGCTTAATTTAATTAAACCACTAAAAGAAAAAGTACGAAATCAAGAACTGAACACAAACTATATGTGTGCTTTTGTTGTTAAATATTTAATGAGGTGGGTTCTGGGCAAAGATGAAAAGCCAGCTCATCTGAAGGATGATTCAGAATCTTGGGGAATTGTGTTTTTACATCAATTCCTTAGAAGTTTCAGGATGCCCTAGGGACCACTAAGATGTCTCAGCTAGTAAAATGACTTGCTGCCAAGTCTGAAGATATGAGTTCAATCCCCAGAGACTGCTTAGTGGGAAGAGAGAATTAAATCCCACAACTTGTCCTCTGACCTCTGAATGTACACACCAGTGACACGTGTGGACATACACACACACACACACACACACACATACACATTAGGAACTAATAGTGTACCGATTTATTCTACTTGTAAATTGTAGCACAATAAACCAAAGTATACATGTCCAAATAGTATATTTTGCAACTGTGGGTTTTTCTTAGAGATTTTGTTCAGAATTCATAAACTACATCTCTTCCAAAATTTCTAACCAATCAGGCTAGATAGACAACATCAGCAACAATGAAAATTAACTTCCGAAGGGCAGCTGAGCCCTGAAAATCAACATCCACATGGGCTAGGAAACCCTGCACCTAATTAACAGGCTTCCACCACTGGAGCTGAAGCAGGCTTCAAAGTGGAGATTCTGAGAGCAGCTAACTCGCTCAGAATCTTCGCTGGAGTTCCATACACACTAGAAACTCAGCAGTGTTTGTAGAAGCTGTGGGTGCTTTGAGGAAATCTCACAGGGCAGTTCAGAATTTGAGGCCAGACACCAATTCCCACAGTACAGTGTATCAGACCAGTGTGGAATCCACCCACAGTACACCCACTGCTCTCTATGAGGGCTCCTCTACATGGGCCTTAGACATCAACAGGCTGACTGAATGATAGAGAAGTCCGGCACACACCATCCTGGTCCGCAGACCCTCAGATACACATTCAGAGGGTCTAGGTTGGAGAGCCCCCAACCGCACTCCCAGCGAGCAAACATTTCCAAGATGCTTTTAAAAACCTGGAAACCACACTGAATTGAGGTCCTCTTCCATTCTAAGAGTCAGCCTCTAGGGCAGTGGTTCTCAACCTTCCTAACGCTGAGACCCTTTAATACAGTCCCTTATGTTGTGATGCCCCCCTCAACCGTAAAAGGATTTTCCTTGCTACTTCATAAAGTGTAATTTTTTTAAATAACTGATATGCAGGATATCTGATAAGCGACACCACCTGATTGGACACCACCGGGAGGCGGGAGGAGGGTCATGATCCACAGGTTGAGAACTGCTGCTCTAGGGACCTCAGTTTCCTCTAGTGACAATATTCTCTGAGCCTCAATTCTGGAACCCAAGCAAAATCGGCAGAGGAAGAGAGTCTCCTTACACCCTGAATCTCAGGCTGGGAGCCCTGCACCCCACACTTACCAAGACTTCCTGGGGTCCCCGAGGATCCTGGGGCAGCCCGCAGTGCAGCCCTGTGTCCCCTTGGAGCATGCACCTCGCTGCTGGGTTCCTGCTGCTCCGGGGCAGGTGCTGACTGAGCACCATCAGCTCTTTTAAGTCAGCGCTGACTCCCGCCCTGCGCCCTTGGCCCGGCTCCCCCCAGGGACTCTCTAAAGCTTGGCAAACTTCAACTCCAGCGGTCAGAGGCCTCCAGCTGTCTTTTGGCTTGGCCCACTGTACCGGTCTTAGGGAAGCCGCATGAATTTGGCAAGGCAGAGTTTCTCAGAAATCCACAACCATCTCAGCTGACTGGGAGGTCACTGTGGCTACTCGGACTGAGGAGTCACTTTATGGCTCCTTGCTCTGCAGTTCTTCCTATCTAGCTAGGAGGAAACCAGAGAAAATCTCCTAGGAGGGCCATGCCCTACGGAGAGCAGGATAAAGAGAAAAAGCCTCCGAAGCAGCCGCAGGTTTTATCCTGGGGTTTCTGGAAGGGGAAGGGGGTAAGGGGTGGCAGGAGCAAAGGTGTGCTTAGCAGGTCTGAAAGCACGGGCTATCCTTACTTAGTGTTAACATTGGACTTTTGTTTGTCTTTCCTGGACATGTATTGGTGCTTGAGATTTCACCTCACCACACAGCAATATCAGACACCTTCTGGAGATACTTGCAATGATTAAAGCCTATCCTGAGAGACTAGGGCTCTCCCTTGCTGAGCAAACACCTCCAGAACACTCACCCCCACCCCTGCCCCAATATTGCCGTTGCTTCTAATGTTAGAAAGTTTCCACGTGTGTCCCCACAAAGAATGAGATGGGGAAGGGAAATGAGATTGGAAACCGGATGACTAAGATTTTCTTTTCCTTAGGTCGTTTCCTTTTTTACAGAGAGAACACAAAATTCTGTAAACCAATACCCGTTTTGGTTTGCATTAATAAGAAAAAATTATTGTGTGCGAGTAAAATGGTTTGTCCCCAAAGAATGTATCCCTTCTGCTCTGAACCCACTCACTACAGAATTCCAAGTGATCTGCGCAGGGGTCCCGGGATCCTGAATGTGAGTGTCACAGCTTGCTCTCCAGAGGACTCTCAGATCTGTCCAGGCTTTAGCAGTTGTTGACCACACAGCGAAGCACAGAGTGACACCTGGGGGCAAGAATATTGCCAAGCCAGAGCTGGAGGGGAAAATCAGCTTCTAACTCACCCTCACGGGTCCAAAGGGAAGCGTGGGCTGTTGTGAGTTCCCAGGGAGCAAAGATTTACTCACTGGGATCCCCTTCTCAAGCAGAGTTACTTAAGCAAGAAAAGACACCCACCTGAGTCAGAAAAATCTCTAGGAAGTATTATTACGGGAGGTTTATTTGCAACACAAGCGATACAATTATGATTTAAGTTTTACAATCACCGTATGAAATCAAGTGTCTTTGGGGATCTGTTGCCTTTTCTGGAGAAATCAATATTTCCTGTTTCCTTTTCTTCTTCTTCTTCTTCTTCTTCTAAAACTGAAACAAATTTCCCCTGAAGAAACTTTAATGTAAACACATCCTATCTTGAGGATTGTATTCATTCTCCTAAAGATACATTAGCTGAATTCAGACCCAAACAGTGGAGTCTGGAGCTCAGCAAATGAACGCATCCAGGCAGGGAGAACACTAAGTTCTTAGGGAGAACACCCTAATTCCTAGCACAGAGGAGGGACTCTGGCAAAGCTAAATTACTTTGCTAAATGGGGTTGCACATTGTCTTTTCTCTGGAAAAGAAGGAGGTGTTAAAGAAAAAGAAAGAAAGCCAGATTCTTCAAGTATAAAAAGGCTTTTACATTTTTCCCAGACGTTATCATTACTTACACTTGCTGTGCGTTCACCCAGCCTGCATAGTGCCTGTCTTCTGCAAACGCTTTAAGTGGAGAACTACAGCACAGTGATAGATACCAAACTCTGCTCTGTGCTCCTCGGCCCCCACTGGGAAACACTGGTGCAGTTTAAAATCCGCATTATCAGGAATATGCAAGATGATTTTGCATGCAGATGGCTTGAGTGGAGTATGACTTTCTCTATGACGCAATCAGAACTCTTAAAAGAAAACAAAAAGATCAGGAAATGCTTTCTCGGTGTCACTTGGTCACGCCTGTGTTAAATTAGGTGGATTAATAACGGGCAGGAATACGGCTCCATTTGTAAAGCATCTGCCGTAGAAAACTGACCACCTGAGCTCCGATCCCCAGAACCCACGAGGAAGCAGGCTGCAGGTGGCTTTAATCTCAGCAAACCTGGTGAGAGATGGAAGGTAAACGCAGGAGAACCTCCAAAGCCTCACAGGCCAGTGACTATGGCAAAGGCTCCAGTGAAGGAGGAAAGAACCCAGAGTCAAACATGGTGGTAGGCAAAACCAAACCCCAGATTATCCTTCGACTTCCCACCCTAATACACATAAACCCATACACACACACACACACACACACACACTTTTAAAATTAATAACAAATGTTTAATCATAACTGAAGCCAACCCATTCTCCTCTTATTATTAAATACTATTAGAATATAATTTGCTCTCTTCTCTCTATGCTTAAGGCACACTGAAAACAAGTATAGGTGACTTAGCCGCTTCCCCCAGGAAATGCTTGCTCCTGAAAGACAAGGCTGTAGCTAACAAAAACAGCTGGCTTATCAATAGTGATCAGCTTACCAAAACAGCTGGCTAGGCAATAGTGACCAGCCTACCAAAACAGCTGGCTAGGCAGTAGTGACCAGCTTACCCAAAAGACTTGCTTCAACTCCGTTATCTCCCCATTTCCAGCAACCCAAAGCCAACATGCCATGAACTCTACCCATGTGTAAGCCTTTCTCTAACTTGCCAACGCCACCATCCGGGCCAGGATCTTACTCCTGCAGACACCCTCTGGCTCCCTTTCAGCAGGACCCTGAAGACTCTGTCTCTGCAGATTGCACCTTTACTAATCACCTTTGTCTAATCAGCAGGGCATAGCTCGGCTGCTAGGATGCTTGCCTAGCAAGCACAAAGCCATGGGTTTGATCCCTGGCACTGCCCAAACTGATTGTAGTGACACAACCCTGTAATCTCAGTACCTAGAAGATGAAGGCAGGAGAGTCAGAAGGCTGGTGTCATCTTCAGCTATCAGCTGAATGTGAATATATAGAATTTGAGGCCAGACTAGGTTACCTGTCTCAAAAAAAAAAGTTTGATAATCAGGGTGATCTGTTGGTGTTCTGGGGAATCTAGCTGTTGACATCACACTGTCATTCATGTGTGTTACTCTGTGTTACAGAAACACAGAGAAGGGTCAAGACAGCTGTGAGGATAACTTGGCACAGTACAGTCAATAGAGGCTCAATGAGACAGTGAGTCTCTAGTCCAATGCTGCAAGCCTGGAAACTGTCATTAAGAGAAACCCTCTTCTCCCAAAAACCATCAGAAATAGAAAGCTTGTGGATTCCTAACTGAAAGGGAGCCCCGGCCTCCCTCAGTGCTGAAAAAAAAAAAATCTCTGAAATCCGAGAAACCTGAAGAGAACCTGTCTGATCCCACGGGGGAAGGTGAATAAAAGTGCCCCCAAGACTGAGAACCCCAAGTCTCCATGAGTCAGCCAGCAAGAATAACAGACACAGGCCTCGCTAAACACTTGGAGCCACATTGCAGGCGTGTGTCTTCATTTTGATGTTAAAGCTAATAAAACAATATTTCTTTTAGATCTTACTGAACAAGAATAACAACTCCATTATATATTACTAAGCCGTCGGGAAACGCACAATTACATTGACGCAACATCTTCCAAACTAGAATGTGAATTTGGGAAGACAACAGCTCTCAGTTCACAAACGGCGAGATGAGGATTTAAGATGATGGTGATTCTGGGCAAGCCGATCTGTTTTACTGGCAAAATGAACATAATAATATTTGCCATACAATACCTCAGAATAAAGCAAAATGATGTACTTGTAAAGTGTGCCTTCTGTTATGTATCTTACTTTACTGGCTGTCTGATTTGGAACAAGTTACTTGATTTTGTTTTTCCTCTAGATTGCAGTTCCTCGAGTTGTTAAGTATATAACATATTTATGTCCCTGTTCCTTATGTGGATCTGTTACCCCTGAGAGCCCGGCGTGCATCATGTAGTTAATGCTCGACAAACACTGCTTTCTTCTCATTGGCTCACCTGACGCCTTGTCCTAGAAGCCACGCTGAACAACACATCCCCCTGTCTGTTAGGATGACACATTTCACAGGAGGCACAGGATGTAATAATTAGCGATTTCACACTGAAAGCCAGACACTGTTATTTTAGAAAAGCCTTCCTTATGTGGGGATATTTTAGACATGGCAGAATCCTGGGATGGCTTGTGTTTACATTTGCCAGAAGCTTACAGGACACAGACTTACTCTAAAACAAACTGCAAGCAAGGGCAGAGAAGGTGGCCTTGCAGAAAGGAAAGGGTATAGTGCCCCACTTCCTGACGGGGGAGGGGGGATGCGGGGGGGGGGGGGAGACAGGACGACGACAGGTGACCAAACACAGGAAAGGCACGCCAGTATCACAGCTAGCCCATCACTTGTACTGTGCGCACCGACTGGCAGGCCATCCCTGTGACTCCCTAGAACCTGTGACCACAGGTCTTCATTCCCCAACAGCACACAAGAAAACAAGGTTAGTTCTAGAGCCGCTTCACTCAGCACCACAGTGGAGGAAGAATATGGCAAGCAAAGGGGAAACTAAGATGCAGAAGATCCAGGCACAGCTGACAGCTTTGGATTTGTGCTCCCGACCCCAATGAGAGCAGCAAGGGTTGGGTCTCACGGGTTTCACAGTCCCCCAGATGTGACAGTGAAATTAGGACCCCGTAGTCTATAGAGGGAAATCAGCTTCATCAAAAAGGCCTAAGGCAGACCCCAGAAAGATACAGAGGGCAGGGGCTGAGTATATGGATCAGTGGTAGAGTACAGCCCTAGCATGCACAAGGCCCTGGGTTCAATACCAGCAGAGGACAGAAAAAAGGCAGAGGTAATGTGGAAGCAAATCAGTGGGACAGAAGCTCAGACAATGCTAACCCTATGGGACTTGTGCTGAGTGACCACCACCTTAACACCTCGAGTGAGTGTTCAAGCTTTCAGATACCTCTTATATGAAGTCGGTTGTTTCTTGGTTGGTTGGTTGGTTGGTTTTGAATTTTGGGGTTTGTTTTGTTGTTGATGTTATTGTTGTTGTTTGGTTTGGTTGTTTGTTTGGGGGTTTGTTTTTGGCTTCGTTTCTGTTTAAGACAGTCTCGATGTATAGCCCTGGCAGGCCTAGAACTCAGAGATCCACCTGCCTCCCAGTTGCTGGGGATTAAAGGCATCCACCACCATACCTAGTGTTTATATGATTTTTTAACAAACCCATCATCAGCCCCATATATCTCTATACCTTTATATTTTTATATAAACCCCCAATCCTTTTTTCTCTGAATGCCAGTTCATTCTTTCAAAAAAAAACATTTATTAAAATCCTACTATGTTCTAGATTCCTGATCTTGGAGAGTCCAGATAAGAAGCAGCTGAAATTACTTTGGAGTCCTGTGCCTGCTGAGGAAGCCATAAACACACAGGATTCTCTGGCACAGGAGATGTCAGGGGTGAGGAGAAGCTTTGGGATGAGAGCTCCTCTGAGAAGCAATGAACTTGAAGTCTGGCTAAAGTAGCCCCAGCTTTGCCAGGGCCAGGCTCAGGATCTCCTAGTACAAAAGCAGTGGAATGGGACAGACCACAGCATTTCCTAGGAACTGACAGAGCCCTGGATTGCTGGGACCATGTGGGTGAGAAAGTGGCAGAAAGAAAGAAAGAAAGAAAGAAAGAAAGAAAGAAAGAAAGAAAGAAAGAAAGAAAGAAAGAAAGAAAGAAAGAAAGGAAGGAAGGAAGGAAGGAAGGAAGGAAGGAAGGAAGGAAGGAAGGAAGGAAGGAAGGAAGAAAAGAAGGAGGGAGGAGGGAGGAAGAAAAAAGAAAGAAACAAACAAACAAAAAAACCAAACAGTGATTGGGGCTGCATCCAGCTGGGGTTTGCCAATTATAATAAAAATGTGGGTTTTATAAGAATTTTGGTAGAGGCTTATTCAAGAATTTGTTGGAAGCATTGCCAGTGAGAAGCATGGCCCGATGCATGATGGGAAAGCTTGTGGAGCTTCGGCAGGACACTGGGCTGGGGAAAGGAGGATGGTGGAGACATCAAAGCACTAGCTTATCAGTGTGTTGGGTATGCAACACATGATGAGAGGCAGAATGAATGCCTTCATGATTTAGTGACACTGCTTTAGGCTGATCCTTGCTTCCCTCTGTCTTCTGTGAAGAAGCAGCTGGCAGTAGGTAGTGTGTCACCATCAAGCCATGTTGGCTAGTTTCCCCCACATCCGTCCATTCCTTGATAGTGCCTCTGGGAGTCATGGGGACACAGCCTCATGTTCCCCAGAATCCCCAGGCTCCTGGAAGCTGCTGGCTACAGGATGAAGCTCATCTGCCTAATCAGCCCACGGGTGGTTTTCCCAAACAGTTGGACTTTTCTCTCTTCGTTCATAGCTTTGTTTCCCTTTATCTCTAAACCGAGCCTCAAACTCAACAATAAGCTAGTGGAACCAATTTCACATTTAGCTATAACTCCAGGCATTTTTCATTGTAATATTTGCATGCTTTCAATTTTAAAAAAATAAATACGTGTTTTCCTTACTAATTAGATTCGGAGGCTAATCAGTTATATCCCATCTCCAGAGAAGAAGAATCCGGTTTGAGTTTGAGCATCTGTTCTCACTGGCCAGGTGGTGATTCCTTTTGCCTATGAAACTCTGGGTATCTGCAACTAAAAAGAAGTATGAATTTGTTGTCAAAACCAGGTCTGCGCTGCCACGGCGGCCTCCTTAGCCAACCTGGACAAACCCCAGCAAGTCCGGGTCACAAACTTTCCATTGTCTCTGAATCCCACTTGCTGGTGGGTGAATGAGAGAAACAACACGGGAGAGGGAAGTAAGCTTGAAGGGCTCAGGGTGACAATTATGGAGCACACAGTGTCCCCTCGTGTAGCATCCGTTTTTCTTTGATGTGCAGTTTGGATCTTTAAGCCTCGTTTTCTCACAAACCCAACTCTGACCCTGTCCCCTGTCCCCTGTCCCCTGTCCCCACCATAGTACTATAGAGAGAAGGCCCGCTGGCCTTTCAGGAAGAGTCCGACAGGGGGACCTTCATGAGTGTTGCCCCTCCTGTGGTATAGACCACACCTTTCCCAAAATAGTGGAGAATGGAGAACTTGAAGAGGGTCTGCTAAGCCACAGTGAGCGCGCGCAGAACAGCTGGACAATTTCAGGTTCCAGACGGAAGGCTGAACTTTAAAGACGCCTAACAGTCTACCTCTAAAGGAAGTCTGACTTTAAACTCCCATATTTAACTGCGCGTGGGCATGGTGGGTATGAGTGTGGGTGTGCAGGTGCCCCACAAGTGTGGGGGCCAGAAGACAATCTGAGGGAGCAGGTTCTCTCCTTCCACAGCGAGGATCCTCAGGATTGGACTCAGGAACCCAGGCATGGCATTAAGCCCTTCCAGCTGCACCAGCCAAAAACAGAGATCTAAATAACAATAGGATGAAGTTCAATTTAGAGCCAGGAATGTAAATGGGAGTGGATTGGATTAAAAAGAAAAAGAAAAGAAGAAGTAGATGCAAGCCTACTTTGCCAATTTACACTGAAATAGCAGCGAGCTTGGTATGGCCCACACAGTCCACAAAGACATACACACCTTCACTCTTTATGTGTGTGTGCCTGCTGACATGCCACCAAGCCTTAAAAACTCACTCCAATGTTCCTCTAAGAGTTCTCTTTCCATCATCATCCTCACTCAGCTGATAGCCACTCCGGTCTCTGTAGGGCACACTCGCTCTCAGCTGATAGCCACT
The DNA here is from genome assembly GCF_978045245.1 of Mus caroli. Lineage (NCBI taxonomy): Eukaryota > Metazoa > Chordata > Mammalia > Rodentia > Muridae > Mus > Mus caroli. The sequence continues at coordinate 104,827,358 of NW_028227266.1, forward strand.
CCGGTCTCTGTAGGGCACACTCGCTCTCTCCCGCTCTCCCTCTTTCCTTCTCCCTGTCCCTTTCTCTCTCCCTTTCTCTTCCATACACACATCATCATATCAAAGTGCAGCATAATATAATTTTATTTTAATTTTCATTATATATATGAAGCATATATGACACTTAAAAAGTAAGTTTTCATGTAAGTACACACAAATACTATTTTAGCAAGTTCCTCTCATTTCCATACTGAGCCGAGATTTTTGCTTTGAATTCCTGAATCTTCCTTTCTCTGTCTTAGGAACATTTTTCTAATTGTATTACTGTCAAAAGAGATGTCATTTGGCAGTAGTGGGAGGCCCACGTCGTTAGTCACATTTCTTGATCTAAGGACTGGACTTGCCCAAGTTTGTTCTGAGAGGCCAAATCTCAGTCAAGTTCAGACTCTATTTTAGAGAACCTGACCTAAATTTGAACTCAGGTAAATTAACAGGCTGGTACCTAGCATTAGTTTCCAAGTTGCCCCCCCCCCCAAACAAAACCCGAGCCTAGCTCCGGTCTCTAGGCTAATGCCTAACAAGAGGAGCGTCTCTGGGTTACACCCTCAACAAGACCAGGTCTCCAGGTTATTCCCACAACAAACCTGCACCCCCAGGTTACAAGCCCCTCCCTTGCCTAACAACCACCAAGTTTATGATATGACTCCCAGCACCAGCCAATTGTGTTAAAGGCCACAGTAACTTCCCAATTAGATGCTTGCACACTTACCCCCGACACACACACACACACACACACACACACACACACACACACACACGCTTGCTGCTTACTATAAAGGCTTGCCTTATAAAGACATTCAGGGCTCCCCCACCACCACCAAAACCATCCTGCATGATGTGACAGTGGTGCAGGTGGTGCAGGTGGTGAGCTGGAGGGGCCGGGACAGCTCAAATAGAATAAAGACCCTGCTATGAGTTGCATCAGATCGGCTCCTGTCTGGTTTCGGGGATCACTAACATTTCTCTGGCACTACAGTTCTGGCCACTCTAGGATCCTGAGTCCAAGGAGGCTGGAGACTGGTTTTTAGTAAATATGAGTCTAAAGTGACAGAAGCCACATTCCAGTCACTCTGAAAGGATCTTTCAAAGATGAGTGCTGACTTGCAAAGAAGAGAGGGAGGCTTTGGGGAGCACTGGAACCCTGTGTTCCAGTCAGCATTGAGACTCTGGTCCTCCCATAAATACAGTGAAGAGGAAATGGCCTGTCTTGGGCAACTTGAGTTGTGTTTTGCTCAATAAAAGAAGCCTGACTAAAAGAAAGATTGTTTCTCTCCCTTAATCTTGGTTATATTTGATTACTGAAGCTATGTCTTAGTCGTTTTGGCATTTTAAAACTGTTCTAAATTAACTTACAAATGGGACCACAGTAAAAGAATAAACAGTGAAATGCATTCTCTGTTTGCATTTCAAATAAAGAGCCAAGCATAGAGAACTTCATCTCCGATCCCACTCAACATATGGAGCCAAACACTTGAGCATACTCCGATCCAAGGTTCAGCATGTTTCCCCCAGCAGATGGGAAAGTTTACAGAGGGTCAGGTCACCAAAGTGGAACTCAGAGTTAGCTCAAACTTATAGACAAAGCAGGCGACCCCAACGCCACTCTGTTGGCCAGTAAAATTGTATGATAAGTGGCTAAGGCTCAAGACAAGCTTCGAAGGCGCTGTACTTGACAGGTTCTTAGGTTCCTGACTTCAGGTTTCTGGCTTCCCTTTTATGAGACAGGCATGTGCAACGGGCAGTGGGTAAGGCAGACTCAGCCTGCTCTAAATGCTGAGACTCAGTGAGTGCTTCCAGCCACAGATGGGTCCCCGGTATGAACCTCCTCCCTCTGAGGATCAGAGCACAGCAGAAGAACCGTCAGACAGAATCAAAGAGTTGGGAGTCAGACAGCTGTGAAATGCTGTCCTCTGGACACAACAGGGCTGATGCACACTAACAAGTTTTTTCTCTCCCTTAGGGACGCAGATATAGGCCGGATTAGACCAGATTAAAAGTAGATAAAGACAGGTTTATCAGGAGGCAGCTCTAGCAGGTCCACCGATCTCACAGGTGGAGGTCAGTGGAGTCACACATCCAGGCTAAAGCGAGGGAGTTTTACAGAGCTTAGGCAAGGAGTGACAGTGTGCCAGCTAGGAGCTGGGATTCTGTCAAAAACTGAACCCCTGGGCAGGCAGTCTTGGGTGGGTTGTCAGAAACTGGAGACAAGGAAAGATGGCAAGTTAGCAGGAGATTTCCTCCAAGCAGGAGGGAGAGTTTTCTCTGGAAAGGCTGGGTTGGGGGAAGGAGGGGAGTTGGGGATTTCCCAGCTTGAACAGGGGTAAGTAGGGATTCCAGACTCACACACACTTAATTCAAAGTTTCTATGGCTGTACAAAAACAAGCCAATCAAAATTCCAGCACAAGTAGAGGAAGGGTCTCGTGACACCCTAGCTCTCGCCTAGGAATTATTGGCAATTGATGGTTCGTTCCTAGGGGAAAAGAAGTGTCACGTGTCTTTGTGGCCACCGGTAGGCTGCCTGCCCAGGCTCCAGGGGATGACACTCTATCTAAGGCTGACTCAATCAGAATTCTTAGGGAATGGTGCCAAGAACGTGGATCTGATAAGACACCAAGGGTGACTCTTTAGATAAAAACATTATTGGCAAAGATGAGCGCTAACGAGCCAAAGAATTGAGTCATGCATTCAAATGCACAGAATCCTGACCCACAGGGCACCAGGCACTCACTGTGCCTTTTCCATTGGCCCACATTTACACAGCCTCCCTCTGCCCTTCACAACAACCAGGTTTAAGGAGTCCAACTGCTAAACATTGTGTCTGTGGGAAGAAAGTAAGAATGAAGATGTCCTGTGGGCTCTGCAATAGGATCAAATCCTTGTGCAGTGAATGCCACAGGCGCCATGGGAGGGAGCAGAGGAAGCCAGGTGTAAATGCGCCAAGAGCAGATGAAGTCCTAGGTGCATGGCATGCGAACAGCCACAATGTCTCAGACCACCCATTGTGATGGCAACACCTTCCTCTGGTCTAAACGTGAGCACGGACAGTGTGTTCAAGTACATATGTTTATGAACAACTTGATCAATGTGTACAGAAACTAGCAACTACAGCTGCCTTCTCATACTGTTTACAGCCTGAGACTTCCGGGCTACAAAGACCTCCCATTGAGTCTGGCTAACTCCTCCTTATGTGCTGTACATAACAAAGACATTGAGTGTCCATTTTAGCCTTTCTGTACCCACGCCTGCATGTTATTTCTTTATTCCCTCACTGCCCGGAGACGTGGCTCCAGGGCCCAATCCATGCTGGATGTGGGAGAACATGCTTTAGTGAAGTTAAGGGTGAGGAATAGGTTATCTAAGAAGTCATGAGGTCCTGTGAGGCAGCCTGGTAGAACAGATACCAAACTAGGATGCGAGGTGTGGTTCAGGCTCCCAATGGAGGTCACTATGAGGACATAATGCCAGAAGGACTAAGTGGGGATTCACCAGGCAGAGGAAGAGGCAGGCACATCTGAAAGCTGATGGACCACCCGGAGGTAGATTAGATTATTTTACTTTACTGGGTCTCAGTCTGATATCACGGAGACTGGGTAGGGCTAGGTAATGGCAGTGAATGATGGAGATCGAGTCTCTGCATTCTTGATTCTCAGCTTCCTAGACCTCCCGGAGTGCAGTGTCTCCATTTCCTTCTGAATGAATCCTCTCCACTGGTGCATGGTTTTTTCTTGTGAGGTTACCTGAGCCGTTGAGATCCCCTTTCACCAGCCCACATGGAGAAAGAACAACAACAACCATCCAGTACCCTTTTGGTCCACCATGTTGGTTTTAGTGGCAGTTGGGTAGACATGGGATATGTTCCCCAAGTGTCTTTCAGACTGAAGACCGTCTCTGAGACAGCTGCCACCTAGAGCAGAGGGACTCCCCTAGTCTGGCCGTCCCTGTGGTAGCTTCTATCAGGTTTTCCTCTTAGCCATCCCAGTTCTCACCCTGTTCCCAAGCCTCCTGTGCTTAATCAGCGTGAGCCGCTCCTGATTCTCCTCCCATCTGTGTAAATATTCCCTCACTAATAGATTATGGTTTCCCACTCTAGGGAATTTTTTAATAGCCTCTGGTCCTTCAAATTTTTCAATTTCTGAGCCTGGCATAGTGTCACCCGCCTTTGATCTCAGGACTTGAGGCAGAGGCACGCTGATCTCTGTGAGTTCAAGGCTAACCTGGTCTACATAGTGAGTTCCAGGACAGCAGGAACAGCAGAGTGAGACTCTATCTCAAATAAATAAATAAATAAATAAATAAATAAATAAATAAAATTTTAATTTCTATATCTGTTTGCAAACATATGTATTTTCTAATTAGTTAATTTGTTTAGTGTTATATCATTTCTAGGGCTTTTATATAAAACCATACTAAAATCTGAGCTTATTGGAGCTGATTTTTTAATATCTGATATGGAAATCTCCTGAGATGAGCTATGGCTCAGGAGTAGATCACTAGCCTAGTTTGTGGGAGGCCGGGGCTTTTATGTCCAGCACCACAAGGAGGAAAAAGGGGAAGAAAGAAAAAGAAATAGAGAAAAAAAGAAAGAAAAGAAGAAGAAGAAGAAGAAGAAGAAAAGAACCGTGAAAGCTCATTATGATGACTCTAAAAATCAACAACAATGTGTGTCACTTTGTACTGCTTGGAGAATGATCTACACTATAGCTATATTCTGGGTTTCAAGTGAATTAGTTTATTAAGGACATATTACGTTCAAGTGAAATAAATAGTAAGAGACAGATAGGTAGAAAGGTGGCTAGATAATAGATAATTACATAGCTCTATAGATACATTGATGGATGCATAGATAGACATCATGAAACTGGGTATTCAGAACATCTAGTAGAAATCAACTGGGGGAACTGGAGCAGTCAGAGTTTGGGGTGAGCTTTCTCTCAATGAATGACCTTCCCGCAGCTGACCTTCCAGAGCCTCCTTTTTCCTCCAGAAACATTTTATGGGATTAACATGGCCTTGGTTATATATGGGGTTTTGCTGCCTTTAAGGGCGCCATGTTTTTATTTGAAGACTGTTTGGTTTTCCCTTCTCACCCCTGTTAAGGGGACAATCCTTCCCCAAACAGGAAGCCTCAAAAGACATTTTGAGACAAGCTTTCTTGAGTCTGAAATGGGGCAAGCAGGACACCCCCACTTCCAGAGCCAGCTCCACAGTGAGCTCAAATAGCACATGATAATTTACCAACATAATTTACATTATAGAAGTCAAAAATCTGAATAAATTAATACACATTGTGTGGTCCATGTATATACTCAAGTTAAACACTTAAAAGAAATACCAAAAGCTCTGCGTGTCTTTCTGCTTCTTCTCATGGGAAACGGATTCTCTTTGTGACTTATTGAGTAACTCTGGCTATGAGTTATTGAGTAACCCTGGCTATGTTTACATATTTGAAGTCACCATTATTTACTCCAGAATCAGCAAACATCTGTCAGGCATAAGCTTCATTGTGTAAAGATGTCTTTAAAGGATATTAAAAATGAGGACTTTTAAGTTCTCCATGCTAATTCTACTCAGCGAGCAAGTCAGATATTGCCAGGATGATTTATGTCAGTGTTCATCATAGCTGTCCCAGCTGCATACACCTAACATTTCTGGGCTGTTGCAGCCTAGGTTCTCTAAAAGGAAACTAGTCTGACTAATCGAGTCCAGAAACCATTAAGGAAAACTGTACAGGCATTCAACCTCTGTGCTTGGACCATGATAAAAGTTAGTAAGAATTTTCTAGTAGATGTTTTGTTGTAGGAAGGATTTTGTAAAGAGATTTCAAATACTTTCCAATCCCAAATGTCTATAAACTTTATAGTTTGAATCTGAGATGCCCCCCACAGGCTTGTGTTTTGCATGCTTGATCCTCAGATAATGGTGATTTGAGAGTGTCTCATGCCTTTGGGAGGCAGCGCTTGCCTAAAGAAAAGTCGGTCAGTGGGAATGAGTCATTGGGGTTTGTCTTAGTTACCTTCCTGTTGCTCTGATAAAACAACATGACCAAGGCAACTTAAAAAAATTATAAATAAATAAATAAATAAATAAAAGCTTATTTGTTCCAGAGGAATAAGAGTCCATCAAGACAAGGAAGCATGGCAGCCTAGTGGCTAGAGCAGAAGTTAAGGGCTCATAGCTTGAACAGAAGTCAGAAAGCAGAGAGTAAGCTGGGCTTGACTCAAAGCTCTAAAGCCTCATAGCATCCCTAGTGATATACTCTCCCCCCAACCCCCGCAAGGCACGCCTCCTAAGCCTACCCAATCAGTACCACCAACTGGGGATGAAGTATTCAAATGCCCAAGTCTATGGGGGACATTCTCATCTGAAGCACCACGGGGTGTTATCCCAGGCTGATTCTTGTCTCACTCTCTGGTTTCTGATCAGCCATTGAGTCAGTCACTCCTGCGCCCATAATGTTCTTCCCAAGTGCATGGATCCAAGTGGCCGTAGCTTGAATGTAAATCTCCCTGATTGAAGGTGTTTCTGTAGGGCATTTGGTCACAGCGAGTACAAAGTGACTAATAGATAGCAGGAGGGTGGGATCATTTCTGGGAAAAAGTCAAGTTGTGTGGGTCCTAGGCCTTTGGAGATGGCTTGGGGGAGAAATTTGGAAGAGTTTGCAGATGCAAGCTAGAGAAGACCTAGAATGTTGTCATCAGAGCTTAGTAGGTAGCTCTTATGAGATCTCAGAGACAACAATCCTAGCAGACATGTAGACAGTAAAGTTGGCCTTTGTCAGGTTTCAGATAGGAACAAGGACTCCTATTAGGAGCAGACTACAGACTGTGAGTGTAAAATTTCTATTTATCTACATATTATCATGTCTGGAACACTAGCTGTCAAAAAACGGGGCTAAGTTATATTTAAATTTTTAATTACTGTGCTTAAGAAATCTATAAAACAAAATGTCTCTAACCTGTAAGCTCTACTTACCCAAGGATAGATAGGCCCAGCTGCAGTTTCATAAGTAAGCCAACAGTGGTATGTAGTTTTCAGTGTAGATCAGAATTCCACAGCTCCATTCAAGGCTAGGGTAGTTTTCATTATTTTGACCAGGAGGAAATAATTTTCCCTTAATGGACCTCAATAGATCCCCGATTAAGGCTATTATAATATTCCCCACTCTGAAGAGGTAACCCAAAAATAATTTATAAGATGGGCTGGAATTGAGGAACAAATATAACTCATTTTCACCACAAACCTCGAGAGACCCAGTTCAAAAGCTGTTCACCAGGAAGCTTAGACTCTGAACTGGAGTTTCAACATGAAGTGAAGCATCCAGGGAAGGCTGTTAGCTTAGGCAAAAAGATACCATCCTCTCCCTCTGGCATCCCATGCAGAGAATCCAGGAAACTCCCTGCTTCAGGCCAAGAACAATAATGGAACTCTTCCTACATCCTTGCTCCTAAACTACCTAGCCCATTTCTATCTCCCGTCCTGGTGAGCAGGGTCAGATTCCTAGCAGGGAGCCTCCCAAAGGATACTATATGAATCTGTAAGGATGATGTTAAAGCCTCAAAGGGGAAGTTTCCCAGGCGGTTGAAGAGGCTAGACTGTGAAACAGTTGCTGAGGAAGGCCGCGGGCAATGCATGGCGTCAGCCAGAAAAGAGGTACCATGTGGCCATGTGGCCTGCCAAAGCCAAAGCCATAGGTGTAGGGTCTACCCAAAGCTGTTGGAGTTCATATCAGGACTCCAGAGTTCTCAGCCTACTACAGAGCTAAAGATTGCCTGTTTCCCTGTTGGAAGCTTAACTTATGTTAAGTTTCAAACCAGGAGCAAAAAGCTGAGGTGCCTATTTAACATATCAAAGCCAACCTCGCCTCCAGGTTCTCCCAGCACCCGTCAGTCCCTACCCATTACAGGGTATGGTTGGCATACCCTGCCCTCTACCCTGAACTCTCCAGTCCAGGGTCCTTCCCACAGATGCTCTTCCCTACATAAACCAGACATTTTGGTTACCCACCCCTCTTTTTGGTACCTTTAGCACCTTTGGCCTCCTGGGTACTGTGCTTGATTCCCCCGCCCACTTCCCTTCTCCCTCTCCCCACATTGTTCAGGATCATGTCCAGCCTGGACTCTCCCAGATGTGCTCCCACACATCTATAATAAACTTTCTCCCCCACCACACCTAGGAGCAGCCATGTCCTTTCCTTTCCCCTTTACTGCTGTTTGTCATTCAGGTTTCAGTCTTGCTTTGGTCCAGTCTTTTCTTTGCTAATTTCCAAGCCCCTTCCTTTTGGAATGGGTATGTTTACACTGTGCAATAGGACGTCAGGGGTATGTGTATTTTATTTAAAGGGTCTCACAGCTAAGAGATTGCCTTAACTCCTGGATGGGAACTTGAATTTGGGTTTTTGATCGACATTAGAACGAAGACTGTGAACAGGGTCCGCAGAGAGAGGTGCTATTTGGCAAGGTTCTGAAGCTTTGAGAGGTCGGGCCCTCCGTAGGGGAGGGCGGCTCCTTGGGTTTTATGGCTCCTTGTTGATTCTTGCCTGCGGCTGCGGGTCATTCAGATAAACAGAGCTCTTCAGCAGCACACCCCTGCTGCTGCGACAGGCTGCCCAAAGCACATAGCCAAGAAACCACAGATTAAACCCTCCGGAATCTTAAGCCCTCATCCCTCCTGGAAGGTGTTCTCTATATTTTTGCCAGTGATAAGGGATAACGCACAGTGTCTGACGTTCCTGACAGTAACTACTCCCCTGCCCAGGTGACACCCGCGAGGGTTTCCACTGCAGAAGAGCGCGTTGCTGTCAAGATGAAGCCTAATCTTTACGTTTCGCACAGATTTTCTTAACTCCGTGTCCTTGAGCCTTTTTCAATTGACTATAAATTTAGCTGCGGATACCAATGGTGTAGGACAGAAATGAAGACTCCTTTGTCTTCCTTCTGTTTCCACTCTGCTCGTTTGTGGTTTTGCTCCAGTTTCTTAAACGTGTGCTTGGTATCTTTGTGACTTACAGTTTTGTAGCTTTGACGCTATTTTTATGACTTTTCCCTTCTTCTGCTTCTGACATATAATGTTTTCCATCTTTCCTTCCCCTCCCCCCCGCTTCTTCCAGCACATTTTTATCTCATCCTAGAATTCGTAAAAAGCATCCTCTTCGTACCCTAGCATCTATTCCTTACGCTCTTATTGCAAAGAACACATGTGGTTTTCTCCTACTTATTTCAGGAAAAATGTTTGTTCCATATTTTCTTATTCTTGGTAACATTTGCTTTTTGAGTGTTTGTTTGTTTGTTTTGGGGGTTTTTTGGTTTTTGTTTTGCTGTTTAGCTGGGTTTTTCTCTCTCTCTCCCTGCTATTTGTTTGTTTTACTTTTTGTTTTTTGGGTTGTTTGTTTGTTTGTTTATTTGTTTTGAGACAGAGACTCACTACGTAGCTCTGCTGGCCTGGAAGTTACTATGAAGGCCAGGCTGGCCTCAAGCTCTCAGAGATGCCCCTGCCTCTGCCTCCCACATGCTGGGATTAAAGGCATAACCTACCATGCCCTGTTCTTCTCAGGTTCCTGCCACAGTAACTTTTTCCATTTTAATCTCCTGACATTTCTCTGGTTTCCTCGCTGGCTCCTTTGTCACTGGTGTTCCTCTTTTCCATGGAAGCAGTCCTGTGTGGCCAACTACTTGCTAAAGGGGTGGCAGGTATCCGGCTGGGTGTGCAGGGCTAGCGGCAGGCCAGACCTACATCTATTGCTTGGAAGCATTCCCCATCTAAGTCCCTACTCTCGGAGCCCTTATCTCAACAGTTAAGAGCTGTGTATGATGTCACTCAGTGGTGCCCAATGCATGAATTCTTTTTGGATTTTGTACTCATTTCTCCAAGTCCCCTCACCCCTCAGCATCTCCATTCTGCCCACCATCATACAGCCTGCTTCTCATGAGACCATGTGTCTCCTACTCTTTGAGTTTGAACTTTCTTATTTTGTAATGAAACAGCAGTCAGGAACTGCCCAGAGAGCTGACTGTTCAAAGGCCAGAGACCAACAGTTGGCTCTCCTCATTAACACCTATTCATGGAGAGGTCTGTGTGCTGCTGGGATGCGCAGAAGCATTTATTCCAAACTATTTATTGAGCAGTAATCAAGTTCCAGGAACCACTTGAAGCATTTGGACTCCATCAGCCGCCCTTTATGCATGGAGAATGTTGTGTTAGAAGGCAGCTCATATCCGGACAGATCACACCTGGCTAGCTCCACGAGAACAAGTTTATTATGGGGAAGCGTGGAAGAGAAAAGGATGAAGGGGGCAAAGAAGAAGGGGTGAGGGGTTGGGGGTCTCTGACTTTTATTCGGGCTGTGATGTAATCATGCACACCACTGCCACTGCGCACAGGTGAGATGCACCAGATAAGGTGAGCAGTCAAGGTGCACACTAGGAACGTGTGGTGGTTACCATGGCAACAGATGCATGAGGGTCCTTGTTGCCTAGGAGTGCCATCATGGCTGGATTCGGAGGCAACAGGCCACCGTAAAGCTTGTCTCTGATGCTAATAGAGAATGTATTCCAAGCCCCACTCCCAACAGATGACTGAAACCAGATATAGACCCAAACTGTACATCTACTATTTACATATAGAAACCTTACATATACCTGCCTGTGGTGAAGTTTAATTTATAAATTGGGTATAGTGAAAGATTAGGAATGATAACTATTAATAAAAGGAACAATTATGACACCACCTACTGTAAGAATGTTTATTGTGAGATGCCACAATGTTCACGTGCAATAAGGGACATTCAAGGTGGACATTCACCATAGCATTGCCTTGTCTTAACCTCATCATTGAGACATGAGCACTGAAGTGTCCCCTGATCTCTGAGATGACTACTCAGTAGCAACAAATCCCATACAGATGTGCTGGACCAAGGGAAGATTCTCACTCTGCGAGCCACGGAGCAGGACCGTATGAGTCCACTGTACTCCTCAGAAAGTGATCTTAACTTACACACTGTTCATTTATGGATGACTTTTCTATTTTGTTTAGGGTTAGAAGTTTCTCTATGTAGCCCTGGCTATCCTAGAACTCACTATGTAGACGAGGCTGGCCTTGAACTCAGAGGTCTGCTTGACTCTGCCTCCCCAGAGCTGGGATTAAAGACATACACCACCACCCAGCCATTTACTATTTTTTAACCATGGCCAGCCACAGACAACTGAATTCGTAGTAATCAGAACTGTGGCCCACTCCACTTCAGTGAATCAAAACAGCATCAATATCTGCCCCTGTGAAACTATGAAGGCCTGAAAAAAGGGCAGATGATAATAAGATATAAATACCATAAATGATATATGATGATCAAAAGTGATAAATGCCTGTGGGGAGGAACATAGAGGGATCAGGAATGGTAGGGGATGAAACAGTTTGCTACAACTAAAAACAGAATGCTCTAGATCCCATAATATTTTGCAGCGACATCGCATACTCAGTGGTTTGAGACATTTCCCTTCGTACCAACACTGTTTGGTTTCTATGGCTACAGTGAGAATAGAGTTGGGTTTTCTTGGTTCTGTTGCACTTAATTAGATGTCTTCCACCACCTTGTTTTGTGTTAAAGCACTCATGTAGTGAATCATGGCAGCTTATAGTAGCACATACCTTTGTGTTTCTCTACTTGAGCCTCATTCTGTCCATGTGGATGCTAAGGAAATGTTTCAAACCCAACTATGTTTCCCCATCCCAGCTCAAACCTGAATCCAAAAGCCTCGTTCTCCAGCCGGTTCTATTGGGCATTACTCCACTTATGACAAACGGTTTCATTTCCTTCCCAGTTTTCCCCAGGAAAGGTCGTTCTTGCATAATCTGAAGCCAGGTGGTAGGGGCAGCATTTACAAGACCATGACCTCCCCGCCCCTACCTAGAAATCAGACAACAGCTTCAGAATATGATGCACTCTTAGGACCTCAAGTTATAAACCACCCTCCTGTTAGTATCAACCAGAAAGTAGAGGAAGTCTTTCTGACAGGAAACCAGAACTGGAAATGGAGGATCAAGGTGGGTGGGTGGGGGGGGGGGCTCTGTCTCCACTGTTCAAGTCCAATCCTCCTCAGTGGGAGGATTTGGGTGACATCTGATACTCTAAGAGGGAACAGCCAGCCCTCTGACTCCTCTTTCCAATGGCTTATTGGGAAGTGCTGTGATGGTTGATCAAGTCTCTTGGAGATATCTGGTCTGAAAAACTGAAACAGACTCACAAAGAGAAGCAGAATTAAAGGTAAAAACATGGAGGGCTGGAGAAACAGCTCAGCAATTAAGAGTGAGAGACCAGATCTTGAGTTCAGACTCCATCTTAGAGAACCTGACCTAAGGTTGAACTCGAGTTAACCAACAAGCCGGTACCTAACACCAGTTTCCAGGTTACTCCCAAACAAATCTGCCCCTAGCACTAGTTTCCAGATTATGCTCCAACAAGCCTGCCCCTGACACTTCCTAACAACCACCCATCAGGAGGAAAACAGGAGTTAAGTTTATGGTTTGGCTCCCAGCACCAGCCAAGTATTTTAAAGGGCAGCACAATTCCCTAATAGCCCCCCACTCAGATGTGTGTCAGGCTAGAAACCCCTTGCTTGTTTGTTTGCCTCAATAAATGCTTACTGAAAAAACCGGGCTTGAGCCTTCACCCTCCCACCCTGCTGTGTCAGAAGATGGCCGTGTGGCCCAAGCTTGTGCCTGAATAAAGACCCCAGTGCAATTGCATCAGAATCGGCTCCTTGGTGGTCTTTGGATAAAACAGCCACAATAAGAAAACTTCCTTGCTGTTCTAGAGGACCTGAGTTCGATTCTCAACATGCATGTTTTTCAACTCACAGCTGCCTGTAATTTCACCTCAAGCGATCCAACACTGTCTTCTGGTCTCCACAGGCGTCTACACTCATGTGGCACGGACGCAGATGTGAACGAGATGTTTGAAGGGGTTTGAGATACCCAGGAATCACCTGGAGTCCTAGTTAGTTGCTAGTCCCAGAAAACTTAATAAAGAATGGGTCAATCAAATAAGGAATTTGTCTCATAAGCCAAGACGTCTGGGGCTGGGCATGATGGGCATGATGGCACATGCCTGTGATAACATCACATAGGTGAAGGAAAGTCAGGATTGGGAGCTCAAAGTCAGCCTCAGCTACACAGAAGATTCAAGGCTAGCCTGGGCTACGGGAGACATTAGCTTGAAGATGTTTGTAAAGGCACAGGGTGTGTGACAGGTGGCTAAGGCAAGGAGGTTTACACCACTACGTGATTCATCTTCCATATGACGCTGACTCAATTTGGAATCATCCAGGAGATACCTAAAGAGTCTGTATTCAGGCAGACTAAAAGAGAAACTGAGACCCAGCATCCTTCTCTTCTGCTCCCTGACTGTGAGCACTGTGAGCCAGCCATCTCCTGTTCCTTGCTTTCCCAGACACTATTGACTGTTTCTTCCCAAACCAGGACACAAAACAAACCCATCTTATGTGAGTATTTTATACCTATGACAAAACTAAGGCGACCACCAAGAACCTAAACTTTCCTTCTCCCGTGCTCGGGAAAGCCGGCTGGGCCCTCCAGCCTCACGCATTCATCCTGGAAGAAAAGACTGAGAAGCTAAACTACAGTTTGAGCACATGCCCACTCACTTCCCACCAGCACTTAACCGGATGTCTTCTCTAGCCATGGTAACATCTGGGAAATCAGGCTGAGCAGGAATGGTTAAAATACAGACCGTGGGGTAGATGGAGCCCCCGAGTATAGGAGACAGGAAGAAAGAACTGGTCTCCCCAGACCACAGCTTGGTGAGCAAGCTAAACATTTTATGTGTTTCGTCTGTAAGTCTAGGACTTCTACAGTGAGATGGATGTGGAGACAAAAGCAAACTCAGATGCTCACAGACCAGCCAACCTTGAGCATGCAGCCGTCAACAGGGTGGAAGGCAAGGGTGGACACCCAAGCTTGGCTGCTCCCGACTTCCACAGTGTACCATAGCACATGGGTGCCTGCATTCCCACACATGAGTACACTCAAGCACACACACACAACACACACGCACGCGCACTTGCACATGCATGCTTGCACACAGGCCTTTGTACATAGGAAGAGAGCTATTAAGTGGGGCCATTTGTTATATAACAATAGATAAAATAAGTAAATGAAACATAGTCTCCCAAAAGGCCACCTCCAGAATGGCCCTGTATTAGTTGCTTTTCTGGACACTGGGACAATACACTTACAAAGGCAAATTAAGAAAGGAAGGGTGCCTTTGGCTCAAGGTTTAATATAGCCAGTCACAGCAGGGGGAAGGCATGGAGCAGGAACAGGAGAGAGCTGGTCACATTGCATCTGCCGTCAAGAAGCAGAGAGGACAGGAAGTGAGACTATAAAAACTAGTAAGCTCCCCCAGAAAGAGAAAGAATTTTTTTCTTTAGTCTTCACAGATACATCCTATAAAAGGGATATTCTGAAAGAATTCTGAGCACATGTGTGTGCTCAGCGCATATTTGGGAAATTAACAAGTGCCTTTTACTTCTTGTGTGGATTCTTGGAAGTTTTTTCCTAAGCCCTGTCCAGTTTCCTCATCGCTGTCTTTTCCTTCTCTTCCTCCTCCTCCCCTGCCTTTCTTGTTTTTTTGAGACCAGGTCTCACTCATGGCTGAACTTAGAACTCACTCTGTCAACCAGGCTGACCTCAAACCCACAGAGATCTGCCTGCCTCTGCCTCAGCTGGGACCATGGCCAAGAGACACCATGCTCTGCTGCCTAGCCATGTCTGTGAATCAAAACAAGCTATTTTTATAGAACCTGGAAATTAAAATAAGACTAAACATTCTAATGCCACGTTCTAATTTTTCCTGAAGTGATTAAGAGAAAAAGACCTAAAACCAGCCTAGAAGTTTCTTCTCTTAATCTAAGGGATTCTGCCATTGTTACTGCACTTGATGAGTGAAAAAGGTCCTTTGGAACTAAGATACATAATGAAGAACGCTGACACACCCAAAGACTGAAATTGCCTTGAGCCAACATAGAATGTCCCTGTTTCCCTGAATCAAGCAAAATGATATCAGCTCACTTGTCCTGCATATGTGCTTCTGGGAATGTTCTAGATTACTGTGGTGCATAGGACATAAATGTTCAGCTTAACGCACCGGGTGAATACCAATGGCTACACAACTCCAGATGGAGACTGGAGAATGTCAACACCCATGCTCCACTTCACAGTTCTAGGCTTTTCCTTCCTCAAAAGGAACAGAGAGCGGCATGCCCAGGAAGCAGTCTCCGGTATAGGTAGGCACAAATGATGCTTATATGGGACTGCCTGAAGATCCATATCTGTGGGTGGGAAGGGAAGAACTAGGCAGAGAGATGCTGAGTGTGGCTAGAGCACAGACTTCATCCATCTCCTCAGGCAGCTCTGGGATTGACCTGTCGCACAGTGAAGCTGACATTTTAAACTCAGCTTTGATCAGCATCTGGACCCATCTGCCCCCAGGAGGGTGTGAATCCTCTTTAAATCCAAAATCCTCCTGAAGTCTCATCTAGGGGTCACCTTCCAGGAGTTACAGAATGCTGAGAGGTAAAAGGATTGAAAGGGAAAACACGAAATATGCCTTTGTGGGTAATAAGAATATCTATCTGGAAAGATAAAACATGCTAAAACACCAATGTTACAAGTGAATCCTGCTCCATCAGATGCAAGCCTGCAGCATCTGGCTACAGCTGGCCACAGTGGACAGCTAAGATGGCTGAAGAAAAAAAAAACCTTTATGGTTCTGGGGCCACCTGCTGAATATGTGCACTCAATCTATACTTACTTACTGTCTTTGTCCTGCTATCAAAAAAATGTATCTTTTCAGATCTATTCTTGTTGCTGAACCTTAATTCAGCTTGATTCATTTATTTTTCAACCTTGCTTATCCTGATTTTAAATTGTGTGTGTGTGTGTGTGTGTGTGTGTGTGTGTGTGTGCATTTGCTGCATCATGCACATGGAGGTCAGAAGACAACTTACAGAGATCAGTTCTCTCCTTCCATCATATGGATCCTGGGCTCAAACTCAAGCTGTCAGGTTTGATACCAAGTGTCCTTACCCACTGAGCCAGCTACTCATTCTTACAGCACTTGGGGTTATTCACAACCTGGATGATTTTTTTTTTAAAGAGCCATTGAGAATAGGGTATGGGGGTGTGCACATGTCTTGGCCAATTTCTAGGTTAGATGCTTGGGAACAAATTTGCTGGGTGCTCACTAAAGCTGTTTAAAATTTTCAATTCCACTAGAAAACCCCAAATACTTCTGGTTTTTGTAGTCCTGTGGTTCCCTGTGGGGCATCCCTGGGGACAGGTTTGGAAATGGTGTGGTGACAACCCCGTCATCTCAGTGACTCGTGACAACAAAGATTTCCTTCTCAGCTCATTGGAGCTGCTTGCTATGCATTCCAGCCAGCTGCTGCATATAATTACCGCAGGTTCTGGAACAATGACGGCATCTGCTCACCCAGTCACCTGCATGCTTTATACCCTCATACCTTTGTGGTTTTTTAATCTCTAGAAAGTGACTCTAGGGCAGCTAGTGACCAAACCAACCGCCAGGAGACTGAGCACACGACTGCCACGGCTTCCGTGGGATCGGAAAGCTTGTGTGCTTTAAAGCAGACGCTTGTTTGGTTCGTTAGACTCGATTGGTAATCTGAGGTTGCACTTAGTTGGCTGCTTCTCTGGCTCTCTGGCTTCTCGGCCGCCTAGGAGATGAGCTAGAGAAAGAACAATGTCATCTGCAAGCAGAATTTAAAGAGAATGTAAATGGGCAACAACCGGTTCCCTCTGCGATCTGCTCAGCCAGGAAGATCAAGCCCAGAGAAGTCATTGGATGCTGAGTTCATATCCCTTGTCTCGGTATATTTCATAACATCATAATAGCAACAGCTGCATTAAAAACATACGATTGAACCAGGTATGGCGGGAGGCAAAGGCAGGCAGATTTCTCTTCTATGGAGTGAGTTCTAAGGCACTTAGAGCTACTTAAGGAGAACCTGTCTCAAATACACACACACACACACACACACACACACACACACAAACACTCGGGGGTGAGGGGGAGAGAGAGAGAGAGAGAGAGAGAGAGAGAGAGAGAGAGAGAGAGAGAGCGCAAAGGTCTATTACAGAAGATGACAAGGTAACAAAACTCAAGCAAAAAATAGTACTATTCTTTGTACCAAAGAGTACCCAGGCAAAATGGCCTCCGCTTAGCAAATGCATATGTATGTATATGCAGATGCATATATCCATGTATGTATATGCAGATGCATATATCCATGTATGTATACACACACACATACAAGGCTCCTCTAGCCCAGGATGACCTTGAACTCACTTACTTTGTAGCTGAGGGTGACCTTGAGCTCCTGATCCTTTTGGGTTACAGATATGTGTCACCATAACTCATTTTGTTTTGTTTTTCTTTTCTTTTTTTTTTGTTGTTGTTTGTTTTGTTTTTGTTTTTGTTTTGAGACAGGGTTTCTCTGTGTAGCCCTGGCTGTCCAAGAGGAACTCACTCTGTAGACCAGGCTGGCCTCGAACTCAGAAATCTACCTGCTTCTGCCTCCCAAGTGCTGGGATTAAAGGCGTGCGCCACCACTGCCCGGCTAACTCATTTTGTTTTATGGGACAAGATATTACTATGTTGCCAGTCACAGACCTTGAACTTGCTGATCTTTCTGCTCCAGCCTAACCTGTGAGCATGCATGTGTACACGCATGCATACATGACTGTGTATGTGCAGGTGTGTATGTATAGTCCTCAAGATCAAAGTTAAAAGCTCTCTTTCCCTGAACTACACTCCCATCCTTTCCTGCTTGCGCCATTTTGCTTTTTTAGGGGGCGGGGGGGGGTTGTTTGTTTGTGACAGGGTCTCACGTAGTAGCCTAAGCTGGCCTCACTCACTGTATTTCAGAAGATGACCTGGGATTATAGTTGTACACCACCACACCTAGATCTCATATAGATTTCTGCACTTCCAAGCACAGCTGGGAACCAAATTCTGAGCCCAGCAACCCTAAACCTTCCAGTTTCACAGAATCAATGAAATGCATTGAGTGTCTAAAAACACTGAGCAATCGATTCACCTAATGACTAAGATGCTTAAGCTTTGCAGAGTGAACCAAACAGATGCCAAGATAGCTCAGAAGGCATTTCATCCTGGTTATGGACCAACTGACTCATTACATAGGGCTGGATGTCACTTGACCTTTCTACAACTTAATTTCATTGTAAGAATTAATATCCCCAAAGCAGCACAAGGTGATAATTAACTAGACCACAAATCCAAAAGAGAATTTCAAAATGCATGAAGCTTTTCCTCAGGGGCAAGGGACTATACAGAACCTTGGTGTTTGAAATAAATGCAAAATAAAAATAATAAATGCAGAGGGGCTGGAGAAATGGCTGGGCGGTTTAGAGCACTCGCTGCTCTTACAGAGGACCTGAGTTAGATTCCAAGCACCCATGCTGTGATTCACAACTGCCAGTAACTCTAGATCCAGAGGACCTGACACCCACTTCTGATGTCAGCAGGCACAAGACATGCGTGTGTTGCATGCACATACACACAGACAAAACACTCGTGCATATAGATAAATCTAAAAACAAACATTAAAGAATGCGGAATCTATAAAATGCTCTTTCTAGGGCAAGAGACATAGAAAGGAAGCCAGTGCTAGGGTGCCTGGGGGGCATCCCTAATAGTCTTCGAAAATTGCTAAAAGGACTGAAATAAGTCAGCTTTGTAGGAGGAAACGCTGATCGACTGAAGTCATGATTTTGAGGTGTCCGTCTATGGTCGCTCAGCTCATTTGTTCTGAGCCCACAGCCAGGAGAGACAGTAGGGTAGGAAGATGAGGCAGAGGAAGCTACCCACCTCATCAATTCAGGGAGCAAACAGAATGAGACACAAAGGCCATTCAAGGGTACACCCCCAATGACCTAAAGTCCTTGCCCAGGGTCCTACCTCTTAAAGGTTCCACCACAGTCCCTAAGAGCCACTGGTCCTCAGTCCGTGGTGGACGTCTGGGAACACTGGCTCTGACGACAGGGGAAACTCAGCTGCTGGGCAAATCAACTCAGCAAAGCAAACCATGTCTTCCTCTGTGGCTCTCCATCTTACTGAGATGGGGTCTCTTACTGGCCCTGGAGCTCACCGGATGGCTAAACTGGTCTGCCAGCAGATACCCAGGATGCTCCTGACTTCATCTCCCAGGGCTGGGATTATAGGCATGTGCCATCATGCTAGACTTTTAAGTGGGATCTGAAATCAGCCATCCATGCTTGTATAAAACCCTTTATTTACCCCCTGTGCCATCTCCCCAACCCCTAATTCCTTTTTTAATAAATGAAATTAAGACATTTCCTATAGAAATATCAAGAGCACACACAGATAGATGGAGCATACATTTCCAGGAAGCTAGAAAGTTCTATTTGGATCTGCTGAAGGGAAGGGTGAGAGGCACCATTGGTCAGGCTCAGAGGTGGACACGGGCTCAGAGGTGGGCACAGGCTCAGGCTTTGCATATGTTGTACAAACATTGATTATGCCCTGATGTATTCAGAAAGGTAGCGAGGTCTGAAAATGTAAAGAAAAAGAACATTCCAAGTAGATTGACTGGCATAGTGTACCTTCTAGATACACCTTCAAGAAGGACCCGTCACCTGAGCTGCTGGTGGCTCTGGGCAGAAAACCCTCAGCAGGGAATCTTTGGGGCTGCCATAGCTGCAGAGGTGCCTGGACCATAGGCATGGTTTCCCAGACGCCCACATCCAGTGGCTGTGGAGGCGGGGAATACTGACTCAGCCATCACAGTCCATCCTGGGCAACACTGAGAAGCCCATTTTGCTCCAGATCTCTGTGGGGGTAGAGAGAGCTGCTATCATGGTGGGGATTGGCCTTCATGGCAGTTCAACCTCCGTCCATATTGTTCCAGTTTCCCTCCAGGCCAGGACTACATGGGCAAGGTATAAAAGCCACGCCTGTCATCCTCCATGCTTCATGACACTAAGAATCCTCTCATGGGTGATAGTAGGAACAAGCAGAAAAGGGCAACAAGAACCCTAGCCTGTCCTTGCAAGGGATTCAAAGCTGATTTTATCTTGTATTTTGGTCAAACCAATTTCCCTCCTGAGATGGTTTCCTCTGCCTAGAAATAAAGACATTCACTAGCATCTGCGTGGTAGTGGTGGGAGTGAGGAACCAGACAAGATAATGCAGAAAGTCCGTGTGTTCAAACCCGGTATACTGAGCAGGATAACTGTCACTGAGCCTCTGCAGGTTTGGAGGCAGCAGAAGAACTAAGTGGAAGTGCTGTACTGCCACCTAGGAAACGCAAGGAGAATAGCAACTAGATCTCAATGGTCCCTAGGAAGGGAACCAACACTGCTTGAGAGTCCTGACCTTCGTGTCTTCAGTTTCTGGACTCAAGAAGGGCAGAGCAGGAGTCAGAAGTATAAATGTACCATGACCCAAATACCACCCTCTGGACAGAGAGACATACCCCTCTCTGCTCGGGCAGCTGGGACTGTGTCTAAAAGCGAGGCATCGACACCTGCACAGTCAGCAGCTCTGCTAACGAGCTAGAACAGCTGCTGCTTCGTTTCCTTCATTAAAAGCACCGGATCCCAAAGCAGAAACACACTGTATGCTACGGCAGAAAGCAGAAAGATAGGCCTCCGGGCGTTGGGTAAACCTAGGTCATGCACAAATGGCTGGGAGAAAAGATTATAGGTCTACCATCAGGTCTTTTGTGCTGGGCAGATTTGTTGCAGGGAACACAGTCATCCTTTTGTGATAAGACAAAAGTAATCTCGCCGTAAAAATCAAATATAATTTTGCTTCTTTGACCACTCTGTGCAGACCTGGTTCCCCAGGCTGGGGAGATGGTTTAGGAATTAAGAGCACTGGCTGCTCTTCCAGAGAACTTCAATTCCCAGCACCCACAGGACACTTCCCAACCATCTGTAACTTCAGTCACAGGGAACCTGATGCCCTCTTCTGGCCACTGCAGGCACCAGCCACTTAGTGGTGCACAGACATACGAGCAGGCAAAACACCCACACACATAGAAAATATAAGGGTTAACATAAGCAAAAATTAAGGGGTTTTTAAACTGATTCCCATTTCCTCCTAAATGTCACCAGTGTCACCAGACTCTGGGGGAACAAAAATGAATCTAAAAACCCCAGTTTCTGGGACTGGAGAGATGACTTGGGCAATTGAAAGCACTTGCTGCTCTTGTAGAAGACCCAGGTTTAAAGCCTTGAACCCAGATGTCAGCTCACAACAGTCTGCAACTCCAGTTCCAGGGGATCTAATATACCCTCTTCTAACCTCCTTGAGTACCAGGCGTGCCCACGGACACAAACATACATGCAGGCAGCACACATAAAATAGATCTTATCTTTAAAGCAATTAAAATTTAAAACAAAGGTATCTGTGTTGGGAACTTGCCAGAGGGCAAAGTCCACTGTGTCCTGGGGCGGATGGATGAGAGTCATGAAGCCATCAGCTGTCTGTGGTCTGCTAGGTTTGTTCTCCAAATTCATATGACAATGTTAATATCAGATCTGACTGCATTTGTATCTAGAGCCTTTTAATTAGATATGCAGAGGGGTGGGGCCCTAATATAGATGATGGATGCTTAGAAGATGCCAGAGGGTCTCTTTGCCGCCCCATTCCGTCCCTCCCTCCCTGAGCATGTGGAAGGAAAGGCCACGCGAGGACACAAGAAAGTGCCCATCTGCCAGCTAGAAGAAACCCCTCACCAAGAAAAGCAAGCAGGCTGGCGCACTGAGTTGGATTTCTAGGCAGAGCTTTGAGACGTAGACTTCTGTTCTGTAGGGTACCCAATCTGTGATGTTTCCTTAGGGAAACCCAAGATGAATAATACATGTCACAAAGAACCCAAGCCAGACTCCACCAGTTTCCCAGAGTTCCCTTCCTTCTCAGTGCTTGGTAGAAGCTAAGGATGAGTTCAGAGGCCAGGGAAAAAGCTCTGTGTCTCTGTGTCTGTTGTATATCTGTATGTGTCTGACCATCTGTTGGACTGTATGTGTGTCTGACTGTGTATCTGTCTTATCTATATAGATTATTCCAGCTTCTCCTCAGGTGCGTGGGTGTGTCTGTGTGTGCATGTGTGTATTTGTCTATCTGTCAGCCTGTGTCTCTGTGTATGTGTCTGTGTGTGTTAAATCATAACACATTTAATTTCCTTTAAAAAAAAAACTCAAATGTTTGAGAATAAACATTGGAATCCCAAAGAATATGCAAGATCAAGCCAAACAGCATCCCAGCATGGAGAGGGAAGACAGGCACCCAGTTACATCCCAGCTGGGGAGTTCTGCAAGCAGCAGAGTCAGTTTTCATTACAGTGCAGTCCCTGGCAGGTCGGCCAGGCTTCAGTGGAAGGCCACACATGTGGGCAGTACAAACTGGACTTGATGGGGTTTTTTAAAGATGGCACAAAGTTGGATTGGCAGGAAAGAGGGAGTGAATCTTGAAGGAGTCCAAGAATGGGTGAATATGACCAAAACACTTTGTACAAAGTTCTCCAAGAGCTAATTATACAATGAGGGAAAAACAGAATTTAATCCTCCGTTACAAATGATCTAGCCTAAGCCTTCACAGGCAGGAAAACAGTGGAGGGAGTTAGAATATCCAGGGCTACGGAGTGGGGTTTGTCAGTCATGAGCTGGAAAGCCTGTCTCAGCAAGGGTAACGCCAGTCTCACTGTCTCACCGTTAAAGGAAGGGCACCAGTTACAAGGCTTGGCCTACACCACGCCTCACACTCTTCTCTGGTTTCAGACTGGTTGGCCTTGCCCCCACAGTCCCCAAACCAGAGGCAGTAGCAAGCTTCTTCTTCCTGGCTGTAGTACTACTTCAAGACATAATTCAGGCACTCGCCTTCCTCAGGATCCATGGGACAAGGACCTGCAAGCAAACAGAGGAGAGAGAGCTGGGCTCAGGCACGATGGGTCTGATTGTCTCAAATACTGCAATCCCCTGCCTTACCACCAACTTGACCATAGGTAAGATAATGATCCTGTCTGGCCTCGACTTCCTCAACCGTAAAGACAATACTTTTAAGCCTAATATCACAAGTGTAGTACAGTAAGTCACATGTTGCAACATATACCATGTGCATATAGATATAATTATCATTAACATATATGGAACAAAGATGCATTATATACAACATATACATGTGAATGACGCTGCGATCCCTCACTTGCTTTGTTTCCTTTTACAAAACATCTCAGTCCTTTGCCCAATCCCAAACTTGACCAGTCTCCTGATAACATACAGAAATCCAGCTTATTTATCATCTGTAGCATCCTGATTTTTTTTACTCAAAAACTTAAGGTAGCCACTATAAAAATAAAAAAAACAAATATGGTATGCCTTGGAAGATTTTTTTTTTTAATGGCATTGGGAATCAGCAAATCACAGCAGGGTAAGAGTTGGGAACTTCCGGATTTTCAGTCAGGGGCAGGTTTCCCAGGTGTGTCACCCCACCCACTCCGCATGTCTTTGGAGACACTTTGTATCTTATGCACTGTGCTTTTCCTGGGCCAACCCTGAAGGGCAGAATGCTGGCTGGAGTTCCCTCTGGAACTTCAGAGGACCCTAAATAGCAAAGACACCACATAGAGAGGAGGCGGCACAGTGTACGATGCCCCGCTGCCAGGAGCTGAGGACCAGCCACTCGGTGGTACAATCAACACCTGTCATCTTTCTAGGAGATGCCCAGCACCCATGAGGATGGAAACACTTGATCCTAAAGGAACTTCTAGGATTGTGCTGTGCCTGGGACAGGCACACTTGGACATATCATTGTGTGGTTCTCTTCTCAGGGTAACCAGGAAAAAGGACACACAGTCAAAACCTTGTGGAAGTCAACAGAGAAACACTGAGAAGTCAACGGCCAGCTGTTCTGTCTTGACCTGACCTGGAGACTTAGGATGCAGCACGCCTCAGCTCTGCCAAAGCCAACAAACCAAGGACTTATCGTATCACCCTGGGCCCTTGTCTTTAGAAGCCCCACTTTGCCTAGGTGGAAAGAAGCCACTTTTCCTAGATGACATATCTGGAATGGTGTCATGCAGCTGAACTTTCTGCAGTGACACAAACTTCTGGATCAATGGGAAATCTATGCTGATCAACGCCCGTGCCCACATGACTGAAGTGAGTCTGGGCCTGCCAAGATACTGAAACTTTAATTGTACTGAATTTTAAAATACCTCCACTTAACCAGCCTCTGTGATGGCCAGTGCTTACCGCCTTAGTCAGAACTATGGGTGAGTCCTCGCCACTTCCAGCTAAGCAGCCTACACTCTTGCCTGAAGCCTAACACCCAGTATTCCTTACAGCCCTGAGCTTGCTTTATTAGTATGATATGACATCAGAGAACAATAAGCTTTTACTCAAGCAATTACTGAAAACCCCTAATCTTGTATTAGGCATTGTTTTCCCATGAATATTAACATTTGCCTTCTTGGCAGATGCTGCCGCAGTGCCCAGGATTTTATTCAAGTCTGTGGAATCCAGGGATGTCGGGAACAGGGTGTGTGGGAAGGGAGAGTGCTGGTGGGTGTAACGAGCAGCTACAGTGACATTACAGCTTCACTGAAGTCCAGGCTTGTTCTATCGCCCAGTATAGATGTTTTACTATATAACCCTACGTGGAAGGGGGAAAAAAACTCTGAGTGCTTGAGAGATAACGCCAAAATTGAAAATGTGTCAAGATCATCCTGGCTTGTGTGAAAAGAGATAGCACTTGTCTAAAATTCTTCACAAGCAGGGGTAATATCAGGGTACAGGCTTCATGGCAGAACCCAGCTACAACAGGAGGATACAAACGAGGCCATGAAAATTTCATAAGGGCACAGAGAGGGCCCCGAGGAGGGATAAACTTGAGCCCAGTGGTAATGGATGAGCAGAGACAGGCAGGTGAGAGTGAGCTGGGCCACAGAGGCTGGAACCAAGTACCAGGACCCAAGGACCAACTGTGACTCCTGTAAACATGACATATAGGAACACGGCAGCCATCAAGACTTTAGAGCCTCTGGGCATGGGTCAACCTTAAGGGGCCTGTGTTCCTCACACAGGAAGGATATGTGATAAGAAATGGCATGACCCAATCTGCATTCTCACAGGGGTGCAGAATGGAGTTGTACAAAGGAAAAGTCAAGAAAAAAACATATCAGAGAACAAAGGGAGAGTAAGAGAAAGATAAGTAGGGGCTGATGTTCTACGCCTGGCTCAAGAATGGTTGTCCACTCCAACGCAGACTGCTGTCCACAAAGCCAAGGGACAAGGGGAGGTCTGAAAAGGAAGGGGACAGTCATCAGTGGCAGAGTCCCCAAGCAACTCGAGGCAATGGGGTCTGAAAAAGCAATTTTGTCTGTCTCAGCAATTCAGAACAAGATGGAGACTGGCCAGCTCTTTTCTTCAATGGGAGAAGATGGGGTGGGCGGGGCAAGAGAAAGGAAGTTGAAGGTTTGACTGTTCACCTTTATTTCTTTTGAAAAGTGCAAAAGGAGTAATTATGGGAAGGAAAAGTGGAGGAGGGGGCTTGAGGTTGTGATGAGGGCTAAGAATAGCCTTGGAGTGCAAGAGGAGAAAGAGCAGACACAGCCAAGCAGCAGAGTGGCTGAGGGGGACTGGGTACCTGCAGGCGTCAGGTTTATGGATAGGCCTGGATTAGATGGCCAGGTAGCAGTCCTCCATCATTCTGACCTTGGTTTGGGGACTAACAGTGCCTCAGAGCAGCTGCCATTGTTGACTAAACTGAGGAATCACCTGTAAGTCCCCCACCCACAGACTGCTCAGAGGAGAATGTCCCTCGATTCCCAGGTGATGAACAGCACTTGAATACTCAGCCCTAAATAAGATGTTTACACCATTTCCTCTACGGCTCAGGAAGATCACCAAAGAAGGGGTGGGGAGAACACAAGAGCCAGAAGACCAAGAGGAGAGCTGAGATCCACCATCTTCTGGATTCAACGCAGCCACTACAATCAGGAACTGTGGCTGCCTGAATTGAGCCTGCGCAAGACTCTCCCTGTCAACAGTTGGCCATAAAAGGAGAAGGAGCCCAGGAAGCCCTGGCCCTCCAAGCTGAGCTTTCATCGTCTGGAAGAGTCATCGTCTTCAGTTGCACGCCCATGGCTCAGCCCATCAGGTTCAAACGGATAGCTCCAAACCCATAATTCACACTGATGGCTGTGGTTAAACTTGGTGGATTTCAGAATGTGAAAGGGGGCTTTGTGGGACGGAGAAGACAGTTGATAGAAGAAATGACAGAGGGTAGGGGTCGAGAGTAAACAGAATGCATGATACACATTTATAAAATTGTCAAGGAACAGGCTTAATCAGTAAGAAAAGATCCACAGGTGATTTCTGATGTATATCCAGGTCTAAAACGTTACCTCAGTAAGCTTAGCTGAAGATAGTCTGTACTGGAAACATAATCTGCATGTGAGTTCTTCTGATGCCCATTTTAACCTATAGAGGGGAAGTCACTGCTGTGAGCACCTACTCTTGGACCACCAAGTTCTGTTGTTTCTCCTGGATGCTTTGGAGACTAACAGGTAACTAACTACACATGGCATCCGTACCTTACCAGCTAAGAGTGCTGTGTGCTTAGCAGGCACTCAACGCAGAATATCAAGCTTTATCCTCAGAACAACCCTAAGAAAAAAAGCACTCATCTAATTCAGAGCCATGAGCCACAGAGAAATTGCATTGTTCCTATGGCCACCTCACCATCAGCCATAAGTGTCCCTCGAGAATCATCCAACACATGTCCTCTTATCTAAATAGGACTAGCCCCACCCCCAACTAATAGAAACTCCACTTTCTCGTATGACTTTTGAGAATGCCAAGGTTGGGGGCCTAGAGAAATAGCTTGGTAGTTAAGAGCACTGGGTGTGTTTCTAGGGGACCTGGGTTCAATTCCCACCATCCACATGGTGGGCCACAATTGTCCCTAACCCCAGCTCCTGAGGATCTAATGCCCTCTTCTGGCCTCCAAGGGCACTGTACTCGTAGTGCATGCACACATACATACAGGCACTCTCACACAAACAGAAAATAGAAACAAATAACTCTTCAGAAAGCATGACAGTCAAGTCCCCCCATGTCTCTCACTAATGTGTTTACTGTTCCGCTTAATCCACCAATCACAGGTAAGCCATAACACTTCTCCATGTTGTGATCTAAAACCTATCTACAGCTGCTTTAAAATGTTCCTTCAATGAAAGATGGCTCAGAGGTTAAGAGCACTGACTGCTCTTCCAGAGGCCCTGAGTTCAATTCCCAGCAACCATATGGTGGCTCATAACCATCTACAGTGAGATCTGGTGCCTCTTCTGGCCTGCAGGCGTACACGCAGGCAGAATGCTATATGCATGATAGTCTTTTGGTGAGGCTACACCACAGTGAACATTCATAGAACAAGAAGTCTACCAGGGAGGTCAGGTCAAGGTCAAGAGTAAATTCACCACCTCTGGAGGAGGCAATCTGGCCTGTGGACTGGTTGGTTGTAATGGGCCCTTGAGTCTTTTCTATCTGGCACCACTTCCTGGAGAGATGGTGACAATAACATGGCCTGATATGGAGTCTAGGGGAGGGAAAGTCAGTCTCTTTTTGATGTCTTAAAGTACTTTCCACAGCTTAGTGAATACATTTGTAAGTAAGATGTGCTAAAGAACGCATGTTGACAAGGTACACAGAATCGTTTTTTAAAGATAAAGATGTTCAAAGGTGAATCAAACTTAGAGAACAAGGAAGCCATGGCTTGGCGGCTCACCGTGGGTGGGGCCCAAATGTCTTCCTTTTGCTGGCGTTTGCCGATCAATGTCTTCAGGGTCCACCCTGTCCTTCCCATGACTTCCCAACGCTTCTTGCAGAGCTACGGACGCCACCCTGCTTTTCCTCTCCCCTAGAAAGATGCCCTGTGACTTGAGCGCTTCTGAGTCATTCGCAAAGGCAGCAGACGTGCCAGACTGGCTCCTGGACAACCTGCAAGAAAGCAACCCTTGTCACAGTGCACAGCCAGGGATGTAGCCCAGTGGTGCCACACCTGCCTAAGCTCAGTCTCCAAGATCACGAAAGACTCCCACAAGCCTTGTCATCTGACCAAACTGAGCGGCTTTGCCCTCGGTGGTGGATACTCCTGCTGTGGCTCTGGGCTGAGGATTCACACCACTCTCTGGCTGGATCATGGACTGCATTGGGTGCTTAGCATCATCATCTTTTCTCTGAAACTTGAGGTTGGAAGACAGTTGCTATGGTGGGATGGGAGTTTTCCTTTTGTGCTTTAATGCACCCATGTGCTCTTTGAGGTTTTTTTTTTTTTTTATTGGTCCTATGTTGCTTTTTATTATCCTTGTTTTATGTAGATGAGTGTCTGCCTTGCATGCATTTGTGTATACCATGTGCATGCCTGGTGCCCATGAAAGCCAGAGAGGGTGTTGCAGCCCCTAGAACTGCAGTTGCAGCTGTTTGAGAGCTGCACGGGGATGCTGAGAACAAGTGCAGCAAGCGCTCCTAACTGCCATCCATCTCTCCAGGCCCATTCTTGCTTCTAACACTAAAGAACAACAGACCTGGGCAGTGGTGGTATGCGCCATTAGTCTCAACACTCAGGAGGCAGAAACAGGCAGATCTCTGTGAGTTCAAGGCCAGCCTGGTCTACATAGTGAATTCCAGGACAGCCAGGGCTACGAGAAGAAACCCTGCCTTGAAACTATCCCACCACACCATCAAATAGTTAGAAAAGAGATCCGCTCATCGTACCATATCTGTAACCCCAGTGCTCACGGAAGCAAGAGAATCATATGGTCAAAGCTGCCTGAGCTATACACAGAGACCCTTTCTCAAAAAAAAAAAATTACAAAAGAAATACTAAGCACCATCAGAGCTGTCAAACCTATAGTCTGGCTCAAGCTAAAAACTGGGACTTTGTACAGAGAGGCATCATCCCTGTCCTGGGTCAACCCCACCCCGAGCTCACCTCTTGGCAGAAGTGAAGAAATGCAGCAAGGTGTCCCCACGGTTTGGGCCTCCACACTCCTTAACAAGCTCTGGGGGTGGATACTGGTTTATTCCACCTGAAAGTAAAACAATTTTTAAAATCATCAAATCATAAAGAATGTGAAAATAGTCAAAATGCAAACAGCGTCCGAGGTCCCCAGCACACACAGGGCATCTAATCACCACCAATGTGTGCCCAGCACAAACGGGACATCTAATCACCACCACTGGGAGCCCTGCAGTGCCGGGGACCTTGACGAAAGAAGAGATGCAAAGACTGGAAGCCAGGGGTGGGGATCAGCACAGCAAAGCAGTGTCTCCTTGACAGGGTAGCACCCTACACTCACAAACTCACAGCAGGTGTGCCAGAAACCTGCACCAGAGAAGCACCAGATTCTAGCAGGAGGGGAAAGAGGCTCGCTAGCCACATGCCTATCTGAGGAGATACTGATGGTTGGTACTGATGGAGACAAACCCAGTTTCCTTTAAGGGCGTTGGCCACTGATAGTCATCCATGCTCCAGTGGACGCCCCCCCCCCCCCCACGCCTTGTGTGTATAAAAAAAAAATAATAATAAACAGCACAAAATAAAACAAAATGCCATTAACATCACCGCCAAAAATACTGCGTCAAACTCAAAAGTCAGAAAATTAAGGCAAAATCTAAAATAAAACAAAATAAAATAATGCAAAAAGGAGGCAAATTGAACAGTAAGAATAACAAAAAAAAAGTCTGTGATATAAAATCAAAGACTCATAAAAGGCACTAGAACAAAGCATAAAACAAATGTAAGAATAAATG
The DNA here is from genome assembly GCF_978045245.1 of Mus caroli. NCBI lineage: Eukaryota > Metazoa > Chordata > Mammalia > Rodentia > Muridae > Mus > Mus caroli. The sequence continues at coordinate 104,857,290 of NW_028227266.1, forward strand.
CAAATAAAACAATAAAAATCGAATCATAGGCAAGCAAAACAAAAACATAAAGTGCATTCTGTTAGATAAATAATATCCCAACATAAAGGAATACAACAAAATATAAAGTGCAAATCTAATAAAAGCCTCAAAAATAAAGTAAAATCACATTAAACAGATGAGAGAATCTGTTGTCTTTCAGCCTGTTTCTCCCTCAAAGAATCGCTGAGCTCTAAGCCACCTCCACTACTCTCTAAGGCTCAGAGAAAGAAAGCCTGTGGCTTTTCCTGTCACACAGCTCCCGAGTAACAAAGCGAGGACTAGATTAACTCAGTGATGAAGCATCTGTCAAACGGGAAGGTGCAAACGCCACGCCAGTGCTTCTAGAGTGTCCATCAGCATCCCTTCACCTCCTGAGTCGGGAAGGAGATGTCCCTCAAGACCCACAGTGGGACGTCATAGCCGCTGTGAACTCATGTCTTCCAGCATGGAGGGGGAGGAGGCAGCACCCAGACCGTGAAGCATGCCCTGAGCATGGTTCATTTTTAATTGCCCAGTGCAATACAAACGCCTGGAATTGGCCAGGCTAAAACCCCCCACCCTATGCTAAGTCACCACTATTATGTTGGGGGTACACTTTGGTCCTGGATGCGCATGAATTCGGTTCATCTGGGTGTGATGGGAGGTGAGGCTGCTGGGGCAGGGATGAAGGGGAGAATCCCAGCCTGGATGCACTGACACAGCCCCCACTCTTTAATCGTCACCATTGGCTTAATCTACCCCGCCTGAAGGAGACCCCAAGCTCTTGACCTGTCACCCTTGCTTCCTGGAAAGTCTCTGAGGACTTCTGACTTCATGCTGCCAGTTCAACCTGTGCTCTAAAACAATAAGACAAAACCCTGCCTGCTTCCTCAAATGTGCAGAGCTTAGGTCTCAAATGGTGAGTGAGGGAATGTGTGTGCATGCCTGCACACATGTGCGTGTATGTGTGCACATGCATATATGCATGTACACATCATGTAACTAGAAAGGATCATAAAAGTGAGGAAGAGATCACAAGAGAGGAGGCAAAAGAGGATGCTGGAATGTAACGTGTGTGGATGGAGGCAGAAGGGCTGTCAGGGAAGGAAAGGGCGCAGCCGGAGGAAGCTGTGGCTCCTCAAGAGAGGCAGCAGGAGAGGGGGGTTAGTGAGAAAGTATAACAACACATATGTATTAAAATGCCATAATCAGACCACTGCTTTGAATGCTGACTTAATAAGAAAACAAAAGAAGAACAAAGTTCTCTACCCTTGTTACTTAAAATGTGTTCCATAACTCTGAGACGGTGGCACATGTCTGCAATCCCACCACTTTGGGGGAGAGGGTGGTGAGGCAGGAGGATTACAGCCAGTTTAAGGGCATCTTGGACTGTAAAGAAAGACAATTGTCTCTAAAAACCAAACAAACAAACAAACAAACCCCTTGGTCCGTGGGCCAACAGCGTCATTCTGAAGCTGTTGAGAAATCGAGACCCTCAGACCCCAGCTCAGACCTCAGAACTAGATCAAGACCTGACCAGGATGCCCAGCGGATGGGCGTGTGAGTTAAAATCTGAGAAGCATGGCCATCTACTGCTGAAAAGGAGCAGTGGGTGTGGCGGTAGTGCCCACGCGTTGGCGCTGAGTCCCTCCATGACCATCTGGTTTCATGATCAGGGAACAGACATCCCGAAATTCTCATTTTGATAACTGAAAAAAACGGAGAAGCTGTGTGGAAGCCTGGGGCCACCGGGTGGGGAGAGAATGACAAGGGACTTGGAGCAGATTGCTGGAAACGGTATCCTAAAACACAGCCATATACAGGTGACAGCTGCGGAGGGAGGGACAGTTGGTTTTCTTTTGTGGTGTGCCCCATGGTAGGTTGCCCATGTTCCTAAAGCAAATGGCCCATGGTTCCTAAACCCATGGCCAATTGACAACACTAAATGAACTCAGTGGCAAAGAAAAGCAGGAGGAGGAGGAGGAGGGGGGAAAAAAGGAGGAAGGGGAGGAGGAGGAGGAGAAGGAGGAGGAAGAAGAAGAAGGAAGAGGAGGAGGAGGAAATGAAGTTGGGAGGAGAATGTGGGGGATGTTCAAGAAGAGTTGAAACGGGAAGAGTGATATGATCTAAATATATTATTTTCCTGAATAAAATTAACAATGAATATAAAGGCTTTCAACTATCAAATAAAACGACATTGAAAATAAAATAAAATAAATAAGGTGTTTTAAAAAACAAACATCTGCGGCCAACAGCACCTAGGATAACCCAGTCCCTACCCACCCCACCTGCCTACACCCCCTCAACCCACATCCATACCCACCCCCTTGGCCACTCACTATTTAGAAGGTTCAGGAAGGCCTCCGTGAATCTACTGGCATAGGCCACCTCTGCCTCTGAGACACCCTCTAGGCGTAGCAGGTGCTGCTCCCAGGGCGCACTGGCCACTCTGGTCAGCTCAGCCAGCTCCTGGGCGCCCACTCCAGGGCCCACGGCGAGCACGAATAGTGCGATGCCCTTGCACTTGGCCTCCTGAGACAGAGCCCTTAGCTTCTCTCTGTCCCAGGTGCTTGTCTCGCTGGCCACGATGGCATAGAGGACCCGTAACCTCCGAGGCAGTACGGCTGTCAGAAGCACGTTTTCCAGCGTCCACTCCAGGGCATGGCCCAGGGCGGGGCCTCCCTGTAGCAGGCCACTCGCAGCCTCCTGAATCTGCCTTTGCATTTGTGTCCGGTGGCCATGGGAGGTCAAGTGGAAGTACTCAAGCACAGGGGCTTGATCCACACCAGGCCAAAAGCCTGGGGTCGTGTGTGTCAACAGGGCTGCGCGCGCCCCATGCCAGGATGTGCCAGGATGCGCAGCCACCTCCAGATCCTTGAGCACTGAATCCACTAGCCGCAAAGCCCCAAGGTATATGTCCCTGCTGACACCCTGGGAGCTGTCCACCAGGAATACCAAGTCTATGTCCAATTCCTGAGGCCCGGGAGCATGCAGCTGGCACCCCAGGGCTGGTCGGCACTTGTCTGGCAAGAAAATAAAGAAAATACAGAGTGGGGGAGGGTAATGAGGGAGAGCCAGAGTTAAGCCAGGTAACCTTTCTTTCTGTGCAGAAGACACTTCCAGCCTCATGGTGAATACCTGTCCTGAGTGCTGCCCCGGAAGAAATGGGTGGAGATGGAGATCTGACATCTGACATGATGGAGTTAGTTTAAAAACAGGTGTCCATTTTTCAGAAGACAGAATTGAAGCTGACTGCATATCTAATGTTCTCCAATACTGCAGGGATGTCAAAGCTATTGATATTGCAAAAGCATATTGGGGTCACCAAGTATGTCAGGCCACATCTGTAGCTATCCTGGGATACACGGTGCCTGTGGGGCCAGGCTGAACATGCCTGCTAGGTCTTCTGGATTCCTAATTTCTGGTTTATCAGTATTGTTTCCTCTCCATAAAAAAGAACTAACTAGAGATGAACGGTTTAAGTAAGTAAGAAAGTTTACATGGACGTGCATACACTCAGGCATTCGACAGGGGTTTTAGGAACCCACTCAGGAGACCGATCCTTCCATATGAGAAACCACACATTGACTGCTAGAGCTAACAGTGAGCCTAGCAACCAAGTAAGACTGACATTTTATGCTTATATTTTTATAAATGCAATGGTTGTGGTTTTAAAGTAACTTCCCTGTCAGGAGATCAGAGTTCTTAAGCTGGTTCTGCCCTACAGGCACACAGAATCTTTTTCCCTCCCCCGCCCCACTCAGACTTTCTGCCAAGGTTTTAGGAACCCACCCATGAGCCAAGCCCTTAGTGCTCACTTCGGCAGCACATATTAAAAAAAAAAAAAGGAATGCTACAGAGAAGATTAGCATGGCCCCTGTGCAAGGATAACTCGAAAATTCGTGAAGTTCCATAAAAGAGAGAGAGAAAGGAAGAGAGAGAGAGAGAAAGAAAGAAAGAAAGAAAGAAAGAAAGAAAGAAAGAAAGACAAAGAAAGAAAGAAAGAAAGACAAAGAAAGAAAGAGAAAGAAAGAAAGAAAAAGAAAGAAAGAAAGAAAGAAAGAAAGAGAAAGAAAGAAAGACAAAGAAAGAAAGAAAGACAAAGAAAGAAAGAAAGAAAGAAAGAAAGAAAGAAAGAAAGAAAGAAAGAGAAAGAAAGAGAAAGAAAGAAAGAAAGAAAGACAAAGAAAGAAAGAGAAAGAAAGAAAGAAAAAGAAAGAAAGAAAGAAAGAAAGAAAGAGAAAGAAAGAAAGACAAAGAAAGAAAGAAAGAAAGAAAGAAAGAGAGAGAAAGAAAGAGAAAGAAAGAAAGAAAGAAAGAAAGAAAGAAAGAAAGAAAGAAAGAAAGAAAGAAAGGAAGGAAGAAAGGAAGAAGGAAAGAGAGAATGAATGAATTGAATGAATTGGTGGTCAGCTGGTGTTAACTTGGCACCACAGTCCCTCAAGGGATCTATAGAGTATGCAGGGGGTAGTGATGTCTTTATTTTCACAACTTCTATCCCAGAGAAAGGGGTCAGGTGACACTCACTTCTGTGTGAGATCTAAAAGGAACCTGGTTGCCCGGTTCGCTCCAGGTTCATCTCTTACTCAGCACGTGACCTTGAGCAAATGAACTTGTCTCTTCCCACCTCCATGTGTCAGACACAATGAAGATAACAGCACCTATCTTGTGAAGTTTCTTACAGGGGCAGAGACACGGCTCAGTGCTTAAGAGCCCATACCATCTTCATACCCGAGACCTATGCCCAGTACCCACATGCAGTGTGGCTCACAACCACTTGTTACTCTAGCTCCAGGAAAACCTGACAACCACTGGCCTCTAAGACATACTTACCCTTAATTTGAAAATAATAAAAATGCAGTTGGTTTTGGTGTTTACATTTTTAAAATATGAATTCACATATGTAGTGCTGAGAACAAAGCCTAACGCACAGTAAGATCTCAAGGAACACCCATGAGGTTAGGTTTCTACAGAAGAGAAACTGGGGCTCCAGGAGAGACCATGTGCCCCATGAGACAGTATGTGTGGATGTGGTTTCTGAGCCACAGCATGGTCCACACACAGCCATTCCTGAATCTGACTACATCCTCTTGGGAGTTCAACCCTCTAGTGTGGCTTCTCCATGAGTATGGGTGGTTCACTACAGTGGGCATGCATGAGAACGCCTCCCAGGCAGGCAGGCATACTTCTGCAGAGAGGATCCTCTGGCACAGCCTAGTGAGCAGTGTGGGATACAGTGGAGGAGGTGGGAGAGCTGAAGAGGGTGGGTCTCACGACTAACCAGAAGTAGATCCATTATCTAGGACCCAGGACTCCTGACTCCTGTTCAGTGACTACCCATCACACTAAAGGATGACTCTCAAGCTCAGACACATACAGGAACTCTGAAGAACTGAACAGAGTGTACTGGGGTATGCCAAAGGGGACGAGGGAGGACTAGGGAACACAGCAGTCACTTGGCTCATCAGGAGTCATGCCTCCTCTGATCTGTGGTCAGCCAGGAATGTAGTGTTTGTGCCTCTCAGGATAATGCTGACTTCCCAAGAAAAACTGAAAACCTGCATTTAGTAAGAAATCCCAGACTCTAATGCACTGTGCATGCCAAGCACATTATGTCTGAAGGGCAGGTCTAGCCTATGGCTGGCATTGACTCATCTGGCCTTAAGCCCTCAGCTGGATTAGGAACACTGTCCTAGCTCTTACCATAGCAGAGAGTACAGCTGGCCAGGCGTTCCATGTCCTCCTGGCCCTCGGTCTCCCACGTAAACAAGTGAAATTCATTGGGTCCATCCACCTAGTTCAACACATACACACACAAATTCATGACCGCCTGAGTTAAATCCCAAGTCATTGTCTTTGTGGCTTTTAAGGAAATACACAATTACGTAAATCAATACGTAGAAATAATTTGACGTTATATAACACATTTATAATCATGTAGGATCCTAGCTCTAAGGGATCTCATACTATGTACTAAGGAGGGAGTCCTGTGACGTTCCAGGGAAAGAGGTAGACACCATGAAGGAAGCACCTGTAGTACATTCCTGGTGATCACAGCCAGGGCATAATACAACTCGCAGATATGAATGAAGAATCAGAGGAGCTTTGGTGAAATGGGAAAATATGTTTCTCTCTTTCATGTACCTCTCTGATCACGATTAGTACAATAACTAACAAAAAAGATTAAAAAACAAAATGTGAATAACAACAGTAAATCCAACAAGGTTCCCAGAACACCTTTGAAGTGCCTTCTTCCTAGGTGCAGAGCCAGACTACATTTCCCAGCTTCCTTTGCAATGAGTTCCTGTGGTTTGGTTAATGGAATGTATGTCATTCTAGGGTATGCATTGTAGTTTCTTGCATAACAGTTAGCCAGGCCTGGCTAACACTGTTCCTGAGACTTCTACCTCATGATGAAAACTAGAGATGTTCTCCAATCCTTCCTCTCAAACACTGAGGTGGGGTCGGCAAACCTGCAGGGGTCTGAGCTTATTCACGTCCATCTTTGTATCCACTCTCTATCAAAGCATGAAAGATGGAGCCCAGCTGAGGGTCTGCTCCTCCCCCTTCATGCTCAGGGCCAGATCCAGTCAACCCTCAGCATTCCTCTAGGTGGCCAGGCCAGGAAGATGTCCCGCTAGCTCTCAGGGAGACAGACCATCAAGGAGTACTCTGGGAAAGAACTCTCTATGCCATCGACTCTTTACAGAGCCCACTGCTCTCTCTACTCGATGCTCCAGCAGACCTCCATCGCTGCCTTCCAAAGCAGGCTCACCCAAAGGAAACATCTTAATGAGGAAAGAAATATGAAGAATTGACATTTATTTCTATTAATGTAACACAGAGACCAAAACAAAAAGGCGAAAGTCTAAGAAGAAAGGCAAAATCACATCCTCTCTCATTCTTTACAGGGCAAAAAGAACATTAAGTTGTACCCAGGCTGATCAGTAGCCACTACCTAAGAGTCCTCATAAGCCATGTAAAGGACAGGAAGGTGACAGGGCCATGCTTTCACTTGTGGAAAGACAGGCAGAGAATCTTCAAGAAAGAAGGGGCTCTGATAGATAATATGTTTTAGGAACTCAAGGGAAGGGGTTAATGAAGGCAATGACATGTGGCACTTTTCAGAGCATGAGGAGGGAAACTTAACAAAAGCAAAGCAGTGGTGGTAGCCTTCTAGTGTGAGGGATGGCACGTACCAAGACTCAGAGCTGGACAATGGCTTCGTAGCTGACCTCTACTCACTGACCCATTTTGTGTGTATTGGAGAATATCCACCTCCAATGTGCCCCTGTTGTGTAAATCTGAGCCGTGTGGCTCCCTGACACATGGAAAACAGTAACACAGAGACTTCTTAAGTACATCATGCAGAGCTCCCCCAAATGGCTAACAGATCCAAGTATGGACTAGCCAAATGTACCCAATTCATCACTCCAGATTAAACCAGTGTAAACAGGATTATGACATGTCATCATCTTACTGGAAGTCACAGGGGGAGATTGGGAAGCTTCTGGGCCCAGGATCTATGGCAGTGAGCCGGGAGAAATGAGAAGCAGGGATAACCCTAAGAGCTTTGCCAAGGCCTTGTAGGGATATGTTAAATTGGTATACAACTTTTTTTTAAGATCACAGAAAGCTGTGATTTTAAAAGAAAAAAAAAGACTGAAGCTATATATAAAATACAAACTTTAAATGAAGTTTTAAAGTAATGAAAGACCTCAGACAAATGTAAACATTTAGCCTACGTCTGTACAAATTCATGCTCCTCTATCTTAGAGATGGCTCCAGGGGAAAGTTCTAGGCCAGGAGTTTAGATCGTAGGGAACCTGGGTTTATAATCCTTGATCTGCCTGTTGTGGCAGTGCATCCACAGAGAGGTATCTGCCTTCCATTTCCTAATTAACACAGTTTTAGGATGGAAGTGGGTACATCTGGGTTCTCCTGTGCCAGAGCAGCTTGGTCCTAAGTGACTGTCATCTGTGTCCACGTCTGTTCAGGACAATATACGAGACCTTCTGCTCTAAGCACCTCAGAGCCTATAACTCTTCCATGTTTTATTCAGCTCATTGGAAAGTTGCCAAATTCAGTGAAATTTCACTAGATACACAACTTCCACTTTTTAACTTCTCTTGGGAACAATAATTTTAGGATCCCACTTAACATCTGTACTGTCCTTGCAAAAGAATTGTGGTAACAAGAAACAAAATGCAGCGGAGTCTACAGGGAAGCTATGACTCAGGAGAGATATATCATCTATATGGGGCTTTATTGATAACTTTCCATGACTTTGGCCTTAGGCTTGCCAGCATAGTCATTGCCAGTGATGAGGGTGAAGAGGGTCTCCTGAGAAAACTCAAGCAGAGAAAGAATGTGGGATGGTCACTGGTGTGAGGAGAGAGCAACTGGCCCATTGCTTCCTGCTGAGAATCCACAGCAGGGCAGGGAAACCAGAGGGCCTCAAAGGCAAGCTGAAGTCAGCTAGCATCAGAATCTGCACAGTGGACATCCTCACCACCAACTCCATTCCTACACACCCAGTAGTGTTTGCAGCAGTGGGGAAGCACAGCGCAACAGAGCCAACAGCAGCCTCAGGAATCCGAGATCCCCTTAGAGGTCTCTACTCGGTAAAGTAGGATTCCTGACTGCCACAGAAAAGGACTTCAGGACAAGTTAGAATGAGGTACCCACCGGAGGTGATTAAGTATTTAGACAGAATACAGAAAAGGGAGAGACATAATGCCAAGGTACAGGCGTGGGTCTCCTGAGAGAGAAAACTGCTTGGCATCTTTACCCTTAGAGAACTATATACCCTCCTCTGAGGATGTAATCTACAACATGAATTAAAGGTTAAGCCAAATGAGCCTTTCTCAGACTTCTGGCTAAGACTGAGCGTAAACATTAAGCAAATCTTAACATTTAAGTGAGGTGTAAAGTCTGTTTTAGCTGGAGTACTTATCTTTCCTACCTTGGAGACTTACCTAATGTGGGCTGGGATGGAGCTCAGTCATAAAGCATAAGAACAGAATCCGATTCCCCAGAACCCACAGGCAAAAAAGAAAACAAACAAACAAACAAGAAAACATGGCTGGTCCACACTTACGATCCCAGCACTAGGGAGCCAGGGACAGACAAATCCCTGGGGCTCAACAGCCAGCAAGGCTAGCCTACTTGGCAAATTCCAAGCCTATGAGAGACCCTGTCTCACAAGAAAAGGTGAATGACACCTAAGGAGAGCCAAGGTTGTCCTCTGACCGCCACAGGTCACCCTCATACACGTGAACCTGCACGTACACAATACACAGAATTTCCTTTTGTGAATAAAATTGTAAGGTAGTTTTATGGGGTGAAATATTACTGTATAAGATTTAAGAATAAAGGGCTAGGAAGATGGATCAATAGGTAAAAGTGCTTGCCATCCAAGTATGAGGACCCAAGTTGAAATCCCCAAGAAGCATGAAAAAGAAAAAGCTCAGAGTAGCTACACAACACCCTCCTGTTCCCCAGTGTTGTGGTAGGCCAGAGGCAAGAGGATCTCTCAAGCTTGCTGACTGCCTGCTACCTCCAGGTTCTGAGAGACCCTTTCTTAAAGGAATAAGGAAGAGAGTGACAGAGTATGACACTATTTCTGACTGTGAGTGTTCCCATCCATATGGGCATATGTAGTGAGAATTTTGGTTTCCTCAAAAACACAGAAATATTATAAGACTAGGTTCTCATTTTAATCCCAGGTGGGGGAATATGGGGCTGCTTCAGATTGTCCACAGCAGCTGACTATGATTTGACTCATGCTCTAGCAAGGCTATGATTTTGCCAGCTGCAGATAGTTTCTGTGATTGTGTAATGTTTGAAAATCTGGGGACTATGCAGCTAGAGACAAGAGCTCCGGGGTTCTGGTTAGTACATCATGTTGTTCCAACAATAGGGTTGCAGATCCCTTTAGCTCCTTGGGTACTTTCTCTAGCTTCTCCATTGGGAGCCCTGTGATACATCCAATAGCTGACTGTGAACATCCACTCCTGTGTTTGCTAGGCCCCGGCATCGTCTCACAAGAGACAGCTATATTTGGGTCCTTTCAGCAAAATCTTGCTAGTGTATGCAATGGTGTCAGCGTTTAGAAGCTGATTATGGGATGGATCCCTGGATACGGCAGTCTCTAAATGGTCCATCCTTTCATCACAGCTACGAACTTTGTCTCTGTAACTCCTTCCCTGGGTGTTTTGTTCCCAATTCTAAGAAGGTGCACAGTGTCCACACTTTGGTCTTCATTCTTCTTGAGTTTCATGTTCATCTAACCAGAACCCCGGAGCTCTTGTCTCTAGCTGCATATGTATCGAAAGATGGCCTAGTCGGCCATCAATGGAAAGAGAGGCCCATTGGACTTGCAAACTTTATATGCCCCAATATAGGGGAATGCCAGGGCCAAAAGAATGGGAATGGGTGGGTAGGGAAGTGGGGGGCGCTATGGGGGACTTTTGGGATAGCATTGGAAATGTAATTGAGGAAAATATGTAATAAAAATATTAAAAATCAAAAAAAAAAAGAAGAAAATCTGGGGACTTTTCACAGGGAATATAAATGCTAGGACCCTGAGAGATGTGGTTTGGTGGTTGGTGGTTGGTTGCTGTTGGTTGTGGCTTATTAAGTTGTCATGTACAAAGAAAAACAAAAAGAAACTAGATCTGCTGATGGCGAAGTTCAAACTTGCCACAAGGAACCTGACACCCCTAATCAGCAGGAAGTAATCTAAGGATGTAGACGCCCCCTTTTCCCTCTTTTTTTTTCTCTCCTATCTAGTGTTAGGGAGTTGAAAGGGTGGGAGAAAGAAGAATCCAGAGTAGCCAAAGTCTGGCTACAGGCATATACTATACTACACACACATACACACACACACACACACAGAGAGAGAGAGAGAGAGAGAGAGAGAGAGAGAGAGATTTAGGGATAAGAAAAATGCTGATAGGCTAAACTCAAAAGTTACAAACATTCGGGTCCCAAATAGGCATAATGTATTGATTCATTATGATGTTCTTGTTTGAGATGTCTTGTTTTAAGGAAACACACATCATGTCTGTAGGCACTTGCAGTTTGGCCTGTCGTGTTGACGTTTCCTGACGCTTACTCTGCAGGAAAGGCAAACTAGATCCCAGACTGGGGGCTTCCTTCCATGTTCCTGTCACCTCCCTGTCACTTCCAATGCTCCCTGCCTTTCTACCCCACCTTAGTGGTAAAGACAGGGAGCGAGTACACATGCCCGTGGGTTTTCACGGACATTCTTTGCTGGCAGAAAGACTCATAAGCAACATTCAAACCTCACTGAATCCAACCCCCAATACTAAAGGCCTTCCCATGAACCCTTGTCCTGAAGACTCCCAGGCTCTAACCTAAGGCTTCAGCTGTTGTGCTCAGCTGCCAGAAGCCAAAAGAGAATTTCATTCCTGGGAATAAGCTGGGGGAGTTTTTCACAGCCTGAAAAAACAAAACCAGATAGGGATGGTGGAAGCAAGTCCTAGGGAGGGAGGTTTACCTTGGAGAGAGTGGAGCTGACTAACTAGACTCTAAGGAGTTTACAAACCATCTGGCACTGAGTTGGGGTAAGGGCTCAGAAAAGAAGAAGAAACTGTGGGAGTGAGGGAGTGAAGAGGCCAGAGGAGGAGAGAAAGGACAAAGCTGCCATTTAACCTGTGGCTGGCCCAAGGAGCTTAGGTAGAGCTATGGCTCCTCTAAAGTATTATAGTGCCACCAAAGTCAACCAAGAAATCCACTCTCCCTGTTCTCCCCAGAAACACCAGCAGTCAGAACTGGGGTAAGAGTGTATGGGATGGTTTGTAGATGTTTGGCCCAGGGATTGGCACTATTTGGAGGTGTGGCCTTATTGGAGGAATCGTGTCCCTGTGGGTGTGGGCTTGACCCTCTTCCTAGCTGCCTGGAAGCCAGTCTTCTCCTAGCAGCCTTCAGATATAGATGTAAGACTCTCAGCCCCTTTTGAACCACACCTGCCTGGATGCTGCCCTGTTCCCACCTTGATGATAATGGACTGAACCCCAATTAAATGTTGTCCTTAGAAGAGTTGCCTTGGTCATGGTGTCTGTTCACAGCAGGAAACCCCTAAGACAGTGTATATACAGTGAGGAAGAGGGACTTGGGAGCAGGCCATATCAGGATGCAAATTCCTGGACTGTGTGGCTTAGAACAAGTCATTTCTCCCCCTTGCCTTTGTTCACTTCATCTGGGCAATGCAGGTTAGCATTTGTAACTAGTGGAACAGCTGTGAGGGTTAGACAGTCCTTGTGATAGCTAGATTTATTTATCAGCCTTACGCAGACTGTATTCATCTCAGAAGAAAGAGCCTCAGTGCAGAATCATCTGTGCTGAGCTGGGCTCCAGGCCTGTCTGTGAGGGAGCATCTTAACTAAGTTCATGGATATGGGAGGATCCAGCCTACTGTGGGCATGAGTGCCACCAATCCGTAGGCAGGGGTCCTCTATAAGAGTAGAGAATTTTAAAACAGTATCTGGAGCTAGGGACATAGCTCAATTGGTACAGAACTAGCCACACAAGCTTGGGGCTATTTGATCCCCCACACCCATGGAAAAGGCTGGGCATGGTGGCTTGGGAATGGGTTTATAATCCAAGGTTAGAAAGAACAAGACAGGCAGATCCCTCAGGCTCCCTAGCCATCCAGATTTGCCCAATAGAAGAGCTTCAGTTCTCAGTGAGAGACCATGTGGGCAAAACCAAGGTGGACAGCACCAGATGAAATACATCCATGGCTGACTGCTGGCCTGCATGTGCACATGCGAACACACACACACACACACCAATTTCTTTATCTTCTAAAGCTGATGGCATATGAAGAGACAGGACTTCTGTGACAGCCGGCCTTCCAGCCTTCGGATTTGCTAAGGACTAAAGTAGGACCGTTTTATAGACATATCTCCTAATATAACTATAAAGATAAAAATGCCCTAAAAGAGAGAAGGGACTTAGAACTTGGAAGGACTCTGTTTTACTGTTTTTAACTTTTGAATTCAAAGCCTTGGGGCCCGTGAGAGCTCCAGACCTTGACCGCTCACTTAACTGCTGTGTCTTGGTATCATCGTCTGAAGAACAGGCTCATCATACCGCCTATCTCACTGGGTTCTGAGGATTAAGTGAATCAATAAAGGCTTAGAATGGTGGCTGGATCAATAAACATGAGCTATTTTCCTAGGCGTTGTTTCAAGAGAATCTGTGCGGGGCTTTTTAGAAAGAAAAATGAAATCCAAAGCCTGGCACGCAAGCTGCACTTTCTCTCTAGTGCTCTGCTTCTTCGCTTTAAAAAGATGATCTAATGAAGGCTGTGTTTGGGGACATGCGACCTCAATAATGATGGGATCAGGCACGGGGAGTCCAGGTGCAATAGTGCCATTTTATCTAGGGCTGAGACAATTCCATGGATAACGAAAGAAACTTTCCAATAGGCATGGCAGTCTCCAAGTGTGTTTAAATGCCATAAGAAGTTACGATATCTGTTTGTGTAATCTGTTCAACTTGAACTACCATCATTTGCCTGAAAGAAGTATGTGGGAGTTGTTCTGAAAATTATGGTAACGCAGAGGTGAAAGACAAAAGCCTCACACACGTCAGCAAGCCCTTGGGCAAAGAATTCAGAAGACAAACCATAAGACAAGCCCACCGCCTTCACTAGATTGCCCTCATGTAAGGAATAAGGAAGCAGGGGAGGCTGCAGCGTACCCACCGGAGAAGAACAGGGGCTGAGAGGCCCTGAAGATGGCAGATGTCATTTTGACAATTTCTCTCCTTGCCAGTGTCACAGGCAGCAAGGTCATTCGTTACATCTGAACTGGCAAGCACCATTTAACATCTTTTCTAAACCATTAAATTTTCAATGTGCCGAGCTGTCTCCCCACAGCCTGGGGCAAGAGCATGTCCACAGGAGAGGAGGGCGGCTAAGAGCGATATCACGGCGTGTCAAGTATATTCAAGCCGGCAACCTCACCTCACAGAGCATTTCATGCTTTCACTCTGAAGCCCGCCCACCCTGACGAGGGTGAGCAGGCCATGACTAAGGATGCACCTACAAATCAGGAGCAAACACAAGCTGTCCATCAGCCCATCAGAGAGCACCACAGGGCTGCATTCAGTGGGATGTGGCTGCCCATGGTGTCACCCGCTAAATGTCAGGGACCAGCCTTCCTGAGAAATAGAGGTGTTGATGGTTATACCTGGATAGAAGCCTACATAACAGTGCAGCACAAACCCCTCTCCATCCCTGTTTTAATTTTTGTTTAATTTGGTTTGCTTTTTGGAGACAGTGTCTTGCATAGCCCAGGTTGGTCTTGAACTTGCTACGTAGCCAACGGTGACTATGAAATTCTGATTCCCCTGCCTCCACCTCCCAAGTGTTAGATTACAGGCATATGTCACTTTCCTCGGTTTATGTGGGGCTAGGATCAAACCCAGGACTTCACACAGGCTAGGCAACTACCCTAGAAACTGAGCCATATCCTCAGAGCCCAGTGTTTCATTTCTGAGCCAAGAAAAATGAGACCCAGACAGTCCAACTATTATGATGGCTCCTATAAGCATCTTATCATCTATGAAAGTGGAAAAAAAATCACATCTCTAACTTAAGTGGTTAGCTTTATATTCTGCCTTTATCAAAGCATTCTGAAAATTACCAGACCTCCCTCAGCAGCCTGCCCCGTCCTGCTAGGCCATGAAGATGCAGCAAGAACAAGAAAGAGCACCATGTCTTCGTTTTCTCTTTGTTTCTCAACTGAGATGGCTGCCTGCCCTTCCTGGTAGTTGGCAAGCTGTCACAAGCTTATCCATTGATTCTTCAGACACAGGCACTGTGTGTCATCCAAATTTCTCACCTAGCATTTCTGCTGCACAACTCTATCTCAAGAGAAAATGAAGTGGTCCAGCACAGCTGAATCCATTAGTTATTAAGGAGGACCATGTGACATCTCCATTTTTCCCGGTCAGAAATGGTCAAGTGTCGGTAATATCACCTGGCTGAATCTAGCATTCACACACAGTGGAAGAAAACCGACCTTGAGTTTGATAAATCGTCCCAAAAACTCTGTGAGCACATACTGCATGGGTTTTAGTTAGAAGAGAAAACTTTAGAGGCTACACATCTGGACTAGTTTCTACCAGCTGCTAGTTTCTATACATATTGAACCACCACACTGACAGAAGGAACAAATTATCCATGCACACAACATAGATGAGCAAGACCGGACGTGTTGACTGGAAGAAGTCAGATACAAAGGACTAGATAGTGGGTGATTTCATTTATATCAAGACTCGGAATACGCAACAGCTAACTGCTTGTGATCAAAGTCGGAGGGGTAGTGACCCTGGGCTTGGCAAGGAACAGGGAGAGAATTTATAAACGCCAAAGGTGCTCTGAATCTTAAGTCACATCCTGGTCACAGAGGAGTAAAATACCTAAGAATCCATCTGGGCTTGCTCTGTCAGCTAAGTGCTTGCCATGTGAGCACAAAGACCCGAGTTCAGATCCCCAGTAACTAGGTAAAAAAAATCCAGATACAGCATAAACCTGTAATCCTAGCACTGCAGAAATGGAGTCAGGAGACTACTGGGGCTTGCTGGCCAGCCAGCCTAGCCCACTGAGCAAACTCCAGGACAGTGAGAGACCCTGCC
Source organism: Mus caroli (assembly GCF_978045245.1). Taxonomy (NCBI): domain Eukaryota; kingdom Metazoa; phylum Chordata; class Mammalia; order Rodentia; family Muridae; genus Mus; species Mus caroli. Next base: position 104,872,965 of record NW_028227266.1, read on the forward strand.
TCAAATCACAAGGTAGTCAGCTCCTGAGGAACAACAGCCACGTTTGAACTCGGGCTTTCACACGTATGCCTATGTATACATGTATGTGTGTGTGTATACATACACACACAATCCTTTTATGTGTGTGCTTTAAAAGCACAACATTTTTTCATGTTGTTAAAAGGGCACGTAAGGTTATAGGAAGAGAAGCAAGAAAACCACAGTCGATAATCTCTGGTGTTAGTTTAGCATATATATTGTAATGAGCAAGCTTGACGGCAGATTGTAGTCTGCCACTAACTAGTTACTTGACCCTCAAAAATATCCTTACCTTCTCTAAGCCTTCTTCTTACAATAGAGAGAACTGACAAGGCCTAACTAATTGAGCTTTAGGGACATTACATGTGATATGAGGCCCTTCACACAATCCATGCGCCTCCTAAGCACCAGGTCATCTGTAGTAGCTCTGTCAAGAGTATCCATATTGAGATCCTCTCACCTCTCCCATATTCAGCAATTTCTGAAGAATTTTTCCCCCGAACCACTCTGACTGCTCACGTCATGCCTGGTAGAATGGTAAAAACCAGACTAACGCCAGAACCTCTTCCCATCAGCCCTTGCACCTCCTCCCATCAGCCCTTCCCACATCTCACATACCAGCCCTGCCTCTGGGAGGTTGTGCTCCTCTGTGAAGGTCACAACTGCTGTAGCAATGTCCGCTGCGTGGAGCTCCAGCGTGGCTGTGCTGACAGAGGTTGTGTCATAGTTCCTACCTGCCTGGAAGAACACGGCCACCTTCCTCACCAGAAGGCCTGAGCGTACACGTTTCAATACGTGTCTAGCCACAAACCTCATAGTGGCCCCGAGGTTCCGAGATCCAGATGAACGTTCCAGGGGGATTTTCCTGACAGCCTGCAGAAGGGCAGCTTTTCCCCGATGGTCTGACAAGCGCACTAGGTAATCTGTCCTCGTGTTGTAGGAAACAATGGCCACTCGGGCACCAGTGGGACAGTTGCTCTCGCTCATTTCCAGCTTCATCAACAGAGATAATAAAATGTTCCTCATCCTCTCAAAGTCTGATGGGGAGACGTCGTTGGACATGTCCAAGGCAAAGACCACTTCCGTTGGGAATGCTGGGCACCTGGAAATACCTTGACACGGGGATACACAGACTTGAGATGTCTGAGCTGCAGCTAGACAGGCGAGGGCTTATGTAAACAACGAGCAATATTTACCTGTTGAGCAAGCTGGAAGGGAAAAGACACGGTTTGTGCCTGTCTATGGGCAGTTTATATTTCAATATAAAATACACTGGTTTTGGTTTGACAGCTTCTGTGTCACTGAAGCTGACCTTGAATTTAAAATCCTCTTGCCTCAGTCCCCCAAGTATTGGAATTTTCAAACTATATCCACTTTGAAAAAATCTTCTTTTGAGAAATTCAAATGACCTTCTAGATACCCTTCCCTGGTATGGCAAAAGTCCCTACTATTTGCCCAGGATCCAGCTTTTTTTTTTTTTTCTATTATAATAGGGCCTGAATTTCTGACTGGATATATCGTCCTGAAACAAATGTCACACTTCCACTGGGCTAGCTGACTTACTACATTCTGGATAATACGGTATGACTTTGCAAAAGCATCTTTATATCCTAATGAAACCCATTATTTATTAGGTTATAAGAGAGAGGCAAGAGCGCCCTTTGCCCTTTGCCCTTTGCCCTTTGCCCTTTGCCCTTTGCCTCTTCCTTCCCTTCCAGGCTGGATGAAATGTAGATTCAATGACTGAAGCTTGATTAACTTCTCAGAGCATGAGATAATTTGAGAAATATAGCAACTAACACACACACACACACACACACACGCGACAGAGAAGAAAATACAAGGAGCCTTCATCCTGGAACCCCTGGAACACACACCCCAGGGCTCCATATCAACCCAGACTAATGATGGCCAAGCTTTGACCTGAGAGATGCGTTTCCCCATTGTTATTGAGGACTTTGGTCATGTTCAACTAAAATTAAATCCAACTAAAGCACTAACCTATTCTGCAGCTATATTTTACATGTGTCTCATACATACATATTCATAAAATATAAATAGTCTACAATTATATGTATATCTTATGTAAAGTATATGTGTGTATATACATATATATGTGAGTAACTTGCTCATAAAAAATTAAATGTCCTTAGTTCACATCTATGTATCCAAACATAAAAATACTTTTATTTTATAAAACTTGGAGCTTAAAGTATGTTTGACTCTGAATCATATTACACTGGATATGACATTTTTTATCAATAAATGCCAAGTGCTATCATATATTCTACTATGTAGCTGTCCTGTGATTTCTTCAGCCACTGTCTCTCAGTACAAACACACATGTACAAGTATCTGTGCCTATTTTTCCAATTAATCTGCCTATCGCAGTAATTATGGGCTTTTATATGACCACTCCAATTACTCTTTAGGCAGCACTTTATAGTCCCACAAGCCAGGTTTATATATTCCTCAAATTAGGGCTAAGGATTATTTTGACTTTTCAAAAATATTTCCAATTTGAAGCTTAGACCTGGTGGTACAAGCTTGTATTCCTAGCTCTTGGGAAGTTGATGCAGGAGGATTGCAAGTTTGAAGCCACAGCAGTATACATAAGGAGTTTTGGGCCATATTAGCAAGACCCTCTCTCTAAAACCAGAACTATATAAACAAATATACATATATATTTATGTATATTATGTACATATGTATATATGTATGTATGTATTATATATGTATGTTTATGTAACAAGTATGTATATATTTCCAGTTTGAGAACCATAAAGAGCACATCATAGTTTTAGCTGATAATCTTCCATTTCCACTGAGGGTGAATATTCTCACAGGTGCATTGTTAATTTGTAATTTTTTTTCTTCTCTGATTCTTTATGTCTTTTGCCTATTTTCAATTCAAAAGTTTTTTTAAAAACATTTAGATTTAGCTCTCCAAAAAAGTCTACGCTTATCTATAAAAATGATTATGCAGCAGCAGTTTTAATCTTGCTGTGACATAGCAAGGACACTGAGCCCTTCACTTGAGTCTGCTGCTTCTAGCTAGAATTTTTTTTCTCCCTTTTCTACTTGCGTTTGACCCTGTGGTGCTCCTCGCTGTAAGGGATTTTAACTTTCTATGTGGCCAGTTCTTCCTTTCTATCCAAGCTGATAGTACTCCTCTAGGTGACTCCCAGGAAAATGGATCCTGGACTCTCCTTAAACAGCAGTCAGATGGGAGTGGACAGAAGCCAGATGGTTGAGCAAGAAGGCAAGCAAGTGGTTGTGTAGAAAAGCCAGACTTCTACACCAAGACCTTTCAACTCATTGTTCTTTCCCTGTCACCAGTAAGGAGAGATGTGTGCTCTCTGTGGATGCAAGTACCCGCTATGTTTTTAAAGAGAGTACAAAGTGACAAAGCCAGTCTTAGGACCTAATGGTTCATAGTTCCATTTCTGCAATGGAAATACCAACCAAATAGAGCATGTTTCTTTTCAAAAGGTCACTGTGAATACTGTTGGCTGAAATAAAAAGAATAGGGCTTCCCATGCCCTGTTTCAGGGACCAAGGCACATGGGTATGCGAGTATGGTAATACGTTGGGGGACCCAGCCTTGTATGGTGGACTTTTCCTTCAGTATTGAGATGGTGTGCCTTTCGAACTACTTAACTTCCAAGCCCACTGAAGAAGAGAAGACTTACTTAAAGGGAGATTGGACCCAGTCTGTTAATTTATAAGATCTTTTTACAATGGACAAGCCACTTCCCAAGGCTCAGTCAATCCTCGGGTAACTTATGTCCTTAGTCCTTGATCCACACATCCCCAAACCACCACCTCCCAAACAACTTACGGCAGTTTCCTCGCACGAAGTCAACAATTTCACAAGGCTGTAGAAAGACGGGGAAAGACAGGGAGAGGAAATAAGCATTTAAAGTGGAGCGGATTTCACTGTCGTGGCTTGAATTGATGCATGTGCATGTTAGCAGTTCCTAGCTGAAGCATTTAAATACGTAACAGAAAACCACAAAATTGTTAGAACTGATGATACCACCTAACAGTATTATTTCTGGATCCAGCCACTACTTTAAAACATTTAAAGGATTTTATATGGCACGTTGAGATAGGTAGGTAAGGTATACCATTTTACTTTGTCATCTGCCACACAAATCGATGGGATCAAATCTGATGTGGAAGGTTGAAATCCAGGAATCTCAGGAGAGAATACTGGGGAACACTGTTGATGTATGCAACTTTATAGAAGTGTTTGCTATAAACTTCCCTACTTTAGACTGACTGCCCAGACAGGTACCTCCATAACCTGACCCCAAGGAGAGTCCTCTGTTTTTGTTCGTTTGTTTTTATCCATTATAGGGATAATTTCTTGTGTACTGACTGTGTGGAAGCATCACCTGCCAAGAAACATCTAATGGCCAATAAATTGAGACAGGATGAGAAGGTAGGACACCTGGCAGAGAGAAGGGAACTCTGGGAAATAGTCAGATAGGAGGATTCCCCACCGGGATTTGAAGGAAGTTGGATGCATGAAACCGAGGAGAGGTAACTAGCCAGGTTGCAGACGTAGAATTGTATAAACTGGCTAAGTTATGAGCTAGCTGGGGAACAAGTCTAACTTAAAGCCTAGATATTTTATTAACAAATGATGAGTCATGGAGTCACTGTTCGGGCCCTGGGGAACAGGTGGGAAGCCTGCAGTTAGAATCCCTCCCTCTCTCCTTTGTTCTTCCCTCAACCTCAGATCCTGACACTTCCTGTTCTTTGGTTGTTTCTGCTTCCTGCAACCCCGCCTAACAGTCTCTGTGCACTTGGGAGAAAAGTACTCCTCGTCATTGCTGATATTATTCCCGGAGTGTCCCACAAGACATGAAAGCCTGTGCTGTTCTGTGAATTGGCGTATTAAAAATGCATAGCTTTATAAGCCATGTTTTTAGCTTTACAGAAGAGCATACTTCAGAAAGGAGGTAGCTTCCAAATATTTTCGTTTGTGTCACTTAATATTTAAAATATTATCCTAATTTTATACTGGCATTTCTGGGGAAAAAACTCTGTAAACTTAAAGTATTAACAAAATTTATAAAAGGACAAACTCAGAAGCTTTAAGATGAACAAATCTTGCTTTGTGGATATTGAAAGATTTATGTTCTAAATGAGTGAATTTTCAAGTTAGGAGTCTTCACCCACCGTCCTATCTGCCAAGCCTCTTGAGCCTTTGGTGCCCTGGAAAGAACAGAAGCAAGGTTAGAACTGTGGATTCTGATTCCTAACACTTTTTTCTCTATAAGCAACTGGAGATACTGAGTGCTCACCAGGGCACATACACTGCCCTCCTCTCTTGGCCCTGGAGTTCTGCCCAGCCCAGTAAGGAGGTCAAAGTACCTGAGTGGTGTATTCCAAATCTCAGAATCCAGGAAGCCCAGGAGGATGAGGCATAGACTCTTGGAAGACCAAGTAATTTTGAAACCAACTTGTAATTCAAGTTCAAATTCAAAAACTGGTATTCAAGATCCCAGGTCCTACCACATGCTATTCTAAACTACATCCTGGTATCTCCCCTGTTCCTGCTCTTCCACGCCTCTTATCCACACCCTGTTTCAGCCCTCATAGTGAAGGAACCCTCCCAGAAGTCTTCCAGTTACCACTGCCTGGCTCCAGCCCCTCTGGGAGCCTAGCCAGTCGTTGTCTTTGTGTAGTCTCTACACAGTGGTAACCTGTAGTCTTGGGCAGGTCACTGTACTGAAACCCACTAAATCAGTACTTCATCATCAGATGACTATGAACTTCCTCTGTGGTGTTTGGTTTTTCTGACTTAGTTGATTCCCTCTAGTAAATCCTCTGAACTCCAGTGAGGGACATGCCGATGTCCCCTTCTGGCTGATGAATATGTTATTCCTCACAGAGTGACAGACACACACTAGCTAGGTTTTTACCAGCTTAATACAAACCTTGGCATATCTCAGAAGGATGAATCTCGAGTGAGGAATTGTCTCAGATTGGCCTATGGACATGTCCATGAGAAATTTTCTTCATTGCCAACAGATAAGTTCCCAACCACCTGTGGGTAGTATCACCCTTAAACAGATGGGCCCAGGATGCTACCATCCCAGGTGGGGAGCAAGCCAGTAAGCAGCATTCCTCTATGGTCTCTGCTTCAGTCCTGGCCATCAAGTTCCTTCCTGCCTTGAGTCCCTGCTCTGACTTCCCTCAATGAAAGACTGTAATCTATAATCCAAATAAACACATTCCTCCCCAACTTGCTTGTGGCCAGTGGTTTCTCATAGGGAAGCAAACGATTCCATGTTGTCTCTAAAACAGGGCATAGGGCAAAGCTTCAGAGTCTTTCTTCATCCCAGTGTACTCTAAGAATTCTTCTAGGCTTGCAACATTATCAGTTAAGATTGTATGGATGGCATATTTAATGAGGATTTCCTTCTGGCTTTATGTGTTGGTCATCGTGTTTGCATTGATAAGCTCATTCTCTGGTAAGTTTTATGTATTAATCTATGTGTTTAGGAAGATCCATAAATCTCTATCTGCTCCAAGATCACCTCTATATTCAGAGACACTACATCTAGAATGCTATGTAGGGTTTGAAGTTAGTGCTTTCTAAGCAGTTTGCATTTGAGCCTGCCGAATGTCCCAGATGTTTGTTTCTCCTTCAGTGAGGCCTCATATCAAGCTCTTTCTCCTCTTGGCACAAGGTTGAAAATATAAAAGGAAAGGTACTCATTACCATTTTTCCTGGTGGGCCTTGGTCACCTGGAGTTCCAGCAAGCCCAGGAAATCCAGAATTGCCCTATAACGAAGAAACCAAAGAAATAAGTGTCCCTGTTGGCTATAAGACTGGTCTTCCCAAAACATCAAATTGCTTCATAGCTAAGGCCAATGACTCTGCCCCTGTGAACTATGTAGCCATGGAGAGACAGGGAAGCTTTATGGGAACCAGCAACTCCCTTCTAGGCCACCTATCTAACCCCTGCTTGACCACAGATTACACACACACACACACACACACACACACACACACACACACGTACATTTCCATGCAGAGCCTTAAAAGACGACTTAACCCTAAAGGTTAAGTCTCAAGGGCATACGATAAACATAATGCACGAGGGCTACATAGAGGGTCTGACAGCAGAGAAAGGAAAAATCCCCATAGCACCTTTGGGCCTCAGTTTCTCAAAGACAGTTTCAGGTGGTCAGGGGTTCCCTGCTCACATGCTAGGTATTTGAAGTAAAACAGCAGCGATTATCTGGACTGAATCAGTGCCTCGCCTTTTTTTATTTGCAAGTAGAACGAAAGGCTGACTGAGCAGGGTAGCCACAGGCAGCATCGAGCTGAGAAAGCATGGCCCCGATTGTCTGTAGGATCTCGCCAATAGATGAAAATACCAATTACTGAGTCCAAGGAAAACACAGGCTTTCTATCCCTCCTTCCCCTTTGCTCTGAACACAAGTTCATGCCCTGTTCCCTTTCCTTGAAACATTTTTATCAGGGATTCAAAGCAGGTCTTACATAACATAACATAACATAACATAACATAACATAACATAACAAGTTCAAGGCCAGCCTGGGCTATCCGAGACTCTCAAAAACAAAAAAGAATTTAAAAAAAAAATCATCATCTACAGAACCTGAAGGAATGAGTTCTTAACAGGAGACTCAGTTAAGCACACTCTATTCAAAGTCCACCAAGACAGAAGTTATCTTTTTGAGAATCTAGTCCCAAAGAATCTTGAGGAAGACTCAGACAAACCACACTTGCTTGAAAGTACTGTCTGTGACAATGTCCTTCCATAGAGTTATCAAGAGAGTCGTGTGTGTGTGTGTGTGTGTGTGTGTACTGACTGGTCAAGGATAGCCTAGCCCCATCTTCACCTGTGATGACTGCAGATGACCATTCAGTGCTTACCCTCTTCCCTCGGATTCCCTTGGCCCCCTTCTCTCCTCCACGGCCTGGATTACCATCTTCTCCCTTAACAAGGCAAAAGCAGGGTTATGAACATGAAGAAAGATTTGCACACATGTGACACACAGTGCCTACCAGTTGCCAGGCCCACAGAGATCTCTTCTTACTTGCACACCAGGATAGCCAGGGAATCCAGGTTCACCCTAGGGTCAGAAATGATAAGAAAACATTCAGTGCCAGGTGATTTAAGTTTTTCTTCAACATTTCTCCAGGAAAGAGAAACTAACATCAAAAGGCCACATTTTAATTCCAGAGATCAACAATTTATAAATAGTTTTTACAATTTTAAGCATCTTTGATGCAGGGTCTAATGAAACTTCCTTCTTGTGCATTTTATTTCTCAGTCTAAATCCCCTGAGATCTGTGACAACAGAAAGCAAGGTAGGAGCATCAATCTGAATGTTAGGACCCAGCATGGAACCGTCAGAGGCACGGGCATGCTTCAAAATGACCGCCCATCCCACAGACATTTAGTTATCCCTTGCTGTTTGCCAAGTGGTCCTGTAATCACTGGGGACTCAGCTATGCACAAAACCAAGACCCCCACTGAACTTGCATTCCCGAAGAAGCAAGTGACCAAAGAAGTAGATAGCAACTCAGAGATGGACCAGGATTCCAGAGTGGGGACCAGGAAATTAAAAATGAGCTGGTGAGATGGTCCTGTAGGGGAAAGACACTCACCACCAAGCCTGCCGACTTGAGTTCAGTCCCTGAGACCAAAGGTAGTACAGGGAGAAAACGAATAGAGCAGACAGTCCGCTCTCCTATGCTCTTGCACACACAAATAAGTAAGTGTTATAGTGAGAGACCAAATCTTTTAAGTTCAGACTCCATTTTAGAAAACTTGAACTCAGGTAGACTAACAGGTTGGTACCTAGCACTGGTTTCCAAATTACCCCACAACAAAACCCAAGCCTAGCTCCAGTTTCTAGGCTAACTCCAACAGACCAGCATCTCCAGGTTAGTTTTCCCCAACAATCCAGTGTTTCCAAGTTAATTGCCAACAAGCCTGCCCCCTGCCTAACAACCAACAACGCAGAGGGAAGCAGAAGTTAAGTTTATGGTTTGACTCCCAGCACCAGCCAGTTATGCTACAGGCCATAGGCGCTCTCCAATTAGATGCTTGCCAGGCTAGAAACATTCACCTCCCACTTGCTGCTTTCTATAAAGCCTTCCTGCAAAAGATATTCAGGGCTAAGGAATTATTAAGTTGATGGCCGCTAGAAGGAAAACCAGTTTTCGTTAGGTATACAGCTCTCTATATATTGGAGATGTTTATATAACGTTCAATGACCGGTGAATACATTTCCCTCAACATTCCTCTGAGAAAGAAGGTCATCAAGAGGCCACATTTCAATCCCAGAGGTCGACAATCCGTAAATAGTTCTTACAATTCCCCCCACACCACCTAGAAATTATAACTCCAGTAGATGCTCCCACACACATATGGGCAGGGATAATCAGACTTAGCAAGTTTTAAAGACTTGGAAAGGAGACGATGTCAGAAGGAGATCAAGGAGCTGGAGTGGGGAGATAGGAGGAAGGAATAAAACGAGAGTATGAAATTCTCAAAGAAAAAGTTAAAATATTATGTATTTTTAAAAGAAATAAAGAATTACATCTGCCCCTCAATATCTTCAGAAGGTTGATTCCAATATCCCCCAGAGGTACAGAAATCTGAGCACAGTCAACGCCCTAACGTAATACGGTGCTGCCAAGCACATACATGTGACATATGCACACTCTCCACTTAGACTTTAGTCTCCAGATGATACAGAACACCTACAACTACGGGTGCTGTGAAACAGACATCGCCTTGGGTTATTTAGGGGATAATAGGTTCATACATGTTCAGTACACATGCAGATTTTCTCAGATGTCTTAACCTACAGCTGGTTGAATCTATCATTGGGAGCCTGTGAGTGTAGAGAATGTGAAGGGAGAAAGGCAGGGAAGTGAGGGATGAGCCCAGTCTGACTTCTCAGTAAGGGGACTCTGTCAAGCTATAAAAGAAAGAAAGAAAGAAAGAAAGAAAGAAAGAAAGAAAGAAAGAAAGAAAGAAAGAAAGAAAGAAAGAAAGAAAGAAAGGAAGGAAGAAAGGAAGAAAGGAAGAAAGGAAGAAAGGAAGAAAGGAAGAAAGGAAGAAAGGAAGAAAGGAAGAAAGGAAGAAAGGAAGAAAGGAAGAAAGGAAGAAAGGAAGAAAGGAAGAAAGGAAGAAAGGAAGAAAGGAAGAAAGGAAGAAAGGAAGAAAGGAAGAAAGGAAGAAAGGAAGAAAGGAAGAAAGGAAGAAAGGAAGAAAGGAAGAAAGAAAGAAAGAAAGAAAGAAAGAAAGAAAGAAAAAGAGAAAGGGGAGGGGAGGGGAGGGGAGGAAAAGGAAAAGGAAAAGGAAAAGGAAAAGGAAAAGGAAAAGGAAAAGGAAAAGGAAAAGGAAAGGAAAGAAAAGAAAAGAAAAGAAAAGAAAAGAAAACATTATTCTAGTAAAACTCAGAACGTGACTTGATATTGGAACGCTCTTGGCAGGAGCTCACCTTCCTGCCTTTTCTTCCCGGATAACCGTGGCCGTCTGGACCGAAAAGACCCTAAGAAAATAACACAAAATTAATTGACCGTCAATTCACCCAGACCAACGCATGGCTAATGACAATACCCGAGCCTCTGGATAAGCCAATAAAGTAAGAAAGTGGGGGGTAGAAGGAGGGGGTGGTGAAGACTGGGAGAATGCCTTCACAGGATAAACACGACATTGGAGGGAGAGGGGCTTAAAACCTTAAGAGACCATGAATGACAGTGTCACCTACACGGTTGTTGGGAAGAATACTAAGAACGTGCACAGATGTGCTCACCATCTGGTGAACATGTTCATATTGTTTCCAGTTTTCAGAAAGCCCAAACAGGAGGACTGAGAGTCTGAGCTAGCCTAGGCTCAGTGAGACCAGTGAGACAGTAAGACCCTGTCACACACACATGCTTCCACATACATGCATGCGCACACATGCATGCACTGGTACATTTCAAGAGGTTGGAACACCTGTATGTCCAGATCATAAATGTGTATCATAAGGAGTGAATTCAGAACCTTGCAGTGCCTTGGGGTGGGGGCAGGATATGACCAGAAACTGTTTCTAGATCAAGTAGACCATCAGAAAGGGAAAATAACAAGCTGAAGGGCTGAAGACTCTTCCTGTGGCCTAGTTAGGAAACATTTAACATTAAAAGACAGCAAAGTCAGGGAAATGGGGAGAGGGGGAGCCGAATCTTGTGGGAAGGGACGTGCCATTGGCTGGCTGGCTGTCTTCTCCCTCCTGAAGACTCACAGAGCATCTGTGCCTGCAGCTCCAGGGACAGACCAAGGCCTGGGTTTGGAAATTTGTGAAAGCGCTGGGATTAAAGATGTGTGCTACCATATCTATCTTTATCTGAGTTCTAGAGACTCAAATTTAGGTCCTTGGGCTTGTGCCGTCCTGAAATGCTGCCTCTAAGAAGGATATCCTTCCCTAGCTTTTGGGGGGGGGGGGGCGGGGAGGCAGTCAGGGAGGGAAGGAAAAGATAGATGATAGATGATAGATAGATAGATAGATAGATAGATAGATAGATAGATAGATAGAGATAGATAGATAGATAGATAGATAGATAGATAGATAGATAGATAGATAGATAGAGATAGATAGATAATTGATATACATACATACAGGCATACATACATACATGATTGATAGACAGGTACATAGAGACATAGATAAATACATAGATGATTGATAGACAGACAGACAGGTGAGGGTATTAAGGGACACAAGTTCTATGCTATCTCAACAAAATTTTAGTTTTGCCATTTTACCATCTACCTTTTTGGAGGATGGGCATGGGGCACTGTCTGCCTCACAGTCCCCTTCACAAGTGCCCATTTCTGCTCTCTCTCTCCCTGTACATTTTAATTTAAGCTTCCTGGGTCTGCTTCGGGTTTCTCTCCTTCTCAACAAATGTGATTTCAGTGCAGAATTGCAGGGGGTCAGGGGCACCTTTCTAGGCCCTTCCTAACTGCTGGTGGGAGAGATCTCCAGAAGACAGCTCTGCTCTCGTGAAAAGTGAACTGCAGAGAAGCAGTGAACTGAAAAATAGTCATACAACGTAACGACTTCCCCCTGCATTCAGATCAGTGAATGTGGAAGAACCAAGACCGCTGCCTTTGAAACTTTCATCTGTAGAAAGAAATAATTCATGATTATTGGTCTCCAAAGTTATTCCTATGCTCTGGATAATTAAACTCATACTCTGAAAAGCCAATGATTCTGGCTAAGTATTCTTATTTGGTATCTACAAATTTGGGTCTGTGTGCTGGGAGAGATGGCTCAGCGGGCAAAGCACCTGCCGAACAGGCATGAGGACCTGGCTTGAAATCCCTAGAACTCATCTGAAGCCAGATACAGTAGCACAATCTTCAATCTCAGTGCTCCCAGAGGGAAGTGGAGCTCATGGCTATTTGCGCTGCCTCACACAGATATTAAAAACAAGGAGAGCTGCCTCAAACAAGGCTGGGGGACTGGGGAGATGGCTTGGAGGTTAAGAGCACTGGCTGCTCTTGCAGAGAGGATCTGGATTCAATGCAGAGTATCCTCGTGGAGGCTTACAATCATCTAAACTCCAGTTTCAGGGAATCCAACACTCTTCTGGCCCCCACAGGTACAAGGCAAACAAACATGTGGTATACTGAAATACATACATACACCTATACATATAAAGGCCAAAAATGAAGGACACCACACAAGGTTGGCCTCCATATACATGCCATGGTATGAGTATGCTCACACATACACACAAAGCACATACACACACACACACACATACAGATACAGACTCACAAAGTTTTGGTTTGCTTTGTTTTTAGTTTATCTGAGTATCTCATTAGTCCCAAAAGACTCAGATGGTTGAGAAACTTCCTTATCAAATAGAAGAAGCACAGACACTTCCCTCTTCAACAATGAGAAAGACCATAAATCCAACACATTTTTGGATTTTTCTATTTATGTGGAACTTAGGAACCTTTGGCTAAATCTTCAACAGCCCAAGCCATGATGTCATATTAGTAAGCCCAAGTATAAATCATGGAGCACATTATGTTTTATGTGCAACAAGAACACATACCAAACAAGAAAACGATAAGGTATTCAATCGGGAATCCAAATCAGAGAAATGAGACTTACAGGCTGCCCTCTTGGCCCTTGCTGACCCCGTGGGCCTCTTTCTCCTGCAGGACCGAGTTCTCCCTTTTAATAGAAAGGAGAGTTAGAATTAATTTTCTCCTATGAGTTTCTGAACCTTTGGGCCATTTTCTTAGAGACTGTTTGGTTAGCCTTTTTAAAACCTGCTGCCTTCACCAGGCCTGTTAATGCTTGTTCTGGAAATGGGGTTAAAATGCACAGTGGAATTAGATACAGCTGTAAAAGAAATTAAATCAACAATATTGCAGGGAAAATGAATGCAACCATAACTCATTATGTTACCAAATAGTTACAGGGGAAAAGCCACACTTACAAATACTACATGATTCCTCTCAGACTCAGAAACTAGACTTAAAACTATGTGTACTTATATGTATGTGAATTGAAGAAAGATAATTATAAATACACTAGTAGTCTTTGTACTGATGAGTACACATGTTGACAGTGAGCCCATGTTTGTTCTCTGTCAATACACCTTTGCCTCCTGATATATGTGAGCCACTTCTCCATAGGTCAGTTTTTATAATTTCCTTCTTTTTATGCATCTATCTAGCTATAAGCTAAAAGCTGGTCCATAATTTCATCAACAATATCAGAAACATGCTAGAAATGATCACATGACAAGGAAAGATTTGCCTAAGAAAGCCCAAAGGCCTCCTAAAGTCATAGCCAAGAGTGACACATGTAGAGTAACCAAGAGTAACATAACCAAGAGTAACACATGTATAGTAACCAAGACTAAGACACATAGAGTAACCAAGAATAACACAGATAGAGTAACCAAGAGTAACACAGATAGAGTATCCAAGAGTAACAAACATAGAGTATCCAAGAGTAACACAGATAGAGTATCCAAGAGTAACACAGATAGAGTATCCAAGAGTAACACAGATTAGAGTAACCAAGAATAACACAGATAGAGTAACCAAGAGTAACAAACATAGAGTAACCAAGAATAACAAACATAGAGTATCCAAGAGTAACAAACATAGAGTAACCAAGAGTAACAAACATAGAGTATCCAAGAGTAACAAACATAGAGTAACCAAGAGTAACACAGGTAGAGTAACCAAGAGTAATACACATAGAGAAACCAAGAGTAACACATGTAGAGTATCCAAGAGCAACACAGATAGAGTAACCAAGATAACCAAGAGCTTTCCCTGATACTTGCCTTCAGTCCTCTGGGTCCATCTGGTCCTTTTGAGCCACTTGGCCCTGGAGGCCCAGGATTCCCCTGCAATGATATCATGACCAAAATCATGACTCTCTTATTACAGATGGCTCCTGACTTGTAGTCATCTGACTAGTGATTTTTGTTTTGTTTTGTTACTTTATAATAGAAGAAAAATTGTAAGCATTTGGTAAAGCCCATACTTCAAATTTTGAAATTTTGACCTTTCCCTGGGCTAATCATACTTGATACAGTATTGTCTTGTGATGCTGGGTACCAGCAATGAGCCATCACCATGCAGCTACAGGGATCAACAACTGATTCTCTACAGTGCTGTATCTGCTAAGCTACAATGTTGGTAGGTCAATCTGTGAAATTAGCTTTTACTCCATGACAGTCTCAGCTACTGATGGCCTCACTGGGATATCATGCCACTATTAGTCAAGATCAAAATGGTCTGGGATTATCAATGTGCTCATGAATTACCACCTAAAGATCCAAGTCAGAGGCCAGTCTGACCACTTTCTGCCTGGGCGGCAAGTCATTTAACCTCATGGAGCCTCTGTGATGTTATCTACAGAAGCAGAGCATTTCCTTGAATCTTCATACAGGACAAGGGAATTGGCATGGAGATGGAAGGTGAGCTTTTAATGCTCCACCCGGTTCATTTTATCTTCCAACATGCAAAATGCATAGCCAACACAGTTAAGCTGGGGGAGACTGGGAGGATGACAAGGTCTATTATGCAAGAATCAAATCTATTGAACACTGAGAAAGAGGTGAGGAGACTTATGTATACACTCTCTAAGAGAAGGTTGTGAGGAGGGGAGGGTTATCTATACACTCTCTGGAAAAGAACCTGTTCAAAAGATCAGGAAAACGAAAGCCTGGGCTCTTACCTGCTCTAAACTGGAAACAGGGTCAAATGAGACTTACAATTGCACAATGAGAATTTTTTTAGATAACAGGTTGGCCAGGCTTTGTGATATGCACATTTAATTACAGCACTAGGGAGGCAGAGGCAGACAGATCTCTGTGGGTTCCAAGCCAGCTAGAATGATATAGTGAGACCCTGTCTCAGTAAACAAACAAATGTGCTTTAAAAGCTTTAAAAACAGCAGCTGGCTTTTGTTACCCAGGGAAAGACTTGGGCCATAGTTCTGTCCTCAAAGCTGCTTTTTTGAGTCTCAGGACGGAGACCATGGACCTGACTCAAGTCCTGTTGCTCGAATGTCTTATGCTGTGGCAAATGCTCCTGTCCTTAGGAAGCCACCCTGACCATACGGCTCAGTCTCTCTGACCTTTCCACTGGCCACAGACATTAGATGAATAGTGGAACATGCCCTGGGAAGCCCCAAGTCAGAGGCCATTTGACTACTTACTATTTGATAAAACAGTCACTGGGTCTCCCTGAATCTCTATGGCCTTATCTACACAGTCAAGAATGCCCATGCATTCTCGTGAGGAACGGGCAATTTAAGCTTGCCTCCTGTATGGTGCTATCATTTGCTCTTGCACTATGAGGATACAGGAGCTGTGGTACATGTCTGTGAGGCTTAAAACCAGAATTTATTGCTCACCGTGTACCCAGAATGAAGGGGGCACATGGCTGATACCAATGCCAACTTTGTCAAACTAGATGTCTTGGAGATCTATGGTACTCACAGACCCCAGAACAAGGGATTCACCCTGTGACTCCTCAAGGCGAGAATCAACCATTTCTAATCAGCAGCTAGACTGTAGCTATTTGTCTTACAAACCTACCTGGGTACCCGGATCCCCTTTTTGACCAAAAAATCCTGGTGGTCCTTGCCTTCCTCTGGGTCCCTGTTCCAAAAGAGACATTAAAAGTCAATCGATTTTTATACAGCCCTTCATATCCCATGTAAGTGTAAAGTCACCTGAGATACCTATTGGACCAAGGTGCCCAGATCCAGCCCTGTGCCATCTACCAAATTGAGTCGGGATTGTGTCTACACTCTGAAGCGCTCACGGATGCTCGCTCATTCTATACTCAACCATCTACAATGGAGGACACAGGTCCTCAACACGTATGTTCCTAGGAATCTTTCCAGAAGGATCCGCTGAGCCCTGAAGTTCATTCTTTTCATAGCTTCAGCCACCCAACTAATTTGAAATCAACAGTGGGCAGAGAGTAGCAGCTATGGTGTCCCTCTCATTAGAAAGAAACCTTTTCCTCTAGCCACGTCTCAGATGTTACCCTGCGAAGAACCAAGGGTGCATTTTAATGGCCCAATCGCTGTTGCTGGGGGCGGGGGCGGGGTGATGGTGGAGGTACTTGTTTTTCCCTCTGGTCTATTTTGCTTGACTGATTTTGACACTTTAATTTTTCTCCAGTTTTTTTTTTTTTCTGAGAGATGCTTTCCTAATAGAAGCATTGATCTGGGTTTCTACTCTCCCAGGTGAGATATTGACCGTCACCTGTTTCAATAGACCATCACCCCCACAGCCCAGTGGGGAGGTGAGCACTGAGGACCGTTTCTATTGATTATCTCCCTTGTGGCTTTCCGCACGACCTACATGCCTTTCAAACAATCAGAATCTGGTGACTACAGAAGACTGAGCAGGGACAGGACGGTAGCAGGGGTCCGAATTTGAAATAAGTTAGCGATCAAAGAGAAAAATGGGAAAAACAGGCTTCTTCATTATCTCTGCCTGAAGCCGTTTTTCATCATAAAGCAAACACACTCTAATTACACTTTGATTACTCTTTCTCTCTCGAGTGTCCTTGTCATCTGGTATCGGCAAGCAGCTTCTCGAATCAACTGACATTCACTGGATTTTTAATGATGGAGAGAGGGTTCGATGCGAGCAAAGTTTCTTGTCAGTTTAAAGTTCTTCCGTTGCTGGGAACTTGGAAATACTTTGCTTTATAAGAGAAAGAGTTCGAAGGGCCATAAAATGGTAGGTTACATTTCTATTTGAGGATCCCAAAAGAGCTATTTTGAAATTCAAGTTTTCATTTGTCACTTTGGAGTTTGCAACCCATCAACTAGACTGAAACCCTTCGAGGTTAGACCCCCTGCCTTGCTTGTCTAGGCACCCCAAGGTCTATTAAGAGGGAGCCCCCTGCATAACAGATACCCAGCAAGTACTTTGCTGATGAAATACAATTTTAATGAATTAAATTCTACTCAGGAATGACTGGAATCATAGCTCAGAGGTACTCATTAAGAGCACTGGCTTTTAAGTTCCAGCTGTGATTCTGTCGCTCACTAGCAGTGTGGCTTTGGCCAATTTGCTTACCTTCTTCATCATCCTCTCCAATGGTCCCTGTGAAATGGACTAATAAACTCTCTTAACCCCCCAACTGTGGATTAAGTGAATTAATGCTAACACACAGGCTAGTAGCCAGATTTCCGATCAATACCAGTATTGTGGTTTAGCCTTCCCAAAAGAGGGGCAATGCAATTTCCTGTGGTCGGGCCCAGGAAGCTTCCTTTAGGGCATTCTGAGTCAGATTTCTATCACACAAAGAAAAGGTTTC
This sequence comes from Mus caroli, assembly GCF_978045245.1. NCBI lineage: Eukaryota > Metazoa > Chordata > Mammalia > Rodentia > Muridae > Mus > Mus caroli. The sequence continues at coordinate 104,890,860 of NW_028227266.1, forward strand.
CAGCAAATACCCTTAGAATAAAACCCAGTTCTCAATACAACCTGTGGGCCTGGATGCCCAGGCTCTCCTCGGGAACCTAGCTCACCGGTTTCTCCGAGCACACCCTGCAGAAATCAAACAAACAAACAAAAACCTGAAGTGAGCGCCCAGACACAGCAGAGGTTCTATTGAAGACAGCCTTCCCTGAAAGGTGGCCTTTAAGAGCACATGAAAAAAGACTGGATCGGTTATGCTCAATCCTCCCCAGAGATGGATCCATGCTGGAGAAGAAATTGGAGGGGTTTCCCCTTTGATTGAGAAAATGCAGGGACTGATTGTTACTGCCTTTCCTGAGTCTTCAGCAGGCTTCACTCAAATCTTTCCAGTAGCTCAGCCAGTGAAGGGGCAGAAATCTTATATTTAAATAACCCAAACTCCTATTTTACATAAGAACTTCTATCTAAAAGCCTAGCCCTCCTTTGTGGGCTGGGGTTATATGTTCATGTGTGTACAGGTACATGTATCTGTGTGTGTGTGTGTGTTTATGTGTGTATGCATGTGTGTATATATGTGTGCATGTGTGTGTACATATATGTACGTGTGTGCATGTATGTATATAAGTGTGCATGTTTGAGTGTGTGCATGTGTGTTCGTGTGTGTACACATGTGTGAATGTGTGTACTCTGTGTGTGTGTGTGTGTGTGTGTGTGTGTGTGTGTGTAAGCCAGACTTCAGCCTTGGGTCATCTGCCTCAAGGGCTGTTACGTTAATCTTTTTCTTTTTTCTTTCCTTTTTCTTTTTGAGGCAGTGTCTCTAACTGGGCCCTGGGTCTCACTCATTAGGAAAGCTAGCTGGCCAGGGAACCCCAGGACCTCCCCATTTTTGCCTCTCTGGTGGTGAGATTACAGTATGACCATAACTGGCCTTTGCCCTCAAGTTCTGGGGATGGATCTCAGGCCCCACATTTTGTGCAGCAAGCATTTCAGTAACTGAGCCATCTCTGCAACACTCTGGGCCTCTCTTTAAGATATATGGACTCAGTGCTCACATGCTGGCTAGTTTTGTGTCAACTTGATGCAAGCTAGAGTCACTTGGGAAGAGAGAACCTCAGTTGAGAAAGTGCTGCAACCAATTGGGCCTGTAGGCAAGCCTGTGGGACATTTTCAGGATTAGTGATTGATGTGGGAGGGCTCAAGCCACTGTGGGTGGTATCAACCCTGGGCAAGTGGTCCTGGGGTGTATGAGAAAGCAAAGGGAACAAGCTAGGGAGAGCAGGCCAGTATGCAGCATTCTTCCATGGTCTCTGCCTCAGTTCCTGCCCTGACTTCTTTCAATAATAGGTTGTGTTATGTGAAACCATAAGCCAAAATAAAGCTCTTCTTCCATGTGTTAACTTGGTTGTGGCATTTATCATAGCAGCAGACACTCTAAAACATCTCTCTAGGGTCAAGGACTTCATCTTTCATAGGAAAACAGAATGATGGTCACGTGTTGCAGTCACTTGAGGTTGGCCCTGTTATGATTGGCTAAGCTGTTCTTGAATTCCTGGACGAGGGAGACCCTTACACTTCACAGCGCCCCCTGTTTCTTGTTCTCCTTTCTACATGTTACACAGTACCTTCATGTGCATTTGTGTGCATATGCATAGGATTGTGTGCATTTCTATATTTTATACCTTATGTGCACTTGTTTGCATATGCATAGGATTGTGTGCATCTGTATATGTTATACCTTATGTGCATTTGTGTGCATATGCATAGGATTCACATATAAGGGAGAACACTCAGGGTGTTTCTTTCTGAGACTATGTGACCTCACTCAATATTATACATTCTAAGTCTCTCCACTTTTCTACAAGTCTTATTATTTTTCCTTTAGAGCTAAACTGCATTCTGTTTATGTACCGATTTTTTTTCAATTCATCTATGGTGGGGGGAACTATTTATTGAAAACTTAAATAGGACTACTAGCAAGCCATTCTAAGTGCACACAAGTTCACTCCTGTTGCAGAATGAAAGGACTCTACTGCGAAATCATCTCAGCAGAACAGAACAGATACCTAGAGAGTGAAAAGCCTGGGTTTTTGGTAACAGGATGGAGGGATGAGGAGGAATGAGTAAAAGGAAAGAGAAGCAATCCTTGCATGACCTACTACAAGTGGGGATCCATCACTTCTATTAGGGAGCTGTGTAATTAACAACAGGCTCAGAGAACATAGAGCAAATGGGGAGGGGGGTGGGATTCCACTCACAGAAAACAAAATTACAAAGCTGCAGATACTCAGTTAATTTGACCAAGAGTGGACAAAATAAATGCATGACCAGGATGCAGGGAGCAGGAGAAGGCGGTAGACGGGTAAGAAAGCAAAGTCTTCATCTCTATTGTAAGGAGTCAACAGCGCACCGAGCGCTGAGCTAAGCTGGTTTCTCACCTCTAAAATACGTGAGCAGGGCAGAGCACTGCAGAGCTGAGTTCCAGAGAAGCCTACAGGAATGAAGCTGACTTTGTACAAAATCTTCAAAGAGCACCATAGTTGTTAATTCAGATGTTAGATTTGAATCTGTCAGCTGTGGCATCTCTGGCAGTTTCGTTCCCTTTACCAAGCTGGTTCTGCCAGGTGAGAGATCTAAGGCAGAGCTATACCCAGGCCTGGTTTTTACTTGCCATTTTGAAACACAGGTACACTACATTGCCCAGGCTGTCCTTGAACCCACTCTGTTAAAGCTCAGACAAGCCTTAAAGTTACCATCCTTGCCAGGATGAGAGGACTGTAACATACATTACATTGGCAAACTGGCCTGCACTGTTTGAACTCTTAGAGAAGCCCATGTTCCATTTCAGACCTCAGAATGTTTGTCTGAAGGTGTCCTCTAAGGCCCCCTTGTCTGGGGATGGGCTGTGCACTCCCAACTCTGTGAGGAGGGAAGCGAAGAGCAACACACCCCAAGTGTAAAACTTTGTATCTTAGAAACAGAAAGAAAGCATTCCCAGCAGAGGTTACTCTTGTTTATCCCATGATACAAAAGTGCCTGCAGTAGAGAACAGGAGTCCAAGGTTCAGCCATGGGAAGCTCATTCACAGAGAGGGAAGCTTGGTTAGAAACTCTAGGTCACTGCCTCAGTTTCCCCTGTCAGTGTCTGCCAGGTGCTGTGAATGCTGGACATGACAATGTTATCCCTATATGTTGCCATTTGCTCCTTAACTGGACACCTCTCCAGAGGGGACTCTCAGCTCTGCCCGGGACTCTATCTGGGAATCTAGCTGACTCCTGAAAGGGGCTTCCCTGGTTGATTTCTGCTGGATGTTCTGAGCACCCAATCTGTTGACAGTCTGCTGTCTGTGTATCTCTTGCTTTGACCTGCTATGTACTTACTAACTCGCTCACTTCAAACCCCAAGTATGACTATTGTAGATCATTCTCCTGACTCTATGGAACAGGATCTATGGGAAGATTTCCATGAGAAGATATGGACAAGCACATGGTGCACCATCTGAGGTCCAGCTAACGGCTTAGTAAAACAAGCTTCCCCAGCTCACTATCAAACTGCACGGGCTTCCTCTGGAGACACCATGGCTTCCACCTCTTCCCTTCATCTCTGTGGTGAGCACTAACTCAAGCACAAATAGGAAGCCCTGGCCTTCACTCAGAAATGTCATTTTTATCAAAAACAAGGACTCTTCTCTACTGTACTATTTTAAATCCAAATGAAATCTAGCAGGGGTGGGTGTGCTTTGAACGCTCCCTTCTTCCACAGTAACCTCCCATCAATCACCCATGCCATCTCAACAGCCAATCTGCACTCCCCTCGACCTCAGCAAGAACTATGGAAGTAGCCTTGCTTGTGAAACAAAGGGAACTCTCCAGAAACACTGACCTTCAACCCTGGCAAGCCATGTCTTCCAAGTGACCCCTAAGAGCACAAAAGAAGAAAAGATCTTAGACAAGAAAACAAGTCAAGTCTGCAGCACCACGCCCCTTCTTGTGGAAGGCCAGCCCCTTCTTCAGCAAAGGCAGGAGTCTGCCTCCCCCTGCAGCAGTTATACCTACCCGAGGTCCCACACTGCCAGCTTCCCCCAGAGGTCCATGGAAACCAGGGCTTCCCTGAAATAAAGGAAAGATCTGTTTAAATGCCACAGACTCCTGGTTTTATTCCATAGGCTTGAAAAGTCTGACACTGAAGCTGCAGGCAATATGTGATGATTCACCTTACCACAAATTAAATAAAATTAATGGTCAGCCTGGCTACATCCCAAGGGTTCGACAAGTGCATGGGGCTGGTAGCTACCATGTTGGGAAGTGCAGAGGTAGAATGTCCGTTAGCACTGCTCAAGCACCAATCTCCATCTCGGTGAGTAAAGTACTTACTGTGTTAGCATGAGGGACTGAGTATGAATCTCCAGAGTACCATAAAAGCTAAGTGCCTGCAATCCCAGCACTGGTGGGTAAAAGACAGGAGCTCACTGGCCAGATGGTTTAGCAGAAACTGAAAGCAGTGAGAGACCCTGTCTCAAAAGAGCTGGTATCAAGAGCAATTGAGGAATTGCTCATCCAACTCAGACTTCTGATCTACACACACACACACACACACACACACACGCATGAACATATACATGTGTATACACACAGAGATGCACACAGTCATGAGCATGCTCCCATGTACACACATGCACACAGAAGTAAACGACATTCAATTTTCATGTTTCTAAATACAGATATGTTATTGTTCCCTGCTGAGTGTCCCTTTGTTAGTAGCACAAAGCTCATCACCCTGTGACAGCGGTCAAATATGTTCTTGAACAAGCCTTGCTCAGTATGTAAACATACTAGTGTTTTCCTTCATACAGGTACCACACAGGATCCTGAGTGGCAGGAAGAGGAGAAGGTGGGAAGTTGTATCTCTGAGCATGGAGGTAGCAACACAAAGCATATATATATATATATATATATATATATATATATATATGGTTACAGGAAGAAAAATATCACAGCCACCATGAGAAGGCACTCTGCTGTCACCTCTGTGGAGTCAGAAGTGGGCAGAATCCAGAGAAGTGGAAACACCATAGGATGCACAGAAGTGGAAACTTGTGATTTTGGGGGGAAGTTAGTTGTGTCAAATGATGCTTTGCTAGGGCACACAGGTGAAAGGATATCTTGCTAAAGTGGAAGACTATTTCCCTGAAGCAGACACAGGTGAAAGGATGTTTTGATATAGCAAGCACGTGAAAGGATGCTTGATGAAGGAGCATAAATTTAACCCCACAGACAGTGGGAGATGAGCACTGAGCATTGGTTTGATTCGCCTCCTTATTCTTTGCTAATGACAACACACATGTATTAGTTTGCCCTACATAGCGTTGCTGAGCTCAACTTGTGATAACGCTGCCATCGAGAGAAACTTGCCCAAGAACTGCTTGAGAGGTTCCTGTGGCGGCTTGCCGCTTCGGCGGCCTTGCCTTAGACTGGCAGTTTCTTCAGGATTGAACTACAGTTGCTGGTTCATGCCTGGTGTCTGCCTGCCTAGAGGACTGGCCTGCAGCTGCTGAATCATATTTGGCGTTTGCTACAGAACTGAACTGCTGAGAGAAAGGAGCAAGCTCGCTCCCAAGGAACTATGGCCGAGCAGGTCCACTTCCCTACATCCTAATGAGTTTTCTCTTCCACTCCCTCCGCTGAGTGGTGGGCTAGAAAAGAGGTTGAGTGCTTATTGAAAGTAGGTTGCAATAAAATGCGTGCTTACAATCCCCCCGCAAGAACGCCATGGGTAGTCACTCAGTGAGGCTGCCTGCTACCTCTGTGGGAAGCAGGAGGAAAGTAAGTGTAACCCTGAAGCCAAAACTGTAGCATCTTGTTACTCTGCTATTTAGGAAAGACTAAGTTCTCAAACAATTAGGCCCGCAATGCTAGTGGATTAATAGTCAAATAGGGTACAAACATTTACTGAAACATTATACAATGATTTTAAAATACTTATCAAAACACCAAGAAAGTGTGAAAAATTCAAGACAGAGCTGCATGGGAGAGGCAGGATGTGTATTAATGGAACCATTATTGATGGCTTCATTTAGATTCTGTGGTGGGTTCATGAGAGCTTATATCTGTGATAATATTCTCTCTCTCTCACACACACACACACACACACACACACACACACACACATGAACATATACACATGCCATATGCTACACACAAAAAGGCCCTGGGATCTTCCTGACTTCCTCTGGACAGTGATTGCTATCATATGTTAGGAAAGTTCTTGGCTACTGGAAATGTTAATACGTTTTTCTTCTACACGTTTTCCATCGCCCCACATTTTGTAGTAAACGCTGCTTCTATGGACTTCTTTTGGAAATGAATTGCATGTGGGAGAAGGCTATAGATGAAGCCTCTCGTAATAGATCTAGATATAATAAAGTCTTTCCTAGGAGATTTATTGTCTTCTCCATTCCACGACAGACAGCATTTTGCCGCCAGCATAGTGAAGTAATTACTGGGACAGATGCTGGAGTCACTGGGTAAAAGATTGTTGGAAAACAAAGGCTTCCAGTCCTGAAGAAATGTCACTCCTCAAATGACTTGTTCATTAGAAAGGAGAGAAAATATATCCACAGTAAAGAGAACTAGTGAACATGGGCTCAATGAAGAGGTCAAATCTAATATCACCAAAACCAAGCCAAACTCCCAAATAGCATTACTAAATCATATGTTTAAAAAAAAAAGATTAGTCTGTCTCTGCATATGGAGAAAGAATCAGACAAGTGCTATGGGGTGGGGGTGGGGTTTTCATCAAAAGAGTTGGTCAGGAATCTCAATGTCATATAAAAAAAAAAAAAAAAAAAACAAGCAATGGGGTGACTGCTGTAACTAAGGAAAACTAAAAAGGCAAGATGCTCTGACGACAGCAACAACAGAGACAGGCGTAAAGAACAATTCAGGAGTGACAGAGTGACCATTCTAATACTGCACTTCAGGTCAGTCTTGAGCCACTGAACACATCTTATTGGCAAGCCGGTATGCAGAATTCAGGGTCAGCGCTATAACAGCACCGATGGCCTTCTCCCCAGCAGTCAGCACAGGGCCTGCTGGCACTGTGAAGGCCAACCACCAATGTGCTTCCCCTAGAACGAGCATGTTGACATTTAATCCCCAACGTGCAGGGATCAGGCACACAGCCTGTGGGACATGATCAGGGCCATAAGGATGGAATCAGTGCATGTGCTCCAGCCCTCTCTCCCCCTGTGAGGTGACAGTCAGGAAGGCAAAGCAGGAAGCCAAGACTGGGCCCTCGTCACACACCAAGTCTTCCGGTGCCTTGGTCTCTGACTTCCAAGACTCCAGAGCTGTGAAAAATAAATGTTGTGTAATACAACCTGTCCGCTGTGTTCTGTTACAGTAGCCCAAAGACATGTTCCCTAAGACATGGGGAAGTAGGAACCTGAACATGGGCTGGATGTTAGGAAATAATATTATTTATATGTGGCACAAGCAACAGAAATGGAATCATCAGGTTATGTGTGTGTGTGTATACATATATATATATATAGTACAGACACATACATGTATATGTATGTAACAAGTAAAGACACTTGAGAGTGGGAGGCGCGTGGGAGGGCTTTGAGGGGGGGAGTGATATAATTCTATTTCAACTTTTAAAACTTTTAAAAAGAAAGCAATATTATATAAACACTATGTTTCTTCAGCGTGAAGTCTCCACCATGTCCATATAGAGTGATTTCTTTTTTTCTATGCCTGTTGGATATGTATGGTTATATGTTTTAATGCCCTTGATTAATCTTCAAGTGGCTCAGGAAAACACATGCTCCAACACACAGACACATGCCCATACACATGTGCACACTCACTCACACACAAAGGACAGAAAGCTGATATGGTGATGGTTACACTTCATTCCTATAACCATATTTTTTTCCCTGTAGATCTAGAATTTTGCAAAATAAGAAGCGCTGTGAGTTCTTCATGAGCCATGTCAGTAACTCAGAAGGCAAGGGGAAGCAATGCGTATGTTCTGTGTTATCGAAAGGGAGGTTTTTCCATACAAATTCAGTCTCAGGTGGAATACACTTGTGCAAACCTGGGCTTTCCACTTACCACTGCGGCAGGGATGTTTTCCATATGAAGAAACAGTGTTCCGGCTGATGGCCTAGCTCACGGGTGGAATACTTGCCTGACATCAAAAGCTCCCAGTTTTAATTCCCAGCAGAAAGAAAAGGGTAGGGATGGGAAAAGGGGGGGCTGGAAAATATGTAGAAAACCAAGCATGGTGGCTCATGCCTGTAATTCTAGAACTTAGAAGACCGTTGCAGGAAGATAGGCGATGAGTTGAGGCTAGCCTGGGCTACATAGTAAGACTATCAAACCACCAACAGAAATAGTTCTCCTTGTTATGTTTCACTGCCCAACACTACTACACCATGTGAAAGCAAGCGTGTATAATAAGAGTCATCTTTGATTATTAAATGCTGACTATTTCATTTCTTACCTTTTTTGAGACAGGGTCTCATGTATACAGCCTGAGTGACCTAGAACTCACTATGGGGCCAAGGGTGAGTTTCAGCTTCCAGTCCTCCAGCCTTTTACCTCCCAAGTGCTGGACTTACAGATATGTACCACCATGCCCAGCTTATACGTGGTGGGGTTTGTGCACTGCTAGACAAGCACTCTACCAACTGAGCCACAGTCCCAGTCTAATTTTGTTATTTTTAAAATCACTACAACAATAATAATTAAAGCTAAGTCTTTCTATTGCTCCATGATCAGCTTTAAGGAAGATATCAACTCATAAGCATTGGAATTTCCCTCTGTCTGTCTGTCTGTCTGTCTGTCTGTCTGTCTGTCTCTCTCTCTCTCTCTCTCTCTCTCTCTCTCTCTCTCTCTCTGTGGGTGTGTGTGTGTGTGTGTGTGAGATTGCTTTTCCACTCCTGACCTGCACAATTGCTTCTCTACTCCTTCCCACACTAGGTATGTAATACAATTTCTCTGCTTTGTTGGAAACACTATTTCGGAGGAATTTTCCAGACTTAACTGTGACACTGATCCCAGGGCCTCTCGGAAATAATAGCAAGGAAACACTGCCCCCTAGCGGCCTATCTTCTAATCGCTGGCAGAATCTAATCAAGCATGGGCTTATGTAAAGGAGTAATTTACTATCATCTAAGCCTATTCAAAGGATATTCACTAACACCCTTCTTTGAGCCCCGCATAGGAAGAGAAACCACAAGAGACACAAAATTCAATCATACAGGGCACAATCTGAAACAGTTACAATTTCTGTTCCACACACAAGAATGGAGTCAAGGTTAACAGGCTAAAGTCAAGAATGGAGGCCTTTGGAAGCTGTGGCCCTGAGGCTCCCACTACAGTTGTGGTGCTGTGGTGGCCACCACACTGAACAGTGTGTCAGAAGCCTGGATTCCTTTCTAGCAGCAAGCCATGAGCATTCTATGGCTCTGCTGTCTTCGTGACATTTCTTACCATGACAACCAATGATTCACAGAAACCAGATGGTTCATCTACCCATCTTCCAAATGAGGATCCTGAGGCCTAGGAGCTGCTAAGGGTGGATTCCTCTATGTGTGCTTAGCTCAATCCCAGGGAGCAGCCATTCACACGGTTCTCTGACCTTAACTTACTGAGGGGAAACAACCCAATGCTGTTTGTTATACAACCATAACTAATGACTGGGTGAAACCGCTTTCCCACACAGTGACATAGAAATGACCTTGTCCCAAGCTGAATTCCACTCAGGACCTGGATATACATAACATGGATTCTACCTAGCCACAATCTAAACCCCGTGGTTTTATCAAAGGATCCAAAATAGGAATTCAAAGTCAAGGTTCCCCTCCAGTTGCAGATATTTGCTATCCAGATCGCATGCCCAGAAATTGGGAACCATGAGATATGAGGACTGGGGCACTCATTATCTTAGGCATGTTTCAGAATCGTGCATTTTAATGCCTGAGGCATGAAAATCTAAAACTGGCTTCGGAGACATTAGTATCCGTCAAGCTGACAAGTCTCTTTGCTCTCTCTAATGTCTTCCACTGTGATGGCTCCAGTCTTCAGAACTAGACAGACATCTCATCTTTACAACTGTCTACCACCCAATTTGCACCAGTCAGCTCCGGCTATGATGGAAAGCAAGCCAGCTGCATAATGACTTGGAGATCAGCACAGCATGCCAGGAAACTCACAGCAGAGAAGAATCGAGACCTCCCTGAGTTGAGGCTTCCATTTTAGGAGAGAACCTAAAGACTGAGGAGGTTTAAGGTCACTTTAAAAACATTACTAGCATGCAGTAACAAGGGGCGGGGTCTTGTGTAGGAAAAAGAAATGATAAAGTCAAGAACTCAAGGATTAGGCAGTAAGGGGAGGTTGGCAGTCAGGGCTCCTGTGTCCATGGAAGATGGGAACCCTGTGGCTTTGCCCCACCTCCTATGGGGATTCAGCCAATGGGGATTCAGCCAGTGGGGATTCAGCCAATGGGGATTCAGCAAAGTATCCAAGTGTTCTGAAAGAGCCTGTAGGCATCCCTACATGAACCTCCAACCATCTTACCTGATGTCCACGCCTTCCCTTTTCCCCCTTGGGGCCTTGGATGAGATTATCAATTCCAGGATCCCCCTGAGAAAACAAAAGGTGGCCTTCCTCAAATGGACAGCAAACGAAAAGAAAAAGAAAGGCATAGGTAGAGACAAAAGGAAGAACGGTTTTAAGGGGAAGGAGGAAGGGCTGGAGTGCTGGCTTAGAGGCAGAATAACCGCATCGCATGTGCAAGACTCCGGGCTCTATTTGTAGCACCAGATAAGAAGGGAGGGGGCGGGGCAGGGAGAAGGGGGATCAAGGAGGACCCTTTCCATTGCCCAGACCTGTTTGCTCAATAATCCCAGAGGTCCAGCCCAATTAAAGTCCCAGCTCTTTCCACACCCAGATGTGTAAGATGTTTTTACCCTCAGATCTCTAGCTCGTTTCAATGCAGTAAAGACAGACTGACCAGGTGCCTTGTTAACCAACACCAGACCATTCTTAGCCTCTGCACGGCTCTTAGGAATAAGGAACTAAAGCAGAAGAAAACCCACAGCCATCACTCACCGGATCTCCCCTCAGCCCAGGCTCCCCACGAGGTCCAGCTGGTCCAGGCAGACCTGTCAAGCCCTTATATTACAAAGGAGAAAAATGAAAAATGAATCACATCATAAAATCACTTGATGCTTAAAAGTAAAGTATAAAAGGGGGTGGGGGGCTAGGATTTAAGGGGAGTCCTTGAAGCTTAAAACATTCACAGTCACGTTATGGTATTGTTTCTGCAAATTCTCCCTCTGCCGGACCCTGCCGGAGTATCATCACACTTGACTCTCACATCTCAGGAACTGATTAATTCTTCTGCGCACAGTAGGATCTCAGGAACTAATTCTGCTGCACACAGTAGGACCCAGGCCTCCTCACTGTATCAGGCCTTGGTCTTTTCACCCCTCCCTGATGCTCTATAAAGAATCACATGGGAGAGGGGAAGCAGGAGTGGGGTCACGTGGGGACGGGCAATTTTATCCACCAGGCATCTTGATAGGGTTAGCAGAGTTCACAGGTGGAGAGGGGAGGCATGATTGCTGATACATACCGCAGCATTTAGGAGCATAAGGCACGATCTTATTAAAATGTTCAATGAAGAGTTGGGCACGGAGTATCTGGCTTATCTCACTTCTTCCTAGGTCCTGTTCAACTCCCACTTCATGTTGCCAGAATCATCCCCCAGGCCTATAGCCTCCCTTACCCAGAAACAGCTGATAGCCCCGTAATGACTAAGTGGGAAGAAAAACTAAAGCCATTTTTAAAAATGTGTTGGGCCGGGCGTGGTGGTGCACACCTTTAATCCCAGCACTTGTGAGGCAGAGGCAGGTGGATTTCTGAGTTCAAGGCCAACCTGGTCTACAAAGTGAGTTCCAGGACAGCCAGGGCTATACAGAGAAACCCTGTCTCAAAAAACCAAAAAAAAAAAAAAAAAAAAGTGTTGAATTGACCTTGGCTTTCAGGACATTCCTCCTAGCCTTTATGTCTTCTTGTGATTTTTCCTGTCTAGAAATACCCTGTTTTGGTGTCTTTCTCCCATCCACTCTCACAGAGGTCTGAAAAAACCCAAATACCCATCTTCTCGTGGTCCCTGGAATTCTGAGGTCCCCTCTCTCCCTCAGTCTCTGGTCAAATGCCTCAGTCCCAATGGTAGCCATCTTGGCCACTTGGTCCTTTGTCCTTTACACTTCAGCACATCCTGGATGCAGTGGCCAGTCCCTACCCTGTCATTTCTCTACCTGTGTATTCACTTCAGTGGCGATCTTATATCTACTTTCACGATTTCTTGACCAATGTCTGTCTCTCCCCAGGAAAGTCAGTCCTGAAATCCAGAGCTACATCTGTTTTTACCTTCCACTCTAAATTATGCCTGGGTTCCAACAGATGCTCGGTTGATACTGATGATTGACCAAATAAAGGGGAAAGACTCTGTGTTTTTCTCCATTGTGTCCCAGTAACACTTTATTTATACCATTGACATCCTTTGTCATGGCAAACCTTGTACTACAGTCTTTGTATAAACTATACGGGTTATTTATTAGCCCTTTGCTAGCCATAGCCAAGACATATTTATTGTTGAACCACTCCCTGTGGGTAGCAAAATGTTGTCTTGGGTAGAAGACACCTGATGGATAGTTATGGAATGTATCTCAATTTAACTGAAACATAAAGCTTTTTATGTTAGGGAAGCATGGTATCCAACATTGTCTCCAAAGTATGACCCACAAAGTCCTAGTTTTTAGTTGGACTTTCTACTTGGAAAGTAAACCTTAATAAAGAGATATTTTAGTTCTCTCCTTCTGTTTCCCTATCAGGAAGCTGATCCACAGCCCTGATCATGCACCCCAGAAATAAAAGCACTACCTAATTCCACCCAGAGTACAAACAATGACAAGCAAATAAATTTAACCTCCTATATAAACCTAGCAATCAATAGACATTGACTCTAGGTTTTCGTTGAGATGGCTCCTCTCACCAAGTTGGAGTCTATGCTCGATTAGTAATGTCTGCCATGGGCACAGACTAGGAGAAGGAAAGTGCATGCAACAGGTATCTCCCTTCCCCTCTGCAGAACTAAATCCAGGACAGGAAACAGAAAGTAATCACCAGCAAAGACACAAAGAAGAGAGAGATCCCTATAAACAGCCAGAGTGGAGGGGTGTGTAGCAAGTACTCCTAACTGAAACATTTTATCCTAGAGGAAGGCTACCTTAGATTCAGGAAGCAAGCAACTCACAAGTCTCAGGAAGTTCCTGAAATAGCTAAGACTCACAAGGCTTCCCCAAAGTTATGGAAGCAGTAAAGAATGGTGAGGAGAGGAGGTGCTCTGCCATCTGGAGACTCTGCTTGAAGAGATTCTGTAACCTGATCTATCCAGTTGTTGGCAGTCATGATTAGAGTTGCGGGGTTACGGTCTCTGGGAGTCATCACCATGCAGTGCTAGGCCTTTTGGTAATACAGTTAGTTTCTTTTTAATCATGCATACCCCATAAGTAATCTTTCACCCAGACATCTGTAAGTGACCCCAATAAACTCAACATTTCACCAAGCAGGACTCTGAACTCTGGAAGAATCGTTACTTTGGTCTGTCCTTGGTTTGCTATCTGGGGTGAGGAGGCATTGGTTCATGCCTCCCCAGCAAAAGTCTCCCACAACATCAGAAAAACTATCATGAGAAAGAAGGAAAGGGAACCAGACAATCAAAAACAAGTCAGTGTTCAAATGAGCACTGAGGATGGAAACGTGGAAAAGGCATGCGTGTGGGGAGTGGCAACACCAACATGGGCAAACACACAGGGGCAGGTAAGCATGAGGAATGTTCTAGAGGAAGAGGCTGGTATAGTTTGGCTGGGAGGGAGGCTAAAGGGTCCTGGTGGGAGACTATGTCATCAGTGACAGGGACCCATGAAGAGCTTATAAGTCACAGAGTGACCTACTACTCACGGTACAAAGCACAAGGGTTAAGTCCTACATTCAGCAACTCGGTTCACAATCCACCCTTCAGGTCCCGAGCAAAGCTTTCAAAGGGTCATCTCACATGACTGCCTTTCACACTCAGACTCAAATAAAACCACTAGATGATTCCTTCCCACTGCTTAAACTGCTGCAGAAAGATGACAGAGAAAAACACCCGCATATTTTACCCGACTGCCGCTGCTTCCTTTCTCTCCAGACGGCCCTGCGGCTCCACGATCGCCCTAGGAAAAGAAAAAGAAAATAGACAAGGCATCTTCATCCTATTAGTCACTCTGGAAGCTTTCCTCGTGCCATCTTACATTCTAGCCAGGAGTGAGAATGTACATTAGCACCCTTGGCAAGAGGACAGATCAGGGGCTCTGAGTAACTCTCACACCAAAAACAATCTCAGCTACCAGATTACATACGTTAAGATGACAAATAAAAAGAAATTCTTAGTGTTCTCAATGAAGAAAAGGCAGATAGCATTTTAAGAGAATCAAATAGAACTTCTTGAACTGAAAAAAAAATAAATAAGTGGATTTAGAATTCTACTGACATGTTAAATCGCAGAGTAAAGTCAGAAATAGTGAATTAGAAACCAAAGCTTAAGAATGTAAATCTTAAGCCTCTGTGTTTTCTCTGTGGTCTTAGGCGACCCCTGAGAAAAAGCTGTCCAACCCCCAAAGGGGTTGCAATCCACAGGTTGAAAACAGGTGGAACAGAGGAAACAGATGCTATGCTTTGTGTCTCGCATATCTCTCGAAGTCTACATGATGCATCTGATCCCAGTGTGTTGTTGCGAGGAGATGCTGTGGACCTTTAAGAGGTGCAACCTGGTGGGAGGTCCTCGGGCCACCAGATTGAACCCTTGAAGGGAACCCTGGGACCCCAGCCCTTTCTTCTTTTTCTCCTTCTTCCCAATCATGAAGAGAGCAGATCATCCCACCACACGCTCCCCAGAATTCTCTTCTGGGACTCCCCCATCGAGGGCTTTGGAGAAAGGGGTCCACCCAACCACGGACTTGAATCTTAAAATCATGAGCCAAAGAAAATGAGCCTTTTCTCTCTATATGCAAATCAACTTGGGTATCTCATTATTGGACAAGAAGCTGACGAATACAATACGAAGCTTAAAACTTCAATAGGGTAATTTTCTACGGATTTTCTAAGATCTGTAGAAGGCATAAATAGATCCAAAGGCTTAACAAGTTCCAAGCAGAATAAATAACATGAAACCTACACCTGGAGACATCTTATTGAAACTGTCAAAACTAACAGCAATGGGGACTTTTTTTATGCAACCTGATATATATATATTTGAAATGCTGCTTGCTTGCTGAGAGATAATTATTTTGACAGCTTCTTAGAAGTAATAATGAAAAATCCAAGGCAAAAGAAGACAAAAACTAAGAAGGCATTCTCAAAGTGCTGAGAAGGGACAACTCTCAAAACAGAATTGTTTACTCAGTGAGTTATCTTTTTTTTTTTTTTTAAATAGAAAACATAAAATAAAGAGACTGCAGAGAAACAAAAGCCAAGGGAGTTTACAATGAGCCTGACTGTCCTTAACGGAAAGTCTGCCAGTTGTTTCTTGTTTTGTTTCATTTCATCTTGTTTCCATTTATCTACTATTAAAAGGAAAGTATTTGTGATGCTAATAAATGTGGGAGTAAAGCTAAGAGAAGACCAGCTCTATAGGACAGCTTGGACAACAAAGCTGGGGCTGGAGAGACGGCTCAGCTGTGAAGTTCTCTTCCACAGGGCCCAGGTTTGGTTCGCAGGACCCACGTGGTCCTTTCACTTGAGTTATTGGACTGTAGCACCCACTTCTGGCCTCTGCATGCACCTCCACACATGCGCATGTGTTCACACACCCACACAAAAATAAACCTTCTTATTTTAATGTCTTATTGCTGGAACTTAACAAAATATAAGACAGAAATGAACTTCAGGATCATGACAGGCATCCTGGGAAGGGGCAGACTAAAGTTAAGGGCCCATGTATGAGGGTGGATGAGGACAAACAGCTCAGTTTAAACCCTGCCAAGTGTGCATGGTAACAGGACCAGTCAGGAAATGCTGTCTTCATTGTAACAGTATTGATGCCAAACTAAGATGAGAACAGATGAGAGGCCTACTTGTGGTAGAGTAAGCAAGAGGGAGGAGGGGAAGTAGGAGAGGAAGGTGAATACGAATAAAGAATACTGGCAAATATGTACAAAGATGCATAAGAAATCAACTATTAAATACTAGCATGAACTTTACATACTAACTTAATCTTTTTAAAAGAACCATATTAGGTTATATATATATATATATATATATATATATATATATATTTAGATTTATTTAACTTATTGTTTACATAAGTTAAATAAATCTAAAAAACACTGTTGCTGTCTTCAGACACACCAGAAGAGGGCATCGGATCCCATTACAGATTTTTGTGAGCTGCCATGTGGTTGCTGGGAATTGAACTCACTACCTCTAGAAGAGCAGTCAGTGCTCTTAACTGCTGAGCCTTCTCTCCAGCCCCCTAACTTGAATTTTTTTTTTTTAATTAATACTGTGAACTCTGTAAAGGATTCTTTTTCACTCCAAGATTCAGGGAACACTGTGAAAGGAGGGGTGGAATATGAGAGGCAGAAGACAGTGTGAAGCGCTGTCTAAAGCAGTCTTCTGGACCCAATACGGCTGTTGCACCATGAACTCAGGGTGGCAGCAGCTGCATGCACAAGACTGGTCCTCAACACTCCATCATGCAGTGGTGAGACCACACCTCCCCAGAGGAGCCATATGGTTAATGCTGTGAGGTGAGAATCCTGTCCTTGCTGTAGCCACAGGTAAGCTGCCCTTGCCTGAATGAATCTCCCCAGCCATGCTTATGCAGCCAACCCAGACTAAAAGCAGTGGACCACAAAGGAAATGACATGAAAATAGGAAGGGGAGTCAGTAAGAAGGGGGGTTCTGTGGGATGGGGAAGATAAGAGAAGATAATGGGGGTGTATGATCAAAATACACTGTGTGTGTGTGTAGGTGTGTGTGGGGGGGTGGGTGGGTAGGTGGGTGTGTGTGTGTCTTGGTGGGTGTGTGTCTTGGTGGGTGTGTGTCTTGGGGTGTGCGTGTCTCGGTGTGTGTTTGTATTTGTTCTTCAGTCTGGTCTACCAATGAAAAAATTAAAGTTTTCAACTTTTTAAAATAATCACTCTAGTAAAGTTTTATATAATTAATTTAAAATATTGCTATGAGATGTTTCTCAGAAGGGAGAGAGAAAAGTTTAATGAATTGAAGGTGGTTGGTACAAAGATCAGGAGCCAGACATGGTTAATCTCAGCACTCAGGAGGCAGAATCAGGCAGAGCTCTGAGTTCATGGCCAGCTTAGTCTACATAGCAAGTTCCAGGCCAACCAGGACTACACAGTGAGACCCTGTCTTAACAGATAGACAGACAGACAGACAGACAGACAGACAGACAGACAGACAGACAGACAGGGAGATAGATAGATTACAGGGATCTATAGATCGAGAGGAAGATAGCAAGATAGATTATCAGGTAAAGGCACTTGTTGCCAATCTAGATTATCTGAATTCAATCACCAAGACCCACAAGATGAAAGAAGAGATGAATTACTGCAACCTGACCTCTGGCATGTATGCACTGGCACAGATACACACACACACACACACACACACACACACAATAATGCTAGAGTAGTGGGAGAAAACATAATAAAGCAAGATAGTTCCATACCTGTTCTCCATCCAAGCCCCCAACACCTTCCTCACCAGGGTTGCCCTGTGGAAAGGAAGGGCAGAAGTTAGAAACAGGAAGCAGTGAGTGAGGGACTTCTGGTGTGTTAATTTCCTTGCTAGTGTTTCTCTTTCAGCTGTCAAAAGGGTAGAGTTGCTAAAACAATGTTAACACCAGGTCCAATTATTAAAAAGTAAAAACTTCATCTCCCCAAACCCTTTCTTACTGATTTTCCAGACCATTCCAGGCAGAAGAAGAGTCATGGAGATATGATAGAAGAGGGAGAAGGAGGAAAAAGAGAGACATGTAAAAAGGGTGGGGGTGACACGTGTGGTAAAAGGATAAGAAAGACTTCCCACAAAGATGAGCAAGCCTTTTGCCAAACTGGATGAACTATCCCAAATGGATATCCCATTCTAAAAATGGCCCTTATAGCTGGTCTGGACCATACCTGTAATTCAAGCACCCAGGAATCTGAAGCAAGAGGATCAAGAGATCAGCCAACCTGGGCTACATAGTGAAACATTGTCTTAAAACATATGTGTGTGCAGTACGTGCACGCACATGCCCATACACACACACATACCATCTCTTGAAGAAAAACAATCAGGAAATAAAAGCTAGTTCCAACTAGAAAATATCATCCTGAGTGAAGTAACCCAAACATAAAATAACACATATGTGTATGCACTCACTGATACGTGGATATTAACCCAGAAGCTTGGAATACCCAAGATACAATTCACAGACCACATGAAGTTCAAGAAGAAGGAAGATCAAAGTGTGGATACTTCGATCCTTCTTAGAAGGGGGAACAAAACACCCATGGAAAGAGTTAGAGACAAAGTATGGAGCAGAGACTGAAGGAAAGGCCATCCAGAGACTGCCCCACCTGGGGATTCAGCCCATATACAGTCACCAAACCCAGACACTATTGTGGATGCCAACAAGTTCTTGCTGACAGAAGCCAGATATAGTTGTCTCCTGAGAGGCTCTGCCAGTGCCTGACAAATACAGAGGTGGATGCTCTCAGCCAACCATTGGACTGAGCACAGGGTCCCCAATGGAGGAGCTAGAGAAAGGACCCAAGGAGCTGAAGGTGTTTGTAGCCCCATAGGAGGAACAACAATATGAACCAACCAGTACCCCCAGAGCTCCCAGGGACTAAACCACCAATCAAAGAGTACACATGGAGGAACTCATGGCTCCAGCTGTATATGTAGCAGAGAATGGCCTTGTCGGTCATCAATGGGAGGAGAGACCCTTGGTCCTGTGAAGGTTCTATGCCCCAGTGTAGGGGAATTTGAGGGCCAGGAAGTGGTAGTGGGTGGGTTGGTGGGGGGGGAGGAATAGGGGGTTTTCAGAGGGGAAATAGGAAAGGGGATACCATTTGAAATGTAAATAAAGAAAATATCTAAAAAGGGGGAAAAAAGAAAAGAAAAGCTATTTCACAGTGGGCTTATCCCTATTGTCCACCCAAGTAAATCAAGTTTAAAGGAATTCTTTTTTTAAACCCAAGTAAGATTCAATTAGCACACAATACTAAGCACAGCAAGGTTTTGAATTGGAATTGATGTGACATGTTTGCCAGAGGCTACAGGAAGTGATAGAAGGTTTCCGAACTCCCGAGTAAGATCAGCCCATAGTTCTTGTCTGTCATATCCAATTGTAAATACTCCACCATGGTATTGGGGGGCACATAG
Organism: Mus caroli; assembly: GCF_978045245.1. Taxonomy (NCBI): domain Eukaryota; kingdom Metazoa; phylum Chordata; class Mammalia; order Rodentia; family Muridae; genus Mus; species Mus caroli. Next base: position 104,910,340 of record NW_028227266.1, read on the forward strand.
AGGGTATGTAGCTTGTATTTCTAGAGCAAATATGTGAACAAATAGACACTTTGATTCTGAATCAGGATTCCAGTTCTTCATTGACTGTGAGGACCGTATTTCATCACCCCCTCCTCAACATGTTACATCCTGACCCCACACTCCCCACCACACCTTGGACTCCTTTTAGAGCATCATGTGATAGAATGGTAGTTTAATTACTCTAGAGCTAACCAAGCTTAAAATTAATATATGTGACAATCTTTGAGCTTAAATATCTGTCCCCTGAACTGTCACCCATCAGCCAGGCAGTGCCTTGGCAAGCTCTACCTCCTTGTCTTAGAATCAGGGATTTCACTCAGGCCATAGAACAGGGGATGGACTCAGTACTGTGTTTCCCAAAGGAGCTGCCACCCAGGACAAGGAAAGGGAAGACAGTCCTACCTTCTCTCCTGAAAATCCTCTTGCTCCCTGAAATTATGAAGAAATAAAAAATAATTAGGACCTAAAAGAGTGACATTACCATGAAAAAAAATACAAAACCAAGAAACCTGCTTGCCTGCACTTACTATAGCAATATTCACAATAGCCAAGTTAGGAAATCCACCTACGTACCTATCAATGGAGGAATGGGCTTTGGTTTGTTTGTTTGTTTGTTTGTTTAATGTGACATAGAGACACAGTGAGATGTTATTTAACCATTTTTAAAGGAAAAAAAGAAACATTCTGTCACTTGGAACTGTAAGGCATTGTATTAAATGAAATAAGGGAGACACAAAAGACTAGTAATACATTTATAGAAATGTTTACAAGTGAAAATAAAAGTCAGCCCAAATATAGAATACTGGTCACCAGAGGTGGGTGTGGTGAAAGGGAAGAACAGAAAGCAGGGGGAGGGGCTTGGGCTCTACTGGTGTCCTCTATGTGCAGCTACTGAAATAAGACTTTATTCATAGATACACTCCATACGTATTAATCAAAACTAAGATAAAAAGGACTGAGGGCTGGCGATACAGCTCAGTGGCAAAGGCTTGGTTAGCTCATGTGAGATCATGTGAGGTGTAGTTTCAGAAAAAAAAGAGAGAGAGAGACAGAGAGAGTGAGAATGAAATTAGATCTGTCTTGATGAGCTTTTTAAACCCTTGACTCATTTACAAAGTCAGGTTTCCTCAATTGAAGAAAATATACTGATTAGATCAAAATGAATGGCACTCTGTCTCTCTGTCTCTGTCTCCCCCCCCTCCCCCAGTGAATATAATAGGAGATGCTGGGGGAATGTTCTTGTGCTCTGTGTATTCAAATGCTGATTTCTGTACCCAGAGATCTGGGTGCAGTAGGCTTTGGTACTTTGTCTTTGTTATGTAGCATCTCCTGACTCTCAGTATTTTGTAAGACAATGCTCTTCACCAACTTCTGATTGGTTAAAATGAAGGGCTGGACAACGTAGAGCTGGACAGGAGAGAAAAAGGCAAGACTTCCATGCCCAGAGAGAGAGAGAGAGAGAGAGAGAGAGAGAGAGAGAGAGAGAGAGTTTCAAGTGGGAGTCAGAAAGTCACTATCTGGACACAGATGAAGAAGGAAGGGCCAGGGCAGAGACCAAGATGGCAGGTAATGGGCCCAGTGTCTGGGAAGTGGGCCAGACCAGCATCAGCAAACTTCTTCTGAGCTTACTGAAGGAGATCCTCCAATCCCAGACGCTGCAGTTCCATTTAATGCAACCATTTAAAAAGAGGCATCCTGCCCCTCTCCCCCTTAGCTGTTGATATTTGGGGTTTTCAAGTCTACCTCCCAACCATTAGCACACTCAACTCTTACTTTGATAGTCTTCCCCCTCTCCTGGGACCGGAGCTTGCTCTCCCCAGATGCAGGTCAGGCTAAAGTACTCAAGAATTAATTCCTCTTAGGACCAGCCCCATCTCTTTCCTGGGGTGATTTAGAGTAGAACTCCAGCTCCCTCATGTTCGAGTGCCTAAGGCTCAGGTTCATGTTCAACACTGACCACCAGAGCTCCTCCTCTGCACAAACTTGCTCCACCCACAGGCAGAATCTGATAGTTGTCTTTTTAGGTCCCTTTCTCCTCTGTCTTACACCATTACTTCACTCTTGGGGTCTCCAGGTATCACCTCCCCGCAAACTGTAGGTCTTACTTCCTGGCCACCTTCAGTCTTAGCAGCTAAAGTTCCATAGCTGCGGTGAGAAATTATGATGTTTCTCCAACACAAGGGATGAGAACAGGAAAGGTAAAGAATCTCAAAGTTCAAGGTCACACTTACCTTAGGTCCTCTCACACCTGGACATCCTTCCTCACCTCGAAGTCCAGGAAGACCTCGGGGGCCTCTTTGTCCCTGTGAAGAAAGACACGGGAAGATACTCTGTCTCCATGCCCACAGTGGTGGTTGGAATATGTTTGGCTCTTCAGAAGGGGCACTATTAGGAGGTGTGGCCTTGTTGCAAAGGGTGTGGGCGTTGAGGGCTCCTAGTGCTCGGGTTCCACCCAGTGCAGAAGAGAGCGTCTTCTTGGCTGCCTTCCAATCAAGACTGTAGAACTCTCAGCTCCTTCTCCAGCACCATGTCTGCCTGCTGATTCTATGCCTCCCACCATGATGATAATGGACTGAGCTTCTGAAACTGTAAGCCAGCCCCAATTAAATGTTTTATGTGTAAGGATTGCCTGGGTCACGGTGACTCTTCACAGCAATGAAAGCCTAACCAAGACACACAAAGCAATTCAAACCAGCAGTGATGCCCATCGAAGGGACTGGAACATAGATGGTCCCTATAGTTTTACACCTTCAAACACCTGGCCAGATGTGACCTACAAGGTCCTCAGATTACAAATTCATCAACTGGCCAAGCTGGAGTCCCAAATAAGCAGAAGGATATGCGTATCCCTGCAAAACTTCAGAATTCAAACCTCAGATTTGTCTTAATATTCCCTTCAGACAGCTCAAACTGTGGTCTCACAGAGAATTAATTGTTGTTAACACTTTGTTACCAGTGACATCCTTCCTGTCCCTAAGGTCCCTGTTTGTCACCTCACCTCGGCAACTGATTACTTTGAGATCACCTTGTTGTCCCCTTATCATTATAGTGTTTGGGGAAATCTACTTTGCATGTATCTGACTTATGTTGGTTGGTTAGTTGGTTGGTTAGTTGGTTGGTTGGTTGGTTGGTTGGTTGGTTGGTTAGTTGGTTGGTTGGTTGGTTGGTTGGTTGGTTGGTTGGTTGGTTTTTGGTTGGTTGGTTTGATATTTTTAAGTGAGTGGCGGGGTCTTGATATGTAGCCCAGGCTAGCACTAAACTGCTTCCACCATACTGGGGTTATAAATACATACCACCAGGACAGGTAAATGTTTTCTAATTTTTTGAAGTTTATTATTATTGGCGTATGTGAAGAGTGTGTGTGCGTGTGTGTGTGTGTGTGTGTGTGTGTGTGTGTGTGTGTGTACATGTGCATGTCTGTGCACAGGTGTAAGGGACTACAGTAAATATGTGTAAGTCATAGTACACCTTGCAGGGGTTGGTTCTCTTTCCATTGTTGATTCCGGGGGTCAAACCCCAGTTGTGGGGCTTACACAGCGAGCACATCTCACTAGCCAAATTCCTTTTTTAATTTAATAGAATTGCTTTCTAGGTTTTGAGTTTTGTGTCAATCCAGTATCTCAGCAGAGACGCCAGTCACATGAGAGAAGGTGCCACTCCTGAGGTGGGTCCTCCAATCTCAATCCCTAGAATCCCAGAAGGCCTCAGCAGCCCAGCTGAGACCCCAAACATGGAGGAACACCTGGCCTTTGAGCCCTTTTAGGTTCTCTCACCCACAAGGTCAATGAACATAACAAAATAGTTTTTTCTTTAATCTTGTGCATGGTGTCTCTGTGTTTGTGTGTTATGTGTACGGGAAGCACATCTGTCCCACGACCTGGTATGGAAGAAAGAAGACGACTTTGCCTTCCTGTCTTCTGCCTTGTTTAACATGGAGTTTCTTGATCTTCACTGCATATGACCTAGGACCATGGGTGTGCACACTACAATATCTAGCTTTGTAGGAGTTCTGGGATCCAGACGCAGGTCACCATGCATAGAAAGCACTTTACCTACTGGGTCATGTCACCAGCCTCAGAACATTCCTTGGAGGGCACGTTTGAGAGAGGTATGATATCTGGAAGAATAAACTATTCCTAGACATGTTCAACTTGAACATACAAATTTATGTTCACACCTCTGACAGCATTCTACCCACAAAGATATCTCTGACACTGAGAAGGGAAACGGGACCATTTTTAGAAAAACAATATTCAGAGCTGTTCAGAGGACAACCCACAGTGAAGTCATCTTCTCTTGTAAGAAATTACATGAAACACAAAAGAGGGTTGGAGAGATGACTCAGTGGGCAAAAGTACCAGATGAGCAAGCCTGGTCTGAGTACCCAGCACCCAGGTATAAAGCCCGATGCTGTGATAGAAATCAGTGATCCAGTATTCATGTGGCAAGACAAGAGGCAGAGACAGAATTGTCAGGAGTTGTCCAAGTCAGTGGGCTTAAGTCTGCAATACATAAACAAAAGAAATCCTGCCTCAACGGTATGGAAGAAGAACCCAGTCCTGAAAGTGACCTCCAAGCAACACACACACACACACACACACACACTTTAAAGGAAATAATACTGGCTAGCACTGTTCTATCAAATACAATAATCCACAGCCAAGCTCTCAAAAGGTGTCTGCTCCAAAGAGAAAGGTGCTATACATGAAAACAGCAGATGTGGAAGACAATGTATTTCTAAGTAAGATACCTTGTTGATTTATATGTTATACATTATGAACTGTGTTGAAGTCATGTAGGTATATTAAGTGAAAGAAATATATTATTAAAACAGGCTCCATCCACTCCATCTCCTTTAAAGTGCTACAATAATAAAACTTAAAATTGTAAATTCCCCTTATATTTCTAACTCTGTCATAGAAGTCTATAAAGATATCTTGGCTATTATGATGTTAGAAAACCTGAGAACAAAACTATCCCCTAGCCAGTGGAGGCCTGAGCTCTCCTGGTGGTCCGAAATCCAAGAGCCCTAAATGAGGGACTTTACACATATCTAATGTGGGCCCAGCTCACTAACCCATCCCACGCATATAAAAAATAACATTTAAAGGACATTTTAAACATCATCAAAAAATTAGGAGGTATATGTTTGCTAGTTCTAAGTGAAATAGCAAAACTCACTTCAGTGAGGCTGTGCTAACTGAAGAAAGGGGCTGGGGATGGGCTGAGCGATTCTCCCAAAACTGCAAAGTAGATTGGTTCACACAAGTCCTGGCAGCTACATGTTGCCTTTAATTTCTGCTTATCACACAGGGTGGATGTTCAAAACAACAGGTGGAGGGGCAGGACAGATGGCTCAGCGGTCAAGTGCAATGACCGCTCTTCCAGAGGACTTGGCTCTGTTCCCAACACCCACATGGCAGCCACAACTGCCTGTAACTCCAGTTCCAGGGGACACTCTTCTGGCTTCTCTGGGTACCAGGTACATATGTAGTATATAGATACATCTGCAGGCAAAACACTTTTATACAAATAAAGTTAAAAAAAATAAAACCAGGTGATGAAAGAAAATATCTGCACTTGTATATGGAGTAGCTCACAGAGGGTATTTTTCCCAGTTACACTCCAATGTTATTTTCTTCCTCCTTCCACCTCCTCCTCAAGAAAATCTTTTTTATTTTATTTACTTTGCTGCATCTCGATAAGTTTCCCCTCCCTCCCTTCTCCCCTTCCTCACCTTCTCCTGTCCTTGCTCAGCCTTTCTTCTCAAAGAAGGGGAGGCTTCCATGGATATCCATCTAGCTTGGCATAGCAACACACAGAAGGACTAGGCAGCCCAGTTAGGGGAAAGGGATCCAAAGACAGGGAACAGGGCCATAGAAAGCCCCTGGTCCAGCTGTTGGGAGTCCCATGTGAAAACCAAACTGCACATCTGTTACACGTGTGCAAAGAGCATAGGTCCATCCCATGATTGCTCCCTGTTTGGCAGTTCAGTCTCGGTGAGCCGCTATGGGCCTCCAGAGTGGTTTTGTATTTTAACTCTCATTCTCTCCCCAGTATGAGCTGGAGGGAAGAGCTACAGAGAAGGTGGTACCAGGTCAGTTGAGAGGCAGAAGCGGCTACTTAAGTGCAGCTGCCTCCTAAAAGCTAAATGTGTAAAACAATGTTCTTTTCCTGCTGATGCTTTTCGTTTTGTCAAAGATGTTCATTCTTTATAAAGTAAGATATTGTGTATATTAACACTTAGTGGGGTTTTTGTCATTAGGAAATAAGTAAATAAAACTCTCTCAGTTTTAACTAGGAGTAGATATCACAAGAATAAACCCCAAGCTGGGAAAGACTGAGGGATACACACACACACACACACACACACACACACATACACACACACACACACACACACGTCAGTGAGGTCCTCAGTAATTGTTAAGATCATAAAGACTGAAGGATGGGGGACTAGAGAGCCACGGGCAAGAAGGTGTAAACTCAATTGTAAGTGAGTAAGTTCTGGGCTCTAATGCACAGCATGACAGCCACAGTGAACACAGCATGAGCTGCTCCAAATTCTCCAAGGAGGCTGATCTGAAATGTTCTCACCACACACCTGAAAAAGTGCTGACTGCCATGTAACCAACCTACCAATGGCCTCAACTGTATGGTGATCTCACAGCACAGGTGTATATGAAAACATCAAGTTTACATACCTCAGGACATGAGGTTCCATCTGTCAATTAAATCTCAATAAGACTGGGGTGATAAAGAGTAGGACCGTGTCTTGAGACCAGAAAGGTTGACAACCAGGGGTGTGCCTGCAAATCAACTTTGAAATAAGCTCCTGGGACAAAGGTCTTTAAAAATCGACTGAAACCCATGGAATTCGTGTGTCTTCCTGGTATTGTTGGGATGGGGTGAAGATGGCCCCCCACATTCCCCTCTCCTGACCTACAGTTCTCTCTCTAACACACATTTGTGTTCACTGAATGGTGCACACCATTCCCTTGAAGCACATTCTGGGTTTGGGATGAGATAGCCAGGGTTTTAAGCAAACCTTAAGTAGTTCACCGTAATTCCAGAGCCTTCACTGCCACTCAAGAAAGAACTGAGTGACTGTGTTATATATTAGGAATGGACATGGTTGCTCTTCAGCTCCTCTCATTATGCCAGTCCATAATCATGGAGGCTTGACAAGAGTAACCAATCTCCTCAGTTTAGCCAATGGTTAACAGGTAGGAGAGGGGACAAGAAAGGAAGGGAGGCTGAGAACCAGGAAAGATGCAGTACTCACGTGGTCTCCCTCTTCACCAGGATGGCCGGGGAGCCCGTCCAAACCCCTCTCTCCCTGAGAAAACAAGAACCTGAAATAGGTAACTCGGACTCTAGATTCTTCATCATTTCTCAAGTCTATGCAAAATAATTTAATTGCTACTATGAGATAGCCTTGTCTCACTATGTCCACATGTTATTTTTTAAAAATCTAGTAGCTGCCAGAGGAAGTACACGGACATGGAGACCCTTGGCCTGTATAACAGGGAGAATAGGAACATGTATGTGTCTGGCTTGTCAGATTATTGCTGTGCTTACACATTTTTAAGCCATTCTGTCATGAAGACTCAGACTGAGACTAGTCTCTAGTTTAAAGTTTAAAGGGGAGGAAAAGTGTTAGTCCTAAACAGGTCTTCAGCCTTACTTTTAAAGCAATCTGCAGGATCTGGAAAGACTGCTCAGGGTTCCAGCAACCATATGGTGGCTCACAGCCATCTATCGTGTGATCTATGCCCTCTTCCGTCCGGCATGCAGGTGTTCATGCAGACAGAGCACTCATATACGTAAAATAACTAAATCTTAATAAAAAGCAAAACAAAATCTGCAAAAGGTCAGGCTTCGGCTTACTCACGAGGAAGGGTTTATTTCTTACTCTATTTGTTTAGTCTTCGGTTTTGTTTTGTTTTATTTTGTTTTGTTTTCGGTTTTAAGCTAAAACTATATCATCCTAAGGAATGTTGGCTTGCCGTTTAAAAGGTAGATTTGTTTATTTAACCTAAAATTCACCAAGAAAATCAGCGAGGCATGTTTGTAAAATTCAATACAACCAAGCGCTCAGTTCTAAGCAAGCAGGGAAGCCAATCTTTTCTAACCCTCCAGACGCCAGCATTGGTGACCTGGTGACTCAGTCGCCACACACAGTAAGAGGTTCCGAAATTCAACCCTCTAGTTTAATGTTAAAGAACACGAGAGAGAAACCTGTCACTAAGGACTAACTTCAGTTTCTTTTTCAGAAAGTCTTTATAGGACCAGGGATATAGTTCAGTTGGCAGGGAGCTTGCCTGACATGCATGAAACCCTGAGTTCAAACCCCAACACTGCATAAACCAAGCACAGTGACACATACCACTAATCCTGGTACTTGGAACTGAAACCAGGATAATCAAAACATCAAGGTCATATTCAGCTACATAAGTTCAAGACCAGGCTGGGCCACTTGAGACCTTATCTTAAAAATCAAAACAAAACAAAAACCATTGCGTATTTTGCACTGCTTCAAATTGATCAGACTGATCGGCAAACCCATTCAGAACTCATCCCAGGGGTTAAAGAGATGGCTCTCAAGTTAAGAGAACAGACTGCTTTTGATGAAGACTCAAGTTCAGTTCCCAACACCCACAATGGATGGGATGGGACAGCCTCTGCAGGCACCAGCTAAGCATGGGGGTGTGCATACAACTAATAAAAAAAAATAAGCATTAAAAAAAAAAAAACCCTCATTCCAGCCAGGGATGGTGGCACACACCTGTAATTATCTTTAGCTCAAAGTCATCCTAGCTGCCTGGGTCAAGGATAGTGTCAAAGATGGTCGCTCAGATTTGAGGCTATGCACCTACCTATCACAAAACTTTGGTTCCTATGAACAGGGAACCTTGGAACCTGGCCAGCCCTGGGTTGCTGAATGCACCAGCACAGACCTGCAATCTCTGCACTGGGAACAGGGGACAGGGGGAGAACTCTGCAGCTTGCTGTACAGTTGGCTGGCCTTACCCAATGGGGAAAAAATGGGTTCAGAAAAAGACTACCTCAGACATTAAAGTGAGCAACCTGATGGCCTGGGCTGGACACAGTGCACATCTTTAACCCAGCACTTGGGAAAGAGAGGCAGGCAGATCTATGTGAGTTCAAGGCCAGCATAGTATACAGAACAAGTTCTAGGCCAGACTACATAGTGAAACCCTTTTTCAAAAAAGAAAAGAAAGAAAGGAAAAAAGAAAAGAAAAAGAAAAGACAAAACAAAATAAAAACATATGGCCTGAATTTGATTCCTGGACACACACGGTGGAGAGAACTGATTCTCAAAGATTGTCCTCTGACCTCCACGTGAACACTATGGCCTGCATGTGTGCACACACACATATGTGCACAAATAAATAAATGTAATAAAAAAAGTAAATTGAAAATCAATTTAAAAATATAAAAAGGTAATGTTATATGGTAGAAAGACTAGACTATAGTGAAGTCAGATAAACAGGAGTTCAGCTTCCACACGGCCTTTTGTACTGTACAATTTGGGAAGCAGGTTGTCTACTCTTAGAACTTCAGGATCACATATGTAAAATAACAAGGACCTGAAAGGTTTGCTAGGACTGTAGAGTTAGGAAGAAGGCTGTGAGGATAAGAGTGGTATGCATTGGATACTGAGTGTCACCCCTCTCCCTTCCCCATCCTCACCCAGGAACTCTTACCTCCTCCCCACGACTCCCAGGTTCACCTCTGACGCCATCGTCTCCATAACACTTGGCATACATGTTACAGCATGTCCTCTCCACAATTGTGTCCTGAAACACAGAACCTGTGTCACATGTGGTTTTTCCTTCTGGGTCACACTACACACTAGACAGGCAAAGTTCTCCCCCTGCCTCACCTCCCTATCCCACCCCTCCACAAGTTTTCAAAGTCGTCACCACCACCACCATCATCATCATCATCATCATACCATCATCATCACCACCACCACCATCAGGACCAAGTGAAGAACAAAGCTTTGGAAGAGGACTCACAAGTTGCTTCAGTAAGACACTTGGGAGGGACGGCAGACTGGAGCTCAGAGGCTGCCTGTAGGCAAACCCTCTGCCAAACTCCAGCTCCTGCAGCTCTTCTAACTTATGTGCACCTCCCAGGCCGACGAGCAGCAGTCCGGAGAGCCCTTCAAAATGTCAACGGTGAAGTTTACTACCCATCTTTAGAACCCATCTGTCTCTGTCTCTGCCTCTGCCTCAGTTGGTCACTCACGGTCCCACCATCGCCACATCCTCAGTCTGTCTCGTCTCAAGCTGCATTTTTGTGAAAATTGAAACAAGTTCCCAGGCTAGGTGGGGTGGCTTACATCTGCAGCCCCACAACATGCAATTGAAGGCAAGAAGGTCAGGAGTTCGAGGCCTGCTTTGGCTGCAGGAACTGTTTGGGCTGCTGAGACTGAGCTACACAGCAAGACTCTAACAGGAGAAGAAAGAGGAGGAGGAGGAGGAAGAGGAGGGGGAGGGGGAAGAGGAGGGGAGGAGGAAGAGGAGGGGGAGGAAGAAGAGGAGGGGGAGGAGGAAGAGGAGGGGGAGGAAAAGGAGGGAGAGGGGAAGGAGATGGGGAAGGGGAAAATACAACTAGCCTTCTTTTTCATTGCTGTTGGTGCTGTTTGGTTTGTTTGTTTGGTTGTTTCATTGAGATTCTACTTATGTAGCCCTGGCTGGCCCAGTGCTTTCAAGAAAGCCCAGGCTAACCTCAAACTATCAATGGTCATCTTGCCTTTCTTCAAATGCCTTTTTTTTTTATTTTGTTTGAGATTTGAGTATATATTGAAGACATATATTGAAGATATATATATACATATATGTATATATGTGTGTGTATATATATATGTATATGTGTGTGTGTGTGTGTGTGTGTGTGTGTGTGTGTATGTATGTGTGTGTGTGTGTGTTTATATATCACCCTGGTAAGGAAAGAAGGAAGGAGAATTCTGGTAATCGTGTGACTACTTATGCATATTCTGATCCCCTTCTTGAGGATGCACAGTAAGATTGTGCTTCTAAATTTTAGATTTATTTTATTTTATATGTACGAGTGCTTTGCCTATATATATGTCTGTGAACCAAACACATGCCAGGTACTGTCAGCGGTCAGAAGAGGGATTTCCAGGATCCCCTGGATCTGGAGTTACAGACAGGTGTGAGTCACTATGGGGTGCAGAGAGCCAAGCCAGGTTCTCTATAAAAGCAACAACATTCTTGACCACTGAGCCATCTTTCCAGTCCTGGAACTTCATTTCTTAGGGAAAGTTATAAACTTCAGTAAGCCTCAATTCCTTACCTTGAAAAATGTTTTAATTTCAAAGTGATAGTGTTGCTCCATCAAATAAGATATGAACAGAAATGACACATGTCACTCCCAGGGACAATGCTTCAGGACAGTGTGCAGTTCTGCCACGTCCCAGGCCACAGCGGTTAAAAAGTACCTGAGAGTTCAAGTGGTGAGCGGGAGGCAGAAAGTACACATATTCTGACCACCTCGAGCCACGAGATTTGGGGTTGTGTGCATTTGGACAGAACTTATCCTATTAATGAAACTGACACTAAAAGATCAGTGGAGTCTACTCACACAAGACCAGATGGACATAGGTGGTTAAGAAATTCAACCAGGGGGCTGGTGAGATGTCTCAGTGGGTAAGAGCATCCGAATGCCCTTCCAAAGGTTGGGAGTTCAAATCCCAGCAACCACATGGTGGCTCACAACCATCCGTAACAAGATCAGACTCCTTCTTCTGGAGTGTCTGAAGACAGCTACAATGTACTTACATATAATAAATTAATAAATCTTTAAAAAAGAAAAAAAAAGAAAGAAATTCAACCAGGAATTGCCATGTTTGTTGAATGTCATAACAAGTATTACGGTTGGTATTTTGACCAGTAAACTCTCAGCATATACACAGTTGGCTTTTTGCTACTGAACAAGCCACTGACAGTCTTGTACATATTCCCAGTTATTCCTTAAATATAGATTCTTTGCAATTGCTAGGAGTGGAAGATGGCTCTACATCCCCGACTCACACAAGGCACACTGGGCTTCGGCCCTTTGGAACCCTGCTCCACCCACTAGGGCAGGTGGCTTCCTGGGGCCCATCCCCACCTGAGGCATGGGGCTCAGCCTAGGTGGGAGGGGCCAGTCCATTCAGAACACATGCAGAGATGTGCTTACCTCTACTGCGAAGGAACTCTGAGGTTCTCCTCAGCCTCTCTAGGTCTTCATCAAGTCCGTCTGTAAACACTAAAAGGACCTGGGGAACAGAAGTGAGGTGGTGAGAGAGTTGAAGAGGGAAGGGAAGAGAGCAGGAAGAATAGAGGAAACAAAAGAAAGAAGAGAATGCAGAAACATACGCTATAAATTGCACAATTCTTTTTTTTTATTTTATTTATATATAAATATATATTTTATAAATATATTTATTTTTATGTTTATATTTTAATTTATATATAATTTTATATGATAAGTTATATATATGTATATATAAACATATACAAGTATATGTCATATACCATACATATATGTTTTTTCAAGACAGGGTTTCTCTGTGTCTGGCCATCCTGGAACTCACTCTGTAGAGCAGGTTGGCCTCAAACTCAGAACTCAGAGCCTGCCTCTGCCTCTAGTGCTGGGACTAAAGGTGTACACCACTACCAGCTGGCCACAATTCTTAAAATATAAGTGATTATTTTTTTGTGCCCAGCCTACTCCTTCTGACTTGCCCATTGGTTACTAAATTACAAATCTATTTTTATTTTAACTTTCCCTCCCCTTCATGAGGGGGGCGGAGTGTTGTTGAAACAGTCTGAAGTATTCACTGAAAGATACTTTATAAAAGTTGTCTCTTCCATCTTTTATCCATTCAAAAAATAGCAGAGTGCCATTAACAAGAGGAGAGAAGGCAGGTAGGGGACACTGTGGATGGAGTATAAAACTGAGTGTAAGCTAAACCTGAATTATACCATTTAGGGGGGCATCCGGAAGACAGACGAAGCTTCGTGGGTGTGCCTGGGCTGCTCAAGGTAATGAGAGAAAAATAACAGATTCACTCTGAAAATAGCTATGAGTGTACATAAGAGACCAGGGGACCATACAGCAGCCTGAGTGTCTTGAGAATAAATTGTGCAGGTAGGGCATAGTGGTATACCCCTTTAATCCCAGCACTGGTAAGGCAGAGGCAGGTAGAGCTCTGTGAGTTCAAGTGCAGCCTGGGCTACACAGAGAGACCCTGTCTCAAACAAGCAAAAGAAGGAATTAAGCCATGGAAGCATTTGGATAATTAACCAGTGAGCAGCTGGAAGACAGGGCTTTATTCTTTGCTCCCTCCTTGTTTAGCACAGAGCCTCTGGGACTTAAATAAAGATATGCCCAATGAATGGAAGCCACCTCTTGTCAGTTCTATTAACTTCAGTTACAAAGGCTTTTGTATCCTACCCTGCTCCACAGCCTGGGTCCTAGGCATGTAGTACCTTCACTTTAGCAAGAGACAGGTGGATGGCAGTCTCTCCCAGGGATTGCAGAAAGTCTACATCCATACGGTTGTTCACAGAACTCTGATGCACCAAGAACTTCTGGATGGTCTCATCGCTGTATGTCTCAAAGCCGGAGTCAAAGACAGGCAGGTCGCTGGAGCCTGGAACCACATATCGGAACCTCGGCTCCATCTGGCCAGGAGCCTCACAGCTGATGTTAGAGAGAAAAGCCAGCTGTTGCATCAGCTCCGGCAGCAACCTTCGAAGCTCCTGCTGAGCTCGCTCTGAAGAGGTTGAGGTATCAACTCCTACAGACAGATCTATGTTGCAGCCTTTGAAAATGGAAAAGCAAGGTCAGTTGCCTGCAGCTGTAGAAGATAGTATAGCAGTCCAAACTTAAATAAGTTAAATTGGGGGGTTATTTGTTACATAGTAAAAGCTAACTGATACAAAGTACACCTTGCTGTGCCTTTGTGGTTGCAGTTCCTATTTCCTCTGCCTGGAGTGTTCTTTCCTGTGCAACTGATTGACATATCCAAACCCCTACCTAACCCTCCTCCCAAGTGTTCTGTTTTTACCTGTATCTCCTCTGATCAAGTACTTACCATCCTGTGCATCTAACGAAGCTTCACCTAGTCTTCTACTTAACAGGGGTTCCTTAAGAATGGGAGCTATGGCATCTATTCTCCCATGATCTAATACATCACTGTATGTCTGACAGGTACAGAAGCCTATAAATAAGTCTTGAATCACCTTCAGCCCTGGGGTTTTCTTTTCCTCATCTCCCGGCCATACATCAGTCACGGTTGGGTGTATGGGAAACTATTAGAAAGGGTCAATGCTGAGTGGTATGCTCTGTTCTGTTTCTTCTGCCTGAAAAACTGCAAGTCCCTCTGGGGAAACTAAATCTAGAATTTGGAGGTCCACTGGTATTTCAGGCTATAATTAGTGTATAATCATCCCATTGACAAAATTCCATTGAGAATGCAAAATTGATGCTCACAGATAACATCTAGTTTAGGATGTAGATGAGTGAATAACTTAGCAGCCATGAGAGAGCTAGTACTATTAATTACTTCAGCAGGAGTAGTGCATAGTTAAAACAACTTTAAACAAGCTAGATATGTGGACATTTTCTCCTTAAATTTTCACACATGGTAGGCTAACAGGATGGCTCAAGATATAAAGAGGTGCTTGCTGTCAAGCCAGGAGACCTGAGTTCAAGACGCCTCATGATAGAAGGAGCACAAACTGCTGTAAGTTATCCTCTGTGTGTGTATGCACACGCACACACACACACACACACACACACAAATAAATGTAATTATTTAATCTTCATGCATCAGAATACTTGACTCAGAAAAATTAAAACTACAGATTAGGGAATAGAATTTGGGGAGGAATAAGTATGTAGTTGGCCCTTCACCAATAAAATGTTTCCCCAAAATCGGAGATCCAGGGCTGGGATGTGAGAGCGTACCCACACTAGCTGGTGTCTGAAGCTAGCACAATGAAAACTGTCTGTCTCCTTTCAGATCACATAACTTGTTTTTAAATCTAGTTCAGGTTCACAAAATGGCACTCACAGATATAAATCCCATTTCCACGTTAGACCCGATTTTATGCAGGAGGGCTTTTGCTTTGTGCGGATGGTTATTATTGTGTTTCTAATTTACATCCCCCTAGAACCTTCTGAGCCGGCTTTATTCAGTAATTAACAAAGGCGAGGAGCCATTTTCTTTTCTGTTAATGGAGAGGGTTGGATCTTGGCAGGCAATCTCCAAGGTCTTTTTCAGCTTTGTGACTCTAGATTTCTGTAATTAATTAGTTCCTGTCTGTTATTAAAGTGCCTGGTCCAATCTCATCAAAAAGTTAAAAGAAAACCTGGATGAGCAAAAATTCCAATCCAACTGAAAAAAAAAAAAAAAAGGAAAGAAAAGGTGGGTGCTGTTCACCTACAAAGAAAGGAAATATAGGACTTTGATACCTGACGGATTCTTTGCTTTTTTGTTTTGCTTTGCCTTTTGGGGGTCCGGTTTGTCTTGTTTGAGACTAGTGTGCTCTACCACTGAACAACACCTCTGCCTCCATCTTTACAATAACTGCACCCATATGTTTGTTCTAAATGATCTCCAAAGTCACTGGGCTACCACAAAGCAATGCTCATCTCGAAACAGCATAAGCAAAAACACTAATTTAATATGTCACAAAAACAGATTTTCAAGCTTTAATGGGATACAGAGAGTGTTAGCATGCCTTCAAGGCTCCACCCACAGTTACCTGGCAACAGCCTGGTTTCCTATAAAAGGGCTATTTGCCCCCTCCTCTCTTTCTTACTCTCTTATACTCTCTGACTCTCTTCTCTCCCTCACCCCTTTCTCCCTCTCTCCCCTCCCTCTGAATTGAACTCAGTGGGTCTCACACACATACACACACATGCACATGCACGTGCACACATGCACATACATACACATATGCACAATGCACATGCATGTGCACACATACACGCACATGTGCATACAGTGATAATCACTGGGTAGAAGAGTGGGTGCCTCAGGAGTGGAGGGGAAGGAAAGGGGTGATGGCATAAAAATGACTGATTTGCACTAGAAACATGGATAAAATTTTCAAAGAGTAATTAGTCAGTTAATGTTTAAAATGAAGACTCCTTACTTCCCAGTCTTCATTTTAACACTGTTCCAGATGATTCCAACATGTTTATGTTTCTAAGACCTGGCTGTGCTATATTATACTGCATCAAAAGATGCACTAGTGGTCCAGCAAGGTGGTACACACACCTTCAATCCCAGCACTCAAGAGGCAGAGGCAGGTGGATCTCTGGAGACCAAGGCTACCCTAGTCTACATAGCAAATTCAGGGCCAGCCAGGGATGCATTAAAAAAAAAAAAAAAAAAAAAAAAAAAAACTGTCTCAAAAAAATAATAAAATAAAAGGCACTCAGACTGTAGAGCCATCTGCCTTGAGGATGTAGTTCAGTGGTAGAGCATTTGCTTAGCATTGCCAAAGCCTTGTATTCCGGGGGGGGGGGGGGGGGGCATCTGCGGATCTGGGGTCAGTTCCCACCTCTCACACGAATCTGTAACTCCAGTCCTAGAGGGAATCCAATGCCCTCTTCTGGCCGCCATGGACACTGCACATTTGTGGTCCACAGACATACATGGAAGCAAAATATACTAATAAAATAAAAATAAACATTTGGAAAAATGAAAAGTTAGCTATTCTAAGGGTTTGAGATGGAATCTAATGGCAGAATGGTTTGCCTGGAAAGCTCAAGGCCCTGGGTTAAGTTCTCAAAACTGCAGTGTAGGGGATATGAGTGTGTGAATGTGTGTGCACGTGTGTCTGTGTGTATGTATGTATGTGTGTCTGTGTGTCTCTGTGTGCATGTGTGTCTGTATCTGTGTGTGTTCATGTGTTTGTGGGTGCCTGTATCTGTGTGTGTGTGTTTGTCTATGAGTGCCTTTGCGTATATGTGTTTCTGTATATGTATGTGTGTCTATATGTGTATCTGTGTGTCTATCTGTATCTATTTGTGTGTGTGTGTCTGTGTGTATCTGTATGTTTATCTGTGTCTATGTGTGTGTGTATGCGTCTGTGTCTGTGCATGTGTCTGTTTGTGCATGTATCTATGTGTCTCTCTGTGTGTGTATTTGTGTATGTGTGTCTATGTGTGCCTTCGTGTATTTATGTAAGTTTCTGTGTGTGACACTGTTGTGTCAAGAGCTCAGAGCCAACAGATATCTTCCCATCCAACTCCTGCCTAGCTAGAAGGATCAGAGTTCTACATTATTAAGAGAGCAAACGGGGTCCCCGACATCTCTGATAGATTGCAGACCAAATAATGTTTCTGTCACTCACCTTGGGAACTACAGACCTCAGAAAGAATTTCCTTTTCCAGGCTCTGCAGGGACTCAAAATTTTCCTCCTGGTATACTTTGTCCTGGTCATTGGTGATCTCCAAAAGCTGGGCTCTTTGAACATTTCCCACCCCGATAGCAAAAATAATTATGTTTCTGTCCCTGAGGGCTTTGGCTGGGGGAGCTACATTATCCTGGGAGACCCCGTCGGTGATCACAATCAAATACTGATGAACTCTGGGTCTCCCTCCTCTTGAACTGTCAAAAAAGGGCAGAGTGAAATTCAAGGCTTTCCCAGTATGGGTACCATCGCTCATCTGTTGGACACTCAAGATGGCTCTGCACATGTCCGCCTTTGAGGAGTACCGGTTTAGCCTGAATTCTTCCCGGGGAGTGGAGCTGAACTGGAGAAGGCCAATCTGAGTTTCATCAGCACCGATGTTAGACAGGTTCACCATCCTCTCCATGAAGTCCTTCATCTTTTCAAAGTCTTTAGGAGTGATGGATTCTGAGCCATCAATCAAGAAGATGATGTCAGCTTTCTGGTTCTTACAGTCTGGGGGTGGGGGGTAGGGGCAACACGAGAGGACATTTGGTCAGAACCTGGAACCAGTGGGTTACAAGTCCCCACGGACAACCAAGGGAGCAGATACACAGCGCAGAAATATTTTCAAAGGGAATGAGGAGTAGTCAATAAATTTTCTGCAACTCAGCACAAAGGAGTCTCAAAATAAGACACAGCCGTGGGAGAGAGACATAAAATTTGACCAGCTTGGTTTAGGCCAGGTCACTGTCACTCTGTGCTCAAAAGTCACTCACCAGCCAGTGGATTACGTAAGAGAATAAAGACCATTCATGTAATTAAAGATCCACTAAATAGATTTTTTTTAAAAAATCTTACTCTATCAGCAGTAAAGGCCATGATGGCGAGGTGCTTGTGCTCCTGTAAGTAACCAGAATTCACTGGGCTGCAAACAGAGGAAAAGGAAACAAAAAGAAATAGAAAGAAAAAAAACTACAAAAAAAATAGAAGGGGGCAGTTAGAAAGGAAAATGGGGATCAGCAGAAAGAAGAGGGAGCAAGAGAGACTAAAGGGATGAAGATGATCAAAATATATACATACATAGAATATAATGAAAGCCGATTAGCATGCATAATTAATATATGATCACTTGTTAGTTCTTACTCTCTGAGGAGCAGATGTCCTGAATGACTTCCTGGTGGATGGACTTCAAGGAGTCAAACTCATATATGAAAAACATCTTTTTGCTCGCTATTTCCTCAAGCTCAGTCGTATTAGCATCCCTTACTCCAATGGCATAAATATTGACTCCGATGTCTCTCAATCCCTGTGCGGCCTCGGCCACCGGGTCAGTAGACTGACCGTCAGTGATGACAATGAGGTATCGGGCAACGTCAATTCTGGCAGTGTTTTGGAAGACCGATACCATTTTGCTTAAGGCCTTGCCAGTGGTGGTACCACCTCCCTCCTGTTGGATGTTATCAATGGCTGCATTCAGTCCTGCCATGCTGGCATACTGGGTGAGGAAAAACTGGCTTATAATTTTGTCCGAGTACTGAACGACTCCAAATCGTACTCGGTCGGGCCCAATGTGGAACATCTTTATCACCTCCTTCATGAAGTCCTTCATTTCAATGAAGTCGTTGGGTTTGATGCTGCCAGATCCATCAATAAGGAAGTAAATGTCTGCCTTCTCCACACTCTCGCAGCCTGGCCAATGAGAAGAGGCCACAACCCATTAGAACAGAATGTCAGGAGGAACCAAAGCCCCTGATCCTGACCACCACCGTATACCCTCAGCACCCATATTCCCCTGAGCATGGAGCACTGTAAGCCTCTTCCTGGGCAGAACACAATGCCAGAGGGAGACTAGTCGCAGCCACTCGCCAACAGTTGGCAGGGTTGGTTAAATGCCCCAGCTTTTGAGCATGGTTTGGTGGTGTGTCCCTTTAATCCCAGCACTCAGGAGGCAGAGGTATGTGAGTTCAAGGCCAGCCTGATAAATATAGTAAGTTCAAGACCAGCCAGAACTACATATGAGACCCTGTCTCAAAAAAACAAACATACATACATATACAAATATATACATAGATAGATAGATACATAGATACATACCCCAGTTCCCTCACTCTTGGGTAGGAAAACTCTTAAGTGAGTTCCCCATAGCTTCCCTGAGGCTCCAGCAGAACTGGGTCTGAATTTTCCTGCAGCCAAACCTTAGGTTACCTCCCATCCCCCACTCACACTATTCTCTTATTCTCCCAAATCTCTAATCCCCTCTGATGTGGGAACCAGGATCCAGGAAGGGGTGAGGGAGGCAGAGTCATCAATCCAGGAAACATTCTGAAGACTAGCGTCAGGGTACAGATCTACTGTATTGGACAGCAGCAAGAATTTTTCTACACAGCCTCTGTAACAATGGAGAATCAATACTAGCTCCAGAGTAGCCAACTGTCCCACTGTCACTGTGGGGAGGTGCCAGGCTGCCAGCACCCGAGGGGACTTCTGTAAAGAAGGGTGAAGCAGCCACCTCCCTGTTCAGGGTCCATTCTGAGGTTCCAATAGTTTGCTAGGAGCCTCTATTTTGTGTCCCGAGGTATGCAGCAGACATGGGCATTCCTACGATTAGGGCTGTGTGGAAGTTTTCTGTACCATCCTTCTGGCCCCACCCAAGGACCATAGCACCCACACCCTCGCAGCACCCGCTGAGGTCACCCACAGCCATGCAGACAAGCCGTGGTGTCCTAATGCTCCTTACCTCTAAGCCATCTCTCCAGACCTCGGGTTAAAACCTTTGAATGTATTAACTTGATGGATCCCTAGGCTCCAGTAACCAAAAGCCTAAGAATGTCATCAGATAGCATCTGCGACCCATGGCAGAGATTTCCCCACTGTTTTATCCCACCTGCCTAAGGTTTGCACCATTGTATCTGAAAAGTACTGCGACATATGGCTTCCTTTATTCATCAGATATTACCATGCAGGAACATGGAATTTGGGATAACTTAAATCCGTGCTCCTGTATGTGGAGGTTAGAGTAAGACTGGCCCCCATGGGCTCATATGTTTGAATGCTTGGTTGGTGAACTGTTGGAAAGGATTAGAAGGCATGGTCTTATTGGAGTAGGCATATCACTGGGGTGAGCGTTAAGGTTCCAAAAAGCACACACCAGGCCCAATGTGTCTGACTGTCTAATTGTCTGTGTCCCTCTGTGTCTCTGTGTCAGTGTCTTTCTCTGTGTCTCTGTCTGTCTGTCTCTGTCTTTTTTTTTTAATTCTTTTTTTTTTAAAGATTTATTTATTTATTATATGTAAGTACACTGTAGCTGTCTTCAGACACTCCAGAAGAGGGCGCCAGATCTCGTTACGGATGGTTGTGAGCCACCATGTGGTTGCTGGGATTTGAACTCTGGACCTTTGGAAGAGCAGTCGGGTGCTCTTACCCACTGAGCCATCTCACCAGCCCCCTGTCTGTCTCTGTCTTATCTCTGTGTCTCTGTGTGTGTCTCTCTCTGCTTCTCTGTCTCTATCTCTCTCTGCCTCTATCTCTGTCTGTCTCTCTGTCTCTCTGTCTGTCTCTCTGTCTCTCTGTCTCTCTGTCTCTCTCTCTCTCTGTCTCTCTCTGCCAGTTGCCTGTTGATTGGGATGGAAAAGCTCCCAGCTATTGCTCCAGCACCATACATACCTGTGTGCTACCGTGTTCCTCTCCATGATGACCATGGGCTAAGCCTTTGAAACTGTAAGCCAGGCCCTAACCAAATGCTTTTCTTTGTAAGAGTTGCCTTAGTCATGGTATCTCTTCACAGCAATACAACAATAACTATGACACTGTGTCTGTTTTTCTTACTCATATGTGGCTCCGGAAAAGAATACCTCACCATTAAAGTGAGAGTTGTGGTTTTGGGTTGGCATGTGGTTTACAGGAAGATGTCTACCCCTATGGGAGGTGATAGGCAAATGGCTATCTAGAGATGGAGAGAAGGACCACTGTGCAGGAAGGAATGTCTAGAATGCAGCTCACACAGCAGCAGACCAACATGATACACCAGGTTCTTCCTGAGATTCTGAGGAGCCCAGGGCGCTGAACACCGCCTAGAATCATACATTCTTACCCATCTTGTCAAATTGAGATAGCTCACAGGAAAAGGGTGGGGTAGGACGTTCCTTAGAGTCAGGCTTCTCCTGGGCACCTGCATGTATTACACACGCCAAGTGTTTAAAAGGCTCACACACATGTGCATGCATGTGTGTGCATGTATGTGTGCCTCTGTGTGTGTGTGATATATACACATTGATCCATAACTGGTAGATCTTCTGATCATTATGATTATCCAGGAAGAATTCTGGTAAAAATCTTTGAAGTTTCTATTAATATCTAAGCTTCCTCCAAACTCAGGGTGATTTTCCTGATTCTGGGCACCTTCTCAGCTGCTGCGCAGCCTGGGACGGAAGTCAGCTCTCACACTCTTCAGTCCCTTTGTGAATTAGCTCTTTTTCTCCTCTTCTGCCCGATAAGAGATAAGCGGGAATGAACCAGGAAATGAAAGCCTCCTTTAACCAATTTCTCATTACTAGAACAGGGAGAGGGACTGAAAACACAGGTCAGTGTAGGAAAGATGGAGACGAGTTTGTATAATTCAGATTTCTAAACCTAGGGACAAGAAATCAAGAAAATATAAAAAATCATTTAGTAATTTTTAAAAATAGAACTTCGGTGGTTTTTTTCCCCCTGAAGATATAATCACAGGCTTGAATTTTAAGTCAATTATCTGCATTTCAGTGATTTGAATTTAAATCTATTCTTCTGAGTCTGAGAAATACCAGTATGGTAGAGAAAAAAAAAAATAGAGAAGCAGACACAAAGGCCTTCATAACAGTCAAAGGTATCTCAATTTTCCACACTTAAGCCAGGTGTGGTAATGCAGGACTGTAGTCCCAGAACTTGAGAGGTAGAGGCAGGAGGACAGTGATTTTATCAGGTCGTAGTAAATTTGAGGCCAGCCTGTTTTACGAGAGACCCTTTCTCAAAAAGTAACCTATTTACTAGGAATATAACTTTCTCTCTTGTGTTTAGAATCAGGACAAAACTAAGATTTTCAAAGTTGAGGTTTCTGGGTGTTTTTTAATGAGTTGACCCCAATTTTTGTTCATAGTGGGAAAGAGAAAGGAAGGAGTGGCACACAGCCCCCAGATGCAGACACGCCCTCCTACCTTCCTGTATGCTCCCCAAATGCAGACACACCCTCCTACCTTCCTGTGTGCTTTGTCGTGTGCTTTCTGGAATAAAGCTCATCAGAGGAGGCATTCCGCTCAACATCTCAGGGCAGAGCTTCTTTTTAAGTTTGTTTCCTACAACACTGAGTTGCAGAAAGGACTCTAGGCGGATGGCATGCTTCCAGGAAGGGTATGTGACAATCTTCTCCAGGTCCTTACTCTCAGAGGCAGGCTGGGTGCCCGCTGCATAGATGGTGACGCCCGCCCTGCGAAGGTAGGAAGCATGTGTAGACACATTGTCTAGAGAAGGACTTTCCATGATGACCACAGCTATCTGCTGTACGCCCCGATGGGGCCGGCTGCCCTTCTCTGGAAGGAAAACTTCTCTCCTCAGGAAGTCTAAAGCAGCACCTGCCTTCGTCCTTCCTCTTCTTGCTCGGAAAGTTAACCTGTCCAGATGGTGTAAGACTTGGGCAGCAGTTTGATACGTATCCAGGGAAAACTCCAGCCGTGGTTTCTCATTGTAAAAGACCAAGCTGACTCTTGTGGTATCAGGGTGGATGTTGAGAGAGTGGACAGTGGTCGTCAAGAAATGGACAACTCGATGGAAATTGGGTTGCCCGGCACTGCTAAAGTCCTCAACAAGGAACACCAGGTCGGCTGGAACGGGAGCTAGACATTCTGAAAACCAAAAGACACAGAGAGTTCCAGCCTGAGGATGGAGGAATAAAGAAAATATTCAAATATAAAGGTACTGCCGGGGCGTGGTCTATCTGCCACAGTAATGTGTCTAAGGCTTTACGTTACATTATGCTAACTTCTACTTGGGTGCTTTAGAATTTAGAGAAAGTCTTTTTTTCTTCTTTCTTTTGGACACCAAAATCAAAATACATCAAGAGATTCATGCCTATCCCAAAAGTCTCACCAAAAAAAAAAGTTATGGACACCCACCATAAAACCACCCAAGATCACCTTCCAGTTTGTCTAACAATCTTAGAAGCTCGGGGTATTGGCTGGCTTTTCCCTTCATTTTTCTACCTTCAAGAAGACTCTGAGTCAGAAGCCTCTCTACAGGTCAGAAACATCCTTTACTTCATCACTTTCCCCCTTCATGTAATTTCAACAGAGACAAAATGAAACTCTGCAAGTTTTGTAAGAAAATCTTTCCCCAAATATGAGGCTAACTAGACATGGTGAGGCATGCCTGTGATCCCAGTCCTTGGAAGGCTGGGGCTGAGGCAGAGAGTAACAAGTTCAAGGCCATCTTGGGAGAGAGAGAGAGAGAGAGAGAGAGAGAGAGAGAGAGAGAGAGAGAGAGAGAGAGAGAGAGAGAGAGAGAGAGAGAGAGAGGAAAAAGAAGAAGAAGAGGAGGAGGAGGAGAGGAAGAAGAAGAGGAGGGGAGGGGAGGGGAGGGGAGGGGAGGGGAGGGGAGGGGAGGGGAGGGGAGAGGAGAGGAGGGGAGAGACGAGGAGAGGAGGGGAGAGACGAGGAGAGGAGAGGAGAGGAGAGGAGAGGAGAGGAGAGGAGAGGAGAGGAGAGGAGAGGAGAGGAGAGGAGAGGAGAGGAGAGGAGAGGAGAGGAGAGGAGAGGAGAGGAGAGGAGAGGAGAGGAGAGGAGAGGAGAGGAGAGGAGAGGAGAGGAGAGGAGAGGAGAAGAGAAGAGAAGAGAAGAGAAGAGAAGAGAAGAGAAGAGAAGAGAAGAGAAGAGAAGAGAAGAGAAGAGAAGAGAAGAGAAGAGAAGAGAAGAGAAGAGAAGAGAAGGGCTGGAGACATGGCTCAGTGCTTAAGAGCACTTCCTGCTCTTACAGAGGACCTAGGCTCAGTTCCAGACACTCACATGACAGCTCACAGTCACCTGTAATTCCAGACCCAGGGATCACCTGATGCTCTCTTCTGGCCTCTGGGGACTCCTTCATGTATGTGATATACACAAACTCACACAGGTACATACACATATAAATAAAAATAAATAAACAAGGGGGTTGGAGGGATGGCACATTAGTTGAAAGAACTTGCTACTCTTCCAAAGGATCTACGTTTGATTTCCAGTACCCACGGGTGGCCCTCAGCCATCTATAACCACAGTCCAACTTCCTCTTGTGGCCTCCACAGGCTCCAGGCACACACGTGATACACAGACACATATGTGGCAAAACACCCATGCACATAAACTAGAATGAAAGCTTGATGGTCCGTGTAGAAAAGGTATGTGTTAGCTTGGGCTATTATTCAAAACTAGTCACTCCCTGCTCCTCATGTCCGTGGAAACAATATACTTTCTTCCTCCACTGATGCTGACAGTCTCATGACTTACCCTCACTAATAGTATGCAGTAGGTGCTGGAGAGATATGGAAAGAGCTTATACAGTTGGATATTTCTCTATGTCTCCACAACTGCCACAGGGAGAATTGGCTTAGAGAGGCTGAATAACATCAGAAGCAGAGCCAATGCCAGCTAAACCTCAGACCTGCTAATAAGCCCAGCTAAGTTCAGCAGATGGCACCACTGGACTTCACAGCTAACCCAGACCTGTGAGGATAAGTCATCATTTCCAACCACTGACACAGACGGCTTGAGCAGCATATTAGTGGTAGCCATGGGTACCTCAAGATGTCTGACTGAGGCATTCCCATGTCTGCTTTCTCTTCCCTATCTACAGGGCAAAGTCTTTCCTACTGAGGGATGCAGAATGCTTCCTCTATCCCATCTGCTCTTTCCCAACTATTTCTTCCTCTTCCTCCTCCTCCTCCTCTTTCTCCTCCTCCCTCCTCCTCACCTTCCTCCTCCTCTACCTTTAGAAAATAAAATAACATGGCCTCAAGGACTGACGCTGGCATCAAACACAGTATGTAACTAATGAAGCTGGCTTATGAACTTCAGCTCCTCCTGCCTCTCTGCACCCAGAGTGCTAAGGCTACAAGCATGCATGGTTGCACCAGCTTATGTGTGGTGCTGGGCACCAAATCCAAGCCTTCATGCATGATAGGCAATTATCCTATCAACTGAACTACACCCCCAGGCCCCAAGGTTTTCTTCATGCACTGACTTCCTGGTAACACACATAGCCAAAAGTCAAGGTTTACTTACCTTCTACAGCATCCTTTGCAACATCAGTCATGACCCGTGGAGGCTTCGGACTCCCCTGGATGAACATATTCACATCCAGCATTAGCTGTCTGATTCCATCTTCTCCCTGCAGGTCAGACACAAGCACTACAGGCCCTATCCCCTCCAGTTCTGCCCTGTCAAAGTCCTGCAAGCCCACAGACACGATGTTCACGCCTCTCTTCCTCAGGATCTGTGCGACCTCTCTGACCTCGTCCTCAGATTTCCCTGAAGTAATGACTACCGCATACTGAGGGACACCCTGTAAGAGCCGGCTTCCTGCTGCCTCCTGGAAGAAAGTCCGATGAAGAAACCGAAGGCCTTGGCCGGTCTTCCTGGAGCCACCTTGGAACACCAAGAGTTCATGGATGTGTGCGACCATCTCATTCCCGGTCTTGTGGGTATTGAACAAAAACTCAGTGTGACCTTGATCGCTATACTGAGCCAGCCCAATCCGGTATTTGTCCTGGCCGACCTCCAGGATGCCAATAATTCTAGAGATGAAATTCTGCATCCACTGGAAACTAGCCTGTGATGTCCCCTGGGAGGTGTCAATAAGAAAGACCACGTCCGCGTAGGTCTTGGTAGACTCTAAAAGTAAAGAAAGGAGATGGGAGGAGAAGACAGGAAAAGATGAATCAAATTAAGCTCTTGTGAAGAAACAGAGTGCAAGCATGGTTTGGTGTGGGTGATGAGCGAGATGGCCAGTGTATTTACACAATAGTGTACACCCAGGACTTGCCCTTTCTCTGCATAAGACTCTGTCACAGGCATAATCAATCTCTCTCTCTCTCTCTCTCTCTCTCTCTCTCTCTCTCTCTTTCTCCCTCCCTCCCTCCCTTCCTCTACCACTTCTTCCTTTCTTCCTTTCTTCTCTACCTCTCTCTTCTCTTTCTCTTTTTTTTAATCTTCCTCCAATGGAGAAGGCAAGAAACAAACCCCTACTGCGTGGCTACTGTGAGCCACAGCTCTTTAAACACTTTGTCTCATCTGATCCATATACATCATTCGTCTACAAGCGCATTGTCTCCCTCATGCAGGTGAAGACACTGAAGAGAAGTGAAGCCATTCCAATGCTCATATAACTACCAAAATGATCTGCTTTGTTGGTGTGGCTAAGGGGAAGGATTCTACTGGATATAAGAGAGAGGAAATAGCTAGAGACATCTGGAAGAATCCAGAGCAGAGGGAGAAAGTAGTAGACCGGACGTGTCCAGCAGACCTGACATGCCCGGGGCTATGGAAGCAGAGAGTAGGAGAGAATAGTGGAGATAGTGAGACCATGGAGCTAGGAGAGAGATAGCGAATAGACTAGCCAGAGCACAGAGAAGTAAGAACAGCTGATTATAAGAAGGATGAAGGAAGAGTAGCTGGGGAATGGAAGCCCATGAGCCAGAGAGAGTGTAGGGGATGGGAGGGGTGGCAAGGGCTAGGATGCATGGACTTTGAAATGTTTAACAGGTGCTTGTGATACAGAGGGAGTCTGGAGGACAGCATAAGCTTTGATACACGAATAGGTGCCACAAGTAGCCAGCCATCTGTCCCTTCTGCCAGAGGTAAGGGAGATGACTCATTTTGGCAGATGGGAACCAATTCCTGGAGAATGCTGGCTTTTATCTAACTGCCAATAATCTGTCTATAGTCCAGGTTGAGCTCATTCTGGATATGTGGACCACCTTTTGGAGTTCAGGGGATTAGTTTCCTTTGGATCTGACAGTAAGTGATAAGTGGCAGATGTAAGATTTTAAAAGTATGACTTCTGTACCCCAGAGCCCATGCTGTTTCTCCTAAACAACACAAAAGTGTGTCTTCTCCCTTCTTTTCTACCTATGAGCTCTCTACTCATCCTTCAAGGCCAGCTCGGACTTCCTCTCCTCTAGGAGACATCCCCAGATGCTCCCGTGATTATAGGCCACCCTTCCCCTTCGGAAGCACACTTCTACATTGCAGTTCAGTGGTTGACTTAATGAACAGGGCTTACTTTTCATCTGCCTCTCTGCTGTGGAACACAGGGCCTGAAGGAGGGTTCCTGAGAGCGCCTGCAAGATGCTGAAGTTTTCTGTGGTGAAGAGAAACTCCTCAAACGGCTCGCTGGCTATTTTCTGCAACTCTCGGACATCTTGAATATTGATCCCTACCACAAACACAAAGACCCCGTCTCTTTTCAGCTGGTCAGCCACATCCTGGACCTCATCACTGGACTCCCCATCTGTCACCAGGACAACTATCTGAGGAACCCCATCCTTGGCACGGCTGCCACTCATCTCAGTCAAGGAGTTGGCCCTGATGAACTCCAGGGCGCTTCCGGTACTTGTGCCCCCCATGCTGTAGGGCAAATTCCGGATCCGTTCCAGGACAGCGCTCTTCAGAGAGGATTGCTTCAGCGGAAAGGCTGGGTAGATGTTGTCACTGTACTGGACCAGCCCCACTTGCACCTGATCACTTTTGACGTCGAGCCCCGAGACAACAGAGTGAAGGAAATGCTTCACTTTCTGGAAGTTCTGGAGTCCGATGCTAGTTGAACTGTCCACCAAAAACACAATGTCAGCTGGGGATGCTTCTGTGCATGCTGTAAAGAAGGAGGTAAACAGAGCGAGTCTCAGAGGGTTTGCTGACAATGCCTAGAATCGGTAAAGCATGGTGCTGAACAAAAAGAAGGGAGAGCGGAGGTGTGCTGGTGGTGTCCCCCACTCATCTTCCAAGGCTTCAAGCCTGCCCGACTGCTGCTGCTCCTGCCTTAAAACCCACTGGACAATCCCCAGACTTGTGGCAAGAAGGTAAACCTTTTGCAATTTTAACAGCATACTGAAAGAGGGATGGTCTTATCCCCAGTCGAGATAAGCCATCTGTCTCCCCATCTTGTGATGAAAATCTCCTCTCAAGGCACTTGCTGGCTAGAACATGTCCCATTCTCTTTAGTAGGTATCACTGCCCGTCTAGCACTTAGCAGCCCTGTGGTCCGTCACTCTTTGAGACTTTTCTTCTCCTGTCGCTGAAATCTGTACACAGTCCCTACCTGCTCAGGGGCATTTTAATGATCATCTACTATATCAGACATCGCGACTCTGCTCAGGTCCTGCTGATTCCTTTTGACCATTTCTGAGCATTGCTCTTTGGAGGACTTCCCTCCAGCCACTGTCTTTTTCTCAATTTTACAAAAGCCAGATTCTTGTTGGGTCAGGACAACCTTGAGACGTAACATCTGCTCTTAAGTTCCCACAGAACATGTGCTGTTAGGTTCCCACAAAGGGTCAGGACAACACTGGCTTTGTGGAACTTTTGGCAGAGTTCACACAGGCCCTTCCTTCCTTTCCTCTGCATCTCTGTCCGGCATAGCCTTATTGACTGTCCCCTTAGGGGGGAACCTAATTAAAGTATGTCATTCCAGTTCTTGTCATGGGCTCTGCTTCTGCAAGCACTCGGTCTAACAGACCTGCTCTAGACAGTGGGTCTAACAGACCTGCTCTAGACAGTGGGTCTAACAGACCTGCTCTAGACAGTGGGTCTAACAGACCTGCTCTAGACAGTGGGTCCAACAGACCTGCTCTAGACGGTGGGTCTAACAGACCTGCTCTAGACGGTGGGTCTAACAGACCTGCTCTAGACAATGGGTCTAACTGTCCTGGGAAACAACTCTCTAGCTCTACCACACCCTCGTGGTGCCATTAACCTCAGGTTACTTATCTGAGAAACGCAAAAGTAGCGATGCTAACCATCCTGCCTATTTACAAATTGGAGGCCATAGACCAGCCTAATGAGAAATGTAAACAAGGCTGGAAGTAGAGCCATGGTTCTCAACCTGGGGGTTCAAAACCCCTCTGGGGGGGGTCAAATGACCCTTTCACAGGGGTCTATTAAGACCACCAGGAAACACAGGTGTTAATACTATGATTTATAACAGTAGCAAATTACAGTTATGGTGTAGCAATGAAAAGTTTATGGTTGGGGGCGAGGGGGGGTCAGCACAACATGAGGCAGTGTATTAAAGGGTTGGAGCATTAGGAAGGCTGAGAACCCCTGCTGTAGAGCAGCAAGCTGGTGGTAGTTATGACTGCATACATAAGACATCTTTGTAAACTTTGAAGTGCTATTTTTAAAGTATCCGATCTCTCACACACTGTAGGGTTTTAGCACATCTTCCAGGTTATATGCTCCTAAAGGGAAATATCCAAATAAAGAGATAATGGAGGCCTGTCCTCTTGTGGAGTTTAATGGGACCATGTACAGTCATCTCTTTCTCTGCTTGAAGTTTTATGCCTTAGGAAAACATGTGCAGGTGTCCACAAGTCTACAATGGATGCATTAAGAAAAATTTGAAAAACAAAGCTGTGTATTTTCCAGGAAGGCTGAGTAGCCAACTTATGACGGATTTTCTTCAGTTTGGGTCCTATCAAGGGCAGAAGGAAGTCAGAGACAGGTATGTCCTCTCACAGGTGCCAATGGGCAAACCAGTAGGAAGCGCACACGGGTAACCCTGGGTTACGTAGCCCGTGTGCCCAACTTTGTAACTATACAACTGTGTTTAATGCTTCCGACTCTCTGGTACAGGTGCTGTCATCCTAGGAAGGAATCTCAGATTCAGAGAGGTTAAATGGATGGTCCAAGATGACACCAGAAGTGAAAGACAGGATCTAAGCTGGGGCCTTTCTTCTCTCTAAACTGTGTCCTCTTGACCCAGAATGCTGACAATGAAGCAAGCAAAGGCCCTGGGGACCTCCTGGTCTACTCACCCCCTGCCCCTTGGCCAGGCAAGATGGGCAGGGAAACCCGTGAATGAGAACACCATTCTTGGGACAAATAATCCTTCCTTCAAAAATGGGCTTGCACTCCTTCCAGTTACGGCACTGCCACAGGCCCTCGGGATGCAAGAGGTGTGGTCAGTGCTGGGAAATGAAACAGATACATCTTGTTGTGTGAATTTGTAATCTCTGAGTTAAATACACACACACACACACACACACAAATAAGTAAAGGGGTGTGAGAAAGAAACTTTGGAGTTCTTTGATGTCCAGATGTAAAGAAGGAGAGGTTACCTGGAGACTCCTGCTCAGTATATTGAGCTGCCTTCGCT
The DNA here is from genome assembly GCF_978045245.1 of Mus caroli. Lineage (NCBI taxonomy): Eukaryota > Metazoa > Chordata > Mammalia > Rodentia > Muridae > Mus > Mus caroli. The sequence goes on from NW_028227266.1 coordinate 104,941,182, forward strand.
AGAGTACTGCAGAGCTCTGGCCGCAGCTTCTGGGCGAGGCCAGGCAAGCCAGGGAAGTTGGGAACAAAAAAGGTGAAGTTATCCTTGGGACTACTCGCAGTCTCCCGGAGTTCAGCCTGAGATGCGTCTTTGACCCCGATAGCGTATACCAAGATTCCCGCTCTCCTGAGAGCTTCAGCAGGTTCGCGAATGTGGTCCTCTGCTAGACCGCTGCTCACCACCATGGCCACCTGAGGCACCCCTTGGCTTGCCCGGCTCCCGGCTCCTTCCCAGAAGTGATGCTCTAAGATGAACTGCAGGGCCTGGCCCATCCTGTTGCCTCCAGGCTTAAACTGAAGTCCACGGATATGTTTCAACACATCGCCTTTGCGGTGATAAGTCGAAAGCAGGAACTCGGAAGTGGGTGTATCGCCATACTGGGCCAGACCCACACGGATGTTGTCTCTGCCAACTAGCAAACTGTTTGCCAATATGGACAAGAAGTTCCGCACACTGTGGGCATGCTGGGGGTTGATGCTGTTGTGGACCAGAAACACAATGTCTCCCACAGACGCCTCCCTGCAGACTTCAAAAGAGAGGTACCTTGAGTTAAAAAGTACACATTGACAACTACCAGCTGAGAACCAGTTTCATCCAGTGCAGTGCCCTCTTCCCTCCCCACGGGTGTGCTGGCGCAGCTGTCTAAAGGCAGGCAGCCCAGACACACTGCTCTTCCCTTCCCCTACCCCTACTCCCATCCCATGCTTACAGTCTATCCTTGCTCACCTGCCACCTTCCCCTCCCCTCCTCAGACATGTGACCTTCTAATTGGGTCCCACACCAGGTTCTCCATCCCTCCAGCATCACTGGTAAGAGAGGCCCATTGGACTTGCAAACTTTATATGCCCCAATACAGGGGAATGCCAGGGCCAAAAGAACGGGAATGGGTGGGTAGGGAAGTGGGGGGGGGGTATGGGGGACTTTTGGGATAGCATTGGAAATGTAATTGAGGAAAATAAGTAATAAAAAATATTAAAAATTAAAAAAAAAGAAAACTCAGCTTTCTGCCAATAGAGGGTGCTGTTAGAAACCACACAGCCCCCTTTATGTGGAGATCTGACCCACTGAGAGGGCTTGGCCCACATATCCCTCTAGCTGCCACAATGGCTGCAGTTAACTGCTCACATCAATGTCTGTGATTAGAAGAAAGGAAGAGGGAGAGAGAAGATAACATTTACAAGGAAGGAGCGCTGCTACTGTTAGCAGCAGCAGCAGCAGCACACTGTGTATGCGTGTGCCACAGCAGACGCGTGGAGGTCAGAGGACAGCTCCATAGTCACTTCTCCTCTTCCGCCTTCATGTGTGTTCACCAGACTCACACCATTGGATGGCAAATCCCTTTAACCACCAAGCCATCTTGTTAGCCCCAAGGATGGAACTCTTGAACAATCATGAAAACAAATGAAGAAATTAAAACTTTGGAACTAGAAACTATTGTAACCAATACACAAGTGTAGCCACTAGCCACATATGGTCACTGAGCTCTGGGAACATAGCTAGTGTGAAGGAGAAATGGGATTCTCTGCCTTTTACTGGCTTTTTATACTCAAGTGATCAAATAGTCACACTAGACTATGAATAGACATCTCAAATAGTCACAGGCAGTTAGTAGCCACTATGTCTAAAATAAGACATCTCATTCACCCAGGGGAGTCACCACCCACATCAGCCATCAATCAAGAAAATATATCAGGAGCTTGCCTGTAGGCTGATCTGGTAGCGACATTTCTCAACTGAGATTCCCTCTCCCAAAATGACTGTAACCTGTGTCAAGTTGACATAAAACTGACCAGCACAGCATCTCACTGGCATTCCTTCAAAGAGCTACACAGAGCCCAGCTCTTCCAAAATCCAACCCATAAAACTTCTACTATAAGCCCATACCGCAGAAAGCAAAGACCGAGACAAGCAGAAACAGAGAACGGCTGTGGGGAACTTGGTAAAAATCCAAGGACGTCAAATCCCTGCATCTCTCTGGAGTCCTGGGATATATCTTGTAGAAGTTTGCCTTGACTTTGGCCATAAAGCCAAGTGGAGTCTGACTGTAGAAAGGGCAGGCAGGTAAGACACCTTAGGCTTTCAGCACTGTTGCTCTTGGGCTCTTCCACCAGGAAAAGAGGATCCAGCCACAAGTGCAGAAGTGTCTAATCGGTTTCTGCCCCTGTGATAGCTAATCCTGGTTGTCAACCTGAAGACACCTAAAATCAGCTAAAACCAAGAACCTGGGCATGCCCTAGGGGATTTTCTTGATTAGATAATTTGAGGTAAGGAGACTCACCCTAAATCTGGGCCAAACCTTCTGGCGGCAGCCCATCTAGAAGGATGTGGAAGAAGGAAGCTTCAGGCCGCTGCCAAACAGGCTGGGGGCACGACTCAAGTCAGTAAAGTGTTTGCAACCATAAGGTCCTGAGTTCACATGGGGTAGATTTGGGGTGCAGCAGTGCACACCTGTAAACCCAGCCCGAGCGAGGAGGCAGAGACCGATGGGTCCCTGGAGTACGCTGGCCGACCGGCCTACCCAAAGCAAGCTCTGGCTTCAGTGAGAGACCCTGACTCAAAAAGTAAGGTAGACATTGACTGAAGAAGACACACCTCTAACGTCTGCACGCACATACGTGTGCACAAGCACCCCAAAGCACACATGAACACGCCTCGATGTACACCGTGGGAACATACCCCTATGCACATAAAGACTACCAAAAAATTACAGAAGCGCCACTAGCGTTGGGCAAAAGTACCCACCTCATGATGACAAACACCTCAGAGCAGCTCTGTCGTGGAGACAAAGCAGGGCATGCAACTCTTCCAAAGCCCCAGAACACCAGCTTCTTAAAGCTTGGCAATACATTATGACACATGAGGCTTTCAATACATCTATTTGTCTTACCACTTGGGGTTAAGTTTTTTTTTTATAAAATCGAGTACCCTCCCCCACTTAGTGCTTCCAGGCTCCAAGGAAATTCTCCTTCGAGGAGTAGATTCCTTTTGATGATGATGATGATGATGATGATGATGATGACGGTGCTCTCATTGGGTTTCCTCTTAAGGCTGTCACTCCTACCAACTCTCTAGCAAGCAAGCATTTGTACTTAAGGCTTTCATGTATTACCAATCCTCTGTGACTTGACGAAGCCCAAACCAGCTGCAAGGGAGATGATCAACCAAAATGTCTTCCAAGATCCCATGATAGATGTGATCCTAGAGAGAAAAGAAAAGAAAGAGACCTTGTCATTTAAAAGTATGTCTTCATTTAAAATGAGTGTATCAGGTTGTATGCACGTTAGACCTCAGTACTACTGAGAGAAATGTTTAGAAGACAGGATCTCCTGTAGATGGGTATGAGCATGTAACCTGTAACCCCAACGTCACCACAGAGGAGGGGAGGAAGAGAGAGCGACGCTGGAGGCTCGTGGCCCAGCCAGTCTAGCTAAAATGGCAAGTGTTGGGTCATTGAGAGACCTTGTCTCAAAAAAAAAAAAAAATGTTGAAAGGCAAGCAAGAGAGTTCGGTGGGCAAAGCTACTTGTTCCCAAGCTGTCTTAGTTAGGGTTTTACTGCTGTGAACAGACACCATGACCAAGGCAAGTCTTATAAAAACAACATTTAATTGGGGCTGGTTTACAGGTTCAGAGGTTCAGTCCATTATCATCAAGGTGGGAGCATGGCAGTAACCAGGCAGGCATGGCACAGGCAGAGCTGAGAGTTCTACGTCTTCATCCAAAGGCTGCTAGTGGAAGACTGACTTCCAGGCAACTGGGGTGAGAGTCTTAAGCCCACACCCACAGTGACACACCTATTCCAACCAGGTCACACCTATTCCAACCAGGCCACACATCCAGATGGTACCACTCCCTGGTCCAAGAATATACAAACCATCACACAAGCCCAACAACCTGAGTTCAATCCTTGAAACCCACATTACAGAAAAAGAAAACCAACACTTGCAAGTTGTCCTCTGACTGCCACACTGTAGCACAAGTGCATACGACAAACACATACACACTAAATAAGTAATGTGGAAATATGACTGAAGAAGACACGCTCACATCAGCCTCTGTCCTCTATACATGTCTATGTAAGCATGTACACCCAACACAACTCACACATATATGTAAAATTATAATGATGGTGGTAATGGTGGTGGTGACGGTGGTGATGGTGATGATGATGATAAACCTTGACACATTGCTTCAATTGTGTAAGAAAAATGCCCCCATTAGTCTGATCAGGAAGAATTCTGTAAACACTGGAGTGTACACACCTCAGACTTGCTGTTGATAGCTGTGCAGATGTGGTTTGTGAATGGGGGAGGCCTATGAGGGGGAGCAGAACTCCCACTTCGCACACTGAATTCATTTGGTGGAACATAAACATTTCTTGGTGATTTTACTTGTATTTTTATACAAGAGTTAGATGACCCGATAAACATTTGCAGCATCCAGAATTTGTCTAATATCTTAGAGGACATCTGCCTGGTAAAAAACAGCTTAGCCAGAACATATTTTATATCCCCTGGAAGGAACACAAAATCACCTCTTCCCCTGAGCTTGGACCTATGTCCAATGGCATCCATAAAAGTTATCGAGTCTGGAGTCGATTCTTCTTTGACTGTAAGAAGAGTGCAGTGACCACGTGAGATGTGAGTCTCCAAGCAGAGAAGGTGACATCTCACCTTTCTGCTCTTAGCCCATCAAGCTCACAACCATAGAACTCTGCTTCCAGAGTTTCAATCACAAATCCACTAAATAGTGCATCTTGGGCAAATTGTATTTCTTCTCTGTGCCTTAGTTTCCCCAATAGCACCTACTCATAGTGTTGTAATCAAGATTGAGTGAGTCCATCCTTATAAAAAAACATTTAATCCATGAAAATGGCAAAGAAAGTTAAGCCGGAATAAGTTCATAACACACCCTCACATGTGTAATAACATCTGTGACATTTCCTTCCTAACACCCAGGAAGCCAGGGGAAAGGAGCAGAGATCTCAGCCAGCCTGGGCTAACAGCAAACCCTCGCTCAAAATAAGGAAATAATTAGCCATCCACAAGTTGTTAAGACAGAAAAGTGGTCAGGAGACCTTCTTGTGGAAGGGAGAAAGGGAGGGAGGACAGAAGGAGGGAGGGAGGGAGGGACAGAGGGAGAGAGGGAAGAAGGAAGGAAAGAAAATAAAAAGCTATACTTCAATATTTTCAATTCTGGAGCTAATAAATTTATATGTAAAATAAAACCTTCCAAGAAGGCATCCGCATCTTCATATCCCATTATGTCCCCCTTAATACCAATAGAAACATTTTTGGATAATTGTAAATAAAGTTTAATTAGTAAGTCAACATTTATAAACATTCAACAGCTGTGCATATGTGTGTTGAAAGTCTCATCTATACATTAATGGCTTTATTTACATTATATGTACTATTTCAGGAAGCTGTTTAAGTCTGACAGTTTGCATGTAAACAGGCAGCATCCACCATGGAAGCAGGATATAAAACCAGTAAAAGAAGTGTGATTGGTGTGGGAAAGCAAAGGCTATTGAGTCCAATAACAACTAAGGCATTGCAGAGGAGAAAGACTTCTCTCAAAGTTAAACAGTGGACTCACATGAGCCCACTGCACCTCAGGTGACCTGGCCAAGACTGAGTCCCTCAGGAGCTGGAGAGCTGGCTTAGCATCAGAGAGAAGCCATGTGTAACTCCAGTCCCCGGGGATCTGACAGTCTCTTCTGGCTCCCATGGTACCACACATACATAGTGCACCGACATGCATGCAGACAAAGTGCCCATGGCACAGAAAAATAAAGAGTCTGAGTGTGCCACATGGGCTGATAATGTGCCCCACAAATGCCACAGATTGACAAAACCCCAATATCATGCATGAGAACCTCTTTAAGTTGTTGGTCGGGCTATCCAAGTGGTTCCTAAAGCTATCAATATTGTCTATTGCTGTTGCCTGCAGGTGCTCCCCCAAGGTTAAAGGTAGGTCTGATTACTAAAGACACCACACAGGTCTGAACACAGGACTCAGGAGATTCTAGCTGAATCTGATCTGAAAGCCTGCTGTCCCGCTTCCAGAATACCAGAAGGTTCTGTGCAAGCTGCCAAGGGAGATAAACAAACAATAATAGTCCTGCACAATCATGATGTCTACGAACCACGACAGTGACATGGCTGGACAAGATACAAGAGTGGCACTCATATATTGGCAGTAACCAACAACCATCTAATTGGACTTAAGATCCACTTAACAGAAAGGAAACCATGCCTGAAAGTAGAAACCTACTCAACCTAGCCATGAGTCTTAGACTTAGATGCCACGTTTCTAGACCAACATAATTCTTAACTACACTCTGGAACCTATCCTTTTTTTTTGGTTGGTTGGGGTTTTTTGTTTGTTTATTTGTTTGTTTTTCGAGACAGGGTTTCTCTGTGTAGCCCTGCCTGTCCTGGAACTCACTCTGTAGACCAGGCTGGCCTCAAACTCAGAAATCTGCCTGCCTCTGCCACCCAAGTGCAGGGATTAAAGGCGTGCACCACCACTGCCCGGTCTGAAACCTATTCTTATAGCCGCAGATAGCCATAGCTTTCACCCCACATCAGAGAAGCTTCTCTTTACAGCATATGTCAACCATTACACAAATCATTGCAGAAAACCACATAAAATAAAGGCCAGCTGATCGCGGGATGTCAGCTACACATCTACACTACAACTCCTGCTCCTAAGGCTCAGGCAGCATCACGGAAGAGAAAACAGAGAGATTATAAGATCCAGCGAAACAAGAAGTCTGCTGAGAGACACTGTCTCCTAGAAATAACACGGAAGCACCCATGATCCCTCACCAATATGGCTGCCTAAACAAGACCTGAGCAAAGACTACAGGGAACTCCTTACTGCTGAATTAGTTCCTACCAGAGACGAGCCCCTGATTGGGTACCGAATACAAAGTGAGCCCCTGATTGGCTATCCAATACAAAGTGATCTCCCTGATTGGCTATCCAGTACAAAGTGATCAGCCCTGAAATCATATATACAAGTAACACTAAGCATACTTAGTAGGTTGTATTTATATATTTATGCGTGCATGTGTGTGTGTGTGTGTGTGTGTGTGTGTGTGTGTGTGTGTGTGTGTAACGTGTAACTTGTGTAATGTGTGTAACAGTAATAAAGAAAAGGGACCATTAATTTGAAAGGGAGTAAGGGTGAACTTGCAAGGGGTTAGACGGAGGAAAGAGAAGAAGGGATGTTATGTTATATTATAATTAAAATGTTAACAGAAGTCCCTTAATATTTCACCAAGGGTGGGGAGGGGCTTACAAGGCCCCACCCCTCGCTGAAGGACTAGTGACAGTTATCAGTTGCTGAGGGTGGGGGTGTCATTTTCTTCGGTGGTGTAGCCACTGAAAAGCAGCGAGTAAAGAAGCTCCGGCTTGTGCTCACGCAAGCAGCCTTAATCAACTCAGTGGGTCACACACAGACGTGAACGTAGGCAGGGACCTGGGAGTACAGTGGAAGGGGTGGGGGTATGAGGAGGTGGGTAAAAATAACTGGCGTTCATATATACATGTATGAAACTGTCAACAAATTAATAAAACTTTGAAAACAATCTACTTTTTTATTATTGTTGTTGTTTACAGTGCAGAGGACTGAACCCAGAGTCTTGAGCTATACCCCTACCTGGCAAACCTGGCAGCAACCAATCTTTTGTTTTGTTTTGTTTTGTTTTGTTTTGTTTTGTTTTGTTTTGTTTTGTTTTGTTTTGAGCCAGGGTCTCAGTTTGGCCTCCAACTCAGAGATCTGCCTGCCTCTGCCTCCCAAGTGCTGGGGTTAAATGTATGTACCGCCATGCCCTGCTGACAGCAACCAATCTTGAGAGAGTGGATATTAAACCAGCTGAATAAATTAAACCAAACAAAATAAATTAAGTTACACAAAATGAGAGACTTCTTTATTGACGGATAAGCAAGTAACCAATTCCCCATCCACTGAGCTTCATCCTCAACGCTGCAATCTACTTCTAAGAATCAGTCAATCAAAAACTTACTTTGTTGGCCTCACTGGTTATAAGAGCACTTGCTGCTCTTGCAGAGGACTTGAATTCAGTTCCCAGTACCCACACTGGGTGGCTTCTGACCATCTGTGACTCCAGCTCTAGGGGATCCTATGTCTTTAGCCTCCACAAGTACCAGAACTCACATGTACACACACACACACACACACACACATGGTTGAGGGGGAGAGAATTAAAGTAGCTTTTAAATTATTTTGCAACCACCACTAGAACAAATGATTCCACTGGACACATCAAAGGATGCTAACACCATCGGATAAAGTTTTGTTGAAACACAAGATGATAACTTGTGGTGGTTTGAAAGAGATGTTCCCACAAATCCTGGGCATTTCAATAGTTGGTCCCAGTTGGAGTTGGTGGCTGTATAGGGAAGATTGGTAGAGGTAGAGTGTCACTGGGTGCAGGCTTTGAGGTTTCAAGGGACATCCGCCATTCCCAGCATGCGCTCTCTGCCTGTTTGTAGATGTGCACACTTAGCTCTCACCTGTTCCTGCCCCGCCCCCCTCCACTACCACCCCGCCCCTCCTCCAATGCCTTTGCTCCACTATTGTGGACTCTGACCCTCTAAAACCATAAGCCAAATTAAACCCTTTCTTTTATAAGCTGCCTTGATCATGGTGTTTTGTCACTGCAACAGAAAATTAACCAAGACAATAATACAATCCTCAAAGTATCTCCTTTTAAACAGTTACAGAGGACAAAACAAATCACCTTTGTAATGGAGAAACCATTACAGGCAGACAATCAAATGGTAACTTCAATGAAGAAGGATGCAGCAACATTATGTTCCTCCTGGAACTGTGAGTGAGAAGCCTCACCACTCCTTATATTTCATTCCTCCCAAGAATCTCATTGTGGGGAGATAATTGCATAAACCACAATTTAAGGGCAGCCTGAAAACTAATGGCCTGTGTTCCTCAAAGATATTCATATGCTGAAAGACTGAAAATGTTAAATAAACAGTCACAGTGTTGAGTATGTGTGCATGTGTGTGAGCATGTGTGGGTGTGTGGGTGCAGTGTGTGCACATGTGTGAGAGAGAGGGGGGACTATAGCAGCCAAAATTCAGCTTCAAAATACTTGGACAAACTGTACAGTGCAAATGGACACAATTAGTTTAGTATCTTCTCCCATTTTCTTTCTACTGGTTTTTATCCTTGGATAATGGCGTACTCTCCCTCTCTCCTCACATTCATAAGCACTGGATCTGGAGCTTTCTTACCATGTGGACTTTGCAGTGTTATACCTCTGGATTGTGAGCTCTGGAAAGCGAATGATTGGAGCTGTGAGGAGGTTCGTGTGCACACATCACACTAGAACCCAACTGGTCTGTCTGGCAGTAAGAATGAACCTAAAGTTCAGCCTACAACGATCGCACGAACACTAACATTCACTTCCTGTGCCCATTCTCAAAGCTTGGCTTAGACATAAATACAACTTTGTTGTAAAACATTTGAGGGAAGCTGTGTCAAACATTTCAATGACAATTAATGGCTCTTTAGACTCCAAAAGTCAACAAGATGTAGAGCATTCCACCAGCAAGTGGGGAGGAGAGGCCAGCACAGCTCTCTCTGGAGCAATAAGTACACCCTGATTCTCACCGTGTGCCAACCACCCAGTTTTTTGGGTTTTTTTTTTTTTTTTTAGAGACTTATTTAATGTATGTGAGTACACTGTCACTCTTTAGACACACCAGAAGAGGGCATCAGATCTCATTACAGATGGTTGTGAGCCACCATGTGGTTGCTGGGAATTGAACTCAGGATCTCTGGAAGAGCATTCAGTGCTCTTAACCACTGAGCCATCTCTCCAGCCTGAGTTTAAACTTTTGGAATGGAATGGACCACTTGTAACTGGCCAAGGTTTTCTCCACATGCTGACTTATCTAAGTCCCTGTGATTCAGACATCAGTTGGGCCATTTGCTGAAAGTGACATCGGCATCATGGCCAAGTAGAGGTGTCCCCAGCTCACCTCCACACATAAAAATGACCAGAATGATAAATTAGCACTTCCATTTTGATCTGAGTGACTAAGGTGTCATGCTGGGGGTACAGCCAGGGGAATGGCAGAAGTTCCAGAACCCAGAGGTTCAAGACGGTCACGTAGAGACAGGAGTGAGCACCTCCATTCTACACCCTGTTTTCCTAGTCAAAATGAACTTAAATGAGGACACACCTCTCCGTATGGGAAAAACTACGGAAGCCCACAGTGGCCCTAAGCAGTGCCCAGGCATCTGTGGCCTTTGTCGCTGGAGAACACTGCAGTCCACATAGGCCTTCAGCAGCTTGGGAGGTAGCCTAAGGGTCTCATAGCTACCACTACTCCAGGGAAGGAGCCTACATTGTATTCTGCCATCCATCTGGGACCCAAGCTGCTATTGTCTGTGTCGCCTTGAAGTTGAAGCTACTGCTAGAATGTGTCCTGGCTCAGGGAACATTAGTTAACTACACCTCTGTCACCGAGCCTCTGTCATCATTGTGCCATGCTCACACACGTGGTCGTGCATCATCCCCATGCCAACCTACCTATTATGAGCCCATATTCCCTGGGGACAACAAGTTATTGCCTCCTTCCCAGCCACTTGGTATTGGCCCCTGCTCTCCACTACTCAGAACCTAGGCCTGTAAGATGGACATGACAGTACATACCTGTTACCCCAGCACTTGAAGATAAAAGGCAAGGAATTCAAGGCCAGCCTGGGCTACATAACAAATTTGAAGCTAGCCTGGACTACCTGAGGCCAGAAAGGGGTGGGGAAGAAAAAGGGGGAAGGGGAAAGAACCTAGGTGTAAAAGAACAATAATGTCTTCCCAGTGCCAGACCACCACAGTGTCCTGATGATGGTGATGATGATGATGATGGTGATGGTGATGATGATGATCCATACAGGCAGAGGAGCAGCTAAAACCCTAGGACCCAAGTTTCCTCTAGAAATGAAGGAAAGACAAGAACATTAAGAGCCACACAAAGCTAGCTAGAGTTTTCCATTCACGTCAGTCTTCCTGCGTTCCTGCTTCACAGATCCCTGCATGTCTCTAGAATGTTCTACACCTCGGGTTTGTCAGCCATCAAACTGGAGTGTGTGCCTTTGCCAGCACCAGGTGGCAGGGCTAGGGTAAGGACACTGGAACCTTGGAAAGGGACAGATTTGTAAAAAGCTGTGACAATCTACAAAATAAAATCCTTTCTTTATAACAAAGAACTGACCACATCTTCCACTTGGTAAATCCAGGAAATAGCGGTGTTTTGATGAACTTGAGATTTCAGATTCTAACAGACTTTCTATGGCAGTAGATGTAGGGAGAGAGCCTCCCTACATCAAAATGATCCAGGTGTCTCGTCTGACACCATGCAGAAGGAACCATGGTCACCCGAGGGAAATAAGCCCCTTAGCTCTTGCTGTCTGTGTTTTTTGCAATGACTTTCATTTTTATCTCTAGAGTCTCAGCTTAAAGGAACTCAGTGACATTGAACTACTTTTTATATCATTTTTGATATCTTAAATAACTTTCTAAAAATGGAATTGGAAAAACATGCACTAGCACAAGTTTACCTGCTGCTGAAGAGAATAAGATATTTCACTTTCTATCACAAGATTCACTGGGGGGGGGGGATATCAACCCCACGGAGGTGGTAATTACAAGATAACACATTTGCCAAGTTTGGGTTCAAAAGCACTGTGTATTCCCTTCCCTTGCCTTAGAACCTTCAGGACTCCTGAACACACACTCGTGAATGTGCATGCACCCCCAGGCTCCTTCCTCAGCATGTTCCAGAACCCAGCTCCCAGGCCACCTCCTCACCCAAGCCTAGAGGGCCACTTGCTCCTTCTTGTACTTTGACTCTGAACCTTGTACACTTATTTCAATGAATAACTGACATTTGTCAGGTTTTCTTCATTGTTTATAATACTCAATATCCACAATGGTTTGCTCTTGAATCTAGTCCCTCTTTTCCCCTTAATTAACTTCATGACAACCAAAGCCTCCTTGTGCAGACCCAAAGCCCTGGCCTTTCCCACACACTACTCCTCCATACACAGGAAATGCTGTTTGTCGGCTCTGCCTTTGTAGAGAGCTATCTAGAAATGGCCAAGCTATCACTGTTTCTACTGCAAACATCCTGGCATAAGGCACCCTCATCTCTCATGCCTGATGACTACAACATCTTTCATGGGTCCCTATTCTGCCCTTTCCCCTGAAATCTATTCTCAACACTTTCGAGGGAGTACTGTGAAATGCAAGCCACTTCTACTCAATACCTCCCCAAGGCTCCCTGGTCTTCTGAGGAAAAGATGGATCCGTGATCTGACCCTGGCTTTTCTCATTTGTCTCTCACTATTGTTATTAATAACGTGGTGGGGGAGGGGGCTCCACAGTGTGGGCAAGTACATGTGTGTGCATGTGTGTGCATGTATGTGCATGTGTGTGCACATGGGGGCCAGAGATCAAAAGCCAGTGCTTCTCACTAGAACCCAGGGCTCTCACTAGAGCCCAGAGCTTGCCAATTAAGCTAAACTGTGCTAGTAAGCCCCTGGGATCCACCTGACTCTGCCTCCCCAGCCCTGGGACTATAAGCATACACTACTGTGCCCAATATTAATCGGGTTCTGAGGACTGAACTCAGGTCCTCAAGCTTGCCCAGCCAGTCTCCACCTACTAAGCCTTCATCCCGTCCCTCATCTTCAGGGTTTATACTCATTCCTTTATCTGCTGTTCTTCAAATCAGTCCGACACTCCCTGAGGGGGTTACAGCCTCTGCCCTTCCTGATCCCTCTGCCTGAAATGTTTTCAACATAGCTCCATGGACAAGCCCCTCACCTCCTGCTCAAATGTGTCTATGTTCAAACGTCACTTTCAAACCACTCTGCGTATAATTGCTATCCCGTCCTCCTTCCCTGCCATACTTTCCCTTTGTCACGGCCCCCGTCACCATCTAATGTACTCTATGATGCTCACTGTCGTCCTGAACTGTTTTCACACTCCCATCTCCCTCCAGAGCACAGAGGAACCCTTTCCTTCCTATGCTGGATTTCCAAATGTGGCTTACTGGGAGAGGCTCCCTTTTGTTAAAATAGAATATTCTTCAACAACAATTTAAAAGTATTTTGGAGAAGTTTGGTGTGCCCTGCCCATCATTTTGGTAAACAGAAAATATGAAGCCTATTGCATCCTCTTTAATACTTTAGCTACAATTTTAAATTTTAAAGTCATTTGTATTAAGAATATATTAGCCAGGCAGTGGTGGCACACGCCTTTAATCCTAGCACTTGGGCGGCAGAGACAGGTGGATTTCTGAGTTTGAGGCCAGTCTGGTCTACAGAGTGAGTTCCAGGACATTCAGGGCTATACAGAGGTTTCTGTCTCGAAAAAAAGTAATAATAATATAATCACACCATTGGTGATGGTGCATGCCTTTAATTCTAGCACTTAGGAGGCAAAAGCAGGTGGATCTCTGAGATTTTTGAGGCCAGCCTGGTCTACAGAGTGAATTCCAGGATAGCCAGGACTATAATCACAGCATTCATGGGGACAGAGGCAGTTGGACCTATATGAGTTCAAGGCCAGCCTGGTCTACAGATCAAGTTTCAGGACATATAGAGAAACTCTTTTAAGGGTGCTTAGTTTAAGAGCCCAGCAAACACTGAAGAGGAGTTGGTCTACCATTGCAACCCATGACCAAGGAGGACCAGGGATATGGTCAGGAAGAGGAGCCACCAGACTCAGTAAGGTAATGAGCTGTTCCTCACACAGAAGGCACAAGATGAACTACGGATGTTAGGGAAGACAGAACAGTCGAGGCCGAAGCAACCACAGACAGCAGTCATCCTTCATGTCCTCCTAGCAACAACACGCTGCATTCGCTGCCACTGCAGAATATACACAGGACTCCACTCCTCTTGGCCAATGGCAAAATAAACATCTCAAATGTTCTTTCCAGGGAACCCATTTCTGAGATTGGAAGCTACCTGACAGTACTCCGTGTGAGCAGACTTTGCAAAGGCCACTGGGCTTCAGGGGTCAGAGGCCAAAACAAACAAACAAACAAAATGGCCACTCTGCATTTTGTAGCCCCTTGGTTTCTTAGCATCTGAAATTAAATGCAAAAAGAAAGGAAGGAATGATGGAGGGAGGGAAGGAGAGAGAGAGAAAAAACAATACCTTGCTCTCCCGTGAATACAGTAGAACAACTCTCTGCCAGGGTTTGCTGCTTTCATCCCACTGAGTTAATCCTAACAGTCTCCACCATCTCTGTGTTTATTCAGTGAATGTAAACTAAATGACCCAGCATGGTAGCACTGATCACCAACCCTGGTAGCCCAAGGCCAATCCTCAGAACCCACAGGGTCGAAGGAAAGGTTCCACTCAACTCCTCTAAGTTGTCCTCTGACCTCCACACACGCACATGACACAAATGATACAAGAATAAACGTTAAGAAATACGTAAAGGGATTTCCCAAAATCATCCAAAAAACTATACATAAAATCAAATTCTTACCTACTTTAAATTTCCTTAGAGTACTTGATTTAAAAAAAAAAATCGTTTTCTTCAACTCTAGCAAATGCTTAGAACTAAGTGATTAGAATGAAGACCTCTACCATTTCATTTTAAATTTGTTAAAATAATAATAATAACAGGAGCCAGACTTTGTAGCACAGGTCTGTAGCCTCGCTATTTAGGATTGCTGAAGCAGAAGGATTGCAAGTTCAAGGCCAACCTGAGCAACTTATTGAGATTCTGCCTCACAATAAAAGCTTTAAAGGGGTCAGTATGAATGTAGCTCACTTGGTACAATTCTGTCTCCAGCAGAACAAGAAAATTAAAATAATAATGAACTACAGAATCTAAATTATGAATAGTCTCTTTAAGTCAAATTTTACTGTACCTTGAAATTTTTATAAAAAATTAAAATTGTTTAACTTGTTCAAATTATTCATGGTCGCTAAACAGAAAGTTCAATAGTAGTCAGAATATATAACTCCTTAAGAGAGGGCAGGGGAGAGAGCAATCAAAGCCTATTATATATATGTAAGAAACTGTCACATGGAGCTGGAGAGGTCTCAGTGGTTAAAAGCATTGGCTGCTCTTCCCGAGGACCTGTGTTCAGTGTCCCGGACCTGCATGGTGACTCCCAAGTATCATCTGATGACCTCCGTGGGCACCAGGCACATCAGTGTGGTGCACAGACGACAGACATGCAGGCAATGTGGTGCACAGACATACATGCAGGCAATGTGGTGCACAGACAGACATACACGCAGGCAATGTGGTGCACAGACATACATGCAGGCAATGTGGTGCACAGACATACATGCAGGCAATGTGGTGCACAGACATACATGCAGGCAAGCACTCATCCACATAAAATAAAAATCAACCTTTTTTAAGATGTAGATTTTAAGAGGATGGCTGGAGCTATGGCTCTGCAGTTAAGAAGAGAACCTAAGTTCCCAGAGAACCTAGGTTCAGTACCCAGCACCCACAAGGCAGTGCACACTGTCTAAAACTTCAGTTCCAGCAGATCTGATGGCCTCTTCTGTCCTCAGCAACCACCAGGCACAACAGTGACACACAGATAGAAGTGCAGGCAAAACCCTTATACTCATAAAATAAAAATAAATTAAAAAAAAGGAAACTGTCTTATAACAAAACTTAGACACACATACAAACGCTTACACACACACACACACACACACACACACACACACACACACGAATCCTGATAAGCTAAGCATAAGAAAATCACTCCAGTATCTTACTCGGGGCTGCCACCAGTTCCCCCAGCATGCTCTGCAAAGGACAGTGGTCTTTTACCTGAGTTCCATATCTTACCTGCCCCAGTTAAGTTGTCAGTGCTTTCTTGTCCCCTGGGTTTTATCATCTAACACCAATCTGCAATTTTGAAACCTCCAAAAGCTTGACTAATCCACAAAGCGCACGTCAGACCCCTTTCCACACAGGAGGTAAGCCCCATACTACTTCATATCTTCTTGCTCGATAAAAGTTCAAAGACTTGCAGGTTCCTTCTTACCACAATTTTGCAACTGAGTTACTTTCTTTCTCCAAGAAGTATTACTTCAGATTCTTCTTCTGTGTCCTTATCCCAGCCTCTACCACTCTCTGTCTCTTTGCTATCTGAGGTTACTCATGTCTGTCCCTACATGCCTCTTTCTCTTTGCCTACGAATAAAAGCAATACTTCTATAGCCAAGCATAGGTGGCGTGGTACCTGGCCTGTCAGCCCAGGACTTTGGAGGTTAAAGCAGAGGACCAGCAGCCGTTCAAGGCTAGCCTCTCTTACTTAGCAAGTTTGAGGCCATCCTGGGCTACAGTGAGACTCTATCTCAAAAGGAATTAAAAAAAAAAATCAAAATAAACAAACAATACAAAGAAAGCTGAAAAGAGGAGAGGAGGAGGAGAGAACATGTGTAAAAACAAATGAAAACAATCATGACCACACCAATACTTGACCATATTGTGCTGTCTGGTGAAACCTAGATTGGGAACAGCATCCAGGTAAAACTTCAGTGCAGCTGCTTTCAATAACTGTTTAATATTACAACGGGGCCGTTACATTCAGCGTGTCAGGTAAAACATGATATTGTGACAAAATTTGAAGATAAAGCTGCGTTGCAGTCCTATTTGAATGAGGATATCTGTAGATCCTCACCAACGACTGACTTAGAGTTTTGTTTTGTGTAATTCAGAATAAAAGGTATCTGGGGAGGGGGAAATAAAACAAAACAAAGTGTACATCAATAAACCTACCCCTAGGAAGAGCTGGTTCTTAGCTGGCACACTGGGGAGGCTGGCTTCTTCAAGCTCTCCTTGTCCTCATCCCTCAGAGTCCGTGTGAGCCTGGGAATCCCCTAGCACACAGGAAGCCAGGAGGAGCAGTGACACACCAGCTTTCCCAGCATTTAATGTTCCCCAGAGAGGGGCGGAAAGGGGCTGTTTATGCTGTGATGCGGGCTGACACTCGTGCATGCTTTATTGCCATTCACCAAAAATGGTCATTGGCTCTGGAAACACCGGCCTTGAAACTGAATACACAAAATACTAGGGAAAACGGTCTCCGAAAAATAATCATGGGGGGAAAAACACAAATGAAACCAACTTTTTTTCTATTCTAATTAAACTCTGAAGGGGAAAAAAAATTCATCACAAGTACTCCTAATTTAAAGTTTTTTACTTTCCAGGAAGTCTCTAAACTTTTTAAGTTTCTTGAAAGCATTCATTTTGAGTCATCCATTACCCACATACCCTCTAGCAAAGAATCCTATGCATACTTGATCTCTACACGATGATATAATGGATGGATAAAGAAAAAGAATAATAATTTGGACAAGGACAAGCAGTGCCTGCATTTCTAACACTGGCCTAGGGAACGTCTGCATTCATCTTGAACGCTCTCAAAAGAAAACACATGGCGATCAGATTAAGGGGCATACAGAGTCAAAAGAAATAGATTGCTGTGCACATGTATGTGTGCACGAGTTGGACTAGATTGTTCTAGTTCGATTTCTGCTGCTGTGAGAAACACTATGACCAAAAGCTACTTGGGGAGGAAAGGGTTAATTTCATCCTAGAGTTTATGCTCCGCCATGAAGGGAAGTCAGGGCAGGAACTGAGGAATCTGGAAGCAAGAACTGAACCAGAGTCCATGAGGAATACTACCTACACGCCTGCTCAGTTTGCTGTCTTATACAACCCAGAACCACCTGCCTAAGGGATGCCTCCTCCCACAATGGGCCAGGCCCTCCCATAGCAATCTGCAATCAAGAAAATGCCTGACAGACTTGCCTACAGGCCAATATGATAAAGGCATTTTCTCAGATGAGGTTCCCTCTTCTCAGATGATGGTGAGTGGACCAAAAGATAACCGGTACAGGTTTAAACTGCTTGAATAGAGACCTAACAATTGGCTTAAAGGAGAAAGACTTGTTTCTTTCTCACATAGGTAGTGTCTTGGTTTGGGTTTTATTGCTATGAAGAGACACCATGACCAAGGTAACTTTTATAAAGGACAATATTTCCTTGGGGCTGGCTTATAGGTTCAGAAGTTCAGTCCATTATCATCATGGCAGGAAGCATCCAGGCTGACATGGTACTGGAGGGGAGCTGAGAGTTCTCCATCTTGATCTGAAGGCAGTTAGGAAGAAACTCACTTCTGCAGGCAGCCAGGAGGAGGCTACCATTCCACACTGGCAGAGCCTGAGCATAGGAGGAGACCTCAAAACCCACCCCAACAGTGGCACACTTCCTCTAATAAGGCTACACCTCCTCTAATAAGGTTACACTTCCTAACAGCGCCATTTCCCATGGGTCAAACATATTCGAACCACCACAGGTAAGTATTACAGTCAGCATGTGGCTAGCATAGTCCAGTCAGTCATTCAGGAACTGAGGCTAAGTAATGCAGACTGCTGTGCTCAACAGCTGGTACCTGAGACTCTTACGGGCATCACCCAGATAGCCAATGAGAAGGATGAAAGGGCTCAGCCCAGAGACTTCCCTAGACAAGAAAAGCAGAAGTCCCATGGTTTCCACTCATGTTCTGTTAGTCAAAGAATGGACACTTACCATATCCAGCTACAAAGAAAGATGTGAGATTTGTTCTCCAGATAGACAGCCATGTTCTCAGCTCAGTTCTATTATCATGTAAAAGCAGCAAGAAGGTTAGACAAGGGGCAAGGGAATTGGATGTCAGCACCATTACTGTTTGGACATGTCATTATTATCATTATCTTAGGACCTCAGGGCACATGCTTAGCATGAAGTACTATTTCGTTTCTGGCATAACTATTTGAGAAAATGGGGTCAAATGACGTTTCCTGAAATAAACTGTCACTAGAAAGACAGCCTGTCATTAAGAGAGTCAAATTCTCATTTCTTGATGTTTTTTTCCAGACTTAATAAATTTGACAGAAAACCTAAAGAGCCTCCTACACAGAGAATTAGCCCCAAAATGATGGAGCCGTTCATCCTTCATCAGCTATTCCTTAATCACCTGTGACAGTGGGGATAAGAGCAGCAGAATGCTATTCTGATTGGGAATAGAATTACTTAGTATGTAGGTGAGAAGCAGCTGTTGCTCGTTAAGTGTTCCGAATTCCTGAGAGAAATAAGTTATAGTGCTTAAAATCCCCCCAGTACAGTTAAGCTCAAATACCTAATGTTTGTGCTACCTGCAGACTAGTGCGGCCCTCAGCCTTGGTCCACGAAGCTGCTTCTCAGCAAATGTGATAAATCCGGAGACTCGCGGCTGGTCAAGGTGCTGAGAGTGACTGAGCATCCATCTGTATTACCTGTCCAAGACTCAGGGAGCATCCTGGAAGGTGGAAATGACGTAAGAACCGGGTGATGTGGAGGAGAGCCAGGAAGGTTCTCTTATGAGCATGATGCGGCCATTGCATTCAAGACTTGGCCTGTCAACCCTCAAGCTTGGATCTGGGGATGGGCATGGTGCCCGGCCCTCCTCGCCCCTGGAGCTGTCAAGCTCAGTCCTTCTGGGAACCCTCTGAGAAATTATACAGAATGACCCTCGGAGGCCACGCATTGAGGAGCAATTGCTACCGCTCATTGGTTGCTTCCACAAGGGTAAAGCTGGCGTTTCCAAGCTACCCTGTGAGTAGGCTTAGTAAACTCCTTGCACATTGGAGAAAGTCCTGGCACTGCGGTGTGGAAGCGCAAGGCAAGGGCTGCGCGCATGCGTGCACGCCTACATCCTTGTGACTTGTTCTGGCTGCCAGTTCTGGAGGCCAGTGAGTTCAGGGATGCTCTGAGATCAGGCTCTGGATCATGGCACACTTGCTGTTTTCAAAACGAATGTTATCTTAGAGCCTCCCCTTCCACTCAGAAGGCACGGTCTAGTCTCACCAGGTCTGAGACCAAATTCCCAAATTTTACTGCTGAAAAGCAAATGTATACCAGTACCTGTCATTGGCCTCTTGGGGGCGTAATGTGCTTGTTCCCTGCTTCAGGTTTCCCTCAGAAACAGATTGTAAGCTGTACAAGGAGAAAAACTATCTCATTTACAACAGCTGGCTCACAGTATTCTCTCAATAAATATTCCCAGAATAAAGAGGTGAACAGATATTCACCTCAGAAACATACTTAAATTCCAAAAGCCCTTCTCGATATTCTTGTACTTGTTAGGACATTGCCACCTTCCTGGTCATGACACTTCCTGGTGTCATGCTATGGAAGCCAGACTGCTGTTCCCAGGAGCCCCTGGTGCCCCACATATCTGATTTCTACCGAGGAGGCTGTCCTCTATGAAGCATTTTTTTTAAACGCTCTTTTTTTTTTTTTAATTAACAAAAGGACATGAAAAAACTTGTTTTCAAAAAAGGATGGTGTCAGAAAGTCAACCGTTAAAAATCCCAGTGAGAATGAAACACCTCCTTCCTGCCCAGAGCATCGAAGTCACTTTAACACCGCCTGGATTTCCACCCCAGGTGCACAGCACCAGATAAGGATTGGTACCCAGCTTCCTACATACGTCTTCACCTTGTAGTTTCCAAGGAAACAAAGATCCGAAGCTTTCATCTCAGCCTAAGCCTGGTGTCAATCTCTGTATACACATCCCAGCTTGCCTGGAGCTAGAGCAGACTGCTTCGCTGCAATTTCATCCAAACCTCCCCAGTGCTATGCCTCCCTCTAACTGGTGAGGGGCCCCAGGGCCTCTCTGCTCTCTGGTCGGGGATCCCTCTGGCTCCTCAGTTAATCTAATTCTGTTGGACATCAGTGCAGTCTTTACCTGGTGAACTTTTTCTTGTTTTACTGCGATTTTATTTTGTTCTTCGGTTTTGAGATAGGCTTAAGTGGTATGCACTGCCATGGTCTGCCTGACTGCCTCGCCTCTAGCCTATTTACTGGACCTAGTCTGCTAGTCGTTGCCATGAAAATCACATAGACACAGACAGACAGGCAGGCAGACAGACACAGAGAGAGAGAGAGAGAGAGAGAGAAAGAGAGAGGGAGAGAGAGGCAGACACAGAGAGAGAGAGGCAGACACAGAGAGAGAGAGAGAGAGAGAGAGAGAGAGAGAGAGAGAGAGAGACATACAATGGGCAGGTAAATGTCAATCAGAAGCCAAGTCAGGATTTTTTTAAAGACATAAACTTTTAAGGTACAATTGGCTTTGACTTTATTTTCATGGAGCTTTCAAGAGGAGGAAGGAGGAGGAGGAGGAGGAGGAGGAGGAGGCACAAGGTCAGAGGCATCAGATCCCTATGGAGGTGGAGTTACCGTAGCTGTGAACTGCCCAGCACAGGTGCTGGAAGTCCTACGCAGGTCCCTCTGCAAAACAGTAGCCATTGTTAACTGCACAGCTGTCACCTCTCCAGCCCACGCTTTATTTTGTTTGAGACAAAGTCTCACTCTCAAGTGCAGGCTTGCCTGGAACTTGCAGCAGTCCCCCTGCTTCAGCCTCCCACGTGATGGGCTTACAAACCTGAGTCCCTATGCACAGCCAATGAGCTCGTGAAAGAGGTGCTCACAAGACAAAGGCAGGCAGATCTCTGAGTTCGAGACTAGCATGATCTACATGACAAGCTTCAGGCCAGCCAGCGCTACACAGTGGTAACCACTCTACCAACGGGAAGCTCCACCCTCAGCTTCATGGGAACTACCAATCACAGAAAAAGTCCATACTGCCCCTGACCCAAGAGTCAGCATGTTACCATGGCTGGTCAGTAACAATCCTGCCTCAGTTACCACCACTACCATTACCACCACCACTACCACACACACACACACAGGTCCACTCATTCACACATGCACACACACACAGGTACCCTCACACTCACATACACACACAGGTCCACTCATGCACACACACACACACAGGTACCCTCACACTCACATACACACACAGGTCCACTCATGCACACACGCACACACACACACACACACACAGGTCCATTCATGCGCGCGCACACACACACACACACACACACACAGGTACTCTTACACTCACATACACACACCTTTCGTTATGAAGTTTTAGAGATACATACTGATATTTCCTGTTACCATGGTTTCGGTTTGGTCTGACTCCAAAGTACAGAGGAGAAAAAAAAAACAGAGGAGCTGAAATCCTGGATTC
Organism: Mus caroli; assembly: GCF_978045245.1. Classification (NCBI taxonomy): domain Eukaryota; kingdom Metazoa; phylum Chordata; class Mammalia; order Rodentia; family Muridae; genus Mus; species Mus caroli. The sequence continues at coordinate 104,963,394 of NW_028227266.1, forward strand.
CGCCCTTTGTGTGTTCTTGATTCCATTTCATTTCATGTCGTTTTGTTTGGTCTTTGGTAGGGAGTGGTATTGTTTATGAGAGTGAGCATGTGACCTTTGGCTCAATGTGAATTTCAGTCACTCACAGTCAACAATCACCATCTGGTTTCTGCATAGGTGCAATGAGACTTTTTCTGCAGGGCTTCAGATCACGAGTCCCTGCTTGCCACCCAGGCCATCCCTGGAAATGCACAGTTACGCTGTTTCTTGTTAAACCACAGACCTCATAAAACAACATGGCTTCATCGCATCCTTTACTACCAGGAATCCTAAAGTCAGACACAGCACCTACGGGGGCAAATACATTGACAGCCACAGAATTTAGCCCTGGAACTGATGTATAGATTATATATAGTCAAAACCTTTTACATGAAATAGGAAAAAAAATAGTGGTTTTATTTGCCTGAGTCTCATAATGTGAGTCCTTCACAGAGGAGTTCTTGAGTAACTGAGGTCCTCTTGCTTTGATCCCTTCCCATTCAGTCTGTCCTTTAATCTGGAAACTATCTTTGGTGAGGACGCCTCCATTGTCCTTCACTGATGGGGGAGTGAGGACTGTGCAGAAGGGGAGGATGACCTCCAGAAGGGAGGGAGGAAAGTGGTAAGAGATAATGGAGCATTACCAAGGCAGTGATGCTACTAAAATCATTTCAGAGCCTGGGCATCACCCCAGCAAGGGCCACCCGATTCAGAAAAAGTAGAGTATTCATTACGGCTACAAAGGTTTAGTTATAAAACCCGTGCTCTGAAATATAAAGATCTATGTTTTAAATGAATTAGGCAATGCTGGTCACAAATGTATAGGTTCAGTCAGAACTGTGGTGGTACACACCTTAAACGCAGCACTGCAGAGGCAGGGGCAGGGGCGGGGGGGGGGGGGGGGGAGGGGGCGGGGGGGGACGGGGGCGGGAGCGGAGGCGGAGGCGGGGGCAGGGGCGGAGGCAGAGGCAGGGAGGGGAGGCTCTATGAGTTCAAGGTCAGCTTGTTGTACATAGTGAGACATTATCTCAAAGAACAAATAAGAACAAGACCTCACCTCAAAATAAAACTTTTTTAAAGGCTAGTCTATAACTCAGTGACAGACTATTTGTGTATCGTGTGGGAAGACCCCACCAGCAAAGAAGAAAAGGTGAAAAGATTACTCTTCAGGGCTGGTGATGTGCTTCCGTTGGTAAAGTATTTGCTGGGCATACACAAAGCTCTGGCTTCAGTCCCCAGCACCACTGAGCATGATCGTACAGCCTGCAAACCCAGCTTCTGGGAGGCTATGGTAACAAGAAGATCAGAAGTGCAAGGCCGTCCCTAGATACACAGCAAGTGTGAAGGTAGCTTAACAATCATAGTCACCTGTAATAAAGAGACTCAAGAACATCAGTCAATGGCCTCTCTGAAGTTAACATTAAGTACAATTTTACTATTGAAAAAAAAACTATCCATGGGGCTGGAGAGGTGGCTCAGTGGTTAAGAACACTGGCTGCTTCCCCAGAACTCCAGGGTTTGATTCCCAGCACCCACATGGTAGCTCACAAACATCCATAACTCCGGTTCCAGAGGACCTGACACCCTCGCGCTGACATACATGCAGGCAAAACACCAACGCAAATAAAATGAGAAGAGATAAATCATTTGTAAAACACAACCCATGATCCTGTAGTTTTTCTCCATGCCGTGTGTATATGGTCTTTAAAAGTCTTTTAACACGCATACCCAAAGATAATACACGTGGATCTTAGTTCTCATCTATGCCATAGGACAGCGCTTCTCAACCTGTGGGTGGAGACCCCTTTGGGGAGTCAAATGGCCCTTTCCCAGGGGTCATCTAAGACCATCAGAAAACACAGATATTTGCATTGCAATTCATAACAGTAGCAAAATTACAGTTATAAAGTAGCAACAAAATAATTGTATGGTTGGGGCTCACCCTGACATAAGGAACTGTATTAAAGGTCACAGCACTAGGAAGTTAAAGAACCATTGCTCTAGGAGAAGCAAATTGCTCTAATCTGAGGGGTCAGGAAGCGTCTCATCACAAGTCCACATGGCAAATATGGCCGCAAGTGGTATTTCAGCTCCCTCTATCTCCCGCTAATAGCAGGAATTTCGAAATTAACTTGGTGGCCACTGGAAACGAATTTTCTTTCATAAAATCAGCGAGGTTGTGGATCTGTAGATTTGATGCCACTAGAGATGCCCCCCCCCATCTTTATATCAACAGAATGTAAGAAGTTGCCCAGGGTACACACAGGCTATTAATAGTCATTGTGCTTCAAGATAACCACCTGAAGCTCGCTCAGGGTTCCTTGGGTATGCCTGAGATTTCATTGTCCAACTCTCTGATAGCTTCTCATTTGCATGGCCTCCTGACTCTACAAAGTGATCAGAGCTACAATATTGTCATGTCACCCTCTGTTCGTGAAAGATCAAAGAACGGGTTCCTTCACGTCTATAGCACGGAGAACCAATTGGAGTTGCTTGCCGGGGCATGGGCAGCAGCAGCCTTACCGCCAAAGAGCCCTTGCCTTCCCAGCAGATGTTAACTGCTTATACATCCCCAGGGAGAAAGGAGAGGGGGCGGGAGGGGCATGCTGAGCCTTCCTGCTTCTGTGACAATGTCAGTAGACCTGGTCCTGTGGAGGAGTTTCAGCTGAGTGGTCACAGCTGCTCTGATTTATGACGGCAGGGATCACATCCAGCCTGGGGGAAACAGCCATCCAACTAAATCCATTCCTCCCACTTGGACATTGTTTTCTGTCCCTCTGTTCGTCAAGGTCCCCTGAGCCTCTGGGAGGGTGAAAAGATGGATAGTTATTTCCTGCCATTTCCGTGTGAGCATTGGGCTGCTTTGGCACAGTAATGATCACTTATGTCCGGCAGCTTGGCTCCAGTTATGCATCTCTACAGTGGTCACCATCCACTTCAAAAGGTGTCTCCGACCATGTCTGACAGCAGCAATCATCTAGAGGCATAAGTATCAATGCTTAGGAGACAATTGGACAGGCACACTATGTCCATTGATCACAAGGATACCAGCAGCTCCCACACTAGGGCCTCAAACTGCTTCCAGTTATTCAGCCTGGGCTTCAAGTAATCCTAACCCTCAGATCCTTCCCTTCCCAAGCCATCCGACTGATTCCACCCATCCCAAGGATCACACAGGCTCCCAGGCCAAGCTTTGAGAGGCTCTTTCCTAGCTTTTGTAAGTCTTGTTTGGGTGGAGGGGGGCCGGGAAACTAGAGACACAGCTCGGGGGTTAAGAGTGCCTGCTGCTCTTCCAGAGGACCTGAGTTCAGTTCCCAGCACCCACACAGGACATCTCAAAACTGCCTACAGTTGTAGCTCCAGGGAGTCTGATGCCCTCTTCTGGTCCCTATGAGCACAGTCTGCATTCCTGTGCACATATCCCCCAACTGACACGTGCACTTGAGTGTGCACATGCACAGTCACACACACACACACACACATAACACACCCACACACGCACACACACACACGTGCACACATACAGCAAAAATAAAATCTTTTAAGTCTTGGCCCAGCAAGATGGCACCTGCCACTGAGCCTACTGACCCAAATTCAATCCCTGGGACCGGTGTGATAGGGGAAGAGAATCAATCCCAGCAGATTACCCATGGGCATCCACATACAGGTTTGTATCCACATACATACATACATACATATATACATGCAATTTAATTTTTTTATTTCAAAAACAAAATCTTTTCTAACCTAAGCAGTTCAGAGGCAGAACATTCTGTGACTGCTAGCTATTTCTCTTCTGGAGTACAGAGCCCACAACCCACTTCCTCTGAGCTGCAGCCATTCATCCAGGACTAGGCTCCACCATAGCACTTGATGTCAAATGTGACAGAAGTGTAGCTTACTGATGGAGTCATCTCAGTAGACAAGGACCGGCTTCTGCCCTCCCTGATGTGTGAGAACTGTGGGAAGACACTGACCTCTGGGGGCCGGAAAGGCAAACTGTCCTACAAGCATCCCTGCTACTCAGCCATGGTCGCGCCCAAAGAGTTGGGTGAGGTAGAGCTGAAAGCTATACTTTCAAATCACCCTAGGTTAGGAAAACCCTCCCTACCTGCCCAGGCGCATACCACCCTGAGACACCGCAGGCTCTCAAGAGCACCCTTCACGCCCTTGATAAACCTGAATCTTGAGGTGGGTAGGGAATTTCAGAACTAGGCCATTAAGGCCCCTGTCTGCATATTGAATGGTAGACAATGATGATGATGGTGATGATGGTGTTGTTGTTGTTGTTGATGATGATGATGATGATGATGATGATTGCTTTCCCTTCCTCTGTATTAAAGGTCAAAGAGGGCTTCCTTCTATCAATTCTGCCTCAGTTTCCTCTTTCTGCCAACTCCGAGGCCAACATGGAAGTATTATCGTCATGTCATTTTCCCATTATATTTACCCTCCCTGCAAGTTCTTTCTGGGGAGGCAGCCATCTTAGTTAGGGCTTCTATTCCTATGATTAAACACCATGACCAAAAGCAAGTTGGGGCGAACAGGGTTTATTCAGCTTATATGTCTACATCACAGATCATCATCAAAGGAATTCACGACAGGAACTCAGGGATAATACCTGGAGGCAGGAGCTGATGCAGAGGCCATAAAGGGGCACTGCTTACTGACTTGCTTCCAGTGGCTTGCTCAGCCTGCTTTCTTATAGAACCCAGGACCACCAGCCCAGCGATAGCACTACCCACAATGGGCTGGGGATGGCCCTCCCCCATCAATCACTGGTTAAGAATGTATGTTACAGACTTGCCTGCATCAGAGTTTTATCCAAATTATTAGTTCATCCATGAGCAATTCCATGTGGATCTGAGAAACCTAACTTGTGTATAACCAGTGGCCAAAAGAATAATGAACTAACAGTAAATCAGATAGAGTATTGATTAATTTCCTACAAGACAACAAAGAACTAATCTGTGGGGTTAGTCCCTCTACTGGATCAAAAAGAAAAAGGTTCCTTTTCGGTTCAATTTAATCTCTAAGTCTTCAGAGCTGTAAAACATGTGAGATCTAATCAACTGTGGATGGGAATTCAAAGAAAATGGCACTCCCGAGAGTGAGAGTGCCCTAAAGCAGTCTTGTTGGAAAGCACTCTAGCGTGGCATTAAAATGCCAGGCACTTACCCTAATACTTCAGCCCCACATTTTACATAATTTTACTTAGCAGTTCCTTTCTCTTTCTTTTTTTTTCCCCCAAATCTACTCTCCTAAAACGCTATTATAAGAATATTCTATTTACAGGATCTGAGGATACAGTTCAGTTACTAGTTGTGGTTTAACTAAGAATGGCTTCTGGAAGTTCATGTGTCTGAATACTTAGTCTCCTGTTGGAGGAACTGTTTGGGAAGGATTACGAGGTGTGGCCTTGTTGGAGGAGGTGAGTCACTGGGAATGGGCTTTGAGGTCTCAAAAACCACACACGAATTCCCTCTAACCCTCTGGAACCAGGTACCCAATTAAACACTTTCTTCTATAAATTGCCTTGGTCATGGTGTGTCATCACAGCAATGAAAAGTACTAATACAGAAGCAAGCACTTGCCCAGCATGTACCAAGCTATGGGTATGATCCTCAGCACCCTGTAAACTGGGCATGGTGGCACATGCCTGTACCTTGAACACTTTGGAGGTGGAAGCAGAGTTTAAGGTCAGCCTAGACTACATTCTCAAAAAAAATTTAAAAAGCAAAACAAAAAAAGAGCCCTCTAATACAGTCTGGAGGTGGCTGCTCTTTCTAAAAGACTCCTTCTTCTAGCTTCCACATGCACCAGCCATACGTGTAACACACAGCCATACATCAAGGCAAAACAACCATGTACACACACACACAAAAACTATACACATACAAAGATGGATGATGGATGGATGAACAGACAGACCCCACATACAAACACTTCATTACCACTGGGCATATCCATCAGGCTTGCCTGGGGTCCCCTGATGGACTTCCTATATCACCTGTTCAATAGTCAGATGCCATTTCATACATGAAGCACACAGTTTTAGACTCTACAGATCCAAGGATCTCACATTTTTGAGTGTTCATCAAATCCTCTGGGGTATTTTGATTCCAAGCCTTAAAACATAGTCCACTGTTTCCATAACAATTATCTCCCAGTGGGTCTAGGTCTAGACCAAAGTTATCCCATTTCTGGTTCTGGTTTCATTTCCTTCCTAGGTTGATTTGTGAAGATTTACAATTGGGTAAAGGATTTACAAACACACTGTCCTTCCTCAAAACTCCTTCCCTAACAGGAATGACCAGAACTAAGACACTCCTTCTTCTTCCTAGGAATTACTTTTAAATCCTGCACCTATGCAATTGAAGAAGATTCAGTGAGGCTTTCATAAGTAGCAGAGGCCACGACTTGGGGTTGAAAAGGGAGACAGAAGTATCCTGAGCAAAGTAGACACAGTCACAGGCCATGTGCTACGTGCCCAGGGATGGGGGATCTGGAGGTCAGGTCTTTGCAGCACAGTGCAGCCTGAGAAGCACTTTTCCAGTTTGCAAGGATATGGGGAGAAATGCAACTCTGGGTATGGCCCCTATTCTGGAACCAGGCAGCGACAGCCCACGTGGGAACAACCTGAGCCCAGGACTCATTCCTTCCTCCAATTTAGCCAGTGGAGATGAGAAGAAAGTTCCAGTCATTACCTACAGTTAAATTCCCTACAAGCCAAATAGAGGGAATCTTAGAAGAAACCATAACACTGAGAGAGAGAAAATACAGAAAGGTTATTAAGAACAGGAACTCTTCCTGCTTTAGGCTCAGTGATCCTGGGCCAACTGGTCTACCTGTTCCTTTTTTTTTTTTTTTTCCCAATCTCTTCAGTGAAAGTAATAGTTCTTTTAAATGTATTATATTTTGATTATATGTAAGACACTGTAGCTGTCTTCAGACACTCCAGAAAAGGGAGTCAGATCTCATTAAGGATGGTTGTGAGCCACCATGTGGTTGCTGGGATTTGAACTCAGGACCTTCAGAAGAGCAGTTGGGTGCTCTTACCCACTGAGCCATCTCTCCAGCTCAATAGTTCTAATCAATAGCATAAATTCACCATGACCTTGGAGTGGGTTAACACAGATAAGGCTTGGGAATAGAACCATTTAACTCCATTATCTTGACTGGCTTACCATTCATTCATTGTCTCAGACCTAAAAACACTCAGCGTACAACTTAACGTCCTTTGGTTTACAAAAGATAAAACTTCTTAGCATCATACGTAAACTGGTATCCATGCTTCCCCATTGGTTCTGGGGGACTACAGGAGGTACAGATTTCACTTCTGTTTTGTCTTCTGTGCTTTTGTTTGCGTGCTTGCTTTTTAAGATTTGTTTTTATGGAGCTAAGAGAGCACTAACTGCTCTCCAAGAGGACCTGGGCTCAGTTCCCAGCACCCACAAGGTAGCTCACAACCACCTATAACTTCAGTCCCAGGGTATCTGATGCCCTCTTCTGGTCTTTGCAAGCACGAGCCATACACACATACATGCACACACATACATGTACACACATACATGCAGGCAAGCACTTACACACGTAGGTTTTAAATAAATAAATCTGTTTTTAAAAGCCAAATTGAAATTTACTTTCATTATTTTTTCAATTATCTGTCAGAGTGTGTGCATATGAGCGCAAATCCCTTGAAGGCCAGGGCATGGGATCCCCTGGAGCCAGAGTACACGTGATTATGAGCTGTCCAAGGTGAGTGCTGGCCACAGAAACTCCATCTTTGGCCAGCCCCTGAACTATTTTTTAATTTTGTTCTTTAACAAGAAGTTGAGTCCCTAACATCTCCCTGTCTACATTTAGCCATCTTAATGACCAGCTTACTTAACAAATGTTCTGTGCAGTTGACCCTCTCTTAACCTCCTACATTGCACATAACACTATTCCATAGACAAATAGGGTTGTGAATGTCTATAATCCCAGCACTCAAGAGTCAGAAGCAAGAAGATCAGGAGTTCAATCTGGGTGTGGTGGCGCACGCCTTTAATCCCAGCACTCAGGAGGCAGAGGCAGGCGGATTTCTGAGTTCAAGGCCAGCCTGGTCTACAAAGTGAGTTCCAGGACAACCAAGGCTCTATAGAGAAACCCTGTCTCAAAAAAAAAAAAAAAAAAAAAAGAAGAAGAAGAAGAAGAAGAAGGAGATGATCAAGAGTTCAAAGCCACATGGGGATACATGGCAAGTTTCAGGACAGCCTGTACTATGTGAAGCCTGTCTCCAAAAACAAAAAACAGAAAACAAAACCTTACATTCCAGGATATTAATAAAACGTTAAAATTCAGGTAACCCTGCCAGCCAAAACTAATCTTAAGATCCTTTCAAAAGGAAGTCTTCCTTGCGCTTTGAAAGCTGTTTGCTTCTTCCTTTTACTGGTAGATGAGGTGGCACTCACCAGATGAACAGGTCAGCTGGCCACTGGACTCAGCAGCTGCAATATCTCTATGATCTAACCAGCACAGGCCACTGGCAGAGTTTTCTAAGCAGGCCTTTTCAGAGTCCAAAAGATAAAGGCTAAATTTCGAGCAAATTCCAGCTTCTCGCCAGGGCTTCTGAGCACAAAAGATATCTGCCTCTCGGTAAAGCTCATTCAAAAGCTGGAATGGAAGAGCTAGCCACCCCAGGAGCAAGAGGAAAGCTCTCTTTATCTGATTTGAGCTTGGACCAGAATTCAGACAGCTGGACGCAGTTGCAAGGACGTGGACACACTGCCATCTACTGGCCACATTGTGCATAGCAGAGGACGTGTCCTCCCGCAATAGCTATGTCTCCCCCAACATCCCTTTTCCTCCTTTTTCAATTTGGAAGAATACGGGTGTCTCACTTAGAGTAGAGCCTTAGATGCAAGAAGCTGGGGATGGGTGTTTTATCTGGGAGATGATTCTGGGACTATGAGGAAGACAAGATGGGTTTCAGCTGCCATGCGTTCCACCCCACAGCCCAGAGCAGCAGACAGGATGCCTCAGAGAACGAACAGCAAGGAGAGGCTGAGACATGCATCTGTACATCTTGCTCTCTCTGAAAGCCCAGGGGAAGTGGTGTTGTGCACCAGTTATCTCTGCTTCTATTCTTCTCTATGAGCTGCCTACAGCCCTGTCTGGTGCCAATTTTTCCCATTTTACCGAAGTTTGGGATATGTGAGTGTGTTATCTACCAATCATGCACCACCAGGCAGAAAGGGGACTAAGCTTTGACTTTCAGCTACTCACCCAGTCTCTCTGTGGTTCCCCAATTTTTAAATGAAATAGCCCTAGGGACCTAACTCAGCACAGTGCACAAGGTTAACCAAGAATATACTTTTTAAAGTGTTTAAACGTTCATCCTAGCTTGAAAAGCACTGCATAAACGTCAGCATTCATTCAACAAATATTCCCTGAGCATCTACGTCCCAAGGATGCAACAACAATGAAATGTGCGCCCCCCCCCCATGCTCTTGGCCAGAGTCTCACTAGCCTACGTGGCTCAGAGTCACCTGGAGAACTGTCAGGGGTGTTTGTTTCATCTTTGTTTCGTGGTTTTAATCCAGAGCCTCACACGTGCTAGGCAGGTGTTCTATCACTGAGCTACCAACCCCAGACCCGTGACCTTCTTAGAGCACAGATGAGAGGGCCCCACTTCCAGGGTCTCTGAGACCTTGGAGTCTGCACTGCCATCCCGGCTCCAGGCGCCACTGAGGCTGCTGGCCCAGGAGGTCACATTTTAGGAATCATTAGCCAAACGGCACGTGACAGCACAAGCCTGTAGTCTCATACTCCAGAGGCAGAGACAAAATTACCTAAGGTCAGGGCTAGCTTTGCCCATAAACTAGCAAGTTACAGGACAGCAAAGGTTGCATAGTGCGGACCTGTGTCCAAAACCAACAACAAAACTATATGTATGCACAATGGAATATCTTCCAGCCTTAAAAGGGAAGACATTGAGGCCTGAGAGGTGGCTCAGCAGTTAGGAGCTGTTGCTAAAATTCATTCCCTGAGAGAGACAAATGTCTACCCCTCCTCCTAATGCCAAATCCCACCAAAGCTCACCCAGAAGTACCAATGACTTTATCAATCATACTTACATAGCGGAAGGTGTGGGATAATGGCCGTGCATGTGGATAACCTTAAAACGGCGCACCAGAAGGTCTGCATCCAGCAGGGATGCCGGTGTCCCCTCACTGTTCTCCACTCTAGCCCTTCCCCCAAGACCACATGCAATTAAGGGGAAATTGCATACACCTGCGTAGGATTCTCAGCTGAGGATCCCTTGACTCTCCCCACAACCCCCTTCTAAGCGGGACGGTAAATAATCAACAGGTTCGGCTGTGACAATCGCAACAGGCCCAGCACAATTCCTGAAAATGATGACAGTTCAGATCAAAGGATAGTCCTGCCCAACCAGAGTGATTGCTGTTTTTGCAAAGGCCCCGGGTTCAACTCCCAGCACCTACTGAAGCCTCACAACCCTGGGTAACTCCAGTTCCAGGAGTCTTGACTCCTTATCTCTGCAGCTTCCACACATGTGGTACACATATACACACTCAGTCACACACACTTGTGTGTATTAAATAAATGAGTACATTTTACAAGTTGTTTTTAAGAAGAAAACAGGCTGGTAAGCTGACTTGGTTGGCAAAGGTGATTGCCACCAAGCCATGATGAGTTCAATCCGTAGGACTCAAGTTGTAAAAGTAGAACTCTTAAAATCTGTGCCCTGGGCTGCAGCAGGTAAGAGCACCGACTGCTCTTCCGAAGGTCCTGAGTTCAAATCCCAGCAACCACATGGTGGCTCACAACCACCTGTAACAAGATCTGATGCCCTTTTCTGGAGTGTCTGAAGACAGCTACAGTGTACTTACATATAATAAATAAATAAATCTTTTTTTTTAATCTGTGCCCTGAGCCCCTCGCCATACACACACACAGACACGCACACATGTGCGCGCGCATAAGTAGATGTTAAGATTTTTACAGGAGGAAGTGAGAGTGAAGTGAGAAGAGAGGGGAGGAGGAGGGAGTAGGAGGAGGGAGAGTCATGGAGCAGGAGAAGAGGGAAAAAAAAGAAGGAAGGAGAGTGAGCAGAAGGGGGCAGGAAGAAAGAGCAGAAGGGGACAGGAGGAGAGGGCAGGAAGGGGCAAGAAGAGTGGGGCAGGAGGAGGGGGCAGAGGGAGCAGGAAGAGGCAGGAAGAGTAAATAGCTCTGGCATTTGAAATGACTTGTATGGGACTGGAGACACTTTGCTAACTGAAATAAACCAGACAATGACACTTAGACAAGGAGTCTGAAGCATTCAAACTCAAAGAAGCAGAGAGTAGCGAGGTGGTTACCGAGGCTGGAGAATGAAGGGAACCTGGAGGTGATGTCAAAAGGCACAGATCTCAGGCCAGGGTACTATTGTTTTTTAGTTCTTCCAGGCCTCATACTGAATAACAGTTGAGAGGAGAGAGAGATACATTTCAAAACTGTGGAATGACCCAAATGTTCTCAGAACAAAGAATTTCTGCGGTGTCCAATGTAACCAGCTTAATTATTGCTCACTTTATCTATACATCCTCCCCTCGCTTGGAGCCCCAACAATTTATACAACTGTAAATTGCCAATTTACAATTTCAAAAGAATCATTAGCTACACTTCCATTCCAGAGCAGGAGGAGCAAAGGCAAACTCAGCCCTGTCAGGCAGTAATTACTGACAGGAAAAGCGGCAGAGGGTGAGGGGACCGGGCTCAGAAGGGAGGCCTCTGATTGACAAGGTAGAATTGGAGGAGGAGCATGGCATTAACGAGCAAATCAAAGTTGGGAGGGGGAGGGGACGGTCTTAGCCTGGCTGGAAACTTCTTTCATCGTGACATTCTGAAAAGAAACAGATGAACCTTCAGAAGTCACGTGGCAGCGTCACACCTGCCCACGACTGTCCATAGAAGCCACGGAGACAACATCCTGAGATCCTCAAGGAAGGGGCACAGACCCTGCCTCTCACTGGGATGTGTGTCGGAGAAACTGTGGACAAAGCTTCCACAGAGGAAGTAGACACTGCGTGCTTGTGTCTCTTATGTTTCTAAAGAAAAGGAGGGCAGAGAGGGAGAGGAAGAAAAAGAGGATGAGAGAGAACAAGGGAGGAAAGGAAGGAGGGAAGGAGGGAGGGAGGGAGGGAGGGAGGGAGGGAGGGAGGGAGGGAGGGAGGGAGGGAGGGAAGAATTGAATCTCACCTCAGTTTGTCCTCATCTCTGCTCTTGGCAAAGTTGTTAGAAAGTTGAAAGACCTCAGAACAAACACTATTACTAGTCCAGAAATTCAGGGCCGGTAGACATAAATAGCAATGGAAAGCCAGCAAAGCCAGTCTTTGAGAGACTAAAGGATGGTCACAAGCTCAAGGTGTTGGTGAGAAAAACAGCTCTCACCTCAAAGGAAAACAGCAATGTCTTCTAGAGCCAGACTTGAGACGACAGCCCAGAGCAGGTTTAGGTTTCCCCAGATACCATGTTCCAAGGAGGTAGCAATTTCGTGAAATGTTTATAGTAATGAGATGAAGAAGATGGTAAGATAACAATACACTGTTCGAGTGCTCAGGCCGGCGGTTACAACATGGGAGACACTCTGCTGCTGACCACTGTGTCTGGCAGCAATCTTAGCCCTTCGGTTGGTGAAACTATGGTCTGTTCATACATTCTACCTAACAGTCACAAAAGATGTTCGGTGACATCCAGAAGAGGGCAACACACAGGGGCTAAGCTGGACCCACAGAAATGATGTGCAGAAACATTTTTGTCTTAACCTCTTGTGCTCTGCTCTTTGGTTATCACACCACTGAAAGAACGGATCCCAAGAAAGTCATTTCCCCAGGGATCTCTGGCTGGGAAGAACAATATCTGGGGTTCCCAGCAGAGGAACTTGTCTCCAGGAGAAAGATTTACAACTCATCAGATGACCTTGCTGGAGAGACTTTGGGCTGAAGCAGCGATGGACACACATCCACACACTTTGCAACTGAAATTCACCCCTGCTTTTTAAACTAAAATATTAAAAACACACACATACACACACACACTCCCTCTCAGCTAAGTCTTTTCTTATTCCCTCCCCTGCATGCATCACTCACCTGCTCAGACATTCACAAGTGCTCCCCAGACAGCTCAGTGAAATGAATTCAGACTTCTTCCGTGAATAAATGAACAAGCACTTACCAAAAAAGTCATTATTGAAAGGCTGAAGGGGAAAGCCAGGCAAGGAATCAAACAACCCCACGACAAGACAGGTGTAATGTCGGGAGGGAGGCATGCGCAAGGGAGAGAGTCACTGTCCACTTACAAACTAGGCATAGCTATAGGAACAAAAAGGCAGAGGGAGCAGAGTGGGTAGAAAAGTTGACATGGCGGGGTGGGGGGCGGGGACCAGGAACGGTGAGTGAGAGACTATGGGGATAAGGACCAATCTACTGTGGCCATTACTAGGGGTGAAATCGTGAGAACAGACAGAATCTAGAAATACAAGTTTCTTTACTTAATACAAATTATTATAGTTTTGAGAATTAGAACCATTTAACCAAAACAAAGGAGCTTTACTAAACAGCGCAGCCCTGACTAACAACTTTAAAGCACCTTTAGCTCCCCATTCATTTTTTTCTTCTCTGCTTCACTTAAAACAAATGTACTCCCTCCTATCATGTGTTATTGCGTGCTTTGTCTTCCAAACTATATTGTCTCAGCTTCCTTCTGCCGTTCTGAATTCTCCCTCTCCTTCTGAGCCTAGATCTAAGCAAAGATCATTTGATATCCCTGCGTCAGGCGACTTTTCATTACTGTAACAAAATGCCTGAGACGAGCAGCTTCTTAGAAGGAAAGGTTGTATTGCCTCACCATTTCAGATGTTTCCATCGATGTGGAGTTGGCTCGTGCGAGCTCTGACCTGTGGCAACCCGTGGCGGGTGGGCGGGGCGTGTGCCGTGATGCAATGATGCTCACTTTAAGGTGACCAGGAAGCCAAAGAGCAGGAAGAGGAGAAGCAGAGGATTCCATCTTGCTGCACTCAAAGACGTACCCCGGGGTCTTAGCTTCCTTTCACTAGGTTGTTTCTTTTAAGGGTTCCACCATCTCCAACCACTAACGCAAGCATAGCCTCTGCCACACCACAGCGACCCTCCTAATCCCATTGCCTCTGCTCTGTGAGTGCCGGAGCTACAGGTATCCGCCATCCAACCTAGCTGTAGAGCTTTAGCTACGTAGCTGGTGTCCAGTTCAGTGCCTGATTCAGTACATCTGGCACGCTGTGGATGACTCTGAGGCTGCTGGCCTGGGTTCCGTGATGTGGGAAGGACCGAAGCAGGGGAAGGGGACAAGTCGCTCAACGTCTCCTGGCCTCGGTTTATGTGCTAGAAAGTCACTTCAAAGATTCACTGCCAGCTGTGATGATGACAAGTGTCTGCAATCCCAGGCAGAAGCTCCCTGAACAGTATAAGAAAGCAGACTGAGTAAGCCATGAGGGGCAAGACAGCAAGCAGCGCTCCTCCATGGCCTCTGCCTCCAGGAAATAATTTCAGGGACTGAAGAATAGGATGGCAGGATATTAAAAAGCTTCTTCCTCCCACAGGAAACCATCAGCACCGTAAACAACAAGTCCTGGTGAGGATGTAAGAAAAGTGGACCCCGCCGGGCGTGGTGGCGCACGCCTTTAGTCCCAGCACTCGGGAGGCAGAGGCAGGCGGATTTCTGAGTTCGAGGCCAGCCTGGTCTACAAAGTGAGTGCCAGGACAGCCAGGGCTACACAGAGAAACCCTGTCTCGATAAAAACCAAAAAAAAAAAAAAAAAAAGAAAAGTGGACCCCTTATGCTGCTGGTAGGGGTGTGAATTGGAACAGCTACTATGGAAATCAATCCACAGGGTCCTAGAAAGAGGAGGTCGGGGGAAGCTTGTAAGAGCCAGGGTGCTGGAAGTTTGCTTAGAAATGTCAGAGAAGCTACACCTGTGATCTCTCATCAACACGGTTAGTAGCAGCTTTTTCTCAGTTAAGGTTTAAATGACTTTTCAAATGACTCTAGTGTGTGTGGCGTTGGCAAACCATTATCCAGCACGCCATATGCCCCCACCATGCTTCTTGCCTCACTCTGGCTCTGTAGCGGTGTGTG
Source organism: Mus caroli (assembly GCF_978045245.1). Lineage (NCBI taxonomy): Eukaryota > Metazoa > Chordata > Mammalia > Rodentia > Muridae > Mus > Mus caroli. Next base: position 104,978,568 of record NW_028227266.1, read on the forward strand.
AGATCGGTTACTATAGCAACTCCAGCGTTGTTCTTTAGGATGCCTTGGTTGTTAGGGTCTTTTGAGCCTCCATATAAAAAGTCATTGTAATTTTGTTGGGGATTGCAATGAATCTATAACTCACTTTAGGTCTTAGACCTATTTTCACAACATTAAACCTACCAATCCATGAGCACAGGAAGTCTCCCAATCTTCCAGTGTCTTCAGTTTCTTCCTTAGGCTTTTTTTTTTTTTTTTTTTTTTTTTTAAAGAATGATTTATTTTAGGTGTGTGAGTACACTGTAGCTGTCTTCAGACATACCAGAAGAGGGCATCAGATCCCATTACAGATGGTTGTGAGCCACCATGTGGTTGCTGAAAATTGAACTCAGAACCTCTGGAAGAGCAGTCAGTGCTCTTAACTGCTGAGCCATCTCTCCAGCCCCTTCCTTAAGCATTTTAAGATTTTCCTTGCAGATTTTTCTTGGTTAGGTTTACTCTACCTATTTTAATTGCATTTGAAGCCACTACAAATGAGATGCCCCCCCCCCGTCTTTTTCTCCACATTATTGGTGTATGGAAAAGCTACTGTTCTGTGAGTTTATTTCTTTGTTTGATTTAGAGACAAAGTCTCACTATGTAGCCCCAACTGGCCGAGAAATATGTAGACCAGGCTGGCCTCAAACTCAGAGATCCAACTGCCTTTGCTTGTTGAGATTAAAAGTGTGTGCCACTAAGCCCAGCAAAGCTGTTGATTTTTCTACGTTGATGTTGTTTGTTTTTAGATTCTACTTACTTTCTGTGTATGGATTTAAGGTTCCTGCAAGGGTCTTGGCTCACAAGGAAACAATCCTGGAGAGGTGAAGGATATACTATGAATCAGCGTCACCTCAGCAGAGTCTGACATCATGGCTTATTTTCTTTGCACAGTTAAGTTCGGTAAAATTCTGGGGGAAAAGTCTCCGAGTGACAATTATCACAAAAAGCTTCAGGGATGGCTACACTGAGACTCCCACTCGAAGTAAATCTCTATAGCAAAGCACCTGCGATCTTCACAATAATAATGAATTCTACTGACTGATACACAGTGCTCAGGGTAAAGACCCAGGGAGAGGGACTTATAACAAAGGATAGATCCTGTTGACGGAGGACGAAGAGTACATGGGACCTCCTTCATAAGGAAGAGTTCTTTTCACTGAAAGACAAAGCTTAAGATTAGAGCCTTAACGGTGCTCAGGATTTGGGGGGAGAGGGAGCCCAGGGGTGGGGATTAAAGAAAACAGCTGGCTCCACAGAACACCAAGAGATCACCAGATCGTTAGACAGCATCCACTCCAGTCTTCCGGGAGAAAGGGTCTTATTTCCTTCCCTTGCAGAAAATAGGTCTGCATGTTTAACAATTCTAGTTTCTCCAGTGCTTTCTTTCTCTAAGCCGTGCCTTCTATATATGTGTGTTTTGTCTGTGTGTACATCTGCACACCATTACCATGCCTAGAACCTGCAGAGATGAGATCAGAAGATGATGCCAGATCCCCTGGGACTGGAGTTCCAGATGGTTGTGAGCCTCCATGTGGATGCCGTGAATCAAACCATGGTCACTAGGAAAATAGCCAGTGGTGTTAACTGCTGAGCCATCTCTCCAGCCCCTATGTTGATTTTTTAACAGCTATGAGGATTCAAGTTCCAAGACAGGATACTAACTGCTTTCTAACTGGTTACTCTATAGAAATGTTACATTAGGGCTGGAGAGATGGCTCAGCCATTAAAGGCTAGGATGACGAATATATGAAATGTTACTTTAATGTAAATTCTAGTAACTATGACAAAAGTCAAAATATCCTCCTAGGTTTTTGCTTTGCTTTGCTTTGCTTTGCTTTGCTTTGCTTTGCTTTGCTTTGCTTTGCTTTGCTTTGCTTTTTTAACATATGAAGCAGTTTGATTAGGTTGTCAGCGATTTAGAACATCAGTTTGTGAGGGTACATCCCATTTGTCGGAGAGAACCGAGATCGCAGGTAACCCTGGAGCTGAGCAACCGTTTTCATCTCTAGCAAAATCCGCAAGTCCACAGTTTTCTGACCAGCCTTGGGGGGCTCTGTAATCTCTGTATTCCGCCTTCTCCAGGAAGATGACCTCGCCCGCCTGGCACCTGGGTCTGTGCAGCTGCTACTTCTTGTCGGATGCATCTGTTAGGTGTTTGGGGATTTTAACCTTGCTGATACCAACTTTTGTAGAGGTGGTGATGACAAACTTGTGGTGTGTTCTGCGCAGATGAGCTCGGTTGAGGGCAAGAGGTCAGTCACAAGTAGCAAGCCAGCTGTCCAGCTGCTTCAGGAAAACCACTCTCTTGCCCCTGTGGTGCCTGGTGAGGATGATCAGGAGGACAGTCCCGGGAGTGATGCTCACAGGCAGCCTTCTCACTCCAGCGCTGACTGGAGACCTTTCTGCCCCGGCTCAGCAGCTCCTTAGGCACGTCTTCACTAGGATAACACCTAGGCATTTTGTAAAGCTGAACCACCCAGGTACTGCCATTCTTGTTACCACCGACTGGCTTGTGACAGTAGACAGGACCTACCTTGGATTTTGCACTGAGTATCTCCTTTTTTGTACAGGCATTTCTGGGATATAGAGTAGATGGTGAGTACTGTAGGATTTTTCTCCCTTGTGTCAGGCTCCTTGGCTTTTTCAGTCGCCATCTTGCAAGATGGAAAAGAAAGGCTTCAGTTTTCCTAACCTCTTCATAGGAAGGAGGGCAGGCAGGAATCTTATGGAAGTCTAAGATAGTAAGTGCACTAATTATTTTTTTATTGTGATAAAATGCCATGACCAAGAAAACGTGCAGAAGGATTTATGTTGGACTTATGGTTCTAGGGGGATAGGACTCCATCCCCATTACAGTTGGGAATCACAGCAGCACACAGCAGGCATGATGGCAGGAATAGCTGAGAGCTCACATCTCGGAACTGCAAGCAGGAAACAGAAGGATCAAACTCCAAATGCTGCAAGTCTTTAAGCTCTCAAAGCCCCCACCCCCACCCCCACCCCCACCCCCACCCCCACCCCCACCCCCACCCCCACCCCCACCCCCACCCCCACCCCAGTGACTTACTTCCTCCAGCAAGGCCACACCTCCCAAGCCTCCCAAAGCAGCACCAACCACAGACCAAGTATTCAAGTGCCTGAACTATGGGGGTTGGGGGGCATCTCATGCAAGCCACCACAAGTAATTGCAAAACCAGTTTAATAATTTTTTTTTTACAAGAGTATGTAAAAGAATGCCAGAGTTGGTGAAATCCTGAGCTAAGCAGGATTATCCCTGAGAGGATAACCCTTCTTCCTAGACTAATCCAACCATTGTATGTGTGGCTAGCCTTTGTCCATGTGTGTCCTTGTGCAGGCAGAGGCTAGAGGACGATGCCCACTATCCAGTCCTATCTATAGTCCTTTGATACAGGGTCTCTCCCTGACCCTGGAGCTGGGATTATCATCAAACCTCAGCAACCATCTGTGGCTACCTTCCCATAGAACTGAAGTGACAGGCACACGTGGCCATCCCTGGCTTTTTACATGTGTTCTGGGAATCCAACACACCCCCATGCTTTTATACATTGAGAGTTTACTTGCTGAACCATCTTTCTAGTCCCTAGATCTGGAAGGTTCCAAAGTGGAGCCAGCTATAGATGAGGATGAGGGAAAGAGAGAATCAGACGGACAGGCAATCAACTCTGACTAGTTGTTGATTTTTAAAACAGATGTTGAGAGAGAAGAGGAGTTATTTGCTTGGCAGCCTTGGGGCTGGAGAGGTGGCTCAGTGGTTAAGAGAACTGCTGCTCTTCCAGAGGACCTAGGTTCGATTCCCAAATGCTAACCTTGTCAGTGGTGATGCATACATCTCTATTCAGAGGATTCTGGTAGCAGTTAAGATAAGGGAGACAGGGAAGGGCAAAGTGTGGATGTGTTAGCCTTTTAGAGTGACTTCACCTAGATCCAACACCCTCTTCTGACTTCCTCGAGCACATGCATGCATGTGATATACATTAAACACAAACATATACACATTAATAAAAAAACAAATATATATTTTAATCCCCTGGTCTGTGTGCAAAATATAGCTTCTGGAGTGAATCTGATACTGTGGGTCTGGGAAGAACTCAGGAATCGTCAATCCCACTGTATAAAAAGCTTCTCATGAAGGTAGGCCTTGGTATATGTTTCATGAAAGCCTTCACATCTGGGGATCTGGCCCTTACCTGTGATCCCAAAACTTGGTAGTCTGTAGTTAAGAAGTTCGAGACCAGCCTGAATTCTATACCAAGACACTATGTCCAACAAACAAACAAACAAACAAACAAACAAACAAGAAGCCTTCTCTACCTGCTTGCATTGCAGACAATGTCCCAAGCCTACCCTGTCTGCAGAGGCTAGCAACTATAGGATGTTTTTATAGAGAATTCATCGGAGAGCAATTTACAGAAAGAGGAAATTGGAAATTAAAAGATGCCATTTATTTCGGCAGTCTTCCAAATGCTGTTTTAGAGTTCTCTTTACTAAGGGGTTGGGAGCTGCTCACGCTTTTCATAAAGAATGTGACAGTGGCCAAATCAGCTTCACAGGTGGGTAGTCTCAAAGCAGTGGAAAGTCCACTAGTGCCACCTAGAGGCCACCACAAGCCTACACTGAGTGCAAAGCAAAGTTAGAGGACAGTTCTTGGGGCAGCAGATTGTAACAAGGGCAGTGACAGCTGCAACTAAGGATTTAACCAGTAGTTTGCTTTTTGTCCTGTCCTGTCCTGTCCTGTCCTGTCCTGTCCTGTCCTGTCCTGTCCTGTTCTGACAGGTCTCAGGTAGCTCAGACTGGCCTTCAATTGTCTGTCTATGTAGTCAAGAATGGCTTTGAACTCCTAATCCTCCTGTCCCCATTCCTCTAGGGCTGAGATTGCAGCAGTGTCCCATCATGCCCAGTTTGTTCAGTGCTGGAGATAGAACCCAGGATTTCACACATGCTAGGCAAACATTCTACCAGCTAAACTACAAACCTACCTCTCCAGTCCTTGAAATTTTGGGAGTGTGGTAAATTGTCAACTTGACTAGTTCTGGGATTAACTAAAATCCAAGTGGCTGGGTATCCCTGTGAGGGATTTTTTTCTTAATAAAATTGTTTGAAGTAGAAAGACCTACTTTGAAGCAGGATCTTTTGAGGTGGGAAGAGCCGCCTTTAATCTGGGCCACATCTTTTGCTGGCAGACTATTTAAAGGGTATGGGGAAAGGATGCTTGCTCTCTTTGCCTGCTTACTCTCACCCTCTCTCACAAGTCCATTCCTTCACTAGCATTAGAGCCTACTTCTTCAAGATTCTAGCGTATACTGAAGACCAACTGAACAACCAGCCTCAGGGACTGAACAACTACTGGATTCTTGGATCTTCCATTGTTAAACAACCATTGTTTGACTAGCTGAACCACAACCTGTAAGCCATTCTAGTAAATCCCCTTTCAGTGGATAGACAGACAGACAGACAGATATAGATGATAGATTCATTTTATCAATTCTGTTTCTCTACAGAATCCTGACTAAAATAGTGACCATGCCCCATTTTTTTAATTTTCTTTTTAAAACTGGGCCATCATCACCAGCTTCATATTTAACATCATCACCACCATCCATACTTCATGCCATTGTTACCATCACCACTAGCACCAAGACCATCATTGAAATCTTCACCATCTTCACCATAACCAACTCCATCACTACCAACCACCAGAACACCATAACTAATACCATCATCACAAGCACCACCACTACCAGTATCACCTCCACACCCTCCACTCCCATATTCACCACTAATGCTTCCACCTTGGTCCTTACCTTCAGCACTCCTACCAGCCTCGATACCATCACAGCCACTGCCTACATCACTCTTGGGATGCTTATTTCATGTTCCTATTTCCAACACACTGAACACTGCCTCCTGGAGAGAAGAGCCAAGTTCACAAGGCTCAGGAAGTAAACAAAATTTACAGGGCACAGGAAGTTCCTAAAACCTACAGGATTCACATGGCCCCATCCCCACCCCCAAAGTTTTACATGCTGAGTTGGTCAGAAGGCTCCAGGGATGCAGCCTTTGTGAGTTTCTACCCACAGCTACCTTGAGTAGGCCTTTCAGCCATGCAGATGGTTTGAGGCACTCATGCTCCTTGTAGATAACAACAGTAAACTTTCTGGTTCACTAAGCTGGACTTAGATGGAACTGTGGCTATGATCTGTCATCTCTGGCCTATCCAGGTGCTTGCTCATGTTTCTCCAGTGAGTCACCCACCATCATCACCATCATTTCCTCCATCATCACCATCTCTGCATCCATCAGTTACTTCCTCCATCCCCATCAGCACCTATACAGCACCACACCTCATTCCATTAGGCCACTGAATTCCAAACTGTCTAGAGAATTCTTCTTACCAAGAAAATAAAGCATTAGATACGTTTCACTCTGTCATGTCTGTCTGTCACAACCAAACATAAATATCAGCTAATGTCACACTTTCCACTTAATCCTAACATCAGTCAGAGCATTTGGCTAATGACAGCTTACAAGTGAGTTGTCATTTCTCTGTGACACATCACTGTGGTTTCAGTTCCTCAGGACCCTTTTTCAGAAACATCACCTCCAGCCCCAGAAGTGATTCTTTTTTTCTGCTTTGTTCTGTTTTAACTATGGGGATTGTTTTAGTTCTTTTGATTTTTTTCTTCAGCATATAAAATATGAACCATTAGCATCTTCATGCACGTGAAGGTTGCGTCACCTTCCCTTGTCCCGCTCTCTGTCCTCATGGTCCACTTCTTTCCTGTAAGTAGTTTTGATTCCATGTGAGATACCTTTTTGACATGCACTTTTAAAATCTAAGCCTTACATATGAAAACACGTGATATGTCTTTTAAACCCCCCCCCCTGTCATCCTCTCTTGTTCCCTCCCCCTTAGATACCTTCCTCCCCACATAAGTCCCCTTTCTACTCTTAATATATATATATTTAAATCTAGATCCTATGTGGGAGAAATCGTGGCTTCTGTCTTTCTGCATCTGGCTTCTTTGATGTAACACAAGGCTTTGCAGCCCCATCTCTTTTCCTCCACACAGCACTGATTCTTGGGGGAGGATAAGCCTCCATGTTGTATAACCACAGTTTCCTTATTCATCCACCTGTTGCCTGGCACCCAGGCTGGGTCCACACCTTACTAAATAGCCCACCAAGGACTCTTCAGTAATCCGAGAAATGCCCTGGCCTCCTTGTAGTGTAACAGACATAGCCCTGGGAATACAGCCTAAGGCACATCACCTCCCTCCTCTCCCCAACCTGGCTGTCCTCTAGAACTCAGATCTTGGAACACGATGGCCTAAGATCTTCCAAGCAGTAAAGTTTTTGTAGAAACTTGAGGTCAGGGCTTGCTGTTCCCACTTCACAGGTAGGGAGACTGAGACCCTGAGATGGAGTCCATTGTAAGCATACACACTAGTCAAACAGAGCTGGACTGGCCTCTGGACCCTCTGTCCTTGGGCCCTCCATGCTACCTCTCCTGGTTCTATCACCCCCTTCCTGGCTGGCTGTCAGAGCAGGCAGCTGGGCCTAGTGATGAACAGGGTGTGCTATGGGGAGGGGGCTAAGAATAGGGAGCAGGTGGGGAAGCAGCAGGTGCGGGATAATAGGGCCACCAGGGGAGACCCAGGGAGCAGGTGCTGCCCATGGGGGGGTGGGGGGGTGAAGTTGTCATTGTATAGCCAGCTCTGGTGGGCTCAGGGCAGAAGGGGAATTCCTGTGAGCCCCTGGGCCACCCTGGCTCATGCTCAGAGATCCTTGGGATGCATGGGCTCAGGCACACAGCCAGGCCCCTCCCCTGGGTCCCAGCAACCCTACCAGGTTGCCATGACAACCAACACTTTCATCCCTGTCCCTTTGTCTGGTCATGGTTCAGCTTTTGTGAACAACCATAATTGGGAAGTGGGGGGAAGGGACCAGCCTCAGCTGGGATGGAGTTGTGAACCCCAGGCAATGAGGGACTGGAGGGTAGACTAAAGAAAATTAGAGATGTGAAAAGGCTGGGTTCTGCTGCCCAGTGGCCCCCTGGAGCCTCTTCTCAAGCTGCTTGGCCACATTCTCAGAGCCGGAGCTTCCGGCCTGGGATTGACCCTCAGGCCCAAGCTCTCCTGACCCACCTCTCGGCCTCCTTTTCCCATCTGTGAATGGAGCTACAGATCACCCCATTCCCATGGTGCACTGTGGCTCTGAGAGACGAATGAGTATGGGCCAAACAAGCATTTTACCTCCAAGTACAACTGGAGAAACTGAGGCATAAAGCAACGCTGGGCCCTAGTCTGAATCCTACCCACAGTGAGCAAATGGCAAAGCCAGGATTGCTGGAAGCCCAGGTCCTCAAGGGCTCAGGCCCCCAAACGTTACCCACAATATTGACAATCGATTCTCCCTGACACTCCTGTGGGGAGGAAACAAGAATTTGATGAGCCTGTGAAGAGGGAGGCCTACGGTGCTCTGCCTCCCGTCATAACCCAGCCCCCATCAATGTGTGATAAGATCTCTCCTCTGAAGAGAGAAAACAAGAGGCCTCGCTTTACCTTCCCATTCTTCCACATTCACCCCTGCACGATTCCACAGCCCCCAGAATGGCTGCTTTCTCCCTGCTCTAGGCCTGAGTCACTGAGAGTGGTAAAGAAAGATCAGCACCCTCTCTGAGCCCTTAAAAGCCCCCCTGAGATGGCCCTGGCTTGTGCTAGAGAACCCCTGAGCTGAAGCAGGAGGGAAACCACAGCCCAGCAGATGAGGGCTCCTGGGACGGGACAGGGCAGGACGCTGGAGGCAGGGCGGCAGGCTAGCTACTGAGATGGGGTAGGAGGACCCTTTGTTCGTTTGTTTGTTTTATGAGACAGGGTTTCTCTGTGTAACAGACCTGGCTATCCTGGAAGTGGCTCATAAACCAGACTAGCCTCAAACTCACAGGGATCTGCCTGCCTCTGCCTCTGCCTCTGCCTCTGCCTCTGCCTCTGCCTCTGCCTCTGCCTCTGCCTCTGCCTCTGCCTCTGCCTCTGCCTCTGCCTCTGCCTCTGCCTCTGCCTCTGCCTCTGCCTCTGCCTCTGCCTCTGCCTCTGCGATTAAAGGCCTGTGCCACCACACCCTGCTCACCCTTTGTTCTCTCCTGGACTCCATCTTCTGGGCTTAGAGGGGATCCAGGAGGTCCTGCTAGCCTCCTGTCCTGAGCTCAGCACCCATCCAGTGCTGTGGAAGGAAGGACTCTAGGCATCCTGAGGACAGCAACCAGCATCTTCATCAGATCAGCTATTCCCTCCCCCATGCAAATGACCATCCAAGGCAGGCCTACTGGTTGCTGACATTCATTCCCTCAGAGAAGGAGGGGTTGGGAAGGGTCACGAGACCCTCACCTGAGATCCCAACTGATCCTCTGAACCATATGTGTGTATATAATTCTGCCGCAAATGTGCATGCCTTTCAGGAGGTGCTAGAGCAGCTATAGAAACTGGGAAAGGTTAACTGAGGAAACTCCTATGCAAATACAGTGAAGCCATCATCCATGCTGGGTGAACTTTCCAGTGTGTGTACTCTAGAGGTCACCCATATTCCTGTCAGTAGCTCCTCGTAGGTGCTCTGTGAGTGAGCCTAATAAACTCACTGCCTTTGTAGAATCACCCTTTGGTCTGTCACTAAGACCTTATGTGGTGAGGGTAGACATCCCTGTCTTCCCAGGCAAGGAGTTCTCACATCAGTTCAGGAAGGGTCCATAACACCAGAGATACTGGACATACATGCCAGGGTCTACTGTCTTGTCCCAGAGATCCCTGTGAACAGACACTTCAGTCAGTGTGAACCTACCCTTCTCAGCTACCACTGGGACCCCAGAGTGAGAGGCCTGAGGGACAGAGCAAGTGGCTGGGCCTGACCCTGCTGCTGTAACCTGAGAGTGGATGCTGCACAGAGAATCTACTGGAAACCAGATTCTGGAAACCAGCAGAGTGGCCCCTGCATCTCGTCACAACTGTGCTGTCCCAAGAATGTCACTTCCTCTTCCCATGAACCTCTTCCACATGACTGGCCACACAGCTAAGCTCCGGGGATAAAGAGGCAAGAGGCAAGTCAACAGGAATGCTTAGACTTAGGCTAAGGCTCTATCACTGGATGACCCAGACCAGAAGAGGACAGGGTCTACCTCTGTCACTGACTGATACTATAAGCCAGGGACTGGTTATTGAGATTTTTAGCAGCATGCCAAATGGTTTATACCCATAATGTCATGTCATCCTCACACTAGAAGGGTATGGTGGTTTAAATAGGTATGACCCACATAGACTCATGTGTTTGAATGTTTGACCCAGGGGGAATGGCAATATTAGGAGGTGTGGCCTTGTTGGAGGAGGTGTGGCCTTGTTGGAGGGAGGAAGTGTGTCCCGGGGGAGGCAGGCTTTGAGGTCACATATGTGTTCAAGCTCCCCCCAGTGTAGAACACAGGGCAATCTCCTTCTGCTACATTCTAATCAAGATGTAGAACTCTCGGCTCCTCCAGCACCATGTCCACCTGCATGCTACCGTGCTTCCCACCATGATGATAATGGACTGAACCCTGAGCCTGTAAGCCAGCCCCAATTAAATATTCTCCCTGATAAGAGTTGCCTTGGTCATGGTGTCTGTTCACAGCAATAGAGCCCTAACTAAGACATGGGACAATGGCTATTATTGTTTCCACTCAGTCAGATGATGGCTCAGTCAGGGAAGCACTTGCCTTGCAATCATAAGGACCTAAGTTCAAGCCCCAGAACCAACACTAAAAAGCCAGGCATGGTGGTGTGTGCCTGTACCACACAGTGACATGATGGTAAGATGGGAGACGGAGGCGGGTGCATCCCTGGAGCTCACTGGCTAGACGGCTAGCCTAGCTGGCCAAGTCCCAGGTCAATGAGACACCCTGTCTCAAACAAAAGGAAGAGGGGGCCTGGGGAATGACACCTAAGGTGTCACCCTCTGACCTCTCCAAACCCAGTAGCTGAGCTTCCTGAGTAATGGAAGTTCCCTTTCATGAGTGGCATCCCAGAGACTGGATGGGTGTTTGTCAGTCTGGTAACACCAGAAATGAAGCCAGCACTGAGAGCAAATCCTGTGCCCCTCTCCCTACTTAACCTCACCTGACCCTTGACTTTCAAAATAATAGGAATCACGTTTTCTTCACTGTCGTTATCATTGTCATGTAGGAGGCATCTGGGACAGCTGTCCCCTCCAGCACAGCCATTGTGTAATGTCAAAAATACCCAGGAAAGTGATGGGTGACCTTTGTTCTTACGTTTTGCAAAACAGCTGAGGCAGGAAGATTGTGAGTCTGAGGCGATCCTGAACCGCATAGTAATCCCTGTCTCAAAAGAGCTTTGTGTAACTGGGAAGTACGTCTGACGAAGGAACTAGAATCAGATGTGCGTCATTTGACCACAAACTTACACCTGTGAGAAGAACCCAGCACTGAGATGGCTTCTCCTGTGCACACTGCCCCTATGTCAGCCTCCCCATAAGATAGACTTTTTTAAAAAAATTTTTTTACAATAGACTTTAGATAAAGGTCTTCCATCTTGTTAGATGATAGCTTTTCAAATAAAGTCATCTTGTGACTGGGGAGAAGGCTCAAAAGTAAAGAACACTCACTGCTCTTGCCAAGGACCTAGGTTCAGTACTCAGCACCCACATCAGGTGGTTTACAACGGACTGTAACTCTGGATCCCGAGAATCGGATGCCCTCCTCCGGCCTCCATGAGCAACTACACACATGTGGTACACACAAATTCATGTAGGCACACACAAATTCATGTAGGCACACACATATAAATTAGAATTATAAATATTAGCCAGGCAGTGGAGGCGCATGCCTTTAATCCCAGCACTTGAGAGGCAGAGGCAGGAGGATTTTCGAGTTTGAGGCCAGCCCGGTCTACAGAGTGAGTTCCAGGACAGCCTCAAAAAAAAATTTATATATATACATATATATATGTATATATATATGTATATATATATGTGTGTGTATATATATGTATATATGTGTGTATATATGAATATGTGTGTGTATATTTATTTAAAATAATAAAGTCAGACTTGTGTTAACACTTTGTCTCTTAATTAGACTTTTTGTTCCATTTTGTTCCAGGAACTCTCTCTTGCCCTTCTTATCACAGCACAGGGTACCCAGTTGTTACCACCCATACACACACACACACCCTGATGCAACAAACTGAGACTTGTATGAACAGAAAGGTTCCTGCCCTGAGTAAAAACACTGTGACTTGCATGTCAGAAACTTCTTTCTCTGGCATCTGAAAGTGGGAATGTTAAGCACAGAAATAGTTGTTGGTTGTGCCCAGTGTGGTATCTGTGGTGGGGTAGCTTTGAGCTTATGTTTGTGGCCTTGTGTGCATAAATCAAAGATGGAAGACTCAACATCTGTCTGACCAATTGCCCCCTCAGACCCACAGGAAATATATCCCAAATTAGTGACTCACCTCTCTCTCAGAAAAGCATGAGTGCCGTCGAGCCTGACAGACAGCACCTTTACCTGGGAGTCTTCTCAGTGGCCAAGCAGCTTGGGTTTTTTAAATAAAGAATTATTTTTATGTTTACAGTGTTTTCCTGCAGGTGTGTCTGTGTACTACCTGCGAGCCTGGTGCCTTGGAGGCCAGAAGAGGGCGTTTAAAGTGAACTGGAGAGACGGCTCAGCGGGTAGGAGCACTGACTGCTCTTCCAGAGGTCCTGAATTCAAATGCCAGAAACCACATGGTGGCTCACAACCATCTGGATTGAGATCTGATGCCCTCTTCTGGAGTGTCTGAAGACAGCTACAATGTACTCATGTGCATAAATAAATCTTTAAAAAAAAAAATTTAAAGCCTTTTGAGTTTTTATTTTTAACTAAATGAATTTAGACCAAGAAAATAGGAGAGATGAATAAAAGGGGTTCCTTAAAAATGAGCTGCTCAGGGCCAAAGGGCTGGATCAGGAGCTGAAAGGTTTCAACTCCCAGCACCCAGAGGGAAGCCCACAACCATCTATAACCAGTCTCAGGGGATCTGACGCCCTCTTCTGGCCTCTAAGGCACCAGGCTCGCAGGCAGTACACAGACATACGTGCAGGAAAACACCTGTAAACATAAAAATAATTCTTTATTTAAAAAAAAAAAAAACAACAAGCTACTTGGCCATTGAGAAGACTCCCAGGTAAAGGTACTGTCTGCCAAGCCCAGTAGCCTAAGTTCAATCTCCAGGACCCACAGGGTAGAAGAGAAAACTAACCGCTATGAATGATCCTCTGACCTCTGACCTCTGACCTCTGTCCCAGACACAACTGCTTTATCACTATAACACGAACCTGAACACACATAAACCCAAAAATCTACTCAGGCTGCTATGTCAGTTATGTTACCTGAAAAGTGTTGGTCACCAACCTTACACAGAATTCGGACTCAACTGTCATTTTACAAACTAGTCACAAAAATTCAAACTGTTTAATTGACTTGGATGTCTTTTGGTCACAAATAAGTTAATTTATATTTGCTAGTAAAATAGAGATGATGTCTTCAGAGATGTTAGGATACACTTTCACCTGAATTATTTCTTGGGGTATGTGTGTGTGTGTATGTGTGTGTTTTACACACATGCAAGCACACCTTTTCTCAATAGCTTCCCTACCTTTTTTTTTAAAGACATGTTCTCTCACCGAACCCAGAGCTCACCATTTTGGTTAGACTGGCCAGTCAGTGACCCTCAGGACCTGCCCGCCTTCTCCCCACATCTGCCAGGCTGTGGTTAGAGGTGCACTTAGGTGCTAGAGCTCTTAGCTCAGGTCCTCATGTTTGCACAGCAAAGACTTTACCCACTGAACCATTTTCCTGGCCAGTTTGCTTTTTAAACAGTGTCGGTAGCTCACGCCACCATAGAGTATCTTGAACTCCTTTATAGATGTACAGATGTGGGATTATGATGCCTGCCTTGCCCCCATCGAGATTATATCATCTCTACGAGATGTGAAAGACTTGAGAACAGGTGTGTAAATGAAAGTACAAGGTGATGGTGTTGTGACCTGTCCTGGGAGACACAACACATACCACTATTCACCTCAGATAGAGAGCCCATGATAGACCAAACCATGGATACCACCAGAGTTCAACTTGGCAAACCAAAATGAGGTTTTAGGGAGTTACTTACAGGAACAGAAATTATTCAAAGAAAGCATCACCAAAACCCACCAGAAAAGCAGGAAGTCGTAGCACACTGCACAGCCTGCAAGCAGATTGGCGAGTGTCCTTCCCAGGTGGCTCCAAATAGTCTAAACCTCTTCTAGGCAGCTCAGCTGCTCTCTGCCTCTTCCAGGCAGCCAGGCTTATCTCGGAGTCTTTACAGCCTGACTCCTCGGAGAGTGATTCTCAGCCATTTTTTCTGTTTGTATATTACTGGGGAAGGAGGAACCTACTAAGTCTGGTCAGTTTCAGGGACTTCCTGAAGCTATATTGAGTTGTTCACTTCTCATATTAATAAGCTGCCCCACAGGAAAGAATGTTTCAGACTGGGATATACAACAAGACCCTGTCTCAAATAGATAGACGGATGGATGGATGGATGGATGGATGGATGGATGGATGGATGGATGGACAGAGAGGCAGACAGGTAGAGAGATAGATTTATCTGAGCAACTGGAGAGATGGCCAGGAGAGTTAAGAGCACATGGTACTTTTGCACATAACACTGGTTCAATTCCCAGCATTCACACAGTGGTTCTAGTTCCTGAGATCTAATATACTCTACTAGCCTCTGCAGATACCAGGCATGTACAGGGTTCACATACATACAGTCAGGCAAAACACTCATACACATAAAAAATAAAGATAAGTAAATCTCTTTTCTTAAAAAAAAAAAATCCAAGGTATTTTCAAGTAATTAGAAAACTGCTAGATCAATTGTTAAATTAATTTCAAATATGCTTAGGAAAATAATATATATTTTAATCTATTCATAAAAGTGTTATCATAAGCTGTTGGTATATAAAAAAAAACCAATTTGCAAGTGCAATTCTATATGCCCAGAATACAAAAAGATATTAAGCTACAGTTTGAGGAGAAAATTAGAAGAAAAGCATAAATGTATTTATTGAGGAAAAAGTAATTTAACCTTAATTCAGAAATCGTGTAAGTATTGTTACAAAATGTAAATTTAAGGAAGAAAATAAGACAGAAAGGAACTCCCAGAAGGAGGGAGAGGAATGTAAAGGAAATTATGAAGCTATGTCTTGGTGAAGAGAATTAAAAAGAGAAGAAGGTTAAAACAGTAGATTGGGTATCAAACTCCTGCACCAGATGGAAGACTCTAGTATGGTCAAGGAGGCACCTATGGGTCAGGACATTCACAAGGACTGAAGCAGGCTCCCAGAAGCTCCTTGGGACTCAAAGCACCCAATCTACATTTCTCCCTCAGAGCCTTGCAGGTATTCACAGTTGGAACTGGCACCACCTATGACCTGACCCTAGTCAACAAGGTCTCTGAAGAAAACCAGAACAATTGATTTCTGTAGCCACTGGAGTGTCAGCTGACCAGAAGGCACAGTTTCAACCCTTTTTCTCCTGAGTCACGGTCTAACCTACGATCTAGACTCACGTTTCTTTTCCCCCATAGTAAGTAGAGATGAGCTCCTCCAGGGATGGGTGACTCAGGTGATAACGTCTTCATTGCACAAGCATGAAGACCTAAGTTCAATCCCCAGAGCTCACCTGAAAACACTGAGCATGGTGGCATGAGCTTGTAATCTCAGCTCTGGGGAACTAAAGACAGACAGATCATGAGGGTAGAGGCCTACCTGGTGAACCCCAGAGACCGTATCTCAAAGGAGATGGATGGATGGCATTCCTGAGTATGATCCCCCCAACTTCTTCAAAAACTGTCCATAGGTTGACAGACCTGTGTTTCTCAGGTTTTCAGCACTGTGGCAATACCTGAGAGACGTGGTTGAGGCTAGGGTTTTAGAGACTCCAGTCTAGCAAGTGATCAAGAGATGTAAGAGACCAAGCACCCAGCACCTGCAGCTCCAGCACTCAGAAGGCTTCCAGCAGGAGGATCAAAATCTCAAGGCCAGCCTGGGCTACACAGTGAGATCCCGACTCAAAAAAGAAGAAAAGAAAGGAAAGAAAGTTCAGCAGAGGGATAGGTGGTTGGGGCCTTCTTCAAAGAGATGATTCCTAGAAAAGCTTAGCTAATTCAATCCAGAATGAAATAAAGACTTCATTCATCTTGGTGACCCCAGTTCACTGGAAAGACAGAAGACAGGGGTCAGGCTTTCAACAAACAAAAGGAGCTGGAGAAGTGCCTCAGGAGTTAAGATAACTTGCTGCTCTTGCAGAGGACCTGGGTTCAGTTTCCAGCACCCTTGTGGTAGCTTGCAACTGTTTAACTCCAAGTGCAAGGGACCTGTCTGACACCTTCATCTGGCCTTAGCACACACATGGTGCTTAGGCATACCTGCAGGCAAAACATTCATACACATAAGATATAAATAAACAAATCTTAAAAAAAAAAAAACTTTAACATAATCCAGTGTCCCCTTGGATCTGCCTCTTACCCTGCTCCATGTTAGAGTGGCTCCCCAAGGCCCGTTTGCAATCCTTTTGGACATCTGCAGTAAGTTCCTTATCTCCTTGCTTTGAATACTTTTTTATATGTGTTGGCACATACCTTTAGTCCTAGCCCTCGGGAGGCAGAGGCAAACAAATCTCTGAGAGCTCAGGTCCAGCCTGGTCTACAAATCAAGTTCCAGGACAGCCAGGGCTACACAGAGAAACCCTTTCTCAAAAAAAAAAAAAATCATGTTAAATATATCCAGAGCTAAATTAAAGTCAATTAATTAATAACATGCAGCAGCTTGCTTCTCCTAGGTCCAGACTTCCATCAGGCAAACCCCTGCACCTTTCTCCACCACGGACCAAGGGCTGCTCAAGACCTGGAGAGAAACAAAAACCTTTCCACCAGGGACATGAGTTAATCCTCAAGATAACTATTTCTTAAAAACAATGGGTGACTTCACTGCCATAAAGTATGTTTTTATTTGCTTTATGTGGTCATTCTGCTGTTCAGAAGGACAATATGACTCCTGTTCAAGTCCCTCTGGGGCGGGTCAAACTGTTCCACTCTGCTTTTACCTTGTAATGTCCCCATTCAGCAAGAGGTATCCAATTTTAAGGTAGCAACCGAAATCCTTGGATGAATGGAGGAATAGACTCTTTTTTTTTTTTTTTTTTTTTTTAGGTTTTTTTTCGAGACAGGGTTTCTCTGTATAGCCCTGGCTGTCCTGGCACTCACTTTGTAGACCAGGCTGGCCTCGAACTCAGAAATCCGCCTGCCTCTGCCTCCCCAGTGCTGGGATTAAAGGCGTGCGCCACCACGCCCGGCGGGAATAGACTCTTGATGGTGAAAAACTAAAGCCAAGCATTGAGACCAGATCACCTGACACTGGTCTTGCTCAGAAACTGGTATATGTTTTCTTTTAACACCATGAGTCTGGTGACCAGAGAGGGCCTCAGGGAAGCCACCCCCTCTAGATTGTGCACGTGTCCAAGATAATCAGGGATAGGAATAGTCCCAAGAAATAATATGGTCTTTGTTCTTGAGATCTGCAGGCCTGAGGAGCAGTTTGTGAGTTAGCAGTTAGGATGTGATATCTGTCATTTGACCACAAATCTACACTTGAGAGAAGACACCATCAGGCAAGTCATGAAACAGTTTGCTCCAAGTTAAAACATTCCATTAAGAAGGGAAGCTCCTCAAGATGCAAGATGTGCTAAAGGGAGATGAAACAGTCCATCTTGCAAGAAATCTCCTAACAACTCAAAAGTTTCAGGAAGTCCCTGAAACTGACCAGATACAATGGGCCCCTCCCTTCCAGGCATATAGAAGCTGTAAGGAATGCTGAGACATTCTCAAATCAAACCAACTACCTAGAGGAGGGAAATCAACCAAGTTGCCTGGAAGAGGCAGAGACCAACTATGCTGCCCAAAAGTCACCGAACCACACAGCTGATTGGAAAAGGCTCTGACCACCTCAGCTGCCTGACATACTTTCCAGCTAGTAAGCTGACAGAAAAATTTTCCATGAGCTCCAAGCATCCAGCTTTCAAGAGCCAGGACACACATTGGGGTTGTCTTTGGCAATACAGAGTGCTGTACTTTTTTGTGGTTTTTTTTTTTTAAGCTATGTCACTCAAAGGGCATGATTTACAATCAGACTCGAGGACTAGGCAGAGTTTCAAAATTAAATTAAACATGCGCTTAACTTATTTCTCTTACCTTACAGGGTGTATTTTGTAAATAAAACCATAAGCTGGTTCCTGAAGGTTCAGGAGTGGTAACGAGGTAAGATCAAGGGTCATGGGGTTGAAAGATCATGCTACTGGCATTAAGTGTGGCTCATTAGCTCTTTCAACAAGTCTGAGATCTGGCTCAGAAAAAGGGAGTATTGTCTCTACGCAGCCTATCTTCAAGGCAGCTCTAACAATTACGTCAAAACCCTTCAGTTAGGCTGGAGATGTAGTTCAGTGGGAGAGAGCTTGCCTAGTGCCTGGTTTCAAAAGCCACTTGAAAAACAGAAACCTTGGGCAAAGCCGACCCCTGGGGATCAGGGACTCCTCTCCCTTTCCTGATGTCTTGAGACAGGTCTCACTATGTAGCTCAAGGTGGGCGTAGCCCAGGCTAGCTTCAAACTTTACATCCTCCTGGCTTCTCAAGCACTGAGATTTATCCTACACAAGCTCCAAATTTTGTTTTGTTTTGCTTTCAGACTGGGGTTCATGAACCCAAGCTCAAACTCAATAAGCAGTGGGAGATGGCCTTGAACTCCTCGCGATATTGCCTCTCCTTCCCCAATGCTAGGATTACAGATGTGTACCACCGCAGTGACTCTGTGCCATTTTGTATGCGTGTACGTGCTAGGCATTGAGCTCAAGGCCTTAGGCTGAGTTACCCACTGAGCTACATGCCTTTCACATGTGTGCACACTCTCCTACATGCCTGTGTATGTGTGCATGTGGAGGCCCAGGGGCAACCCCACTTGTCAGACCTTGAGTATGAGGGGCTTTTCCTGTTGATTTGGTTCTTAGTGGCCGGAAGCTCAATAAATAGACTAGGCTGGCTTGTCAGTGAGTCCGTGGGAATCTGCCTATCTCTCCTCCTGAATAAATCTCCTCTTCCTTCTCCTCCTCTTCTTCCTCCTCCTCCTCCTCCTCTTCTCCCTCCTCCTCCTCACTGGAATAAGTGCCTGCCACCATGCTGGCATTTTTATATGAGTTCTGGGGATCAAACACAGGCCCTCATTCTTACATGGCAAGCACCTTACCAACTGAGATGCCTCCCCAGTTCCCCAATTCTCATGTGGTTTGTTTATTTGTTTTGGAGGGTTTTTGGTTTGTTTGTTTTTCTTTTTTTTTTTAAAGATTTATTTATTTATTATATGTAAGTACACTGTAGCTGTCTTCAGACACTCCAGAAGAGGGAGTCAGATCTCGTTACAGATGGTTGTGAGCCACCATGTGGTTGCTGGGATTTGAACTCCGGACCTTTGGAAGAGCAGTCGGGTGCTCTTACCCACTGAGCCATCTCACCAGCCCCGGTTTGTTTGTTTTTCAAGACAGGGTTTCTCTGTGTAGCCCAGCTATCCTGGAACTAGCTCTGTAGACCAAGCTGGCCTCGAACTCGGAGATCTGCCTGCCTCTGCCTCCCAAGTGCTGGGATTAAAGGCATTCGCACCATCAGCCAGCTCCATGTGTCTTTAATGATAAATTTCAAGAGCTATATGAGACGGCACAGGTGGGAAGAAAAGCCAGGGGTGCACCCCAAATTCTGCTTCCCAAATATTTCACCTACCACACCATAGTCCTTTTATGGGCGGCTCAGAACCCCATTCTGAGACTCCGAGGAAATGACAGGCTCCTCCTCCCCACTCCTTAACAGTCCATGAACAGCTCAGTGGACAAATTACACTGGTCAAGACTGGGAGGCTGTCCCACCCATCTGTCCTCAGGGCTGACATCTGACAGCCACTGGAGAAAGTGGGTTCAGGGAGAAGTTTGGAGTGAGAGACAGACTGGGCCAGTAGGTGCGGAGACTCGGCAAATGCTCCAAATTTATCTGCCTTGCCTCCAAACTCCTGTCCTGAGCCACAAAGGAGGACATCTCTAAGACTCACATACCTGCAAAGAAGAGACCAAAGTTGGAGAGCCGAGCCAAATAGTGGGGTGGGGTGGGGGGTGACCGAGGGTTCAGTCCTGGTCACATATTCCATTTCAGAGCAGCCACTTTACAGACTTTCCTGATGTCCACAATGGGTGGGTAAGAGAAATCAAACGCTAGTCTCAAAGACCAGCGACCCACCGCCACCACCTCTCACCCAGCAGAGTGGGCAAGTGTAAGTGGCAGGGCTCTCTGGGTCGGTCCAACTTTCATCTGCTCTCTCTGTGGGTGGGCTCCAGCCCGCTGGAACTTCTTCTTCCCGGCCCTCCCAGCTCAGGGCCAGCCTCTTGAGCACCCTGGCAGCCTTCCAGGCCTCCGAGGAATCTACTGCCTCTTCCACAGCATCATCGCCACTGTCGCTCTGGCTTCGAAAACGCAATTACAGCAAACAACAGCCGCCTGCCTCGCTTGAGCCTCGCCATCCACACCTGGAACTAATTAACTAAATTAGGTCTTAATGAGCTACACTGGTCGGAAGGCCTATTTTTACTTAATTATCCACTAATGTGCTTGGCATGAAGGAGTGTGGACCTGGAGGATGGTTCAGCGGTGGCAGTGGCAGCCACCTCCTCCTTCACAAGGGACACCCAGGAAGGATGCCTGTCTGCCAGGAGTGAGCCTGAAGGACCTGAGGTCCCAGGAGTAGAGGCAAAGTAGAGGTCACAGATAACACCTGCAGGGACACCCTCTCTACCCTGCCTGAGAAGAGACCAAAGCCACAATGTAACCAGCTGATGGTGTGAACAGGCAGAACTTTCCTATTCCAAGATCGCTGTCAAAAGAGGACAAAAAGACTCAGAGTAATTCCTCTGTCTCCCGTAATGGGGAGGCCAAGGAACAGAGAGGTGAAAGGCTTTTGGGGGAGACACACAGCTAACTGGAGGGGGGGTGGAGGCGAGTGACCCTTTGGAGAAGCATTTTAGGCCACAAGGGGTAGCCTAGCCTAGTGGTGCAGGCCTGGAACCCCAGCTAGTTAGGAAGCTGAGGTAGAAGGATTACAAGTTCAGGTCCTTCCTGGGGAATTGATTGAGACTCATCCTCAAAATTAAAACTGGAAAGAGGGCTGGGACGGAGTTCAGGGAGAGAGCATTTGCCTGGCATGCATACCATTGGTTCAACCCCAGTATGGAGGGGGGTGTTGATTGGATCTACCAGCGCTCTGTGTGTGTGTGTGTGTGTGTGTGTGTGTGTAGATATGAGCACATATGCACATATGTTCAGGTGCCCACAGAAGCCAGAGGAACCCCCCCCCCGTGTGGAAGTTACAGCTGTACCGCTGCCTGGTTTACCTGCTGGGGGTCGAACTCAGGTCCTCTGGAGTAGCAGTATGTCCTCTTAACTGCTGAGCCATCTCTCCAATTCCAATAAATCTTTACATATCTCATGTGTGTGCGTACTTGCATATGTATTAGCGTACCACATGTGTACAGTGCCCATAGAGGCCAGAATATGGCATTGGATCACCTGAAACTGGGTGGTAAGATACCATGTGGCTGCTCAGAATCGAACCCTGGTCCTTTGGAAGAACAACCAGTGCTTTTAACCACTGACACACTACTCCAACCCCCACAAATAAGTCTTTTTTTTTAATTAAATAAGGTAGAAAGAAATAGAAGATACCCAATATTGATCTCTGGCCTCTGCATGCCCCAACATAGGCAAGCACACCCACTTATATACAAATGCAAACACATCCATGCACACAAAAGGGCAGGGACCTCCCTATTGGCACCCTGTTTGTTCTAGTCTTGGTCCTACTGGGGGCCCCATATCACTAGTTCACTTGAATCACTAGTTCACTTAGACCTCTGGATTCTGGGGCTAGATAGGGACCACAGTCCTGCTATATAGTGCAGCATTTCTCTAGCTAACAATGAGCTACAGAACGCTCTCTGCTGGGCAGCCCACTCTCTGGAACTCCAGGCTTAAATGTGACTAGAGATGTGTTAGTACTTCAAGCCCGGTGCACCGTCAGGTATCCCAACCCTAACGAGAACCAGTCAGTATCCTCCACTGCTTGGGCACCAGCCTGCTCTTCCCAGCATCCTCCTCGTCTGAAAATGGCTTACTTGCTCAAGCCAGGAACTGAAGTGCTGCCCTCTGGCGCACACACAGCCAGACCACCTGAAGTACCCTGGGTCCTGTCTCTAGATAATAGCCTCAAGTATTAGGGTCCCACCACTTCTCAGTATGCACTCAGTCCTCAAAATCCTCTGGCGGCTCTCCATCCCACTCAGAATAAAGCCCAGAGGCCTGTCCCAGGTCCCAGCCGGCTCCTTTCCATTCTCCTCCTCAAAGCCGCGTGAGCTGTCGTGGGTTCCTCAAAAAAGCCATGAGGCCTTTGCACTTTGCACTGAAGGCTGATTGCCCTAACAGGCAAGCAGAACCTCTCAGCAGCCCACATTCCTGCTCCCGCGCCATCTGTTCCACTGCCGGCCACACCGGTCTTCACTTCCTTGGCAGGAAAGCCCAAGGGAGCCACGGCAAGCTAAGCCGAATGCTCAGGACCGTCTGGGGCCCTGGCCATAGGTAGGCACGGGCGCTACAGCTTTCTGCTCTCGCAAAGTGAATTTCATCAAACCATCTCACAGATGATGTCCTGATCTTAATAGAAATCTGACCCCATAATGGAGTTTTAATATTGTTGACTATTGCCAGCAACCAAGGCTGTCTGCCAGCTTCCTCCTGGTTACCCACCTGCCTGAGGGTCAGTACCCCCTGGGGAGACAGTTCTAACCAGCTAGTCCCTCTGTCTTCTGAACTGCAGAATTCCCATTTTCCTTCCATGTGGGGACCACCTCAGACACACATGCTTGATAGGAATTGTCTCCACAGCACCCCCATTTTAGTAGACCATGTTCTCACCTGAGCCTCTCTCCTGTCTAACGCTGTGTGGTCAGTGAGTGGGCCCAGTTGCAGGTGTTCTGTGTGGGAGACCCTGAGCTGCAGGACTAAGGCACTTAGCACAGGTCTTTCCTAGGACTTCTGGCCGTCTCAGTTTTCCCATCTATGAAATGAAGACATTGGTGCCACTTACCAGGAGGAGCTAGGAGCCACGACAGGAGCCAGGAGTACCCTGTGGACCTTCAGTAATGACACTGAAAGCTGAGGTGGAGGAATGCAGCTGTGGGCTTTAGCTCTCCAATTAGCCTCTGATGGAGACAGGGAGAGGCAGAAAGTGTTAGGAGCTAAATGATCAACTAGTGACCAAAAGCATGCTTTCTCTCTCTCTCTCTCTCTCTCTCTCTCTCTCTCTCTCTCTCTCTCTCTCTCTCTCTGTCTTTCTCTCTCTCTCTCTCTCTCTCTCTCTCTCTCTCTCTCTCTCTCTCTCTCTCTCTTTTTTGGTTTTTCGAGACGGGTTTCCCTGTGGTAGCCCTGGCTGTCCTGGAACTCACTTTGTAGACCAGGCTGGCCTTGAACTCAGAAATCCACCTGCCTCTGCCTCCCGAGTGCTGGTCTTTCTCACTTTTCAAGACAGGGTTTCTCTGTGTACCCTTCGCTGTCCTGGAACTCTCTGGCCTCAAACTCAAAGACCCACCAGCCTCTGCCTCCCGAGTGCTGGGATTAAAGGTGTGCACCACCACTGCCTGACTGCCTTGTTACTGCCTTGTTCCTGCCTTGAACAGGATCCCACAGGATCCCACAGGATCCCACAGGGCAGAAGACTTTCCACAGCTAAAGGTATCATATACCCTGTGCTGTAGAATACTATCTTCCAAGCATAACCATCTTCATTAGAATACCTGCAAGTGACCCTCAAGATGAGGTTACTATTTCCTCATAAAAACAAACAGGTAGGGAAACCCACAGACTGTCACCTGAGATTCCAGACACTCTGTCCTATCCACACACACCCCACCCCCCAGGTGAATGTAATTCTGCCAGACTAGCTGCATATGGTTTCAGGCTGGGGAGGTAATCGAATGGTTTCTCAACCTGTGGGTCACGACCCCTTCAGGGTAGCATATTGACTATTTACATCAGGTTTCATAACAGTCACAAAATTACAGTTATGAAGTAGCAATTCAATCATCTTGTGGTTGCAGTCGTCATAACATAATGAACTGTATGAGAGGGTCGCAGTGTTAGGAAGGTTAAGAATCACTGGTCAAGGGCTGGTGAGATGGCTCAGTGGGTAAGAGCACCCGACTGCTCTTCCGAAGGTCCAGAGTTCAAATCCCAGCAACCACATGGTGGCTCACAACCATCCACAACGAGATCTGGCGCCCTCTTCTGGAATGTCTGAAGACAGCTACAGTGTACTTATATATAATAAATAAATCTTTAAAAAAAAAAAAAAAAAAAAAAAAAGAATCACTGGTCAAGAAGGTTAACCGAAGAGAGTACCCTCTATATGGCGTCATGAGGAAGACATCATCTAAGCTGGGGTGACACTGGTGACTTTAATGGCATCGTTGTTTTGTTGCCGATGCCTACTTGTGTTTACATAACCCCAGAAAAGGTTCACTCCCTATCCAGGATTGGATATCCGATCCAAGCTACACCCACAAGTCAACCCTACTATCACTAATTCTACCACCTTGAGCCTCAGCCTCTTCTCTCATCCAATTAGGATCCTTGACCCAATCCCAACAGTCAATCAGGGTCCCTTGGTGCCACCCTGAAGGAACAACAGATCTGTGGGTGTGAGACCGTGGTGCCTTCAAAACAGCAACTCTCTAAAGAAAGACAAGACAGGCCTGCCTTTCAGGTGACAATCCAGGCAGAGAACTTGAAGGCAAAGGACTCCATCTCAGCCACATAAGGCTGGCCACTGCTGCTATTCCCTGCTATTGAGTTGGAGCAGCAGTACCCATCATCTTTGGAGTAAGCAGGCTTTGTCAGGACTCCATCAGCCAGAGAAACTGCCTTTCTGCCCTGGTTGCTCTTCTGCCTCAGGCTGTGGAGTCTTGGCAGTTTCTCTCGCACACACTCTGAGCACATACACAGCAACCCGCCACCACCCACTGTAGAGCAGAGGCAGCTGCTAGGCCTCTATGCTGGAACCAAAATTGAATGAGCGTTTTTTCACAATGTCGCCTCCCGCTGACAGCTCCTAATTGCATGTTGAAGCCATGTGATGGAGCCCAAGTTACACTAATTATGTCATTACCCTAATTAAGTAAATACTGTATGTGCTAATTGGCTGAAATCTCTTCCGGGGGATAGGCACTGGGAGAGGAGCCCTGTATCTCTTGGGTTTTGATGAGGGTGCTCTGGAGGTAACACACAGAGGTAATAGACCTTCCCAGGGGTCACCTGGTGAAACTCAGGAAGGACCCTGGATGAGAACTCTGGACGGGTATGCCTGCACGGGCTCTGGGCAAAAGTACAGACCAAGTCACCAAAAAACTAAGTCAAAGGCTTGCTCTGGTCCCAGCAATCTAGTAGCCATGAGCTAGACTTTGCTTTCAATAGGGTTCCTTTGCTGTCCCCCACCTCAAGAAGCCCAGGACCTTTGGGCTTATGGACTTTTGGGGCATAGGGGGCATCAAAGAAACCAAGGGAACCTG
Organism: Mus caroli; assembly: GCF_978045245.1. Taxonomy (NCBI): domain Eukaryota; kingdom Metazoa; phylum Chordata; class Mammalia; order Rodentia; family Muridae; genus Mus; species Mus caroli. The sequence continues at coordinate 105,004,369 of NW_028227266.1, forward strand.
TCAATGTCCAGACAGGACCAAGACAGCCATTAACTAGCATTCATCTTTGAAATCCAGTTGTGGGTTTAGCCTAGGAAGCAAGAATGAACTAAGCTGCTGACCAAGCAAAAGATCAGTTGCTAGAGGTAAAAATCAATGTGTATTAGCAAAAGAATGACCAGGACCGCCATTCCCGGGGAGATGTGTGGAGCAGCGTGTGCTGAAGTAGTCTAGAGGGCTTCTGGAAGGAGCCAGCCTTCACAAGGCAGGAAGAAAAGCAGAACACAAGAAATTAGAACATCTTTGAGCGGTGATTCCTAAATATGAAACTACTACTATTGTTGTTGTCGTTACTATTATTATTAGTGTTTTGTGTGTGTGTGTGTGTGTGTGTGTGTGTGTGCGCGCGCACATTCCTGCAAGGTTATCAGAAGACAACTTGTGGGAGTTGGTTTTCTCCTTCTATCACACATGTCTCAGAGATTACAAGTTGTCAAGCTTGGTGGCCAATGCCTTTCCCACTGACCCATTCCAATGACTCCAATACAAAACTTCTTTGGCTAGGAATTGGAAGCAGCCATCTGAAGTAAGGGGACATTGGAGAGGTAACAAGAATGTCACCCCTGAAGCCAAGTATGGTGGTACAAGCCTATAATCCCAGTAATGCCTATAAACCTAGGACAGTTGGAGCTACATAAGACCTTGTCTCGAAAAAAATAAAGCCATGCCAAAAACCAAGACATAAGCACTAGAATCCCCATCCAGCCCCTCCCACTATCTGAGCCTGGACCAACTGCCAAGTGGCCCCTGTGCCTGCCTTGTCTTTCATGGAGTTGTGGACAGACAGGGTCCCAGAGTTAGAGGCTCAGGCAGGCCGCCAGCAGCTTCCCTCCCACCTCAGAGCTAGACAGTATCTGTCTCTCAAGTGTGCCCAAATGTGCCTTGGCATGACCGTTCGCTCTCACAGCTCCTCTGCCTGCCTGCCTGCCTGCCTGCCTGCCTGCCACATCTCCGCAAACATATGCTTCCACTCCACACCAGGCAAATACCACATGCTCACTTTTTGGTGGGCAAATCTCCTTCCCGCTCCCCTCACTTCCCTCCCAGGCCTGCAGCCGAGCACTGCTCACCCTACCCCGGTCAGGTCTCAGGATCCCAGTAGGTGACACCCACTCCTTCATTCACTGACTGTACAGACATTCATTCATTCGTTCAACATGATCTGGGCTTCATTCCTCTGGCTCCATCAATAAAAGACAAGCCATTGAGCCAGTCTTTCAAAAGCAGGCAAGTTGTGTAAACAACTGGAGTCTGGTTAGGAGGAAGAGTGAATGCATGAATGGCAAATATACAAATGGAAGAAAATGGAGCAAAATACTAATAACTGTTGAATAGTAAGGATAGTTGAGAACAGGAGAGACAGCTCAATGGTTAAGAGCACTGGCTGGCTGGTCTTGCAAAGGACTCAGGTTTGATTCCCAGTCTTCCTATGACAGCTCAGAACCAGCTGCAAGTCCATTTCTAGGGATCTATTACCCTCTTCTACCTCCATTAACATCAGTCTCACATGTGGTCCACAGACATACATGTCATACAAAAAAAATCAAAATAGTTTTTTTTTTAAAAGTTGAATAAACTAAACACAATGCCTTGTGTCTGAAACGCCAGCACTGGAGAAGCTGAGGCAGAAGGACTACTGCAAGTTCAAGGCCAGCCTCAGCTATATGGCAAGTACCAACAAAGACTGGGCTAGGGTGTGTGACCCTGTCTCAAAAAAAACTAAATAGATAGATATATATCCCCAAGGATATATGGGTGCCACATTCATACTATTCTTATTCTAGTAATTTTTTTAAAGTTCAAAATCATTTGTTAGTAAAATAAGTAGCAGGCATATTTGTGTGTGTGTCTGAAGGCTCTGGCAGGGGGATTGCAAGTCCACCCTGGGCTGCATAGGGGTTCCCAGACCAGCCTAGCTACTTAGCAAGTTCCTATCTCCAATAATTATAACAATGGTGACAAAGGAGGAGGAGGAAGAGGAGGAGGAGGAAAAGGGGGAGGAGAGACAAGCAGCTGGAGATGAGGCTCAGTAGGTAAAACAATTGTTGGACAAGCATGAAGACCAGAATTCATATTCCCAGCATCCAAGTAAAGCCAGGTGTGGCTATGAGCCTATGACCCCTGAAACTGGGAGGCAGAGACAGGCGAATCCCAGGGAGTTACTGGTCAAGTCAAAAACATGAGGTTCCATGAGACCGTTTGAAAAAAAAAAAGGTGAGGAAGCCACTGAAGAACACCTGCCACAGTCAGCCCCTGACCATATGCATGCACATGATGAGAGCATCCCTGCACACATGCACACATGCATATACCACACACAAGGACCAGGGATGTAGTTCAGTGGTAGCATGCTTGTCTAGCATGTGCAAGATGATGAGTCCAGCCCTAATGTTGTGGTTGTTGCTGTTGTTGCTTTTTGCTGTTTTTGAAGTAATAAGAAAGAGAATAAAGTCTTCTCTCTTGTTGGCGCTCCAGGCTTCAGGAGAAGACTTTTCTGGCAGCCAGATGATGTGACCCTGTAGTTTGGAGCTCCCCACAGCCATCAACCATCACCACAACATTACACAGCCCGTATTGCATCCCCTCCCTCCAAGAAAATGACTATGAGGAACCTCAGGGTGGACCGGAAGTGAGCTTTCTTTGGTGGAAGGGCAGCTGGAGCGTCTGCACTTCAGAGCCTAAGAGGAGAGACCTGCCCACTCCTGGTTGCTACCCAGGGGCCCCCTCTTCACTCCCCCAGCACTAATATATGCTCTGGCAGCCAAGACACCTTTCCCAGGCGGTGAGTGTCCTTGCTCATCACAGCAGCTTGGCAGCAGAGAGTATCAGTTCACCTTTCTGCAACAGGCAGCCCAGGAGGTCCATGGGGTGGGTGGGTGGGTGGGAGGCCTCTGCTTTGGGAGGGTCTGTGAGGTAATGCTCTGCCTCCACCTTACTGCGTCTTTCCTTGCTTGGGTCCCCACCACTCTGCTTCCTCCATATATCCACCATCCTCTCCCTCTCCCTTGGGGCCCCTCAGACTCCCCCCCCCCCCCCCCGCTCCCGACTGTCTCCTCCCACTCCCCATCACAGGCAGTAGCACCGGGATCCTGATGTGTGGCCAGTCCTGGAGTGTGGGTTAGGGTGTTCAGGGCTCTCGAGGAAAGGGAACCCTGCCTGTTCCCCCAGCCCCTGGACCTTGAGGGGCCACTTTAGTCTTGACAGCCCCTGCGAACCTGCTGTGGATTCAGGACACTCCTCTGTGTGCTCCGGGCTGGTGCACCTGCGGTCAGCAGGGGTCCCACTCCTCCCCTCAGACACCTTTGTTCTCTTGTCTTTGTGGCTGGCCCTGGCTTCCCAAGCCAGCCCACTAGCCCTTATCCTTTGCCGGGCAAGTCCCTCTCCCAGCCACCCGCCCCCCGTTCTTGCACAGCTTTGTACCCATTCAAGTCTCAGATCAGAACCTGGCATGGGACAGGGTGGGACCCCACCGCTCACTGCAGCCCTTCCTCCCCCAATGCTCCCTCTTCTGCCCACATCCCCATATTTGCCCCAATCCCCTCACCCTGCCCTTGCTCCCCGCCCCTCTCTCCTCTCGGCCTGGCCCCCTCCCGATTTCCTCTTCCCTCCTTTCTTGGCCCTCCAGTTCGGAGAGTCAGGCTTTCTCTCCGCAGGGGCAGTGGCAGCTCATCCTCCCCTCTTTCCTCACCCTCTCCCTTCTCTCTTCCCCCTCCACCCTCCACTCCTCAGTCCTCGCCTGCTCACTCACCCTCTCCCTCTCCCGCTGCCCCCCTCTTTCTCCCCCACCTCTTTGTTTCAGCTGAGAACCGGCTCCTCGGGACAGTTCCCACACTGCAGTGAGGAGACAGCGCCACTGAGGTAAGCCGGGGGTTCGGGAACACACGCACGGGGCAGCCGAAGCCCTGGGGGGCAGACAGGTGGGGACAGTGGGTAGCCCGGGCCATATCACTTCTCTGCCCAGGACAACGGAAGCAGCAGAGTGCTAGCCGCAGGTGCCCTACTGGTCAGCAAGAGCAGGGTGGAGGGAAACGGATAAAAGGGAGCTGGCAGGCTGTCCCTGACCTGGTACCCAGCTAATGCTGATGGCCCACGGCTGAGGGAGACCCGCGCGAGATCCGATAGAGTGAAGGAGGAGGCTGGGACACCGGACCAGCCCACCCTTGAAGGTTTGAGTCTACGCCCAGTCCTTCCTACCTCTAGCTAGGCTGCGGCTAGGAGATTGCCAGGGGGCATCAACCACGCTGACCACATTGTGACCCTCACAAGTGCCTGTCCGGGGGCGGCGGGGTGGAGGTGGGGTTGGTTGTATAGTTCGGCATGTACTGGGGCTGGGGCGTTCCTCCTGCCCAGGTGGAGGAGGAGGCGGGGCAGAGCTCTCTCCCCTACCACCAGCTCCCGGCTTTCCTCCAGCTTAGCTACCGACCCCAGATTCACAAAGCCATAGGAGATGGGGCATCGTTCCCTTCTCTGAGGGTCTTTGATCAGCTCCCGCCCAGACCCGATGCCCAGGACAGTATTCCTGGCGTTTAAGGGCAAGGAAACGGTATTCCTGCAATTAGCTCTCTGGAACTGGGAGGGACAGAAAGGTATCCGCGCTCTGTAGGAGAAGTAGGGTGAGGAGATGGAACAGCTAGAGAAGGAACCCTGGCTCTTGAGTGCACTACAAGTGCACTTTCTGGGACATCTGGAGCATCAGAAGATACTGGGCAGTGAGCGGACTGAATGAAAGGGACAGGAGCAGAGCCACCTGGCCCCTCTCAGCTGAGCTGGACTAGGACTGAAAAGCTCATAGTCCCAAGAGCTCTGCTGGTGGCAGGAGAGCCAGAAGAGCGTAGGAGAGAATAGTGACCTACGGGGGACCTCCTCAATGGGGTGCATGCTCAGGTTGCCAGTTTGGGGTAGGACCAGGTCCTCCAGCTCTCCGAACCACCCAGTGCCAGTAGCGGACCAGATCATGGGAATGGATGTGATTCCCTGAGTTGTAGTTACTAAGGGTGGTGGCCTAAGGACTGAGGACCTAGGATACCCATTTACAGAGGCCAATTCTCCCTCACCTTTGACCAGAACTTCATTTTAGTAGAGCAACAGCTGCTGCCACGAATCCTAGCCCCGTCCCTTGGACCTCCGGATGGAGCTGGTCTAGCTCACTACAGACCCAAATATTCACTTTTTGGCCCACACCCTCCAGCCACTACAGGCCAGCCTGAGCCAGGGGAAAGAGGGCAAGCAAAACCTCAGAACTGGTACTACTGGGGACTGGTACTACTGGGGACTGGTATTACTGGGGACTGGTACTACTGGGGACTGGTACTACTGGTTACCTAGGAGGCTTGATCCTTAGGCATCCCTGCCTCTCAGAGGAAACGACCCCTCCCAGGCTGGGTCAGCTTGATATAGCGCTATATCACATGGAAGTCTACCTAAGTCACTGGGTGTCTGGACTTAACCCCTTCACCCACAGGCACAACCCATGGCTCCCCAAACATACTCCAAATCCTTTAACCCAGCTTGGGCCCAGGCCAGTCGGCCCCTCCATAATCTGGCCCTATGTTCCTCATATTTGAGCCAAACTCAGAGAGAGAGAGGCTTCCTTGCCTTTTCCCCCCTGAAATATAGGGAACCATCTTGCTGCTAAAGAGAGGCAGTTAACTCTAGCTCCAGCTAATTCCCCATACACACACCAGCTCCTGTACCTCCCATAACTCAAGTGCCACCCTTAACTGGAGGTAGAGCTCAGTGACAGATGCTCCCAGACACATATAAAGTAAGGAGGAGGGACTTGGGATGTAACTCAGTTGGTAGCGTACTCAGCTATCATTCACGAGCCCTGGGCTTGATCCCCAGCACCACACAGATGTAGGCAAAGGCACACATCTGTCTTCTCAGTACTCATGAAACAGAGAAAGGGGGGATGGAGAAATTCAAAGTCATCCTTGGCTACATCTCAAGTTCGAGACCAACCTGGGCTATATGAGAGACTATGCTTAAAACAAGCAAACAAACAAACAAAAACAGCTAATGCCATTCTAATGTCAAACGGATGTAGGCGGCAGGTAGCTTGCTTGACTTCTGGCCATGAACACCAGTGTCCTGCTGGCTCAAATCTTGCCTCTCTAAACTGAGATCTCTTTACAGTTATCTCTGGAAGATACTAATAGCTGGGATTTTTGTAAAAGATTATCTATTTTTAAAGACTTCATTTTTTAAAATTTTGTGTGGATAAGTGGTTTGCCTGCACATATGTATGTATGCATGTATGTATGTATGTATGTGCCTGGTGCTCACGAAGACCAGAAGAGAGTGTTGGATCCCTGCAGCTGTAAATACAGACAGCTGTGAACCGCTGTGTTGGGGCTGGGAACTGAGCTCAGGTCCTCGGGAAGAGCAGCCATCTCTTCAGCCCTGGCTATTAGCCCTAATTTTTTTTTTTCCTTCTCTCCCTGAGCTTCCGATTTGCATGGAGCTTCCTCAAAGGATTCATCTGGTGCCGATAACCCCAGCCCACCAGAGGTGAGCAGGGCACAAGCATAGTCAACACCAGAAGGAGAAGGCAGGACAGGTAGCAAGGCAGGACAAGGGCCTAGGACCCAACTCCTACTCTAATGGGCCTTCCAGGCCACTGTAGTGCCACTCTAGGGAGATTTTACACGACCACAGACTCCTCGTTCCCACTGACTGATACACTACCGCTCATACCCTCACGACACTGATGACATTCCTAGGGACAGAGGGATTCATTCATTCCCAAGGATGTTTGAACCTGGGCTTTCATCTTGATTCCAAAGTGAGCATCTAAAGAGTTGCCAATGAACTGGGTGTGGCAGAACCTTTAGTCCCAGCCCGGGGGAGACAGAAGCAAATGGACCTCTTTGAACTGAGAGCCAGCTAGGGCTACACAGTGACCCTGCCTCAGAAATTTAAAAAAAAAAAAAAAAGGAACAGAGTTGCCAATGCTTAAATGAAGACAAAGGCTACAGGGCTGAGGCCATAAGGAACTTGCAAAGGTAAGAACGAGAGGGAAGGGAGGAGGGAGATAGAGAGGGAGGAAAGGATGGAGGGAGGGAGGGGAGGACGGAGGTAGAGAGGGAAGGAGGGGGAGAGGGAGGGAAGGGCCCTTTGCCATCCTGCCTCTGCCAGCCTTTAAGGTGTCCATACCCACCATGTCCCACAATATTCCTGAAATTCTAAATACAGCAAACCACCTACACCTTGGAGTGGAGCAGAGCAGTGTGGAGGTACACACGGTGACTGGTTGGACACAAACCCCTACACATGCACACTCAGGTGTGTGCACACATTTATGTAGATGCCCACCATTCACACTCGTGGGGTCTCCTGTTAAACCACTCAACACCCTGCTCCTCCAGACCACAAAGAGACCAACAAATCTGCTTTACAGATCCCTGGAGAGGCTAAGTATGGTCATGCCACCATCCTCAAACCACTGAGGGCAACACGGAAAACAATGGCACATCCCCTAACTCTGGCTGCGCCTTGGGCTGGCCCCCATGGTATCTGAGCCCCAGGGGGCAGCAGAGAATGTATATCAAAGGCCCAAAGCAGGTTCACATCCCTGGTGTGCAACTGACTTGCTCTACAGTCCCTGGTAAACCATCTCCTCTAATTCTCCAGCCATAGGATAAATGGGTTGACCTAAGCTGACCCCAAAAGGCTCTCCAGACCCACAGTCATGCCAAGTGCAGAGAATGAGAAGGCTTTAATGTGAAGGAGGCCTGAGCACCATTGTGGCCAAATCCTCAAGCCATGGAAAGTATCAGGACGTGACGACAAAGTAAGGATTTGGGCAGCAAAAACCTGAGTCGGGAGAAACGGCAGCTGAGAGCCAAAGGAGTGTCTTTAATAATACACAATTAGTAAGACACATGTGCATATAGCCATTCATTCATTTATTTATTTTATTTTTCAGTGCTGGGAACTAAACCCAGGGCTTCACACATGCTAGAATAGTAAGTATCATTGACATTCCCAGACCTCTTGTTGTTGTTGTTGCTGCTGCTGCTGTTGCTGTTCTTGGTGAGACAGGGTTTCTCTCTGGGTAGCACTGGATGTCCTGGAACTCACTCTGTAGATCGGGCTGGCCTCAAACACTCAGAGGTCCGCTTGCTTCTGCCTCGAAAGTGCTGGGATTAAAGGCGTGTACCACCACTGCCCGGCCCTTTTTAAAGGTCTTTAAAATGGGATCTCTCTTAGTTGCCTAGGCTGGCTTTCACTCTGTAGCTCAGGCTAGCCATGAGTTCTCCTGCCTCTCACGTACCTGGGATTATAGGCCTGTGCACCAGGCCTGGCTCCATACTTGATATTGATGGAGAAAAAAAAAAAAAAAAACAGTCCTATTGAGCTCTAACTGTGAGGAATTTGTATATTTCTATCATCTAGAATGACCAGATATATAGGTGAGTAAATATAGAAGGTTATGCCCATGAGCTGTTTACTATAATGGGGCCCAATTCAGACCTTGGCCCCCAGACTCTGAGAGCATAGGTACAGGAAAGTGACCAAGGCAGACACGGGGAGCCTCCAGCAAAAAGATTCTATATGCGAAGCCCTCAGCAGGCAATGGTGACAGTGGTCCCCACGAGCAAACCTACTCTGAAAAGCACCCATGGGTACACTGTGGATGCATTCTGACGCCAGTGTCCACTGCTCACGTGTTTACCTCACAGAGACACCAAGGATGGGGCTAAAAGCTCTTCTCCTGAAGCTCTGGCCTGCAACTCAGTGTCCAATGGGAATACATTCCCAAGGTCAAGAACACGGGGACAGAGTCACTCCTAGAGGATACCAGAACCCCAGTGTCTCTGATCCTGTGCACAAGGACAGAAGGAAAGAAATGGTACAAACCCCTCCACTTCCCTAAGCCTGTCTGGTCCTCAGAGCCGGCTCACCTTGCTTACCTCCTTCTCAGTCTTAGGAACACACAGGAGCCAGGTCTGCAAGCCATGGCCCAACTTCTAGCTAGACTGTCCAGAGCCCAGTGGAGACGGGAGGCCCTTCCCAGGACACATCAGCTCTGACCTAGAGCCCCTCACACCCTCACGATGGAAGAAGGGCCCACAGGGGCCACCCCAGGCCTCACTGTTCTCTATGGCTTTTTATTCCTATGTGATTCTATTGCTCGCTCATATAGGGATTGGAGCCATGGCGCACGGTGAGGATAAGCCAACAGAGGGCTCTGATGTGGAACAAGAGGGCTCGAGGCAAACCAGGCCAGTGGCTGCAGGCCAAGCCAAGTGACTCACCTCTGCCAGCTATGACAGGATGGGGTGAGGGACTGCTGAGCTCCTTCACTGCTCTGACCTACCATTCTAGTGCTGAGACACACACTGAAATGCTGGCACCAGGGTCCCAACCGGATACCCAGAGGAACGACAATGGAACATGGAATGTTTAGCCTGGGAAAAGTGGGCACAGGAGAACAAGTTCAATGCCTGCAGCCTGAAGATACCCCTTGATAACCAGAGGGTGAGGGGGAAAGCTGAGAGTGGTCCAAATACAGAAGGAAGAGCCATGGTGACAAGTGGATCGTCTCCACCCAGTCAGGCAACAGCAGGAGAGGGAAACCATGATCAGGCTACCACAGGGAGTCAGGGTTAAGTAGGCAACTATAAGCTTGTCCTGTTAACCCACACTGATGCTGCTAGGAGACAGATTCAATTGTCACAGATTGCCATCAGCAGACCCTGAGTGTGCACCCAGCCAAAAAGAGTGTGAGAAACTCTTCGAGGTACTGGCACCACTGCTGGAACCACACCACGGGTCCCTGCCCAGCAGCCCCCCGAGGATCTGTGCTATGGAAAGAGGCACTGAGAGGAGATGAGCTGAGACCCACACACACACACAACATTCTCTTTATTTTCAGTGCCCTACCTTCGCTCCATGGAAGAGACAGGCTGAGGACCTGGGCAGGAAGGCTTCCAGGGAGAAAATGAGAACTGTGACCAGCCAAGAAGCTCCTGCTGGGCCTCAGGGCTACCTGCTATCATGACAGAAACTAGGGGTAGAAAGAAGCCCCCATATTCTAATCTAGTTGGGGGAACAAGCATAGAGTAGATCCGAGGGAGGCGGGCGGAGCCACCGAGGAGGGAGTCCTGAGGCACAGTGGGGCCTGGGAATCGGCCCTTGACCTTCCTAAGAGGCCCTGCCCTTGAAGGCCTCTTCTACACTCTCACATGGTGAGCGATGCCATCACTGAGGATGAAGAATCAGGAGGTGGACATCCATAACATTGGTCCCTGTCAACCCTGTGTGCAGCAAATGTGTTCCTCCCCGGAAGCGGCAAAAAAAAGTGTACGAGTCATTGTTGGCGAGGGAGATGGCGATGTCCAGGCTATCAGCAGAAGCCTGGCTGACGAGATCAGACATGACCCAGGCCCCGGCCACCTTTGTAGGCCCATCCTGCCCATCAGTGCCTCCACTCAAAAATAGCACATCAATAGGCCCCAGTGGCTGCCTTCCCAGCTCCACTCCCACATGCAGGGCCAGTTCTTGGTTCCGACCGCCCTTGCCAGATCCCTGCAGCTGCACCGTGGGCTCACCACCAGCCAGGAGACAGACCGGCCCTTTAGCCTTTGCTACCGCTTCCAGAGCCTCCTCCAGCTGCAGGTCCGGGAGCTGGAGCTCAGCTGCCAGCTGATGGAGTTCCGCCTCCTCCTCCAAGGGATGCTCAGCCAAGGATGGAGTGAGATGGGCTGCAGCCACCCGGGCTAGCAGCCCGTAGAACCGAGCCACTCTTTTTACATCACCCTGCATGGCTGTGCTCAACACCATAGCATGGTAGCCCAGCACCTCGGCTTGCCTCTGAGCCTCAGCCAGCGCCAGAGAGTTAGAGCCGATGATCACATTGAGGACGTGGCCACAGGTGTGTGGTCCATGGGGGTCAGAGTCAGCTCGGGAGAGCACAGTCTTCACAGAGCGGGGAAGAGCAGCACGGAGGCCATAGTGGTTTAGAATATGCAGGCAGTCTTGCACACTGTGGGCGCTGGCCACCGTAGGGCCACTGGCAATCACCTCCAAAGGGTCCCCAATCACATCTGACAAGATGAGACTTATCACCTAGACAAAGGCCACAAAATAAGGTTCAGTCTTGCCTCCTCCGTGTGCCGGGGCCCTTAAAGACAAACTGGGCCTGGGTATACAGCATCTGGTATGCTTCCTTGCCCACATCTACCCACGTCTTACCACTTTCAGGTGGGATGGCAGATCACCTAACCAGGAAGCCTCCCTCTTACTCTCTCTAGGCTTCCTCCTGGGACTTTTCAGGCCAGGCCCCTGCCAACTCATAGGTTGGCTTAAGCTCTCATCTCCCTGCCACGTGTTGGGAACCCAGGGCCTACTGAAGAAGTGATTAGTGCACCTGAGCAGGATAGGCAGCCTGAGCCAACCCTCCACCCTTCAGCTGCGACAGGGCCTTGCGGATGGTGTTTAGCTCCTGGATCGTGGCTCCTCGGGCTGCCAGCAGCTTGGTGAGCATCTGTTTCTCCTCCAGCGTGACAGGTGGGATAGGAGCAGGCAGCAGGGCTGAGCCCCCACCTAGAGTCAGTGAGAGTGTCAGGGAGAAGAGACAGCCGGACCCAGAGAACCAGGCAGGCCGTAAGGAAGGTCCTCTAAGAAGGTGGGGTTACAGTGCCCCCTTGTGGACACAGAGTGAAGTTGTCCCCTAGTAGGGGTACGCCAGATCCCAGGAGAAGCTTGCTAGCAAAGTGCTTGCCTAGCCTGTGTGAAGCCCTGAACTCTATCCCCAATACCACAAAAATATTTTTTTTAAAAAATGTAACTAAGAAAGAGCAAGAAAAAAATAGCAAATAAGCAAGGAGAGAGCTCCATGGGGTCTGGAAACTCAGCTTCAGGAGCACGAGTAACACCGCTGCAGACAGCAATGTCTTCCAAAGGTTCTGACCTGTGTCAGTGTTAGTACCGGCTGTGCCTTCACCACTACAGACTGTTCAGCAGGGTGAACTTCCAGCTGAGGAGAGGTGACCAACCTGACACCACCCACTAGGTACCCTCCAGGTTCCTCACTGTCTGCCATGGTCCCGACTTCACCCTGGGACCATATGGTACTCAGGGCACCCCTGTCTGTTCCCACACCTGAGATGAGCACCAGCAGCAGGTCGTCTGCAGTGAGCCCCTCTGCCAGCTGCTGGATGGTCAGCGCAGCCCGGAGTGCATCCCGATCCGGTAAGTTGTCCTCGGCACCCTCAAACACCTGGATGCGGCTGTGTGGCTTCAGCAGCATCTCTCTGAGGAGGGAGCAAACGACGGAGAAGGGATGGTGTGGGCTCCTCTCCTCCACCTGACTTCTCAGCTGGACAGGTGAAAGCAGCCCACTGATAACCTATTTAGAAAACAGGCCAGACCCAGGAGATGGGGAGGTCAAAGAGGAAGGGAGGTGTTCTTCTAAAGGACAGTAGAGGGCGTCCCCCTGCGCCCAGAGACTCTTACTGCTTTCCAGCATGTTCCATAGCGGCTTGGATCCCCTTGGGTACGCTGATCACACCCTGCACAAGATGCTGAGCCAGCAGCTCCTCGGCCGCAGCTGCCATGCCCAGTACGGCCTTGCCGAAGCCCACTAGGTAGAGATTTTCCCGCAGCTGGAAGGTCCGGTCCCGCACCTTCAGCTGTCTGCCACTAGGATCCAGGGACAGTGTCCTCTGCAGCATGGGGCCTGGCTGCACAGCACCCACTGCACTATCAAACAGCTGCCGTGCCTGTTCTGCCAAGGCCATACCACTGGTCATCCGGGCCACTGGGGGCCCCCAGAGGAGTGGACGGGACGGGGCTCGGAGGAGACAAGGCAAGACCTGTAGGGCCGCAGCCATGCCCCACTTCTCTCAGCACAGCCTCGTGTCCATAGCTGCCTAGAGAGGGAGGAGAAGGAGTGAGGCCACGGACAGAACCCCACCATCTATCATGACCACCCCTCTGAGGGCTCAGGACTGGCGGACTCCATAACCTGAAATGAAACGTGGAGAAGTCATGAAGCCTGCAGCAAACCTGATCTTACACCAGTCCTGAAAGCCCAGCCCTGATGCCCAGCCACGTCCTCCTCTTCTGTAGGCCACACACCAGTCTTCTGGACACTCTGCCCCAAGTCCAAAGTTCCTGTTAAGTGGACCTTCCTCCTAGGTCACCTCCTTTGCCTGGGAGTTAATCATTCATGAAGGATGCCGTTCCTACCAGCAGGCCCCTGTGCCATTCTATTTCCACATCCTGTACTTCCAAAGCCCTCACACCACGGCAGTGCCCCCTTTCTGGCATTTATGCCTTAGACGTTCCTTTACCACTTCAACTGCCAAAAAAAAAAAAAAAAAAAAAAAGGCTATTGGTTGTCTAGCCAACTGACCCTGAGTCCATTGACCTCTAGCCTGCTCTGTTAGCTCATACAACCAGTCTGGCAAAGCTGGGTCCATGTGGAAAGGCTGCAGGTTTACCAGTGCACACAGCCTAAGGAAGCTCAGGACTCAGGCTAGTTCAGCAAGTGGTCCAGGCACGAATCAAGAGTAACTACAAAATCTCACTCAAGGTGAAACCTTCAGCAAGTCCCCAGGTTATAAGCAAAAGGACATTTTCTATGGGGCTCAATCTACAGGACAAGACCAGACACCCTTGTCCCCATACAGCTGGTCATGATCAGCCGTGCCAGGAACACTCCTTTCTGGCTCCATGATAGCAAAAAACAAGTCCTGAGTTACACCACTGAGTTACAGCAAAAACAGCCCACTGCTAGAGCAGGCAAAGGCCGGGTTCCAGTAATGAAGCCCAAACAATCATTTTCTCCACTGGGCAGAGTGAAGGACAGAAAGGTCTTGGGGTAAAGGTCGGGAAGCTACAGCGTAACTATACAGGAACAATAAAAGACTCAGCTGCAAAAAGATATCTAAGTTTAGGGACAGGAGGGTACTGAAGACTGTGCCCGGGCTGTCCATATAACGAGCGAGCATGCGCTCTACCACTGAGCTACATTCAAGCCCCTAAAAAGGTAGAAAGACAACTGTATCCGTAAGCATGGGTGGAAGAGGGTGAAGTCTAGGGATGGGGTTCTAGCTTTTTTTAAAGCGCGTAGTAGTACATCTTTTCTCACACTGAGCTCATTTGCAAGATGTGGGACACAATAAAGCCTAACTCTCAGGGAACTTGAAAGTGTAGTCCAAGCCGGGCATGGTGGCGCACACCTTTAATCCCAGCACTCAGGAGGCAGAGGCAGGCGGATTTCTGAGTTCGAGGCCAGCCTGGTCTACAAAGTGAGTTCCAGGACAGCCAGGGCTATACAGAGAAACCCTGTCTCGAAAAACCAAAAAAGAAGAAAAAGAAAAGAAAAGAAAGTGTAGTCCTGTGGGAGAGACCTTCCCTAGCATGCATAAAGTCATCCAATTCTCCATAGTGCTGGGAGACTGATGCTTGTATTTTCCTGACACCTCGGGCTTTCTGATTCTCTGTACAAGCTGACAGAGAAAACTCCAGGTAACAGTTTATCCCGCTCCTAAACAACGTAGCGCCTGCCAGACCTCCGCCTTTTAGCCTTGTAGTTCCCAGCTAGCTTTCCCAGAAACTACTGTTTGTAAAAAGGAATACACCGGGCACTGCCGCGGGACGCCTGCAAACATGTTCAGCTTTCATGTATGGGATTCCCCGGGATTGATTCACACATCTTAGCATCCAAAACATAAAGCTCAGCCCTAGGTGAACTTTGTATCTCTTTCCCAGAGGGGCAAAAGCCTAGAAGGTCCCTATTAGAATTCAAGGGAAAAAAAAAAGTTCAAGTCCAAAATTGCCAGATTAAGAACTGGGTGTTTGGTGAAATTTGAATTTTGGATAAGTAATTTTTATTATAACTATGACCAGTATAGTTTGAATTATTTATAACTAAAAATTACGTTGTGGTAAGTCTAAAGTTAATTGGACGACTTGCACTTTCAGGAGCCAAATTCCCAACTCTATTTAAGACACTACACCTTCCCAGCTCCACTGCACCCGCGTTGGTAAGTGAGGATAGGCGAAGACCAGGCTCGACTCCTTCCGGAACCAAGTGGAGCTGACATCACGTCCGGAATTGGCCAACCGCCAGGTGACCGGAAGTGACGTCTCCCGAGGCTGAGCCTGTGATCTTCTCGAGGGAAATGTTGTCGTGTAGTGCAAGATGTCGCAAGATTAAGAGGTTGCTGTCGCCTTGATCGGTCTCTGTCCGGGCCAGGAACGACTTCCAAGGACCATTTATTTGCTTGAGACGCAAACTCACCTTTCCGCAGCTTCTGGCGCTGGAGACCGGAAGTGCTCTCTGTGGGTGGGGATTAATCCGGAAGTGGCTGGTCTGAGGTCTCCCTAGAGACCGAGAGCCTGGTTTAGAACTTTCCTGCCTCACTGACGGTCAGAGAAAACCTGAAAAGAGGCGAGGGGGAGGGGGGGGGGGGGCTCTGGTTTCTGTGTTCCTGCAGTGGATACTCAGTGATTTGTAATGAGCCTTCCCTGTTCATCCTGTTAGATCTAGTCCACCGTTAAATACACCCTGAATTCTTGTTCGGTTCCGGACAGGGCTAAACATCAGCGAGAGCTACAACACACCCCTCTAGAAAGCGATTTAAAGACATCCATGACAATTCATTGATGCTTACCTCTTTTCTCTGTAAGCCACCACATACAGATAACTCAGCAAAAGATTTCTGTTCGGTGATTTTTGAACACATGAGCAAACTGTAAACAAAATGACCCCTAAGCCTTTTCTTCCTACCCTTGCTCTCACCTTGTGTCCACTATGATCCAGTCGTGCCTTTTTCCCACATTCAAAAATGAACTATTGGCTGGGCTCCAAAAACACTCCAAAATCCTTTCCTGATGGAAAGAATTCTTTCAAACGTGTTTCCTTTAAAAGTTTTCTTTCTTTCTTTCTTTTTTTTTTTTTAACCTCGACTCCTACCTCACACACAGACACACTTTGTAGCCTAGGCTGACTTCAAGTTTATGATCCTACTGCCTCAGGCTCCAGAGTACTAAAGTCGCAGGTGTGCACTGCTGTGTAATTGAGAAGCTCAATCACGACCCCGCTACACCCCACCCCACACCCTGTCAAAATTTCCTTATGTGCCACATCCTCCACTCCACATTACCTCTTTTCCTTTTGTGAAATCCCTTCCATTTTGCAACTGAAGACATTGCTGTTTCCTGTCAGTCTTAGCAGCTCAGTGGGGTCCTGTTTCAAAATCCTTAAAAAGAAGAAGAAGAAGAAGAAGAAGAAGAAGAAGAAGAAGAAGAAGAAGAAGAAGAAGAAGAAGAAGAAGAAAGAAGGAGGGGAAAAGGAAATCGCAGTTTCTGTTTGTATGGAGGGCAATAGAAATACATAAGAATTAGATCAACGCGGGGGGGGGGGGGGGGGCGCTGGAGCAATGGCTCAGTGGGTAAGAGCACTGTCTGCTCTTCCAGAGGACCTGACTTCAATTCCCAGCAACCACATGGTGGCTCACAACCATCTGTAATGGGATCCGATGCCCTCTTCTGGTGTGTCTGATGACAGCTACAGTGTACTCATATAAATAATAAATAAATCTTTAAAAAAAACACACACACACAGACATAAAAGATGTAGAAGTCAACTTTAAAAAAAAAAAAAAGAATTAGATCAACTCAATACCATGCAGTGGGTTTCCTTGTCTTGCTATCAGATGCATCTTGTGACTAGATTAGGGATAGTAGTGGAGTATTTTTTTTTTAAATGGATACAGAGAGCTGGAGAGATGTTTCAGTGGTTATGAGCATTTGTTACTCTGTTCCTAGCACCCAAGGGGTTTACAACTATCCAGATCTCCAGTTCCAGAGAAGCTGATGCCCTCTTCTGGCCTCCTCGGGCACCAGGCATTCATGTGGTAGACATACACATGTGAGGCAGAACACATACATAAGAAAGTCTTTCCTTTTTTAGTGGAGACAGGGCTGGGAATGTAGCTCGGCTGATGGAGGGAGGACTTGCTTAGCATGCACAAGGCCCTGGTCAGATCCCCAACATCACCTAACCCAGGCTTCGTGGTACATGCCTATAATCTCCACAATTAGAAGAATCAGGATCCCAAAGTCATACTTGTCTGTGTAGTTTAAGGTCAGTCTGGGATATGTAAGGCCTTGTCTCAAAAGAAGTGGGGGAACTGAGGAGAGATTTAGAGCACTTACTACTCTTCCAAAGGGTGGGGGTTCTATTCCAAGCACCCCAATGGCAGCTTACAGCCATCTCTAATTCCAAATTCTAAGGAAGCCAGTGCCCTCCCTCTTCCTGCCTCTTAGGGCACCAGTACTGTGCACTTAACATACATGTGGGCAAAACACTCATACACACACACAATTTAAAAATGAGTTAATTTAAAAAATAAATGAATAGTACCTGAGGAATAACACCCAAGGTTGTCTTTTGGCCTTCATGTACACATGCACACAAATAAGTAAGTTGGACTGAAGAGATGGCTCAGCAGTTAAGAGCACTGACTGGCCGGGCGTGGTGGCTCACGCCTTTAATCCCAGCACTTGGGAGGCAGAGGCAGGAGGATTTCTGAGTTCGAGGCCAGCCTGGTCTACAAAGTGAGTTCCAGGACAGCCAGAGCTATACAGAGAAACCCTGTCTCGAAAAAAAAAAAAAAAAAGAGCACTGACTGCTCTTCCAGAGGTCGTGAGTTCAATTCCCAGCAACCACATGGTGGCTCACAACCATCTATAATGGGATCCGATGCCCTTTCTGGTGTGTCTGAAGACAGTTACAGGGTATTCATATACAAAAAAATAAATACATAAATCTAAAAAAATAATAAGCAAGTCATCTGCAGGTCTGGTGTCTGGCCATGGCTTTATTTCTGTTTTTAAAATGATATCACTGTATCCTCCAGAGGAGATAAACAATTACTTCACATGGTGGAGGGTGGATGGGTCTCTTAGAAGAGGTGTTAATCTCATTTACAATGGACATATCCTCAGGACCTAGCCAGATCCCCACTTTTTGTTTGGTTTGGTTTGGTTTGGTTTGGTTTGGTTTGGTTTGGTTTGATTTGATTTGGTTTGGTTTTGAGACAGGGTCTCACTATGTAGTCCTAGCTATCTTTGAACTCACTGTATAGAACAAACTCACAGAGATCTGCCTGCCCATCTCTGGAGTGCTAGGATTAAAGGTTTGCATCTCCACACCTGATTAAGACCCTGCTTCTTAACATTCTTTATTTGAAGATTGAATTTCAACAGGAATTTTAGAGATAGACAAATTTTCCAACAATAGCAGCTGTCGGTGGATTGAAGCCATACCTAAATGGGAGAGTCTGGAGATTAATTACTGACTGGAATTCTATGATTCTGGAGAATTATAATGTTACACATCTAGAGCTGATATCTTGAGCAAATTTTGGTTCTCCTGAGTTTTTATTGTTGCTTGGACCTGATGTTCCTTGATATTTGTTACATTTTTAGTTATTTGTATGTGTGTGCTTCTGTGAGGGTACATACACATGAGTATAGGTGTCAAAGGAGGCCAGAGGTATCAGGTCCCCTGAAAGTGAGGTTACAGTCAATTGTGAGATGCCTCACACGGGAGCCTGGAGCTGAACAAGAGTCCTCTGGAAGAGCAGCACACGCCCTTAACTGCTGAGCCATCTCTCCAGCCCATATTTTAGTGAGATTTTTGTTTTGTTTTTGTTTTGAGATGGGGACCTGGAACTCTTGGCAACCCTTCTGCCTCAGCCTCTTTTGTGAGCTGCCATGCCAAACCGTTTAGTTCCCTTACCAGACATTTCTACCCTGCCTCTCTATTGGACCTAACATCACTTTGAAGTAAAACCCCTGGAGTACAGTAACTTATCATTTAATAATAGCCCATTAGCGTCTACCAATCCAAAACAAAGAGCGCCTTCCTCAGACAGCATCTGAGACCTATAGCAGAGGCTTTCCTGCTTTGGTAAGGACCAGACCTGTTTTGTAGGATCATAAACCTGACTGATACTTTCTTCTGTGACTATAAAATTGTCATACAACTGCCTCCGTGGTGGAAAATGCCTGTGGAACAGCTTGAATCCATATCCCCTGGTCACAGTCAGTCATAGATAGCTCAGAACAAACTCTTTGACCCTTTGAAGCAAGCACTGCATTTTGCAGTGATGACTCCTAAGGAAACCTTTGCAAAAGATCTCTCTTAAAATTCACAGTGAAAATGCAACTGACTTGAAAGGTTTTATTTACTAGCGCGCGTTTGTCATGTCTATGTACAGACACAAGTGCGTATGTGTGGGTCTCTCCATGGACATTCACATGACCTCCAGGGATCAAACCCAGGCCACTAGAGCTGTGCAGCAAGCCTCTTTAACAATCGAGCCAAACCACCAGCCCAAAACTGACTTAATTTATGGAATACTTGAGAGAACTCAGGCTGTCATCAGCTCCATAAGCTGTCCCTCCTAACGCTGCTTCAAACGTCTATTTTGTCCTACATTTGTCCTTGATATCTTGGGCCTTTGGGTCCCATACAAAAGGTCCTATATAGCTAAGCCTGGATGAACATGACTGTAATCCTAGGAAACAGACACAGGGGATCATACCAAGTTTGAGGCTAGCTTTTCAACATGGCAAGTTCCAGGTCAGTCGGGGCTAGTACTTAGTGAGATTTTATCTGAAAACAAACAAAATAATAAACGTATGTTTTCATTTCTTAAAAGATTTATTTATTTTTTATATGTAAGTACACTGTAGCTGTCTTTGAACCTCCAGAAGAGGGCGTCAGATATCATTATGGATGGTTGGTTGTAAGCCACCATGTGGTTGCCGGGATTTGAACTCAGGACCTTCAGAAGAGCAATCAGGGCCATCTCTCCAGCTTACATGTTTTTCTTTTTAAAAAATGAAGGAAGGAAGGAAGGAAGGAAGGAAGGAAGGAAGGAAGGAAGGAAGGAAGGAAGGAAAGAAGGGGAAGGGAAAGGGAAAGGGAAAAAGGGAAAGGAGAAGAGAGGAAAGGAAAGGAGAGGAGGGGAGGGGGAGAGAGGGAAGAGGGAGGGAGAGGAGAGGGAGGAAGGGGAGAGGGAGGGAGGGGAGAGGGACAGAGGGGAGAGCAGAGGGGAGGGGAGAGGAGGAGGAGAGAGGGAGAGGAGGAGAGAGGGAGAGGAGAGGAGAGAAAAGATGTAAACCTCTAAATCACAGGACAGCCTAAGTGGTAGCCTCCTATTTTGCAACATGTAAAGTTGTTCCAAATAAAACCTTTCTTGGGCTGAGCATACTGTTTTGTAGCAGAGCACTTCTGAGCATATGGGCGCCTAGGGTTCATTCCCCAGCAATCACATAAAACTGGGCATAGTGGTGCATGCCTATAATCCTAGTTCTCAGGAGATAGAGGCAGGTGGAGTGGAAGGTGCAAACTTCTCACAGAAGCGGCTCCACTGTAGAACTGAGAAGGGGTTGCCAGAGCCCAGTTGTCCCTTTGGTGGTAAGAATTATACCACACAATCACCAGGGCTTCATAGTTGTTAATATCTGGCAATAATCTCCACCAATAGGCATGGTGGCATATGCCTTTGATGACAGCATTCAAGAGGCAGAGGCAGGTGGATCTCTGTGACATTGAGACTAGCCTGGTCCACAGAATGAGTTCTAGGCTACATAGACAGAAGTTTGGCCTAGAGAGACGGCTCAGCAGCCAAGAGCACTGGTTGCTCTTCCAGAGGACTTCAATTCCCAGTCCCAGAACAGTGGCTCACAACCATCTGTATTTCCAGTTACAGAAGATCTAACTCCTTCTGGCCTTGGTGTGAACCTATGTGTGCATATACAGACATGCAGCCAAAACACCCACACACATAAAATAATCAAATATTTTAAAAATATTTTATTATTTTAACAATAGTTCCACCAATAATGGATTCCATAATTCCCATGGATACCAAAACCCATGGATGCTAAAATCACTTAAAATATTTTTGTTTGTGTTGTTTTTGAGACACAGTCTAACTGGGTGGCCCTGGTTGTCCTGGAACTCAAAGATCTACCAGTGACTGCCTCCCCAGGATTAAAGGCATGGGTACCACACCCAGCCCTAAACTAGTATTTGTTAGTACCAGGACACTCCAAGCCCAAGCCTAACAATGTGACCCTTGACCTGCGTTGCCAGGCCAACGACCCTCAATCCCACAACCCACTTGGCTCACTTCCCACCCTCACTTGTGTGACGTCATTTTCTGTATAAATCAGGAGATCACCTCCTCCTCTCTTTTCTTCTCTGCCCCTCTACTCGCCTCACTGCCCCTTTGCTTCTGCACAATAAACCTCTCTCACGTGGAACTGCCTTGGCCTGCTTAGCTGTTTGGTTTATGCTCCAAAGATAGATCGATCGATAGATAGATAGATAGATATTAATAACACATATTTGTACGTAATCCACACATATCTTTCTGTATACTTGAAATTGCCTCCTTTGTAATTCTTTTTTTTTTTTTAGATTTATTTATTTTATGTATGTGAGTACATAAAATAGCTACAGTGAGTACACTGTAGCTGTACAGGTGGTTGTGAGCCTTCATATGGTTGTTGGGAATTGAAATTTTAAGACCTGCTAGCTCTGGTCAACCTGCTCGCTCCAGTTGGCCCCGCTCACTCAGTCCCTGCTTGCTCCGGCCCAAAGATTTAATTATTTATTATTATACATAAATATACTGTAGCTGTCTTCAGAAGCACCTGAAGAGGGCATCAGATCTCATTACAGATGGTTGTGAGCCACCACGTGGTTGCTGGGATTTGAACTCAGGACCTTTGGAAGAGCACTGACTGCTCTTACCCACTGAGCCATCTCTCCAGCCCCCTTTGTAATTCTTAACACAATATGCATGCTGTACAATTGCTGCACTGAACTGTTTAGGAGGCAACCACAGGACAAAAAAGTCCTTACATACTCAGTTCAGATCTACGCATCATAGGCTGAACCCATCTGCAAGTGTGGAATCCATGGGATTTAATGTAAGTTTAATTATCAGTAAGTTTTTTCTTTTTTAAGACTTTGGAGACAATTTTGTTGGAGTCAAGATAAGAGCTTCGGGTCTAGGCAGTTCCTGCTGCCCCCGGTCAGTCCATATCTTTGCCCCAGAACAAGACAGCATTGTTTGCCGACAATGGACTTTGTTAAATATGAATGGTTACTTGCCCTTTGCCTTGGGAACAAGGCCAAAGTTGGAGTTGCAGAGCATTGTGTGAATCCAGTCTTGGGTGTCTGCTGTCTTCAAGACCTTGTCATCAGACCCTGGGTCAAACTACAAGAGAGAAAGGCAGGAAGGAAGAAGGAAAGAGAGAGAGAAGAAAAGCAGCTTTTGTTTTATATTTATTCATTTATGTGTGTGTACATGCCACAACTCAAGCATAGAAGGCAAAGGACAGTTTGTGGAAGTCTGCTCTCTCCCACCACCAATGGGCTCCATAATGAACTGGTGTCCTGTCCATCTTGGTAGCAAGCACTTTCACCCCTGACCCATTTCATTGGTCTTAGACAGATCCATAGATGGATAGATGGACAGACAGATAGGCATACAGACAGATAGATGGTAAATAAAACTAATAGGTCTTTTCTACCCAACAAGGGAAGCCCAGCCCCTGGGCTAGAAAATTCAAGGCAGTGTGAAGGTATGCCAGTCATGCATTGCAACAGATAGGGGACTGAGGGATGCTGGGAAAATGTGGAGGCCAAGTATGCTTTGATATGTTAAATAGGCACCCCAGCCACTTGTCCTGGATCTGAAACCCAACAAAAATCATCAGTGAGGTTGCCACCGAAGAGATTATGATTTTATAATCTCAGATTGATATAAAATATTATCTCGAAGTCTCCCGTAGAACACTTATTTCCTCAAGGGCTCCCCTTGGGGGAACGAAAGGAAGCATTTACTTAGCAAATCAATAAACTCAGGGGGTTTGCAGCAGTCCTATGTGAACAATCCACCATATCTGCAACAGTCTATACACAGTCACCACCACAATTGTGTTCTAAAATCCCACCTTTCTTCAGGTGCAGTTACTCTTTCACACACACACACACACACACACACACCCTCTTTTAAATGGCCTAAAGAAGCCATCTGACTCTAATTATCCCAAGGCTCTAAGGAAACCCTGCTGGGCACTTTAGCACAAGTGTACCTCAATTAGAATTTGTAAGGAAAAAAAAATGGAGAGGTGGCACGTGTCTCTGGAGGGTGGACCTGAGCAACAGGCCATGTGCTTAGCCCCTTTTTCTGTTTTGTTTGCTTTTTAGATTTTTGTTTTTAAGTAGTCTTATTATGGATCATAGATTGTTCTCCAGAGAGTCCTGCCTAGTTGCTGAGTGCTGGGATTCCGTGTGTATACTACTACACCCAGTGCTGATCTTGGCTTGTTTCATCTTAAAAAAAAAAAAGTATTTATTTATTTTATGTATGTGAGTACACTGTCAATGTCTTCAGACACACCAGAAGACGGCATTGGATCCTGTTAGGAATGGTTGTGAGTCACCATGAGGTTGCTGGGAATTGAACTCAGGACGTCTAGAAGAACAGTTGAGGCTCTTAACCCCTGAGCCATCCTGTTTATGTCATCCTTAAAAACAAAAACAAAGCCTACCCTAGAGCCCTGGCTGGCTCCCACCTCCCTAACATAGACCGGCACTAGTATGAGAAGTGGGAGCCACCACACAGAACCTGGAGCGTTATTTTGGGGGGGTTTTGTTTTGTTTTGTTTTTTAAAGTGATGCAGTCCACTCCTAACTCCAGCTTTCCCTCTGCCCTGGAACTAGCTAACCATTTTGGGTCACTTTCAGGCAAGCCCACTATAGCAGAGCAGGGAGCCAAACCAGCAAGTGAATCCAAGTGACCATCGAAAAATATGAAAAAAATTATTTTTTTTTCCATTTTAAAAACAGGATGCTAAATCTCGGGAGGGAGCTTTAACAGTGAAGTCTAAAGAAGGTACAGGGTATAGTTTTCAAAGATACCTTTCAAGGCTTTTTTTTTTTTTTTTTTTTTTTGGTTGAGAACATTTTGGTAAATTAAGGCTGTTGTTACAGTCAAATTTGTATGTTAAAACAGACCCCTCCAAACACACACACACACACAGTGGCATCTCCTGGGTATATTTGCTTCCCAAATGCTGATATAAAAGGACAGCTTTGCCCAGGAATTAGGAGTCAATTTACCCTTAATAACAGGTTCTACCTAGAAGAGATTACACAAATTTGTAGTCACAGAACAGATTCAGTAGGTTGATCAATTATATTTGTGAAAATATCAAGTAGATGGACCGCACAGCAAAGCTGTATAGTAGGGAAATTCTAGATTTCAGGTGATGTTACAGCCATCTTAGCTTTAGGGTGAATGAAGCTAAACTGAATGATGTCTCTCAAGGAATTTATTAGTTAGGAGAATGTTAGAAGTTAGAGTAAATGGCTATTTAAAGTCTAAAGCAAGGCCACCTTAGAAGGCTCAGAAGGTAAAAGCACGTGTGCACGCACTCACACAGACACACACACACACACACACACACTAGTTTTTAAAGAGGCCTAAAATAGTTCCAGATCCTTTGGCTCTTGGCTACATTTGATGTCTCCACAATTGCTATGTTGTAGTCGGCCAGTCTGCAGGATCTTTACTATAGATGCTCTTCAGAAAACTTCAATTCCAAAAGCAAGTCGGGCACACGGCACCAGATCTGTCCTTGCTATCTCAAGCTCCATGGCAGCCTGGATCACCCTTTTTAAGCTCAAAGGCAATCACTGGGGATTGAGTGCAACCACCTGTGGAAGATTTTTCTAGAACAGATTTGCAATTTGGAAAGTTGCCGTCCATTCAGGTTTCACGCAAACTGGTTCCTTCCCTTCCTCACACCCCGGAACAGATTGTAGCCGGGAGCTCTGCCCTTTGTCAGGAGACAACTGCTGTACAAACTTACAATCTTGTCGTTTTCCCTCAGCCAACCATTTCCAGTTCTATCTAGCTACCTTTTTTTTTTTTTTTAACCTAAGGACCTGAGATGCAACACCCGCACATTTTTCAAGAAGACTCCAATTTTTCTCTGTTCCATTTCGTCGTTGTCAACCCAGGTTATAAGGGGACTCTGGTTGTCACGCCTTTGCAATCACCTACCAGTGAGTGAAATGTCCCTTCCTAAGTTTCCCCCTCCTCCCGCACTAGAAGTTAGGGATCTTCATGCGCTTCGACTCTCATAAAATTTTCAAAGAAGTTACAAGCTTCTGAAGTTTAATATACACCCAGTTGAAAATGCCACTTAAAACTTCGTGCAAGTGTATGTTGTACTTCACTCAACTAACAAATCGAAGCCTCCTGGCTCGGCGGTGCAGTGGTTAAGTCAGTCGGTGATGGGCTCACCTGATTCACACCCACACACGGGCAGGCCTCTCCGCCAGGACCTGCGGCCCCAGAGACACCAGCGTCTCCCCGGGGCTTGAGAGCACCCACAAAGGCACTAGTCCCGAGGCGACCTCAAGCCCTGCCCTCGAGAGAGAGGGTTTAGATGCTCCACGCCCGCAGGTTCACACCACAGAACCGCGGGCTCCGGCTCCGGGGCCTCAAGAGCAATGGAAGGCCGCCCCGCTGACGTCATCGTCCCGCCCCCTCCCCCTGCTCGCGCCTCCGTTCCCGCCCCGCCCCCTTTCCCGGCGTCCGCCGCGGCACAGGCTCCTCGCCCTCTGATTTTGCTTCTCCCTTCAAGATGGCGGACACAATGAGCCGGCGGAGCGCCGGTTGGCCCTGAAGTGACTCCGGAGAAGAACGGTCAGCGAGGTCCCGTTGTCCCGGCAAGAGAGCGTCGCCTGAGGAAGAGGACGCGGCAGCCCCACTGTCAGCCGTCCTTCGGTTCGCCTCCAGCGCGGCGCCCGCACCGCCGGGGTTGGCCCTGAGCAGCCCGCCCGCTCGCTCGCCTCTCGGCCCCGCCCCGGCCCTGCGCCGCCGCTGCCTTCAGCAGCAGCAGCAGCAGCCACCGCCGCCGCCATGAAGCTGACCGACAGCGTGCTCCGGAGCTTCCGCGTCGCCAAGGTGTTCCGCGAGAACTCAGACAAGATCAACTGCTTTGACTTTAGTCCCAATGGCGAGACGGTCATCTCTAGCAGCGATGATGACTCCATCGTGCTCTATGACTGCCAGGAGGGCAAGTGAGTGTGATAGTGGCCGAGTTCCAAGTGCCCCTCTCCTTCCCTCTGTCGCTGGTCCCCGACTGAGCCCCCACCCCCAACCCCAGGCATGTGGTGCAGGCGCTCTTGCCAGGGCCGCCTCCATCCCGCAGTGCTGCAGGAGATCCTATTTAAGATGATGATGGCTCTTAGTTCTTTGGTCTCTTCCGAGCGCGCTTTTCCCGCTTGCCAAACCCCACCTTGACCTTGACCTTTAAACGCCATGTCCTGCACCCTGCTGCCGGACGGATAGCCCTTTCCACTCTCCTGGCGACTGTCAGAATGTGCGGGTGGACTCTGAGCTCGATGCAGAACGGTAGGAGCTGTGTTCTGTCCATCAGTGGCGTCCAGCTCTCTCTGCCTTCACCGCGGTGACCTGGATTCAGCCCTGGCACGGTGCCCGCCCCCTACCCCTCAGCTTCCCGCGCGGCTTTTCTGCCATCAAGCCCCGCGGGATGCAGTTTTTAAGCTGTCAGGATTTATCGATTGTGCCCATGTGAGCTTGCTGTCCTTTCCCAGTACCAATACCCAGGCTTACAGTTAACTTGCTAAACAGACTCTTGGAAACTTTTCTTTGCCAGACTCCTGAGAACTTGGCCGCCCCATTCTGGTCAGAATGTGAGCTCTCTTTAAAACAAAGAAAGCATTCCGGAACAATTTAGTGTTTCGTTTTGCATTACAAAAAAAAACCAAGTTTGGCTGCCTAGCCAGTAATCTCAGCATTTGGGCGATAGAGGCAGTCAGACCCTGAGTTCTGGACTTCATAGCTGAGAGACCCTGACTCAAAACAGTTACACACACACACACACACACACAATAACGGCCAGATTGTGGTTTGCTTATAATTATCAAAGTTTTGGAATTCTGGAACTGGTTATGGAAATTATGTTAGTTGGAGAATTTGTGTATCTTTGCCGTTTTCATAACCTGGGTGTGAGGAAGACATTGCCTGTCTCATCTCTGGAAGTTCAAATCCTCGATAAGTAAGCAGTGACCTCTTGTAGCAGAAACTAGTTTAGGCTAAATTTGATTCCCTTTGTCAACTTCAGCTGGCCTTCCTAAGCAGGAGGTTTTTGGTTTAATAGCTACTGTTTTCGACATTATGTTAAGTTACCTGTGTTTGAATCCTTGGCTTTTTCTCTACTTTTTGCAGCTGTTCTTTTTGTTTATTATTTTTTCAAATAATACTTTTCTTTTGGAACTTGTCTCTGAGTTTATCTAAAGTAAAGCTGTTGTAGAATGAGCTGTATATGATATTGTCCTTGATGGGTTTCCTCGCTGGGGCTCCAACAAAGTATTACGTAACTGTCGTTGGACTTGAGCTTGCTGTATGTGGGAGAGTTTCCTACAGTGGTGATCCTGGGGAAGAGAAAATTACTAGCTGGACAAATAGTTATTTGAATTGATGTTCATATTCATGTATTGATTATTATCGTACATTGATCTGACCATTTGATTCTGTTTGGAACGACAAGTAATTTGAAATTGGTTTATCTGACATGTTTGGTGCAATACATAGCTTAGAATCTTCCCCCCAAACCTGTAATGGAAATGCATATCCTATTCAAAGGAATAAAATACTAAGACTGGAAAAAAATGTTTATTCAGGCATGTAACCTTTTTTTTTTTTTTTTTTTTTTAAGATTTATTTATTTATTATATGTAAGTACACTGTAGCTGTCTTCAGACACTCCAGAAGAGGGCACCGGATCTCGTTACGGATGGTTGTGAGCCACCATGTGGTTGCTGGGAGTTGAACTCTGGACCTTCGGAAGAGCAGTCGGGTGCTCTTACCCACTGAGCCATCTCACCAGCCCGCATGTAACCTTTTTACATGATTACAAACTTACAGAAAGTTACAGTGCTCCAAAGAACTTTGTTGAAAAAAGAACGCGTCCAGCAGTGCCTATAATTTCAGCGCTTGGGAGGCTGGGGTGCAAATCTGAATGCAGCTTGAACAGCTGTCCCAAAAAGGAACCTAAGGGCTGGAGATGGCTACAGGCACTTGCTGCTCTTAGAGAAGAACAAGTGGACTCCTACACCTGCATGGAGGCTTGTAACCATCTGTAACTAGTTCCAGAGGGTTTGACCCCTACTTCTGATTTCTTGAGATGGCTCAGCTGTTAAGAGCACCTCTTTCCCAGGTCCCAAGTTCAATTCCCAGCAACCACATGGTGGCTCACAACCATCTGTAATGGGATCCAATGCCCTCTTCTGGTGTGTCTGAAGTCAGCTACAAGGGTACTCCTATAAATAACATAAAGAAATCTTTATAGAGAGAGAAGTTTGTGGGGGGAAAAAAAAATCCAGGAGCTGGAGAGATGGCTAACATGTGGTTAAGAGCGCATGTTAATTTTGTAGAGAACCTGGGTTAATCAGCAGCACCCACGTGGAGGCTCACAATTACATTTAACTCCAGTTGCAGGGGATCTAATGTTCTCTTCTGGATTCCATGTGCATCAGACCTGCATAGGGTGCCCATATATACAAGCAGACAAAATGTTCATATACATAAAATCAGTAAATGTAAAAATATATATATAGAAGAATAATCCAATAATTCCAACAGTAGAAGAAAATTACTGTTTCTTTGGAAGTAACATCTTTTTTTTTTTTTTTTTTTTAAAGATTTTATTTATTATATGTAAGTACACTGTAGCTGTCTTCAGACACTCCAGAAGAGAGTGCCAGATCTCGTTGCGGATGGTTGTGAGCCACCATGTGGTTGCTGGGATTTGAACTCTGGACCTTCGGAAGAGCAGTCGGGTGCTCTTACCCACTGAGCCATCTCACCAGCCCCGGAAGTAACATCTTTATTAGATAATACCAGTAGTAGAATTTGGATATTTGAAAAAGCTAAAACACAGCTGATTTTTGTTGTTGTTTTTAAGATACTACACCCCACAGTGGAACTTTGTCTGTAGCTATAGTGCTGGCTGGCTTCCAACAGCAATTCTCTTGCCTCCGTCTTGGCTTAAAAGGATTTTTTTTTTTAATTGAAAGTAGTTTGTCATACACACTTTCTCTGTGTGTGAGCTTGCTGTGCATGTATAGGTAGAAGACAGCGTGCAGGATTGGCTGCTTTCCTCCCCTCCTGGGAGTCCAGGGGGTTGAACTCTGATTATTGAGCTTGGCGGCAAGTGCCCTTAGCCTCTATCTAACCATCTCACCTGCCCAGAAAGCGATTGTGAAAGGTTTTGGTTTTGTTTGTCCATTAAATGTTAAATGTTCATCCCTTCCTTCGACTTGAAGGGATATATAGGGGGTATTGCTTGTGATTGGTAAAACATTTCAAATTTTTTCTGTCTATGAACACACACGCACATGTGCACATATGCTTAGTTTGCCTTAAGACAGTAGTCTCATGTAGTCCAGGCTAACTCTATGTGTCCAAGGTTGGCCTTGAACTCCTGATCCCAAGTGCTGGATTATACACATGTATCCCACCACCAGCAGCTGGCTTTACTATTATTTTCTTTATTCATATCTGCCTCCAGAATCATAGTTTTAAAGAAGCTTGCCAAAATACTTGGAAAGTTCACATAAAAAAAATATATCCATTGTTAATGCCAGGCTCTTACTTTTAGAGTAAAACTGAATTAGTTTTCATTAGGACACATCTATTAATGTTTTTTTGTTTTGTGTGGATTTTTTTTTTTTTATGTAAGACATACAGACCATATCTTAGTGGAACCCAGGTTTTTTAATACCACATGCTTTAGTGTACTGTTTACTTGAAGGGTTGAAGATAGAGTCCAGGGCTCCATGCATGCTGGGCAAGCCTTCTGTGACTGAGCCATATCTCAGCCCTGTCTTCTACTGTAGATAGGCTGAAATACTAGGATTCACTGTTACCACTGATAGATGCAAAGTCGGCATGCTCAGCCTCAATCAGTCAGTACTTACTAACTGCAGAGCTTCAGACAGTAGACTGGACCTAGTACTCAGTCAGTACTTACCAAGTACTGACTGCAGAGCAGAGCTTCAAAAAGTAGACTGGACCTGATAGTATTTGATTTCACAAAAGGCAGGCATATAGAAAGTATAGTACAATAAAGAACTCTTGTTCAGAATAGGTTTCATGAAGCAGAAGGCCTCACCCTCTCTGACCTTAACAATTGAAAGTACAGAAATTGACTTGTAGGCAGCCTGGGTCATCTGATTGCTCGACCCGATGGTTCCAAAATAATATGACATTGAGAAGATAAACATTCTTTTGCATAAATTCAAACACTTTGGTGACTAGTAGTGCACTAGTCAATCTTTTACTACAATATTCCTGGGAGGGATACTTTGTGACAGGGTCTCACAGGGTCTCATTCTGTATTTGGGACTAGCCTTGAATTTGTAGTGGTCCTCCTGCCATAGCCTTTAGAGTTCTGACTGGAATTACAGATGTGAGCCACCATGTCTAGCTTAAAATTCTTCTAAAATATAAATGTATAAAACACTCTAAAAGATTTTCTTATTTTCTGGCCTGATTCAAATGGAGCACTAGAGATATTTGAGTTAAAAAATTGCCTACTTTAAATAGCCTGCAGCAGAAAGTTTGGTTGTAGATTTTCCTGAGAGCCCATTTATCTGATCAAGATTTGCATTTAAGGGACTTGCACAAAGTTTAATTTTGAACTTTGGGTTGGAAACACACACATTTACATGAAAGTAAAGGCAAAAGGAACCATCCAGTAGTTTTGTTGGAGAGATAGACTTGCTGCTACTTTCTACCTCTGGATAAGAAAGTTAGACATCTTCTAGAGCAAGTTATGTTAGAAACATAAGCAGTGTTGCATCTGGTTTCAATTGTGATAAATCATTGCCTTAAGAAAGTGCTTGCTAAGTGAAAGGCTTAGGAAAGGCTCTGAGGTACTCTCATATCCCTCTGTTGTGATTCTTGGTTTGTGATAGTTTGTGTACTTTTTTCTCAAGTAGATTGTCTTCCCAAAGTTTATATTTGAAGCCAGGTGTGGTAGCTCACTCTCATAATTCTAGCACTAGAGAAGCCCAAGCAGGCGGATCATGAGTTCAAAGCCATCCTCAATTACAAAATGACTTAGCAGGCAGGGAAGACCCTCCCTTGAGATCCTCTCCCCCTTTGAATATTGTAGTAAAAGATTGAATTAATATTCTATATTTTATTTTCAAACCTGGGCTTTGGTGTTCACAAATGAAAGACTATTCTTCAGTAGCTGTTAGAGTTGATTCTGATTTTCAAGAGATGGGGGCTGGAGAGGTGACTCAGTGGTTAAGAGCTCATACTGCACTTGCAGGAGACTCAAGGAGACTTAGGTTAAGTCTTCTCGGACTCTGCCCTGTTCATATCACTCAGGCGCTGCAGTTTAGATGGAGCGCTCGAATGTTGTGATAGTGGATTCTGATGGTTCCTGTTTTCCCCTCTGTTTGTTCATCAGACCAAAGAGAACCCTGTACAGTAAGAAGTACGGTGTGGACCTCATCAGATACACCCATGCAGCCAACACAGTCGTTTACAGCTCTAACAAAATAGACGGTAAGCAAGCCTTTCTAGGAGATGACAGTGTTGCTTTCTTTGAAAAACTCTAACAAACTCTTCATGAGAACTTGTACTTTGGTTATAGTTGGTTTAAATGTTTCTCTGTGATGTTAGCAGTGCTGAGTATATCATTGAAAGTAAAAATGCTGGAAGCAAGCCATTAGCACTTTGGAAGGACTGGGAACAGAAAATATAAAATGTCTGCAGTGTGGAGTAGGAAAGGAAGTACCCTGTTGTGTTTATGATTTGCACTCCTTGAAACTTGAAAGAACACTTAAAAAGCAAAACAAAGAAATCCGTGACGCACAGCAGTTAGTAAATCACCAGGCTTGCCGTTTAGAATCTGTATGTGTATTAAACCAGGTGTGACACTTTACCTCTATATTCCTAGCCCTTGGGAGTCTGAGGTTGGAGGAGTGGGAGTACCAGGCTAGCCAAGGCACGCACATGCGCACGCACATGCACACACACACACACACACACACACACACACACACACACACACACACACGGTGAGATCTTCTAAAAGGCAGGGGGTTGGGGTAAACCTTTACATTTCTGACTGAGGGGGAGAATAAAACAAAATTTGCAAATGTACTAAATGCAGACTGGAAAGGAGACCAAATGTGTGAGATTAAGAATAGTAGTGCCCCCAGCGCTCAGGAGGTGGGTGCACAGCAGAGCCCTGGCTTGAGCCCTACCTGGGCCATTGAGCATTTGTAGCTTGGCCCTGTCTTAAAAACAACAGAGGAACAAAAAGACATCCAAATAGTTAGAAGAGGTTAGCTCTTCTGTGGTTTGTGTCACACGGTGCAGTGACTCTGTGGTTGTAAATTCCAGGAATACTTTTTGTTTTGCTTTAGAGTAAAGGTATTTTTTAAGAATTGAAACTTCCTTTTTAATAACTAGTATCTGCTTTTGACTGATTTCCCCTTGAATAAGTCCCTAAGTTAACAAAACTGTCTCAGTGGTTGAACTGTCACGTGCTTGTTATTTTATCTAATTTTAGCCTTATTAATACTAGTTTACTAATGCACTTTTTGCAGTAAGATTTCTTCATTTTGTTTTATTGAGATAGTATTACTGTAATTCAGTTTGCCCTTGAACTCATGATATCTCTGCTTCATACTCCTGGGTACTGAGTGTACAAGTCTGTGCTGCTATCGCAGGCACAGTAGATTTTTCTTTATGTATGTGTACATCTCTGAGTGGGTGTGTGCCTGTGCCCTTGGGCCAGAATAGGGCATCAGGTCCTTTGGAGCTGGTGTTGCAGGCAAGTGAGCCACGTGCTGTGGGTGTTAACCAAACTCAGGACCTCTAGAACAACAGCAAGCACTGTTAACCATTGAGCCATCCCTTTGGCAGTACATTTTTTTTTTCTTAATGATTTTTTTTTTTTTGATTGTGTATGTGTGTGGAGGTGGTATGTGCACATGTGAACATGGGTGCCCACAGAGTCTGGAAGCTGTCAGCTTCTGGAGTTGGAGTTACAGGCTCTTATGAGCTGTCTGACGTGGACCCTGGACAGGGAGCTCAGGACCTTTGCAAGAGCAGTGTGTGCTCATAACCACAGTGATTTATTTTGCCTCCCTCCCTGTTTTGATGCAGGCTCTCACTTTGTAGCCCCAGATGGCCTTGTACTCTGTATATAGATCAGGTTGGTCTTAAAATTAAACTTACAGGAACCCTCCTTGGTGCTGGGATTAAAGACGAGCGCCACCATGCCCAGCCACTCAGCAAGGATAGCCTAGGTTGCTATATTAACATTCCTCAAAGCAAATGGGCAGGCAGAAGTCTTTCTTTAATAAGACTTCTGTACTTGAACTTGATTTTAGTGCATCTCTATTTTTCATGTATGTGTCAGATGTAGTTTTCTAAGTAGGCAATGCCACCGATGCTTTTGGATAAGGATAAATACTAGAATTCTGAGGGTATATAAAAATATATATAAGTGACTGGTGTATTTCTTTTGTTGGGTTGTTTTTCTAAGTGATTAAACAATTCTCCCAAATATGGTAAAGATGAGGCAAATGTGTGGTGGGTGCAGCTTTGCTGCCTGGCCTCTTCTGTGGGGATGTTGCCTTTCCTTCCTCAAGTGCGTCCTGCAGAGCTGCTCCAGCGCTCCGTTCTCTTTTGCCTGATTCCAGGCTGAGGTAGTAGTTTGTACAGTTTGAGGGTCTATGATACCACCCGGTACAGGAGATAACTGTACAGGCCACTGCCTTGCCAGGAACAGTGCACCAGCTACCAAATGGGGTGGAGAAGATGGTGAAGCCCTGCTCATCTCTGGGATTCCAGGTAATGGGAGGGGATCTCTCTTTAGGTCAGGTGAGTAGTTCCTGGCACTAGAATAACCAGAAATGCATTGTGGTTGTCATTTGAGAGGCTTGGAGTTGTTCAGATAAACCGTTTGAAACTGTTACAGAATATATAGAAAGGGTTCTTTTTTCTCTCTTATTGTAAATGCCCTCTCATTAGAAAGCATCCCTGCAAGCTAAGTGTGTTGCTCACATCAGTAATCCCAGCATTTGAGAGAATGAGGCTGGAGGATTGCTGCTTTTTTTGAGACTAACCTGGGCTATATAATGGGTTCTAATCTAGCATGGACTATAGAGTGAGACCCTGTCTCAAAACAAAGCCCACTCTTGAAGCCACTTGGTTCTTTGGACCTCTTTATTGGGCTTTTTGCCTTTCCCTCCTGCACTTTGGTGCCATGTTTTGTATTATTTGTTTCTCTTCCTATTTTTTGTTTTGTTTGTTTTCATTGATGTTTCAGTATGGTTTTTGAGACAGGGCTTTAGTAAATGTATCCCATGCTGGTCTCCAATGTGGTGAGGTTATAGAGTCACTACTTACAGCTTTTCTCTATCTTTTTTAGGGGCATAGTACTTTCTAATTTTATTCTTACCTTTGTGGTGTTAGGGGTTAAGCCGTGGGCCTCACCCACTGAGTGCACCATGCACTGAGCTGCATACCCAGCCTCACTTCATTCTGCTGTCAGTGTAATCTTATCTTTTCTTTCTTTCTTTCTTTTTAAATTTTTTACTTTATGTGTATGAATGGTTTGCTTGCATGTATATCTATGTATCCTGTATGTGTCTGGTGCTTGGGGAGGTTAGAAGAGGATGTCAGATCCCCTGGAACTGAAATTACAGATGGTTGTGAAACCATGTGGCTCCTGGGATGGAGCCTGCTGCTCTAAATTGCTGGGTCATCTCTCTAGCCCCTCTTGCTTACTTTTCTAGAGAGACTGCTTTTTCCTTTCTTGATTTTTCTTTCTTTGACAGAGTCTGTCTATGTAGTAGTTCCAACTTTACACAAACTAACTGTATAGCCCTCTAATTTTCCCTTCTGGTGTTCATTGTAAGAGTTATCACTTTTCAGACAGCTAAAATTAGTGTCTATAAATAGTGATTTTTTTTTTCCCCCTTGCTAGGAAATACTTATTCAGGACAAGTTGAATTATTACTTGCAAAGAGTACAAAGATTGGTAACAAAAAAGTGATTTTTTTTTATGTAGTTTTTAACTCTCAAATTCGCCGCCTCAATGCTGCAGATTGAACTCTGAGCTGCTCACACGCTAGGTGAGCACATCACCATTGAATTGTACACCTAGGTCCCAAAATGGTGATATTAATGTCGCTATAAATGCCATCAACTGAAAATTAGGCTTTGGAGTTATATGAATCTGTTTATGCATTCAAGCTGCTGAGAGAGGTTGTTCATGTTCATCTGTAATTTGCTTGTGTGAGAGAATATAGTACATTGTTAGTTAGGTCTTGTCTTTTCAAAAGTAAAAATGCAACATAAATTTCATTTAAATACTACAATGTCATCCGCTGTTTGTTTTCTTACAGATACTATTCGTTACTTGTCCTTGCATGACAATAAATACATCAGATACTTTCCTGGACACAGTAAGAGGTAAGACAGAGTGCAACAGGCATGCTTCCTTCATCCCTTGGGTAACTTAGAGAATGGAAGAGAAGGAGAGGTTTTGTTAGTAAGTAAATCCAGCCCTCCTCTTCATCCTGTTAACGGATCTCAGTCAGCGCTTGGTTTACTGAGGTTATGGAAGCAGGAGATGGGGCTTCAAAGATAACTATAGAATCTGTTAAAATTTAAATAAGGTGCCAGGCAGTGGTAGTGCACCTTTAATCCCAGCACTCGGAAGTGAGATTTGTGAGTTTTGTGGATTTGTGAGTTTGAGGAAAGCCTGGTCAACACAGAGAAACCCTGTCTTGAAAGGTAGGGTAGGGGATGGGGCTTAAGTAAGGAGCTGGGAGTTTAGCTTGGTGGTTAAGCACCTGCTCAGCATGTGGTTGGCTCTGGATTCAATTCCCCACACTAAGAAAGTCAATATAATTAAGAGGAGTTAAGTGTGGTTCAATGCAAGGCCATGCTTGCCATACAAGAATCTGTGTGTCTGTGTCTTATGTTAAACATGTGGACTAAAGTCATTAGATGAAAACTCATGCTATAAAAATTAGACTTGGTATTTAGCAACACCAAATCCCAGATAGCTCTTAACAAAAGAACCATTTGCATTTATGAGGCCTTCCACTGCATTTGTGTTGGGCTGTACATGAAGAATGTCCCATATATAAAGGGTTTTTGTTGTTAATGTTTGTTTTTATTTGTGTGTGTGTGTGTGTGTGTGTGTGTGTGTGTGTGTGTGTGTGTGTATTTAGTCTACATGCATATTTGCATACCAGAAGAGGTCATTAACCACTGAGCCGTCTCTCTAGCTCCCCCTCCCTCCACCTTTTTGAGACAGGATCCTTGTCTGTCTTAGAACTCACTGTGTAGACCAGGCTGACTTACAGAGATTGGCCTGTCTCTGCCTCCTAAGTGCTGGGACTAAACACATATATAATACAGATGATGCAGAGCTGTGTGGTGTGGTGTGGTGCCCTGACAGGTACTGTGTCACCTTTATTATCTATCTGTTCATCTTTGGGCTTCAGCAATAGGCCAAAGAAATGATTCCACCCAGATCTTCACATTGTGAGCCAGTAAGTGTAATTGTGGTTGCTTATAGGAGCACGGGCAACTGAAATGGCATCTCCCTCCTCTCCCAAGTAATTGTCAACTCTTATGTGTCTTTGAAGGATCAGGGTCTTAATGAGGGTTCCTTGACAGCCGCTACAACTGTTCTGACTTAAAGAGGGCCATGGCATGCCTAAAGGATGACAGGAGAGATGACTCAGCTGCCTGTTAGAAGTGGCTCTTCTGTAGGGTGCAGTGACACACACCTTTAATCCCAGCACTCAGGAGGCAGAGTCTCTGTGAGTTCCAAGCCAACCTGGTGTGCACAACAAGCTCCAGGGCAACCAGGGCTATGCAGAGAGATCCTGTCTCAAAAAAGCAAGCAAAGGACAAGTGCACTCTAGCTGAGCATGGTGGTCCATTTTTGTAAGCTAGTGCTCTGGAGGATGAGGTTGGAGAGTGTTAAGAATTAGAGAACAGCTTTGGATACATAGTAAATTAAAGGTTATCTTGGGATACATATTAACATCTTGTCTCAAACGCCTTCCCACTCAAAATAATTCAGTGAAAAAATTGCACTTACAAGAAAAGAAGATGGGGTATTTCTGTGTTGGGGAAGACAGAAAGTGTTGGTTACTGTGTAAGGCCAAAGGATAGGCCACGGGTCATGCACTTTGCTCTGATGTTGGCACCATGTGACCTGGCAGGTAAGTGTCCTTAGGGCCAGGTTTTGGATTCTTCTTACATTACCTGTGCTTATCAGCTGGTCCCTTTTATACCAACTAAGACCTTCTCTGAACTTTTGGAGCTAAACACTGTGACAAAATTGCATTCTGCTTGCTCTGTTTTTATTAATGTGACGTGAGCTACATAAAACCCTATCTCAAAGTAAGAAACATTTAGTGATCTATGTATGTATATATGTAGTAAGAACTCACCACTACTATGATTCCAGAATATTTTCATCACCTTTAAGAGAAACCCTGTACCCATTAGCAGCCATTCATCTAAGTGCTGTCTCTAGATTTCTCTGTAAATGGCATCAAATGTGGACTTTTGTGTTTGGCTTCTTTCATGTAGCATGATGTTTCTGAAATTCATCCCTGTTGTCATACGAATTAGCACTTGGTTTCTCCTTAGTCTCAAATAATGTTGTATCATGGTTTTGTAGTCGACATCTTGCTGGTTTGTTAATTAGTGCATGCTTGTGTTATCCCATTTATAATGCTACTGTAAAAACGTGAACATTTTTGTGTAGACATTTTGACTTTGCTCAAGTATATATAGGTAGGAGTAGACTTTATTGAGTCATATAACCTTCTTTACAGAAAAGGTTTGGATTGGGTTTTGGCTTCTCTGTTGTGGGGTCAGGAGGTCAGGCTGGGAACTCACTATGTAGATCAGGCTGGCGCTGAACTCATATCTATCCACCTGCCTCTACCTCCCAAGTGCCACCGCACCCATCCTGAAGAAGGATTTTATAGAGCATCTGTAAGGCCTATTCCATCAGTGGGATGTAAGGAGTCCTAAGTCTCACCATCTTCCTCACCTCAGCACTGAGCCAGCCTTTCATGACAGCCATAGTGGGTGTGACTAGTAGCTCACTGTGCTTTTGATTCTCAGTAACGCACATATTTTGTTTTTAACACTACTGCTGAGCTGTATAGCTCCAGCCTGAGAATGGCACTTTTTTTCTTTTATGGAGGCTTTCCTTTTCTTCACTGTGTTAGCTGTTCTTGGTTGCTTCAGATAAGTCTGTGTGTGCTTCCTAAAATGTTAGTCTTGGGAAAACAGGTATATGTAGGCAGGCAGAGTGGT
Organism: Mus caroli; assembly: GCF_978045245.1. NCBI lineage: Eukaryota > Metazoa > Chordata > Mammalia > Rodentia > Muridae > Mus > Mus caroli. Next base: position 105,042,885 of record NW_028227266.1, read on the forward strand.
TTAGGGTTCACATCCGATTTTTGCTCATATTTTGCTTCAACTCCTATTTATCTTGATACATTGCAGGGTGGTGGCCTTGTCCATGTCACCTGTGGATGACACTTTCATTTCTGGGTCTCTTGATAAGACCATTCGACTCTGGGATCTCCGGTCTCCTAACTGCCAGGTAATGGTACCTCACAGTGACATTTTTGAGCATTTTCTGTGGAAAGCATTAGCAGCTCTCCCTCTCGGTTAAGGGAGACAACAGTGGTTCCATTTTGGGATCCCAGAGTCATGTTAGAAGGCAGCAAACCCTTTTCTTATTGGCTACTGCTTGATACGCAGATATCCTACTCCAGAGCAGACTGCATTATAACGTGGCGTAGTGCTTGAAAAGGAAGGTTGCCTAGAACCTTAGCCTCAAGGAATTTGTTTCTCTTGGAACTCTGTAATGTTGTAGATAAGGTGATTGGAACGTATGGTGACTTTTTTACATTTTAGTCAGAGTTTTGTTTGTTTACTTTTTAACCTTTTATAGGTAGGCTGGGTACAGTTCCTATCCCTTTCGTAGTTTTAAATAGAAAAAGTCAGTAATTAAGTAATGGCTCCTTCAGTTATTAATTCGCTGTCTGTCCTCTTCTCTCATAGGGCCTCATGCATCTACAGGGCAAACCTGTCTGTTCCTTTGATCCAGAAGGGTTAATTTTTGCTGCGGGCGTCAACTCAGAAATGGTCAAGCTTTATGACCTTCGTTCTTTTGATAAGGTAAATCTTTGAACCCCTTGAGCTATCTTGGGGTTGCAGAAAATTTAAGGGTAACTTGGACATTTGAGAACCCTTTCTGGGCTGGGCATGGTGGCACACACCTTTAATCCCCACACTCCAGGGCAGATGCAGGTGGATCTCCCTGAGTTCCAGGCTAGCCAATGCTCCACATTGTGAGAGCTGTCTACAAAGACTGCCTTCCTGTGGTGCCAAGGCAAACGGCAGCTAACAGAGCAGCAGTGACTCACCCTCTGCTGTCCACTTGGGAAGAATCTAGATGCGTAGGATAGACAATAAGAAAAAAATGTAAAGGCTAGAAAAGGAGCTCTAATAGAGGAAGGACTGATGTGTGTGCAGTGTGGGGACTGCTATTTTTCTGTTTTGCAGGGACCATTTGCAACATTTAAGATGCAGTATGATCGGACCTGTGAGTGGACAGGACTTAAGTTCAGCAATGATGGCAAATTGATACTCATCTCCACCAACGGCAGCTTTATCCGTCTTATTGACGCATTCAAGGGTGTGGTGATGCACACATTTGGGGTGAGCTGACTGCTTTTGAATGATGGCTGTTTCTTTGCTCATAAGGCCTGGGCCAGGAATGCTGTTTGCTGGATGGTAGAAACCAATAGTTAAACTCAGTGATGAGGTATGGACTTATAGTTTCTTGGGCATGAATTTTACTTCATTTGAATTGGAGCCATTTACTTCTCTCTTAAAGAGTGACCCAAGATACTTTTTAAATATAATATTAGTAAAAATAAACAAGTTTGGTTTTTTTCCCCCATCTCCTTCCTAAATATGGGGTTACGATTGGGAGTGTTTTGTGTGGGAGCAGCTACACTTGGTCTTAGTGACATTGCATGGAGACCTTTGGTGGGAAGGGTTTATGTGTTGGGTTGGTTTTTATTACCTGTCCTAGAATGAAAAACATTCTTGTTTTGTTTCAGGGTTATGCTAACAGCAAAGCTGTGACACTCGAAGCTTCATTTACTCCAGACTCACAGTTTATTATGATCGGTGAGCTGCCTTTTGTTGTTGTTGTTGTTGTTATTTTTCTGATACGCTGCATTTGTTTGTTATTAAGGAAAGTACCTTCAGATTTTGGAGATTCCTTTACTTAGTACACATAAGCATCCATGTAGTGGCATGTGTGTGGGGTCTTCTAGGAGTCCCTTTTCTCATTGGAGTGCCAATGGGTCAAACTCTCCAATCCTTACCTTTACCCTCCAAGCCATCTCAATGCCTCTGTTCATTTTTTGCAGTGGTCTCATTATATAGCCGTCTGACTTTGAACTTTCTATGTAGTCGGGAATGACCTTGGATTTCTGATTCTCCGTCTCCCAAGTGCTGGGATTGCAGGCATGGGCCCTAACACTGGCATGAGTTCCTTATTAGCACTGGCAGTGTGCTGGTTTTCCCTTCCCGGGCTTTAGAGTTAGGCTCTAGAGCACTGCTCTACTGCAGTCCTTGCGTTCAGTAGTCTTGCTGGCTAGATGTCAGCAGGCTCATGGTATTTAGCCCCGTTTCTAGATGGGAATGTTGGAGTCACTTGGGAACTGACTTACGAACGGTGCAACACTCCTGCACACCTACTCACCAGCACCTGGGGCTGTGATTGGGAGACAGAAACAGGAAAGGTGGAATTTGAGGCTGGCTTGGGCTACATAGAGATTTCAAGGCTCCTCTGGACTATGTAACAGAAGGAAACAAATAATTAGGTCAAGATCAATTGAGCCGGGCGTGGTGGCGCACGCCTTTAATCCCAGCACTCAGGAGGCAGAGGCAGGCGGATTTCTGAGTTCGAGGCCAGCCTGGTCTACAGAGTGAGTTCCAGGACAGCCAGGGCTACACAGAGAAACCCTGTCTCGAAAAACAAAAAAAAAAAAAAAAAAAAAAAAAGATCAATTGCCTGTGTCCCTTCATTGTCCTCTTGGTTTCTGCTGAGGAATGCACCTGAAACTTATCAGATTGCAGTTCTCTTTTTCTTACTTGTCTCTATTTACCTCTTAAGGTGTTACTATCCTAATCATTCTTTTTAGGTTCGGAAGACGGCAAAATCCACGTCTGGAACGGAGAGAGTGGTATAAAAGTGGCTGTATTGGATGGCAAACACACTGGTCCCATTACCTGTTTGCAATTCAACCCCAAGTTTATGACCTTTGCCAGCGCCTGTTCCAACATGGTATGTGAACAGTGAGAGATGGCTTCCATATAGAGATTCTCTTTATTTGGGGTGGTGGGTACCTCAGACAGTAAGTAAGCTGTGTTCCACATAGTACAAGTTCCTGTTTCAGAAGTGGTGGCTTTCTTGTTACCCTGCATCATAGATATCTGACTAGGCTGTTCTTTTTACTTTAAATCCTTTTCCAGTAATCTGGGACTTACTCAGCAGTGGTGGAGCACACCCTTAATCCCAGCACTTGGGAGGCAGAGGCAGGGGGATCTCCCAGTTTAAGGACAGCCAGGGCTACATGGAGAAACCCTGTCTCCAAAGAGAGGGGGGTTGGGGGAGAGAGGAGAGGGAAAAAGGAAAAAAAAAAAAGAAAAAGGAAGAAAAAGAAAAAGCTGTAAGATGGGATTCCCCTACGCTCTCCTAGGAGATTTATAGGGCATATCTTGCTCTGGCCCCAGATTTTAGGCCTGGCCTGTTCGGGCTTTCTTGGCATTGACATTATTCTCACTACTGAAACTATTCTGACCAACCTTTTATAGGTGAAACCTTTCAGGGGGTTTGAATATTTTGCTTTGGTTTGGCTTTTGGAAATAAGGTTTCTCTAGCCAAACTGACTGTGTATTCACATTAATCCACCTGCTTTAGTCCTGAATGCTGAAATGAGAGGTGTGAACCGCCATGCCTGGTGACCTTTCTGTTTCCAAATTCTTTTCCATTGAATTCCACAAAAATTCTTCATGTGGTTCATAATTACCACTAAACTTTGGTTGTGTGTGTGTGTGTGTGTGTGTGTGTGTGTGTGTGTGTTTTATTTATTTCTCATTCAAGTCAGGGTCTCTCTGTAGACCTAGCTGTCTTGATTCTCCTGGCTCTGCCTCCCAAGCACTGATATTAAAGGCATGTGTTGACACACCCAGCTTTATTTTGTATTTATTTTGTGTATTCTTGAACATGTGCCGTGCACACATATAGAGGTCAGAGGATGACTTGTGGGAATTGGTTCTCTCCACAGTGTCTGTCATTTTAGGGATCAAATTCAGTCAGGCTAAATAACAGACATCTTAATTTTAGCACTTGGGAGGTAGAAGCAGGAGAACCAGGAGTTTAGTCTAGCCTGGGTTATATGAGACCCTGTGTCAAGCTCTGGAGGTATAGAAATGTTCACTGCTGTACCTGATAACCTGAATTTGACCTCTGGAACTCAGAAGGAGAAAATTCAACTCTCACAAATTGTTTTCTGGCCTCTACTCATGCACCATGGTGGGGTGTGGATGGGGGTGTGTGTACAAATACACAGATGTAACTCTAGAAAACAGAACTGGAGATGGGTGATAGGTGAGTCTTAGTCTCCCTAGAGTTTCCCTTGAAGTCTGTCTGTCTCTAAGTAGGCACATGGATGAGGCATTCATTGCCTTTATCCAGAGCACAGTGCCCACTCTTCCCCTGATATCCAGGCCTGAGCCTGAGCCAGGGCTGCACTTCGCCCATTTCTTGTTTTTAGAAACCAAGAAGATAAAACCAGAAGAAATGTAGCGGTGGCTGAAAATTGGAATTTAGAGCACTTACTTGCTATGTATAAAGCCCTGGCTGGGGTCAATCCCTCCAGTGCTGGAAGAACAGAAGGAAACTAATTTAAGCTGGGCTGCGTTGGTACATACCTGTTATTATCTAAACATTTGGAAAGTAGAGGGGTAAAGATCAGTTCGGGGTCATCTTTGAGTATATAAGAGTTTGAGATCAGCATAGGACACGTAAAGCCAAAAGGCCACCCAGCCCTCAAAGGCAACAAAACCATCTCATCTGGCCCTTCCTTCTTTTCAGAAGGAGGGGGTATGATTGAGGCCATCTTGAGATTAGCTATGGGGCCAGGTTACCTACACAGTACTACTGTTTCCTTAACACACTGTGTGCCTGTGGTGGGCGCAAGGGAGAGAGTGAGTGTTGGAAGTAAACAGAGCCAGCTTTCAGAGTCTCTGACTTTATAGACAAGTCAGGATAAGGTCCACCAAACCCTAATTCCTTCACTATTGGGGTTGGGCCCCTTGACTGATGCTGTAGGTAGCAAAAACCTTCCATAGTGAAAGATGCCTAAATGCTGATTTGTGTTTTCCTTCCAGGCCTTCTGGTTGCCCACCATTGATGACTGATCCTGATGCTGCTGGGCTATTTATACAGTGAGGGCGGCCAACAGGAAAAGCCAGAGGTGACTGAGATGACAGTGGGATTGATTGATCACTTTCCACAGGGCCTTCCCAGGGATGTGCTGTCCATCCGCTCTAATGAGTTACTTTGCTGAGCACCTTCAGAAGGACTCCTGGTGCTGCAGACTCAGTTGGCACTCAGCCTTTCCAGCTCTCACTGCGCCAAGCTCTTCAGAGTATGACTAGACTTATGATTAGGTTACAGTGGGGCTCTTGAACCCCTTCAATTTTGAATGTACTTGCTGCTGAGGAGCCAGTGAAGTCCCCACTTTCTGCACATCCTTCTCACCCCAGAAATGCATGGGAAGCCGTGGTTCTGGTTTTGAGATGCTAGGGCAGCTCAGCACCCCTTGCCCTCACCCTGCATGTCTTGTTACTGGGTCTCCCTGTGTAATTAATTGTGGCATTATTCCACAACCATCATGTTTCTTAGGTGCCAAACATTTATAAAAATAAGTCTTCATATACCTTGGGGTCAAAGAAAGAGACAGGTACAGAAGGACCTTGTTTGTCAGGAGGCTATGTGGTATTCTTTTTTTGTTTGTTTTTTTTTTGTTTGTTTGTTTGTTTTGGTATTCTTGTATAGGTGGGTGGGGCAGATCTTGGGCTTAGATGTTGGCTAACAAAAGGCCCAAGAGTCTGAAAGGGAGGGAAGGGGGTAGCAGGTAAATTCTGAGAGCTGAGAGGTTTAGCAGCTTGGTGCAGTTACCCCATCAAGATGATCCCACAGTCTCTTGTGGGGGGTCCTACCGAGCTTGGCTTGTACAAAAGCAAGCAGTAGTTTATTTTTGTACCTGAGTCACATCACGTTCTCCTGTGGGCCAGTATTGTGGAACGAGTCTGAGTTGTTTACACTGATGCCTTCCTTCCCTGCCCACCACAAATTGTGTACATAGTCAACAGATGAAACCCCTCATCTTCTCCAGCTCCTACCCAAGAGCTGGCTCTAGGCCTGTGTTATATGTTATATTTAGCCTTTTTATATATGACCCTTGATCTGTTTGTATTTGAACACTGTGTGTGTCCACTTTAATACATTTGTGCAGACATGCACATTACATACGTGTATATGCCTGTCTCTCATCTAGATTATCAAGGGAGAGGGAACCTTGCAGCCAAGAATGACTCTGTGGATAGTGTGTGCCACAACTGTTATTCTTCTCTGCTAACCTTAGGGATACAACGGGAAGCAGAGCTTCTAGTGTTTGCTGTTTCATGGCAGCTAAGTGGGGGCCTTGGGTGACTCCCTTGTGCTCTTTAAGCCACACTTTGGGGCCCTCTCTACAGTATTAGATTCCTTTTTGCCTGATTATGCTCTGTCTGCACCTGTGTATGTGTGACAGTCACTTTTGCATGGCTTCTGTGCCTGGCTTGTGGCATTTAGGGACAGGGTGCTGGAACCACAGTGTTTAGTTTGTCAGAACTTGTTGGCCAACCATAAGTCACTGTCACCTGCTGTGTCTACACTGTTGCCCTTTTTCTTGCTTTTTCCTGAGAGACTTTAGCTAGGCCCAGACTAGATGAGTTGCAGGTGACCTTCTCTTCCCAGCTCGGCAGCTTTATAGAGTAGAACAAACGGCCATCAAACATTGATGCAAGCACTATCCCTGCAAATCCAGAAATCAAGACTCAACAGGTTGTGATTTGCCCAAGAGTACCCAGCTGCTAGCGTGGTCAGACCATCACTGCTTCTGTTCAGTCGCAGATAGCCGTCCAGTCACCAATGCTTTTGACTTGTTCCAACTGAAAAGTTGGACTGTCACTGAAGTCTGTTAAGTATTGCTGAACAATCCTGATATAAAATTCTGCCTTCCCAGGATGGACCGACAGTAGGAGCCAGGCAATCAGAGCTCCATGTTTGAAAGAACTGTTGAAGGCAAATGTCTGTAATCGTAGATTAATATGGTGGCTTGCCTGAACTGAACGCAGGAAAACTGTCTTGAGTATCCAGGGGTTGAAGCATCACACTCTTGGAAGACATACTGCCTCACGGTCTCTGCTGGGCCCTGCGGCCACGGAGCTGAGTTATGCTCCGAATCGGTAGGAAAAGGTGCAGCTGGAGTTTATATGGTCACAGGGTAATAAGAAAGAGGGAGAAAGCAGAGATGGCAGTTTGGGGATGTGGCCCTGGGAAGTATTCACTGCCCTCTGATATGACAGCTGACACTGCACTGTTCAACCACCAGCCACTGGGGTATTTTTTAATAAATTATTCCCTGTTGTAACTGACAATTAGTGCTTATGAAGGAAAATTGGAAGATCTTTAAGAACCAGTTTGCCACCCAAGTGGTACCACTGTTAAATCTTGATGTTAAATGTTCCTTTAGATATCTCTGTGCATAAACTTTGGTGTTTACATAGTTGTTATTCTACTGTACATACAATTTTGTCCTTTTTGTACTTAACATATAAACTTTTTTTTGCCATGTTATCAGTCGTAAACGGGATTTTATGGTTTACAGTCTCTTCCATTGAGTTTCTATAACATTCCCTGACTCGCTTCTGACAGAATGGGTTGTTCCCATGTCCTGGTTCCGGTGGAAATGCTGGCCCTCCTTTAGGCCTTTGGGCAACAGAAACACACACCCCTCCCAGGCACAGTCAGTCCCTTAACTCCAAATGCCAATTAAATTACCACAGGAGCAGTAATGGGTGACTAGGAAAGGTAAGCTTGACTCAACCCCATTCTTCAGAGACCACCTCACTGCCTGCCTTGTGTCCCACACTGTTTACCTCAAACTTGGATCAGGTTGGCAAGCTCTTGTTAGAATAAATTGCATTCTCCCAGGCCCTGTTTGATCAGAGGTGAGCATCTGGCAGTAGCACCTGCCGAGCCACAGCTTGGCTAATGCCTTGGAAACCGTTGGAATTCTAGGATTGCTGCTTCCTCGACTGGATCAGAATAGGTGAAGACCTTGACCTTGAACTTTGTGGAAGAAAATATTCTGGCTTGGGTTTAGTTGACTATGTTGGCTCTCCTGCTCAGACTGCTCTAAGAATTAGAGCCCTCATGGCCTGGTGGGATGTCCAAGTTGGATCTGCGGCTGAAAGTTATAACCATACAAACATGGCCTGAGTCCAGTCCCCAGATCCTGTGGTGAAAGGAGAAAACCCACTTTCTGAAAGTTGTCCTTAGGTTGCCACACATGCCATGGCATTTGCTCCAGAGTCACAAATTATAAAGTGGAATACTGCCTGGCAGCAGCTACTGCGTTTCCAGGCTTTCCAATGCAGAATGCTCCCACACCCAACAGTTCTACCTACACATTGGATCTGTAGAGCTCCATTGTCCCCAGATCCTCCAAATGCCTCCAGCCCTGCTAGTGCCTTATTGCCACCAAGTACCTCCAGGCCCCTTAATGCCTCATTATCTCCAAATACCACAAATCCTCCCGTTACTTGAAGATCTACAAATGTCTCCAGGATCCCCAGTGAACCCAGGCTTTCAGGTTTGCCCCTGTCCCTCAGCTCCACTTGTGGCTCCTCAGGTCCTTCCAAGACCACAAGTTCCCCCCCACAAGGCTCCTATCTAGTGGGGAGGGTGTGCCAGGTATAGCCCGGAACAAAAGAGTAAGCTGGAAGAATTATTCAAAAGTCCCAAGTATTCTTCCTTCGAGCGACACAAGGAGCCAGCGCGAAGCATTTGTATGATGGAATACCAGTTCCAGATATAGTTTAAGAACCAGAGGTCTAGATACTTTTGGGTGCATCCCCAAGAACATCTAAAAACACCTGGGAATCAAGGTGGGAGAGCCCACGCTCACTGTAGGAGGTCATGCCCCGTTAATGCTGGGGCCACTGGGGATCCTGTGTCCCCCAAGCCTAGCAGATGTTGGCTCCCTCCCACCCAGCTCCTCTAGAATCTTCCCATCCCTTCTTCAATCTTGATTGGGCCTGGGGAACATTCTGGGTGTGGTGCTGGCTGCCCATACAGACTACAGCAACCACTGGCCCATTTCCATCAAAAGCCATAGACCCAGTTCAATCTGTAGCAGTTAACACATCAGACTCAGCTCCAGAGATAAGACCCAGCCCTAGCCAAAGCTCCAGCATCCTGCCACCTTCATAGAGCCAGCAGGACTCAAGCTCCCTCAAAAGATGCCACTTTGAAGATCCATGTAGACTAAAACACTTGCATCCCAGGACCAGTTCTGTGTTCAAGGCTTCTAAAGATTTGACATTCCCCTAGATACTGTGGTGTTTACCAAATCCGTTGTCCTTGACTTTGCCTAACCCTATTTCTGGGAACCCTTTGGTCCCTCTTGTTTATTGTATACTTTACTTTGGTAAGTTTTATTAAAGACATGTGCAGTTATTTAAAAAAAAAAAAAAAAGCCTACTGCAGCTACACTGACATACTTGCAGTAGACATGGTATGCCCTCTCTGGTTGTACTGTGTGAGCAAGAGGAAGAGACAGTAAGCTGTGGGGCTGAGCTGCCTGGCTTACTAGTTGGTATGGGCAAGAGGCAGGCACAGGATGTTGCCTACACTTTGAGAGGATGTGGAGGAATGTGCTGAAAAAAAGAGGAAGCTAAACTTGCACAGTGAGGCTGTAGCATCTGTCAGCTGCCTGCCTGGGGCTGCAGGGGCAAGGTGTGGTGGGTCTGTCCACAAGTTACATGGGAAGTGGAAAATACCAGTGCTCTGCCCTGTCTTCCCTGAATAATAAGTAGGAAATGAAATCTAAGATGAGGAAATAGGTGTCTTGAGCGTCCCAGAGGAATTAATTGCACAAGCCTGCCTACCACCAGCTCCCTCACTGCAGTCTAGAGCTGAATGTTGTCTGAAGCCCCCTTGGTTGTACACTAAGTGTGAGTCAGGTAAAGCTCTTTCAACAGGTACTTCTGAGCCTCAGCAAGTTCTAGATGGTGACAGAGGGTTTGGTTTGGTTTTGGTTGAGACAGGGTTTCTCTGTGAAGCCCCGGCTATCCCTCAACTCACTATGTAGACCAGGCTGGCCTCAGACTCAAGAGATCTGCCTACCTCTGCCTCTTGAGTGCTGGGACTAAAGAAAGGCATGTGCTACCACTGCCCACTGGCAAGTTAAGGAGAAGATGAAGAGGGAAGCAGCCTTATGTAAAGCCCTCACTAACGGGCCGGCGAGATGGCTCAAAGGAGAAGAGCACTGACTGCTCTTCCAAAGGTCCTGAGTTCGAATCCCAGCAACCACATGGTGGCTCACAACCACCCGAAATGAGATCTGACGCCCTCTTCTGGTGTGTCTGAAGACAGCTACAGTGTACTTAACATATAATACATAAATCTTTTTTAAAAAAAGAAAGAAAAAGTGCTCACATCAGGCCACCCTAAAGAGCGAGTCTGGTAGTCCACACCTGCGATCTCAGTGCTTAGGCTGAGGGAGGAGGGTCACAAAACTGAGGTCACCTAAGGCGATGTAACTTTCAGAGCAGCCTGGCCTATAGAGTGAGAAACCTATCACTCAGAGGCAAAAGCCGAAAAGATCCAAGGCCAAGGCCACGATCCAGAACCAACAAGGCCTCACAGTGAAATTTTTGCAAAATTTTTTTCTTCTTTTTAAGTAAAAAGGCAGCCCTTCTGGTGCCTCCAATCCAGAGTTCACAGGTAATTAAAGGCCTTATTTCCTGGCAACAGCGAGGGGGCTGAGCATGGGGCCAGTCCTGATTGTATGCAGGTTTGCATTGTAGGACTAAAAAGAGGCCACAAGAAAAACGGCAAAATTGTCAGGCAGAGCTCTGTGAGCAGTCATGATTCACGGGGGCTTTTACATGCAAACATAATAACATGTTGGCTGTGTGTCTGAAGGGAATGCTGCATGTGAGTCTGTTGAGGCTAGGTAGGGTAGAGTGGGTGGGGATAGCGCTAGGCTGGCTAAAAGTGGAAGGTTAGAAACACAGAACTGGCTTGCTGAGAAAGAAGTGTTTGTACTTGGCACGGCTGGAGAACAGCACAGACACTGTTGGTATATAGGGCAGGCCTGGGACTGGAGGAAAGCAACCAGATTGGCAGCAAGGCTCCCAGCAGTGACAGTCAGCCCTGCCAATGCTGGAGACTTCTTGCCCATTTTACTCTACAAAGTTTATCTGGGACCTGTGCCCTTCACAGGCAGAGAGCAAGGCGGGATCTGAACAGGTTTCAGGAACTGTCCTCAAAATGGCTGATCCAGTCTGGCACACAACACTTTAATCCCAGCTCTCAGGAGGCAAAGGCAGGTAATCTCTGAGTTTGAAGCCAGCCGTTCCAGGACAGGCAGACAGGCAGAACTACATAACAGAAACCCCATTTTTTTTTTTTTTTTTTTTTTTTTTTTGGTTTTTCGAGACAGGGTTTCTCTGTGTAGCCCTGGCTGTCCTGGAACTCACTTTTGTAGACCAGGCTGGCCTCGAACCCAGAAATCCGCCTGCCTCTCAGAAACCCCATCTTTTAATAAAAGAGAGAGAAAAGAAAGAAAAAAAATTAAGATCGCTTTAATCTTAATTAAGCAAATGTGAAACTGCTCAGAGGTTTCAAGAAGGTGCCTGGTGTGGATGGATGGTTAAATGAATAATAACTTGAAATTTCACGAGTTGGACCCAAAGTTCCTACTCCCCGAGACTTCTTAGTGCCCTTAACCATTGATCCTGCAGAGGCGCTAACACGGATGCCACGTGCTATCAAGTACCTCTGCCAAGGGAATGTTACCATTGCAGAAGGTGGGACCTGATACGCATTGGGCTGTGGCTTTGAACAGGCCAGGCAGGGGCTTGCCTTGGCCACAGTGGACATATGCTGAGTCTGCACTGGTCCTGAGGAGGTTCTAGAATGCAGTATGTGAGTCCTCAGTGGCCACTGCCTTCTTGGGCCTGGCTGTGCAAAGGAATCACAAACACGGAGACATCGTCGTAGGATACCTGCCCCTCTCCGGTGGCACCATTGTCCTTTCCTTGAGTGTTGTGTATCAGCATTTTGGCCAGCTCTGAGAACCTGTGAAGACCACCCTGCAGCTGTACTTTGGCTATAGAGCAGAAGACCAAGGCTAGCCCTCCAACACACCGTGCAAAGGGCAGGGCACCTGGGAGGCCCCCTAAATGTAGTGAAACTGTGGGACAAGCAACAAGCAATGGCCTGAAAGGGCCATAAACTAGATTAGCAACCAGACTTGGGTTTTTTTCGCTCATATCCCCTCTCCCTTGGGAAGCTCAAGAGGGCCCTGATCAGACCACTTGCCCTGAGTTAGCAGTCTTCACAGCTGTAGCTGCTTGGTGCTATTGTTAGCACCAACCCAGGTTGGTCCAGTCAGGTCTCCCTCAAGCTACAGTACCTGTGTGGGTCATCCTTTTGGTTCCCAGTGAGGAAGCTCCGCACAAGCAGTGCCACCTGCTCATTGGACAGGACATCCCAGAGCCCATCAGTTGCCATGACAACCACATCATCCTCCTGCACTGCCAGCTGGTGGACATCCAGCACAGTCACCTGCAAGTTAAGCCTAAGAATCCTACAGTGTTCCCTTCCCAGCTCCTGCCAGGTTCATTCTCTGCCTTTCTGGGCAGATGGAAGCTGGGGTGGGTGACACTACTCCGTCACCTGTGGGATGGAGAGTAGGAAGGGCTTCAGCTGGATGTCAGTGTCCAGGACTCTGAGCTGATGGTCGCCCAGCCCTCTGGAGACTGCCAGTGTTCCCAGTAACCGAGCCTGGGGGGAAGGAGGGATGAGATGACAGCTTATCCCATGTTCACAGCTGAGCACAAAGGGGCAGAATGAACAGTGGCTTCTAGGAGAGAAACATCATGACGGGATGGACCCCAGAATACTAGACACAGTCACTAGCAAGGGACAAAGACGATCCCACCTTCTAGGAACAACTAATGAGGGATTCTTGGGAGGGCGGGGAGGAGGGGTGCGCACTGACCTGCCTACCCTGTCCATGAATCAGTGGATACTTGAGATCAGACTTTTCCACTCGTTTGTAGCTCCTGCAGGAGCAGACCTAGAATCAGCCAAAGACCTACACACTACTGAAACTTCTCCCATCCTAAAGCCCAAGCAGCTTTTTCGTGCCTTCCCTGCCTCAGGCCACACATGTGAGCCAGAACCCTGGACCTTTCCCCACCTCATGCCCTTATCCCACCGGCTCACCAGCCTCTCATGTGATGATCCCTGAACAAAACCTTCTGCCCTAAGTCATCCCCCTTCAGCCGCCGTGGGAACTCCAGTCGGGTAAACTCTCCAGCCAGAAGCTCAGGGTAGGTAAAGGCCTAGGTGGGGGAGGTCACTTTCAGATCAGGCTCCCTCCCAGGGCCCTATATGGTCTTCTACCCGGACGGGGTCCCCCTGCCAAGGGTACTACCAGCTGCTGGATCCTCTGCCGCTCTGTTTCTGGGGTGAACTCAGAACTCAGCAGCCGTATCTCATGTCTCCGCACCAAGATGGCCCTAAACAGATTGGAGGGAAAGAAGAGCTTTATGAAGGAACCACCATACTCACCCATGGTCACCTTTCTCTTTCTCCAACCAGGGGCCAATTCAAGTCACTGTGATCCCTGATTCAAATCCTTTTGGGACTCTTAAGACCTATAGAGTAAAGGTACAGCCCTTTAGCATGGCACCGATGGCCCCTGCCTGCCTTGGCATCATTGTCCACCCTTACTGCTGGCTTATGCCAAGTACAAATCCATCTTGGCCAGCCAGTCCTCCTCATTTCTAACCCTCCTTTTATTGTCTCAACTCCCCCTGGTACCCTCCTGCCCACAGCCCTGCCTGCCCTCCAATGGTCCACTCACCTGCTGTCCCCAGCATTGGCCACATACAGCTTCCCTTGCAGGAACACCGCCACCAGGGCTGTACAGCCACCCACCTGTCCTGAGGCCTCCAGCTCTCTCCCAATCACATCGTCCTGGAGCAAACCAAGGTTGGTAGAGCTACCGCGCCAAAGTCCCCCGACTCCTTACAATGGCATTCCCACAAGCAGGCCCACAGCATCTCAGCTCAAAATGCTTGGCCATTAACTCTTGAATACCTCGTAAAGAGAGTTACACAAGGGAAGTGTAATTCAAAACAGGAAGAGAAACCATCGCCTGCACTGAGGGCCAACGGCATGTACAGGTGAGCAGTTAGCACACAGTAGGAACTAGATACATGGGAGGGGTAAGCTGAAGACCATGGGGCTGTTACCAGGAAGGAAGGGACCAGCAACCTCTCCACAGTCCGAGGAATGGTAACTATGGTGTGCCGTTATACCTAGAGTCCTTTAAGTCCCTGGGGGCACATGTCCCTTCTCCCCATAGGCCCCACTCACACATTCCTGGAAGGCGTTCTCCAGAGCCCCTATCACCAAGTCTTCTGCCCGGATCCCCTTTTCCTCCACGAACTGGGGGTCACTGGGGCAGACACAGCAGCCACTGAGGTGCATGGGGGGCTGAGGGGCCATCATGCCTTCAACCACAGCCTCCAGCTGCCGGCGAAGGCAAGAGTGCAGGGTGTTGGCAGCCAAGATAGCTGCGGCAGGGCCACCGTGCCCATCAAACAGTGCCCAGTAGTGACCCGTCAGGAACTGCATAGGAAGAGCTCTGTGTCAGGCACCGCCAAGCTTCCCCAGATGTCCCCCTGGCCCAGCCTGAACTAGGACATGAGACAGTAAGGCAGAAGGAGAATCAACCTGCACATCCTGGACTACACGCCTGACAGCGGGGATCAGGCAAGGCAGTGCTCACCTCCTCTGGGCACACGGTCAGCCACTCTTGATCTTCTTCGATCCCAAACTCACATCGCCGGATGCATAGCTTCCCGCAAGCAGCCTGGTCTTCATTGAATTCAGATTTTTCTGCATTGATAACCCTAAGGCCACGAAATCAACTGTGATGTCTCATCTATGTCATTGTGGGCACAGAGACTCCACTTGGGACAACTGCTTCTTGGTGCTGTCCCCTGACACACTTGGACAACTGTGTGTGTGTGTGTTTGTACGAAGGCCAGAAGTGGCTTGCCCTCCTCCTTAGTTTTTGAGACAGGATGGTCTCTTACTAAATCAGGGCTCACTGATTCAGCTAGAATTCCTGGCCAACAAGTCCGGGAGTCTTCCTGCATCTGCCTCCGGAGTGCTGGGATTTCAGGCTCCGACTGCCACTCCCAGCTTTTTAACAAGGTTGCTGGGGATCCCAACTCCAGATCCTCATGCTTGTTCTGCAAGCCGTATAAGTTTTCTAACTGTTCGCTGGCTTGCCCCTTTTAGTCACTGTGCTGGCCCAGGGTTTGGGAAGTCCCACCTCAGTCTCAACCTTATCCCACAGAGCATAGGCCAAACCCTAAGTGAGGTGCGAGGTGGGACATACATCTGCAGAGGCCAGAAGAAAGGAGGGTCCAGCCGGGTGCGAGCCCTCCCGGGGACCTCCAACCTTCTCGAAAGAAAATGCCAAAGTGAGAAAAAGGAGGAATGCTGTCAAGGTTGAAGACAAGAAGAGGGTTAGCGGGGATGTGCACACCCGTCGGTTTTTCAGGTCAGCACAGAACCAGACGGGATCAGGCAGAGGGTCCGGAGGGAACGCGGGGGGCAGGGACACTCACTCTGCGTAGCCTGCGTTCCAAGGCAGTGTGCGGCCCCGTGCTGGGCTGCGCACCGGCCGGGCATCGGGGCGGCGCGAGGCGTCAGTGGCTCCCGGGCTGGAGCCGGAGCCGCGTAGAAAACGGGGCCGGTGATAGGGCACCGGGCTGGAGCGCGGCCCGGCTGGCCGCGGCTCTGGAAGTGGACCCCCGGGTAGGAAGCGGCGCCGGAACCAGCCGGCGGACATTGCGTGGCGGCCGGGGGCTGCCCGCGCACGGCGGGACACCAGGGTCCCGCCCGCCACTGGGAGGAAGCGGGCCTGGGGGTGGAGCCTGGGGGGGGTAAGAGGCCACGCCCCATCCCGCCTATCGGCCCCGGTGTGTGCGGCCAGTTTCTTTGGCCTTCTGTAAGAAGGGGATGTGGTCACATATCCCACTTTACAGGCAGGATAACTGAGGCCTAGCGAAGTGAAGACGCCTGCTTGAGTCAGAGTACCACTGAGAAGGCACAAAGGCTCACCCGCACCTGTGGGACTCGATCCTCTGAGAGTGGAAGCCCTTCCCTCTACTCTAGGAACCGTGGAGAGTCATCCAGAATAGGTGCTGGGCGGGCGCTTACAACAAACAGTCTTGCCCTGCTTAGCGACGGAGGACTGGGACAGTATGTCCTTGGAGGTGTGAGTAAGAGCCGGGCTCAGAGTGCTCCAGAGTTCTGTTCACCCTCGTCCGCTCCCAAATGTCTGCCCCTACAGTTAAGATGGCTTCTCGCCTGCACAAGTGCCTCCCTGGAGTGCGAGTGACGGACAAGAGGAACCTATGGGAATTTAAGAGGGAGTGTAGCTCCTTTCTCCTGCTTTAAGGTGCAGCCTTGGACTGAGGGAAGTGAAGAATTTCACCAACCTCTTTTGTTTTGAGAAGGCGCTCACCATGTTATCGCTCTGGCTCAGGATGTCCCTTTACCCCTAAATAGCTATAACTATTGGGGGAGAGCGCCTGTCACTTTCTGTCACCTAAGTCTAGGTGTCCCTCTGCAAGGCCTCAATTTCCACTTCATAAGGGAGGACTCAGGCCCACAGAGGGGAAGTGTTAGACGCCCAGGGTTCCCAGTATGACAGTGTAGTTGAATCAGACCACCCCTCAAGCCATTTCGCTTCCTCTTTTCTCCTCCAGGAAACCAATTTAAAGTCTCTAAGGCCTAAGGATGGATGGATGAGGCGTTCCCTGCCTTTGGCTCTGCTCCTAAGCCCAGCCTAGTACTCATTAGGCTTCTCTTCCTTTAGTTAGTCAGCCCTGTTCTGCCAGCAGTTCCTCCTGCACAAGGAGGAAGGTTCTTGGGAAACAGCTGCACCCCAGTAACTGGGGTGGGGGCTACCCTACTGAACCCACCCAGTAACAGCCACACACTGGGCATAGGAGGACAGTGCTAACAGAGGGACTGCTGAGCCCGGATGTAACAGTAGTTCTGATAGCGCCTGACCCAGCTATGAATGGGGACAAGGTCTGAGATACTCCCTACTCCCAACCCCTGCTTCCAACTAAGGAGGAGAAGGATACATATGATAAATCTTCCTTAGTTACTTTAGTTTTTGCTATAACAATGTATCTGCCAAAAGCAACTACAGAAAGAATAGCTCCCTCCATCGCAGCCGCAGCAGCAAGAGAATCGGGAATGCTAGGTCGCTGGTCATGAGTGTCTGCCACCGGGAAGAGGTGTGTTCAGACCCCAGCCCACAGGGGGCGCTGCTCACATTCAGGCCTGGTCTTCCCTCCTTCTTAAACTTTTTGGGGAAATGCCCTCACAGACAAGCTCAAAGGTTCCACATCTGGATAATTAATTTTACAATCAAGAGCATCACCACACTGTTTTACATAAGCTTGCATCACCTATTTACCCAGCCTTGACAATCACAATTCTTGTCAAAGTTTTAAAATGTTTGCCTACAGGTAAGTAAGACTCCACATACAGCTCAGTTTTCATGTATTTAATGAGTACGGACCAGGCAAGCAGCTCCTTATCGACTTGTGGGACAGCATCCATCTTTGTGGGTGGCCTGTTTCCTTTATCCAGTTTTCTACCTCACCACCTTTTATTTTAAACCTCTTTTTTTTTAAAGATTTATTTATTTATTTATTTATTTATTTATTTATTTATTTATTTATTATATGTAAGTACACTGTAGCTGTCTTCAGATATTCCAGAAGAGGGCATCAGATCTCATTACAGTTGGTTGTGAGCCACCATGTGGTTGCTGGGATTTGAACTCAGGACCTTCAGAAGAGCAGTCGGTGCTCTTAACCACTGAGCCATCTCGCCAGCCCCTTTTTTTTTTACCTCTTCATTTGTTGACAAAGTCCCATGTAGCCCAGGCTGGCCAGGAACTCACTATGTAGCCCAGACTAATCCTGAAACCCCCACCTCTCTGTCTTCTCTCTCTCTCTCTCTCTCTCTCTCTCTCTCTCTCTCTCCTTTCCTTCCTTCCTTCCTTTCTTCCTTCCTTCCTTCCTTCCTTAGCCCAGGCTAATCCTGAACCCCCCTTTCTTTCTTTCTTCCTTCCTATTTACTTACGAGACAAAATCTAACCATGTAGACCAGGATGGCCTTGAAGGCCTTTGCTTCCTTAGTTCTGGATTATAGTTATTTGCCAACATACCTGATTTATGTAGTGCTAAGAATCAAACCTAGTACTTCACACATGTCACGCAGGTTAGAATGTTCTATCAGCTGAGCCAACCCAAGGATTCCATTTGAACTAGTTATTGCTTGAGTTCTCTCACAGATTTGGTGTGTGTGTGTGTGTCTGTGTGTGTGTGTGTGTGTGTGTGTGTGTGTAGTATATACATACACTGTGTATGTTAGAGTGCAATGTGGAAACCAGAGGTGGATGCCAGCCAGTCAGCCTCTATTGCGCTCTCTCTCTCTCTCTTTCTCTCCATTTGGCTGGGTTGGCTGACTAATAAGCAAATGAGTCCCAGTAGGTATTGACCTGTCTCCTCAAACTCCCTCTGCCAAGGTCCCCAGCCTCCCTGCACAGTCCAGGGGGAAAGCCAAGTGTCTTCATTCTGATGCTGGGAATCGGAAATTATATGCTAACTCAGCACTTTACTGACTGAGCCATCTCTCATTAAGTTATCTATTTTTTTTTAAGTTTTTATTTATTTCAGTAAAAAAAAAATATTTTGGTGTGTGTCTGGGTGTTTGGCCCGCATGTATCTATGTGCACAATGTCCGTGTCTAATCCCAGGAGACCAGAAGAAGGAACAGTTGTGTCTTGTGGGTGCTGGGAACCAAACTTGAGTCCTATGCAAAAGCAGCTAATGCTCTTGACCACTGAGCCATCTGTCCAGTCCCGTTTATCTATTTTTTAATAACAAGGTCCAGGGTGGAGAGATGTTTCTGTGGTTAACGAGTACTAGCTGCTATTCGGCCGTTAGTCTGTAAGAGCAGTAGGAAAGGCTGCTGGGAATAGAGGCAAGGTCATTAGGAATTGGGAAGTTCCTCAAATTGACTTCCAGTCCTTCCACCACGGGGTCACACTTAGCACATGCACCGTCTTTTTGGAAAACTTTCCTCAGCCTTGTTAGGTCACCTCGGTCTCTCCTACCATATTCCTTCCAAAATTCATTTCCTCCTATGGCCATTCACTTTCTCAGCGTTGGGCTCCAGACACCGTGCACCTGATGACTGGTAGGAAATCAGTACACACACACACACACACACACCCCACACACACACACACTCACATTCACGACCACACACGATCGAGTGCCCACTTACACTGAGATCACCTCACCATCACAAACGGGTACGCCTGGATCGGCCCTCACTCTCAAACCTCCTCGGCAGCAAGCTCACAGCCCCTCCCACGCCCAAGTGCGGATCCGCCCACAGACCTCCAGGATCCTGGCCTACAAGCGACCACCCACACAATCCCTTGGGGCCCCTTCTTGGCCATGAAGGTGGTAGCGGCCGGGCACAGGGCCATCCGGACCCCGGCGCCCGCTGCGCGCACGCGCGGCATCAATGCCCGCCTCTGCCCGCCTCGCCCTCCGGGGGCGGGGCGCGCTGGGGGCGGGTCCTGCGGCACCGCCCGGGAAGCTGCGCGAGGCTCGGTGCCGTCGCCACATCCTCCGGAGCTCTGGGTCCAGGCGAGCCGAGTCGAGCCGGGCCAGGACCAAGCGGAGAGCTCCGACGGCACAGGCGAGCCGAAAGCTGAGCCATGGCGCACCAGACCGGCATCCACGGTGAGGGCGGTTGGAGGGCGGACAAGGGCTCCGCCGCGCTGGTTCTCCGCGCTAGGTCCCTTCATCCTTCTCTTCCTTGTACCCTCCGGGGAAGCTTCCTGTTCTCTTTTGCAACCGCGAGTCCCTGGGATGGACACGTCTTGGGGCAGAACAGACTGTTGTACATAGCTGGGAGTGGGTGCACATGGATGCACACAGCGAGGGTGGAAGTATCTTGTGTACCCAACTGGGGGCGGATGTGCCTGTGTATACTGGTCTGGGTATTTTTGTTCTTTTCTGGAGGTGGGGTGTACCCGGATGTGCACATCTGGAAAAGTGTACATGGGTGTGCACATGTTCTCTGTATACAGTCCAGTATGTGCACATCTGGGTGAGACTTGGTTATGCCTGTCCAGGCTTCTTCGTGTGCATGCACTAGTGGCTGGTTTTGGACACTCTAGGTTCCACCTCAGACATCAGTGTTTTCTGGCAGCATGCACAGAAACTGTGGGTATCTGCATGTGTGCACAGTTCAGGCACATCTCAGTATGTGTGTATTAGCATGGGTGCTTGCATGGGTGTCTTATGACTGACATGGGCTTGTGTGTATGTGTGGAGAGGGTAGCCTGACCTTTTCTCCTTTCAGGACCCCTATACTCTTGCAGACTAGGTTGGACAGAAGCTGGAATGGAGCCCTCCTTCTTAAGTAGAATGGGGAGAGCTGCACATCTGACCTTGGCCTTTGACTTCTTCCCTTTTCCATTGTGATCTCTCTATTGCTGCTCCAGCCAGGCCTGCAAAGTCCCAACTTCAAGCTGGAAGCAGGGGAAAGGGTCAGGATTAAGACTTTATAGGGGAGCTCCTGCCTCCACCCTCATCTACAGGAAGCTTCTACAGCCCAGGGTGTGACACCCATAGCCCCCCTCCAGGGCCCCAGTTTCCTCCTTGGAGAGACTTAAGAAAGAAGCAATAGCTGGGAGCCAGGTATTTTGTCCCCATTTGTTATGGGCCTGGAAGGGCTGCTTCCCTGGCCAGTAGGGAAGGCCAGGCTGCTTGCCCAGACAGCTTGTTGGTTTGGCCATCAGCCACTCCTACCACCACATCATGATTCTCTGACCAGGGCTACCACCATCGACCAGCTTGACTGCCGGAATCCCCGCCTGCGGTTGTGGCTGCTTGGTGGATGGACAAGCCAAGAGACTTTCCCTGCCCTGGCCCATCCCCATCCTGTTTGTCCTGAGTATGCAGGGACCTGGATCAAGCCTGGCCACCCACAGGTGGGCCAGCCTCTCCTAGAGATGGAGGAGCAGGTTTCTTGAGTCAGCCACAAAGTGGGGAACTGTCAGGGTAAACTGCTGCCTGGCCTGCCCCTTCCTTCCTCTTTGTCTGGTCTGAGCTGCTGTCTCCAAGAGGGAGGAGGTGCTACAAAGTGTGCTACACACACACACACACACACACACACACACACACTGCTTACAGATCCTGTGCCAAGGCTCTGCCCTATCCCTTCATTCCCTATGAAGTGAGACAGGCCTGCCCAGGGGAGCCTCCCAATCTCCTGCCTATGAGGATATGCATCTTCTTTTGTGCCTGCTGGAAGTGGCAAGAAAGACCACCATGGAGGATCAGGTGCCAGCCTTGGCCAGGCCATAGGTGTGTAGGCCTGCTGACCTCAGAGTGGGGCCCAAGAGGGACAGTAACCTGAGGCTTGCTAGAGTTGGAGGTGGGCAAGGTGGGGGTGGGGAGGCATGAATCTTTGATGAAGGAGGCTCAAATGTCCCAGGCCTGGCCTCTAGATTATTGATGGTGACTGGGGAGGCATTGGGGTGGGGTAGGAAGAGATGTCACTTTCCCTGCTGGCTTTTCTGTATGCCCTGGTAACAGTAGAAGGGGCTTGTCTGCCTCTCCCTCTGGGGAGCTTCTTAGCCTCTCTCTCTCTCAAGGTCTAGGCAGGTAGGAGGATCAGTAAAACACAGCTCCCTTAAGATTAAAAAAAAAAAAAATGTCAGCAAAGTCCAGTTCCTCAGCTCTTTCTCCCACACACCACAGGCCTCTGAGTTTGAGGGAATTAGCTGTGTTTTATAGATGAGGTTCAGGTTCAGAGAGGTCAGGGGTCACACAGCTAAGGGGAGCTGGGCCCCCAAAGATCAGGCTTAAAGCTTCTACTCATAGTTTATCAGTTGTGCATGCCGGGCAGTGGTGGTACACGCCTTTAATCCCAGCACTCGGGAGGCAGAGGCAGGTGGATTTCTGAGTTCGAGGCCAGCCTGGTCTACAGAGTGAGTTCCAGGACAGCCAGGGCTATACAGAGAAACCCTGTCTCAAAAAACCAAAAAAAAAAAAATCATTTGTGCATACCCAGTGGGGCTACGTCCCCTTGTGTACAGTACCAAGCCATGCTTCTGTCCCCAAGGAATTGTTAAGCTGCTAGGCCCCTGGCCACACAGTGACCTTCGTGCCTAAGCTTCAAGCATAAGGCCACTGCAGGGAACGGGGAGCACCTGAGGACAGACTAAGAGTTTGTTTACCTAAAGCCCCTCCACCCGCCCCTAAGCTGCCCATCAGCTGCCCACTCCAAGCCCTAAAAATACTCTGTGATCTCAATTCTCCAACTGTGTTTCTGCCGGGGTTCTTCTGACCCCTGGCAGCCCCAAGGTCACACTCACCCAGAGGCTCCAAGCAGGTCCCTTACACACTTGGACTGTGTCTTCCCTCTCTATCACCATTAGGAGAACTGAGATGACTCATGGTCCTCGAGCTGTGCCCATGGTCCTCACCTTGGCACTGTGTCCTTGGTCATTAGTCACCTTCCATCTCTGATGCCCAAATTCCAAGATGGAGGCTTCTTCCTTGGCACCACTCCTCCTCCTGGTAGCCTTCCTTACTGCCTGAGGTCCGAGGCGTTATTGCCTCTTGATAGGGCTGTGTTAGGGCTGGTAGCCCCTGTTTTGGTACTGACTGGGGGCTTGAACTACGAGTACATTCATGTGACGTGCAAATTTATGTCTCTATATTTTGTTTATCTTGCCTGTACACATGGTGTAGACATACTTTGCAGCTATGTCTGCTGCCTGTATTTGTGTTGGCAGTCCAGGATTGTATCTGTGCGTGCCTGTGTGTGTATGTGTACACTTGTGCATGCTTGTATGTGTGGGTGTGTATATGTGTTTTTGTTTGACTCTCTAGATGAGACTGAGTCCACTTATATTGATCAGCTGAGTGGGTGTTGAGTCACTGCTAGATCATCCTAGTGTCCAGGGACAAGTGGGTGCCCTTCATTCTGGCAAGCCTGGCTTGTCTTAGAAACTGGTCCATCTTCAAGTGAGCTGTCCATTCCTGCCTGTCCTTCCTGTCATCAGAGCTATCCCGGCCAGCAGGCCACCGCCTGCCACTCCTGCTAGCTAAATTTGGGAGCTTATGTTCAGTGGCCATCTCAGGTTCCCAGTCACATGGGGAAACCATATTTAACCCACTTCCCAGCCTGGCTGCCACCAGACCCCACAGGACACCAGCAGACCCAAACTCTTCCCTGCCCACTCTGCCTGCTTGCTCACCAACAACAACTATGTTTCTTGTGCTTATAGCCACTGAAGAGCTAAAGGAATTCTTTGCCAAGGCCCGGGCTGGCTCCATCCGACTTATCAAAGTCATCATTGAGGACGGTGAGTGTCCCCCACAGTCTGGGGCATGGAATGGAGGCCGAACCCAGTCACTTCTGGGGATAGGAGAGCTAGGTATCAGCTTCCTTCCAGCCCCTTCCAGATCTCAGTCTCTGCATCTGAGAATGTGATGAGGCCTTTCACAGAGAGGTCTCAGTGGGGTCCTGCAGTGAGGGTAGAGGGCACCCTGTTGTACAGAGTCCTATCCTGCAGTTCTGTCCAACCTCAGCCTGAGGCTGTGTGGTGTTTGAGATGAGCCTTGTCAGAGTATTGGGCTAGATAGGTGGTAGGGGCCCAGTGAGTCCTCCTATATGTATGTTTTGTGTCTGGGGGGCGGGGCGGTATGTATATGTGGTGTGTGTGTCTATGTGTGTGGTGAGTGTGTGTGTATTTGGTGTGGTATGTGTGTCATGTATGTGTGTGGTGTATGGGGAGGTGAGTGTGTGTGGTGAGTGTGTGTATATGTGGTGTGTAGTGAGTGTGTGTGTGTGTGTGTGTGTGGTGAGTGTGTTGTATGTGTATGGTATGTGTATGTGGTGAGTGTGTGTATGTGTGTGTATATGTGGTGTGTGTGTTGTATGTGTGTGGTGTGTGGGGAGGTAAGTATGTGTGTATGGTGAGTGTGTTGTATGTGTATGGTATGTGTGTGGTGAGTGTGTGTATGTGTGTGGTGAGTGTGTTGTATGTGTGTGGTGAGTGTGTGTATGTGTGTGTGTGTGGTGAGTGTGTGGTGTGTGTGTGTGGTGAGTGTGTGTATGTGTGTGTTGTATGTGTGTGGTGTGTGGGGAGTGTGTGTATGTGTGTGTGTGTGGTGAGTGTGTGGTGTGTGTGTGGTGAGTGTGTGTATGTGTGTGTGTATGTGGTGTGTGTGTTGTATGTGTGTGGTGTGTGGGAAGGTAAGTATGTGTGTGTGGTGAGTGTGTTGTATGTGTGTGGTGTGTGGGGAGTGTGTGTATGTGGTGTGTGGTGAGTGTTTTGTATGTGTGTTTTATGTGTGGTGTGTGTGTGTATGTGCTCTGTGTGTGTTGTATGTGTATATGTTGTGTGTGTGTGGTCAGCAGGTTGGGCCTGGCTGGGCCTGGCTGGGCCTGGCTTGGCTGCTGGCTGTAGAAGGACTGAGATACCATGGACCTTCCCATGGTAGATGTCCCCAGAATGGGAAGAAAAAGCTTATGTCTTGCTCATTCTCAGAGCAGGCTAGAGTGACACCATGCTTGACAGGGCCTTGAGCTGCCCCTACGTTCTTACCAGGTAATATGAGGGTGTGGGGCTTGAGCCAGGGCTTGAAGTAGAAATATTCAAGGAGGCAGGGGATCCGTCTGAGGCTGAATTAGGGATGGGAAGACAAGGGGTCCCTCTCCCCTCTGCCAGTGACGGCCTCAGCGGGGAGTGGTATAGAGTCTGGGAGTAGGGAGTAGGTGTGGGCCAGACCCTCCAAGGGTCCTTCAGCCTTCTCAGTAGTCACGCTGTCACGAGCCCTTTGGCACTGGACTCCCTGAATGAGCCTAGTGATATGTTTACTTAGCAGGCCCTGCCAGACTCAGAATCCACCACAGGCTTTCAGGCCACAGCTAAGCTGGGCCTTGTCCAGGCTCCTCAAATCCAGATGTCCTCAGAGGCTGGGTAGGGGTCATTATGGGAGGTGATAAATAGAGGTCTCCTGGGGCTCCCCACACTTAAAGAGACAGTTGAGCTCATTGGCCTCCCATTTTAGCCCTGCCCGTTAACCTCCCAGGAAAGGTACCCCTCGTAGGTGGTTCCCAGAAGCATAAGGGATCTCTAAGTAGACTCACTCTAGTTCTGCATTCCAAGCGTCGGGGAACCCAGGAATGCATGGGGTAGGGGCTTATGATCTAGATGAATGTGGGTGGGGCTCCTGATTTTTGTTTTGTTTTGTATTTTGTTTTGTTTTGTTTGGGTTTTCAAGATAGGGTTTCTCTGTATAGCCCTGGCTGTCCTGGAACTCACTCTGTAGACCAGGCTGGCCTCGAACTCAGAAATCTGCCTGCCTCTGCCTCCCGAGCTCTGGGATCAAAGGTGTGCGCCACCATGCCCAGCACTCCTGATTTTTCTAAAGAAATTAAATTATAGATCTGCTTTTAGACAACCACCACAACAGAAAACTATATGTGTGTCATCTGTGTCTGCGTGGGGGTACGTGCTTGTGCATGTAGGACTTACGGAGGCCGAGAGAGGACATTGTTGGTACTGGAGTCACAGGCAGTTGTGAGCTGCCTCACACAGGTTCTGGGGACCAAACCCAGGTCCTCGGGGAGATTAACAAGTGCTTTCAGTTGAGCCATCTCTCCAGCCCCAAGAAACACTCCTTATGTAAGATTCCTATTATAGCTTGGCATGATGGTATAGGCCTATAATCCCAGCATTGGAGAGGGTTGAGACAGGAGGAAGCCAGCCAAGACTATAGAAACTTGTATCCAAATATAAAAATGAAGCCTTGGGAGGTACAGGTGGGAGAATCAGACGGTTCAAGGTCATTCTTGGCTGTATAGTAAGTCAGGAGCCAGCCTGGGCTACATGATACCAAAAAATAAAATAAAATTCTGGTTTATTTTTAAACTGAGAGAGAGAGAGAGAGAGAGAGAGAGAGAAGATCAGAGAACAGCTTTGACCATGTGGCTCTCTGGTATTAAGCTCACATCCTCAAGCTTGCTGATAAGCACCTTTACCCTCTGAGCTATCTCACCTGTCCCAAACTTTCTGGTTGTAAAATGTGAACAAAAGGCTGGAGAGATGGTTCAGGAGTTATGAGCATTTGCTGCTCTTGGAGAAGACCCAAATTCGGGTTCCAGTATTGACCTGGTGCTTCACAACTGTCTGTAACATCAGTTCTAGGGGATCTAATGCCACCTTCTGAGCTCCCTGGGTACCAGACACACACATGACACACATATGTAAATCTAGGCAAAATACTCATAAAATAAGAAAATAAAAACTTTTAAAATATGAACAACAGCCGGGCGTGGTGGCTCACACTTTTAATCCCAGCACTAGGGAGGCAGAGGCAGGTGGATTTCTGAGTTTGAGGCCAGCCTGGTCTACAGAGTGAGTTCCAGGACAGCCAGAGCTACACAGAGAAACCCTGTCTCAAAAAAGAAAAAAAGAAAAAAAAAAAAATCTGACAGCTTTTGGCCTTCTTCCCTAACTTCACCAGCCTAAAGCTGCTGGCTTTCAACACTGTTTCCCATCTGAGTTCTGGGCAGGCAGGGAAGGAAGCCAAGGCCTGCAGAGGTGGTGGCTTTACATGTGGAGGCTCGGGCAGCTAGGTTATTTGCCCTGTCAAAAGGGCCCCATGAAGTGCTGGCCGGTGAAGTGCTGGTCCCTCAAGGCCCACCTGGGATCGCTGTTTTGCCCAGTTCTTCCTCTGAGTTGGGCTGTGTGACCAAGGACATGTATGGTGTCCAGATGAGGTCTCAGCCTGGAACTGGGGTTGGATGACCTACTTGGCCAGAGACAGGGTAGGCCTCAGCTCCAGGCTGGCCAGCAAGATGGCTTAGGTAAAAGTATTTGCTGCTCAAACCTAACAAACAACCTGAGTTTAGTCCCTGAAACTTACAGTGGACTGAGCCCTGAAAGTTAACTACTGACTTATGCATATACACTGTGGTATGCATGTACCCATAGTTATATATATGTCATATATATATATGCATATATATATAGATGATGATGATGATAATAATAATAATAATGTTGGTTGTTAGCTCAACCGAGTGATATACTCCTATGTTTCCAGCACCAGGAAAGCTGAGGCAGAAGGATTAGAAGTCTGAAGATAGCCTGGGCTATATAGCAAAATTGTATCAAAAATAACCACAAGGGTCTAGGATTGTAACTCAGTTGGTAGAGTGCTTGACTGGTGTGCACAAGGCCCTGGATTTGCTCCTTAGGACTCCATAAAGTGGAATTGGTGGTACATGACTGGAAGGAACGCCAGCATTCAGGAGGTAGAGCTCTGAGGATCAGAAGTTCAAGGTCGTGGTGGCACATGCCTTTAATCCCAGCACTCAGGAGGCAGAGGCAGGCAGATTTCTGAGTTCGAGGCCAGCCTGGTCTACAGAGTGAGTTCCAGGACAGCCAGAGCTACACAGAGAAACCCTGTCTCGAAAAACCAAAAAAAAAAAAAGAAAGAAAAAGTTCAAGGTCTTCCTGCAGCACAGTTCTAGGCCTGTCTGCACAGCATGAGCTCCTGTCTCAGACAGCAAGCAAGCAAGCAAGCAAAAGAAAAGGTGCAGGCAGGCAGCCCTCAAGCCCTCAAGAGGCTGCTGCAGGAAGGTTAGGAGTTCAGCATCAACTGAGGCCACATAGTAAAACCCTGCCATTAAAAAAAAAAAAAAAAGTTGGCTACTATTGCTTTTTTACTTTGGGGTAGAGGGCTGAAGCTGGGGGTGGCAGCCTCTTGCTTAGCACTTTGTCCTGAGAGGGGCTTGATGGAGCCAGGCGCTGAGTGAGGTGAGAGCAGGTACAGTTAAGATTGTACCGCGCAGCTAGCTACCTGTGTAGGAGTTCCTTGAGAGGACTGCATTGTTGCTGGGGGGGTGAGCACACAGCTGGGTTCCTTTGTGTGCTTGTGTATGCACAAGTGCTTGAGTGTGCTTGAAAACAAGCCTTAGCAGGTGTGGGGGTGTACAAAGGGAGCCACCCATAGCTGGGACACGAAGCCTAATTCACTGATTCATGTTCATCCCTTGGCAATTCAGCTTCTTACTTTGGGGATTTGAAGGGGCAGGGGCAAGAGGGTTGAAGTGGCCAAGTAAAAGCTACATCCAGAGATCATAGGTCCACAGGCAGAGGAGAATGTGGGATGTGCCACATGGGCTCACCCGGCCTCTGCCCCCAGAGCAGCTCGTGCTGGGTGCCTCGCAGGAGCCAGTGGGACGGTGGGACCAGGACTACGACAGGGCTGTGCTGCCGCTGCTAGACGCCCAAGAGCCCTGCTACCTCCTCTTCCGACTTGATTCGCAGAATGCTCAGGGTTTCGAGTGGCTTTTCCTGGCCTGGTCACCTGACAATTCGCCGGTGAGTCTCTAGGGATCGTTGCCCATCAACCCTGCTCCGGGGCCGGTGGGAAGTGGGGAGAACAGACGAAGAGACTCTGGCCTAAAGAGGCAAGGGAAGGGATGCTAGGTTCTGCCCCAAACCCTGCAGAGCCTTGCGGTGGGAGCTTGGGCTTCCTAAGATGACTCTCAGTACAGTCAGCCCGACTCCGCCATGAGTTTGGGTGGAGGCTCCCCCTGCTGGCTAAAGCTGCTTCATACAGCTTTACTGCGCCCCCTACTGGGCGTAGTGCGATAACTTGCTTCCATCAGCCCTGCCTCCCTCTTCCGGGGCTCCACAGTTGGCTCCTGGAGCAGCAGCTTGGCCCATAGGTCCTCACAGTTTGCCCCATCTCAGGTGCGGCTGAAGATGCTATATGCAGCCACACGCGCCACCGTGAAGAAGGAGTTTGGAGGCGGCCACATCAAGGATGAGCTCTTCGGGACAGTAAAGGTTAGTCAAGCCAGAATGAAGAATGGGGACCAGAGGGTGAGGCATTGTGTGAGGGTCACGGAGCAACTCAGTGCCAGGCTCAGGGTGATATAGGAATACAGGGATGTACCATACATAGCTGATACAACGTTTGCCTGGCATGCATGAAACCCTGGTTTGACTCTCAGTACTCCGGAAGTGGAGACAGCCGAGAATGCTGGCAGTTCAGGGTCACTGTTGGCAGCTTATGTAGCTTGAGAGCTACATAAGATTCTGTCTCAAATAAAAGAAATGGGAGGATGGGGAGTCTCCAGCTGCAGGCTGAGATGCACAGCAGGCTTCTGTCTGCCTGCCCGCCCGCCCACCCAGGGTATCCACTCACACCTCTGCCCCTCCCCCACAGGATGACCTCTCCTTGGCTGGGTACCAGAAGCACCTGTCATCCTGTGCCGCACCTGCCCCACTGACATCTGCCGAGAGAGAACTCCAGCAGATCCGAATCAATGAGGTGTGTGCACGGGACGATGTGGGTTGGGAGATCCTAAACTTGGTAGGCTACAACTGGCTACTGATAGATAAAGGTTTTCTTCATGGCTGCCCCACCCCCAGGTGAAGACTGAGATCAGCGTCGAAAGTAAACACCAGACGCTGCAGGGCCTGGCCTTCCCCCTGCAGCCTGAGGCCCAGCGGGCACTTCAGCAACTCAAACAGAAGACTGTCAACTATATCCAGCTGGTGGGTACACAGCCGTGCCAAGCACACACGAACTAGACACTGGACTCCTCCTGTTTCCCGGTTACACGTATTTTCAAGTGGGCACAGAGTCCTGTCCCCGTCTCCTGGGCTGTTCTGCTAATCCACATTGTTCCTAGACTTGGGATGTTGTAGCTCAGTTGGTAGAGTGCTTGCCTGGTATACACCAGACTCTGTATTTGATTCTCAGCAGCAGCACAAAAAGCCGGGTGTGGTGGCACGCACCTGTAATCTCTGCATTCTGGAGGCAGAGGCAGGAGGGTCAGAAACTCAAAAGTCGTCCATACATAGCGTGCTCAAGGTCAGCCTAATCTATACCAGACCCTGTTTCAATTTTTTCTTTAAAAAAAAAAATTGAAGCCATGCATGGTTGGGCATGCCTTTTAAGAGGCAGAAGCAGGAGGATCTTTGAGTTTGAGGCCAGCCTGGTCTATAGAACGAGTTCCAGGACAGCCAGGACAACACAGAGAAACCCTGTCTTGGGGGAAAAAAAAAAAAAAACATACTATTCTCTTCTCCTCTGCCTGCCCCCAGGTCTTAACCACAATAGATACCCTGTAAGCATGTGGCCCTATACATCTTTACAACATATAGACACCATGGTTTACACTGGCCCTCAGGACTGACCCTGTCCTCTCCCAGAGTTCCTCTGTAGCTCCTTTGAGTTTTCTCTTTCCCGGGTAGAGTCCTTCTGCACCTTCTGCCCCAGAAGAATGCCTTTCCCTTCTCAACACTTTCCTGGGGCTTTACCTCTTGACAGTCGACCTGTGGCAGTGCCTTGCTGAAGTCAAGGCCCCACCACGACACCTCAGACAGGGATCTCAGTGGGAGCTTTTTTTTTTTTTAGCAGAATCCTCAAAAGGGGCAGAGTTGGGGCTAAACCTGGAGAGACTCTCTAGAATAAGCCCCGCAGTCTGATGAGGTCCAGCCTTGAGAAGGGGACCCTAGAGATGGGGACCCCAAACACTCTTACCCGCCCAACAATCCTGCTTCCTTATGGGTACACTGGCACCCTCATACCTCCCCTGCTCCTCCTCAGAAGCTGGACCTGGAACGGGAGACCATCGAGCTGGTACACACAGAACCCACAAATGTGGCCCAGCTGCCCTCACGGGTTCCCCGAGATGCTGCCCGCTACCACTTCTTCCTATACAAGCATACTCATGAGGGTGATACTCTTGAATCTGTGGGTGAGTAGCCATGACAGGGACTGGGCAGGGAGCAGCAATGACAAGCCACTGCTTGGGCCTGCTAGGGGAGGTCTGCAGGTACCTCACCGAGTCGTCCCCTCCAGTGTTCATCTACTCCATGCCCGGGTACAAGTGCAGCATCAAAGAGCGGATGCTCTACTCCAGCTGCAAGAGCCGCCTCCTTGACTCTGTAGAGCAAGACTTCCAGCTGGAGATAGCTAAGAAGGTATGGCCTATTCCCAGGGTCCCAGCACCCCACTCTCCATGTGGGACACTGGAGTCCTATGTCCTTGCAAGACTCACTGCTGCAGTATTGGATGGGTGGAAAGCCTAAGGCCCAGGGCAAACCAAGGCACACATAAGCCCAAGGCTTGACCGCCTTACCACCTCCTTTTCCTAGGTCTGGTGGGGATGGGGCTAGGAGAAGGTGACTCAGGTCAGCGGGGTAACAGACCCTGCATTGTAGATCCTGCAGTTACCTAAGAGAAGACAGATATCAAGGGTGACTCCAGAAGTGGGGTTTCCCTGAGAGTGGTATGTGTTGGGCCCTGGATATAGTGGTGACTTCTGTCTTGACCCATGCAGATTGAGATCGGTGATGGAGCAGAGCTGACAGCCGAGTTCCTCTATGACGAGGTACATCCCAAGCAACACGCCTTCAAGCAGGCGTTCGCCAAGCCCAAAGGCCCCGGGGGCAAGCGGGGCCACAAGCGCCTCATCCGGGGCCCTGGGGAGAATGGGGAAGACAGCTAGGTGTCTGGACTGGGAACAGGGCCGGGCACGTGGACTACAGGGTTGCCACTCTGCCACCCCTGGACTTCCTTCCTCCCCAGCCTGGGCTCTAAGGAATTGCTTCCTGTGGGACAGGAGGGCAGGTGGCTGACCACATTTGCTACTTCTGAGGGCCTCTGGACCAGCACTGTGTGACCTTGCCCTGTCACTGTCCCTGCCTCTCATCTGTGTGTACAGGGTAGCTGGGGAAACCCCACCTTGGCACAAACCTAGCCTCCAGAAAATTTCGTGCTGTGGTTGCAGCCCAGCCCAGAAGCCTTTGGCTACAGTGGGTGGGGACGGTTGGCAGGGGCCAGATGTCACAGGAAGGGATGGTTGAATGCTGTATTTTGTAAAGAATAAAATATTTTTAAATCAATACTGAGCCTGACCCTGGGAACTGGGTGCCTTTCCCCGTTCGTTCAGAGGGGGTCTGATGGCCTCCTAGCCTCAGGTGTGTGGGAGATACTTTGAGTGTAAAGACAGAAGCCCTGCCCATGAGGTTATGTATATCTGGGTGTCTCTGTTTCCTGTGGTTGATGTGACAAGTTACCACAAACTCAGCGGCTTAAAAAAGTGGTAGTTTGAGCCCAACCTGAGCAGCATAGCAAACAAAACCCTGTTTCAAAAACACAAAAGAAAACCTTGCAGATTTATTCTTAGAGATCTTGAGGCCATGGTGCACACAGAGCCGGCTGGTGGCAGAGTTAGCCGTGTTTTTACCTCTGGACTACACCAGATTCCACTAATCTTGGCTTCTGTGGGCTCGCGCCTCAATCCGGAGTCAGATTCTTCCAGCTTTACTTTTTTTTTTTTTTTTTTTGGTTTTTCGAGACAGGGTTTCTCTGTATATCCCTGGCTGTCCTGGAACTCACTTTGTAGACCAGGCTGGCCTCAAACTCAGAAATCCGCCTGCCTCTGCCTCCCAAGTGCTGGGATTAAAGGCGTGTGCCACCATGCCCGGCTCCATGTATTTTTTTTTTTTTTTTAAAGATTTATGTGTTTACTATGTATACAGTGTTCTGCCTCCATTTATGCCTGCAAGCCAGAAGAGGGCACCAGACCTCATTACAGTGGTTGTGAGCCACCATGTGATTGCTAGGAATTGAACTCAGGATCTCTGGAAGAGCAGACAGTGCTCAACCTCTGAGCCATCTCTCCAGCCCGCAAGACAGGGTCTTGTTACATAACTGTGGCTGAGCTCAAACTCAAGGCAGTCCTCCTGCCTCAGCCTCCCCAATGCTGGCTGTACCAATGTGCATCTCCATACCTGGCTTTGTCTCTGGTTTATTCATGTGTAGGGTGGATTTTGAGACAGAATCTCATGGACTCCAGACTGGCCTCAAACTGCCTGTGTGGCTGAGGATAATCTTGAATCTCTATAGGTGTGTGCCACTGTGTCCGGTTTATGGCGTATCAGAGATCAAATCCAAAGCCTTGAAAACAGCAGTGCACCAACTGAGCTACACCCACAGTCCCTGCATCTGCTTTGTAAGGGACGTTTTGCCCTCCAAGCTTTCTGCCCCCGTTTTCCCTGACAATAATGTAGGATTGGGGGAATTGGGAGATGGATCCCTAAGAAGACATTTTTGTTTAGTTGCGTTTTTTTTTTGTTGTTGTTGTTGGCTTTTGTTTTTCTGTTTTGTTTCTTGAAGCAGACTCTTACTATGTAGCCCTGGCTAGCCTGGAGCTTTGCTGTATAAACCAGGCTGGCCTCAAAATCATAGGGAGCCACCTGCTTCCTGCCTCCTATGTGCTGGGATGAAAGGTGTATGCGCTGCCCCTGGCTCCTGCCTCCCTGGTAAGGGCCCTTCTAGCTGCGGTTTCACAGCACCGAGGCACTGGGGAATGGTGGGTATTCTAGAGAGTGTATCTGGGGGTCTCCAGTCCTGTGTGTTCTTGACCATGTTGTCAGTGCCCTGTGCCCCTCTCTGGGCCTCTTTTCCTATTCCCAAGAAATGCAGCATCATGAGTGGGCGTGAAGAGCTGATTCTCTGATCATGAGGAGTCCCTTAACCTCTGGGAAAGGGCCCATGTTTGATACTCAGCAGTAGCCAGGGATGTAGTCTGTGCCTCTGAAGAGTGGTTGAAACACCTCCTGTCACAGCTGGAGAAACATTCAGCTGCTGGTTGGACACTGTCATTTTTCCTGGCTCAGGACATTGTCCCATTGCAGGAGTCCCTTTTCAACCTCTATGAAAGCCCCTAGGATTATGGACAAAAAAGATGGGGCCCTGGTAAAGATCCACAGGAGACTCAGCCCAAATACTGGTTCTCAGGGGGGCAAGAAGGTTCTCACGCTGCTGAGTCAGCTAGATTATTGGTACCTTGGACCCTTCCTGCTATGAGATCCACTCCAACGAGGGAGAGCCAGGAGACTGGTGTAGAACCCTGCCCCTTTCGGGAGAATGGTCATTCATTCATTCATTCTCATTCATTCATTCACATTCATTCAAATTTCACTCAGACTGCCTATCCAAAGCCGAGTGCTGTGGGCAGTACATAGATTCAGCAGATACCGAACAGCACTGCAGACACGGATGGAAGTTTTTATCCTCAAGAAACGAACATTTCAACAGGAGAGTAAGACAGTATACAACCAAGCAGGAAGGGTGGCTGATATAGAGTGGTAGCTGTTGAAAGATGCTATGCAAATTGAAAACCGGTCGGCCACAGTGCTCAGGAGAGCCAGATCTGGACTGGTCGGCCACAGTGCTCAGGAGAGCCAGATCTGGGCTGGTCGGCCACAGTACTCGGGAGAGCCAGATCTGGGCTGGTTGGCCACAGTGCTCGGGAGAGCCAGATCTGGGCTGGCAGGTTTATTTACTTCTGTCTATATTTCTTTTGAGTCAGGGTTTCCCTATGTAGTCCAGGCAGGCCTTGAACTCTGTTCTCCTACATCATCCTTGATGGAAGGATGGGTGTGGAGCTGAGCTGGGAGGTTCATCAGAGGGTGAGGAAAAGCCCCCACGGAGCGAGGGTGATGTGTGTAAAGGCAGAAGGCAAACTGGATCATGTGGGGGATTGTGACTTTCCTTCTACCGGGAGGCTGCTGACCACTGGCCTCAAGGACAAAGGAAGCAGGAGGAGAGGGAAGGGCTCAGATGTCAGGGATATACTGGGCAGATTGACTTCCAGGATCAGCTTCAGTGAGACAGCTCAGCTTTATTGAGGTGAGCAAGGGTTATATAATCTTGAGGAGTGGGTAGGAATTTTCAGGGTGAATATACATTATTGGCTACAGTGGAGGTACCTCATTTACATAAAGAGGAGTTCCAAGAACCTGCTGGGTGGGTTCTTACTGGAGAGAAGAAATTGAACCTGTAAGCTGGCCACAGGCTACCCGACTTTCCTCAGAGGTTTCTTGGGGTTACAGGTGGGAAGGGTTGATTGGTCATAACACAGTACCTACTTATCATACGGTGGGAAGGGCTGAGGGGTGTTATGTGATGCAGTACTGGAGAGAAGTGGAAGGACAGAGCACACAGAGCCACTGCATGGACAGTGACTAGGGCTCGGGATAGTTATGGAAGGATCTGTGTTGCAGGATATTTGATCACACTGTGAACCCCAAGATTGTGAGGAAAAAAAAAACCAAAAAACAAAACAAAAACCTGTTTCTAGTTGTGGTGTGGCCCAGTCCTTAGCACATTCTTTAATCCCTCTGGCTGAGATTCAGACACACCCTTAGTGCACACCTTTAATCACAAACAATGAAGGTAAAATAGTTTGTAGAAGGAAGCACCTATGTTTGAAAGTGATGTCGAATTGAGTGGCAGACAAAGTGATGAATCAGAGAAAGAGTTGACAGACTAGGATAGGCCCAACTCTCAGAAGAAGAGAGAGGAAAGGGAAGCTGCATAAGACAGAAAGCATCAGAGAGAAAGGGGGAGGCAGTTTTATGGGGAGAATTTTACAGAGACAGAACATTAAAGACAGAACGATCCAGAGAAGGAGCCAGAAGATTAGAACATATTGCCAAAGTTCGTTTAAAGCCAAGCAGAGCATCTCAATCAGAAATTGAGAGAAGCTAGATTGAATGAGCTTGGAGAGGAGTTTGAGCCAGAACAGCTGAGTTGAATCAGCCAGCCAGCACTCAGAAAGAACTATAAGGGGTGAGCTTATTCAGCAGCAAGTCTCAGAGGCTAAAAACATTTTAGGCCCAGACAAAAAGATTATAAAGAGGCTAGAAGCTTCTGGGACTAGACCTAGGTTAGCAGACGGGCAGGCAGTAAAGCCTCTAAGCCAACAATTAATAGAGTAGAATAAAGTTACTTTTATAGATCTGGGCAGAGGAGGGACCCAGAATGAAAGTTTTTGAACAGAGGCTGCTGGAGAGATGACTCAGCAGTTAAAAGCACTGGCTGCTTTCCCAAAAGACCTGGGTTCAATTCCCAGCAACTACATGGCGGCTCACAGCTGTGTGTGCCAGTTGCAGGGGATCTGACATGCTCTTCTGACTGCCTCAGATACTAGGTAAGCAAGAGGTACTTAGACATACATGCAGGCAACACACACGTATGCATACACACATATGTATTTCCATATATTTGTGCACCTATATGGAGAGAGTGTGTCTTAGTTAGGGTTTTACTGCTGTGAACTAACACCATGACCAAGGCAACTCTTATAAGGACAATATTTAATTGGGGCTGACTTACAGGTTCAGAGGTTCAGTCCATCCATAATAATTAAGGCAGGAGCATGGCATCATCTAGGCAGGCATGGTGCAGGCAGAGCTGAGAGTTCTACATCTTCATCTGAAGGCTGCTAGTGGAAGACTGACTTCCAGACAGCTAGGATGAAAGTCTTAAAGCCCATGCCCACAGGGCCATAGCTTCTAATAGTGCCACTCCCTGGGCCAAGCATATACAAACCATCACAGAGAGAGAGAAAGGTTTGAACAAGCCTTTCCAGTGGCTCAATGTGGACAGGCTGCAGGGGACTTGAGCAGGACGGGTGTGTGTGTGTGTGGTGGTGGTGGTGGGGGAGGTCTAGATTAGAGATGATGTCAGCTCAGGCAGCAGGTGGATAGACAGGTTGTGAGCAGTGGGCAGTTTCTAAAGGGACAGAATCAGGGCTTAATGTCTCTCCAGGGTCTCTGGGGCTTTGAGCTTGAAGAACCAGCTCCAGTCACCAGGGCCAAAGGAGAAGGTGACAGCCAAGTAGGTCAGCGTTGGATAGCACTTACCTCCAAGGAAGGCTGAGGAGGCTCCTGGAGGGGTCAAACAGGGAAGTGAACCCCATAAAGAAACAAAACTGAAAACCAGCGGCCATAAAGAAACAAAAATGAAAACCAGCGGCCGGGCATGTGGCACACGCCTTTAATCCCAGCACTCGGGAGGCAGAGGATGGCAGATTTCTGAGTTCGAGGCCAGCCTGGTCTACAAAGTGAGTTCCAGGACAGCCAGGGCTATACAGAGAAACCCTGTCTCGAAAACCAAAAAAAAAAAAAAAAAAATGAAAACCAGGTGCAGATTGACTTTGTTAACCTGGGTCAGACTTTGGAAGCCTTAATAACACGCGGTTTATTCCCAATGGATTTTTTTTTTTTTTTTTAAAGATTTTATTTATTTATTATATGTAAGTACACTGTAGCTGTCTTCAGACACTCCAGAAGAGGGCACCAGATCTCGTTACAGATGGTTGTGAGCCACCATGTGGTTGCTGGGAGTTGAACTCCTGACCTTCGGAAGAGCAGTCGGGTGCTCTTACCCACTGAGCCATCTCACCAGCCCCCCAATGGATTTAATCCCAGTATAATTTGGGGGTGAGGGGAAGTTACCTGGTGTCATACTATCCCTGAAGCACAAGGACGAAGAATTACATTGAAACTCAACTCCGGGTAGTGTCATTTTTCCAAGAAAAGATGGGTTCTAGAAATAGGCTACCTGTACTAGCTTATGGGTCTGGCCTGGTCTCAGTCATACAGATAGCACAGAGGTCATTTGGGCTATTAGCCATCCCTAGTCCTGGTTGTGGGAGCTTGGAGGGGTCTCTGGCTGCAACAGTCATTTAGATTCCTCGCTGTTGGTTAACAGATTCCACTAGGCTCCTCCCAAGGACCTAGGCTTGTGCCATCACCTGCCACCCACCAGTTGCAGCGGGTGAAGCAGAGGCACAGCTTATAAAGAGGACTAATTGCTACCTCAGCGTTCCCCCACTGCCCTCCCTTTCTCTGCCTCTACCCCCTTTCCAGGTCCCCATTCCCCTCCTTTCCCCCTTAAATCAGGGGACATGGTTTTTCCTTGGCAGGGGCCTGCCAAGTACTCCCTGACTCCCACCACAATTTATATATTTTGTAACACTGGCCACCTCTGGTCCTGGTTGTAGGAGCTTGTTGTGGTCTGGCCCAACAACACCAGAAGGTTAATCACTTTCTGCCCTCACCTTTCCACACGGAAGAACAGGTTTTTCATCTTTCCCACGAGAAAGACAACCCAGTGTGCTTAACGTTCCTGGTTCCTCTGGCGATCTCTGTAGGCACAAGGACTTCCTGGCTGTGCTTCCAACCGGTGAACCATTCCATCCCCCAGGGAGATAGGGTGGTGTGGCATACACCTTTGATCACAGCACGCAAGAGACAGAGGCAGGCTACAGAATGAGTTCCAGGACAGCCGGGGCTAGAAACTTAGTCTTGAGGAAACAAACAAACAAACAAACAAAAACACCTCAGGATATAAACAACTGAAAAAAAGCTTCAGGAAGTTCCTGAAAGTGACCAGATGCAATTGGTCCTCCCTAAGCTTATATGGACAGTAGAGACTGCTAAGAAGCACACTCAGACAAAGGGAGGTGCACAGAGGAGCTTGAAAGAAGCAGAGACCAGCTGAGCTGCCTGAAAAAGGCTCAGACCAACTGTCTTGCCTGGACAATTCACTGTCCAACTGGGATAGTGTCTCCCACTCTGCATCCCCACTTCCCACAATGCCCCAGGTTGAGCTGTCAATACATTGTGCCATGAACTCTCCGTTTCTAGCTTCTGTGGTATCCATGACCTATGCTTTGGTGATACAGCTGTCTTTGAGTCATCTCTGCTCCTTTTAGTAACCCCTCATCCAAACTTCAACCAGTAACTCCAATAAAATTCATTGGTAAACCAACTTGGACATCAGTGGTACCTCGGTTTTGGTCTGTCATTGGTCTGTCACTTGGGTGAGTACACACTTGCTCACATCTCCCCAGGAACAGTGTCACATGACAGCAAGATCAGCCAGAATCTTGGCTGGACCAGCCACAGCCTACCTCAGAAGCTCCAGCAGCTTGCTGTGCTCTGGGGTCTGGAGTCTGATTGGGCGTTTCGGGAAGTGGAGATGCAGAGGGGGAGATACTATTGCTGGAAGAGATGTGAAGGCTGCCGCAGTAGGAAAGCAGATGTTGGCTCCAGCCTCTGGCTCACAGATGCTCTCCATAGAGTTCTGGGGATAGAGTAGGTGAGAGAGCCACTGTCCCAAGAGCACCCATGAGACAGGCACTGAGGCATGAGAGTGCGGTGACACCCTCCTCACGAGGGTCAGTGCTCTGCCTAGCTCTGGTGCTATTAAAATCTGGTTTCTCATTGACCTTGGGCTGGAGTCTGGGTTTTGGTTCCTTCCCACAGCTCTTGGGGGGGGGGCATATGTGATACCCTCATGGCTGATTGTGGGGTGGGGAGGAGAGTGGAAAGAGGAAGGGGTTGAGGGGGCTATCTGTCTGCCATCTGACTATGCAAATGACGTGTGACTCATTGTACCACCTGCTCTTTCAGGGTAGGGACAAAGTAGCTACTAAGCTGTAGTGAAAGTGTCACTTCCTCAATTCTCTGAGAGACACTGGTGTGGAACATCATTCTCTGCCGCCCAGCTTGTCAGAGGGAGCCTCGGGAGAATCCTCCATCTCCCAACATGGTAGGACCCCAGTTCTTAGCCCCCCTGGGGGGGAGGGGCACCATGGGAAGGGACAGCAATGGAAAGGACTGTCCGCTTTGTGCCCTTGAGACACTCATGGAACCCTAAGGGAACTGGAGCAAAAGCCATCCCCTGAGCAGAGAGTTGAACCTGCTGGGTGGATGGGGAGGCTGAAGCCCCAGACTTCGGTTAATAGTAGCACCTGGCCTGCAGACCTGCCACCCACTGCTCATTCCGAGTCTTCTGCCCCTCTGCAGGTTGAGGGTACTCAAGTCAGACTGGGGAGTCAGATGGGGGCTAGAAAGAGCCAGCAAGTGCCGTCAAAGCCTAGATGGAACCCAACCTATACCTCAGTAGGGGTTCAGTCTTCCCTGCATTTTGGTCAAGGAGAATCCAGGAGGCTAGTGGAGCAAGGCTTCAGGGGGTGGGGGTGGAGGTGGAGGTACAGATCTCAGGCAGCTGCTGTGGTCAGGAGGAAAAAGCTGAGGCCCCAGAGGAGAGGAAGAGAAAGTGGGAGAGCCCCAGTAGGCCTGCTGGAGGCTGTCTTGGCTCTGCTACGGGTTGTGTTCTGAGCAAAAGCTCCAAGTCTGGGGCCTGGATTCCAGCCTAGTCCTGGTTCTGTGTCCTTGCTCTGAGTGGCTGTGCCTAAACCCAAATGGTGGTTCTGAGTAGCTAGAAGGAGGCTGGTTGTTGGGGCAGTGGGGAGACACTTGGAGAGGACTTGAAAGCCCTGAAGAAAGTCCCAGTGTGGAAGAGAGGGTAGAAGAGTGTACAATGACAGTAGACACTTGCTCATTCAGCCCTGGCTCTCACAGGTTCTCCGTCGAAGGACTCTGCACCCCTTGTCTCTCCTGGTACAGGCTGCAGTGCTGGCTGAGGCTCTGGCCCTGGGTACCCTGCCTGCCTTCCTACCCTGTGAGCTGAAGCCTCATGGCCTGGTGGACTGCAATTGGCTGTTCCTGAAGTCTGTGCCCCGTTTCTCTGCAGCAGCATCCTGCTCCAACATCACCAGCCTCTCCTTGATCTCCAACCGTATCCACCACCTGCATAACTCTGACTTTGTCCACCTGTCCAACCTGCGGCAGCTGAACCTCAAGTGGAACTGTCCACCCACTGGCCTTAGCCCCCTGCACTTCTCTTGCCGCATGACCATTGAGCCCAGAACCTTCCTGGCTATGCGTACACTGGAGG
Source organism: Mus caroli (assembly GCF_978045245.1). NCBI lineage: Eukaryota > Metazoa > Chordata > Mammalia > Rodentia > Muridae > Mus > Mus caroli. The sequence continues at coordinate 105,083,661 of NW_028227266.1, forward strand.
AGCTGAACCTGAGCTATAATGGTATCACTACTGTGCCCCGACTGCCCAGCTCCCTGGTGAATCTGAGCCTGAGCCACACCAACATCCTGGTTCTAGATGCTAACAGCCTCGCCGGCCTATACAGACTGCGCGTTCTCTTCATGGACGGGAACTGCTACTACAAGAACCCTTGCACAGGAGCGGTGAAGGTGACCCCAGGCGCCCTCCTGGGCCTGAGCAATCTCACCCATCTGTCTCTGAAGTATAACAACCTTACAAAGGTGCCCCGCCAACTGCCCCCCAGCCTGGAGTACCTCCTGGTGTCCTATAACCTCATTGTCAAGCTGGGGCCTGAAGACCTGGCCAATCTGACCTCCCTTCGAGTACTTGATGTGGGTGGGAATTGCCGTCGCTGCGACCATGCCCCCAATCCCTGTATAGAATGTGGCCAAAAGTCCCTCCACCTGCACCCTGAGACCTTCCATCACCTGAGCCATCTGGAAGGCCTGGTGCTGAAGGACAGCTCTCTCCATACACTGAACTCTTCCTGGTTCCAAGGTCTGGTCAACCTCTCAGTGCTGGACCTAAGCGAGAACTTTCTCTATGAAAGCATCACCCACACCAATGCCTTTCAAAACCTAACTCGCTTGCGCAAGCTCAACCTGTCCTTCAATTACCGCAAGAAGGTATCCTTTGCCCACCTCCACCTGGCAAGTTCCTTCAAGAACCTGGTGTCACTGCAGGAGCTGAACATGAACGGCATCTTCTTCCGCTTGCTCAACAAGTACACACTCAGATGGCTGGCCGATCTGCCCAAGCTCCACACTCTGCATCTTCAAATGAACTTCATCAACCAGGCACAGCTCAGCATCTTTGGTACCTTCCGAGCCCTTCGCTTTGTGGACTTGTCAGACAATCGCATCAGTGGGCCTTCAATGCTGTCAGAAGCCGCCCCTGAAGAGGCAGATGATGCAGAGCAGGAGGAGCTGTTGTCTGCGGATCCTCACCCAGCTCCACTGAGCACCCCTGCTTCTAAGAACTTCATGGACAGGTGTAAGAACTTCAAGTTCACCATGGACCTGTCTCGGAACAACCTGGTGACTATCAAGCCAGAGATGTTTGTCAATCTCTCACACCTCCAGTGTCTAAGCCTGAGCCACAACTCCATTGCACAGGCTGTCAATGGCTCTCAGTTCCTGCCGCTGACAAATCTGCAGGTGCTGGACCTGTCCCATAACAAACTGGACTTGTACCACTGGAAATCGTTCAGTGAGCTACCACAGTTGCAGGCCTTGGACCTGAGCTACAACAGCCAGCCCTTTAGCATGAAGGGTATAGGCCACAATTTCAGTTTTGTGGCCCATCTGTCCATGCTACACAGCCTTAGCCTGGCACACAATGACATTCATACCCGTGTGTCCTCACATCTCGACAGCAACTCAGTGAGGTTTCTTGACTTCAGCGGCAACGGTATGGGCCGCATGTGGGATGAGGGGGGCCTTTATGTCCATTTCTTCCAAGGCCTGAGTGGCCTGCTGCAGCTGGACCTGTCTCAAAATAACCTGCATATCCTCCGGCCCCAGGACCTCGACAACCTCCCCAAGAGCCTGAAGCGGCTGAGCCTCCGAGACAATTACCTATCTTTCTTTAACTGGACCAGTCTGTCCTTCCTGCCCAACCTGGAAGTCCTAGACCTGGCAGGCAACCAGCTAAAGGCCTTGACCAATGGCACCCTGCCTAATGGCACCCTCCTCCAGAAACTGGATGTCAGCAGCAACAGTATCGTCTCTGTGGTCCCAGCCTTCTTCGCTCTGGCGGTTGAGCTGAAAGAGGTCAACCTCAGCCACAACATTCTCAAGACGGTGGATCGCTCCTGGTTTGGGCCCATCGTGATGAACCTGACAGTTCTAGACGTGAGAAGCAACCCTCTGCACTGTGCCTGTGGGGCAGCCTTCGTAGACTTACTGTTGGAGGTGCAGACCAAGGTGCCTGGCCTGGCTAATGGTGTGAAGTGTGGCAGCCCCGGCCAGCTGCAGGGCCGTAGCATCTTCGCGCAGGACCTGCGGCTGTGCCTGGATGAGGCCCTCTCTTGGGACTGCTTTGGCCTTTCACTCTTGGCTGTGGCCGTGGGCATGGTGGTGCCTATACTGCACCATCTCTGCGGCTGGGACGTCTGGTACTGTTTTCATCTGTGCCTGGCATGGCTACCTTTGCTGGCCCGCAGCCGACGCAGCGCCCAAGCTCTCCCCTATGATGCCTTCGTGGTGTTCGATAAGGCACAGAGCGCAGTTGCCGACTGGGTGTATAATGAGCTGCGGGTGCGGCTGGAGGAGCGGCGCGGTCGCCGAGCCCTACGCTTGTGTCTGGAGGACCGAGATTGGCTGCCTGGCCAGACGCTCTTCGAGAACCTCTGGGCTTCCATCTATGGGAGCCGCAAGACTCTGTTTGTGCTGGCCCACACGGACCGGGTCAGTGGCCTCCTACGCACCAGCTTCCTGCTGGCTCAGCAGCGCCTGTTGGAAGACCGCAAGGACGTGGTGGTGTTGGTGATCCTGCGTCCGGATGCCCACCGCTCCCGCTACGTGCGACTGCGCCAGCGTCTCTGCCGCCAGAGTGTGCTCTTCTGGCCCCAGCAGCCCAACGGGCAGGGGGGCTTCTGGGCCCAGCTGAGTACAGCCCTGACTAGGGACAACCGCCACTTCTATAACCAGAACTTCTGCCGGGGACCTACAGCAGAATAGCTCAGAGCAACAGCTGGAAACAGCTGCATCTTCATGCTTGTTTCCCGGGTTGCTCTGCCTGCCTTGCTCTGTCTTACTACACCGCTATTTGGCAAGTGCGCAATATATGCTACCAAGCCACCAGGCCCACAGAGCAAAGGTTGGCTGTAAAGGGTAATTTTCTTCCCATGCATCTATCTTTCAGGAGAGTGAAGATAGACACCAAACCCACACAGAACAGGACTGGAGTTCATTCTCTGCCCCTCCACCCCCCTTTGTCTGTCTCTGTATCCCTCCCTCCCTCCCTCCCTCCCTCCCTCCCTCCCTCCCTCCCTCCCTTCCTCTCATGTTCTCTGAATACCCTGCCCTGCCCTCCCTGAAGGCCTGGGTCAACACCTCTCTATCTTGTAGTGATCTAGGGTATCTGCCTTCTTCACCTACTGACCTGTTTTAAGGGCAGAGAAGATGAAAGGCTAGTTTGTCTTTGACCCTCAGCAAGGTCCTGAGAAAACTCCCAAGCAGGGCAGTGTTCATTCCTAGGTGTGTAGAAAAAGGGGGACGCTTGCAGGCTCTGGTGGCCAAGCCTATGCTGGGCAAAGAAGGCCAGCCCTGATTAGGGTTGGGCTGGTAACAGCAAGGAGCGGAGAGCCAGAGGAGAGTCAAAGGTGTGTTCAACCTTTGTGTGTGTGTGTATGTGTGTGCACAAGTCTGTGTGTGTAATGTGCATGTGTGCATGTGTATTGTTCGTGTGTGTGGTGCATGTATGTGTGTACATATGTATGAAGGTTCATGTACACATATGTGCTCGTGGGGGGCCAGAGGTCAACCTCACATGTTATTCTCATGGTGCTATACATTTTGTTTTTTGAGACTGAGTCTCTGATTAACCCAGAGCTCCCTAATGAGCCTAGGCTGGCTGACCAGAGCACCCCAACAATCCACCTTCTGCAGCTTGCCCGTCCTGGATTACAAAGGCGCGCACCACACCCACCCTTTTCCCGTGGGTTTTAGGAATCAGATTCAGCTTGTCACGCCTGCCTGGCCAGCACTGTACAAACCAAGCTGCTTTCCCAGCCCCGTGTCCACCTTTTGGCATCATGACAAATATTGTCACCTACATGACATAGTTCACATTTGACATCTGTGTAATGGGTTAAAAGCAAAAATAAAATCACACCAAAAAAACTAACCAAAAAAAAAAAAATGTCAATGTATAGCTTTGTGTTGGACCTGGGATACATCAGTCAGGGGGCCACAGATTGAACACACCTATTAAGATGAATTCATAACCTGTCCCTTCCCATTTCCACCTAGAGGACATGCTGAGTCACTCTGTTCAGATATCAAAAGACACCTAAGTAAACTGCTATCTAGCTGCAGAGGGCCGAGGCCCGTTCCATGCACTTATCTCTAAGACCTGCTTAAACTCAGCCTGAGACCCACTTACTTTTTTCTGCCTGCTGGGATTAAAGATATGGCACTACCATTCCAGATTTTGTTTTTAAATTTTTAAGTTGCATTTATTTTGTAAGTATGTATGGGGAGGGCGTGTCCAAGTGCCAGGACTGGATTGTGGCAGTCATAGGACAAAGGAGTCAGTTCTTTCAGCATTCCAGGTGCAGAGATTGAACTCAGCTGGAGAGGAAGATAAGTTCCAGGAAAGGAGTTTCTCTGTTTCCTGAACCTCAACCATTGTGCAGAAGTTAGAATGGTGCAGGTCCGGAACCTAATTATAATTTATCTTAGGCTGCGGTTAGTCCTCTAAGTAGTCATCCCTTGGCTACTTATCTAACTGACCAGATAAATCACTTAACAAAAACCGTTTCCAACCAACGAAAAGCCAATGTTATCCTGTAGCATCCGACATGAATAGCTGAGACATACCTGCCCCCTTACTTTGCTCGAACCCACCAACTTACTGTGTATTTGAAAGGTGTATTTGAAAGGTGCCTGGACTTGTATTGTTTTTTTTGTTTTTTTGTTTTTTTTGTTTTTTTTTTTCTTTTCAAGACAGGGTTTCACACACAATATAGCTCTGGCTGCCCTGGATCTCACTGTGTAGACCAGGCTGACCTCCAACTCACAGAGATCCCCCTGCCTCTGGGATTAAAGGCATGTGCCATCACTCCATGGTTTTGTTTTTGTTTTGTTTTGTTTTGTTTTTTTCGAGAGAGGGTTTCTCTGTGTAGCCCTGACTGTCCTGGAATTCACTCTGTAGACCAGGCTGGCCTCGAACTCAGAAATCTATCTGCCTCTGCCTCCCAAGTGCTGGGATCAAAGGTGTGCGCCACCACTGCCTGGCCTCCACGATTCTACTTGTGTTTTTTTTTTTTTTTTTTGTTCTATTACTACCAAAAAAAAAATTCATCAAATTGTTACCACATTGGAACACTCGGAGTTTGAAGTAATCTAATCTGTGTTCCTGGAACATGGTCACTTGGATTTGGCTGCAGAATAAACTACCTTTTATTCTTCTTCATGTCAAGACTTGTGTTTCTGTGTCAACAGAGGCAAGGGCTTTAACTGGATGGGTCTTGTAACTGGCCCCTAAGCCATTTTTATTATGTTTGTCTGTTTCTTTATTGTGGGGCCTTTACCACTGAGCTGTCCCGTTGCATGTGTTATTCCCCCCTCTTTTCTTCTTTCTCTCTTTCTTTCTTTCTTCCTTTCTTTCTTTCTATCTTCCTGTATTTTTCAGACAGGAACTCACTTCGTAGCCTTGGCTGATCTGGAACTTGCTACCTAGACCAACATGGCCTCTAAACTCAGATCACCCTGCCTTTGCCTTCTGAGTACTGGGATTAAAGGTGTAGACCACCACTCCCAGTTCTGGGTTTCTTTCTTTCTTTCTTTTTTTTTTTTTTTTTTTTTTTTTTTCTGTACAGCACAGACTTCAGAATGCAGCCGCTGTCAGTGGACAAGGTCTGTATTCAACAAGTATATTGAACTTGTGGGTAGTTTTGTGCTTGGAGCCTTCAGGAACCTGATCCCAAGACCACTGTCTTCAACACCACCACACCAAATCCAGCCTTTGAGAAGCAGAGAAGAGGGCTGGAGAGATGCCTCAGCAGTTAAGAGCACTAACTGCTCTTCCAAAGGTCCTGAGTTCAAACCCCAGCAATCACATGGTGGCTCACAACCACCCATAATGAGATAATGCCCTCTTCTGGTGTGTCTGAAGACAGCTGCAGTGTACTTATGTATAATAGTGAATGAATTTTTGGGTCTGAGCGAGCGGGGCCTGAGCAAGCAGAGGTTCTGAGTTTAATTCCCAGCAACCAGATAGCTCATAACCATCTGTACAGCTAAAGGGAACTCATATACATAAAAATAAATAAATCTAAAAAGAGAAGAAGAAGAAGAAGAAGAAGAAGAAGAAGAAGAAGAAGAAGAAGAAGAAGAAGAAGAAGAAGAAGAAGAAGAAGAAGAAGCCCATAGCATTGGGGTCTGGAGGCCTGAACCAGTTAGGCTGGCTTAGGCCAGTGGGAGTGGAGTGTGGGGTGGGGAGATGGGTGAGAGTGTTCGAGCTAGCCACAAACAAACTGCTGATTTTGCAAGCTGCCCTGTCCCCTACCCCCACCCCCGCCCCCATCACTGTACCTTCAGGGTATAGCCATGAAGGAAGTATAGTCCTCTTCCTCTTTTACTGGTGTGTGTGTGTGTTGCTATTGTCTGAACTCTTGCCACTGTATCTTCTTTCTGACTCAAGTACAGGGGCTTCTGCCATGATGCCCCTCTCATCTACTTAAGTAAAAGATAGTACGGTCCCTGACTTTTGAAGTCCTAGGCAGGCTCTAACCTGGGTGGCCTGGAGAAAACATGGCATGAAACAAAACTAGAGTCTGCAGCCCGAGAGCCTGGGAAAGTCCCCGCTGAGGGACTCTGAGATTGTTTCAACCACAGCCAGAAACAGAAGCAGGAAGCTCGCTCCAGTGTCGGGCTTGTCTCTCCCAAAACAGCAAGGCTGTTCTCTGGCAGTTCCAAGATCAGTGTGTGTCCATCTCACATGTAGCTCTAAATGGTCTGTGTGTGTGTGCGCATGTGAGGGGACACCTGTGGGTGCGTGTGGAGGCTAGAGGGCATCCCAGGTGTCATGCTCAGGGACGCTGTCCACCTCCGTTGAGTCAAGGCCTCTTCCTGGCCGAAAGCTCACTAATTAAGCTAGACTAGCTAACCAAGGAGTCCCCGGGATTCTGTGATTTGTGCCTCCACAGCACTGGGATTATGGGAATGCACCGTCGTCATACATGACATTTTTGAAGAGGGATGGGGGCCAATTCGGGTCCTCATGCTTGCAAGACATTTATTTTTACTGAGCTACGCCCCCTGCTGGTCTACTAAGGTTTTAACAACTCAGCCTTTCTCTTGGCACTTTGTGTCCTGAACATCTAAACATTCTTGAAAATGAACCTTATGGCTTCCTACAGTTCCACACTAGCCTGGCTTAGAAATGCTCTCAATTGTCATGTTTTTAAACATCTCCATGTCTCATCTGATACCTGCAGATCCTTCCATCCTGTGTTCTCAGAACCCCAAGAAACAAGGAGGGGGAAATGCACCTACAGACTGTGCTCACCCATCTCATGTGCACTCCCGTCTCATGTGCACTCCCATCTCATGTGCACTCCCGTCTCATGTGCTCACCTGTCTCATGTGCACTCCCGTCTCATGGAGGAACAGTGGGTCTGCCCAAGCATTCAGACAGTGCCCCCACCAGAGGCAAACAATCCCACTTGAAGGAAAGGCGGTGGAGGGTGTTCTAGGCGTGGGAACGGGAGGCACAATGGACAGCTCTGGAAGCTGGAGGAAAGAGGCAGAGCTGGGAAAGCCGGTCAGGAAGGGACCATGATGTGGTTCTGGGGTGATGTGATTTTCGTTTGGGTAGGATGCCTTTATCTGATGGGACCATGATGCTGCCATGCGCCACAGTACTGTGAAGCAAAGGGACATGACCAGCAGGCCCAGCCTCAGCGTTTAAGCCTGCCCAATTAGGACATGCAGTTGTCCCACCTACAGCTGTGAGATGGACCTCACGGTTGGGATTCTCACCTCCTGCCCCCTGGCCTTTCCTCAGGGCACCTATTCTGCCTAAGGGATTTGGATGCCCTTGGGATCCTCTTCCAATCAGTACATGTTTTATCAGCATCCACTGAATCCTGGGCTCTGTGCTGGACTTGGAGGGGGCAGGATGGAAAAGATGAGGCACCTACCGTCAAAGCCATGTTACAACAGGGAGGAAGCAGCCTCGGGTGGGGAGACCAGGGCACTGGGGTGGGGGTGGGTAAGGGAGGTAGAGAAAAGCTTGGAGGTGTCAGGTTGCAGCCATCTGCTGGCCAGAGAGCATCATGGCTGGAAGTGTTGACTCTTGTGGGGGGGCTCATGGGACTCTCATCCCAAGTATCCAGCCACCCCTCCCAACCTGTTGTATGTAATTCTCCCTAATTGCGTGTGGCTTGGGGGTATCTAAGAAGGGCTAAAGGAGAAGGGGAGGGGACTCCATCTTCACAGGTCTAGGGGACCTATCATTCTAGCTGGGTGTCAACTTCCCAGTGTGCCTGTGTTGTCACTCACACTCGTGGCCATAAACCCTCACCCATTGCTCTGTAAGGAAGCCTAATGACCTGTTTCCCTGGCTTGTCATGGGGACTATAGGATGAGAGGTTGGATGTTTATACATTTTTCTAAGGGAAGGAATTTTGGCAACAGAGTGGGTGGCTGGGTTAGCATGCCTGGGGAGGTCTCCTTAGGAAAAACTTTTTTTTTTTTTTTTTTTTTTTTTTTTTTTTTTTTGGAGACAGAGTTTCTCTACATAGTCCTGGCTGTCCTGGAACTCACAGAGATCTGCCTGCCTCGGCATGGAAACTTGTCTTGACTCAATACTATGATCCAGAGCAGGAGGTTGAGGCAGAGGACTAGTACAGAGAACTCAGGCAGACATGAAGGCCAACTACAAAGCAGAGCGAACACGCAAGGGTGGAATGACCAATGGGCGAGTTTGCCAGGAGCCCAGTCTGTTGGCATGAGGAGTCTAGGATGCAGCGCATTTACAACACCCAAGAGGTTTCTATATGAAACGTGGTTCTCGCTTTTTTCTTTTTTGAGACAGGCTTTGTCTATACTAGGAAGCACTCTGCCAACCAGGCTTCATCGGTAGCCACCGTCTGTGGTTTTGTAAGACCACTCACACTGCTGTTGGGGTGGCGGCAAAGGCAGGTGAGGGCAGTGGTGGCCTGGCCTGAAAGGCTTTGCTGCTATTTATGTAAGAGAGCACAGGGCTGACTCCCGACGAGAAGCTGGAGAGCCTGAGCCAGTGACCAGCCAGGGAGGACCTGGTGCAGAATGAGGCTGGCGGGGCAGGCTGCTCTCTACACGGTGTAGACTGGGAGGCCTCAGGGAGTGTGAAGTGGAGCACTGAGTGGAGCAGGACCACTGACATTCACAGAAGCACCCAGCTCAAGAGGAACACTCCTGGGAGCAGTGATTGGCACAGCTTAGACTGGGATGGGAAAGCTGTAAAAAGTCCAAGGCCCACCACTCAAATGCCACCGAAGGGTCTAAGGAGAAGCAGCAGAGCCAGTGGCTGGGTTTGGCAAGACAGGTAAAATGTGCCAAGCCAAAAGCAACCTCCCCAGGGAACAGGGCTGACAGGTTGATCGGCCAGGGCTGTGCAAAGGCAGGACTGAGACAACTGCAGCTGTGAGGGGTCTAGCCTGGGTAGCAGCAGGACCAAGATGCAGCTGTGAGGGGTCTAGCCTGGGTAACAGCAGGACAGAGACAGCTGCAGCTGTGAAGGGTCTAGCCTGGGTGGCAGCTTGGCTATTGCTCAGATAGGTGATGCCTGCTACAGGCCTGTGGGAGAAACAGTCAGCAGAGGGGGAAAACTCATGACAAGATGAGGGGTGTTTTTAGATTGTATAAAAAGAGCAAGACCCAAATACAAGTGCAGAGGGTGGAGGAGATGCACAAAGCCTCTATCGCCTTTGCAGAGGCCATGACAAGGAGTCAGGAGCTAGCTAGCTGCTAACCTTGGTAAGCATAGATGGGCTCTCCTTCAGGCTTGACTTTCAGTGGGAAGTGTGAGGTTGAGGCAGCGGCTGAGGGAAAGCAGGAGAGAGCTGCGACAGGACTGTGGGCACACTGACTGCCCCTTCTGGGTCTGAGGCAGAAGTGTGAAGGGAACCCTACAGCAGGTGCTATCACTGCTTGTAGTTTCTGGGGTGCCAGCTGGGTCTGCCAGGTTAGGTTTAAGGCCAGCAGGTGGCCTGGCAGGCATTACAATGTATATCTCCATACTACAGACCACATATGAAAGTCAGCTCTTCATTCAGTGGTCAACAGCAGAAACACCTAACACGCTACAGTTTATTCTATAGTAAAACCAGGACTACGACTTTACTATAGATTAAGATTTAATATATAATTTATTTCACATATAAAGACAATTCTGGCTACTCTGTGGGTATGGTAATGGCCTGGGGTTGGTGAATAACTGAGTCAGGGTCAGGCCTGGGCGGACACCATCTTGCTCATGCCTGAGAAATAGGCTTTCTCTCTTTCGCTCATCACTTGGAAGTGCAGGGGCCTCCTGCAGAAGTTGCACTCAGCTGACGAATGTGGCTTCAGCTCCAGCCCGACCCGCTTCCACGTGACCAGCAGCTTCTCTGTGGGGAGAGACAGGGCTGCTGTTTTCAACATCACAGGATCTTTTGCCCAAGAGAATCAGAGTGCATGGCCGCACAAAAATCTGCACGTGAATGCTCACCCCCCATTCCTAAGACTTCGACAGTGGAAGTACCCCAAATGCCCATCCACTGACGCATGGAACAGAGCTAGCATTCAGGCGGGTGAGAGAGGGCATCAGTGAGCTCTGGGCCAGCTTAGGCTGTAGATGCAGCAGGACAGACAGTCTTACAGATGAGTATGTAAGGAAAAACAGCAGCAGCGACACACATCGCTCACATGGTCCAACACGCTAAACGCCCAGAGAATGAGAGCAGCCAGGGGTTGGAGGGACTTGGTAGAAGGAACTGAACACGAGTGAGGGCATAGCAGAGGTGATGGCTTCTCACCAGGGTGCATATATCTAAAACCCTTTGATCCTTTACTTTAAGAGGGTAAATTTTTATGGTATGTCAATTAATCTCAAGGGCACTGTTCTAAGAGTTGGGTCTCACTTCACAAACCAGTTTCAGTTAGCTGCTGCATACCAGTGCACTAACACAAATGTCTGGGAGGCTGGGGGGTGGGCCATCTGGGGGAGTGGACCCCGGGGTGGAGTGTGCATGCAGTGTGCCAAGACCACAAGTTCAGCCTCAGCACCAAAATCGAACAGAAATGCTCTGAGCATCTTGAACATAAAATCCGTCCTTGGAAGTTATACTGACGTGGGAGGGAGGGCCCAGGAGGGCAAAGTTCCTCTGTGGCCATGATGACCTACAGCTAAAGTCACTCCAGACTCTGCCTTTGGAATGGACATGGGTGGGGGAGCAGTACAGTCACCAGAACAGATAACCTCAAGGATCACAGGTCGGGAAAGAAGAGCAGCTCGGGGAAGTGTGAACAGCCACAACCGTGCATGCAGGAGACAGGAGAGAGGAGATGGGGGGCAGCATGTTTCCTGGGAGCTTCCAGATGAATCTTCCAACCTTAAAGTGAGTTGCTTGCTACTGTCTAATTTTAGAGTTCCATTGTGTGGCATCTGAGGGCACAGTGAGATACTCGGAACAAGAAGAAACCAATTTTGTCTGAATGCATTAGGGTAAATACCACCAAAAACTTTGCGGGAGCCTCATGTGGGCTCCCTGGAGTGCAGTTACAGTGAGGTAGAGATTCCCATCGCTCTGTGTGAACTCACCCACGAAGAAGTTCATCATCTGCGGGGTGTGATGCGGGGTGGGGGCGATCCGCAGGAGCTCCTCCCCGCGAGGCACTGTTGGGTAATTGATGGCCTGGACGTAGATATTATGCCTGGTCATCAACTCATCACAGATCTCTGTGTTCTTAGCAGCATCGGCAACCTGTGACCCATCAGAGCAGGAGCAGGGTCAGAACACGGAAGGCCAATCCGGCAGACACAGTCGAGAACACAGTGTTCATGGACAAGGCTCAGGCTCCAGGCCAGACTGTGGCAGAGCGTGCAAGCCTGGGGGAGGGGAATTCTCCCTGAACACGTGTGATTTAAGGGAGCTGGCACTTGCATGGTGGGCTGCGATACTGGAATTGTCACATGGCTGTCCTCCAGACCTTACATGGTCAAGAAAGTGACTTTTTTTTTTTCACACATCCTTGTTCCCAGGAGGTACTGCCCAGTTCTGGTTATACCAGCTACTTTCTTATTAACTATGACATCAACAGGGACATGGTATGTAGAGGGAAGGGCAACTGACTTTGAAATTTACTAAGTGGAAGCCAGGCGTGGTGGCGCACGCCTTTGATTCCAGCACTCTGAGTTCAAGTCCAGCCTGGTCTACAAAGTGAGTTCCAGGATAGCCAGGGCTATACAGAGAAACCCTGTCTCAAAGAACCAAAAAAAAAAAAAAAAAAAAAAGAAAAAAAAGAAAGAAATTTACTAAGTGGAAAGTCACACTTCAAAGCTGCCCATGCTTAGGCTTCTAGAGTTTTCTACACAAATGTTCTTGTTTACCCTGCTAAGGTCCTAAGGTCAGTGCTCTGGGGAAGCGGGGTGCAGGGGAACTGTGCTTGGGCCTGCTGGGTTCAAAGACTTATTGTGAAGTCAAGCCAGGCAGTTGAAGACAGAGAGACATGGCAAAGGGCCACTGACTACAGTCTGGACACCAGTTCCAGCCCTCAATCACCCTACCCAACCCCTTCAGGAAGGCAGAAACAGAACGCTGTCATGTGGAGTGTCATGTGTGTGGAGGAGAGCCTCCTGTGGTCAGACCATTACCCGCACAGGGATGATGTGACTCGGACAGTGGATGACCGGGAGGCCAGCGTCCATTAGCATCTGCCTCAGAAGCTTGACATTTCGCTGGTGCTGGCGGCGAAGGGCGCGCCCCTCGCTGCTCTTCAGGATCTGCACAGACTCCAGGGCTCCAGCCAGCAGCATTGGTGGCAGGGAGGTGGTGAAGATGAAGCCCGCAGCGTAGGAGCGGACGGTGTCGATCAGCAAACTTGTGCTGGCAATGTATCCTCCAACACAGCCGAACGCTTTACCTGGGAGGAGAAGTCCTGTTAGGCTGGGCCCGCATGAGCAGCACAGCACAGCCTCCAGGAACTGACTTTGCGGCAGTCACCAAGCTAAGACACCAACTGCAGTACTGGGGCCTGACTTGGCATCTCAAGCAGACAAGAGCTTCTCGGCAGTTAGCATCTGCTGGCTGAGTGCAAACACTCAGAACCTGTTAGGGCTGACTTGGGGCCAGGATTGTTTTCTGTTCTGGTCAAGGCCCTTACATAATCTGTATCTCAAGTTTCAGGATTAAGGACTCCAGAAGGGTTCTCAGGAGCCTTAACTTTGTCTTCTGGAGGGAACATTTTTTGCTGAACCACAAGAGGATTAAGTAGGCTCAAACTCCTGGAGTGGAAAGTTACTCTGCCCAGCACTTTCTGGCTTACTGCATAGACCTCCAGCAAGCCTACATCACAAACTGGAATTTGGCACTTGAATAGGAAGGTGGCTTTGCCCTGGCATCTCTGGGTCTGTCTGTGAGAGGCAGACCTCTCACTCCTTTGACAGGGCTGGAAGGTGCTGGGTTTTGCTTGCTGACCCTAACTTAAGTGTGGTTTTAGCTTGGCATTCAGCTGACCACTACACAGGCTTTTTACTGCCTTATAAACTTCTGGGTGGATTGTTTTTTGTTTTTTAAGATAAAAAACATTCAAATTTCTACATCCTCTTAACAATTCATTCCCACAGGCAAACAGGTCATTTCCCTTCTCTACAGGAATCCTGATATAGATCTATTGCTATTTTCATCGTATACATGAGGAACAGGCTGAGAAGGTCAGCTCATAAGCCAAGGCCACAAAACGAGTGAGCTATGCGGCCAGGACTGAAGCCCGGGCATCAGGGTGCCAGCGTGGGGAGAGGAGCGGGCTGGAGAGCCAGAGCAGTCCCTGTGCTGGGCACAGAGCACAGCATTTCCCAATGCCCGGCAGAAGAGCACTGGCATCCCCCCTCCTTCTGAATCCAGCATTACACTAAGAGTCAAGTATGGGTGGAATGACCTCAGATGACAAGAAATGTAATTTCTGTCATATTTAGCTGTGGGAGTCTGTGAGCCTCCACATGCCCAGGGATTTGGCAAAGCTGGGCTAGCATTCACTCAGATGGAAAACTTCACTCAGAATGGGAGAAACAAGGCTAGCCTGGGTTACAGGCTGAGATCCCATCTCAAGAAAACAAAATTCACCACAAAACAGCCCAGGCTTTACAGGTTACCTCCCTGCTTCCGGTCCTGGTACAAGTTAGACCAGCAAGTAACTGGCCTTGGTATATACCCAAAGCTCAGCGTGAAAGGACAAGAGCCACAAAGCCCGTGCACACACCAAGCGTCCCAGAGATGATGTCCATTTTTGGCATGACTCCATCCCGATCACCGATCCCTCCACCTCGAGCTCCATAGAGCCCCACTGCATGGACCTCATCCACAAACGTGATTGCCCCAAACTCATGGGCCACATCACACAGTTCTTCCAGTGGGCACACTGCTCCTGAGGAAAGCCAAGGAAAATGTCAGTAACAATGGTGAGTGCCAAAGCAAAGTGCCTTACATTCTAAGGGGTCATTTTTAGTACCAGAGAGAAAATGAACTTCCCCCAGTTCTTGTCCCACGAGGTTATATAATCTAGCAACAGCCAGCACAGAACACCCAGTTACCCATCCATATAACATCTCTCAATTACAGAGTCCCAGTGCAAAAAAAAAATGCCAAACCAAAAGGAAACATATTATTTTTGTTTCTGGAGTTGAGTACGGGACCTCAGACACTGTCAAGCAGCTACGTCCCCAGAGCCACACACTTTCAAACAGTTCAAGCCCAGTTCTGCATCCCAGGCTTCAGGTTACCCTCAGCACATACTTACCATCCATTGAATGGACAGTTTCAAATGCTACTATCTTGGGGACTGAGGGGTCGGATCTCTGCAGCAGTTCTCTGAGATGGTTAACGTCATTGTGGCGGAAGATGTATTTTGGCACTCGACTGTTGCGAATCCCTTGGATCATGGAGGCATGGTTCCCGGAATCAGAGTAAATCTCACAGCCTGACGTGAGAAAGGTACTACTTAGTGGCAGAGGCATCAAGACAATTGGAGTCCTGGACCATGCAACAAACCTGTTTCTGCTGATACTGCCTTAGAAACACACAGTAACGATCTCATGCTTCTGCACTGGGAGGATGCAAAGGCAGAGGCACCGTGGCTGCTGCAAGACTCTCAGCACTCGATTCCCAGGCGCTGAGGCCCTGGGTTCCATCTCAGCATCAGGAAACACAAAAACCCAAAGCCATGGACAACTAACTCACTGTCTTTAAAGCCACAAGGTCATATGCCTGACAGCGCAGCATTCTGAGGCAGGGGGATCAAGAGTTTGAGGCCAGCCTGGGTTATACTGTGAGACTTTCCAAAAAACAAAAATGATCTTTAAGCACAGGTAATAGTAGTAAATATGGGTACCTCACTTCAAAAGCTATGAAGACACACATGTCTAAATGCAACGAAGCACTCTGCTAGAGGAATGTCTTAGAATATGAAGCACTCCTGAGCCAGGAGCTTCAGGACAGGGCCTCCTCATGTGTCAGCCACCACAGACTATGATCTGCTGGAACTCACAACACAGCGCCTTGTGCTCAAGACGACGCTCTGACACAGGGCCAACAGGCTGAACTGGAGTGGGCCTTCTTTGTAGACACCATCTTTGTCATTATGCAGAAACTTCAACTGTGCTAGGTCCCACTGGTACTTACCTGGCATCATCTTAGCCAGGGTGAAGAGGGTGGAGTCGTTGGCCACAAAGCAGGAAGAGAACAAGAGCGCCGCATCTTTGCCGTGGAGGTCGGCCAGTGCCTGCTCCAGTTCTACGTGGAACTTGCTCGTTCCAGAAATATTCCTAGTTCCCCCAGCTCCGGCACCATGCTGTTTCACAGTCTCCCTGTTAAAAACAAGTAAAATACCAGAATTCCACGGCTCACATCTCCAGAACTCATTTAAAACCCAGAGGGCCTTCATTTCTACAACCCCAGCACTGGGCCAGAGTGAGTGTCAAAAAACAAAGACGGAAAGGCCATGGAAGAAAAACCTAATGCCGACCTCAGGGCACCCCTCCACCCCCCACACACTTACAAGAACATAACATAACAAGAGATACACAATACACACACACTCGTATACAAACACATACACTTATACACACACACACATACATACACACACACACTTTTGGGCTGAGGGTGCAGCTCAGCTGATAGAGCACTTGCTTAGTATACACAATGCTCTGAGTTCAGTTCAATCCCTAGTACTGCATACACAGGCATGGAGTATGTACCTGTAATCTTAGCACAAAAAAACCAAAAACCAAACACACACACACACACACACAAACACACACACACAAACCTATGACCATGTCTCAAGCAAGCAAGACAACTCATGGTTCTTTTTTTTTTTTTTTTTAGTTTTTGAAACAGGGTATCACTATGTAGCCCTCAGGTACTCACTATGCAGACCAGGCTAGCCTTGAACTCACGGGGATCCTCCTGCCTCTGCACCCTCAGTGCCAGAATTAAGGCATGCACCACTATGTCCAGCTTATTTTTTATTTTATTTAAAAAATTTTGTTCAAACTCTTGGTTCTAAACGCTGTATAAACGAGTCCTCTCTGCAGAGTCAGGAGAATGAGCATTCTGTCGATCGTATCTAGTATCGCTCACATGCATGCTTCTCACCATGGCCTACTGCACTAGCCTTATCCACTATCCGCACGTTAGAGTGTCTCTAAAAGAGCAGGGATGTTTTACAGGTAGCTGAGCTACATGGCCAGCCCCAAAGTGTTCATGTGTGTGCATGCGCGCGTGTGTGTGTGTGCGTGTGTATGCGTGTGCACCCCTGTGTGTTATGTATTTGTGAGTGTGGGGTGTGGTGGGTGTGTGCTTGGAGGACCAAGGTCAGCATTAGGTTTTTCCTTCACAGCCTTTCCATCTTTGTCTTTTGAGACACCCTCTGCCCCAGATATCATCTGTAGAGATTGTCAAAGGCTAAGAGTGATAGTTTAGCAGGTAAAGGAGCTTTGCTGTAAAGCCTGGCGACCTGAGTTCAATCCCAAAATTCTTGTAAAGGCTCTACAAAGAACAGGAGTGGATCACTGTGGCGCACTTTCAGAGACTAAATGTTCTCCCATAAAAAGTCTAGCTGATGCCGGGCGTGGTGGCACACGCCTTTAATCCCTGCACTCGGGAGGCAGAGGCAGGCGGATTTCTGAGTTCAAGGCCAGCCTGGTCTACAGAGTGAGTTCCAGGACAGCCAGGGCTACACAGAGAAACCCTGTCTCGAAAAACCAAAAAAAAGAAAAAAAAAAGTCTAGCTGTATAAACCACCTAAGTCTTGCCAAATAACGTCTGTGGTAGGTGACAACTGAGAGCTACTTACATGACAGCCCCACACACCCGTGGGTGCCGACTCATGCCTAGGTAGTCATTACTGCACCAGACCGACACCTGCTTTTTGGTTATGAGGGAGTCCGTGTAGTCATCCGCCATCGGGAAGATTTGTGCTCTCCGGTTCACAGTTTTAAAAACTCGGTAGGTATGGTCATTTTTTTTCTCATCAATTTTCTTCTCAAAGAAATGATCATATTGAAAAGTGGAAACAGCTGAAGTGCAAACAAACAAAAGAGAGTTCGTTTTTGTTTGTTTTTTTTTTTTAAGGACAGACCTGGGTTCAAATCTCAGTTCGGTCATTTAAGGGCACTGTATCCCAGACTAGAATGTTTGGCACACTGTCCGGCGCGCAGACAATGGGTACCGGAGACTGAGGCCAGTGCCCAGCTGGCCACACTGCCACTAAGCCCACTGTAGTCAAGCGAGGGACAGCCGTGGCCGCCACTCTTCCTCACCACACAACGTCACATTTAGCCGGACACACAAACTCACAGACAACCAGACTCACACTTGGGCAAGTTATCCTGAAGAAGATGAGACACTCTTTCTGGCCTCTGCTTCCGCATGATGTCCTGGAAGTTCTTCAGCAGTCGGCTTGGATCCTCTCCATCGGTTTTCACGTTAACCAGGCTGGGAGGCACTGGGCTTTGAGCAGCCTCTGTAACAAAGCAACAGGAGGTACTGAGGACAGACCTTTTATTCTTAGTTCAGGACACCTTCTAAGAAGACTGTTAAAAATAGCTTAGTGGCTAAGAGCACTGGCTACTCTTTTGGAGGACCTGGGTTCAAGTTCCAGCATCTATATGGTGGTTCACAGCTGTCTGTAACTACACCTCCAGGAGATCTGACGCCCCCTTCTGGCCTCCTCGGGACCAGGCATGCATTGGTGCACAGATATACATGAAGGCAAAACATCCATATTCATTAAAATCATTTTTTTCAAACATAGCTTATTATCCGGGTGTCTTGGTGCATGGCTTCATCGCTAGCATTTGGGAAGTGGGGTCAGGCAGATCTCTGTAAATCTGATGCCAGAGTGTGAGACCCTGTCTCAAAACAAAACCAACACATAACTCATTGCCTACTTCATGAAAAAAAGCCAACCATGCTGTGCTGGAGTATATGGAATGTCTCTGTCTTCAGCTTGCTTCTTACATGGGCTTTCGGTACTTGGCTTCTTTTTGGCTTTTTGAGATGGGGTCTTATTATAGCCCAGGATGGCCTGGAGCTCGAGCCCCTCTGCCTCGGAGTGTCTAGTGCACCAACTGGCTTCAGAATGACTCTGTTTTCACTGCTACCAACCAGTTCCAATGCACATGAGTATAGCCTAAGGCCGCCTGCTCCCCTCCTGCATCCTTCTTTAATAGACAGCAATGCCTACAGAGGCTTCGTCTTTTTTCCCCCATGGGGCCTCTCCATGCAGCTCTGGCTGTCCTGGCCCTGGCCACGCAGACGAGAGCTCACACTGATCCTCTTGCTTCTGCCTCCCAAGCACTGGACTTAAAGGTGTGTGCCGCCGTTCTCAGCACACTGAGGCTTTTAGGGGCTGCTGGGAGCTCAGATGGGGTTAAGGTTGTCCCTCCATGACCATCAGCAGGACACATAGCTTGGGAAGCCTAGGCTAGCACTTACTGCAGTGTTCCACCTTCTACTCTGACAAAGGGTAGGAAGGACCAAAGAGACAAACCACTGCTGATATCGGCTCAAGACTGCAGGTTATTTCCAGAGAGTAAGCATGTCTTTGGGAAGCTGGCTGCCTCCTACACCCTCACCAGAAAGCAAGTTCCACATTTTGCAATACAGTTCGGGCTGCCTAGCTTGAGGACCGGCCTTCCTTCCTTCCTGGTACAAAGGAGGAGGTGTTCACATTATTGCTACACGGCCTAGTAGTAGCTCGCATATAAACCGGAGCGTCCCAGGAGCCCCAAGGACTGCCTCACTCTTTCCACTGAGACATTTCTGTTACCTTTCCTCACAGCATGCATTTCCTGCACGTCCTCCTGGAGCTCCAGACTGGCCTTGCGGAAGACGCTGCTGCCTGTCTGGCTCAACTGTGCCGCCAGGAAAGGGCACTTGCTCCCAGAGCCCTGGCTTGTAGCGGGGGACGGGTGTCCAGACGGGAGCTGCGTGCCGTCTGGAGTCTGTGCCATCTGGGACTCGTCAGGAGCCTGCTGGACTGCGGCTTTGGCAGTTTTCTCTTCTGAGGAAGGAAATGGAAAGAATGAGGCCCCAGTCCTGCTCATGGAGTGCATGAGCAAGTTTCCCTTATCGCCTCAAACTTCATACTCACTCTAGTCTATAATCCACGCCCAGGTTTACCTTTGTTAAGCTGCTAACGTCTGTCCTCACCTGCCTCAACTGACAGTAGCTTTTTGAAGGGCTGACTGGCCCGTCCAGGTTACCTCAGACCAACAGGACTTCTCCAAGAGCACTATTTTATATTTCCAGTCCACCCAATGTTCTTTTTTTTTTTTTTAAAGATTTATTTATTTTATTATATGAGTACACTGTAGCTGTCTCAGGCACACATTAGAAGAGGGCATCAGATCCACCATGTGGTTGCTGGAAATTGAACTTAGGACCTTCGGAAGAGCAGCCAGTGCTCTTAACCACTGAGCCATCTCTCCAGCACCACCCAATGTTCTCCCTTCATCTGTGTAAGACAGGGTCTTGCTATGATGCTTGCCTCAGCAATCCACCTGCCTCAGCCTCCTAAGTGATTATGTGTGCACTTCTTCTCAAATGCTCCTCAGTGGATCACTCTCAGCAATTTCTATCCTATGGGCACTCAGCACACTGCAGGAGAGTACACTCTCCGAGGCAACCGGGGCTTGTCACACAGTCATTGCCTCTTCCTAGGCTCTGAACAGAGCCCTAATAAAGCTCAACCAGTTCTAAAAAGACTTCTCGGGCTGGAGAGGTGGCTCCGCGGTTAAGAGCACCGACTGATTTCCAGAGGTCCTGAGTTCAATTCCCAGCAACCACATGGTGGCTTACAACCATCCGTAATGGGATCCGATGCCCTCTTCTGGTGTGTGTCTGAAGACAGCTACAATGTACTCATATAAAATAAAATAAAATAACCTTTGGAAAAAACTTCTTAAGAAAGAAAGAGAGGAAGAAAGAAAGAGAGAGAGAAAGAGAGAGAGAGAGAGAAAGGAAGGAAGGAAGGAAGGAAGGAAGGAAGGAAGGAAGGAAGGAAGGAAGAGAGAAAGAGCTGGATATCCCTTAGATCTTCCAACTGTCCTCAAACTATTTGGAACTATTAAGAGCCCGACACGTTCCATTCACACACGGCTCACCTACTTTCTCATCTAAGTTCATCAAAGGAAGCTGCTGACCTAGCACAGCAGGCTGGCTCTGTGCTCTAAGTTACAGTCACTCCTCGAGCCCTTGAGCAATGCGCTCACCTTCCTTCTAGAAAAGTCTTCCTTCATCATTTTGGAATACTCCCATGAGTCACTGGCTGCTCTTTCTACAACTTGGAAAAGGTGTCTCAATACAGTTTCCATAACATTCTCTATAAAGGGAAGTCAAGAAATGGTATTTTGAAATTAACGTAATTTTACAAGGAATGCAGGTCTGTTTGTGTGAGAGTGTAGACAATGGAAGGGAAAAGGAGCATTCTGCCTCAAAATACGGTCACTACGGACATTCTGAGAAAAGACAACTAAGTCCTGACAGGAAATCCTTCGAAGGACTGAGTCGGGCCCACTTGAAGAATAAACACTCCTGTGCTAGAGGCCCACACTGAATAGAAGAACCCTGGAAGGTGAGCGGGTCACGGAGGCAGGAGACTCTGAGGAGAAGCCCACCATCTGTATGAGACAGGTCCACACCCTGACAAACACTAACAAACACCATGTCTCACTTATGTAAGGCAACAGGCACAGTGGCGCAGTGGTGGCTGCCAGGCCAGGGGAAGGAGTATGGGAGTTAATGTTTAATGGCCGTGTTTAGTTTAGGAGAATGAAGAAAGTTCTGGTGCTGGCAGAACACGAGTGCATGCATGCAAAGCTGCTGAATCACACACTGCAGTGATTAAAATGGGCACTGTAATTAAGGTGGTGCATGCTGATAATTCTAGCACTTAAAAGGCTGAGGCAGGAGGATTGCCATAAGTTGGAGGGCAATCTGGGCTATATATATTATGAGACTCTGGTGAAAAAAAAGCCCTAAAATAGTAATGTCATATACATTTTCCATATATATATAATATATATAGTTTGTTTGTTGCTTTGCTTTTGCTTAAAGGGGGCTGGGGAGATGGCGCAGTGGTTAGCACTCGTTGCTCTTCCAGAGGACTTGGTTTCAATTATCCAACACTAAGATGGTGGCTCACAATCATCTGTAACTCCAGTTCCAGCGGGTCTGACTTCCTCTTCTACCCGCCCCCCCACCCGGGGCACCAGGCATGCATGTAGTGCAGCTAAACACTCATACACACAAAATAAAGTGAACAGATCTTTTAAAAAAAATTAAAGCAAGAACCACACTGGCAGTGGCAGCTCAGGCCTGTAACATCAGCACTCGGGGTCATGACTTTATGGTCAGCCGAGACTACACGGTGAGTTCCGGGCTTGCCCACGATACAGAGTGAGACCCTGCCTCGAGACACTAGACAGATGTCTAAAATTACTACTTTACAAGCCAGAGGCCAAATCTTTATTGAGGAAAAGGGTCAATGAGAAAATGCCAGGGCCCAGCAGACCTGGTATACAATCCAGAACCCTGAGCAGCTTCCTTTTAAAGCCAGGAGCACCAGAAGGCCCTAACTCAGGAATCAGAGGGACAGCTACGCAAGATGACACCCCCCTGCTCCCCACCCTCAAGGGCTGATCCTGATGGAATAAGGCCCCCTCAGAGTGGCCCTCACCACCAAGGACGTGTTCGTTCCCTGCCAACTACTTACTCTCATTGGCTGGAGGGGTTTCTTTGACCTGCTGGCAGTGGACAGCTGATGTGGACAGGGTTCGAGGAGCTGGCTTGGCCCCAACTTCCATCATCTTGGGGCAGTTTTGAGCATAGAACAACAGAGACTTTCCTGCCTTCTGCAGAAAGGCCTGAGGGACTCGGGATAAGAATGGGCATCGGCGAACGACAGTCTCCATGTCTGCAAAGTGTCTTGGATCCTGTAGAAGAGTCCGTGATGAGTGACGTCAAGGGAGGCCCGGACACACATCCCACTCAATACAGAAGCAAACCAAACTAAGTACGGTGCCAACATGGGGCTCAGTAAAGGCATGGGAGCCACACTCTACCCAGTCACACACCTTCTTCATTCTCTACCTCTACAGAAACCCTCCAACACCCCCCCCCACACACACACCAAGCAAGTTTACCAGAGTAAGTAGGGACGACTAATATTTAAGAGTGTAGAAGAGATGAAGAACAAGGCAGAACAGGTGTAGGAGGCCAGAGGCTCCTCCAGGAGTGAACATTGTAGTTTAAGACATCTTAGCACACACCCAGGAACAACAGTGAGGCTAGGGGAGAAGTCACTGTCACCTATCCAGGTAGGGAGAACTCCCGGGGATGCTAGCAATCGGAGGAAGGGGGTAGAATCTAGACCAGCCCTGAGTCCCTGAGACAAGGTCATGCCCCTACAGCTGGAACCGGGAAAGGAGGCAGAAAGAAGGGAAGGGTCAGGGCTGACTCGGTCAGGGGCAGGGCCAGACAACGCAGAGTCGGAGGGGTGAAAGGGGGTCAGCAGTGAGTCAGAGGCTCCCTGGGGTCAGAATGGAAAGGGTAGGAAAGAAGTTCCGAAGCCGCCTGTCAAATGCCGAATGTCAGAAGGGGACGCAATTGGGCGTCTGAGGTAGCCCGAGAGGTAGAGAGATAAAGAGCAGGGGATGGACGCTGAGCCAAGGTGGTGGCCGGAGGGGGGATGGGGCATGTGGCCGCGGTGGCGGGGCGCGCCGGGTTCCCGCGACCACCGGGCGCGGCCCTCACCTGCGCGGGCTCTCGACGAGGCGGCGGTAGGCACTCGAGCGGAGGACGCTAAACCGACAAGTGCCCTTGTTCACGAGCAGCCTAAGGCCGCGATCCCTGGCGGCCCTAAATATAGAACCAGAGTGACCGCCGCGCATGCGCCTTGGGTGCGGCCTGCCGCGCGCACGCGCGCGCCGGAGCCGGCCCGGCAGGGTGCCAGGTCCCTCTCTGTATGAGCTCCTCTCCAACTCCTGGGACTGTGTCTCAGGCCTACGCTGCGGGAGCCAGGAGCGCAGGGCGGTGGACGGGCAAGTCCCTTTTTGGATCCCTTCCCTTCGTCCCTCTGTCACCTTCCACGAACTGCCGCATGCGTCAGACTCCTGCGCCCCCGCTGTAGGTCGTAAACCAACCCCACCCGGGAAGGGAATCTACAGGCTAAAAAATGGGTTTATTGGGCATATAGGAAGGGGTTTCGGGCCAGGGTCTTAAGATCCTATCAACGAAGGGCTTGCCTGGCTTTGTTTGGTTCGATGACAGGCCTTTTTTGCTGCATGGATGGATGGCCCAAGAATAGAATGGCCCAGGAGAAGATGCGCTAAGAGGCTGCGGACACGGGATTGAAGAAGCAGCCACAGAAGGGAGCCCAGTGGTGGCACGTTCTTGTCGGAATTGAAGAAAAGAGTGATCGATTGGAGGAAATGGCTAGATGAAGCTCATAGCTCCACAGTTCTGGTCACTCAGATGGCGAGGGTGTTATGGCAGCGTGGGGCCTGACACAGGATTGAACAGCTATAAGTCATTGCTCTGGGTTTTATTTTGAGACAAGGTCTCATGTAGTCAAGCCATCCTGACCTCAAAGTTGCTATGTAGCCAACCTTAGAGTTATCCTGTCTCTGCCTCCCCAGTCCTGGGATTGCAGGTAGGAGCTGCCACACCCAGAGGATACAACACTGAGTATTGAATCCAGAGTCTTCTGCGTGCTTGGCAAAGACTCCCCAAATTGAGCTGCATCCCTGACCCTGTTTTTGTTGTTTTGTTGAGTCAGGGTCTTGCTTTGGTGGGCCAAGGTGGCCTCCAACTTTGGTAGGTTTTCCTGCTTCTGTTTCAAATGCTGGGATTATAACATGCGGCACAACTCTTAATTAGCTCTTGGTTTGGTTTGGTTTTTATATGGAGCATTGTCCAAAGTCCTTGCTGGTTGTGACGCACAAGCTGAAAAGGGTGTAGAATAAGGCATCCTGGGTTAATCCAAAAGAGGAGAGGAGAAGGACCCCTGACCCAAATCATCACGGTCAGATTTATGAAAGCAATCGAGCAACTGAAGCAAGCTTTTCTTATTCCTGTACCCAGGCTGCCTTCCCCTAAGGCAGGGTTTGAGAGGTCAACACTGGACATAAGGAAGATGAGGTGTTTATAGCTCAGGGGTGGGGTGTTTCCAAATGGGGAATTTGGTGGGCGAAATAGGTGGGATTAGAGGGGCAGAACATAAGCATACAAGTTAGTCATAAGGATCTCCTGAAACACAGACATGATTGCGAGGTGGTCATAAGGTGGTCATGACAACAGAGAGACACAACCACGTTTTGAAACAAAGGTGGAGTTGCCCGACGGTTATAACTTTTTGAAACAAAGACCTGGTTGCCATTTCCTGGAACAGGCAGCACAAAACCACTTGTAGGTAAGGTTATAGGTGGGGCATAGCCCAATCCTTGAGAAACAGAGGTTTAATCATGAACAGGAGTGAGCCTAGCTTTTATTCTACAGTGGCTTTTAAGCCTAAGGTGGAGGCAGGCTGGTTCCTCACCTGGAGACCAGAGCTGAGTCCTGCCTCCTTTAAACTCCCGAGACCTCACCTGAGGGGTAGGGCTTGGCAGTCTCTCAGGCACGCTAACCTGACCTCCTCGTTCCACACCCTTCTCAGCTTGCCCCAGACTGGGTTAGGCTGGACCTGTGCCAGCCAAGAGCTGCCCGCCTGCAATCGGGGAAAGAACCATTCTGGTTGTGGCATCCCAGCTGGGCATCAAGAAGAAGAACAAAGTCCAGAATGATAAAGATGGAGGCGTGTCCAGGTACTTCCTGATCTCCCTCCGAATCGCCACTTAACTGTAAGACCGGTGTGGTGAGTCTGGAACTTTGGAGGAAGCCCTTGAGTCCAAAGTGGCACCGTGGGCACACCAAGATAAGGGCTCTGCCTACCATCTTGCCATCAGTCAGAGGGAAAGGAGAGAAGCCCTGCACTTGGACCAGAAGTCAGTCAGACCTGATGCTGAGCGATTGCATTTGCTCTGGGCCTCACTTTCCTTATCTGGGCAATGGGGTCATAGTGCCTGCTGCCTGGCTGTCTTTGGAAGCTGTTTCAGTGATGAGTAGCAGAATGGACATGAGTTCTAAACTCAGCTCTGAATCTCAACTGGCTTCAGCCCTCACGGCCAAGGTTTGGTTTTCCTCATTAGCAAACTTCTCCCAGCCCCATTTGTCATTGGTGGGAGTGTGAGGGTGAAGTCGTGACTGTAGAGGCTTATTGTTTAAACTGGGTATGTATCCAGCTCTCTGGATGTTTCCTGTTTAATGTGTGTGTGGGAGGGTAGGGGGCTCAGAGGCCCACCCTTGGGGAAAGTGAAGTAGGATGTTGTAAACAATCCCACATAGAGGATCTATTATGTCATCCGGAAGGAGAGAGATTCCAGCCACCAGGAAGGCTCCCTGAAGAGAAGCAGGCGCTGGTGCTGGCTGGAGGGGTGGGTCCACATGGTGCTGGAGACTTGCTGGGTAAAGTCAGGAGTGGAGAATCCCAGGCCTGTGGGAGGGGAGCGTGGCATGTGAGTCAGCCTACAGAGCTTGGCCACATGTATACAACAGCCAGGAGCTGGGGCCAGGGGTTAAACCAGAGAGGCCTTAAATGAGCCACAGTGTCAGAACCCAAAGAGCCGCTACCAAGGTTCTCCTCAAAACGTAAGTCTCTAGCTTCAAACTGCGCCTCCATGTTTTTGAACCAGGAATCTGTATCTTAAACAGATGACCCTTCTGGTGCTGTGGGTGTTGGCTATGCCACTCCAGCGGTTCATGTTTAAGACCTCGAAGGACAAAGCTAAGTCTACGAGTTATAATCCTAGTGCTGCTGCATTCCAGTTTCTTAAGGCTCCATACCCTCAGCGTCCACCTTTGCGAAGTGGGAGTGGCCTCAGCCGCTCTGGGCTCACCTGCCTTGGCTTTGTACCCAGGTGGGCCTTGTTGCTGATCCAGCTGCCGTCTTCTCTCCTGTGCTGCTGCTTCTGGTCTACGTCCTCTCTCTTCATCCATGTCTTCCCTTCTCCAAGGAGCCTTCCCTTCCCTCCCCCGCCCTCCCTCCCTCCTCCCACAACCCCTCCTGAAATGCAGTATAAGCTCCTCTTATCCTCTGCCCTGGCCCTGAGCACGGGTACCCAAACCGCTGGAGTTCAAGCAAGGTCAGCCCTCATTCTGGAAATGACACTGAGACCTTTCTAACTTCTCAGCCAGCCTGCGTCACTGTCACGGTCGGGGGGCTGCTGCGTATCACACCGGGTCAGCAGTCAAGGCAGAAAGAAAATGTCAAGCCCCGGAGCCTTCCCCCCCACACCCCTTGCTCTGGGCCCCACAAGCTGTTTCCAGCAGTCCCCCTACATGACGAGCTTACTAGCCAATCTTACTGCTTGCCACTCTCTTGGCCTCAGTTTCCCCTCAAGGAGTCCCTCGTTGACAGGGAACAGTGCTGCCTAGCATACTCAGTGTCCTGCACTCAATGCCCAGCAATGCAAAACTAAAAAAGAAAACAAACGTGGCCAGCCCAGGCTGCCTCTGCTTGCTTGCAGCCTTGAACCAGAAGGGCATATTGCACCAATACCCACATGTGCAGTGGTCAATGAGGGGCAACCTGGCAGCCCAGCTCTGCCCTGGAGAGCTGGAGACATGAACTCCAGGTTCAGTGTCAGAGAGCTGCTATGTGAGATGGGATTCAGAGCTTCCAGAGAGCAGGAGGATCAAGGCACCTGCTTTGCCTTGCCCCTGCCTTTGGAATGACTTCAGGCCCTGGCTGACCTGGGGCTGGGGGCATAGTGTAGACCCTGACTTCTGCTCATGAAGCTGAGGGTGGGATTAGGGGCTCCAGCTGGAGGGGAGCTGTGACGGGTCCCCAGACCTTAGTATCACAGACCCCACGATGGAAATACCACTCAGGCTGTAAAGCTAAGCTCACAGACAAACGCCTAATCCATCAAAGTCCACAGTTATGGGAAAGTCTCAAAATGTACTAATCTTTTTTTTTTTTCTTCTACAGTTCTGCTTACTGTTCTTGTTAACTGGAGCATGCCATTCAAAGCTCACACCAAGAAAGACTCAGAGCTCAGAGCTACACACTGGGATACCAAACGCCTAGCGTAGTCCCCAGCCAGCTGGCTAATAACCACTTTCTTTCTTTCTTTCTTTCTTTCTTTCTTTCTTTCTTTCTTTCTTTTTTTAAGATTTATTTTATTTTATGTATATGAATACACTGTCGCTGTCTTCAGACACACCAGAAGAGGGCATCAGATTCCATTACAGATGGTTGTGAGCCACCATGTGGGTGCTAGGAATTGAACTCAGTACCTCTGGGAGAGCAGTCCGTGCTTTTAACCACTGAGCCATCTCTCCAGCCCCCTAATAGCCACTTTCTACTGGCTTAAGCCCATGTCTAAGTAGTCTTCTCTGGTGGAGCTCCTACGACAGAACAAGGCTGTTGATGCTTCCAGAGGCAGATCTGGATTGGGATCCTCAGTGGACAATCCACCTCTAACACTGTTCTAGAGATAAGATGCCCAGAGGGCTCCAGGGTTCCCAGAATCTAGCCCTTAGCCTTTCACACCTGAGTCCACTTTAACAAAATGTTCCTTCACGTATTTGCCCCAGCCAAACTATCCATAGAACCCCCAAGTTTCCACTTCAGATGCCCCTGCCGAAACTTCGTGATGACATGATCCCCCTTGGTCCATGATGTGTAGGTGATGAACAGCCAATTAGTCAAGGAAACTGTCAAATCTGTTAACATTTTTTCCTTTTCTAGGTCACCCTCAGAATTCAGAAACTTGCCCGCCTCTGCCCTTGCTTCCCAAGTTCTGGGAATAAAGATAAGGATTGCCCCATGGCCTGCTCTTTCTGAAATAAGGTGTTGCTGTGGGTGTGTGTGCGTGAGTGTGTGAGCACATGTGTATGTGTCCTCTGGCTTGGCAGTACGTGCCTTTACCTACTGAGCCATTTCTTTTGGGAGGCTGTTTCTTGTCATTGTTCCTGACAATGTTCTGTGCTGGTTGGTGCCCTCACCCACCAAAGACTTTAGTGAGGCATTCTCATCAGTGGGCAAGTTCCCAGGCCAAGCCTCTGTCCTATTAGCCACCTTCCCCTCTGCATCCAGACACAGGCTATCCTTGAACTCTCTTCTCACTTTGGCTGATGGCCTCCTGAGCTACTGGGAAGACAGAGTACTGGGAAAGACCTGGTGTATGCCAGGGGGCTCAGGGAAAAGGAGGGATGAGGTCGATTCTGGTTACAGCTAAGACCTAATGTCAAGGAGAGGCAACCTAAAACAAGCATAAGCCTAAACCTAAGCCCCAAACTTATTTTAAGACTAAGATAGGCCTTTAATCTCAGCACTTGGGAAGCAGAGACAGGCAGATCTATGTGAGTTCAAGGCCAGCCTGGTCTACAAAGCAAGTCCAGGACTACCAGGGCTTGTTAAGGATTTAGTGAAGGCTCGGGGACCTCCTGTGGAAGAGGAACATGAAGAAAGGACCCTAGAGAAGCCTGAGCCTATCAGACAAAGTGGGAGAGAGATGTCTGACAGAGATGAGAAGGTGGCTCTGCAGCCAGATTTCCACTGTTAGTCAGCCATTGCCTGCCAGCCTGAGAATTCTTCCAGAGACCTCTTGTACTGGCTGGTTTTGTGTGTCAACTTGACCCAAGCTGGAGTTATCACAGAGAAAGGAGCCTCCCTTGAGGAAATGCCTCCATGAGATCCAGCTGTGGGGCATTTTTTCAATTAGTGATAAAGGGGAAAGGCCCCTTGTGGGTGGGACCATCCCTGGGCTGGTAGTCTTGGGTTCTGTAAGGGAGCAGGCTGAGCAAGCCAGGGGAGGCAAGCCAGTAAAGAACATCCCTCCATGGCCTCTGCATTAGCTCCTGCTTCCTGACCTGCTTGAGTTCCAGTCCTGACTTCCTTGGTGATGAACAGCAGTATGGAAGTGCAAGCTGAATAAACCTTTTCCTCCCCAACTTGCTTCTTGGTCATGATGTTTGTGCAGGAATAGAAACCCTGACTAAGACACCTCTACTCCCCAGATGCCTGGAAGAGAAAGCCAGAGAGAGAGTCGGAGAGAGAGGGACACACACACACACACACACACAGACAGAGACTTGATTTTGATAAGGAAAACAATTTCAGGATGAGCCAGTATGAAGCTGAGTTAAATTAGGGAGAAAGTTTAAAGTTTTGTTGTTTTAGCATAGTTTAAATAGAAAGTTGGTAGAAAAAAAGAAGTGCTGGGGTCAGAGGGGGGGTCTTGGGGGGAGAATAAGGCATACCCAAGCGTGGATATGGACCTCTTGGGAGTGGTGCTTAACCATTTTAGCAGAAGCCACATACATGATTGGGAGCTCTTAGAAGTCCGTCCCAAATGGTTGCTAAGAAACTAATTTTTTTCTTTCTTTGTCCTTTATTTATTTATTTATTTGGTTTTTCAAGATGGTTTCTTTGTGTAGCCCTGGCTATATTGGAACTCTCTGTGTAGACCAAATTGGCTTTGAACTCAGAGACCCACCTGACCTCCCTAGTTCTGGAATTAAAGGTGTGAACCATCAACCACTACACATGGCTTCCTCCTCCTCCTCCTCCTCCTCCTCCTCCTCCTCCTCCTCCTTCTTCTTCTTCTTCTCCTTCTCCTTTCTTCTTCTTCTTCTTCTTCTTCTTCTTCTTCTTCTTCTTCTTCTTCTTCTTCTTCTTCTTCTTCCTTTTTGAGACAGGGTCTCACTGTGTAGCCCTGGCTGCCCTAGAATTCACTATGTAGACCAGGCTGGTCCCAAACTCTCCAAGATCCATGTGCCTTTGCCGAGTTCTGAGGTCAAAGGTATGCAGAAGCGCACCAGACATGGTCCTTCTTGATAAATGAAAGGGTGGGGTAGACCTAGAAGTGCCCAGGACAGGATTACAGTCTAAGATTTAAAAGCAGAGAGTCACAAGAGTCTCACAAGAGGTGTCAAGATCTATCTTTTACTATAAATAGAAATTTCCTGTGAGATTTTAGAAAGGTTCACAGCTGACACCTAGGCCTTAGCATAACTCATTGCTAGTTCAGCATTTTTATTAAAATATCTTTGTATGAAAGGAGTGTTGTCTCTGTGTAGGCAATCTTCGTAGCAAATTCCATTGGTTGTATTGAAATTCTTGTTTTTTTTTTTTAACGTTTTTGGAGGAGACATACATGTATCAAGGCATGCACGTGGAGGCTACGAGAGGTCAACTTTCAGGTTGGCTCTCTCCTAGCATGTGGAGTCTAGAGACCAATCTCAGCTCACCAGGCTTGGCAGCAGGCACCCTTACCTGCTGAGCCATCTCATCAGCCCTGTGCTCCAACTGAAAGGCTTTGACCAGAGTCTGGGGCTAGCACCTCCATTCCCTTCCCATGACCCCTTAATTTCCCCATTTATCCTAAGCAATGAGATTATCACTCACAATTGGGACCTTGGTCTATTGTAGGCATTTAAAGGGCTACCCTATATTCTTTCTGTGAGAGAGAGGGACCCTAGAACAAGAAGAGAAGCCGAGAGGAGTGAGCAAAGGCTATAGTGTGGTGTGGCACACACCTTTAATCCCAGCCTTCAGGAGGCAAAGGCAAACACAAGCTGTGCGATCAGGTCAGTTTGAGCTATAGAATGAGCTACCAGAGACCCTGTCTCAAAGAGAGAGGAGGCGGTGCGGAGGGAGAGATTAGGAGTTCGGAAGGGAAGTAGATCTTGGTGTGTTTGGTTTGTCAGGGAGGACAGTTGGAAGGCAGGCAGTTGCTAAAAATGCAGTTAGCGAACATGTTACAGTGTTTGGCCAGATGCTGTGACTATTGCCAACTTCAGGTTCCCCTTCAAGAAACTGTACAGGACAATGCCACAGTTAGTCCCTAAATGGGACAGAACCCAGGATACATAACTTGTATACAGCCAGCAAGGAGGGAATAAGGCCAACTGTTAGCCTCTGCCTTTAAGACTCATTTTCCCAACCAAGTGAGAAGCTGCAGGAGTCAGACTGTGACTGCCTTGAGGGTACTGGGTCTCAGTGGAGGTGTTTCTATGCTCTGGATGCCTGCTCCAGTTGGAGTCCCAGGATCACTCCATAGCCAGCCAAGACCCCAGCAGGCAGGACTCTTTCCAGACCCCACACACTTGAAGACACCACCCATCCCCCCACCCCCACCCCACCCACCTCCACCCTGACATCTGTGCAGGGTCAGTGGCTCTGGCCTTCTTCCCCAACTTGGGAGTCTCTGGAAGGAGCCAAGCCACACACCTTTCCTCCAAAAATAGAAAATAGGATCCTCCTCTCTCTGCCTCTTTGCCTAGGTCCAACAACATCTCCATCCCTTTTGAGTTCTAACAGCAGAAGTCTGACAGTCACTACCCGTCTCGGACAGGAGAAAGCCAGGCAGGAGTGTGTTTGAAGCCTGATCCTTGTAAGCAACTATCCAGTGTCTACATTCAATATTCCCTTCTCCAGCCTCAAGCAGTCAATAGAGGCCCTGAGATTCAATTTCCTCACACACAAAAGTGAGTTCTGGCATGGTCACCTATTCCATGTCACCTCAGCTGTGTTGTTGGGTTAACTGTTTAAACACTAGTCTGGATATTGCTGTATCTAACACAATGTGACCAGCTGGTCTTGTTTGTTTATTTTGCTTCGTTTCTCTATGTAGCCCTTGGCTGTCCTGGAATTTGCTCTGTAAACCAAGCTGGTCTTGAACTCAGAGATCTGCCTGCCTCTGGCTCCTGAGTGCTGGGATTAAAGGCGTGCGCCACCACTTCCTCAATGCACAGCTGATTTTGAATGGAGGAGATTGTTCTGGATAAGGAGGGAGGGCCTCCATCCGTTAGCTGAAGGCTTCTGGAGCAAACACAGATCTCCTTAGAGTGAGCCTCGAGTCAGAGGCTGAGGCAGAAGTCTGGCCAGAGCGTTCAGTCCACCCACGCTTCTACTTGTCAGTCTCTGAAATCACATGAGTCAATTTCTCCGTTTCCTTCCATCCTATCAGTTCTGTTTCTCAGGAGAATCATCACTGATACCTTCTTTACACAAGATTGATGTGAGAGCTCAGGGGGACAAGGCTGCTCAGGGGGGCAAGGCCTTTCTGGGCTCAACTGTACCAAGAGCAGCAGGCAGGAAGCATCAGTTGTTGGGTACAGATAACAAAATTGAGGATTGAGAAATCGACTCTTCTGTTTTTTTCTTAATTTACTTATTTTAATTATATATATATATATATATATATTATTGTTTTTCCTGCACATATGTCCATGTGAGGGTGTTGAATGCCCTAAAGCTGAAGTTACAGATGGTTGTGAGCTGCTATGTGGGTGCTGGCAATTCTCTTTTGGGAGAACAGTCAGTTCTCTTAACCACTGAGCCATCTCTCCAGCCCAGAAAGTGGCTGAAGTTTCAGCACTGTAGTCAGGAGTCCAGGCAGACCTCACTCTCTACCTTGTCACCTACCTCCTCACAAGCTATCCAAGGGGTTCACTATGGGCTCTCTCTTTCTGGGACTTCCTGCTGGGTTCAATGAAAGCCCTCAGACACTGGTGGGGGGAAGGCAGGCCAGAAACCCTGCTACCATTCCTGGTACTGAGCTAACAGATTCTTGGGCAAGACCAGCAGGGGGTCATGATACACCAACACTTAATTGCTCCAGAATTGTCTTGTGGCTTTGAGGTTTAGATCGGAATCAACAGAGGAAGGGCAGCCGGAAAGCTTGGCCCAGGTCCCTGCAGCGCTAGGAAGCTAAGGTATTTGAAACACGGACCTGGGATGTGCAGCATAGACGCCTTTGGGAGGCTATGGGAGGAGCTGGAAGCTCCCAGTCCTCCAAGCCCTTAGAGGTCCTGAGTGTGGTGTTCCTGGGGTGGGGTGGGGTGAGGCACTTCTTTACTGAGGTCGAGCTTCGTTCACTTACCTGCTTTGTAGACCGGAACAACTTCAGGCACTAAGGGATCAGGTGGCTTGGACACACCATAAGAAACAAATGGATACCACCAAGAAGCTCTGGGAACAGATAGAGGGTGGGCTCAGTGGGTAAAGGTGTTTGCCATGAGAGCCGAATGACCTGATCCTCTGAGCCCTCTTGAAGGTGAAGAGGAGAACCAACTCCCCAAAGCTGTCTTCTGACCGTCACACGTGTGCCTGCACTCCTATACCATGCACATGCACACACACACACACACACACACACACACACACACTAACAACATTTTAAAACACTTCAAGGAATAGTGATTGAGACCCTCTAACCATAGATTATCAAGGCAAAGGCCACTATTGTTAATATTTGGATGACAATTTTTTTTTTTTGTCGTGGCATTTCTAGTCAAGGCTGGCCTCCAGTTCCCTAGGTAGTGGACAAGGACCTTGAACTCCTGATCTTCCTGCCTCTACCTAAAAGCTGATTTAAGCAGTACCAGGATTGAACTCAGGGCTTATACATGATAATCAAGCTTTCTATCAACTGATCCACATCCCCAGAGAGATGATAAATGCTTTAATCAATTAATTATCCACTTATTTATTTACTCTTATGTGTATGTATGAATGAGTGTATGTACATGTATATGCACCTCCTGTGTGCCCTCAGAGGCTGGAAGGTGTCAGATGCCCTGGAATTGGAGTTTCAGGTGTTTGTAAGCTGTTGTGTAGGTTCTGGGAGCCAAACCCAGGTCCTCTGCAAGAGCAGAAAGTGTTCTTAACTACTAAGCCATCTCCCCAGCTCCTGCATGATAAAGTCTTCTTAGGTGGTTTGCAGTGATAATCTGTCTGGAAATGAATTGTCAAGAAAATAACCCCACCGGGACTGCTGGGCTGTGGCTGAGCTCCACAGTTCTTGCTTTCCAGGAGATGCTATCTCCATAGGATCTGCTGAAGACTGAGGGGTAGAGAGATCCTAGTCTGGTCATCCCATGGTTGTGGATTCTCTTCAGAGCCATGGTGGGAAGCACCATGACACAGCTTCTTGGGACAGGATGAGGGAGGAAAAGGATGAGACAGCCTGAGGTCACCTCAGGAGTCAGGCTATTCAAAAAAAGACAAGATGGTGGGAGGAGAGGGAGTTAGTGGGATGGGCTGTTAGTGGGGTGGGGGATGGGCTTGTTCGTGGGACAGGCTGAGGACCTTTCAGCTTCTAGCCTGCCACAGCAGTAACACTGTCACCCAGCACAGACAACATGGAGGTTCGAGTGCAGGGTCCAGTCAAGAGATGGATGGGCCTTGTTCTGTAGGATGTGAAGACAACTCTGTAGCCTTGGGACTCAAGCTTGGGCAAAGCA
Organism: Mus caroli; assembly: GCF_978045245.1. NCBI lineage: Eukaryota > Metazoa > Chordata > Mammalia > Rodentia > Muridae > Mus > Mus caroli. The sequence goes on from NW_028227266.1 coordinate 105,118,468, forward strand.
GGCCTTGAGGCTCCATAGGGCGACTATGTTAGAGCCAGTCTTGGGGGACATGCCGGTGGGAGGGGACTGCCACATATTTACTCAACCTCCTGAGTCCATCTGGCTTGGTTGTGACACTAGCTCGGTGCTTCCCCCCAGCTAACGGCCACAAGCCCAGTGAGCCCCAGGTTCCTCTTTGCTTAGCCTCCCACACAGAGGTCTGTTGAGCCGTGCCTCCATTACCCTGACCTGGGGGTCACAACAAACTGGTGCCCCCATCTTCCCCAGGATGCTCAGTGAGTGTTTGTTGAATGAATAAATGAGTGCCTGGATGGACGCAGTACATAAATGAATGAGGATTATATGGGGATGTTCCTAGGTCCCAGAGTCTTGGGGCACATTGTGTCAGCAAAGAGAAGCTGATGCATAGTCAGCAAGCAGCCTGAAGAGAGGCTGGGGAACAGAAATGAGGTCATTTACCAGGTACCCAGTTGCCTGGACACTCTCAAGAGTCTGCCTTGAATGGTTCCATAAGCGACCAGGCCTGCATACCCTGCCACCGCATGCATGCTGCCCAGGCATGTAAGGTCATCCAAGCTTTCCAACGTGTCCACAGCAGTGGCAGCAGAACCTCTTGCTACACTTGACCCTTGACCCTTGGTTAGGCCCATTCTCACTCTTGGCCTGTTCAGCAAACTGTGGGTATGAAATCCGTAGAAACCCCTCAGGACTGACTTAGGGTAGAGGTTTGGAGACTGACCACATCACATGTGGCCGATCTTCACCTCAGACTCCAGTGTCCCCTGAAGGCCCTTCTCCCATACTCTTCTCAAGCCTGTCCATTAGACCGCATGGCTGGGCAGGGTCACCATGGGAACAACTGAGACATTTTTCAAAGGGCAGCTGAGTGGTCACTCAGCACCAGGTGCAGTCTGGGAGTCAGAGGCCACAAATCCAGCACTCTGAACCGGTGTTTTCCTCTCTGACTAGATGGCTACTGGTGATCTTGAATGTTCTGTGGCCAGGCAAGTTGGGTGTTATATAATAAGTCCCTTCATATTGGGTAACTGTATTTCAAAAAGTTTTCCCACAGTCTGCCTGTGCCTTACCAGGCAGAAAATCCTGGCCAACTCCAAAGTGACAATTCAGGTTTGAAAGATCTTATGGTGAGTTTCCTGTTAGGATAACCTGCTGATTACATTCACAGGCACTAACTCTCCTGGACAGCTCTTGAATATGTGCCCAGTCTCAGACCACAAGCACTCAGAGACACGATCACCTATCACTTAGGTCCATGGTCCCGTGGTGCCCCTGCTTACAGGGAGAACACCACAAAAGCCAGCTGTCTGAAGTAGCCACAGTGTCACATTGTTACAAATGACAATGTAGCCAACGTGAGCCCCAGATTGGATAGCCATAGAGTGCCATGCTTGGTATGTCAGACTCAAGTTGGCTGAGATGAACAGGGTCACAACCTTATACTGTTTCACCTCTACCATGTTGATCCCCGAAGACTGCTGGAATATGTTGTCAACTGCATTCTCAATGGATTCAGGGGCATCATGAGACCTGCCTGTCATCCTCCTTTTACCTCAGTAGCTCCCTGCTCAGAGCTGTCCTGATGGCCCTCAGTACTCCTGAAAAAGTCTAAACTGTCCAGAATGTGGACTCTGGGATAGTATGATCAAACTGAATGACCATAACAGCCCCCCTTTCTTTCTGGGTCTCAATTTCTCCACCCACCAATAGGAATGGGAATGAGAGGAGGTTCTAGTCTCCCCCAGCTCCTATGATAGGGGCACTTCCAATGCTTTGGCTCCTCTGGCATTCCCTAAGTGTCTACTCCAATCTCATTGTCCAAAGCCTGTTGCTAAAGATCCCTGCAAGGTATTCTTGGAAACAAGGAGAATCCAGCCATTCCTGAGGTCTTAAAGATGTTCCCTGAGGCAGGTCTGGTGTGCTGTTGCCTACAGAGCTGGAAGAGTGACTCTCCAGCTTCCTGAGATGGCCCCTGGAACCCATTTAAAGCCTCTGTAAATAATGTTGTCTGTGCTCAGAGGATTGGGCTCAGGGAACAAAAGGGGGAAAAAAAAGCCTTCAGGAGAAGCTGTCTTGAGACCAGGCAATGAACTCAGTCAGGGTGGGCACTTAGCACCTACAGATGGTCACTGTTCTGGGAAGGCCGCCTGTCCAAATGCTCAACCTCCACAGGCTGACTAGAGATTTGGTGTACGAGGCTCTGTAGCCAACTTCCCTTGTCCCTGAGCCTGAGGAAAGGCCAACTGATATGTCCCTAACCCAAGTCCTATCAGGGCCACCATGGGGCAACGGAGGCTCTTTTTTTTTTTTCAGAGAGCAATTGAATGTCCACTGAGCGCCAGGTACACGGTGGGAGCCAGAGAATACAAACAACATTCCGAACTGATCTCTTTCCATGTGGCCAAGATTGTTTGTTGGGTGTTCTAGAGCATTCTGTGGTCTGGCAAGTTGACACATTATATAATTCATCAATGCTGAAGAAAGGTGAGCTGTTTCATTTCTGTGGGTTTTGGCAGGAGTTGTGAGTAGGCTGTGTGCATTGGGCGGAGGAGTGAATCAAGTGTGCCTTGTTTCTCACACAGCTGAGCACAGGCCCGTCCTCAGAGCCTCTGGTGCGGTCTCGTGGAGTTAAAGGTCTCGAGAAGTCCTTAAGGGCTGGGGACCTAGCTCAGTGGAAGAACACTTGTCAATGTGCTTAACAACCTGGGCCCTGATGCTTCAAAAACAGAAAACAAAAGGCCCTAGACACTCCCGGTACAATGAGCTTCTCCTAGGACCCACAACCCTGCCCTCTGGGGATCACTCTGGGAAAATTTTTAAAACTTCCTTTTTAAAAAAGATTTATTTATTTATTTTATGTAAGTGAGCACACTGTAGCTGTACAGACGGTTGTGAGCCTTCATGTGATTGTTGGGAAATGAATTTTAGGACCTCTGCTCGCTCCGGTCAACTCTGCTTCGGTCAGACCTGCTGGCTCGCTCCAAGCCAAAGATTTGTTTATTATTATATGTAAGTACACTGTAGCTGTCTTCAGACACACCAGAAGAGGTCATCAGATCTCATTACCGGTGGTTGTGAGCCACCATGCATCGCTGGGATTTGAACTCAGGACCTTTGGAAGAGCAGTCAGTGCTCTTAACCACTGAGCCATCTCTCCAGTCCCTGGCCCAGGGTTCTTGACTCGGCCAGAACTTCTTCCGTGTGATTGTGGCATATGACAGTAGGATCAGAGAACCCTGTTGAAAGCCCAAACTATGCATAGTCCCTCCACAGCTTGAAGCAGTCTCCCTTCCAGGAGCAACTTCCTCACAGGAAGCTGCAAAGCCTAGCCACTTTGTTGATAGCCCCTCATTTTTCTGTCCCTTAAGTTCAACCAAGAAATCCCAACCTGAGGCCCCTGCCACCACTGCCTTTCTGTCTGCAATGCTCCTTCCAACTTGGTGCAGCAAGCTCTTGGCTTTCTCTCCCCTTATTCCCCTGTCCTAGAGTCTACTCTCTATGACCTCCAGAGCCTTTGCCATCCCCTGTACCTCCCCAGCTTGCTCTCAAGCTCCCTCTATACCCCTGAACTTATTGATCTCTTTCATCTCTGTCAGCTCCAGGAGACTAATTAAGGCTTTTTGATGGCTTCACTTCACAGTGTCCAGTTCAGGGGTGAGGGTGGGGAGCTGCTATCAAATGAGGGGTGCCTGGAGCACCCTCAAAGAGTTCCTGGAGCTTGGACCTCTCAGACCAGCCAGGCTGGAGAAGGTGGGACTATCTCATAGGAGGGAGCAGCGGGGGTGGGGTGGGGCGTGGGGTGGTATTGGGGGGTTTTCTGAGTCCATGACAGATCTGGAGTCCTTGATCTGGAGTCTAAAGAGGGAAACAAGTGTCTAGACTTGGGCAGAGGGAGTGACCTACGGGTCATATCACGGGCTCCATGGGCCTTATCAGCTAACCTCTGTCCTAAATCCTGGAACATGACCTGTTCCTGAAGACACACACAGGCCAAGGGAGTGCAAACGAACTCGGTTCACCCAGCTCTCCACCAGGAACCTGATAAGCTCATAGGCTGTCCCATGGCAGAAGCCAGAAGGTTCTGACTGGACTAGGAACCAGAGAGACACAAGCCTTCCCATCCCATCCCAACCCAGCCACCTGGCCCAGGAGGACTCCCACGGGCAACTGTGAGGAAAAAGGTTTCGCTGAGCCAGTCTGATTCTAGATGTCTGAGAGTTACAGAAGGGTTAGGGAGGGGCAGATCTACTCCTTCTTTGCCTGGAGGTGGATGTCTATAATCTCCGCCGAGGTTCTCCGATCCTTGACTCCACAAGTGGCTATGCCAGTTGGACTGCACCCTCCCCCAACAACACACGCCTCCTCCATCCAGACAGAGCTGTGGGTTTGGGCAGCCTTGGAAGTACAAGGCTCCTGTGGATCTATCTGTACATGATGTCAGTGGTGGCCTTGTTTAACATTCCTTAGAAAACTTCAGAGGACTAAAGCTTGGTGACCTTTCCACGAGGAAGTTGTTATTTTGCCCTGGGCCTGGCTGTAAACTGAGGTCCTCCAGTGACTTGACCCAGACCTCTTGGGTGGAACACTGTGAGGAATGCTTTGCTTCCTGTGCATACGTCATTGCCCCCCCCACACACACACAACACACACAGCTGCTCGTGTGAATATGTGGATACATACATGGAAACTCTGTCAGTCTAAGCTTTCTCAGCTTCCCCTAGCCACTATTTTTTTGTTTAAGACATCACTTGTTGGGGACTGGAGAGATGGCTCAGTGGTTAAGAGCCCTGGCTACTCTTCCAGTAGGACCTGGGTTCAGTTCCCAGCACCCACATGGCAGCTCACAACTGCCTGTAATTCCAAGGTCTGACACCCTCGCATAGACAAACAGACAGGCAAACACCAAGGCACATAAAATGAGAATAAATAAATCATTTTTTAATGTAAAAAAGACATCACCTGTTGACAGGTAGGCATGTATCAGGCATTATAGCAGCCCTAAAAAGATACCCAACCGCATCCGCTGGTGTTGGCGAATCTGATCTTATTTTGAAATAGGGGTGTTGCAAATATCAGTTATGTCAGGTTAAACAAACTTATCCTAGATGAGACTGGGCTCATAAGAAGGATATCTGGACACTGAAGGTAAGATAGCCATACAAAAAAGGAGGTGGAGCATAGAGAAATACTGCTCAGAGAGGCAACATCTGGATGGAGGTGGGAAGGTGCCCCTCCTTGGCATACCCAGCATACCCTACTGCCTATGAACAGGAGGTTGATGACCCCTGCACAACATTCAAAGGCTCTGGGGGCCACAGGGGAGAGAGGAGAGAGGAGAGAAGAGAGAGAGGAGAGAAGAGAGAGAGAGAGAGAGAGAGAGAGAGAGGCCCAGGAAGACTCATTGTCTTCTCAACAGGAGTCCTGATCCTCTCACCCGGCACACACTGTACTCTGACCCCAGGTTTCATTCTGGCCCAAGGACAGGAGCTGCTGACACCTCCCAGAGCAGGGCCAGGACGATCTGGTCACATCTGTAGAAGCTTGGCATGATCTGGCAGACCCTGAGCCAGGGAGGGTGGAGAAAAAAGGGCAAGGCCACAGCCTGCTTGCTGCTGTACCAATCTTTCTGTGAATTCACAGAGGTTGTCAAAGAGAGGTTTCTGTCCCTGTGCCCATGAGCATGACGGGACAGCAGCACACTCATGAACATGGGCATATGGAATATAGAATAATGGTTTATACTGACTCTCTACCTGGTTCCTTCGTTCTTATCATTTTTGCCTTAACAAACCTTATTTCCAGTTACTCTGACTGGAGATCCTATGCCTGAGGTCTTTCCTTGGCCTGAGGCCATGTGTGGGACCAAAGGGAAATGCCAGGCCCAATTGTGCCCATTGGGAATGGGTGGACAATGGGACTGGCTCACTTTTCAGAGAAAGCCTTGGGCACTGTTGCGTGAATGTCCCAGGGACTTTCAGTGGCAGTGTTTGTCACTCACCATAGTAACAAACCTGTCACTGTCCATCTCCTCCCCTGCCTCCTTCCCTTACCCTCCTGTGTTCCCTCACACAGGACTACTCTCCATGTGAACGAAAGCCCCTCTCATCCAGTGCTCCTCAACCTCCCTAGTGCTTTGACCTCATGGAGTTGCTACTTCCTAAGCCCGTAATTTCCTTACTGTTATGAATCATAATGTAAATATGTTTGGAGATAGAGGTTTGACAAAGGCATCACAACCCATGTGAGAGAACTGCTGCTAATCCTTTCTCCAGCTACACCAGAAAAGCCCAGATTGAAATACATAGGCATGGGTACATATATAGTCTCACATAGGCACACACACACACACACTCACACTCACACACATACACACACACACACACACGCTCTCACACACACCACAACCACATAAATCCATAGACTCACACATAGACACATGCACACGGATACAGAGCCATAGATCCGCAGGGCACCCATCCTCAGAATATTCGTTACTATGCGCACATACATTGTCAGTGGTGACATGTGCACACATATCTGCCCATGTCCTTCTGCCCATTATACCTGATGAAGAGAGGACATAAATGGGTCTTTCCTCCAGGAATTCAGATCCCCCAGCTAGAACAAGACGGGGGCCCCAGGGGAGATAAAACTGGCCCGAGGAAGTTCCTGTTCAGAGATCAGGCGAGACTATAAAGGATAGAGACATTTAAGACCAAGTTCAAGGTAGAGGTCGGGAATCCTCCCATTCCTCATAGTATTTGTTAGGCAAGGGGACTACAGGGAACAGGGTGGGAGAGTGGCCGTGAAGTTGTCCTAGTTGGGTAGAGCATGCAGTGAGGGTAGAGAGGTGGGAGGGGCTGAGCAGGTGGTTGATGGGCATCTGGCTTTATCCTGAGGCATCACAGATGGACTTCCATTGAGGGACCACACGGTGAGCCCCAGGGAGGCTGACAAGGGCTTCCTCTCTCCTCCTCCAGGACCCAAAGCCAGCTGCTTTCTCTCTGGAGTCTTTGACTTGTATAACCTGGAGGTTGTGTGACTCGTGGTTGGACCTGTTTGGGATATATAGATGACTCTTCATAGAGAAGGCTTTGCCACCTGGGTGAGCCCCTTGCTTCTTAGAGCTGGGCTGAGAGGTAACAGTCCCTGAAGCATGAATTTACTCTAGGGGGAGTTTGTCCTTGCTTGCCTCTGTGACTCCTTTATCTTTCCCTCTCTGACACTTCTTCTGCTCCCAGAAGCCCCAACTCTGCCACTGGAGTGCCTCCCTGCCCCCATACTGGATTGAACTCCACTGAGAACACTCACCAAGCTCAGCCTGTTTGGTGGCCCTTTTCCTGCCTGCCTTCCCTCGATTAAACACAGTGTTTGTCAGCCAGCCTGCCCTGCTGAGCCAGGTACAGGGGACGGAATACAATGCCACTCCCTAACTGTGGATCCTGTATCAGGGCTGAGGATGAAGCAGTGGAGTTGAACTGTTTACTCCTGAGCGTCTAGGACACCCCTCCCTGAGGCCAGTTGTCACTGGGGATGGTGGAGAGTCTCTCCAGATGTCTGTGGATTCCAAGGATTGACATGTAAAACAACCATGGTTGGTCTTTTTCTGTGTCACATCAAGGACAAGTACCAAAAATATCTATTATTCACCAAAAGGTCACAGCCAGTCTCTACTGCCCAGGGAAGCTCCCAATTCTAGAGATAGAAGATAAACCTTACCAGGGAGGAGGCTGGAGGAGGGTGAAGCCTCAAGGTACAACCTGGAGTCATAGTGTGCAGGCTGAGCCTGGAGGACAGCGCTCTTACAAAGCAATGATTTGGGGTGAGCAAGACTGGCAGAGAGAAGAGCCAGTGTCACATGGTGTGGTGAGACAGGATATGCCTCGACCACATCCATCCACTGAGACCAGCCAAGTCTCCTATGCATCTGGCAGGCAGGCAGGCCTGAGGTAAACCTTCCCTGCAGGAGCTCACTGGAGTAGGCAGGCCAGGTCAGGGCCAGGAGAGGGAAGGGAGGGAGAAGACAAGGACCTGATTCTTCTAAGACTCTGGCCACAGGACATGATGAATTTTATAAAACGGTGAAGTGGCAGAAGGGGTCTCTTGGGCAGGCCCATGCCAAAGTGTTCCCTCTGAGAAGTCAAATCATGAGAGAGACCTAATACATGGAAGGTTTACTGGTGAGAAGGGAAAGCGGGGAGGGGAGAGGGAAAGAGTGGGAGGGAGGAAGAAGAGAAGAGGCTGGCCAGGACATATGGGAGGGAGAGAGGGAGAGAGAATAGATGGAGAGAGGGAGGGAGAATAGATGGAGAGAGAGAGAGAGAATAGATGGAGAGAGGGAGGGGAAAGATGCAGGGTCCTTTCATTCTTGAGCCAGACTCATACCGGGCTGTTGCTAGGTAACTGTTGGGTAGGGCCTAGAGGAAATGCTAACAGATCACCATGAGAAGCTGTGTGTCTTTATTTTACAGCCAGAGAAAACGAGGAAGCAGATGGGATTTTAGAGCAGATGAGGTCACTGCTGGGACTCGCCTTGTGGCCCTGGTCAGAGAGTTTCACAGCCAAGTGAGAGGGTCCCCCTGCTTCATGGGGACAAGACAGGGATGCCCTTTCCAGTGAGGCCCCAGGACTGCATCACAGTCACACGGGGACCTTGGTAAACTCAAGCTTCTGCCCTCTTTCTCAACGGAAGCCAACTCGGGCAGTCCTGAGAATTGACAATTATAGCAAGATCTCCATGATTCTTTAATGTGGTACCCTACATCCCCTGGAGGCCTGGGCTCAGGGGGACTCACCCTATTTAATGGTCAGCTGAGGAGTCAGACATGACATGGTGGTATACGTCCATAATCTGAACACGCAGGATGTGGGGGCAGGAGAATCTTGAGTTTGAGGTCAGCCCGGATATATCATGAATTCAAGGCTGGCATGAGTTCCATAGAGAGATCCTCTCCCCGTGCAAAATCAAGGCCCAAGCCGGGTGTGGTGGCGCATGCCTATAAACTCAGCATTGGGGAGGCTGAGGCAGGTAGTTCTCTGAGTTTGAGGCCAGAGTGATCTGCAGAGTGAGTTCCAGGACAGCCAGGGCTCCACAGAGAAACCATATCTCAGAAAACTAAAAACCAAGGGGGGGGGGGGGGCACGCGCGGGGGGGGGGGGTGTTTGAAAACCAAAAACTCAACAACAAATCCAAGGGCTGCTGGCGAGACAGCTCAGCAGGCAAAGGTCCCATCTCCCAATGATGCAAGTCTGATGATCTACGTTTGATTCCAGGAATTCATGTAAAAGCAGAAAGAACACATTCCAAAGAGCTGTCCTCTGACCTCCACAGGAACATCGTGGCAAAGCACTGCATTAAAAAGGGCCAGGGATGTAGCTCAGAGGTAGCGAGCTTGCTTAACACAAGCCAGGTTTGAATTCTCTCCCCTGAAGCCATAACTTAGTGGTTAAGAGCACTGGCTGCTCTTCCAGAAGACCCCAATTCAATTCCCAACAACCATATGGAAGCTCACACCTGTCTGTAACTCCAGTTCCAGGAATCCAACAGCTGCTTCTGCCCTTCATAGGCACAAGGCACACAGGTGGCACACCAACATGCGTACAGGCAAAACACCCATACACATAAAATTAATAATTTAAAATTATGACCCTCTGAAGCCAGGTGGCAGTTTGACAGACCTTTAATCCCAGCATTCCATAGGCAAAGGCAGGCAGATCTCTGAGTTAGAGGTGAGCCTGGTTTATAGATCAAGTTCTTGGACAGCCAGGGCCACACAGAGAAACCTTGTCTCAAAAAAAAAAAAAAAGGGGGGGGCTGGTGAGATGGCTCAGTGGGTAAGAGCACCCGACTGCTCTTCCGAAGGTCCAGAGTTCAAATCCCAGCAACCACATGGTGGCTCACAACCATCCGCAACGAGATCTGGCGCCCTCTTCTGGAGTGTCTGAAGACAGCTACAGTGTACTTACATATAATAAATAAATAAATCTTTAAAAAAAAAAAGGTGTGTGTGTGTGTGTGTATGTACACATATGACTATCTGAGTGACAGTGACCCTTCACAGGACAACTTGGGACTTTCTAGTATGAGACTATCTACTGTGGGAGAGTTTTAGCTCTATCTCTTTTGTGGGTGGCAAGCATGGCTCAAGACCCCACCACAAAAGTATTGCAGCATCCCAAAATGGTTCAAACCTCTTAGTCATTCTCCCTGAACACACTAGGGTTAAAGGGCAGGTCTGTAGACAGATATGTTCTAATCTTAGCACCTCTTTACCAACTCTGTGCCTCAGTTTCTCTATCAATAAAATGGGCTTAGTTCTGCACTGCTCCTGGTGTTGAGGTTGACTCCATTTGGATGTTATCTATCCACTCAGAAGGTGAGAGGTTTTTGTTTTGGTTTTGGTTTTTGTTTGGTTTGGGGTTTTTGTTTTGTTTTGTTTTGTTTTGTTTGTTTGTTTGTTGTTTTGGTTTTTTGAGACAGGGTTTCTCTGTGTAGCCCTGGCTGTCCTGGAACTCACCTTGTAAACCAGGCTGGCCTCGATCTCAGAAATCCACCTGCCTCTGCCTCTGCCTCTGCCTCTGCCTCTGCCTCTGCCTCTGCCTCTGCCTCTGCCTCTGCCTCTGCCTCTGCCTCTGCCTCTGCCTCTGCCTCTGCCTCTGCCTCTGCCTCTGCCTCTGCCTCTGCCTCTGCCTCTGCCTCTGCCTCTGCCTCTGCCTCTGCCTCTGCCTCTGCCTCTGCCTCTGCCTCTGCCTCTGCCTCTGCCTCTGCCTCTGCCTCTGCCTCTGCCTCTGCCTCTGCCTCTGCCTCTGCCTCTGCCTCTGCCTCTGCCTCTGCCTCTGCCTCTGCCTCTGCCTCTGCCTCTGCCTCTGCCTCTGCCTCTGCCTCCCAAGTGCTGGGATTAAAGGCGTGCGCCGCCACCACCACCAGAGAAGGCGAGGGTTATTCTTTGCTCACCATCTGGTTCCAGGCTACTTCTTCAAGACCCATTATGCTCTGACCTCTTGGGTATCAGTGTTTAATGTCCTCAGGTTCTCTCATGGGGCATAAAGACCTATGGCCAACCCTTTTCTGCCCTGCTCCAGGTATCCACGTTGGTCTAGTGTCCCTGACCCCTTGCCTTCACCTGGAAAACGGGCCAGACAACTTCACAGGGACTGTAGATTGGACCCCACACCCCTTCATGACCTTATCAGAAGACTGAAGTCCAAGTGGCCAATGACTGTTCTGAATCCGCAGAGCCAAGTCACATTCTGTAACAGTGCTGGCCAATACAGCAGCCACTGACCACATACAGCTAATTATATTTAAGTGAATTAAGGTAAAATTAGATGAGGAATTCAGTTCTTCAGCCACACTAAGTATTCCATACTCACATGTGACCTGTGTATATGTTGGACAGAGCACATGGACATTTGCATAGCCCGGGAGAAGTCTTTTGGTCATTACTGGTTTAGACCAGGATTCTCTGTCTTGGATGCCCATTGGACTCACCTGAAGAACTTTAAAAACACTGCTGTTAGACCAGGCATGATGTTGTACACTTTTAGTCCTAGCACTCACTGGGCAAGAAGATCCATGAGTTCAATGCCAGCCAGGTATAGAGAAAGACTTCCCTGCTGGCCAGGGATTAATAGTGAGACCATGGCACCAACAGAATCTGCGATTCTGGGCTGAGCATATAGCTCACTAGGTAGAGTGCTTGCCTAGTGTGTTCAAGGCCTTGTGTTTGACTCTGGTGCCTTAGATCCCCCCCCAAGACCACCCTACCCCGGGTCCTGACATAGTGAGCTGTTGGATTTGATCCCCAGGACCACACAAACTGAGCCTGGTGGTGCATGCCATCGATCCCAGTGTTTAGGAGGCAGAGGCAGGAGGATCTACATGCTGAATTTGATGTCAGCAGCTTACCCTTGCAGAGGTTCTGCACAGTAGCCAGACTGAGAGACGCTGCTCTAAAGCTGTGGCCGCTTTATTAGTTGGGAAAAATCTACACTTTGAACTCAGGCCTTGTGTATTTAAACTCTGCTCTTGGCCCACGCTTGCAGCCCCCACAGCAGAGAATATCGCTGAAGAATTTGCCTCATCACGGCTGGGATTCCCTGGCTCCTCCCTTGGCTCTGGGCACTGGGAAAATGGCCTGGGTCTTTTGGGGAGAGGAGAGAAAGGGCATAGGTCAGGCTTAGGGGGTGCGACTAGTAGGCCTGGAACCCCATCTGAGCTGAGCAGTGCGGTTAATAGTCAGCTAGGATCCACACACTTCTTAGAAGCTGACTGAAGGGGACACACGGTTCAAAGCCAGCGTTAGTTCTTATTTCCAGGAAGCACAAGACAGTTCTAGGCATGTCTTCGACCTGCAATGTGGGAAGAGAGGCCAAAGCTAGATGCTCATTTAGAAGGACCCCTGTTTAATGTCCCTATTGGTAAGGTGGGTTTTTCCCCCTTGGGGGGGATGGGGGGGTGGGGTTGTTACTTGCTTTGTTTTTTAAACCAGAGCTGCTGCTGGACTGAGGAGCTGGGATAGGCAAGACTGTAGACCTATAACCCCATTGGCTCTCTTCTCTCTCTAGGATCTGGCCTACTTTTAGAGGAAGTTGACTCAGAGGGTCATGTCAGCTCTGCAAAGGGTATCACCAAGACCAGAATTGCTGTGGGATTCCCTAGGGAGGGAGCGTTGCAGAATCATTCTCACAGTAGGTGGCTCTGGGCCAGAGTCCCATGGAGGGGGATGGGTTTCACTGCAGAACTAGAGCAGCAGGTGGGGCTCTGGAGATGGATTCCAAGGATCTAGTCTGCTTCCGGGTCCTCACAATCTGGTTTACCCCTGATCTCATCTGCTTTGTTCTGATTCTCATGTTTCTGTTTTAGTTCTCTTTTCAAGACCTTTGTGGAGAGTGTCACCTACAGACAAACTGTCCTCCCTCAACCAGGTAAGGCAGTTACAGTAAGGTAATTACAGGTGTGGACCTGTAATCACAGCACTTGGGACACAGAGGCATGAGAACTGGAGTTCAAGGTCATCTTTGACTACATAGTGAATTGGAGGCTAGCCTGAGCTACATGAGATCTTGTCTGAAAAAAATAAAAAACAAGAAAACAAAACAAGGCTAGTTGTGGTGGCCTGGTCGACATAGTGAGTTCCAGGCCAGCCTAAGCTACACAGTGAGACCCTGTCTCAACAATGAAGGACAATAATGAAATGAACCCAGTGTGTCAGATGGTAATATGTCACCAGAGGAAAATGAACAAGACCTGATGAAAGCGATAGTCAGAACCAAGTTGTCACTGGTACAGAGTCCAGTATAAAAGTTGTGAGCTGGGGGTGGGTAGGGGTGGGGAGAGCGAGCCCTGGGAGTAGGGACAGGAGGTGCTGGCTAGACTGCTACAGCAGAGGAAGTATGAAGTCATACGCTTCATATTAAATGACAGAGGAACATCAGGCTCCAACATGAATTAATAGCTCATGGGATTTCCCCGTCCTCATGTAGCAGGTAGAGTGCTATGATCATGCTATAATTGTGAGCAGAGAGGCTGGGAGGGGTGGTGTGACTCTTACTAGCTTATCCAGCTTGCAGGTGGCCGAGGCCGGATGCATCCCCAGACCAGACCAGCCCAACCCTGGGGACAAGCCCTGAGCTGCCCTGGCACAGAATTTCCAACAGAACAAGACCGCCTGACAGTATTGATGGCCTTTCTATCATGTCTTCATCCTGTCCTGGATGGCCTCTGTCTTCATCCTGTCCTGGATGGCCTCTGTCTTCATCCTGTCCTGGATGGCCTCTGTCTTCATCCTGTCCTGGATGGCCTGAGGACTGGGGTTGTGGAATGGTGACAGGAAGAGAGACTCAGGCAGATGGACATGCCTGTGCCTGTGGCCTCAGGCTGAGACTTCCCGGGGGAGACAGAGGCCTGAACAGGCAAAGTCCCTCTTAACATCAAGCTCCCTCCAACATGGTCCTCAAACACCAACCTCTGACACAACATGGAGCCCAGGTCAGAGCTGCAGTCCAATCTAGAGGAGCTGATGAGGGTAGGAGGGTGGCTCACTGAGGGGAGCTTCTCTTGTCTCTCTTCCCAGGCCAGTAGGGAGAGAAGACTGAGATGTGGAAAGCTCTGGAGGAGACCTGGAGACCAAGCAAAATCTTCCCATGACTTCGGCGCACTGGGAATAAAACTAACATTTGAAAACCATTTTACTTAAGTTTTTCTTTTGTCTTTTGTCTTTTTTTTTTTTTTTTTTTTTTTTTTTTTTTTTTTTTTTGAGAGGGAGTCTTTCCATGCAACCCTGGCTGTCCTGGAACTTGCTCTGTAGACCATGCTGATCCTGAACTCGAGAGCTCTTCCTGCCTCTGCCTCCAAGTGCTGAGATTAAAGCTGTTCACCACCCTGCCTAGGCTCAGAAGTTTTTACAAATTCCACTTTCCTTTTTCTTATTTATTTTGTGGCACTGAAGATGAGATTTAGGGCCTTGATGGGGCTGCAGCCTCAGCTTCCTTTTTTACATACCTTTCCTTTACATTTGTTTAATGTACTTTTGTGTTTGCAGGCACATGTGCCATGGTGTGAGTGTGGAAGTCAAAAAAAGACAGCTTGGAGGAGTTGGTTCTCTTTTTCCACCTTGTAAGTTCCTTCCATTGGGGTGGGGAGGTGTGGTAGAAGAGGGTGTGTCCCTGTGATTACAGTGGCTACCAACCAGAGTGATGATCAAGGGAGGGAAGAAGATAGTTGGGTTCAACAGCACTAAGTAGCCAGTGTTGGTCCAAACTTGTGGACTCTGACCCCAAGTAATTTACCCCAGGCATATTTAAGCATAGCACAATTCGGTGAAAAATGTTCCTAGTGATAATTAGTTCCATCTCACACGCACAATAAAGCTTAAGACATGATGACACTGAAATTCTTTGTACGAGGGACATCTACGATTGACAAGCTCATTCTAAGGGTCCTGGGGAGGATCCTGTGTGATCTCAGCCACACAGAAAATGTGTGATAAAGGTCTTCAGACTATTAACCACATCTGTCCCCTGCCTCCTGGGTGGATAACGGGTTATGCATCCCTTCCTTTGAAGGAACAAGCCCATGTGTTAACATTCTTGGTTCCCTTAGTACTTCTCTGTGAGCACAAAGACCTCTGTGCCTCCCTCACCTTCTGGGGACTAAATTCAAGGCTGAACTCAACTTGCAGCAAGCTCTTTTCCTGCTCAGCCATATTGTTAGCCCTTTCCTTTTAAAAACATCCATCCATCCATCCTTCCATCTACCTACCTACCTACTCACTTTGTTTTATGTATATGTGTCTGTATGTGTGTGGGTACCAACTTCTGTGTGAAAATGGAGGCCAGAAGAGGGGGGCGAAGCAATGAGTTCTAGAGAAGGGTTACTTACCCTTTTTTACACTTTGTTTTGAGACACGGTCTTACTTAGTTTCCCAGGTTGGCCTCATCTTTACTCTGCAGCTCAGGAAGACTAAGAACCTGTGATCACCCTGTCTCAGCTTCTCCAGTAACTGTGACTACAGGGCTGAGACACTGAGCCCGCTTAAATTTAGTCTTCTGAAGACAAGGCAAGGGTATTTAACAGGTAAAACAGACAAAGCCCCACTACTGCCCCACCCCCAATTTTAAGTTTGTATTATTATTATTATTATTATTTGTTTTTTTGGTTTTTTTTTTTTTTTTTTGAGACAGGGTTTCTTTGTGCAATAGCCTTAGCTGTCCTGGAACTCACATTGTAGACCAGGCTAGCCTATGAATTTACAGAGATCTGCCTGCCTCTGACTATACAGTGCTGGGATTAAAGGCATGCACAACCACACCCAGCTTAAATCTTCAATTTGGGGCTGGAGAGA
Organism: Mus caroli; assembly: GCF_978045245.1. Classification (NCBI taxonomy): domain Eukaryota; kingdom Metazoa; phylum Chordata; class Mammalia; order Rodentia; family Muridae; genus Mus; species Mus caroli. The sequence continues at coordinate 105,134,331 of NW_028227266.1, forward strand.
TGGCTCAGCGGTTAAGAGCACAGACTGCTCTTCTGAAGGTCGCAAGTTCAAATCACAGCAACCACATGGTGGCTCACAACCATCTGTAATGAGATCTGATGCCCTCTTCTGGGGTATCTGAAGACAGCTACAGTGTACTTACATATAATAAATAAATAATTTTTAAAAAAAATCTTCAATTTGTTAGATTTTCCTGCATTGTCTTTCTTACCCCGCCCCCAAAACCCTTCATCTTCTACACACACACACACACACACACACACACACACACACACACCGTGCCTTGAATGTTCAGCTGGCTATGGAGACAAGGTTGTATCCTGCCCTAAGTTACTTTACATTGTGTGACAAACAGCAGCTTATCAGCTATGCCTTGCCCTAGTGGACTCCACATTACACAGCAGCAGATGGCTTTGTAGTGGATGCAAACACAGGGGCAGAGAGACTTTTCCTTTTTGTTTGTTTTCACATGTAGCTTATCACCACCTGTCTAGGCACCAGCCATGACACACAGACTAATACACACCTCATTCTGTCAAGTGAAAAGTCACCACCTACATTCATTCTTCTCCATGTAGAGAGGAAACTTGTAGGCACATGGGTATTTTAAAACCATACCAGAGAGGCTGGAGAGATGGCTCAGAGGTTAAGGGCATTGACTGCTCTTCCAGAAGTCCTGAGTTCAATTCCCAGCAACCACATAGTGGCTCACAACCATCTGTAATGGGATCTGATGCCTTCTTCTGGTGTGTCAGTGTACTCGTCATATATATATATATATATGATAAAATAAAATCTTAAAAAAAAAAAAGTACCAGAGACTCCAGGCCTGAGAACTTTGCTGACTTGTGCCTGGGTCTCACTCTGCAACTTTGGCTGATCTAGAAATAGCTGGCCTCAAATTCACAGAGACCCTCCTGCCTCTCTGCTCCAAAGAGCTGAGATTGAAGGCACATGCTGCTATGCCCAGCCCCTTGAGAACTTCTCGGAACAGACTGGACCAAGGAAGAGTGCAATAACTTCCTCTGGGTTCCATAAAAAGAAGACCTAACACCACCCTGTAACAGCTCCACTAACCTGCTTTTCAGTGACCAGTCCCCCAGTCACCAAGTGAATGTGTGAGGGGGCCAACAGAATTCACAGTCCTTAAGGCTCAACGAAACTCCCTCTCCTTAACTTGGCTCATTCAAATTCCTCTGATGTCCTATGGTCATCCATATCTGAGATGACCCATGTCTCTGCAGCCCCTCTGCCCCTGCAGGGTGTCCCTGAGAACCACCTACAGTTCTCAACTATGCTCATTAACAGCACGTATAACAATATTCAGAACTCCTCGCAACTGTATCCGATCCCCACCTCTCCTTCCAGCAAGGCTTCTTTGAACTGTGTAGCTCTCTTCAATCTCTCCTTTGTAGTCTACATAATAGTACATTGTTGGGGACTGGATGATGGCTCAGTGGTTAAGATCACTGACTGCTCTCCCAGAGGTCTCGAGTTCAATTCCCAGCAACCACATGGTGGCTCACAACCATCTGTAATGGGATCTGATGCCCTCTTCTTGTGTGTCCAAAGACAGAGACAGTGCACTCAAATAAATAAAATAAATCCTTAAAAACAATACATTGCATATGCATATATTCCTATATACACATATTTCCATGTACCTTATTATGTAAAGGTAAGAGATCTGGAAGCAATGTTAGCAATTAAGATTGAAATCATGTAACTAGAGTTATAGATCAGATGGGACCTTGCTTTGCCTAGCATGCATAAATCCCCACCATTGTGTAAACCAAACAAGATGGTATAAGCCTGTATTTCCAGAATGGAGGCAGGATCATCTGAAGTTCAAAGCTTTCTTCAGCTAATGCAGTGATCTGAAGGCCAGCCTACATGAAACCCTTCTTATAACAAGCTCCCACAACTGACTCCACGGCAGAAATACCATTCAGGCTGTAAAACTCAGCACATAGATAGCACTGCCTGCCAAAACTAAAACAATTACCTAATTCATCAAAGTCCAGAGATATGGGAAGCTCTCTAAATGTTGCTTGCTTTTTAACCTTGCTTTTTGACTTCTGTCGTTTCTCTTCTAATTGTTCATGTTAAGTATGTCAATCTAGAACATGTTTTTTTTTTTTTTAAAGATTTATTTTATTTATTATATGCAAGTACACTGTAGCTGTCTTCAGACACCAGAAGAGGGAATCAGGTCTTGTTACAGATGGTTGTGACACACCATGTGGTTGCTGGGATTTGAACTCAGGACCTCCAGAAGAGCAGTCAGTGCTCTTAACCACTGAGCCATCTCTCCAGTCCCCCAGAACATTTTATGCTTAAAAGCTCACCCTGAGAAAGGCTTGCGGCTACAATGGGATCTTGAACAACACCCAGTGTAGTTGCTGGCTGGCTAATAAAGACTTTTAATTGGCTTAAATCCATGTCTTAGCAGTCTTCTCTGGTGGCTACCCCACAATATTCTTAAAAAAAAAAAAAAAAGAAAAGAAAAAAGCAAGACAAAAGAAAAGATTAGTGGGGCTGGTTTAAGATTACTTAGGATCGGGTTTCAGTTCCCAGCACCCACATGACAGCTCACAACTGTTTGTAACGCCAGATCCAGGGGATCCGATGTCTTCATAAGACATCAGACATAAGTATGGTACATATACGTACAGGTAGGCAAAACATTCCTACATATGACATTCCTAAAAAAGTAAAAATAAAAAGCCTGTGGCTGCCAGAGGAAGGAAAGCTAGGACCAGATAGAGAGACCTTATCTCAAAAAGCAGCAAACTGCTACAGCTCGGGAATTTACTGAGAGGCAATACATCTTGACATTGTAGGAATATACAAACGTGACCATCATGTTTCTGGCATGGGGTGCTCATGACACTTATTGACAAGAGGAAAAACTGAATACTGTTTATGGGAAGGCTGGGAATTTGTGAGCAACTATTTTTGTCTTGAGACTTTCACCTTGCCTACGTTAAATTAGCTTAAACATTTCTAATGTCAAGGTATCAATTCTATGCCAACATAGTTAAAATAGGATCAGATATAGATCCTGTATCTCTCATCAAAACACTAAAAGAATTATTTTTAATGGTGTGTGTGTGTGCCTCAGGAGACAGGAGGTGTTGAACTGCCTCTGAACTGGAGTTCCAGGCAGTTGTAAACCATCTGACATGGGAGCTGGGAATAGAACTTTTGTCCTCTGGGAGAACCATATACACTCTGAACCAATGAATCATTCTTTTAGGTCCAAATACACTCCCCCACACGCCAGTTTCTGAGTTTACTGTCCCTGCAGATTTAGGGACACAGTTTCAAGTCTAGGCATGTGGTAAGAAACCTCAGGACACAGCCAAATCCTAATTAGTGTTTGAGTATGGACAAGTTGGCCGGCCCAGGAGAGATGATGGAAGGTTCTTGAATCTTACAAAACATCCAGTTCAGGTCAGATGCACAGGTCACTCTGGGCCTCGGCTGCTTTCATTGCAGAAGGTGGGAAAGGACGGCCTCTGGTGGTTCCGCCCGACGATTGCTTCTTTTACCTTTTTTTTTTTTTTTTTTTTTTTTTTTTTTTTTGGAGCTAAGGTCAGGCGACGACCCAAAGCCTTCTTAAGGCTAAAGAGTTCTGAGAGCAAGACGGGCCGCAGTCACATCCCCTCTTAAGACAAACGCTGAGGCAGGCCC